>NC_090446.1:726533469-727869681 GCF_031143425.1 Pleurodeles waltl | reverse complement strand
GCTGAAAGGGAACTACTAGCTATCAAAGTAGCATTTTCAGAATGGAGGCACCATTTAATGGGAGCCAAGTACCCAGTTACAATTTTTTCTGACCATAGGAACCTACAGTTTTTTGGATCACTTAAAGCACTAACACCACGTCAGATGCGCTGGTTAATTTTTTTTAGCACATTTGACTTTGTAATAACCTATAGACCAGGTGCACAACAAATTCAATCTGATGTGTTATCTAGATACGGACATACTTCAGACATGAAACAAGATAAAATAGGAGAATCCATTATTCCTCCCCAAAAGTTTTTGGCACCAGTACAACAGAAGGATTTCATCACAGATCTATATAATGCACACATGCAAATAGCACCTCAGGATTGGTTGAAAGATTCCCATAACACAATACAATGAGGTTTATTGTATCACGACAACATGCTATTAGTACCCACCTCTGAATTTCAAACACAGGTGATAATTTGGCATCACGCCTCACCGTTGGCATGTCATCCTGGTTGGGTAAAAACCCTGGAAAATGTGCAAAAACACTTTTGGTGGGACACTATAAGAAAGGACATTAAGCAATTTGTCACTACCTGTCCAATTTGTGCAAGACATAAATCTTCTCATAAGGCCCCTGACGGTTTGTTAATACCAATGCCAACACCCAAGCAACCTTGGCACACTGTGAGCGTAGACTTTATTGTAGGTTTACCACCTGTAAAATCTTTCACAACAGTGTTGGTTATAGTGGATTTTTTATATAAAATGGCACATTTTGTACCATTACGGAAATTACCCACGGCGGCAGAATTTGCCGATATTTTTATAAGGGAAATTGTGCATTTACATGGTTTGCCAAGCAAAGTGGTGTCAGACCGAGGGAGCCAGTTCAACTCTAAATTTTGGAAATAATTATGTAAAAAACTGAAAATAGATGTGGCATTATCCACTGCTTTCCACCCAGAGACAGATGGACAGACTGAACGACTGAATAAAACCTTACTTCAAACGCTACGTTGTTTATTGGCTGATTATGCTAGTGAATGGTTGGAAGCTCTCCCTGTAGCGGAGTTTGTTTATAATAATACTGAGCATTCAGCTTTACTTTGCTCACCATTCTATTTCTTGCAGGGGTATCATCCAAGAGCTATACCCATTTTGTTAGAAGATTCTCTGTTACCTACAGTAACGGATAGACTAACAAGGTTAGGTGACATACAAGACAAAGACAGGAAACATTTATTAAAGTACAAGGAAAGCATGAAAAGACAAGCAGACAAACACAGATCTGAGGCCCCAATGTATAAAATCGGTGACAAGGTATGGCTCTCCACAAAGAACCTAAACATAGAGGGATCCCGAAAGCTGCAACCACGTTTCATTGGACCCTTTAGTATAACTGCCATAGTAAACCTGGTAACAGTAAAATTAGATTTACCAAAAGAATATCCAGTATACTACATTCCATGTGTCCTTGCTTAAGCCGTACAATCCAAAAACCCGACCTGAACCACCACCTCCACCCATACCAATTAAGGGAAATCTAGAATATGAAGTGAAAAGCATAAAAGACTCAAAAAGAATTAGTGGACGTCTGTTTTATTTAGTAGAATGGAAAGGATATGATGAATCTGAGAATTCATGGGAACCAGCATCATATGTACATGCCCCACAGCTGATTAGACGGTTTTATTTAAAAAATCAGGAAAACCCCGTCCTGTAGGAGGGCCTTTGAGGGGGGCAACTGTTAGGGTTTGTGCACAGCAAAGAGCATGTCCCCTCTCACTGCACTAGTGGGTTCTGTAATAGCTCCCTTTTAAACTTACTATTGAAAGCCTTTCTTGTTATCTCACCTCCCCCCCCCCCTAGGCTTCTGTGTATGTTGTTTAATGTGCTGTTTTGTTTACACATTGGGCATTGCTTTTACCAAGGCTTCTTTAAAACACTCCTCTCTAGGCCATGTGTTAATTTAACTCATTTGCATAATAACTGAAACTCTGCACACCTTTCAAGAACATGTGCAGCATGTGAGGACCACACCCAGCCCTGTCTATAAAAGGTAGCCCTCGAGCCTCGCCCATTGCTTGTGCTCGTCTACCTCCCGCTTACCTGAGGACAGATCCCTCGGCGCTGGCACTCCTGCTCTCTACAGACTTTCATTGGCTTCAATGGGCGCAGCTGCTGGCTCTTCCTTCTTCCGGTTTCCGGTTCCTCCTTGCCTCAGCCTCTCTCCTACAAGCAACCTGCAAAAGAGAAAGAAGACAAGGTTAGACTGATCAGTATCTCTTGCCAGCAACAAGTAAGTGCAAAACTTTTATTACCTGAAAGAACTTTGACAACAATTTCTGGATTCGTGTATAGACAATTTGAAACAAGATACGTTTCACGAACATTGTGATTCAAACTCACATTTTTTTTATGGAACTTTTAAGAATCGAACCGTGGAAACCATTAACAGCAAGGCAAACAGTAAATCAAGGACTTGCACAAATTACATGCTGTATTTTGACGTAAAAGTACAGTATTTGTTTTATAAAAGATTCTGGAAATATGGGAAAAGTGAGTCTGCTATTGGCAATTTAGGCTTTAGTTATATTAAGATGAATGTTTGATATTGATAATTCTGATAACGGTATTTGTTTAATGTTTTAGAAGCTTTAGAGTAATAGAAAGCACATCCCAGAGCAGTAACACATTCCAAACCTGGAAACTAGAGACCAGGATCCAAGAGGTACTTTTAGAAGAAAATTTCTAATAAATAAAGGGATAGTCAGGAACCCAGTTAGGAATAGGATGTACTTATCTGTTCTTTGTTTATGTTTCATTAGGCACCAGTTTCTACCGAAGTCAGAGAGGGCCGCAGATTTGTGCAGCACTTCAACAGTGGAAACGCAAGAACGCTGTTGTCTCTTTCTTTTATTTTATCCACTTCCCCCCTTCCCTTGAGCTTCTGTTCTTAGTGCACTGTTTTAAAAAACTAGTGTGCTGGAACAAGCAGTTTCAGGGTGGGTTCGGATTGTCTTCAACCTCCATCAGAACTGAACAAGGACTCAGGTGAGCTGGGCTTTGACAACTCACAACCATATCCACCATACCTCCAGATACCACAGACATGCCCACAGACCCATCCACCACCCCACCATACCCCCAGGCACTACACCCATACCAACAGACCCATCCCCCACTCCCACCAGACCCCTAGGCACCACCCCGACAGACATACCTACCACTCCCATTCTAACCCCAAATACCACACCAACAGACACATTCCCCACTCCCAGCATACCTAACAAATCCATATCACACACCACAAAGAAACGGAAATGCCCACACTCCAACAACACACACACACACACCTGACACTTAAACTTCCTCACCCTCACAACTCCTGATCCCTCCTGGACACCCTACCCATTTCCCTAAAGAAAGACTATTGTTTGCCCTTGACTTTACCCTGTCAAAACCACTCCCTTCCAAAGCCAAAGGGACCTCATTCAGCCCCAACCCATCCCTTTCATATCAAAGTCCCCCCCATATGAGCCCCGTAATCCCCCTCCACTGAACCTAGCCATACCCCTGTGAAAGCCAAAAAGGAGCCCCCTTTCAAACCCAGGCCCACCCCTCCCAAAACCAAACCGACTCACCCCCCCCCCACAAACACCCAAAGGGCACCATTGAGGAGCCTGGCCACCCACTAGAGGCCCCTTCCTGTCAGGTTCCAATGGCAGTTTTCTGAGAGGCAAGTTAAGTGGCACATCAGTGTGCTAGGCAACCAAGATTGCGGTTGGACTGGCCATTGGCCTTACATACATCTTGTTATTTGTTAATAACTATTTGCTAGTTTTTCTACACATTAGCCCTGCCATTACATTTCAATCATTTTGATGTTCATGGGTACTTTGAGATGTGTGACTACAGTTGTGTTTTTTTCACACTGACTGATCATCCATTTGATGTGGTTGTAATGATCTGACCTTGGAACCAGTGCTGGAGTCACCCAGGACAAAGGGAAACGTACAATAGATGGATATGTGGGATGTAATCTTATTGGGGATGACATTGCATTGGGTGATATGGCCAATTGCAACATCAATTGGGTTCCCTTTCTCCCCATGATGTAGGTTGGAAATGTGTTTAATGTGGGTAAGCTAGAGCTTTGTTTGCCCATACATGTAGAGAGTTTAATTGTCACACTTCGTATACATTTTATTGGCCATGTGTCTCTTTTAATTTGTGTGCCTTACACCTACTTTAGCTAAATGTGTGACTCATGCTTTTACTGCTGTATTTGTATTCATGACTTGAACTTACACATTTCTCACATATGCATGGAACTTAGTTATACTATTGCTTGTGCCTGATATACATCAAGTCACAGTTCCTGTGCAGATAGTAGTTTTAAGGAATGTGCAAAGTCATATATGGCCCAGTGCAACAGTCTTCCAGGGGTCCCCCTGGTAGAGGCTTTCTATTCTGCATGGGTTCTTTACATTGTGACCTTTGAATGTTTCTCACTCTGAGTATTTGGCATCCCGGTAACCTTGCATTCTCATGAAATGTGGGTGATATGCGGGAGTCCACAACAGAGGCTTAGCAGAGAAGATGGGATTCAGTTTCATGACACATCAATACAAATGTATCTTTCATATCACACCAGGCCATGGCATGTGAACAATGTGATGGTGTTATTTAGATTTGTACATGTGATATTGATGATGAGTTGCTGTTGTGTGACACAATGTATTGGCACATCACTTTCTCAGAATATTGGTTGTGCACACATTTAAAATTTGGAAGAGTGTGTCAGTGCAGTATCAATGACCTGGCCAAAGGGAGCATCATAGGGCTTTGATTGGTTCATACATTGTGTAGTACTCTGAACAGGGTCACACAAAATATTTTTGGGCCATGGACCTCATGCTAGGTCCATGGCAGGGCATCAATTTGCTATGGAGTTCTTGGTAATGGGTAAGAATTTGGATCACCATCTATTGCATGCACGACATGCATCAACTAGCAGCACAAACAGCGTCAGTGCATGTACAATCGGCTCCATAGTGGCATTGGATATGTGAAGCTGAGTACAAGTGAGTTTTGGCCTGATATGCCTCCCTTCCCACCTGCTCAGATGTGGTGGTTGGGCCACCACAGCCAGGTCAGCAGAACGCCACATAGTAATTGTACCAGCAGTTGCACTGGCGGTCCACCCTCTGACAGGCACATTGGCCTACCTAGCCAGTGCTGTGGTCTAGATTTGCTGGCAATGTCGGTGGGAATGCAGTAGTTTCTCATCTATGTAACCACATGAATTGTAATACGGTGGTCCATCCGTCAATACTGCGGCGGGGTGACGGTTGCCACTGCCATGGCAGCCCCACGACTGCCAAAGTCATAAGGTGACCCACAGTTTTTGAAAACACTCTTAAGTGTAACTGGCTGCGCAAGCAGACTCCATCTGAAACTCCACTATTGATTGATTCTTATAGCTGATGTATGTATATATATTTGATCCAAAGTAAAGAGTCGCGTAGGCTCTCATTATCCCAATGAGACTACTGGATTTGGACGGCAGAACCACTTGCACTGTGGAGGACTGAATCTGAATCCACCACAGGTGACACCTGCCAGCCTAATCCGGGTTTTGCTCCTGCTAACTAGCAGTGCCTCTTCTCCACCCAAGAGTAGTGATGATTGGTAAACCGAGCACATGACACAATTGACTCCTCAGGGAAATCGTGGTCATTCAGATCTCGTCTGTTTCTCTCAGTTATATTTGTCTTACAAATACAAGGACAATTAAAGGAAGAATAGAGTTCAATAAGGTTTTAGTGAAGTAACTGCATCTTAGATAATAAAGCATGTAATGCAATAACAAGGACGATGAAGCATGACAGGACTAAAATTGTCACAAGAAGAGTGAAACTTAAAAATAAAGCTACCTTATTGTCACTAGAGTTGTTAAAATAGCTCCTACCTAGGCTATGTTAGAGCACAGCATGTTAAGCTCTAATTCTGCCCTTCAGATTCCCCTGGGAAGACATCATCCCTCATAACTGAGCAAGAGGCCTGTAGTCTACATAAGCAGCTGCAGCGAGGCACTCAACAATCAGCATATAGTCATGGGCATCTTGCTGGAATCTCCTTCTAATGTACATGGGTCAAAGTAGAGTTTTTATAATAAAACAACTGATGTTCCAAGAACAGATCCCCATGTAAGAGTGTGTATTTTTCTATGGACACTAAAGACAAAGAGTTAGCACGTTTGTCGGCAACCTATCTTACTGCAGCCCTGAGAAAAGCACTGAGTGAAAGAAATGTCTTGTTTAGGAGCGCAGTGCTGCCCTAGGCAAAGAACAGCTAGACAGAGAAAATAAGACAAGACCGCAAATGTGGCTATTGTTAAATTAATAAAGCGAAGCTGGATAAAATATATATAGGTTAAAGTGCACAGCGGCAAGCATAGTTTGCTAAAATAATGTACATGAAGCTATCACTAAAATGGCTACACAAAAAGAGAATATATGATTGTTTTTAAGTGAATTATCCCTGATATTGAGAGTTATTTATTGAAAGAAATAATTTAGAGCAGACCATTCAGGCTAAACAGAGCTGCCATCTGCCCCATCTCGAGTCCTATGACTGCATGGGGAGTGCTGTTACGAATTTCACCTGTAAAGCACACAATGATCATGGAGGAATCATTTGCATACAAATATTTCAGTGATATTAAGGGGAATATTTATACTCCGTTTGCGCCGAATTAGCGTCGTTTTTTTCGACGCAAATTCGGCGCAAAATTAACGCCATATTTTTACTTTGGCGTTAGACGCGTCTAGCGCCAAAGTAGGAGTAAAGAGCGTCATTTTTTTGCGTGAACGCCTTCCTTGCGTTAATGAGATGCAAGGTAGGCGTTCCCGTCCAAAAAAATGACTGCGACGCAAATGCGTCGTATTTATACTCCCGGGCAAAAATCACGCCCGGGAGTGGGTGGGTCAAAAAAACCCGCATTTGCGCCGCTTTTTAACGCCTGGGTCAGGGCAGGCGTTAAGGGACCTGTGGGCTCAAAATGACCCCACAGCTGCCCTCCCATGCCCCCAGGGACCCCCCCTGCCACCCTTGCCCACCCCAGGAGGACACCCAAGGATGGAGGGACCCACCCCAGGGACATTCAGGTAAGTTCAGGTAAGTATAAATATTTTTATTTTTATATTTTTTTTGTGGCATAGGGGGGCCTGATTTGTGCCCCCCTACATGCCACAATGCCCAATGACCATGCCCAGGGGACATAAGTCCCCTGGGCATGGCCATTGGGCAAGGGGGCATGACTCCTGTCTTTACTAAGACAGGAGTCATGTAAATGGCGTCTGGTCGTCGTTAAAAATGGCGCAAATCGGGTGGAGGCGATTTTTTAGCGTCAACCTGACTTGCACCATTTTTAAGACGCCCTAACGCCATTTTTCCCTACGCCGGCGCTGCCTGGTGTACGTGTTTTTTTTCCACGCACACCAGGCAGCGCCTGTCTGCTTGCGCCGGCTAACGCCATTCAATAAATACGGCGCCCGCATGGTGCTTCAGAATGGCGTTAGCCGGCGCAACATTTTTTGACGCTAAACTGCATAAATACGGGCCTAAATACTATTAAGGTTGTAATTCACCATAAAGCAAATTCCATAAATGAATAAATTTTATGAATTTCACCTTCATAATATTGACTTTCACTGCCTCACTCATATATATATGGACAACTGTGCTCCTGCACCAGCAGAGTTGGAGCAGACAAGCTGACTGAGCCAGAGGGTAAAATATCAAATCACCAAAAGAAAATCACCACTCACTCAGCTCGCTCCGTTCGTAAAGTTTCATTTCTGCAAAAACACCAGATGCGTTTCGGTCTCAAAGGGCCTTGATCACCTGACCACCTCTGTGAGTGCAACTGCGCATAACCAGTTCAGAAAAAAAGAAAGAACAATACAAATGATTTAAAGACAGCACCATCTTACAATGGTATAATGTAGTAGTGCAAATGCTCCATAAATAGATTGCATAAAAATAACACAGGTGCATCTGAATTATAAATCCAGTATCATCAAAGAAATGATAACAAGAAAATATAACTCACAGTGAGTATTATGAGGACTGTCAGTTATCATAATGCACACCATATGCTATATTTGCTGGGATTATACTATAACTATTGTATTACCAAACATTAACACTGCATTTTTGTACTTAGAGACCTTTCAAAAGACTAATTGATGAGGATAACCTGATATACTTTTATTTGGAATATAGTGGAGGACTTACCATGTTTTTGACTACTTTAACAAGGTAGTGGCAATTTGTTGCAACACTAGGGGGGTCATTACAACATTGGCGGTAAAAGCCGCTTACCGCTGTGCAGAAGACCGCCAACACACCGCCGCCGCTGCGGAATTCCGCAACGGTCATTATGAACCAAAGCCTGCAATCCACCAGAATTTAGACACCCAGACAAGTCCGCCACACCAAAGCTCAGTGATATACTGGCGATAACAAAACCTCCACCGTCACGCCAACAGGAATACGCCCACACTATCACGATCCACGAACCACTTGGCGGTCTTTCAACCGCGGTATTCCAGTTGCGGTACACACCGCCGCGGTCAAAATACACACACTTGTACAAAACACATCCACATTGGACAATTCAAAATATACACATCTGATACACATACACACACCACTCCCACACATCCAATGCAATATAAAACACACACCCACACCACCCACAAACCCCTACGACCACAATTGTGACTGAAGGCCAGAGAGACACCACCAGAAACAACACTAGCATCCACAGGCACTCAACACTATCACTCACATAACATACACGCACCTCACACAACACACCTCTAAATATCTCCTCACACATCACAACACACACCACCCCACACACCACCCACACCACCCCATGGCCCGCAAAGACACCCCAGGTTCTCTGAGGAGGACCTCAGGGTCATGGTGGAGGAAATGATCCGGGTAGAGCCACAGCTATTCGGATCACAGGTGCAGCACACCTCCATAGCTAGGAAGATGGGGCTATGGCGCAGAATCGTGGACAGGGTCACATCAGGAAGAGGTGGAACGTCCTACGGGGGAAGGTGCGTTCCGTGGTCTCAAGACATCAGATTGAAGTTCAGAGGACTGGCGGTGGACCCCCACCTCCTCCACCACAACTAACAACATGGGAGGAGCAGGTCTTGGCTATACTGCATTCTGAGGGCCTCGCAGGAGTAGCTGGAGGAATGGACTCTGGTAAGTCAAATCTTAACTATTACATCCCCCACCCTACCTGCATGCCATCACATATCCCCACCCTCGCCCTCACCCCCATCACTCCAACTCCTCACACATGTCCCAATATCACAAACCACACATCCCAAACCCAAGCCCTGCATGTAAAACCAAAGCATGGACACCCATCACCAAAGCATGGCCACTGCAAATACCCATACACCCCCTAAACCATCATCACACAAGGTCCTACACAAGAATGGAAGCACTGGGATACAGGGTCACCCACCCATTGCACACCATGGCACATACAGATGCAATAATCGTGCCTTTACACCCCTGCAGGACCCCTACCCAACATCATCGGACAGGAGGGTCCACACATGTCCACACCTCCAACAGAAGAGGCCCACAGTGATGACAGCAGCTCTGTCCAACTGGATCTAGATGACCAGCCGGGCCCATCTGGGACCTTGGGACAGTTGGTTCCCCTCACACTGGCACAAGCCACTACAGAGTTTCCCCCCTCTGGAAACACCAACACAGCACCCACCCAGGGGGTCTATACCTCTGTCCCCAGGACACGTCAATCAGCAGTGTGTCCACCACTACAGGGAACCCAGGCTAACCCACCACCCCAACAACACCAGGGACCTGGGGGCAGTGGTCACACGGTTCAGGGGACAGAGGCCCAGGAACACAGGGGAACTTGGAGGGCTGCTGTGCGACAGGGGCAGGACAGGCCCAGGGAACCCACTCTCCACGAGGCCCTCTCCAACATCATGGGAGATGATGAAAGTTTCAGGAGACTGAGTGGCTGCAGGAGGAACAGTATTTGGGCTTCAGGGAGGAACTCAAATCCATCAATTCCACCCTGGGCACCATTGTAGAGGTGCTGAAGGAACTTGTGAACACCCGGAGGGACACTGTGGCCCAACAAGGGGCCCCTGACACTAGCCTGGACGATGAACTGCCCACCACCTCCGCCGGCGCTAGTGGACAGAAGGCACCACCACAGGACCGCCACACCAGCACCCCCCCCCTTCCTGCAGAGGGAGAACCACCCCGCAAACGGTCCCTGAGATCCAGGACAAAGACAGAGAATGATGCTAACAACCCCGCCAAGAAAATAGAGACCACCCTGATTGTCATCCATTTGTCCCACCTTGTCACCCTATCCATCCTTAAACTGCCCCAGCTCTACTTCCCATGCCCCTTTGGACAATGCACCTGTGAGACTAATAGACTGTACTCTGCCATGGACATTCCTCCACCATCACCCCTCACCATTTTACAACCCCCTCCAATATTGAGCACTTAAATAAACTCCCTTAAAGCACAAAACAATCTGGAGTCTGTCTGTGATTTCGAAATAGTGTATTAGTAATTACAGTGGCAAAATGCTCTTTCAAATGTAATGTCAACATACCTATGTCACACAGCTCTAGTCCATGAGGAAACAAAGCAGATGTCACACTGTGGGACCCACATCTGTGAAATCGTAAGGGAAAGTGACAACTCAGTGACCATACACTGGGTGAAAATGACAGACAGTAGAGAGGTAGTAGATTTTAATTAGATGTAGCAGGCAGTGTTGTTTTATTACCTGTGTCTCACTGGAAGTATTGCAGGAATACCGTGTTCCTGTTGCCGATGTCCTCTTCACTGTCCACAGGCTCCACAGCTGCCACAACACCTCCATCTGGACCATCCTCCTGCAGAAAAGGCACCTGTCATCGCAAAGCCAAGTTGTGAAGCATACAGCAGGCCATGATGATCAGGCATACCTTCTTTGGTGAGTAGAATAGGGAACCACCTGTCAAATTCAAATTCAAATTCAAATCAATCTTTACTCAGATTTTACTCCATAAAAGATAAACAATCTCTTTAAAATGATAAAAATATACAATAAAATACTTCAAGAAAACATTACTAATAAATAAATAAATAAAACCTTTGCTGCAACAGATTGGGCGGTTATTAATTCTCATATCGGAGTTTTTCTAAATGCGATATATTTTTTTCTTTTTTCTATGGCATGTAGGATACATTTTATTACTGCATCACATTTCTCATTGGTATCCAATTTAGATAAATAATTATAATCTTCTCTGCAATAAAATAATTTATTAATAACAAATAAAGGTTTTAAAAATTGTTTCCTAATGTCATGATAAAATGTGCAAGATATAATAAAGTGCAATGTAGATTGTGCAAATCGTCCCACACGGGCACTTCGGTAGGCTTTTATTCCAAATCCTCACCTTTGGGAAAGCTACCAAAAAGTGCAACATTCTAAAACGCATTCGGGTCAGAAAAAATCTATGCTGAATGTTTGCAACTGTCAGTAAGTAATTTGGCATTACATCATTATTTTCTGTCATATAAAGTGCTACTGTTGATTTCATACATTCTTTATTTTCTCTATCACTATCCCTCCATGCCATTGGTTGGTTTCTCAATTCTTTCTAACTAAATTGGAGGATAATACCTGGGTTGTCCAAATTTGGAGCTAGATTTATACCTTTCAACAAATCTTTTAAATGCATGAACCATGGGATTCTATCCCAATATTCCCTTCTTTACACCAAATGCCATGCCAAGCCGACAAAGCATTGGTATATATTAGATCTTCCACGTAAGGGACATATGTACCATAAATGTGGAGGTGGTATTTGGCACTGCCAGTAATCTGCTAAAAAATGTGTTCTCTAGCATTTGTAATGAGTGGATCTCGGGCATCAACCCCCAAAGGGCAGAACCATATGTAATGCTGCTAATTGATTTACTTTTGTAAATTTGCAGCATTTCTCTAAGGGGTTTATTACCAATTTTTTTTGAAAATCTAAAAACAGCCTCAGTTGTCCTAATATACTTCATCTTGGTAATTTCTAGATGTTGTTTCCGATGACCCATATTAGAAAACTGTATACCCAGATATGTAAATCCATTCACCTCTTCACATTTATGACCCTTAATAAAAATAAGTTTTCTTCCTGGCCTTTCCCTGTCCACAAGTCATTACAACTGTTTTTCTCATATTCAACAACATATCTCTTTCCTCCATAAATTCCACAAAGCCCTCAATTAACCGCTGCAACCCATTTGCAGTTTGTGACAGCAGTAATGCATCATCTGCGTATAAAAGAATTGGAATAGAAAATTCTCCTATTTTGGGGCTATCAATTTCTATATTTTTTAAGTGGGCATCTACTCCATTTATATAGAGGAAAAATAGAAGAGGCGCCAAAACACAACCTTGACGTATTCCTCTCCCTATCCTAAAACCTGGGGTACACTCGCCATTTCTTCCATATCTCACCCGCGCTGTTAGATGATTATATAATTGCGCCAAGAAGCTTATTATATCTGAGGGCGCACCCATATCTATTAAGACTTTCCACAGCTTAGCATGATTCACCAAATCTAAAGCGCTGCTAAGATCTGCAAAACAAAGGAACACGCAACCCTTCCTTGCTATTTTATATTTACTTATTATTAAATTAAGGTTTATACATTGTTCCAGAGTACCAACCCCAGGCCTAAATCCCAATTGAGCCTCTGTGAGTATATGATTGTTGGTTGCCCATGATTCTAGTCTTTCTAGGAGTACTCTTCCCAGCAATTTAACAGAGGTATCTAAAAGTGAAATTGGCCTATAGCATTTGGGGTCGCCTCTATCTCCCTTTTTAAAAATGGGAACAATTATACTTTCACTCCATGATGTTAAAATATATCCCTTTGTCACACTCAAAAAGACTTGGGTCAAAATAGGGCACCATAAATCGACGTGTGTCAAATAGGCATCTACTGGCACCCCGTCAGGGCCCGGTGCCTTCCCTTTCAAGCATCTTCCCATAGCAGATTTCACTTCCCCTAAACTAACTGGTTTAAAAAAGGGTGGCTTGATCTAAATTATCCCAATATTTGATGAGTGAATAGTCAGATTATCTGGGTTAAAAATTGAGCCAAAATGAGAAAGCCATTCCAATGAAGGAACGTGTACTGTTATTTCGGGTGCATCACTATTTTTTAGGAATGGTTGGTTAATTGTTTTCCAGAATAGAGTACTGTCTCTTAGTGTCGTTGCTTGCTCAAGATTAGCCCATGCCCTAGCTCTCAGTTGTGCCTTCCTGGTCTTTAGTGCATGTTTGTAGCGAGAGCGTTTAATAATTACTTCTTCCCTATTTCTTGGTTGAGCCTGCAGGGCTTGTTTTAATTCCTGGCTTGATAGTGAACAATTATGATCAAACCACCCCACTTTTTCACTCTTTGTGTTCCCCAATGTTCTCACTAGGCTTCCTGCGATGGCGTTTTTAAGCTGGTTAAAAGATCCAAAAATCTAATATGGACTTTGATTATATTCTGTACATGTGAACATTTCTTGACGGTGTCGTGTCACAACTTTTTTCATCACATCTATTTCATTTACCCCAGTCCATTTGATTACAATTCCATTTTCCCTTCTTATTCCTATATTCATTGCTAATCATTCACCTATGTGAAAGGGTTTAGCTAATCTCATAGACAGTAACAAGGGGTGATGATCACTATAGATGGTTGGCTCAATCTTCAGAGATTCGACCATATCCATATTACTCTTGGACATTAATATGTGGTAGATTAATGAGAAATGTCCTCTTACTATAAACGATGGAAGCTTCATTCCTTTATGCCCATCTTGTTCCATCAATTCTAAATCATATCTAAATAATATTTCATTCAGTCCAATTCCGTAATTATTATGCAAAAAGTGCGATTGGGCGATTCCCCCATCGTCAATAAATCCACATGTCTTTCCTATAGTATTCTGGCATGTCCCGATATTAAAATCTCCAACCCATATTATTATATAACTTGAAGTTATATCATTTACAAAGGTCTGTAGATCATCCTGGAGAGTCGATGCCACTACTCTATTGGTGCCATCAAATTTATTATTGTAATAGTTTATTAATACAATTCCTAAAGTTCCATCTATCCGAAAATATTCAAACTGATAGTAAGGGGAATCAAGGGAGGATTTCACTAATGTATACGGTACCAGTGTTGAAATCAATATTGCTAGTCCTCCCTTTGCCCTACCACTGGCTGAGGCAGAAGCTGGTGTGGAGAATATGGCATAGCTTTCAATAAAAAAGGATCCCGTATGCCATGTCTCTTGTAGGCAGATTATATGTGATGAGTTTATTATGGTCTGCCATTCCTTCTCAACCATTTTTGTTTGTGCTCCAGCTATATTCCACGACATGAGTATAATTAGGTCTCCTGCTAGGGACCTCCCATCTGACTCAACGTCACCATTACAGCTTAAAGATTTTAATTTGGCCACTACAGTAATATATTGTATTTTGTCAGGTAGCAAAATCTCTTTTCTACTCATGTCCTCCTGCAGTCAGTCCAAATCCTCCATGTTGCTCAGGGGAGCGAATCGATTGGAATACTCTAGTTTATTATGTCTGTCCAAATTACTGGGTATATTCCCTGTAGCCCCTGTGTCTCTTGTACCTGAGATGTTCATCATTCTATAAAAATATCCTAGGGGAACAGCCATAATCTCCCTTCTCAAATTTTTTTACAAGTTCGATGTCTTATATCGAAGTCCACTAGTAGTTGACCCACAAAGCGAGGATTACGAAAATTAACCACAATACAATCTCCCTCTTCTTCCTCCAGATATCCCACCCAATCAACTCTTCTTGCATATAAAATTTCACAAAATAGTATATCTGGTGTACATATATTCCCTGACATCCAGTGTACTACTTTATTACGTAAATCTGGCCACGTCTCAACGATGTTTGGTCCCAATTTGGGAACATTTTTAAGAATGATTGTATATGGAGTAGCATCTGGCGGTAATTGTAATACCTCTTTCACAGGTATATTTCTAATCGAGGACTGGAATCTATAATTTCTATCCAATTGCTCCATTTGATTGATCATAGGTACCTTGGACTGGGGGATTTCTTCCTGTATGGGGTACCGACATTCCATACTTCTTTTGTTAGGATCTGCTTTCCCTGTCATTGCACTATTCCTTATATCTACAGCCGCTTGACTCTCATTTAATATAGTGTCACTACCAAGGGGCAACATTTTTGCTTTAGTCATTGAATTAACACTTACTTCTATCTTGGTTATACGTTCTTTTATCTCCTTAAATTCTAACAATACTTTTGACTCTATATGGTCTAACTTGCCATGCAATTTCTTAAAAAGAGTTTCCATGCGCTTTTGTAAGGGACCATCGTTGTCAGATGATAGCACTACTGCATGACCCCCGTGCATTTCAGTAATTATTTTGTTACCCTGAGGGAACTGTGGAGGTGGTAGCATAAACTTAGATTTGGTGATCTGACTACTTCTTTTTTTCTTGGGTGGTGAAGGAATTTGGTCATCTGTACTGTTCGATGGATTATTTCCTCTATTATGTCTGTAGGTAATAAAGGACCTAACGAATATCTAGGATCCACCCCAGTATATTTTTCCTTTGGGGATTTTAATTCAGAGATTAAACCTACAACCTCAGAGCTCACTTCGGTGATAGCCTCATGTAAGACATTTTTTGTTGCCACTAAACGTGCTTCAACATTAATAATTTCTTCATTAATTTTTCCCATTGCATCTGTAAGATAATTGGTAATCGTATTAGTACTTCTCTGAGTTTTTGTATTAATACTGTTCCCCATTTGATTTTGCTTTCTTTTCCCCATTATATATATGGGGTTACTATGTTAGACACTCTTAGCTAGTCACAGCAAAGTATATGCAAATCTTTAAACCAAATATCAAGAGGGTGTGCCCGGCCCAGCCTCCTCCGGGCTCTGGCGGGTGCGAGGCGGGAGCGCAAAAGAGTTATTAAAGGGCTTCTGCCCAGTCCACAGAACCGGCACCAGTTACAAGCACTCCCCGTGAAATGGGAGCGCAAAGGAATTATTAGAGGGCTCCTGCCCCTGTCCACAGAACCGGCACCAGCTGCAAAACTGAGTCCTTAAATGTCTCCTTGCAGCCCTTTAGCACACTAAGGCGGTCATTCTGACCCTGGCGGTCAAAGACCGCCAGGGCGGAGGACCGCGGGAGCACCGCCGACAGGCCGGCGGTGCTCCAATGGGGATTCCGACCGCGGCGGTAAAGCCACGGTCGGACCGGCAACACTGGCGGGCTCCCGCCAGTGTACCGCCGCCCCATTGAATCCTCCAAGGCGGCGCAGCTTGCTGCGCCGCCGAGGGGATTCCGACCCCCCCTACCGCCATCCAGATCCCGGCGGTCCGACCGCCGGGATCCGGATGGCGGTAGGGGGGGTCACGGGGCCCCCGTAAGAGGGCCCCTAAATGTATTTCACTGTCTGCTGCGCAGACAGTGAAATACGCGACGGGTGCAACTGCACCCGTCGCACAGCTTCCACTCCGCCGGCTCGATTCCGAGCCGGCTTCATCGTGGAAGCCTCTTTCCCGCTGGGCTGGCGGGCGGCCTGAAGGCGACCGCCCGCCAGCCCAGCGGGAAAGTCAGAATTACCGCCGCGGTCTTTCGACCGCGGAACGGTAACCTGACGGCGGGACTTTGGCGGGCGGCCTCCGCCGCCCGCCAAGGTCAGAATGAGGGCCTAAGTCATGAAATCCATAGGAGAGTCAGCCTGATGAAGAGCACGTCCCAGCCCTATATATAAGTGCCCAAACCAGTGAGTGCCGAAAAAGGTGACAGGGGGATGGCCCACCCCAGCCTCTGTCAGGCACTGACTGGCGCAGGACGGGCCCACCCTTGGCCCGGGCTTTGCCCGGGCACCACCCGCTTGCGTCCCACGGAGCGGGAGCGCGAGTCTGAATTTAAAGGGCTGGCCGCCGCCTCCTCCTTGGTACGTGCTTCCCACAGGGCAGGAGAGCGAGTTTGAAATTAAAGGGCTCCTGCCCTCGTTCTCGCTGGATGCCGCCTCCACCTCGGTATGCGCTTCTAGCAGGGCGGGAGCGCGAGTTTGAAATTAAAGGGCTCCTGCCCTCGTCCTCCCTGGCTGCCGCCTCCTCCTCGGTATGCGCTTCCCGCGGAGCGGGAACGCAAGACTGAATTCAAAGGGCTGGCCGCCACCTCCTCCGCGGTATGCGCTTCCTGCAGGGCGGGAGGGCAAGTTTGAAATTAAAGGGCTCCTGCCCTCGTTCTCGCTGCCCGCTGCCTCCTCCTTGGTACGCGCTTCCCGCAGGGCAGGAGCGTGAGTTTGAAATCAAAGGGCTCCTGCCCTCGTTCTCCCTGGCCGCCGCCTCCTCCTCGGTACGCTCTTCCCGCCGAGCAGGAGCGCGAGTCTGAATTTAAAGGGCTGCCCGCCGCCGCCTCCTCGGTACGCGCTTCCCGCAGGGCGGAGCGCAAGTTTGAAATTAAAGGGCTCCTGCCTTCGTTCTCCCTGTCCGCCGCCTCCTCCTCGGTATGCGCTTCTCGCAGAGTGGAAGCGTGAGTCTGAATTGAAAGGGCTGGCCGCCGCCTCCTCCGCAGTACGTGCTTCCCACAGGGCGGGAGCGTGAGTTTGAAATTAAAGGACTCCTGCCCTCGTTCTCGCTGGCCGCCGCCTCCTCCGCGGAAGCGCGAGTCTGAATTTAAAGGGCTGGCCGCCTCCTCCTCCTCGGTACGCACTTCCCACAGGGCGGGAGCACGAGTTTGAAATTAAAGGGCTCCTGCCCTTGTTCTCGCTGGTCGCCGCCTCCTCCTCGGTACGCCCTTCTCGCAAGGCGGGAGTGCAAGTTTGAAATTAAAGGGCTCCTACCCTCGTTCTCCCTGGCCGCCGCCTCCTCCTCGGTACGCGCTTCCCACGGAGCGGGAGCGCAAGTCTGAATTTAAAGGGCTGGCCGCCGCCTCCTCCGCAGTACGCGCTTCACGCAGGGTGGGAGCGCGAGTTTGAAATTAAAGGGCTCCTGCCCTCGTTCTCGCTGGCCGCCGTCTCCTCCTCGGTACGCGCTTCCCGCAGGGCGGGAGCACAAGTTTGAAATTAAAGGGCTCCTGCCCTCGTTCTCACTGGCCACTGCCTCCTCCTCGTTACGTGCTTCCCGCAGGGCGGGAGCGCGAGTTTGAAATTAAAGGCCTCCTGCCCTCGTTCTCCCTGGCCGCTGTTCCTCCTCGGTACGCGCTTCCCCCTGTCATATGGAGGCACCGGAACCTGGCCTTAAGGAGGCCGAAGGTCCACTCTATAATCCTCCTAGTTCGCCCATGGGCCTCATTGTAGCGTTTCTCTGCCCTTGTCCTGGGATTCCTCACTGGGGTCAGTAGCCATGACAGGTTCGGGTAACCAAAGTCACCTGCAAATGGCGAGGGACAACTGTTAGACACACACTAACTCATAGGGACATCCCCAGACCCAGACAACTATTCCTACTGTATTGGGTTCATGTGCTCACCTAATAGCCACACCCAGTGCCTCTGTAGTTGCTCCATAACATAAGGGATGTTGCTATTCCGCAGGATGTAAGCGCCATGCACTGAGCCCGGGAATTTTGCATTAACATGGGAGATGTACTGGTCTGCCAAACACACCGTCTGCACATTCATGGAATGGTACCTGTTCGGGTTTCTGTACACCTGTTCACTCCTGCGTAGGGGGGCCAAAGCCACATGTGTCCCATCAATGCCACCTATGATGTTGGGGATATGTCCCAGGGAATAGAAATCACCTTTCACTGTAGGCAAATCTTCCACCTGAGGGAGAACGATGTAGCTCCGCATGTGTTTCAGCAGGGCAGACAACACTCTGGGCAACACATTGGAAAACATAGGCTGGGACATCCCTGATGCTATGGCCACTGTTGTTTGAAAAGTCCCACTTGCTAGCAAATGGAGTACTGACAGCACCTGCACTTGAGGGGGGATTCCTGTGGGATGGCGGATAGCTGACATCAGGTCTGACTCCAACTGGTCACCCAGTTCTAGGATTGTGGCTCGATCAAGCCTGTAGGTGATGATTACATGTCGCTCCTCCATTGTCGACAGGTCCACCAGCGGTCTGTACACTGGAGGATGCTGCCATCTTCTCACATGCCCCAGCGGATGGTGCCTATGGAGGAGAACAGCGAGCAGAGAGTCAACCAACTCTGAGGTACGTAAACACAGCTTACTCTGAAAATATTCATAAATCGAATTTTACCTGTATGAGTGTTTAGGCAAGGCCTAGGTATGTGTGACGTAGTAAAAAATAATGCCATGTGGCCCCCTGAAATGGCGGCTGCCTGACCTGTAAGGTGGGACAAGGGGATATGAGGTAACTGCGCTGGCGTTGTACACCGTTGCGGTAGGCGGTCGAAGACTGGGGCGCAATTCTGCATTGGTTAACATTGGACCCTATGGGTCCCAGGAGCCAATGACGATGTACGCGGCTGTGACGGTACACACGGCCACGGACGTGACTGCCATTTTCTCTCTGTTCAATCACTCAATACCTGATCTTCGACAGGAGAGGACCTACACTGCAAGAGCTGCTGTGTCCTCAGTCTGGAAGAGACAATGGCTCGTGTGTCTGGGGAAAGAGCCCCTGCCTTCAGCACGGAGGAGTTGGAGAAACTCGTGGATGGGGTCCTCCCCCAGTACACCCTACTCTACGGTCCTCCAGACAAACAGGTAAGTACCCTGTGAGCATGCTGTATGGGCAATGCCTGTGTGGAGAGGGGTGGATGAAAGATGGGGGGGTGAGAATGAGGCGTGCATGAAACGACGGGAAGTGCATGTGTGTCATGGCAAGGGTAGGGATGCGGGCCAATGACTGTGATGGTGCAGTTGGTACTCACTTGTCTTTTCCCCCTGTACAACTCCTGTAGGCCAGTGCCCACCAGAAGAAGGACCATCGCCAAGGAAGTCCGGACCCTGGGGGTCTACCACAGACGGAGCACCCACTGCCAGAAAAGATGGGAGGACATTCGCCGCTGGAGCAAGAATATGGCGGAGGCCCAGCTGGGGATGGCCTCCCAACGTGAGAGGGGTGCCCGTCGCACCATGACCCCCTGATGTTCAGGATGCTGGCGGTGGCGTACCCGGAGTTGGATGGGTGCTTGAGGGCATCACAGCAGCAACAAGGGGGTGAGTACACTCTCATTCTGCTGATTCAGCGTGCATTGTAGGTGTCTGGGTGGGGGAGGTGGGCTGTGGGTTCCCCTAGGCCAGGGCGAGTTTAGTAGTTAAGGACCCTTCTTCAGGCAGGCCCTGTGGCACCCCACCCCACCTGTGTACAGTGCCAACTACACCTAGTCAGGCTCCTGTGACATCCGTGTGTGCAGAAATCGGCCATAGCCTTGTGAGCCATGTCCCAAGGACTGAATAGTGGACACCAAGTGCGTGGCGTAGTGCAGGGGGCTTCTGTGTCTGTCATGTCCGCCAACGGTAGGGGTATTGCATGCACTAAACATGTCTTTCTTCTGTCTCCCCCCCTTTTTGTGGTCACCCTGTTCTTGTGTGCATTAGCATCATCAGGCGGAGGAGCAGTGGCACCGGAGCAGGAGGGAGCTGCATCCCACATGGCCCTGGAGGGCGACACTACGGAGTCCGAAGTCACCAGTGGGACGGAGGGCAAAGGGAGCTCCAAGGCGGGGACAGGAGCTGACACCAGCGATACGGACTCCTCCTCTGATGGGAGCTTCCTTGCGGTGGCGGCCCCATCTGTGCCCCCGCATCTACAGGTACAGCCGCCATCCCCCCCTACCAGCACCGCCCTCCCAGCAGCCCCTCAGTGTTTGCCCCGTGCCCGCTCACCCATGAGGGTGGGCATCACCTTCGCCCTAAGCACCTCAGGCCCTTCCCCAGTCACCCCTGCTGCCCTCAGTGAGGAGGCCATTGACCTCCTCAGGTCCCTCACTATTGGACAGTCTACAATTTTGAATGCCATCCAGGGTGTAGAGAGGCAGTTTCAACAAACCCATGCATACCTGGAGGGCATTCACTCTGGTCAGGCAGCCCTTCAGCGAGCTTTTCAGACTCAGACCAGCATGCACACACCTCAAAACACAAAGGAAACGCTCTTCCAAACATAAGCATCACACATCACACAGGCACGCACGCAAGCATCAGACACATGCAGACACACCAACATCCACTGCCTCCACTGTGTCCCCCTCCTCCTCGTCTCCCTCCTCCCTCCCTGTCTCGTCTCCACTCACACCTGCATGAACTACATCCTCAGCCACTACGTCCATCACCAGCACACCCACCACCACACCCCGCTCACGTGCAGTCACCACCCCCACTACCATTCACACATCCCGTGTGTCCTCTACCGGTGTGTCTGTGAGGCCACCTTCCAAGGTACACAAACGCAGCCACACACCCACCCAACAGCCATCCACCTCACGACAGCCTCCAGCACATGCATCTTCACCCAAAGTCAGCAAGTGTTCCTAAGAAACTTTTCCTGGCCAGCATTGACCTCTTTCCCTCACCTTCCCCACCCCTTCAGTCTCCTAGGGCCCCACTCTCCAGGTCCCAACCTAGCACCACAACCACAACATCGGCGGGACAAGTGGTGCCAGTAGTCACCGGATTATGGAGTGCACCAGGCAGCAGGGCAGCCAATGTGGCAAGGAGCCAGAGCTCAGAGAGTCCCCAACCTGTCAAGCATAAAAAGTTGGCCAGTGCCCGGCAGGAGAGGGGAAAGAAATCAGCCACCAAAGCCGCTCCCAGGGGTACAGTTGGGAGTTTGGAGACAGCTGCGACACCATCCAAGATGGGGAAGGGGCACATTAAAACCGGCAAGTCTGTGAAGATCAGCACGGCGGACAAGACCGCCAGCAGCCCCACTGCCCAAGACAGGACCGCCAGCAGCCCTGCTGCCCAGGAGAAGACCGCCAGCAGCAGCCCCGCTGCCCAAGACAGGACCACCAGCAGCAGCCCCGTTGCTCAAGACAGGACCGCCAGCAGCACCCCTGCTAAGGACAAGACCGCTAGCAGCAGCCCTGCTGCCCAAGACAGGACCACCAGCAGCAGCCCGGCTGCCCAAGACAGGACCGCCAGAAGCACCGCAGGCCAGGACAAGACCGCCACCAGCTGATCCGCTGCCCAGGACACCGCCGCCAGCAGCACACCAGGCCAGGACAAAACCACCACCAGCTGAATCGCTGCCCAGGACACTGCCGCCAGCAGCACCGCAGGCCAGGACAAGACTGCCACCAGCAGAACTGCTGCCCAGGACACAGCCACCAGCAGCACCGCAGGCCAGGACAAGACCGCCACCAGTGAAGTACTCTGGGCACAAAGCCCCCTCCAGAACCTGTGGAGAAAGGCATCCACTACCTCAGTCCTTCGGATGATGAAGCTCTCTGGGCACAAAGCCCCCTCCAGAACCAGTGTAGAGTTACATCCACTTGAGAGACTGTGGATTTTCACTCCCCAGGATTGAACAGTGGGCAACCCACCCACTGTAGAGACTTGAGAGACTGTGGCTTTGCACTCCCCAGGATTGAACAGTGTGCAACTCACCCACTGTAGGGACTTGAGAGACTGTGGCTTTCCACTCCCCAGGATTGAACAGTGGGCAACCCACCAACTGTAGAGATTTGAGAGACTGTGGCTTTGCACTACCCAGGATTGAACAGTGGGCAAACCACCCACTGTAGAGACTTGTGAGACTGTGGCTTTGCACTCCCCAGGATTGAACAGTGGGCAACCCACCCACTTTAGAGACTTGAGAGACTGTGGCTTTGCACTCCCCAGGATTGAACAGTGGGCAACCCACCCACTGTAGAGATTTGAGAGACTGTGGCTTTGCACTCCCCAGGATTGAACAGTGGGCAAACAACCCACTGTAGAAACTTGAGAGACTGTGGCTTTCCACTCCCCAGGATTGAACAGTGGGCATGGAGCCCCCCCATGGATGTGGCGTTGTGCACTCAACCGACTGAGGGGCACCCCTTCCTTTCCCCCTGAGGTGCCTGTTTTATTCCTATCTGATGCCCCTGCAGTGTTCTCTCTGTATTGTTCGGGTATTGAGTGTGGGCCTCACCCATGCCTTTTGGGCCCAGTGATCCACGGACTATGATGGTGGAATCCCTTGGACTTGTATTCTTGGTGTATATAATTGTATTTATTTAGTATAAATGTATATATTTGTAAATATTTTTGATTTATGTAATTGAATATATCACAAATATTTGACTCATTTCCTTTTGTCCTTGCATTCTTCCAGGGGAGGTTGTGGGGTGTAACTTTAATGTATCAATATGTATTAGTGTGTTTTTTGTAGTGGGTGAGGGTGGGGGTGGGGGTGTTGCGTGTTGCGTGTGTGTGTCACTGTTTTTTCCCTCCCCCCTCCACTGTGTCGTAGGTGCAGTACTCACCGTGGATTTCGCAGCCGGCGTTCGTGCTCCTGGTAGAGGAGCAGGAAGATAAAGGCTGGGAGTATCTGAAGATCCGGCTCCATTGCGTCCTGGTTCCTCGTGGGGTGTGTAGAGGTGAGCGTTTTCCCTTCGAATTCCTGTTTCCGCCGTGTTTTTGTTCGCCGTGAATCCGCCCTGGAAAAGGTGGCGGATTGGTGGGTTGTAATAGTGTGGGCGGTACATTGTCCTCCGCCTGTCTGTTGGCGGTTACCACTGCGGTGTTTATACCGGCGTGGCGGTCGGAGTTTTAAAGTGGCTGTCCATGTTGGCGGTTTCCACCACAGTCATGATTCAATTTTTTTTACCGCCCGCCTGTTGGTGGTTTTACCACCACTTTAACACCGACCACCAGGCTTGTAATGACCACCTAGGTGTTTCTAATGAATGTTGATGTTTTCATGTATTTACAATTTATGTGGTGTTGTAATGTCTTTGATGACTGTATCTCAAGATTTCCTTGATGCCCTACTGGCACTCACACATCACAACCTTCAGCTAAACAAAGTTTGTCCCTCTGAAAGAAACAATCTCAACCATAGTCTCAACCAAATAAGAGTGATTCCGTATCATACCTTCAATAATGTTGAATTATTTGCACACCAATGGTGAACTTTGCTCACATTCTTTTCTGTCCAACTGTCCAACTGTTATGCTTCTCTTTATCAAGATAACAAATCTCCAGTGAGGCCTAGCTTTGTGTGTATTGCTAAATGAAGTCAAGTTTATTTGGAGTGACTGAGGCAGATGATTGTATAACGCAAGAGCAGTAGTTTTAATCTTTATCTCCAGCTTCAAAGACACAGGGGGTCATTCCTACCCTGGCGGTCTTAGACCGCCAGGGTAGGTGACGGAGGAAGCACCGCCAACAGGCTGGCGGTGCTTCCGGGGGCATTCTGACTGCGGCGGTAAAGCTTCGGTCAGAAAAGGGAAGCCTGGCGGTTTCCCTCCGGCTTCCCGCTGCCCCAGGGAATCCTCCACGGCGGCGCTGCAAGCAGCGCTGCCATGGGGATTCCGACCCCCTTCCCGCCAGCCTGGTTCTGGCGGTTTTCACCGCCAGAAGGCTGGCGGGAACGGGTGTCGTGGGGCCACTGAGGGCCCTTGCAGTGCCCATGCCACTGGCATGGGCACTGCAGGGGCCCCCTAACAGGGCCCCACATTGATTTTAATTGTCTGCGTGGCAGACACTGAAAATCGCGACGGGTGCAACTGCATCCGTCGCACACCAGCAACTCCGCCGGCTCCATTCGGAGCCGGCTTCCTCGTTGCTGGTGCTTTCCCGCTGGGCGGGCAGGCGGCCTTTTGGCGGTCGCCCGCCCGGCGGGAAAGTCAGAATCACTGCGGCAGTCATTTGACCGCGCTGCGGTGTTCTGGCGGGGGAACTTTGGCGGGCGGCCTCCGCCACCCGCCGAAGTTAGAATGACCCCCATAGTATTAATTGAAGTACAACATATAAACTGATAGTAGCTTTTAGTTCTGACAGCCTTAGAGTGGTCTCCCCCCCAAATTCCTGCCTATCTCCTCCCCTTTTTGACCTCGTTTTTGCTGTCTTTAGGACTCTGTGCACTTTACCAGTGCATCAGTGCTTGTGCTCTCCCCCTAAACAGGTAACATTGGCTTATCCACAACTGGCTTATTTCATGTATTTATAAGTCCCTTGTAAAGTGCCCTACAGTTACCTGGGACCTGTAAATTAAAGCTACTTTTAGGCCTGCAGCACTGATTGTGCCACCCACTGAAGCAGCTCTTAACCATCTCTCAGGCCTGGGTGGTAGGATGGAACCACGCATGCCGGAAAAACGAATCCCTTAACAGTGCAATCGGAACCACGACTGCCTTTTTTCCATCCATGCCTTTACCATGCATGCCTTTACAATGAATTTTGTTGTAAAAACAGGCCTAGTAAAAGCATGTTTGGAAACAGCATGTGAAATGGCAAACTACCCTGACCCCCCCTACATGCCCTAAAAAAAACGATCCCAACTCCCACACCCGCCCCTAAAAACTAAAGTAACCTGACCCCTCACCTACCATAAACACTTAAAAAACTACCCCAACCCCCACCCCCTACCCCATAAAACTAAACTACCCCAACACACCCCACCCTCCCTGAGCCCTAAAAAACAAAACTATCCAGAGCCCCTACCCCACCACTAAGAACTAAACTACCATGACCTTCTACCCGCACCTGGCTTTTTCTGTGCCTTAACCACGCATACACGTAGTTTAGTACATGCATGGTTATGGCACTGTAAAAGCCATGCGATGTTCCAGTGAGTATGGTTATGCTTGTGTAGGAAACGTCTGCGTTGTTAAGAATGCATTGTTAAGGATGTTTTCCCTCAGGCCAGCCATTGCAGAGCCTGTGTGTGCAGTTTTACACTGCCATGTCGACCTGACAACGTCATCTTTTGCCAAGTCCAAATCATCCCTGTCTATATACATGAGTCAACCCTAGGTTAGGTCCTACACAACTCAATGCGCAGGGTACATGTCCTGGTAGTGAAAAACTCCCAAAGTCATTTTCCACTCCAGCAAGGCTTAACTATCCCACAAAATAACACAGGGATTACCTTATTACCTCTTAAAAATGTAATTTGCAAACTGCAAGAGATAAATCTTTCGAGTTTGGTGTCTCTGGAATCCCAATTTAAAATTGTGAAGTCTGATTTTAAATTGCAGTTCTGAAAATGCCACTTTTATAAAATTAGGATTTTCTGACTTTAGCCATCTGTTGCCTGCTGCCTGTCTCTTATCACTTGTCTAGGGTGGGTGACAGCTTGGCTGCGTATATTCTCCCAGACAGCCACACACAATGGGAGCTTAGGTGTGAGTTGATTGTCCATCCTGGGAGAATGGGGGAGAAGAGCTGGACCCAGCCTCACTTACACCTGAACAGCCTGTCCCCAAACAAAGGACTGCATATCCACCTGCAGTGTGTCTGAAGCCTGGGCAGAAAAGGAAGGACCTCTGTGTACTTCATAAGACTGTCTTGGAAGTCTCCCCCACTTCAAAGGCCTAACTGGATATAATTACTGGACCTCTGACATCACCAACTCAGTACACTTCTGGATCTGTGAATACCCTGCCAGGAAGAAGGACTGCTGTGCTGCTGAAGGACTACCACTTTGCTGAACTGCTGCTTTGTTGGATTCCTGCCTTGTTATTCTGCCCTGCTTCCTGCTGTTCCCAGCTTGGGTGAGAAGGACTGGACATACATCACTTAAAGCAGGATCGACTTAAAGGGATATCTGGCTGACTTCCTGATCTGAAGTCTCAGGGGCCTAAAAGACTTACAATCACCCCACTCCTCCATCTGGACCCTGCAATTTGTGAGAATGCCTTGCAAAGAGGTGCTACCCCAGTCCTGGATCCTTGCAAGTGGGTCTGAGGTGTTTTCCCCAGCAGACTCAACGCATTCTCTGCTGCCAGAGCAGAATTGCTGCTGTTGCATGGAACAGAACTGGCTCAGCACCTTCAGAACTGCCACTGTAATGCTTTTAAAGGTGAAAGGTCCTCGTATCCCCATCAATGGCAACCTTCACAATGAAGCCAAATCTCCACATCACGCCCTCTGTGCTGATCAGAAACCAACGCATTGCCTCGACTGCTCAACGCATCCTTGACACAGGTCTTCGTATCACAAACCCCAGTGCCTGGATAATCTAAATGACAATGCAGCAGGACCTCACACCCTAGCTCTGCTGCACCAAGCAACTGATGCATCACTGCTGTTCCATGAGAAAATTGATGCATGCCCTCTAATGCATGGTCTGGAACCGGTGCACCACTCTACAGCCAGGATTTAAGTTACTTTGGTTGAGCTGGCCCAATTGGATCCCTGTAGCTGACCTCCACTCCATCATAATCCGCCTGAACTTTTGACTTTGTCAACCAGATATGCACTGTTGAAGCTTCTTGCTTACAAGCACTATTGTACAGTTTATTCTTTAACGATTCATAACACAAGTACTTTGTGTTGGATTTTTGTTCTTTTTATATTGTTTTTTAATTAAAATTAGAGTTATTTTTCTAATCTGGTGTGGAATATTTGTGTGTGGTGTTTTCATTGTTTTACTATCTGGTAGTGATGCACCAATACCTTACACATTGTCTCTGATAACGCGTCCTTCTATGTTAATTTATCGGGACTCGTTTTAGGCCGATGAATCTTTGGACCCAGTGGTGAGACACCGTAAGACGAGATAACTGATTAATATACCAATCAATATGTCAATAATACTGTCAACATATATCACCACAATATATTTCACTTTAGACATTAGTAAACCTTCGGAGCAACCATGACCTTCCAGTCATAAATAACCACACCTTATTGAAGTTTTGTGAATTTTATTCCCTATTGATTACAATCTAATAGCAAATGTATTAATCTCAAAACCAAGAAGCAAAAGAGCATAGTCACAATGCGACAACTATGATAAGGTTTCAACAATGCAATGATAACAAACATAAGATAGTAATAAGGAGGTAAACAAGTCAAAATGCATAGAACCTCTTATATGTCTTAGTTCAGCATAGCACCACGTCAGTCAAGTCAGCTATGTCAGTCAAAGTGAATGCCTCATCTAGCCACTAATTAGCATCAGCATGTTGAGCTTCATGCAAAACTATTTAGAACATCAATTTGGAAAACATCTAGCTAAGGTCTCTTATCAAAAATACACAGCAGTTGGTACCTAGAAAGAAAAGGCAAAGACATAAATTTCCATTAGCAACAGTATAATTACCCTCCTCGAAATAGGTCAGCATACAGGATCAGACTTCGTCTTCAGGACATCAGTTAGATCGCCGACAATCTATCTAATTGAATAGCAGGGGACACTTCCCTCATAAGGAAGAAAGTGTAATGGGCAGTCTATGGGTGAGGATGGTTTTGTCTAAGTCTCAAAATCACCAAATAGAGTGACAGAGTTTCTGGATGCAATTGATATCATTCCCTACCTAATGCTCCCAAGTCTCCTGAGTCATGAGTTTTTATCACTTTTTCGTAATACATTCCCCCAAAATTCTATTGGACAATCACTACACCCCACTATCTGTAACCTATCAAATTATACATTAAGTAATGCATTTGTCATTCTATGATAATTTTCATTCTTCTAATTGGTCGTCATAATTGACGTTTTTCGTAGGTGGCACATCCGGGGTTACTTCATTTTCTGGCACACTCTTCGGGTCAAGAGTTCTCTTTTCCGCGATTTAATGTCCTTGACAGTGTCCATATTTGTTGCAAAGCCTCTAATTTTTATACTAAAGCTGCTAGCATGCGGATGGGAACATAGCTGTTAATGATACAATAAGCGGAGAAAAGAACAAATGCTGGGTCATGGCCTTTTGCGAGTCAGCACACTGAAGAAACAGAAAAATACGCTTTAATATGAGAGCTACATAGTTAGTTTTCGACTCACGCTAACTTAAGATGTATGAATTCTAATGCAATCTTTATACGTGTTAATATTTTCAGTTAGTCATAATACAAACAATTAATTCTTACAGTCGACATTAGTTTATGCATGTGAAAAATTCTCCACGTTTAAAATACGTTTCAATGAATAATATTATTAATGCAGCATTGTTAAATATAAGCATTTCACATCTAAAATAGGTAATGTTTAAACTACGCTCTCTCAGGCCCTCCTCTGATGACGCTCGTCATCACTCAATCTTTCTCTTCTGATTTTAATTTTTCACCTTGCGCATAATACGCATTTCAACATCTTGCCCTTTATGTGAGCTTTCCCATATTTCATTGAACATTTTCTCTCTTTCACTTTCTTCATTTCTTCTGGTTCTTTTAGTCCAATTTCTTTTTATTTTGTCATTAATTTTACATGCCCCCCATAATCCTAATAGACAAATTAACCGGTTCGGTGCCTTGGACGAGATGATCTCGTCCAAGGCTACAGTTCCCCTGTGCCTTGGACGAGATCATCTCGTCCTAGGCACAGGGAAACTTGGGGGAGCGCTAGCGCGCCCCCCGTGCACCCCCCTCCCCCCCAAGGCGGGGATGGAAGGGGAACACCTTCCCCTTCCACCCCCACCCCCTCCCACCCCCCCGTGACGTCAGCGCGCGCTGATTTGTCACAGGGGCCTCCCCATCGCGCTGGAAGCTCTGCTTCCAGCGCGATTGAAAGAGAAATGCATTTCTCTTTCAATCACTGGGGGAGGCCCGGAGGGGCTTCAAAGGGAAGGAAAAGTATTTCCTTCCCTTTGAAGTCTCTCCGAGGGTTCCAAAAGCCGAATTGCTTGCAATCCGGCTTTTGAAACCCCACTAGACACCAGGGATTTTTTTTATTTTTATTGAAATTTACATAAGGGAGCGACCCCTTGGGCAAGGGTCGCTCCGATGGGGGGCATTTTTTTGGGAAGGCCTTTCTGCCCCCCCTGGGGGCAGATCGGCCTATTATTAGGGGGGGGCAGAAACCTCTGGCACCAGGGACCAATTTTTTTTTTTTTATGTTTCATTTTATTTTTTTAGGTGGGGAGCGACCCCTTAGGCAAGGGTCGCTCCCCTTGGGGGGAAATTATATTTATGCCATTTCTGCTCCCCTTGGGGGCAGATTGGCCTATTTTGATGAGTCCAATCTGCCCCCAAGGGGGGCAGAAACCACTAGACACCAGGGAGTTTTTTCTTTGCGTGAATTTCACGCAAGGGGAGCGACCCCTTAGGCAAGGGTCGCTCCCTGGTGGGCAAATTTATTTTAGGCCATTTCTGCCCCCGGGGGGGGCAGAACCCTCTAGGCGCCAGGGCAAATTATTATTTTTTTGTTTTTTTTTGGTTGTTTGTTTGTTTTTTTAGAGATGGGTAGCGACCCATCAGGCAAGGGTCGCTGCCCTGGGGGGCAAATTGTATTTAGGCCATTTCTGCCCCCCTTGGGGGCAGATTGGCCGATTTTAGGTCAATCTGCCCCCAAGGGGGCAGAAACCACTAGGCACCTGGGATTTGTTTTTTGGGGCCAATGTCACGCAGGGGGAGCGACCCCGTAGGCAAGGGTCGCTCCGGGGGGGGGGGGGGTTGGGGGGCAAATTTATTTTAGGCCATTTCTGCCCCCCCTGGGGGCAGATCGGCCTATTATTATCCCGATCTGCCCCCAGGGGGGGGGGGGCGGAAACCTCTAGGTGCCAGGGGATTTTTTTTTTTTGTGTTTTTTTTTTTTGTTTGTTTGTTTTTTTAGAGATGGGGAGTGACCCATCAGGCAAGGGTCGCTCCCCTGGGGGGCAAATTGTGTTAGGGCCATTTCTGCCACCCCCGGAGGCAGATCGGCCTATTATTAGGCCGATCTGCCCCCGGGGGGGGCGGAAACCTCTAGGCGCCAGGGGAATTTTTTTTTTTGTGTTTTTTTTTTGTGTTTGTTTGTTTTTTTAGAGATGGGGAGCGACCCATCAGGCAAGGATCGCTCCCCTGGGGGGCAAATTGTATTAGGGCCATTTCTGCCCCCCCCCGGAGGCAGATTGGCTGATTTTAGGTCAATCTGCCCCCAAGGGGGCAGAAACCACTAGGCACCTGGGATTTGTTTTTTGGCGCCAATGTCACGCAGGGGGAGCGACCCCGTAGGCAAGGGTCGCTCCGGGGGGGTGGGGGTTGGGGGGCAAATTTATTTTAGGCCATTTCTGCCCTCCCTGGGGACAGATTGGCCTATTATTAGGCCGATCTGCCCCCAGGGGGGGCAGAAACCTCTAGGCGCCAGGGGAATTATTTTTTTTGTGTTTGTTTGTTTTTTTAGAGATGGGGAGCGACCCATCAGGCAAGGGTCGCTGCCCTAGGGGGCAAATTGTATTTAGGCCATGTCTGCCCCCCTTGGGGGCAGATTGGCCGATTTTAGGTCAATCTGCCCCCAAGGGGGCAGAAACCACTAGGCACCTGGGATTTGTTTTTTGGCGCCAATGTCACGCAGGGGGAGCGACCCCGTAGGCAAGGGTCGCTCCGGGGGGGGGGTGGGGGTTGCGGGGCAAATTTATTTTAGGCCATTTCTGTCTCCCTGGGGGCAGATCGGTCTATTATTAGGCCGATCTGCCCCCAGGGGGGGCGGAAACCTCTAGGCGCCAGGGGAATTTTTTTTTTTGTGTTTGTTTATTTTTTTAGAGATGGGGATCGACCCCGTTGGCAAGGGTCGCTCCCGGGGGGGGGGTTAAATTTATTTTAGGCCATTTCTCCTCTAGGCGCCAGGGGAAATTTTTATTTTGTGTTTTTTTTTTTGGTTTGTTTGTTTTTTTAGAGATGGGTAGCAACTAATCAGGCAAGGGTCGCTCCCCTGGGGGGCAAATTGTATTTTAGGAAAAATCTGCCCCCAAAGGGGCAGAAACCACTAGGCACCGGGGATTTGTTTTTTGGCGCCAATGTCACGCAGGGGAGCCCCATATGTTGTGTCCACGTTGTGTTTTGGGCCATTTCCTTTCGTGGGCGCTAGGCCTACCCACAGAAGTGATGTACCATTTTTATCGAGAGACTTAGGGGAACGCTGGGGGGAAGGAAATTTGTGGATCCTCTCAGATTCCAGAACTTTCTGCCACAGAAATGTGAGGAACATGTGTTTTTTTAGCCAAATTTTGAGGTTTGCAAAGGATTCTGGGTAACAGAACCTGGTCCGAGCCCCACAAGTCACCCCATCTTGGATTCCCCTAGGTCTCTAGTGTTAAAAAATGCACAGGGTTGGTAGGTTCCCCTAGGTGCCGGCTGAGCTACAGGCCAAAATCCACAGGTAGGCACTGTTTTCTTTCAAAAATTTGGATGTGTCCACGTTGCGCTTTGGGGCGTTTCCTGTCGCCGGCGCTAGGCCTACCCACACAAGTGAGGTATAATTTTTATCGGGAGACTTGGGGGAACGCTGGGTGGAAGGCAATTTGTGGCTCCTCTCAGATTCCAGAACTTTCTGCCACAGAAATGTGAGGAACATGTGTTTTTTTAGCCAAATTTTGAGGTTTGCAAAGGATTCTGGGTAACAGAACCTGGTCCGAGCCCCGCAAGTCACCCCATCTTGGATTCCCCTGGGTCTCTAGTTTTCAGAAATGCACAGGTTTGGTAGGTTTCCCTAGGTGCAGGCTGAGCTAGAGGCCAAAATCTACAGGTAGGCACTTCGCAAAAAACACCTCTGTTTTCTTCCAAAAATTTGGATGTGTCCACGTTGCGCTTTGGGGCGTTTCCTGTAGCGGGCGCTAGGCCTACCCACACAAGTGAGGTATCATTTTTATCGGGAGACTTGGGGGAACGCTGGGAGGAAGGAAATTTGTGGCTCCTCTCAGATTCCAGAACTTTCTGCCACAGAAATGTGAGGAACATGTGTTTTTTTAGCCAAATTTTGAGGTTTGCAAAGGCTTCTGGGTAACAGAACCTGGTCCGAGCCCCGCAAATCACCCCTCCTTGGATTCCCCTAGGTCTCTAGTTTTCAGAAATGCACAGGTTTTGTAGGTTTCCCTAGGTGCCGGCTGAGCTAGAGGCCAAAATCTACAGGTAGGCACTTCGCAAAAAACACCTGTTTTCTTCCAAATATTTGGATGTGTCCACGTTGCGCTTTGGGGCGTTTCCTGTCGCGGGCGCTAGGCCTACCCACACAAGTGAAGTATCATTTTTATCGGTAGTCTTGGGGGAATGCTGGGTGGAAGGAAATTTGTGGCTCCTCTCAGATTCCAGAACTTTCTGCCACAGAAATGTGAGGAACATGTGTTTTTTTAGCCAAATTTTGAGGTTTGCAAAGATTTCTGGGTAACAGAACCTGGTCCGAGCCCCGCAAGTCACCCCTCCTTGGATTCCCCTAGGTCTCTAGTTTCTAGAAATGCACAGGTTTGGTAGGTTTCCCTAGGTGCCGGCCGAGCTAGAGGGCAAAATCTACAGGTACGCACGTCGCAAAAAACACCTCTGTTTTCTTCCAAATATTTGGATGTGTCCACGTTGCGCTTTGGGGCGTTTCCTGTAGAGGGCGCTAGGCCTACCCACACAACTGAGGTATCATTTTTATCGGGAGACTTAGGGGAACGCTGGGTGGAAGGAAATTTGTGGCTCCTCTCAGATTCCAGAACTTTCTGCCACAGAAATGTGAGGAACATGTGTTTTTTTAGCCAAATTTTGAGGTTTGCAAAGGCTTCTGGGTAACAGAACCTGGTCCGAGCCCCGCAAGTCACCCCTCCTTGGATTCCCCTAGGTCTCTAGTTTTCAGAAATGCACAGGTTTGGTAGGTTACCCTAGGTGCCGGCTGAGCTAGAGGCCAAAATCTACAGGTAGGCACTTCGCAAAAAACACCTCTGTTTTCTTCCAAATATTTGGATGTGTCCACGTTGCGCTTTGGGGCGTTTCCTGTGGCGGGCGCTAGGCCTACCCACACAAGTGAGGTGTCATTTTTATCGGGAGACTTGGGGGAACGCTGGGTGGAAGGAAATTTGTGGCTCCTCTCAGATTCCAGAACTTTCTGCCACAGAAATGTGAGGAACATGTGTTTTTATAGCCAAATTTTGAGGTTTGCAAAGGCTTCTGGGTAACAGAACCTGGTCCGAGCCCCGCAAGTCACCCCTCCTTGTATTCCCCTAGGTCTCTAGTTTTCAGAAATGCACAGGTTTGGTAGGTTTCCCTAGGTGCCGGCTGAGCTAGAGGCCAAAATCTACAGGAAGGCACTTCGCAAAAAACACCTCTGTTTTCTTCCAAATATTTGGATGTGTCCACGTTGCGCTTTGGGGCGTTTCCTTTCTCGGGCGCTAGGCCTACCCACACAAGTGAGGTATCATTTTTATCGGGAGACTTGGGGGAACGCTGGGTGGAAGGAAATTTGTGGCTCCTCTCAGATTCCAGAACTTTCTGCCACAGAAATGTGAGGAACATGTGTTTTTTTAGCCAAATTTTGAGGTTTGCAAAGGATTCTGGGTAACAGAACCTGGTCCGAGACCCGCAAGTCACCCCATCTTGGATTCCCCTGGGTCTCTAGTTTTCAGAAATGCACAGGTTTGGTAGGTTTCCCTAGGTGCAGGCTGAGCTAGAGGCCAAAATCTACAGGTAGGCACTTCGCAAAAAACACCTCTGTTTTCTTCCAAAAATTTGGATGTGTCCACGTTGCGCTTTGGGGCGTTTCCTGTAGCGGGCGCTAGGCCTACCCCCACAAGTGAGGTATCATTTTTATCGGGAGACTTGGGGGAACGCTGGGTGGAAGGAAATTTGTGGCTCCTCTCAGATTCCAGAACTTTCTGCCACAGAAATGTGAGGAACATGTGTTTTTTTAGCCAAATTTTGAGGTTTGCAAAGGCTTCTGGGTAACAGAACCTGGTCCGAGCCCCGCAAATCACCCCTCCTTGGATTCCCCTAGGTCTCTAGTTTTCAGAAATGCACAGGTTTTGTAGGTTTCCCTAGGTGCCGGCTGAGCTAGAGGCCAAAATCTACAGGTAGGCACTTCGCAAAAAACACCTGTTTTCTTCCAAATATTTGGATGTGTCCACGTTGCGCTTTGGGGCGTTTCCTGTCGCGGGCGCTAGGCCTACCCACACAAGTGAAGTATCATTTTTATCGGTAGTCTTGGGGGAACGCTGGGTGGAAGGAAATTTGTGGCTCCTCTCAGATTCCAGAACTTTCTGCAACAGAAATGTGAGGAACATGTGTTTTTTTAGCCAAATTTTGAGGTTTGCAAAGATTTCTGGGTAACAGAACCTGGTCCGAGCCCCGCAAGTCACCCCTCCTTGGATTCCCCTAGGTCTCTAGTTTTCAGAAATGCACAGGGTTGGTAGGTTACCCTAGGTGCCGGCTGAGGTAGAGGCCAAAATCTACAGGTAGGCACTTCGCAAAAAACACCTCTGTTTTCTTCCAAAAATTTGGATGTGTCCACGTTGCTCTTTGGGGCGTTTCCTGTCGCGGGCGCTAGGCCTACCCACACAAGTGAGGTATCATTTATATCGGGAGACTTGGGGGACCGCTGTGTGGAAGGAAATTTGTGGCTCCTCTCAGATTACAGAACTTTCTGCCAGAGAAATGTGAGGAACATGTGTTTTTTTAGCCAAATTTTGAGGTTTGCAAAGGATTCTGGGTAACAGAACCTGGTCCGAGCCCCGCAAGTCACCCCTCCTTGGATTCCCCTAGGTCTTTAGTTTTCAGAAATGCACAGGTTTGGTAGGTTTCCCTAGGTGCCAGCTGAGCTAGAGGCCAAAATCTACAGGTAGGCACTTCGCAAAAAACACCTCTGTTTTCTTCCAAATATTTGGATGTGTCCACGTTGCGCTTTGGGGCGTTTCCTGTGGCGGGCGCTAGGCCTACCCACACAAGTGAGGTGTCATTTTTATCGGGAGACTTGGGGGAACGCTGGGTGGAAGGAAATTTGTGGCTCCTCTCAGATTCCAGAACTTTCTGCCACAGAAATGTGAGGAACATGTGTTTTTTTAGCCAAATTTTGAGGTTTGCAAAATCTTCTGGGAAACAGAACCTGGTCCGAGCCCCGCAAGTCACCCCTCCTTAGATTCCCCTAGGTCTCTAGTTTTCAGAAATGCACAGGTTTGGTAGGTTTCCCTAGGTGCCGGCTGAGCTAGAGGCCAAAATCTACAGGTAGGCACTTCGCAAAAAACACCTCTGTTTTCTTCCAAATATTTGGATGTGTCCACGTTGCGCTTTGGGGCGTTTCCTGTCTCGGGCGCTAGGCCTACCCACACAAGTGAGGTATCATTTTTATCGGGAGACTTGGGGGAACGCTGGGTGGAAGGAAATTTGTGGCCCCTCTCAGATTCCAGAACTTTCTGCCACAGAAATGTGAGGAACATGTGTTTTTTTAGCCATATTTTGAGGTTTGGAAAGGCTTCTGGGTAACAGAACCTGGTCCGAGACCCGCAAGTCACCCCTCCTTGGATTCCCCTAGGTCTCTAGTTTTCAGAAATGCACAGGTTTGGTAGGTTTCCCTAGGTGCCGGCTGAGCTAGAGGCCAAAATCTACAGGTAGGCACTTCGCAAAAAACACCTCTGTTTTCTTCCAAATATTTGGATGTGTCCACGTTGCGCTTTGGGCGTTTCCTGTCGCGGGCGCTAGGCCTACCCACACAAGTGAGGTATCATTTTTATCGAGAGACTTGGGGGAACGCTGGGTTGAAGGAAATTTGTGGCTCCTCTCAGATTCCAGAACTTTCTGCCACAGAAATGTGAGGAACATGTGTTTTTTTAGCCAAATTTTGAGGTTTGCAAAAACTTCTGGGTAACAGAACCTGGTCCGAGCCCCGCAAGTCACCCCTCCTTGGATTCCCCTAGGTCTCTAGTTTTCAGAAATGCACAGGTTTGGTAGGTTTCCCTAGGTGCCGGCTGAGCTAGAGGCCAAAATCTACAGGTAGGCACTTCGCAAAAAACACCTCTGTTTTCTTCCAAATATTTGGATGTGTCCACGTTGCGCTTTGGGGCGTTTCCTGTAGCGGGCGCTAGGCCTACCCACACAAGTGAGGTATCATTTTTATCGGGAGACTTGGGGGAACGCTGGGTGGAAGGAAATTTGAGGCTCCTCTCAGATTCCAGAACTTTCTGCCACAGAAATGTGAAGAACATGTGTTTTTTTAGCCAAATTTTGAGGTTTGCAAAGGCTTCTGGGTAACAGAACCTGGTCCGAGCCCCGCAAGTCACCCCTCCTTAGATTCCCCTAGGTCTCTAGTTTTCAAAAATGCACAGGTTTGGTAGGTTACCCTAGGTGCCGGCTGAGGTAGAGGCCAAAATCTACAGGTAGGCACTTCGCAAAAAACACCTCTGTTTTCTTCCCAAAATTTGGATGTGTCCACGTTGCTCTTTGGGGCGTTTCCTGTCGCGGGTGCTAGGCCTACCCACACAAGTGAGGTATCATTTTTATCGGGAGACTTGGGGGAACGCTGGGTGGAAGGAAATTTGTGGCTCCTCTCAGATTCCAGAACTTTCTGCCACAGAAATGTGAGGAACATGTGTTTTTTTAGCCAAATTTTGAGGTTTGCAAAGGATTCTGGGTAACAGAACCTGGTCCGAGACCCGCAAGTCACCCCATCTTGGATTCCCCTGGGTCTCTAGTTTTCAGAAATGCACAGGTTTGGTAGGTTTCCCTAGGTGCAGGCTGAGCTAGAGGCCAAAATCTACAGGTAGGCACTTCGCAAAAAACACCTCTGTTTTCTTCCAAAAATTTGGATGTGTCCACGTTGCGCTTTGGGGCGTTTCCTGTAGCGGGCGCTAGGCCTACCCCCACAAGTGAGGTATCATTTTTATCGGGAGACTTGGGGGAACGCTGGGTGGAAGGAAATTTGTGGCTCCTCTCAGATTCCAGAACTTTCTGCCACAGAAATGTGAGGAACATGTGTTTTTTTAGCCAAATTTTGAGGTTTGCAAAGGCTTCTGGGTAACAGAACCTGGTCCGAGCCCCGCAAATCACCCCTCCTTGGATTCCCCTAGGTCTCTAGTTTTCAGAAATGCACAGGTTTTGTAGGTTTCCCTAGGTGCCGGCTGAGCTAGAGGCCAAAATCTACAGGTAGGCACTTCGCAAAAAACACCTGTTTTCTTCCAAATATTTGGATGTGTCCACGTTGCGCTTTGGGGCGTTTCCTGTCGCCGGCGCTAGGCCTACCCACACAAGTGAAGTATCATTTTTATCGGTAGTCTTGGGGGAACGCTGGGTGGAAGGAAATTTGTGGCTCCTCTCAGATTCCAGAACTTTCTGCAACAGAAATGTGAGGAACATGTGTTTTTTTAGCCAAATTTTGAGGTTTGCAAAGATTTCTGGGTAACAGAACCTGGTCCGAGCCCCGCAAGTCACCCCTCCTTGGATTCCCCTAGGTCTCTAGTTTTCAGAAATGCACAGGGTTGGTAGGTTACCCTAGGTGCCGGCTGAGGTAGAGGCCAAAATCTACAGGTAGGCACTTCGCAAAAAACACCTCTGTTTTCTTCCAAAAATTTGGATGTGTCCACGTTGCTCTTTGGGGCGTTTCCTGTCGCGGGCGCTAGGCCTACCCACACAAGTGAGGTATCATTTATATCGGGAGACTTGGGGGACCGCTGTGTGGAAGGAAATTTGTGGCTCCTCTCAGATTACAGAACTTTCTGCCAGAGAAATGTGAGGAACATGTGTTTTTTTAGCCAAATTTTGAGGTTTGCAAAGGATTCTGGGTAACAGAACCTGGTCCGAGCCCCGCAAGTCACCCCTCCTTGGATTCCCCTAGGTCTCTAGTTTTCAGAAATGCACAGGTTTGGTAGGTTTCCCTAGGTGCCAGCTGAGCTAGAGGCCAAAATCTACAGGTAGGCACTTCGCAAAAAACACCTCTGTTTTCTTCCAAATATTTGGATGTGTCCACGTTGCGCTTTGGGGCGTTTCCTGTGGCGGGCGCTAGGCCTACCCACACAAGTGAGGTGTCATTTTTATCGGGAGACTTGGGGGAACGCTGGGTGGAAGGAAATTTGTGGCTCCTCTCAGATTCCAGAACTTTCTGCCACAGAAATGTGAGGAACATGTGTTTTTTTAGCCAAATTTTGAGGTTTGCAAAATCTTCTGGGAAACAGAACCTGGTCCGAGCCCCGCAAGTCACCCCTCCTTAGATTCCCCTAGGTCTCTAGTTTTCAGAAATGCACAGGTTTGGTAGGTTTCCCTAGGTGCCGGCTGAGCTAGAGGCCAAAATCTACAGGTAGGCACTTCGCAAAAAACACCTCTGTTTTCTTCCAAATATTTGGATGTGTCCACGTTGCGCTTTGGGGCGTTTCCTGTCTCGGGCGCTAGGCCTACCCACACAAGTGAGGTATCATTTTTATCGGGAGACTTGGGGGAACGCTGGGTGGAAGGAAATTTGTGGCTCCTCTCAGATTCCAGAACTTTCTGCCACAGAAATGTGAGGAACATGTGTTTTTTTAGCCATATTTTGAGGTTTGGAAAGGCTTCTGGGTAACAGAACCTGGTCCGAGACCCGCAAGTCACCCCTCCTTGGATTCCCCTAGGTCTCTAGTTTTCAGAAATGCACAGGTTTGGTAGGTTTCCCTAGGTGCCGGCTGAGCTAGAGGCCAAAATCTACAGGTAGGCACTTCGCAAAAAACACCTCTGTTTTCTTCCAAATATTTGGATGTGTCCACGTTGCGCTTTGGGCGTTTCCTGTCGCGGGCGCTAGGCCTACCCACACAAGTGAGGTATCATTTTTATCGAGAGACTTGGGGGAACGCTGGGTTGAAGGAAATTTGTGGCTCCTCTCAGATTCCAGAACTTTCTGCCACAGAAATGTGAGGAACATGTGTTTTTTTAGCCAAATTTTGAGGTTTGCAAAAACTTCTGGGTAACAGAACCTGGTCCGAGCCCCGCAAGTCACCCCTCCTTGGATTCCCCTAGGTCTCTAGTTTTCAGAAATGCACAGGTTTGGTAGGTTTCCCTAGGTGCCGGCTGAGCTAGAGGCCAAAATCTACAGGTAGGCACTTCGCAAAAAACACCTCTGTTTTCTTCCAAATATTTGGATGTGTCCACGTTGCGCTTTGGGGCGTTTCCTGTAGCGGGCGCTAGGCCTACCCACACAAGTGAGGTATCATTTTTATCGGGAGACTTGGGGGAACGCTGGGTGGAAGGAAATTTGAGGCTCCTCTCAGATTCCAGAACTTTCTGCCACAGAAATGTGAAGAACATGTGTTTTTTTAGCCAAATTTTGAGGTTTGCAAAGGCTTCTGGGTAACAGAACCTGGTCCGAGCCCCGCAAGTCACCCCTCCTTAGATTCCCCTAGGTCTCTAGTTTTCAAAAATGCACAGGTTTGGTAGGTTACCCTAGGTGCCGGCTGAGGTAGAGGCCAAAATCTACAGGTAGGCACTTCGCAAAAAACACCTCTGTTTTCTTCCCAAAATTTGGATGTGTCCACGTTGCTCTTTGGGGCGTTTCCTGTCGCGGGTGCTAGGCCTACCCACACAAGTGAGGTATCATTTATATCGGGAGACTTGGGGGACCGCTGTGTGGAAGGAAATTTGTGGCTCCTCTCAGATTACAGAACTTTCTGCCACAGAAATGTGAGGAACATGTGTTTTTTTAGCCAAATTTTGAGGTTTGCAAAGGATTCTGGGTAACAGAACCTGGTCCGAGCCCCGCAAGTCACCCCTCCTTGGATTCCCCTAGGTCTCTAGTTTTCAGAAATGCACAGGTTTGGTAGGTTTCCCTAGGTGCCAGCGGAGCTAGAGGCCAAAATCTACAGGTAAACACTTCGCAAAAAACACCTCTGTTTTCTTCCAAATATTTGGATGTGTCCACGTTGCGCTTTGGGGCGTTTCCTGTGGCGGGCGCTAGGCCTACCCACACAAGTGAGGTGTCATTTTTATCGGGAGACTTGGGGGAACGCTGGGTGGAAGGAAATTTGTGGCTCCTCTCAGATTCCAGAACTTTCTGCCACAGAAATGTGAGGAACATGTGTTTTTTTAGCCAAATTTTTAGGTTTGCAAAGGCTTCTGGGTAACAGAACCTGGTCCGAGCCCCGCAAGTCACCCCTCCTTGGATTCCCCTAGGTCTCTAGTTTTCAGAAATGCACAGGTTTGGTAGGTTTCCCTAGGTGCCGGCTGAGCTAGAGGCCAAAATCTACAGGAAGGCACTTCGCAAAAAACACCTCTGTTTTCTTCCAAATATTTGGATGTGTCCACGTTGCGCTTTGGGGCGTTTCCTGTCTCGGGCGCTAGGCCTACCCACACAAGTGAGGTATCATTTTTATCGGGAGACTTGGGGGAACGCTGGGTGGAAGGAAATTTGTGGCTCCTCTCAGATTCCAGAACTTTCTGCCACAGAAATGTGAGGAACATGTGTTTTTTTAGCCAAATTTTGAGGTTTGCAAAGGATTCTGGGTAACAGAACCTGGTCCGAGACCCGCAAGTCACCCCATCTTGGATTCCCCTGGGTCTCTAGTTTTCAGAAATGCACAGGTTTGGTAGGTTTCCCTAGGTGCAGGCTGAGCTAGAGGCCAAAATCTACAGGTAGGCACTTCGCAAAAAACACCTCTGTTTTCTTCCAAAAATTTGGATGTGTCCACGTTGCGCTTTGGGGCGTTTCCTGTAGCGGGCGCTAGGCCTACCCCCACAAGTGAGGTATCATTTTTATCGGGATACTTGGGGGAACGCTGGGTGGAAGGAAATTAGTGGCTCCTCTCAGATTCCAGAACTTTCTGCCACAGAAATGTGAGGAACATGTGTTTTTTTAGCCAAATTTTGAGGTTTGCAAAGGCTTCTGGGTAACAGAACCTGGTCCGAGCCCCGCAAATCACCCCTCCTTGGATTCCCCTAGGTCTCTAGTTTTCAGAAATGCACAGGTTTTGTAGGTTTCCCTAGGTGCCGGCTGAGCTAGAGGCCAAAATCTACAGGTAGGCACTTCGCAAAAAACACCTGTTTTCTTCCAAATATTTGGATGTGTCCACGTTGCGCTTTGGGGCGTCTCCTGTCGCGGGCGCTAGGCCTACCCACACAAGTGAAGTATCATTTTTATCGGTAGTCTTGGGGGAACGCTGTGTGGAAGGAAATTTGTGGCTCCTCTCAGATTCCAGAACTTTCTGCCACAGAAATGTGAGGAACATGTGTTTTTTTAGCCAAATTTTGAGGTTTGCAAAGATTTCTGGGTAACAGAACCTGGTCCGAGCCCTGCAAGTCACCCCTCCTTGGATTCCCCTAGGTCTCTAGTTTTCAGAAATGCACAGGGTTGGTAGGTTACCCTAGGTGCCGGCTGAGCTAGAGGCCAAAATCTACAGGTAGGCACTTCGCAAAAAACACCTCTGTTTTCTTCCAAAAATTTGGATGTGTCCACGTTGCTCTTTGGGGCGTTTCCTGTCGCGGGCGCTAGGCCTACCCACACAAGTGAGGTATCATTTATATCGGGAGACTTGGGGGACCGCTGTGTGGAAGGAAATTTGTGGCTCCTCTCAGATTACAGAACTTTCTGCCACAGAAATGTGAGGAACATGTGTTTTTTTAGCCAAATTTTGAGGTTTGCAAAGGATTCTGGGTAACAGAACCTGGTCCGAGCCCCGCAAGTCACCCCTCCTTGGATTCCCCTAGGTCTCTAGTTTTCAGAAATGCACAGGTTTGGTAGGTTTCCCTAGGTGCCAGCTGAGCTAGAGGCCAAAATCTACAGGTAGGCACTTCGCAAAAAACACCTCTGTTTTCTTCCAAATATTTGGATGTGTCCACGTTGCGCTTTGGGGCGTTTCCTGTGGCGGGCGCTAAGCCTACCCACACAAGTGAGGTGTCATTTTTATCTGGAGACTTGGGGGAACGCTGGGTGGAAGGAAATTTGTGGCTCCTCTCAGATTCCAGAACTTTCTGCCACAGAAATGTGAGGAACATGTGTTTTTTTAGCCAAATTTTGAGGTTTGCAAAAGCTTCTGGGTAACAGAACCTGGTCCGAGCCCCGCAAGTCACCCCTCCTTAGATTCCCCTTGGTCTCTAGTTTTCAGAAATGCACAGGTTTGGTAGGTTTCCCTAGGTGCCGGCTGAGCTAGAGGCCAAAATCTACAGGTAGGCACTTCGCAAAAAACACCTCTGTTTTCTTCCAAATATTTGGATGTGTCCACGTTGCGCTTTGGGGTGTTTCCTGTCTCGGGCGCTAGGCCTACCCACACAAGTGAGGTATCATTTTTATCGGGAGACTTGGGGGAACGCTGGGTGGAAGGAAATTTGTGGCTCCTCTCAGATTCCAGAACTTTCTGCCACAGAAATGTGAGGAACATGTGTTTTTTTAGCCAAATTTTGAGGTTTGCAAAGACTTCTGGGTAACAGAACCTGGTCCGAGCCCCGCAAGTCACCCCTCCTTGGATTCCCCTAGGTCTCTAGTTTTCAGAAATGCACAGGTTTGGTAGGTTTCCCTAGGTGCCGGCTGAGCTAGAGGCCAAAATCTACAGGTAGGCACTTCGCAAAAAACACCTCTGTTTTCTTCCAAATATTGGGATGTGTCCACGTTGCGCTTTGGGGCGTTTCCTGTAGCGGGCGCTAGGCCTACCCACACAAGTGAGGTATCATTTTTATCGAGAGACTTGGGGGAACGCTGGGTTGAAGGAAATTTGTGGCTCCTCTCAGATTCCAGAACTTTCTGCCACAGAAATGTGAGGAACATGTGTTTTTTTAGCCAAATTTTGAGGTTTGCAAAGACTTCTGGGTAACATAACCTGGTCCGAGCCCCGCAAGTCACCCCTCCTTGGATTCCCCTAGGTCTCTAGTTTTCAGAAATGCACAGGTTTGGTAGGTTTCCCTAGGTGCCGGCTGAGCTAGAGGCCAAAATCTACAGGTAGGCACTTCGCAAAAAACACCTCTGTTTTCTTCCAAATATTGGGATGTGTCTACGTTGCGCTTTGGGGCGTTTCCTGTAGCGGGCGCTAGGCCTACCCACACAAGTGAGGTATCATTTTTATCGGGAGACTTGGGGGAACACTGGGTGGAAGGAAATTTGTGGCTCCTCTCAGATTCCAGAACTTTCTGCCACAGAAATGTGAAGAACATGTGTTTTTTTAGCCAAATTTTGAGGTTTGCAAAGGCTTCTGGGTAACAGAACCTGGTCCGAGCCCCGCAAGTCACCCCTCCTTAGATTCCCCTAGGTCTCTAGTTTTCAAAAATGCACAGGTTTGGTAGGTTACCCTATGTGCCGGCTGAGCTAGAGGCCAAAATCTACAGGTAGGCACTTCGCAAAAAACACCTCTGTTTTCTTCCCAAAATTTGGATGTGTCCACGTTGCTCTTTGGGGCGTTTCCTGTCGCGGGTGCTAGGCCTACCCACACAAGTGAGGTATCATTTATATCGGGAGACTTGGGGGACCGCTGTGTGGAAGGAAATTTGTGGCTCCTCTCAGATTCCAGAACTTTCTGCCACAGAAATGTGAGGAACATGTGTTTTTTTAGCCAAATTTTGAGGTTTGCAAAGGATTCTGGGTAACAGAACCTGGTCCGAGCCCCGCAAGTCACCCCATCTTGGATTCCATTAGGTCTCTAGTTTTCAGAAATGCACAGGTTTTGTAGGTTTCCCTAGGTGCCGGCTGAGCTAGAGGCCAAAATCTACAGGTAGGCACTTCGCAAAAAACACCTGTTTTCTTCCAAATATTTGGATGTGTCCACGTTGCGCTTTGGGGCGTTTCCTGTCGCGGGCGCTAGGCCTACCCACACAAGTGAAGTATCATTTTTATCGGTAGTCTTGGGGGAACGCTGGGTGGAAGGAAATTTGTGGCTCCTCTCAGATTCCAGAACTTTCTGCCACAGAAATGTGAGGAACATGTGTTTTTTTAGCCAAATTTTTAGGTTTGCAAAGATTTCTGGGTAACAGAACCTGGTCCGAGCCCCGCAAGTCACCCCTCCTTGGATTCCCCTAGGTCTCTAGTTTTCAGAAATGCACAGGGTTGGTAGGTTACCCTAGGTGCCGGCTGAGCTAGAGGCCAAAATCTACAGGTAGGCACTTCGCAAAAAACACCTCTGTTTTCTTCCAAAAATTTGGATGTGTCCACGTTGCTCTTTGGGGCGTTTCCTGTCGCGGGCGCTAGGCCTACCCACACAAGTGAGGTATCATTTATATCGGGAGACTTGGGGGACCGCTGTGTGGAAGGAAATTTGTGGCTCCTCTCAGATTACAGAACTTTCTGCCACAGAAATGTGAGGAACATGTGTTTTTTTAGCCAAATTTTGAGGTTTGCAAAGGATTCTGGGTAACAGAACCTGGTCCGAGCCCCGCAAGTCACCCCTCCTTGGATTCCCCTAGGTCTCTAGTTTTCAGAAATGCACAGGTTTGGTAGGTTTCCCTAGGTGCCAGCTGAGCTAGAGGCCAAAATCTACAGGTAGGCACTTCGCAAAAAACACCTCTGTTTTCTTCCAAATATTTGGATGTGTCCACGTTGCGCTTTAGGGCGTTTCCTGTGGCGGGCGCTAGGCCTACCCACACAAGTGAGGTGTCATTTTTATCGGGAGACTTGGGGGAACGCTGGGTGGAAGGAAATTTGTGGCTCCTCTCAGATTCCAGAACTTTCTGCCACAGAAATGTGAGGAACATGTGTTTTTTTAGCCAAATTTTGAGGTTTGCAAAAGCTTCTGGGTAACAGAACCTGGTCCGAGCCCCGCAAGTCACCCCTCCTTAGATTCCCCTAGGTCTCTAGTTTTCAGAAATGCACAGGTTTGGTAGGTTTCCCTAGGTGCCGGCTGAGCTAGAGGCCAAAATCTACAGGTAGGCACTTCGCAAAAAACACCTCGGTTTTCTTCCAAATATTTGGATGTGTCCACGTTGCGCTTTGGGGCGTTTCCTGTCTCGGGTGCTAGACCTACCCACACAAGTGAGGTATCATTTTTATCGGGAGACTTGGGGGAATGCTGGGTGGAAGGAAATTTGTGGCTCCTCTCAGATTCCAGAACTTTCTGCCACAGAAATGTGAGGAACATGTGTTTTTTTAGCCATATTTTGAGGTTTGCAAAGGCTTCTGGGTAACAGAACCTGGTCCGAGACCCGCAAGTCACCCCTCCTTGGATTCCCCTAGGTCTCTAGTTTTCAGAAATGCACAGGATTGGTAGGTTTCCCTAGGTGCCGGCTGAGCTAGAGGCCAAAATCTACAGGTAGGCACTTCGCAAAAAACACCTCTGTTTTCTTCCAAAAATTTGGATGTGTCCACGTTGCGCTTTGAGGCGTTTCCTGTAGCGGGCGCTAGGCCTACCCCCACAAGTGAGGTATCATTTTTATCGGGATACTTGGGGGAACGCTGGGTGGAAGGAAATTAGTGGCTCCTCTCAGATTCCAGAACTTTCTGCCACAGAAATGTGAGGAACATGTGTTTTTTTAGCCAAATTTTGAGGTTTGCAAAGGCTTCTGGGTAACAGAACCTGGTCCGAGCCCCGCAAATCACCCCTCCTTGGATTCCCCTAGGTCTCTAGTTTTCAGAAATGCACAGGTTTTGTAGGTTTCCCTAGGTGCCGGCTGAGCTAGAGGCCAAAATCTACAGGTAGGCACTTCGCAAAAAACACCTGTTTTCTTCCAAATATTTGGATGTGTCCACGTTGCGCTTTGGGGCGTCTCCTGTCGCGGGCGCTAGGCCTACCCACACAAGTGAAGTATCATTTTTATCGGTAGTCTTGGGGGAACGCTGTGTGGAAGGAAATTTGTGGCTCCTCTCAGATTCCAGAACTTTCTGCCACAGAAATGTGAGGAACATGTGTTTTTTTAGCCAAATTTTGAGGTTTGCAAAGATTTCTGGGTAACAGAACCTGGTCCGAGCCCTGCAAGTCACCCCTCCTTGGATTCCCCTAGGTCTCTAGTTTTCAGAAATGCACAGGGTTGGTAGGTTACCCTAGGTGCCGGCTGAGCTAGAGGCCAAAATCTACAGGTAGGCACTTCGCAAAAAACACCTCTGTTTTCTTCCAAAAATTTGGATGTGTCCACGTTGCTCTTTGGGGCGTTTCCTGTCGCGGGCGCTAGGCCTACCCACACAAGTGAGGTATCATTTATATCGGGAGACTTGGGGGACCGCTGTGTGGAAGGAAATTTGTGGCTCCTCTCAGATTACAGAACTTTCTGCCACAGAAATGTGAGGAACATGTGTTTTTTTAGCCAAATTTTGAGGTTTGCAAAGGATTCTGGGTAACAGAACCTGGTCCGAGCCCCGCAAGTCACCCCTCCTTGGATTCCCCTAGGTCTCTAGTTTTCAGAAATGCACAGGTTTGGTAGGTTTCCCTAGGTGTCAGCTGAGCTAGAGGCCAAAATCTACAGGTAGGCACTTCGCAAAAAACACCTCTGTTTTCTTCCAAATATTTGGATGTGTCCACGTTGCGCTTTGGGGCGTTTCCTGTGGCGGGCGCTAAGCCTACCCACACAAGTGAGGTGTCATTTTTATCGGGAGACTTGGGGGAATGCTGGGTGGAAGGAAATTTGTGGCTCCTCTCAGATTCCAGAACTTTCTGCCACAGAAATGTGAGGAACATGTGTTTTTTTAGCCATATTTTGAGGTTTGCAAAGGCTTCTGGGTAACAGAACCTGGTCCGAGACCCGCAAGTCACCCCTCCTTGGATTCCCCTAGGTCTCTAGTTTTCAGAAATGCACAGGATTGGTAGGTTTCCCTAGGTGCCGGCTGAGCTAGAGGCCAAAATCTACAGGTAGGCACTTCGCAAAAAACACCTCTGTTTTCTTCCAAAAATTTGGATGTGTCCACGTTGCGCTTTGAGGCGTTTCCTGTAGCGGGCGCTAGGCCTACCCCCACAAGTGAGGTATCATTTTTATCGGGATACTTGGGGGAACGCTGGGTGGAAGGAAATTAGTGGCTCCTCTCAGATTCCAGAACTTTCTGCCACAGAAATGTGAGGAACATGTGTTTTTTTAGCCAAATTTTGAGGTTTGCAAAGGCTTCTGGGTAACAGAACCTGGTCCGAGCCCCGCAAATCACCCCTCCTTGGATTCCCCTAGGTCTCTAGTTTTCAGAAATGCACAGGTTTTGTAGGTTTCCCTAGGTGCCGGCTGAGCTAGAGGCCAAAATCTACAGGTAGGCACTTCGCAAAAAACACCTGTTTTCTTCCAAATATTTGGATGTGTCCACGTTGCGCTTTGGGGCGTCTCCTGTCGCGGGCGCTAGGCCTACCCACACAAGTGAAGTATCATTTTTATCGGTAGTCTTGGGGGAACGCTGTGTGGAAGGAAATTTGTGGCTCCTCTCAGATTCCAGAACTTTCTGCCACAGAAATGTGAGGAACATGTGTTTTTTTAGCCAAATTTTGAGGTTTGCAAAGATTTCTGGGTAACAGAACCTGGTCCGAGCCCTGCAAGTCACCCCTCCTTGGATTCCCCTAGGTCTCTAGTTTTCAGAAATGCACAGGGTTAGTAGGTTACCCTAGGTGCCGGCTGAGCTAGAGGCCAAAATCTACAGGTAGGCACTTCGCAAAAAACACCTCTGTTTTCTTCCAAAAATTTGGATGTGTCCACGTTGCTCTTTGGGGCGTTTCCTGTCGCGGGCGCTAGGCCTACCCACACAAGTGAGGTATCATTTATATCGGGAGACTTGGGGGACCGCTGTGTGGAAGGAAATTTGTGGCTCCTCTCAGATTACAGAACTTTCTGCCACAGAAATGTGAGGAACATGTGTTTTTTTAGCCAAATTTTGAGGTTTGCAAAGGATTCTGGGTAACAGAACCTGGTCCGAGCCCCGCAAGTCACCCCTCCTTGGATTCCCCTAGGTCTCTAGTTTTCAGAAATGCACAGGTTTGGTAGGTTTCCCTAGGTGTCAGCTGAGCTAGAGGCCAAAATCTACAGGTAGGCACTTCGCAAAAAACACCTCTGTTTTCTTCCAAATATTTGGATGTGTCCACGTTGCGCTTTGGGGCGTTTCCTGTGGCGGGCGCTAAGCCTACCCACACAAGTGAGGTGTCATTTTTATCGGGAGACTTGGGGGAACGCTGGGTGGAAGGAAATTTGTGGCTCCTCTCAGATTCCAGAACTTTCTGCCACAGAAATGTGAGGAACATGTGTTTTTTTAGCCAAATTTTGAGGTTTGCAAAAGCTTCTGGGTAACAGAACCTGGTCCGAGCCCCGCAAGTCACCCCTCCTTAGATTCCCCTTGGTCTCTAGTTTTCAGAAATGCACAGGTTTGGTAGGTTTCCCTAGGTGCCGGCTGAGCTAGAGGCCAAAATCTACAGGTAGGCACTTCGCAAAAAACACCTCTGTTTTCTTCCAAATATTTGGATGTGTCCACGTTGCGCTTTGGGGTGTTTCCTGTCTCGGGCGCTAGGCCTACCCACACAAGTGAGGTATCATTTTTATCGGAAGACTTGGGGGAACGCTGGGTGGAAGGAAATTTGTGGCTCCTCTCAGATTCCAGAACTTTCTGCCACAGAAATGTGAGGAACATGTGTTTTTTTAGCCAAATTTTGAGGTTTGCAAAGACTTCTGGGTAACAGAACCTGGTCCGAGCCCCGCAAGTCACCCCTCCTTGGATTCCCCTAGGTCTCTAGTTTTCAGAAATGCACAGGTTTGGTAGGTTTCCCTAGGTGCCGGCTGAGCTAGAGGCCAAAATCTACAGGTAGGCACTTCGCAAAAAACACCTCTGTTTTCTTCCAAATATTGGGATGTGTCCACGTTGCGCTTTGGGGCGTTTCCTGTAGCGGGCGCTAGGCCTACCCACACAAGTGAGGTATCATTTTTATCGAGAGACTTGGGGGAACGCTGGGTTGAAGGAAATTTGTGGCTCCTCTCAGATTCCAGAACTTTCTGCCACAGAAATGTGAGGAACATGTGTTTTTTTAGCCAAATTTTGAGGTTTGCAAAGACTTCTGGGTAACATAACCTGGTCCGAGCCCCGCAAGTCACCCCTCCTTGGATTCCCCTAGGTCTCTAGTTTTCAGAAATGCACAGGTTTGGTAGGTTTCCCTAGGTGCCGGCTGAGCTAGAGGCCAAAATCTACAGGTAGGCACTTCGCAAAAAACACCTCTGTTTTCTTCCAAATATTGGGATGTGTCTACGTTGCGCTTTGGGGCGTTTCCTGTAGCGGGCGCTAGGCCTACCCACACAAGTGAGGTATCATTTTTATCGGGAGACTTGGGGGAACACTGGGTGGAAGGAAATTTGTGGCTCCTCTCAGATTCCAGAACTTTCTGCCACAGAAATGTGAAGAACATGTGTTTTTTTAGCCAAATTTTGAGGTTTGCAAAGGCTTCTGGGTAACAGAACCTGGTCCGAGTCCCGCAAGTCACCCCTCCTTAGATTCCCCTAGGTCTCTAGTTTTCAAAAATGCACAGGTTTGGTAGGTTACCCTATGTGCCGGCTGAGCTAGAGGCCAAAATCTACAGGTAGGCACTTCGCAAAAAACACCTCTGTTTTCTTCCCAAAATTTGGATGTGTCCACGTTGCTCTTTGGGGCGTTTCCTGTCGCGGGTGCTAGGCCTACCCACACAAGTGAGGTATCATTTATATCGGGAGACTTGGGGGACCGCTGTGTGGAAGGAAATTTGTGGCTCCTCTCAGATTCCAGAACTTTCTGCCACAGAAATGTGAGGAACATGTGTTTTTTTAGCCAAATTTTGAGGTTTGCAAAGGATTCTGGGTAACAGAACCTGGTCCGAGCCCCGCAAGTCACCCCATCTTGGATTCCATTAGGTCTCTAGTTTTCAGAAATGCACAGGTTTTGTAGGTTTCCCTAGGTGCCGGCTGAGCTAGAGGCCAAAATCTACAGGTAGGCACTTCGCAAAAAACACCTGTTTTCTTCCAAATATTTGGATGTGTCCACGTTGCGCTTTGGGGCGTTTCCTGTCGCGGGCGCTAGGCCTACCCACACAAGTGAAGTATCATTTTTATCGGTAGTCTTTGGGGAACGCTGGGTGGAAGGAAATTTGTGGCTCCTCTCAGATTCCAGAACTTTCTGCCACAGAAATGTGAGGAACATGTGTTTTTTTAGCCAAATTTTGAGGTTTGCAAAGATTTCTGGGTAACAGAACCTGGTCCGAGCCCCGCAAGTCACCCCTCCTTGGATTCCCCTAGGTCTCTAGTTTTCAGAAATGCACAGGGTTGGTAGGTTACCCTAGGTGCCGGCTGAGCTAGAGGCCAAAATCTACAGGTAGGCACTTCGCAAAAAACACCTCTGTTTTCTTCCAAAAATTTGGATGTGTCCACGTTGCTCTTTGGGGCGTTTCCTGTCGCGGGCGCTAGGCCTACCCACACAAGTGAGGTATCATTTATATCGGGAGACTTGGGGGACCGCTGTGTGGAAGGAAATTTGTGGCTCCTCTCAGATTACAGAACTTTCTGCCACAGAAATGTGAGGAACATGTGTTTTTTTAGCCAAATTTTGAGGTTTGCAAAGGATTCTGGGTAACAGAACCTGGTCCGAGCCCCGCAAGTCACCCCTCCTTGGATTCCCCTAGGTCTCTAGTTTTCAGAAATGCACAGGTTTGGTAGGTTTCCCTAGGTGCCAGCTGAGCTAGAGGCCAAAATCTACAGGTAGGCACTTCGCAAAAAACACCTCTGTTTTCTTCCAAATATTTGGATGTGTCCACGTTGCGCTTTAGGGCGTTTCCTGTGGCGGGCGCTAGGCCTACCCACACAAGTGAGGTGTCATTTTTATCGGGAGACTTGGGGGAACGCTGGGTGGAAGGAAATTTGTGGCTCCTCTCAGATTCCAGAACTTTCTGCCACAGAAATGTGAGGAACATGTGTTTTTTTAGCCAAATTTTGAGGTTTGCAAAAGCTTCTGGGTAACAGAACCTGGTCCGAGCCCCGCAAGTAACCCCTCCTTAGATTCCCCTAGGTCTCTAGTTTTCAGAAATGCACAGGTTTGGTAGGTTTCCCTAGGTGCCGGCTGAGCTAGAGGCCAAAATCTACAGGTAGGCACTTCGCAAAAAACACCTCTGTTTTCTTCCAAATATTTGGATGTGTCCACGTTGCGCTTTGGGGCGTTTCCTGTCTCGGGTGCTAGGCCTACCCACACAAGTGAGGTATCATTTTTATCGGGAGACTTGGGGGAACGCTGGGTGGAAGGAAATTTGTGGCTCCTCTCAGATTCCAGAACTTTCTGCCACAGAAATGTGAGGAACATGTGTTTTTTTAGCCATATTTTGAGGTTTGCAAAGGCTTCTGGGTAACAGAACCTGGTCCGAGACCCGCAAGTCACCCCTCCTTGGATTCCCCTAGGTCTCTAGTTTTCAGAAATGCACAGGTTTGGTAGGTTTCCCTAGGTGCCGGCTGAGCTAGAGGCCAAAATCTACAGGTAGGCACTTCGCAAAAAACACCTCTGTTTTCTTCCAAATATTTGGATGTGTCCACGTTGCGCTTTGGGTGTTTCCTGTCGCGGGCGCTAGGCCTACCCACACAAGTGAGGTATCATTTTTATCGAGAGACTTGGGGGAACGCTGGGTTGAAGGAAATTTGTGGCTCCTCTCAGATTCCAGAACTTTCTGCCACAGAAATGTGAGGAACATGTGTTTTTTTAGCCAAATTTTGAGGTTTGCAAAGACTTCTGGGTAACAGAACCTGGTCCGAGCCCCGCAAGTCACCCCTCCTTGGATTCCCCTAGGTCTCTAGTTTTCAGAAATGCACAGGTTTGGTAGGTTTCCCTAGGTGCCGGCTGAGCTAGAGGCCAAAATCTACAGGTAGGCACTTCGCAAAAAACACCTCTGTTTTCTTCCAAATATTGGGATGTGTCCACGTTGCGCTTTGGGGCGTTTCCTGTAGCGGGCGCTAGGCCTACCCACACAAGTGAGGTATCATTTTTATCGGGAGACTTGGGGGAACACTGGGTGGAAGGAAATTTGTGGCTCCTCTCAGATTCCAGAACTTTCTGCCACAGAAATGTGAAGAACATGTGTTTTTTTAGCCAAATTTTGAGGTTTGCAAAGGCTTCTGGGTAACAGAACCTGGTCCGAGCCCCGCAAGTCACCCCCCTTAGATTCCCCTAGGTCTCTAGTTTTCAAAAATGCACAGGTTTGGTAGGTTACCCTATGTGCCGGCTGAGCTAGAGGCCAAAATCTACAGGTAGGCACTTCGCAAAAAACACCTCTGTTTTCTTCCCAAAATTTGGATGTGTCCACGTTGCTCTTTGGGGCGTTTCCTGTCGCGGGTGCTAGGCCTACCCACACAAGTGAGGTATCATTTATATCGGGAGACTTGGGGGACCGCTGTGTGGAAGGAAATTTGTGGCTCCTCTCAGATTCCAGAACTTTCTGCCACAGAAATGTGAGGAACATGTGTTTTTTTAGCCAAATTTTGAGGTTTGCAAAGATTTCTGGGTAACAGAACCTGGTCCGAGCCCCGCAAGTCACCCCTCCTTGGATTCCCCTAGGTCTCTAGTTTTCAGAAATGCACAGGTTTGGTAGGTTTCCCTAGGTGCCGGCTGAGCTAGAGGCCAAAATCTACAGGTAGGCACTTCGCAAAAAACACCTCTGTTTTCTTCCAAATATTTGGATGTGTCCACGTTGCGCTTTGGGCGTTTCCTGTCGCGGGCGCTTGGCCTACCCACACAAGTGAGGTATCATTTTTATCGAGAGACTTGGGGGAACGCTGGGTTGAAGGAAATTTGTGGCTCCTCTCAGATTCCAGAACTTTCTGCCACAGAAATGTGAGGAACATGTGTTTTTTTAGGTAAATTTTGAGGTTTGCAAAGACTTCTGGGTAACAGAACCTGGTCCGAGCCCCGCAAGTCACCCCTCCTTGGATTCCCCTAGGTCTCTAGTTTTCAGAAATGCACAGGTTTGATAGGTTTCCCTAGGTGCCGGCTGAGCTAGAGGCCAAAATCTACAGGTAGGCACTTCGCAAAAAACACCTCTGTTTTCTTCCAAATATTTGGATGTGTCCACGTTGCGCTTTGGGGCGTTTCCTGTAGCGGGCGCTAGGCCTACCCACACAAGTGAGGTATCATTTTTATCGGGACACTTGGGGGAACGCTGGGTGGAAGGAAATTTGTGGCTCCTCTCAGATTCCAGAACTTTCTGCCACAGAAATGTGAGGAACATGTGTTTTTTTAGCCAAATTTTGAGGTTTGCAAAGGCTTCTGGGTAACAGAACCTGGTCCGAGCCCCGCAAGTCACCCCTCCTTAGATTCCCCTAGGTCTCTAGTTTTAAAAAATGCACAGGTTTGGTAGGTTACCCTAGGTGCCGGCTGAGCTAGAGGCCAAAATCTACAGGTAGGCACTTCGCAAAAAACACCTCTGTTTTCTTCCCAAAATTTGGATGTGTCCACGTTGCTCTTTGGGGCGTTTCCTGTCACGGGTGCTAGGCCTACACACACAAGTGAGGTATCAATTATATCGGGAGACTTGGGGGACCGCTGTGTGGAAGGAAATTTGTGGCTCCTCTCAGATTCCAGAACTTTCTGCCACAGAAATGTGAGGAACATGTGTTTTTTTAGCCAAATTTTGAGGTTTGCAAAGATTTCTGGGTAACAGAACCTGGTCCGAGCCCCGCAAGTCACCCCTCCTTGGATTCCCCTAGGTCTCTAGTTTTCAGAAATGCACAGGTTTTGTAGGTTTCCCTAGGTGCCGGCTGAGCTAGAGGCCAAAATCTACAGGTAGGCACTTCGCAAAAAACACCTGTTTTCTTCCAAATATTTGATGTGTCCACGTTGCGCTTTGGGGCGTTTCCTGTCGCGGGCGCTAGGCCTACCCACACAAGTGAAGTATCATTTTTATCGGTAGTCTTGGGGGAACGCTGGGTGGAAGGAAATTTGTGGCTCCTCTCAGATTCCAGAACTTTCTGCCACAGAAATGTGAGGAACATGTGTTTTTTTAGCCAAATTTTGAGGTTTGCAAAGATTTCTGGGTAACAGAACCTGGTCCGAGCCCCGCAAGTCACCCCTCCTTGGATTCCCCTAGGTCTCTAGTTTTCAGAAATGCACAGGTTTGGTAGGTTTCCCTAGGTGCCGGCTGAGCTAGAGGCCAAAATCTACAGGTAGGCACTTCGCAAAAAACACCTCTGTTTTCTTCCAAATATTTGGATGTGTCCACGTTGCGCTTTGGGCGTTTCCTGTCGCGGGCGCTAGGCCTACCCACACAAGTGAGGTATCATTTTTATCGAGAGACTTGGGGGAACGCTGGGTTGAAGGAAATTTGTGGCTCCTCTCAGATTCCAGAACTTTCTGCCACAGAAATGTGAGGAACATGTGTTTTTTTAGCCAAATTTTGAGGTTTGCAATGGATTCTGGGTAACAGAACCTGGTCCGAGCCCCGCAAGTCACCCCTCCTTGGATTCCCCTAGGTCTCTAGTTTTCAGAAATGCACAGGTTTGGTAGGTTTCCCTAGGTGCCAGCTGAGCTAGAGGCCAAAATCTACAGGTAGGCACTTCGCAAAAAACACCTCTGTTTTCTTCCAAATATTTGGATGTGTCCACGTTGCGCTTTGGGGCGTTTCCTGTGGCGGGCGCTAGGCCTACCCACACAAGTGAGGTGTCATTTTTATCGGGAGACTTGGGGGAACGCTGGGTGGAAGGAAATTTGTGGCTCCTCTCAGATTCCAGAACTTTCTGCCACAGAAATGTGAGGAACATGTGTTTTTTTAGCCAAATTTTGAGGTTTGCAAAAGCTTCTGGGTAACAGAACCTGGTCCGAGCCCCGCAAGTCACCCCTCCTTAGATTCCCCTAGGTCTCTAGTTTTCAGAAATGCACAGGTTTGGTAGGTTTCCCTAGGTGCCGGCTGAGCTAGAGGCCAAAATCTACAGGTAGGCACTTCGCAAAAAACACCTCTGTTTTCTTCCAAATATTTGGATGTGTCCACGTTGCGCTTTGGGGCGTTTCCTGTCTCGGGCGCTAGGCCTACCCACACAAGTGAGGTATCATTTTTATCGGGAGACTTGGGGGAACGCTGGGTGGAAGGAAATTTGTGGCTCCTCTCAGATTCCAGAACTTTCTGCCACAGAAATGTGAGGAACATGTGTTTTTTTAGCCATATTTTGAGGTTTGCAAAGGCTTCTGGGTAACAGAACCTGGTCCGAGACCCGCAAGTCACCCCTCCTTGGATTCCCCTAGGTCTCTAGTTTTCAGAAATGCACAGGTTTGGTAGGTTTCCCTAGGTGCCGGCTGAGCTAGAGGCCAAAATCTACAGGTAGGCACTTCGCAAAAAACACCTATGTTTTCTTCCAAATATTTGGATGTGTCCACGTTGCGCTTTGGGCGTTTCCTGTCGCGGGCGCTAGGCCTACCCACACAAGTGAGGTATCATTTTTATCGAGAGACTTGGGGGAACGCTGGGTTGAAGGAAATTTGTGGCTCCTCTCAGATTCCAGAACTTTCTGCCACAGAAATGTGAGGAACATGTGTTTTTTTAGCCAAATTTTGAGGTTTGCAAAGACTTCTGGGTAACAGAACCTGGTCCGAGCCCCGCAAGTCACCCCTCCTTGGATTCCCCTAGGTCTCTAGTTTTCAGAAATGCACAGGTTTGGTAGGTTTCCCTAGGTGCCGGCTGAGCTAGAGGCCAAAATCTACAGGTAGGCACTTCGCAAAAAACACCTCTGTTTTCTTCCAAATATTGGGATGTGTCCACGTTGCGCTTTGGGGCGTTTCCTGTAGTGGGCGCTAGGCCTACCCACACAAGTGAGGTATCATTTTTATCGGGAGACTTGGGGGAACACTGGGTGGAAGGAAATTTGTGGCTCCTCTCAGATTCCAGAACTTTCTGCCACAGAAATGTGAAGAACATGTGTTTTTTTAGCCAAATTTTGAGGTTTGCAAAGGCTTCTGGGTAACAGAACCTGGTCCGAGCCCCGCAAGTCACCCCTCCTTAGATTCCCCTAGGTCTCTAGTTTTCAAAAATGCACAGGTTTGGTAGGTTACCCTATGTGCCGGCTGAGCTAGAGGCCAAAATCTACAGGTAGGCACTTCGCAAAAAACACCTCTGTTTTCTTCCCAAAATTTGGATGTGTCCACGTTGCTCTTTGGGGCGTTTCCTGTCTCGGGCGCTAGGCCTACCCACACAAGTGAGGTATCATTTTTATCGGGAGACTTGGGGGAACGCTGGGTGGAAGGAAATTTGTGGCTCCTCTCAGATTCCAGAACTTTCTGCCACAGAAATGTGAGGAACATGTGTTTTTTTAGCCATATTTTGAGGTTTGCAAAGGCTTCTGGGTAACAGAACCTGGTCCGAGACCCGCAAGTCACCCCTCCTTGGATTCCCCTAGGTCTCTAGTTTTCAGAAATGCACAGGTTTGGTAGGTTTCCCTAGGTGCCGGCTGAGCTAGAGGCCAAAATCTACAGGTAGGCACTTCGCAAAAAACACCTCTGTTTTCTTCCAAATATTTGGATGTGTCCACGTTGCGCTTTGGGCGTTTCCTGTCGCGGGCGCTAGGCCTACCCACACAAGTGAGGTATCATTTTTATCGAGAGACTTGGGGGAACGCTGGGTTGAAGGAAATTTGTGGCTCCTCTCAGATTCCAGAACTTTCTGCCACAGAAATGTGAGGAACATGTGTTTTTTTAGCCAAATTTTGAGGTTTGCAAAGACTTCTGGGTAACAGAACCTGGTCCGAGCCCCGCAAGTCACCCCTCCTTGGATTCCCCTAGGTCTCTAGTTTTCAGAAATGCACAGGTTTGGTAGGTTTCCCTAGGTGCCGGCTGAGCTAGAGGCCAAAATCTACAGGTAGGCACTTCGCAAAAAACACCTCTGTTTTCTTCCAAATATTGGGATGTGTCCACGTTGCGCTTTGGGGCGTTTCCTGTAGTGGGCGCTAGGCCTACCCACACAAGTGAGGTATCATTTTTATCGGGAGACTTGGGGGAACACTGGGTGGAAGGAAATTTGTGGCTCCTCTCAGATTCCAGAACTTTCTGCCACAGAAATGTGAAGAACATGTGTTTTTTTAGCCAAATTTTGAGGTTTGCAAAGGCTTCTGGGTAACAGAACCTGGTCCGAGCCCCGCAAGTCACCCCTCCTTAGATTCCCCTAGGTCTCTAGTTTTCAAAAATGCACAGGTTTGGTAGGTTACCCTATGTGCCGGCTGAGCTAGAGGCCAAAATCTACAGGTAGGCACTTCGCAAAAAACACCTCTGTTTTCTTCCCAAAATTTGGATGTGTCCACATGGCTCTTTGGGGCGTTTCCTGTCGCGGGTGCTAGGCCTACCCACACAAGTGAGGTATCATTTATATCGGGAGACTTGGGGGACCGCTGTGTGGAAGGAAATTTGTGGCTCCTCTCAGATTCCAGAACTTTCTGCCACAGAAATGTGAGGAACATGTGTTTTTTTAGCCAAATTTTGAGGTTTGCAAAGATTTCTGGGTAACAGAACCTGGTCCGAGCCCCGCAAGTCACCCCTCCTTGGATTCCCCTAGGTCTCTAGTTTTCAGAAATGCACAGGTTTGGTAGGTTTCCCTAGGTGCCGGCTGAGCTAGAGGCCAAAATCTACAGGTAGGCACTTCGCAAAAAACACCTCTGTTTTCTTCCAAATATTTGGATGTGTCCACGTTGCGCTTTGGGGCGTTTCCTGTCTCGGGCGCTAGGCCTACCCACACAAGTGAGGTATCATTTTTATCGGGAGACTTGGGGGAACGCTGGGTGGAAGGAAATTTGTGGCTCCTCTCAGATTCCAGAACTTTCTGCCACAGAAATGTGAGGAACATGTGTTTTTTTAGCCATATTTTGAGGTTTGCAAAGGCTTCTGGGTAACAGAACCTGGTCCGAGACCCGCAAGTCACCCCTCCTTGGATTCCCCTAGGTCTCTAGTTTTCAGAAATGCACAGGTTTGGTAGGTTTCCCTAGGTGCCGGCTGAGCTAGAGGCCAAAATCTACAGGTAGGCACTTCGCAAAAAACACCTCTGTTTTCTTCCAAATATTTGGATGTGTCCACGTTGCGCTTTGGGCGTTTCCTGTCGCGGGCGCTAGGCCTACCCACACAAGTGAGGTATCATTTTTATCGAGAGACTTGGGGGAACGCTGGGTTGAAGGAAATTTGTGGCTCCTCTCAGATTCCAGAACTTTCTGCCACAGAAATGTGAGGAACATGTGTTTTTTTAGCCAAATTTTGAGGTTTGCAAAGACTTCTGGGTAACAGAACCTGGTCCGAGCCCCGCAAGTCACCCCTCCTTGGATTCCCCTAGGTCTCTAGTTTTCAGAAATGCACAGGTTTGGTAGGTTTCCCTAGGTGCCGGCTGAGCTAGAGGCCAAAATCTACAGGTAGGCACTTCGCAAAAAACACCTCTGTTTTCTTCCAAATATTTGGATGTGTCCACGTTGCGCTTTGGGCGTTTCCTGTCGCGGGCGCTAGGCCTACCCACACAAGTGAGGTATCATTTTTATCGAGAGACTTGGGGGAACGCTGGGTTGAAGGAAATTTGTGGCTCCTCTCAGATTCCAGAACTTTCTGCCACAGAAATGTGAGGAACATGTGTTTTTTTAGCCAAATTTTGAGGTTTGCAAGGACTTCTGGGTAACAGAACCTGGTCCGAGCCCCGCAAGTCACCCCTCCTTGGATTCCCCTAGGTCTCTAGTTTTCAGAAATGCACAGGTTTGGTAGGTTTCCCTAGGTGCCGGCTGAGCTAGAGGCCAAAATCTACAGGTAGGCACTTCGCAAAAAACACCTCTGTTTTCTTCCAAATATTTGGATGTGTCCACGTTGCGCTTTGGGGCGTTTCCTGTCTCGGGCGCTAGGCCTACCCACACAAGTGAGGTATCATTTTTATCGGGAGACTTGGGGGAACGCTGGGTGGAAGGAAATTTGTGGCTCCTCTCAGATTCCAGAACTTTCTGCCACAGAAATGTGAGGAACATGTGTTTTTTTAGCCATATTTTGAGGTTTGCAAAGGCTTCTGGGTAACAGAACCTGGTCCGAGACCCGCAAGTCACCCCTCCTTGGATTCCCCTAGGTCTCTAGTTTTCAGAAATGCACAGGTTTGGTAGGTTTCCCTAGGTGCCGGCTGAGCTAGAGGCCAAAATCTAAAGGTAGGCACTTCGCAAAAAACACCTCTGTTTTCTTCCAAATATTTGGATGTGTCCACGTTGCGCTTTGGGCGTTTCCTGTCGCGGGCGCTAGGCCTACCCACACAAGTGAGGTATCATTTATATCGGGAGACTTGGGGGACCGCTGTGTGGAAGGAAATTTGTGGCTCCTCTCAGATTCCAGAACTTTCTGCCACAGAAATGTGAGGAACATGTGTTTTTTTAGCCAAATTTTGAGGTTTGCAAAGATTTCTGGGTAACAGAACCTGGTCCGAGCCCCGCAAGTCACCCCTCCTTAGATTCCCCTAGGTCTCTAGTTTTAAAAAATGCACAGGTTTGGTAGGTTACCCTAGGTGCCGGCTGAGCTAGAGGCCAAAATCTACAGGTAGGCACTTCGCAAAAAACACCTCTGTTTTCTTCCCAAAATTTGGATGTGTCCACGTTGCTCTTTGGGGCGTTTCCTGTCGCGGGTGCTAGGCCTACCCACACAAGTGAGGTATCATTTATATCGGGAGACTTGGGGGACCGCTGTGTGGAAGGAAATTTGTGGCTCCTCTCAGATTACAGAACTTTCTGCCACGGAAATGTGAGGAACATGTGTTTTTTTAGCCAAATTTTGAGGTTTGCAAAGGATTCTGGGAAACAGAATCTGGTCCGAGCCCCGCAAGTCACCCCTCCTTGGATTCCCCTAGGTATCTAGTTTTCAGAAATGCAGAGGTTTGGTGGGTTTCCCTAGGTGCCGGCTGAGCTAGAGGCCAAAATCTACAGGTAGGCACTTCGCAAAAAACACCTCTGTTTTCTTCCAAATATTTGGATGTGTCCACGTTGCGCTTTGGGGCGTTTCCTGTAGCGGGCGCTAGGCCTACCCACACAAGTGAGGTATCATTTTTATCGGGAGACTTGGGGGAACGCTGGGTGGAAGGAAATTTGTGGCTCCTCTCAGATTCCAGAACTTTCTGCCACAGAAATGTGAGGAACATGTGTTTTTTTAGCCAAATTTTGAGGTTTGCAAAGGCTTCTGGGTAACAGAACCTGGTCCGAGCCCCGCAAGTCACCCCTCCTTGGATTCCCCTAGGTCTCTAGTTTTCAGAAATGCACAGGTTTGGTAGGATTCCCTAGGTGCTGGCTGAGCTAGAGGCCAAAATCTACAGGTAGGCACTTCGCAAAAAACACCTCTGTTTTCTTCCAAAAATTTGGATGTGTCCACGTTGCGCTTTGGGGCGTTTCCTGTCGCGGGCGCTAGGCCTACCCACACAAGTGAGGTATCATTTTTATCGGGAGACTTGGGGGAACTCTGGGTGGAAGGAAATTTGTGGCTCCTCTCAGATTCCAGAACTTTCTGCCACAGAAATGTGAGGAACATGTGTTTTTTTAGCCAAATTTTGAGGTTTGCAAAGGATTCTGGGCATCAGAACCTCATCCGAGCCCCGCAAGTCACCCCATCTTGGATTCCCCTAGGTCTCTAGTTTTCAGAAATGCACAGGTTTGGTAGGTTTCCCTAAGTGCCGGGTGAGCTAGAGGCCAAAATCTACAGGTAGGCACTTTGCAAAAAACACCTATGTTTTCTTCCAAAAATTTGGATGTGTCCACGTTGCGCTTTGGGGCGTTTCCTGTCGCGGGCGCTAGGCCTACCCACACAAGTGAGGTATCATTTTTATCGGGAGACTTGGGGAAATACTGGGTGGAAGGAAATTTGTGGCTCCTCTCAGATTCCAGAACTTTCTGCCACAGAAATGTGAGGAACATGTGTTTTTTTAGCCAAATTTTGAGGTTTGCAAAGGATTCTGGGTAACAGAACCTGGTCCGAGCCCCGCAAGTCACCCCATCTTGGATTCCCCTAGGTCTCTAGTTTTCAGAAATGCACAGGTTTGGTGAGTTTCCCTAGGTGCCGGCTGAGCTAGAGGCCAAAATCTACAGGTAGGCACTTCGCAAAAAACACCTCTGTTTTCTTCCAAAAATTTGGATGTGTCCACGTTGCGCTTTGGGGCGTTTCCTGTCGCGGGCGCTAGGCCTACCCACACAAGTGAGGTATCATTTTTATCGGGAGACTTGGGGGAACTCTGGGTGGAAGGAAATTTGTGGCTCCTCTCAGATTCCAGAACTTTCTGCCACAGAAATGTGAGGAACATGTGTTTTTTTAGCCAAATTTTGAGGTTTGCAAAGGATTCTGGGCATCAGAACCTGGTCCGAGCCCCGCAAGTCACCCCATCTTGGATTCCCCTAGGTCTCTAGTTTTCAGAAATGCACAGGTTTGGTAGGTTTCCCTAGGTGCCGGCTGAGCTAGAGGCCAAAATCTACAGGTAGGCACTTCGCAAAAAACACCTCTGTTTTCTTCCAAAAATTTGGATGTGTCCACGTTGCGCTTTGGGGCATTTCCTGTCGCGGGCGCTAGGCCTACCCACACAAGTGAGGTATCATTTTTATCGGGAGACTTGGGGGAATGCTGTGTGGAAGGAAATGTGTGGCTCCTCTCAGATTCCAGAACTTTCTGCCACAGAAATGTGAGGAACATGTGTTTTTTTAGCCAAATTTTGAGGTTTGCAAAGGCTTCTGGGTAACAGAACCTGGTCCGAGCCCCACAAGTCACCCCTCCTTGAATTCCCCTAGGTCTCTAGTTATCAGAAATGCAGAGGTTTGGTAGGTTTCCCTAAGTGCCGGGTGAGCTAGAGGCCAAAATCTACAGGTAGGCACTTTGCAAAAAACACCTATGTTTTCTTCCAAAAATTTGGATGTGTCCACGTTGCGCTTTGGGGCGTTTCCTGTCGCGGGCGCTAGGCCTACCCACACAAGTGAGGTATCATTTTTATCGGGAGACTTGGGGAAATACTGGGTGGAAGGAAATTTGTGGCTCCTCTCAGATTCCAGAACTTTCTGCCACAGAAATGTGAGGAACATGTGTTTTTTTAGCCAAATTTTGAGGTTTGCAAAGGATTCTGGGTAACAGAACCTGGTCCGAGCCCCGCAAGTCACCCCTCCTTGGATTCCCCTAGGTCTCTAGTTTTCAGAAATGCACAGGTTTGGTAGGTTTCCCTAGGTGCCGGCTGAGCTAGAGGCCAAAATCTACAGGTAGGCACTTCGCAAAAAACACCTCTGTTTTCTTCAAAAAATTTGGATGTGTCCACGTTGCGCTTTGGGGCGTTTCCTGTCTCGGGCGCTAGGCCTACCCACACAAGTGAGGTATCATTTTTATCGGGAGACTTGCGGGAACATAGATTAGGAAAACAAGTGTTATTGCCCCTTGTCTTTCTCTACATTTTTTCCTTCCAAATATAGGAGAGTGTGTAAAAAAGACATCTATTTGAGAAATGCCCGGTAATTCACATGCTAGTATGGTCACCCCGGAATTCAGAGATGTGCAAATAACCACTGCTCCTCAACACCTTATCTTGTGCCCTTTTTGGAAAAAGAAAGGTTTTCTTGATAGCATTTTTTTACTCTTTATATTTCAGCAAATGAATTGCTGTGTACCTGGTATAGAATGAAAACGCACTGCAGGGTGCAGCTCATTTATTGGCTCTGGGTTCCTTGGGTTCTTGATGAACCTACAAGCCCTATATATCCCCGCAACCAGAGGAGTCCAGCAGACGTAACGGTATATTGCTTTCGATAATCTGACATTGCAGGGAAAAGTTACAGAGTAAAACGTAGAGAAACATTTATGTTTTTTTCACCTCAATTTCAATATTTTTCTTTTTCAGTTGTTATTTTCTGTAGGAAACCCTTGCTGAATTCAGAATTTTGTCTACTTTTCAGAAATGTTTAGGTTTCTGGGATCCAGCATTGGTTTCATGCCCATTTCTGTCACCGACTGGAAGGATGCTGAAAGCACAAAAAAATTGCAAAAATGGGGTATGTCCCAGTAAAATGCCAAAATTGTGTTGAAAAATTGGGTTTTCTGATTCAAGTCTGCCTGTTCCTGAAAGCTGGGAAGCTGCTGAGTTTAGCACCGCAAACCCTTTGTTGATGCCATTTTCAGGGGAAAAACCACGAGCCTTCTTCTGCAGCCACTTTTTCCAATTTGTTTTAAAAAAAACAAAATTTTCACTGTATTTTGGCCAATTTCTTGGCCTCCTTCAGGGGAATCCACAAAGTCTGGGTACCTCCAGAATCCCTAGGATGTTGGAAAAAAAGGACGCAAATTTGGCTTGGTTAGCTTATGTGGACAAAAAGTTATGAGGGCCTAAGTGCGAACTGCCCCAAATAGGCAAAAAAAGGCTTGGCACAGGAGGGGGAAAAGGCCTGGCAGCGAAGGGGTTAAAACAATTAATAGACCCATCATAATTTTTGCAAGTACCCCACTCCAAATGTTGGTAAACCAGCTTCCCACTCGGGCAATTCCTTTCCCAAATTTCTCCCAAACGCCAAGTTCTTTCAGATCCTTCAAATCTGTACTATCTCTGGTAAGGTTAGTAAGCATGTTTCTAATTTTCTTACTGTTATCTGGAATAAATGAGCAACAATGACGCTCATTAAGCATTTTGCAAACACCTCCACTCTTTGCTAAAAGAATGTCTAAAGCAAGCCGATTTTGAAGAGTCATAGCTCTTTCTGCAGCAAGTTCAGTATCCATCAGGAGTATAGCTCCTGTGAAATTTGTCAGCATGTTATCCACAATAGTAGACAACTTTTGAATTTTCATAGAATTCAAGATAACCCCTACTGATGGGATTATGGCTCCAAATATATCACCAATGACAGCCGTCACTGATTCTCGTTTTTGTCTAGGATGTTGTAATTCAGACGTTTTAGGTATTTGTTTCAAGTCATCAATCTGGTATATCTTTGGAAATACTATTCCCAAATAACATGTCCCATACCATCCCTTAGGGAGACATGCATTCAGTCAACAAATATAATAGATTCCAGGGATTGCTGGATCTTGTCCATTTAACATAAAGGTCCATTTACTCTGAAACAAAAACACATGCCTACATTCACTCGTACCCACAAACAAATTGTCTTGATCGGATTTTGGTCTATATATACAGAGCCTACCTACGTGTAATGCATCTATAGCTAATTTGCCTTGTGTTTTGATTGCAGTATAAGCATAATCATTTGCATAAGTACGCTTTTCTAGGCCTTTTTCTAACCTTTCTTTCAGTGCTTTGCGTCTATCATCTGTGTGATCTAAAAAGCTTTTCTCTACAGGAGACAATAAGCAAGTCAAATTGTTGCGATGTGCATAAGCAGTTCCAAATGTAAGTGTTGGCTCAAAGAATCCTCTAACTATTTTAATATCATGCTCTTTAGCTAATTTATTTAGGAATTCAATCACAGGCACAAAAGAAAACACAACATCCAAATTTGAATAAAAGTATTGCACATGCTCTTGATTATAGAATCTTGTTAATAGCAAGCTACAACTAATTCCATAAGTAAGAGGGAGGCTATGATAAGTAACTCCCTCCTGTACAGATGAAGGAATTTTAGTACATACATAACAATCTTTCGCATCCATAGTTTCCACATACTCATTTAATAAGCGATAGAAGACATTAGTAGAAAGTTCCCCTTTTGCATTAGTTCCCTCATGCATATGTCTTGCGTCTTGCTCAAATCTCTCCCACAGTGATAGTTTAGTAGTGGTAGTTTCAGGTTTCGAAGTTGCGTTAATAGTTTCTTTCTCTCTCCATGGCATTCCCACAATCACTCCCACAATCATTACTGCACATATAACACCTATTATAAGACCTAACCAACCACACATCTTACTTCCTTTGCTACTGTAAGCCATGTTTGTATAGAATCAGAATAGCAGATCAACAATCAACTTGAGAAGAAAAACTCTTTTTGCGTATGTTACAGTGTCTTCACTCACTCCAGGACCCTTTTTTCGTCAATTCAGGTTAGCAGCTTGTCGTAATCAGGTTTCTTTAAAGTCAAATCCAGGTTTAGTGTCACTTTCCAGTAGTTTCTAAAGTCTCTTTCTCCTTTCAGTTTTCACGAATTCAATTTTAGCCGAGTTTCCCTTTGAATATCTTCAGGTACCGTAGTATTGGCCTGGTACTTCTCGATCAAAACAGAATGCTAAGAATTCTTGTTGCCATTTAGAGGTTGTAGCATATGCCCATTCAGGACCTGTATATCTTCTGTTTGCTATTCTTTTTCTTTTTAGCCTTCGTTCACCTTGTTGTTCTCCTTCACTCAGATCATCTGCTTGTGAAGTATCACTTTCTTCTATTATTGTCTCATTCGATATCTCTCTTATTTTAGGATGTGACTTGTCTGGCCAATTATCGCCTCTATGTGTCTTGGTTCGGTGTTTTCCTTCAGGACGTTGGACAGCACCCTCCTCTTGTGATATGGTGTTTCCTCTTGATGGACCTGCAACTGGTTCGGGAGACTCTGACACATTTCGATTTGTATCTACAGTTTCTCCTTCTCTTTCGTCTTCTGGTTCTATGTTGAGTTCGGACTCTAACCCGTACTCGTCTACTTCTGGGAGAACCTCTCCTTGATTTAGTTCTCCTGTTGCCTCAACTGAGCTAGGCACTCTGTCACCTCTCTCGAACACATTGACAGTTTGAGGGACAAGGCTGTTCTCAGTGGGCTCTCCAGTAGTCTCAGTTCCTTCTTGACTGATCTCTGACTCTGAGATTTCTCTTCCTGAAGTTGCTGTACCGGAAACTTCAAGTTCCTCTTCAACAGGACACGTTACCCTTTTTGTGTGACTGGCATGTATCCAGTTGGGAACCCCGGCACACTTCACAGCAGTGGTGGTCGTTAATATTACTTGATACGGCCCCTTCCAACGCGGCTCAAGACACAATTTTCTCACGTGCTTCTTGACAACCACCCAATCTCCAGCTTGCAGAGAGTGACCTGGTTTGCCAATTGGTGGCAACGCGTTAGCTTCCACCTGGTATGAGAAAGAGCGAATCACGTCAGCCAAACCTTTGCAGTAATCCAACACCATATCATCTGTAATATTCACTAGTGCATTTGCAGGTACCGCTGGTAATCTCATTGCTCTACCCATGAGGATTTCATGGGGGGACAGTCCCGTTTTCTTATCTGGGGTGTTTCTCATAGACATCAGTACTAGAGGTAAAGCATCTGGCCATTTCATGTTTGTTGCAGCACACATTTTTGCTATTCTTGATTTTAAGGTACCATTCATCTGTTCAACTAGTCCTGATGCTTCAGGGCGATAGCTACAATGCAACTTTTGTTCAATGTTGAGTGCGGCACACAGAAGTTTAATCACCTCATTGTCGAAGTGTCTTCCCCTATCTGATTCTATAGAAACCGGAAACCCGAATCTTGGTATCAGTTCTCTGAGTAGTAGTTTTGCAACTGTAAGACTGTCATTCTTACGCGTGGGATATGCCTCAATCCAATGACTGAAAACACACACAATCACCAACACGTACTTCAATCGTCCACAAACAGGCATTTCGATAAAATCCATTTGCATTTTGTTAACTGGACCTCCAGCTCTCCCAATGTGGCTAAAAGTTACCACAGTCCCTTTTCCAGCATTCATCTGTTGACAGATGACGCACCTGTGGCAAGTGATTTCTGCGGCATGTCTGAATTTTGGATTGAACCAATCAATCTTAAAGGATCTGATCATGGCGTCTCTTCCTAGATGGGCCTGCCCATGGTATAACCGTGCAAACTGCGACAAAAGACTATTTGGCAGAACCAGTTTTCCCTCTTCTGAAACCCACAAATCATCTGCCCTTTGTACACACTGCATTCTCTGCCAGGAATGTTTTTCTTCTTTGCTAGCACGACTTTGTAATGTCTTTAGTTCGTCTAAGGTATCAACCACTCGTAATGCTAGACTTAAACTCATGTCGTTTTCAGGTTGTGGTAACAATTCCCACTGCTCTTTAAATGATATACAATTTAATGCACAAAATCTTGCGACCTGATCTACATAGCTGTTTCCCATTGACACAAAATCTTGTGATCTGGTGTGGGCACTGCACTTCACCACGGCAATTTCAAGAGGTAACTGAATCGCATGTAACAAATCTCTTATTTGTTCGCCATTTTTCACAGGAGAACCAGAGGAGGTCATAAAACCCCTCTGTGACCAGAGTTGGCCAAAATCACGCACAATTCCAAATCCATATCTGCTGTCAGTATAGATAGTGACTTTCAAATTTACAGCTGCGTAGCATGCTTTTGTAAGGGCTATTAATTCTGCCACCTGTGCGGAAAACACTTTCTTGAGCCAGGAGGCTTTGACAATGCCAGTTATGGTACATACTGCGTAACCGGCTCTCAATGTTCCTGCTGAATCTCTTAGACAGGACCCATCAACAAACATAATGCAATCGTTTTCTTTTAACTGGGTATCCTGTATGTCTGGGCGAGGTTTGGTACAGAGGTCAGTCACCTCAAGACAATCATGCTCAAATTCTTCCCCATCTTTGATTTCTGTATTTTCATTGGGAAGTAAGGTTGCCGGGTTCAGCACAGTACATCTCTTTAGTGTGACATTTGGTGACCCCAGTATAATCGTCTCATATCTAGTGAGTCGTGCATTTGTCATGTGTTGTGTCTTAGTTCGTGTCAACAGAATTTCAACTGAATGTGGAACCATTACTGTCAGGGGGTATCCCATGACTATGCCTTCACATTGTGAAAGGCTTTGACCAACTGCTGCAACTGCTCGCAAACAACCCGGTAAGGCTGCTGCGACAGGGTCCAAGGTAGCTGAAAAATATGCTACAGGGCGATTTGCATCTCCGTGGACCTGTGTTAAAACAGACAAAGAACAAGCATCACGTTCATGACAGAACAACAGAAAAGGTTTTTCATAATCAGGCATTCCTAATGCTGGTGCCCTGCACATGCATTCCTTCAATTCTAGAAATGATTCAAGCTCCTCTTTTGTCAAAGTTATTGTGTATGGTTCGTCCTTGACTTCTTTTCCTGTCAATTTTATTAAAGGTTTTGAGATGATCGAGAAGTTGGGTATCCACTGGCGACAGTAGCCCACCATTCCCAAAAACATCCTGACATCTCTTTTTGTTGTTGGGGGATTCATCTGCAAAACAGCTGTTATTCTTTCCTTTGATATTCTTCGGGACCCTTTCTCAATCAAATGTCCCAAGTATTTCACTTCTTTTTGACAGTATTGCAACTTTCTGGGTGACACCTTGTGTCCATTCTTTCCCAGATGATTCAACAATGCAATGGTATCATATTTACAACTGTCTTTGGTTTTAGATGCAATCAGTAAATCATCAATGTACTGCACAAGAGTCGAATTAAAAGGCAGCACAAGAGGTTCCAAATCCTTTTTCAATATCTGGTTGAAGATGGACGGTGACTCAGAAAACCCCTGAGGAATTCTGCACCAACTGTACACCTTATCCAGGAATTTGAAACTGAACAAAAATTGACTGTCTTCATGAAGAGGTATCGAGAAAAATGCTTGTGATAGGTCTACCACAGTAAACCATTCAGCATCAAAGGAACCTGGAACATATTTACTGCTGGGTTAGGTACCACAGGGCAGCATTTTATCACAATTTCGTTTATTTTTCTCAAATCCTGCACAATTTGAACCTTCCCACAGGGCTTCTTCAAACCTAAAATGGGAGAGTTGCACGGACTGCTCAAAACTTCTTTCAGGACTACCTGTCTGAGAAAATCTGCAATTATTTGTGATACCTCAATGAAGACATCCTGGGTCATGTGGTATTGCGGTACTTGTGGGAACACTGCATTCGGTTTTATCTGAACCTTGACTGGTTCTACTCCCTTTATCAACCCTACTTCTTTCCCAGTCAAATCCCACACTTTCTCTGTTACGGTCCCTTGTAAATCGACAGGTAGGTCGATCAAAGTATGCATTGGGAATAAAGTAATCAAAGGGTAGTCTTCATTTGTCTCTCCTCCTTCCTCTATGCATTGACTCTCATCTCCCTCATTGTCACTGTTTGTTTGTACTTCTATTCCATCATTGGAACAGGTAATCGAACATTTTGTCTTAAATTCGAACTGTAGAGCGTGTAGCTCCTGGTTCAACCAAAAATTAAACCTTATAGCCCATTACTTTTCCTTCTACATATGGGCCTCTCTGATCCACCTCTAAAGATGCTGCAAGCCTGCACTCTTCACTGTCTGAGCTGTCATCTGACCAATCCTCATTCATGCCACTTTCACCTCGTAATGGGAATTGTTGCACAGTGTTGTTTTGATTGGTTACCTGGCCTGTGACCTGCTGAGGAAGCATCACCTGTTGCTGTCCCATCGGAGCCATGGGTAATTGCATTTGCTGTCTAGGCACCATAGGAATCTGCTGCTGCACTGGTTGCATTGACACTGACTGAAAACGCAGCATTTGCATCTGCTGCATGGGTTGTACCCCTGGCATTTGTACCAAATTATTCTGAAAATTCGGGTTTTGATGTCTCATTTTTGGACCTCGTGGGTTTTGCAATGTACCGACATTAATGCTTTGCTGAACTGCACCATCCTGCACCATATTCGGACAATCCCGTTTCCAATGTCCCATGCCCCCGCACGCATGACATGGTGACATCTTTTTCATTCCCTGACCGTCGTTTTGAATAACAACATTATTCATGTCCGAACCGCGGTTCACAAACCCTCGACCTCTGCCTCTCGGCTGTGCCTGAAACACACCATTCATTTGCGGTTGTTGCTGTATCATTTGCTGAACTCCATTCCCCTGTATTCCAGCTTGTGCAGCCCTTATCTGCATCACCATCACTTTCTCCTTCAACTTTTTCTGCTTCAACTCAATCTCATCACTACAGTATTTCGCATACTGCAACACTTCATCAATTGGTTTAGCTTGCCAACAAATCAAATGATTCTTAATCATCTGGCTGACCTCCGGCCTCAGCCCTTCGACGAACCTAAACACAAGGTGATTCATGTCCTTCGGTTCGATAGTCTCAGTACCACTGTAATGTTTGAACGCTTTTAATAATCTCTCGTAATACGCATGTATTGACTCCTTAACCTCTTGAGAGGTCCGGTCGATTTTCTGCCAATCGGTCACCTTCGGCGACACCTTGGGCCATATTTATACTTTTCGACGCACAACTGCGCCAACGCATTTGTGCGTCAAAAAAGTTAACGCCGGCTAACGCCATTCTGAAGCGCCATGCGGGCGCCGTAATTATTCAATGACGTTAGCCGGCGGAGCTACATGGTGTGCGTGAAAAAAAATGACTTACAACAGGCAGCGCCGGCGTAGGGGAAAATGGAGCTTGGGCGTAAAAAAATGGGGCAAGTCAGGCTGAGGCAAAATTTTCGCCTCAACCCGATTTGCGCCATTTTTTTTGACTCCCAACCCCCATTGAAATGACTCCTGTCTTAGCAAAGACAGGAGTCATGCCCCCTAGCCCAATGGCCATGCCCAGGGGACTTATGTCCCCTGGGCATGGTCATTGGGCATTGTGGCATGTAGGGGGGCACAAATCAGGCCCCCCTATGCCACAAAAAAAATAAAATAAAATACTTACCAGCACTTACCTTAATGTCCCAGGGGTGGGTCCCTCCATCCTTGGGCGTCCTCCTGGGGTGGGCAAGGGTGGCAGGGGGTGTCCCTGGGGGCATGGGAGGGCACCTCTGGGCTCCTTCTGAGCCCACAGGTCCCTTAACGCCTGCCCTGACCAGGCGCTAAAAAACGACGCAAAAGCGGCTGGACGTCATTTTTTTTGACCCGCCCACTCCCGGGTGTCATTTTTGCCCGGGAGTATAAATACGGCGCACATGCCTCGGAGTCATTTTTTAGACGGGAACGCCTACCTTGCATATCATTAACGCAAGGAAGGTGTCCACGCCAAAAAATGACGCAAACTCCATGAACTTTGGCGCTAGATGCATCTAACGCCAAAGTATAAATATGGAGTTCGTTTTGCGTCGAATTTGCGTTAAAAAAAACGACGCAAATCCGGCGCAAACAGAGTATAAATATGGCCCCTTTTGTTTCAAGAACTCAATTACTTTATGATAATATTTCATCACCTCTTCTGAAGGTGCTCCAGTCACCTTATCTCTTGCCGGCTCCTTTGTGGGCCAATCTACCCCTCTCTTGCACTCGAGCCACAAATCTGGTGGAACAATAATCTCAAACAAAGTATTCAAGTCTTCCCAGAGACACTTTGCAAGCTTCACGAACCTATCCGTCTGTTGATACCACTCGATCGGCTTTTCTCTTAGCCTAGGATAATCATTCGTAAAGGATAAAATGTCTCCTCTAGTCCATGGCACGTGTACCAAAACACCACCAGCTGTCTCTCTCATAGGTAAGATTTTTACTGAATCTAGATTAGGTGCGGTCCCCACTTTATTGGACCCAGGGCTATCTCCCTTTCCCTTATCTCTTTTCTTTGCCCATCGGCCTTCCCATTTCTCTAATGCACCCCAAATCTGTGCACTTTGCAACAATTCTCTCAGGTGTGCCTTCATGCCTGCAGATCTCATGTGTTCAAAATCTTTGGAGTCAAAATCTAATCTGTAACTTCTTTTCAAATGTTTAGTGTTCCCAATATCAATATTGTATTTGTCTGCCAAATTCGCTAATCACTGATGTACCTTGCCTACCTCTTTGGTAAACTTGGGGCATAAGTACCTCAATTCTGCGTCAGTGTATGATTCCAACCTATTTACTCCCATTGTTCCTTCTACTAACTCGGCAGCTTCTGCCCCTAGTCGTACAAAATTCAAGTATTCATCTTGTTTTTCTTTCTCCGGTTCGACTGCGGTCACTGTAGTCTTTTGTGAGGTACAAGTTTTTTCTAACCACCCATTTAGCTGTTGTACTGTAAAACCCTGCAGTGAAATATTCCCTGCATGTATCATTGGAGAGTGTGTAGTATTCGTACTCATGGTTTGGGGAGTCAAAACTCCCAACCCTGCTTGACGCATTGCTTCGAGAGGTGCCCCTACTGGACTAAGGTCCATTAAAGATCTTGGTGGCTCATTTTCTTGCTCTCTAGGGGCCATTATCTGTGGAGTCCCCATAGGCCCTCCTCTTATCGCTTCTTGTGTCATCACTCCCTGTTCACACACCCCTGTTTTACCTTGTGCACATAACGGCACTGGGGGACCAACAGTAATAGGTAGTGATATAGCAGCAGGTGTCTGACCTGGACCCAGACTCCTTGGAGCAGCAACACCATAGGTCTGCTCCAGTGTACCTGGTACAGGTACTAACGGTGGTCCTGCTACAGGGTTATACCCAGGTATCAGCTGTGGCGGTTGAGACACTAGTTTCGGGGTCGATTCAATCTGTATTAACTTTGGCTTGGTGTATATCGGGTCTGGCGGCACTATCAAGTTTGTAGTAGTCTCAAGCACTGGGACATCAGGGTAAATTCTTTTTATCTGTGGTGGAGGCTGCAACTGTATCGGCAAGTCTGGTGCAGTGGGTACACTTTCTGTATCAAAGCTGTATCGCTAGTCTGTACCGTATCAGTAATTCCCTTCTCCTGTGTCTGGTTCCCACGGTCCAAGCTAGTACTTGGAGCACTGTCACTCACCGCATATGGTGGCGGACGATCATGTAACAATCTATCCATAAATTCCTCATCATCTGAATCATCTTCCTCTTCCCAGGACTTTTTATTTTCTTTAGTTTTGCCTGAATCTCTGTCGGTTTTACAAGAGGCTTTCTCTCCTTGTGTCTCTTCTCCCTGGGTTATTGCTGGGAATAACTTCAACCCATCTATGATTCCCCTTCTCCACATTTTGCTCTCGTTGTCCCACCTAGCCTCGGCATATGATTTTTCTGCCCTTTTCAGCCTTCTCTGAAACCTTTCTTGTCTATGTTTAAGGGCCATCAAGTCCCAAATCGCCAAAGCCTCGTACTGTGCCAGTCTCGGAGGTGGCTTCTGTGTGCTTAACATCCACCTCAGGTTTTCTAATACCTTTGGATTAAACGTCCCATGTTCTGGGAACGCTATACACCCTTCTTTTTCTGTTAATTTGCGCCACTGTTTCATCCATAAACAAGGTGCGACACCTTTTTCTTCCATCACTATGTAAGCCGGAGTACCCTCAGGTGGTGTAGGTTCACCATCAGTTGCTACAATATATACATCTCCTTTTAGAGCGCTTTTGAATGCCTTGACAAAATTCATTTTTGCAATTCTTATTTCGTATTTAATCAGAAATGGCTTAGTTCCCAGGAAACTCTTCACCTGCCCTTTCTCAACCTATTGCCTCCCACGGACGGCAGCCAATCCGTGCGCGACCCCTCTCGGCATCTGACCTATCTCAGCGCGGCACCACTGATGTCACACTCTCACACACTGCAGCTGACAAAGTCTTGCGGCTCGTCCACTCTTCACTGACCCCTTACAACTCATACAAACTAATGCAAATTATTGCGAGCACCTTAAAATGACAACACAAATCTGTCGGTTTACTACAGGGAGGGTAACACATTTGCTTCAGAACTTTACAGAGATTTCACTTGAAGCCTCGGCCACTACTCTCCCCTTCTCAGTTCCCACATAAGCAAGCAGAATTTGACCTGCAAATCCTACTCTCGACTTGTCAATGACTCCTTCTAGTGCACTTTAGAATTTGTCAAATCTCCATCGAAGGTTTCACACATACATCATAACTCAAACTCGACTAGTCAACCACGCCCGATTGACCTATTAAACCGCACAGATTACAACATAAACCACATTTATCATCATACTCCGGAGTCTTAGACCTCAACAGTCAACCACGTTGATAATTTTGAGCAACAAGCGCTACATTCACATGAAGTGTGCCAACTTCCCTACTCTCATACTGTGGAGTACGCCTACTCCTGCTAAACAACACTTAATTTGGCCTAAATACACACAAATTTTCACAATCACCTGCAAGATGCATAAGCTTAAGCAAGCGCAAAGACCCTAACCACACATACTATGGCGCCGAGAACATTCCCAACTCATTTAGACAGGCTCCGAGATCCCGGGAAAGCCATGGCAAACCTAGCAACCCATCATCTCTCCAAATTGCATTATCACAGAAAAACAAATTAAACAATGTAACTCCGTCCCAGGGCCCCCAAGGGCCAAACCGTCGCTCTGCTACCAGAACTGATAACGCGTCCTTCTATGTTAATTTATACACATCGGGACTCGTTTTAGGCCGATGAATCTTTGGACCCAGTGGTGAGACACCGTAAGACGAGATAACTGATTAATATACCAATCAATATCTCAATAATACTGTCAACATATATCACCACAATATATTTCACTTTAGACATTAGTAAACCTTTGGCGCAACCATGACCTTTCAGTCATAAATAACCACACCTTATTGAAGTTTTGTGAATTTTATTCCCTATTGATTACAATCTAATAGCAAATGTATTAATCTCAAAACCAAGAAGCAAAAGAGCATAGTCACAATGCGACAACTATGATAAGGTTTCAACAATGCAATGATCACAAACATAAGATAGTAATAAGGAGGTAAACAAGTCAAAATGCATAGAACCTCTTATATGTCTTAGTTCAGAATAGCACCACGTCAGTCAAGTCAGCTACGTCAGTCAAAGTGAATGCCTCATCCAGCCACTAATTAGCATCAGCATGTTGGGCTTCATGGAAAACAATTTAGAACATCAATTTGGAAAACATCTAGCTAAGGTCTCTTATCAAAAATACACAGCAGTTGGTACCTAGAAAGAAAAGGCAAACAAATAAATTTCCATTAGCAACAGTATAATTACCCTCCTCGAAATAGGTCAGCATACAGGATCAGACTTCGTCTTCAGGACATCAGTTAGATCGCCGTCAATCTATCTAATTGAATAGCAGGGGACACTTCCCTCATAAGGAAGAAAGTGTAATGGGCAGTCTATGGGTGATGATGGTTTTGTCTAAGTCTCAAATCACCAAATAGAGTGACAGAGTTTCTGGATGCAATTGATATCATTCCCTACCTAATGCTCCCGAGTCTCCTGTGTCATGAGTTTTTATCCCTTTTTCGTAATACATTCCCCCAAAATTCTATTGGACAATCACTACACCCCACTATCTGTAATCTATCAAATTATACATTAAGTAATACATTTGTCATTCTATGATAATTTTCATTCTTCTAATTGGTCTTCATAATTGACGTTTTTCGTAGGTGGCACATCCGGGGTTACTTCATTTTCTGGCACACTCTTCGGGTCAAGAGTTCTCTTTTCCGCGATTTAATGTCCTTGACAGTGTCCATATTTGTTGCAAAGCCTCTAATTTTTATACTAAAGCTGCTAGCATGCGGATGGGAACATAGCTGTTAATGATACAATAAGCGGAGAAAAGAACAAATGCTGGGACATGGCCTTTTGCGAGTCAGAACACTGAAGAAACAGAAAAATACGCTTTAATATGAGAGCTACATAGTTAGTTTTCGACTCACGCTAACTTAAGATGTATGAATTCTAATGCAATCTTTATACGTGTTAATATTTTCAGTTAGTCATAATACAAACAATTAATTCTTACAGTCGACATTAGTTTATGCATGTGAAAAATTCTCCACGTTTTAAATACGTTTCAATGAATAATATTATTAATGCAGCATTGTTAAATATAAGCATTTCACATCTAAAATAGGTAATGTTTAAACTACGCTCTCTCACCTCTAAGTTAATCCTGACTGCTTTGTGCCAAGCTTCCAGAGAGTTAATTTAGTGTTTACCTGGCTCTTACCCAACTAGGATTGTGATTGCTGCTTGACTAGGGCTCATACCCCAGTCAGCCAACAATCCAATTTCTAACAGTGGCCTTTGCTGAGTAAAAGGTTGGACAGGTCGGCTGCTCAGTTAGAAACCAAACATTCAAAAATCTGAAGTCTACATTGTGCAAAATGTCAGGCTTAATTCCTCACGTACAGAGACCCTTGACATAAAAAATTTAAGTTGCCATGTTCTGTAAAGTATCACATAGTCACTTCAAAAAGGAAGCTACCTTGTGTAGTAGTTATAGCTAAAATCTCGTGTCAACAAGGCAGTAATTTCTATCCACTGTATCCCTTAGTATCTGCCTTCCTCAATTAGCTAATCCCCTGATTAACTCTTGTTTTTCTATCTGGAGAAGTAAATGAATGTTGTTTAAAATAAGGCACTTAGCTTCTCCAGAGTGGTACGTCTTTATCAGATCATGTGTTAGGACCATTATAGTTCTCTTTCATGACTAACTCTGATGGCTCTTATTTCATTGCAGCAAAAATACGGACATCATACCTTTCCATAAACCTTGATTTCAGAAGACAAAGAGTTTCATTCTTTGACAAGAGTGATAGATCCTCTTCACCCACTTGCCCAGCCAAGCCTGTAAATTCCATGAAATTATATAGAATTACTTTTATTTTCAAATTGACTTCATGGAGTATTTTTGTAAAGTGCTGCTATTCTGAATTCAAAGGGTCAGCTTAAAAACCCAATAACCAAGCTCTGATCTTCCTGATGTTCCCTCAAGTCTCCCTCTGCCAATGATAAATTATCAAAGGACATTTTTCATAATCTTTCTTTGATGAGATCTATAATGAGATCACTATTCCTTGCACCTTAAGACTGATTAAGTGCCTTTTGAGAGTTGAAAAGAATGAAAGTGTCATCTTTTACCCAAGGGATTTTTATTGTGGGTGTCATCATATACCTCACTTGGTCATAAAGAAGTGCTGAATAACTTGGACCAGAATGCCTATATCTTCTAAATCAGTTTTTTCATCAAGAATTGTTTGCACAATAATATTTGCTAAACAAAATTGAGTATTTAAATTGAAGGCTTAATTTAGCTTTCATGATTTTGGCGTGTTCTTTTCACTTCAAATGCCTTAAAGACCTAATTGGAAAAAAACGTTACATTATAGTGCAGAAACTCAAATACCCATGACAGTTGATCGTGAAACAGTGATTTATTCACAATTGCATAATAATGAGAAATGTAACTGTTAGAGTCAGTGTTTGCCTCCACAGCAGCTGTATTAAATGGAACAGTTTTGCACTGAACTGACTTGCCCTCATGAGGACTTATCAGCACAGCAGTTGCCCTTTTCATAACAGACATTTTTTGAAAGATAAATTAAGTTATCTGTACATTTATTTGCATATATTTTTTTAATAAATACTTTCATCTAGTTAAACAGACACTAAAGAAAGAACACCCCTATCCTTAGTTATGAGTGGAAGGTATGGAGTCCTTTCTATCTTGCTGCTGAGATGGAGATGACAAGGACCAATTTCATTTTTTTTTCTTCCATGGAGATACAGGCCTGTGGAACCTTTATTCATAGCAGAACTTAAGATTGAGGATCTCTTAATGTGAGGTTATTTTTTACTGAAAGTTTATATGCCTTCTTTTAAAAGAAACACCAGTTCCACATTATATCTAGGGTAAAGTACAACCTGGCATATGTGATAAGAGTATTACAAGTCACCCAGAGGTCCCATAACAATATTGAGCAACAAGGCTGAAGTCTGAGTACCTTTATAAGATTATGGAACTCCAACATGACTTACAATATCCTTATTATGTACCACAGGGGTTACTTTATTCCTTATAATACATGGTCACGCCATCTCCTTTCCCAGAAGTTGCTTAAATACTAGGTGTGCAGCTCTTTCATGTAAATGAGACAGCATGTTTCCAAGCATGAAGATAGGAAATGCATTTTTTGCATTTTTAATAACAGTGTTTGACGAATTTGCAACAAACCTAACAGAAATGCACTTTGTTGACTAGTTTGGGCATGGAAAGTTTCATGGCGATCCATCAAGTGGGGGCTGAGAAAAAAGGGGGTCCTAAAGGCAAACTCCCAATGCATTTTCCATAGAGTTCTCTTGGCAGGGTTATATTAACAACTGCTTAAAAGACTTACACAAAATTTGGCAGGAAGCTAGATCCCGGTCCAAAGACTGTGCTTTTTGTGATTTAGTGTAAGTCCATTAAATAATTTTGAGATGTTAAGGTTAATTTATCCAAGGAGAGCTGATTTAAAATTAGACAACTCTGATTGGCCCAAGGACCTTTTGTTCACTTGGGCCACCATGCATCGCACCTCCCACTGACATATCCTGTATCCACAGAAATTCACTGGGGAGGAGGAGAGGCACAGGAGGACGTCACACCAGGATGATCATTGCTGTGGCACCAACGCTGTCAGCAGGCAAGAGAAGGAAGGACATCGCCCAGCTCATCCTTAAGCAATGACAGCAGCTGCCATGTTTAATCACCCAGGGCGGCTCTTCACCAGCTGCAGTTTAACAGTTGGACAGGGCAGAAAGAATAGGGCAACAAAACATGCTTCAAACTGTGCCCCTAGCGTTGTTAGGCACAGATCTGTTAAATTAGAAGACTGATGGTCCCTGGTGCCACAGGATTAAATCAGGCTCTTGGAGGCTGACACAGAGCATGATAGGGCTGCGTCTGATCTACCTTTTGCTGGCCACTGCCCCTTTATTGCTTTAAGTTTTAAATTTAGGTTGATGATTTCCTTACAGGCATGTTTACCAAAGGTAAGCCGGTAGAACGACAGTTTGCCAATTTGGTACTGGTTACTTGATTCTGAGGTGTAACTGCTAGTGCTCTCTGTCTGCCTCTTATATAAGGCATGAGGCCCTGGGAGCCACTAAAATGAGGACCAATGTGAAAGGGTTCCCTCGCACATAGATGCATAAATCTGTATGCTTTAGTCCAAGTAAAATGGATATACAAACTCTAAACAAGCCATCAGATTAATACTTTTTCATCAAGCGATGTCAGCTCACCAACTGACTCACTGTACATTTTAGTGATGTATCAGTGTTCTATCAGATTATTAGTGTTAGAACTCGCATCAGTCAATATTGTAGTTTCATCTTTCGAACTATAACTTCCTAATTCCGATATTTTCTCCAATCTCTCTTTGATGTCACAAAATTAATTTTCACAATCCACACACCAATTCTATTCTTTCTCTTTGCAAAATAAACATCTAATTTTTCCTGTACTTGCAGCAAACCTGGGAACAAATCTATTGTAGAACTCCACCATTCCCAGAAATGTTATCAGCTCCTCTTTATTCTGAGTAACCTGAAGATTTCTAATGGTGTTCACTAACTCAGCTCTAGGTCGAATACCCTATTTTGAGATCTCATGGCCCAAGTACTTAATCTTACCTACATCCATTTAAAAAAAAATCAACTTCAATGTCAATCCATTCTTTTGCAATGCTGCCAACACTTCCATCAATCTTTGATCATGTTCTTTCAAATCAGAACCAATCACCAGAGGATCATCTTGATACACCTTCACTCGTTTTGTACCTTTCAATGCCTTCTACATTGCTCTCTGAAATGCAGTGGCAGCAGATATCAAACTAAAAGGCATACTGAGAAATTTGAATGTGCTAAATAGTGTAATACACATTGTGAGAACCTGTGACAAAGGGTGCAACATAATCTGATGGTACTCTGACGTCAGGTCAAGTGTCGAAAAGTGTTTAGCTCCATCAAGAAAACATGACATTTCATTAAAGTCAGGAAGAGTATAATGGTCTACACTCACAGATTTATTAAGTTCCCTTAGGTCAATGCACAATCTGGTGTCACCATTAGCTTTACGTGCCATCACTACGGGTGCTACCCATCCACAGGCCTCAACCTCTTATATGATGCCTTTCATAACTAGTTTATTAATCTCTTCCTTCAGCTTCTCTTCTTCTACCACTGGCCTCCTTTTACACACCCTCTAGACCGCTTATGTCTTCTACAGCCACCCTAGTTTTGATCCCTAGCATAAAGAAGTCTAGATGGGGTGGAAGGTCTGTTGCCTATCAGGCAGCAAGGTTATGGAATTCACTACCACCCAGTCTTCGCCTGGTCAGACTTGAACTATCCTTCTGGAAGACCCTTAAAGCCTGGATGTTTAGAGCTTAATTTTCATGTCTGTACTAAGTGTCTCCGCTTTCAGCGCTGGGAGGCCTTCAGGTAGCCATGCGCTATACAAATCTGCATAACATAACATTGGGACCCCTTTCGGCGTAGCAACTTTAGGTTTGACATTTGGCTTAAGCCTGATTTCATGTACACAATTTCTTAGCCAACCCAATTCTGTCCTGAACACCTCAGGAAACGTGTTTACCCAGAGACTGGTACTTTCCATTACCCTCTCTACATTTGGAGGTCCTCTATGTCTGACAGGCGAACACTCATTCAGATCAAGAACCACAGATAAATCACATTGGTGGAACCAACTAATTAACAAGTCTCCTTTTATTGAAATAGAAATCTTTGCAGGTATTACTCGTTCTTTAAATTCAAGTGTTCTCCAGAAGTTACTCAACAATTTGATTGGTAACCTATAGGCCCTACATCTGGTTTCATTGATTTAACCTTCTCTTTTAAGTGCTGTTGGTAAAATGGATTTGGTCTGAGTGTTATGTTTGCCCCAGAATCAAACAGAATTTTGACAGCTTTTTCATTTTATTGCTATTTGTAGTCCCACTTAATATTCTTTTGTATTTCTACATTTCAATCTTTGGCATCTTTGGTATTCTTCTCAACAATTGTGTGTCACTGCGAAGGACTTCTACAGACTACCTCAAGTGTTTATTCGTTTTTGCAATCACTAGCACTTCATCTAAAGAAGGAATGTCCTTTTACCACATTAACCACCATGTCCTTTAGCCTTCTCATGTGAACACCCTAACATGAATTGATCTCATAAGCGTTCCTCGTAAGTATTACCAAATGTACAAGGTGAAGCACGTCTTCGTAACTCAGTTATAAATTGTTTTACTGATTCACCTTGATGTTGCATTCCCCTACCAAATTGATACCTCTACAAAACTATGCTGACTTTAGGCAAATAATGCAAGTCTAGCTTTTTTTATGCAAATCTCATCTTCATTTAAACCTGGTGCATCATTATCAGAAAGATCAGGAAGGTTTTCAAACACCTCTTGCTTTCGGTACAAAGGCAGTGCATTAGTAGGGAAATTTTCCTTTACGCACTAAGAGGTGTTCCACACACCTTGGCAAAATGATTGAAAACCTTCTTCCATGTCTGCCAATGTACAGGTGGCTCACCCAGTGAAGGTGCTGCTGGTATGTTCATCATCACACTTTTAAACTTGTTCCAACAGATATACCCACTTAAAGTTTCAAGAATATGGTTTTTTTTTTAAAGTGACAGTGATTGTGAGAAAACAGGGCTGATTGCAGAGGCCCCCTAACTTTTTGTCCCCATTTACCTCTTTTGGCTGGTGTTTTCCTGACTCTGATTGTGCCCTGGGTACTGCTAACTAGTCCTAGGGCCTGTGCTCTGTGTAAAATCAATATGCAAATTAGGCTAATTATAATTGGCTAAGTCAACCTACCTAGAAGTCCTGAGTATATGGTAGGGCATGTAGGTTTAGGGACCACAGCATAGGTAGTGCCCCCATAGGTGCACAGCTGAGGTGCCCAGTGTCATTTTAAGGGCAGGCCTGCCTTGCTGGCTGCTTTTAAATTAAAGTTATATGCAAATTCGACTTTGGAATTAAAAGTAGTTCCAAAGTCTTAAACTACCTTATTGTTTCATATAAGTCACCCCTAAGGTGTGCCCTTTGTGCCGCTAGGGCTGGGTGCCATGTAACTATAAGCAGGGACCTTATACAAATAGTTTTATAAGCCCTGGTGAGGTAAAAACAGCCAAATTCGTTTTTTCACTCATTTTAGTGAATGGCCTTCATAGGCTAGAATGGGGAGACATTATTTTAATTTTAAAAGTCCCCTTAAATGACAGATACTAAGAGTTTGGTATCAAATTAATTGTTATAATACATCCCACAACTTCCATTTGTTGGATTTAATATAACTTGTTCAGGTAAAGAGTTTTAAACTTTACCTGAAAAGTTGCCAATTTCAGCCCTGCATTGTTTTTGCTGCTGTGCTCTGATTGGCCAGCCTCTGGCAGCCTGGCCAGGCTGCCTTGATGAGGTGTGAAGTGGCCTGGCTTCACACAAAGAGATGTGCCTGTGGGAGGGAATCTCCCCTCAGCAGATAGTGAGGCAGGAAGAGGGAGGGCTGCCAAACTGGTCTTCAAAGGCAGAGAAGGACATTTGGAGCAACCCAGCAAAACTCCACATCCTGCAACCCTATCCTTGATTAGATTAGGAGAGGCCAGGAGAGGGGTGTGTTTATGATTTTTAGCCACACCAGTGGGTGGGCTCAGCCAGATGTCCTCCAAAAATCACTTTCAGCCGTGATGGATTTTTGAGGAATGTTGCCGCCTGGGATTGATTTCTGCCACACTTCCCAGGAAGTGGTCATCAGAGGGGGAAGGACCCTGCACCTGATTGGAGAACCAGGACCCCCTGCTTTTCACCTAGGAGCAAGGATAAAACTGGCAGACCTGCACCCACACCTCAGTTTCCTACCACACCCCTACCAGGAAGAACTACAGAAGAAGAAGAACTGCCCTGCTGGACCCCTGACCTGCACCTGGACCCTGCACTCTGAAGGACTACACCAGCTGCACACCTGGGCGTCAACACAAGAAGGACTTTGCCTGGCTTCATCTGGTTCAAGGCGGGACTCCCTGTTTGCTACAGGTGGAAAATTGCTAACCAGAGTCCCCTGCACCAACTCCTGAAGAAATCAACCAGCTGACCAATGCCCAGTGGCCAAAAAGGAGTTTGTGCCAGGTGCATTCTGGGAGTTGTAGTCCACACCCCCCAAGGATCGTCTCAGAGCTTCTGGAACCTTGGGGTGAGCTGTGGACCCCAAAAGAACCTTAAAAGAACATCTGGGAGAAGATCCAGAAGTTTGGAGAAGTTTGGAGAACTTTTGGAGAAAAGCTCCATAGAGGGACCGACCCGCTGCGGCAACTCTAGACGGCTTGCCTCAACCTCGACCCGGCCTGATTTGCAGGTTCGTCCAGGTGAAGAAAATCTCCAAAAAAGAGACGAGGTCCGAACGTACAAAGTTGGCCAGGACCTCCTAGCCAGCGTATCCGAGGAGGGCTCCAAGGACATTGGATCAAGATCCAGATTTACCCCGGTCGAAGGATTTTCACCTCGAAAAAACGACTAAGTCCGAAGGTAAAAAATGTTCACCGAGGATTCCAATTACGCGTATCCGGAGAAGGGTTCCAGGAGGTCGGATTGGACTGGCAGGTTCGTCCCGCTGAAGAAAATCTTCAGAAAAACGACTAAGTGCAAAGGTAATCTTTTCACTGAGGCCTCCCGCGGCCTGTAGCCAAGCCGGGCTCCATCGCGTCGTCCTTAAACTTTGACTTTGCCCCGGTCGAGGTGCAACCAGATGACCCGATTGGCGATTTTGGTTTCTAGGCGCTAAAAAAACAATAATTCTTTAAAAAATCATATCTCCGGTTCCCCTTCTCCGATTTTTTTCGTTTTTGTGTCATTTTAAAGATAAAAATCTAATCTAATTTTATAAATTGGTTTTGGATTTTTAAACTGTTTCCTGTGTTTTATTTAATTACTGCTTTGTGATATTTGAATGCTTTACACTCTGTCTCCTAAGTTAAGCCTTGTCTCTCGTTGCCAAGCTACCAAGGGTTGAGCTGGGTTTAATTTACTGAGACCTCACTGGACCTAAGTGGAGGTTAGTGTCCTATTGCTAAGTGTAGGTACCTACCTGCCCTTACCAATAACCCATTTTCCAACAGTGATTCACTTCCAGAAGACAAATCTAACTAAATTGCTTATGGAGAAATAAGGTATGGTTACCCTGGAGTGTGTAATCATCCTGTGGGAGTCAGTAACGATAATTACTATTTTTATCCCCATTGAATTACTGCTGTGTGCCTCAGCAATGAAAACTGTAAGTGATTTGCCAGTGGAACCAGCTGTGAGATCTACTATTAAAATGCTCAAATAGTTTAATGTTCCTGCTGTGCACATCAGCGATAAGAACTTCTGCCAAAAAGTTGTCACTGATGTACATCAGCGGTGACCACAGTTTTACTTCTTTGAGAGCGTAACCCTCCTTAGTTCTCTCTAGCCGATGTGTGCCGTCCTTTAGCAGCTGTGCGCAAGAGTGGTAACCACAGTTTTTACTTGTTAGAGAACATCATCCTCCTTCATTGTCCGAAGCCGCTGATGTATGGTCTGACGCTGTAGCACGATGACGTAAGTGTACCGTTCCAGCAATTGACGAATGTGAGGAAACACAGCTCAAGCCTCAATCGTCTCCGGGGACAGACATGCACGTTCGTTGAGTCTCCACATATACACTCGAGCCCGGGAATCATTTAATAGTGGCCACATATCTAAAAGGTATCTCTTGAGACTTGAAAAATATGTTAAAGTCATGACACGTTACTGTCTCTCCTTACACGTTGAGCTGCTGTGTTAGACCTTGTATTGCATACACTGTGTATTTCAATTTCAGTTTTTAGTTCCTCTTAATTACGTTGTTCATAGCTCTCTGAAATTATTTACTCTCACATGGAAGAATAAATCTATATGCTTTAATCAAAATCGGAGATACAAACTCTATCCCAGCCAGCAGATTAACGCTTCCTCATCAAGCGATGTCAGCTCTCCAACTGACTCACTGTACATTCTAGTGATGATGTATCCGTGTTCAATCAACACATCATCACCTAGAAACCATGCACCATAGAAACAGAACCGTATAAATGATTACCATTTCCCCTAGTTACCACACAATGTGCACTTGTTATAAAATTTAAGGTTAAGTATTGGAGGAATGGTTGACACAAGGGGAGTCCTAAGTTAATGTCCAGTCAGCAGAAGTTTGTGTTCTATTGGGAATTGAGAAGCAACTGCCACAAATATTCATAAATGCACATTGATGCCATTTGGATTATAAATTATACCGTATATTGTTGCATCAAATGAAAATAGAGCACTATTTCAGTCCAGGGCCGGGCATGCACATTTTGTAAGTGAACGTGAGCAGTGCCACAAATATAGTGCTGGTAAGATCAATGATCCTTGAGCACTGAGAAGGCGAAAATGCTACTGGAATTTATATTTAAAAATGCACCAATGCTCTAGATATGCTCTAGATAAAATGCTCTTGATCACGCGTCCCTTTATGATAATTTATTTCACATCAGGACTCGTTTTAGGCCAATGAATCTTTTGACCCAGTTGAGAGACACCGTAGGACAAGATGGCTAATCAATATATCAATCAATACATTAATAATGTCATCATTATTTATCACAACAATGCATTTCACTTTAGTCAAAGTCATTAACCAATTCAAAGACGCTACCATGACCTTTCAGCCATGAATAACCACACCAGTTTAGTAGAATTTTATTAATTTTATTCCCTATTAATTACAATCTAGCATCAAATGCGTTAATCTCAACACCAAGAAACATAATAGCATAGTCACGATATGGCAACTTTGATAAGATTTCATTAAAGCGAGAATCCCAAACATCAAAACATAACACGGCGTGAACACAGATCAAGTTTAGCAGAGTGTCAATATCGCATCAGTTCAACAAAGCATAGGCTCAGTCGTTTGTCTATTGCGTCAGTTTTGGCGAACACCTGTCCTAACCACTGATTGACATTAGCATGTTGGGCTTCATGCAAAAAATTTAGAACACCAATTTGGAAAACATTTAGCTAAGGTCTCTGTCAAAAGTAAGCAGTTGGTACCTAGAAAGGAAACGCAAACAGACAAATTACAAATGCATTGTCATAATTACCCTCCAAAGATTAGGTCAGCGCACAGGTTCAGTCTTCGTCTTCAGGACATCAGTCAAATCGCCATCAGTCAGAACTCAGCTCTGGGGAAAAGACACTTCCCTCATAAGGAGGCAAAGTGTAAATGGGCAGTCTAAGGGCAAGGATGGTTTTAATAAAATCTCAAGTCACCAAACAGAGTGACAGAGTTTCTCGATAAAATCAATAGCATTCCCTAACCCACACCCCTGACCTCTCTGTGACATGGGTTTTCATCCCTTTTTCGTAGTACATTCCCCCAAAATTCTATTGGACACTTGCTATACCCCACTATCTTTAACCTATCGTATAATACATTAGGTAATCCTAATCTTCACCCCATATTGGTTTACAAGTCTTTGATTGGTCTTCGTAATTGACGTCTTCAGAGGTGGCACATCCGGTGTGACTTCATCCCTTGGTAATTCTTTGCACATCTTTTGGTCAGCAGTTCCATTGTCTTCACTGGTCTGAATGACCTTGTACATTACATTAATCTACACTGTTTCAATTCATTCATAACATTTATTCCATGGGCATAGAAAATATGCTTGAGAATGGATCTAACATGGTTACATTCATCTTCCAAGTTTGAAGAGAAGAACAAACAGGGTCATGGCCCTTGTGAGTCAGCACACTGAAAAATAGAAAAATGCATTTAATATGAGAGCCAGGCAGCTAAACTCCGGCTCATGCTAACTTAAGGCCTATGAGGTTTTCAATACAGATTTAATAACGCAAATGTTAATATAAGCTCATTTGAACGTAACATAAGCATTTTGATCATCATTATTAGTTCGCGTATACATTGGTGGCCACTCTTCGTGGTCACAATTCAAGCGCACGTTTAAGCAAAATCACTATTACTATAATTTCTATGTGGCATCGTCACACATTAATTCATAAAAATTTCATTTTAATATGGAATATATATGCTACGCTGTCTCACTCTAATAAAAAGGTACATCCACAGTATGACTTTCATGTTGCTAGCAACTTTTAATAGTCGTATGGTGGCTTTCATGAGTTAATGGAAAGAAGCAGGTACACATTTAAGGTAAAATTCACGTTTTCCAGTTCTAACTTGTGAAGGAGCGTTGTTGTAGGGAACATTCAACTCTAGGGGACTTTTTAGAGCCGGGACCAGGAGTCACTGTCTGTCTCATTTTCAATTTCCTTTGTGAGACTAACTAAAAGCGGAAACATGACTGGAAGGTGGCATCGTGCAATCGCACATTTCTCTGCTTAAGTGCCCTCTGCACAGAGGTGCCAATTTTTTGTACTGATTACATGTTTTATATTTTAAAATATTTCCCATACTTATTTTATTTTGAGGATTTTTCTTGCCAAAGTGTTATTAGGCTGTCACCTGGAGTGATAAAAATTGTTTGAATTTATATGAACAAATAATATCTTTGTAAGAATGAAATTGCTATTTCAATCTTATGTTTACTGACTGTAACCACAAAATGAAATTAGATAGTTTACCAAAATACTGACTCTTCTTACTGACATTAAATAATAATGTTCTACAAGGAAAATGACGTTCAGTATAATATTTCATGAGATGCATGTGAGCAAAAATACAAAACGCAGCCCCTGGTGCAATTTCCCACATTATACTAGAGATTGAGATTTCAGGTTTCATTTTATGAATAAAATTTATAAAATGATGATACTTCATGAAATTTCAGTGAACCTTGAAAAAAACATTAAGGCTGATACCTGTAATTTAAAGTAATGGATAACAAGACAATGTTTCTCTCTCACCTCTCCCATTGCTTCTCAGAGGCGGTAAAGATACTTCATTATTTTATTTCAAAGAGTCTCATTTATCTTAATCAATAATGATCTCTAAGTGAGGTTGACTATAATTCATCAAAGTAGAAAGTCTGTTATTTTACTCTCATTTGTGTGGGCAAATAATCTACAGCTACACTTTCCCAGAACTAAATTGAATATTTAAAACACAGTCTTTGTGTAGATTTAGCAGATTATTCATATTTGACTAATTACAAGAATGTAAAACAACATTAAGTGAATGTAATATTCAAGTCAAGTCAAAGTAATTTTTATTTGGCTTTGCATAAAACCATAAAAGAAAAGACAATAACATAGGAATCACAACATCACATTTTTAAACAACTGCTTAAACATGTCATAGCAACCAAACAAAGCAAGAGATACAACGTGGGCATGATCAAATGAAAACGGGTGACACTCAGAAGAACCTGCTTAATGTATCCAAGCTAAACAAGCTAATGATAGGGTTCTAGTTCAGCCTTCCATCGATTTCCTACACCAGACAGGCAAGTTAGGGAAAGAATGAACTCTAAAACACACATCTGAGTGTCCTAAAGTCTGTAGATGAAATAATGCATCACAACACTTTCTAAAAACCCAGGGTCTTTTTAAACTTGCTTGAGATGGATAATAAAAAGAGCTTTGTAAAAATGACAGAAAAACATAAAGTGCATCAAAGTTTGGGTTGCGGACCTGTCACAAGGGACTATCACAAAAACAAAGAAAGCACCAAACTGAGCCCACCCTGTAGCGCAACAAGAGCGACCTTTCTCACCTAGAAAGAAGTAGGGATAAATAAATTGTCGATATCTCAGACATTCTAAGCGCTAAAAATTCCCTAACTGACGTTTTGATAGACTTAGAACATAGGCCCTCATTATGACTCTGGCGGTCCAAAGACTGCCAGGGCAGCTGTGGCGGTGTCACCGCCGATGGGCTAACGGTGAATACTGCCAAATTAGGAGTTTGGTGCTTTGGTTGAAGCCAAACTGCTGAGCCTCCACCTGTCCTTACATTACTGTGTTCTGCCGGACTGGAGGTAAGCACCTCCAGCACAGCGGATGGAGTGATACCTCTAGTGGTATCACAAGTAGGGAGACCACCAGCATTGGCGACAGGAATAAGCATTCCTGTCACCAGGATACACTTGCACACATATCCACATACCGCACACATACACTCACACACTTCTACATACAAACACCCCACCATTCACCCACGCAAATATGACATACACACTTATTCACACTGAAAAACAAACACCGCATGCAGGCACGCATTCACGCTCCCTTGCCCCAGCGCATACATACATTCACACCCCCATCCCCCAGCGCATGCATACATTCACACCCTCCTCTCCCCGGTGCATACATACATTCACACCCCCTCCCTCCAGAAGATACATACATTCCCACACCCCTCCCCCCTGCACCGCAGACACGCACTCACCCACTCTCCTTGACCACAACACACGCACCCGCTCTCCCTGTTCCCTCACACAAACATTCACCCCCCTTCCCGCTTCACTCACACGAACTGGAACGCCCCATTCACTTACATACACATGTACATGTATACACGCACTCACCCCATCTATCCACTTAATCGTACTCACGCACTCAGTCGCTCACCCATCCACAAACACTCACACATCCCCCCATCGACACTCACTCACCCCATCCACAAACACTCACACCCCCATCCCATCCACAAACACTCACTCACCCTCCTCACCCGGTCCACAAACATTCACTCACACACACAGACACGCACCCACAAACACCCCCCCTGCATTCACAACATTCACACAGTTCACACATGCGCACACACACACACCCCGATACGCTTACCTCGTCCGTCGAGGAGGTTGTTTGGGAGAGGACGGGTCCTGGCACTTCGACTGCTGGCAGCACCTTGCCATCTGGACACTGCCACACCATATTACAGGTTGCAATTTGGTGTGCGGTCTCTTTTTGGCGTGGCAGTATCAGTACCGCCTCTGCACTGCCGACCCCCAGCACGATTTGCCTCAGAATTCCACCTGTTTTCGGCTGAAGTCAGATCAGTCGTATTAGCACTGGTATTTCAGCGCCCGCAGCTTCGTCAGTCACTGGAAAAGACCGCCAAAGTCGTGTTGACAGCCATAGTCTTCCCAAGAGATTGAAATCATTAAATGTCAATTTAACCGCCAATTTATCAAATTTTAATACAATCTAGAAATGTAGCACTACTAGTGGACAGAACAATCCCTGTGAAGGTTGAGACAACTCTATGTTATTTCCCTACATAGACTGGCCTCCACATTGGTTCATATATTGACTCAGAGCATTAAGGGGGCCAATTTGATTGTATTTGTGATACAATCCAGATTAAGGTCCGAATGAATGATAAAATGTGAGCTAGTAAGGTTGAGTTGAAGCAAACATCTGTAAATGCAGTTTTCCTCAAGTTGCACAGCCAGAAGATTTGAATAGCCCCATATTCCTGCCCCATATAAAGCTGCAGAGATGCAATGTGTGCTTACCATTTTTAAAAATGGTGTGAATGAGCTCTTCCGTGATCCTTTGGGAAGATGAATATTAATGTATGCATATATTTAAAAATTGCTCATCTGATAAGTGACAAAGCAAACTTGAAGTTTTTTTAATGAGCTTGTCGTACCCCAAACCAGTACTAAATAGGGCAATAAGACAGCTTATCAATCCATACTTAACTTATCAGCATTCAATTGTGCACATTAATGCTAATTAACAAATACCTGGATTTCTAATTCTGAGAGAGGGCCAGTGTCTGTGTTATCATTTTACAAAATTTGCATTGATGTCAACATCACCAATTCGAACATAACAAAGAAATTTCCTGTATGCTGATGCACATATAACAGAATTTCCGTTCTGCTGACCACTCTTTGTGAACTGCACATTAGGAACCTAAAGAAATGAGTGGTATTGTTGACCATTTATAAAAATAAAATAAAATTCCAGTGTGTTTGAAACTTGCATTATGGTGCCTAACCAAGTCCAAACTTAGATAGCTGAATTAAATGGGCATTGGCCCATCAATTTTCATATCTGGAATGTGTAAGCCAGTAAAGTACCTTGCAATGCAGTGTCTAACTACCAGCACAGGCATTCAGTTGCAGGTCTCACAAAATACATCTCTCTTTTTAGATCGAACACTTGAAAGTCAGTAGGTCTTCCATTTCAAATGTGGGTGCAGAGCTATTGGTTCTTCTTAAGTGTGCTTTGTTTGAAATACTTTATGGCTAATACTATTCACACATGGTTGCCCATCTGTTTTCATGGACACACACACTCAAGGGTGGCCATTTTAAAATGTTTTTGTTCATAAAATATATTAAATCAGTCCTAGATTGATGCCTTGGCCATAGAATGGCAGTATTGAATAGCATAAGGCTTACTCTTTTGAGGGTATGTACTTGTCCCACCTTAAACCCCTCCTTAATACTATCTTATCCCCTTCTTACGTCTTCCTGAACTCACCCCCAATTAGTAGTAAGTAGCTGGAGTTATTAAGCTGTTTTGAATTCAGTAATGCCCATCCTTAGCTATCTGAATTCTCTGGACACACCAAGGCCATACACATTGAACAGTACAGTATTAGGACATTGTCAGAGTTCTGTGATCAGTTGTATGTCTTGAAGTTGGAAAAATGCACAAAGTGATTGAGTTAATAAAATATGCACATAATCACTGCTGTTATAGGCGAGAATCTAAAACATAGGAATCTCTTTTCCAGAGTCATTCTCAGGAGGAAAAATGAAAATGACTGGGAAATTATTCACACATTGGGCAGATTGCACCTGCAGATAAAATGTAATACTGTGGCATCAGCTCATTTTTTCACATTTGCAGTCGTTTGTAAATAAACATGGTTACATTTGAAATGTAAAAAACATAATTAATATTTTACATTATATGGTACATTACTTAATAACTCCTTTGTCATATATTTTATGCAGAATACCACTTCTCTGCAATACTCAAACACACTAATAAAGCACTGTTAAACATTTCTAGAACCTATTGTTTGTTATGTCAATGTAGATTTGTAGAGCGCATTTTCACCCAGGAAGGTATCCTGGCACTGAGCAAGTGTGAGTCTAGTCACACCTAGGGCCTAGTGAGGATACTTCAAAAGTCAGAGCTTCAACTTTATGTGGAATTCAAGAAGTGAGGAGGAGGCTCTTATGTGTAGTGAAAGGTCATTCCACACTTTAGGAACAATGTAGGAGAAGGGTTGACTACTTATTCTGGTTTTCCATATGTGTGGGATTTGTACAAGTAGGAGTCTGGATGAGCAGAGGAGTCTAGAAGATTTGTGAAAGCATTTGCAATTGTTGAGGTATGCTGGGTTAGTGTTATGTAGTGCCTTGAAAGTGTGAAAGAGGAGTTTGAAGTGTGCTGTTTTGTGAATGGGGTGCCTGTGGAGTTCCTTCAGCTTTAGTGTGATGTGAGTGCTTCATAGGAGGTTGAGGGTAATTCTGGACTGTTGCCTTTAAGTGATTTTTTTTGTTGATCCCAATGTAGAGGCTTGTGTGACCAGATCATGTATGACGGTTTTCTGGGTGTTGATTGGGAGTCATTTGAAAATCTTCCTCAGCATCTTCAGGGTTTGGGACACTGAACAAATAAAGTGGAGTGCTCTGACAATGTTAGACTTCATTGTGTGAGGACTGAGCTTGCGAGAAGTCATGTCAATGTTGTGCCTTTGAGGCCTAGGGCAAAGAAGAAGATGGCCTCCACTCCCTCGTTGGATAGTTAAGGGCAGGGAAAATCTCACACTGAGACTCCTCACAGCCATACCCCTAAGCCATTGGAACTCTGAAAAAGTGCCTTGCAAGTAGGGAGTCAACCAGTGCCAGAACACTGAAATACACCTATACAAAAGCACTCTCCCAGCATCTGATTGAGGTTCAGATGCCCAAGGTATGGCATTTTCAGATGAAAACTATCTGAAGTCTATTTGCTTGATCTCTTGGCAGGCACTAGTACAAGTGGACCTATAAAGGGGGATAAATGCCACAGATAGTTATTGCAACTACCTCAATAAATTCATAAGTTATTTAACAAGTGTGAAATTCACATATCATGTTAACTCTCAAACCTGTATGGCTCAGAGAGACTGCAATGTAGCAACCAAAGTAGATTACAAGGCAAATTATTTTAACTATCAAAACACGCTTGTATTTTAAAATATTAGAGTGTCCCATCAGTGTAGCACCTAATTATGAGGAAGATATTATTCACTCATATCAAATAATATTCTCTAGATTTTTTTTCAATTGGATGTGATTGCCAATAATGCAACAGCAATGCATTCAAGAAATAAGTTTTGTTTCAGTTTGTCCTGAGCAATTACAATTCCCAAAGTCTTTAGAACTATTGCACATTGCCCAACATCATAGAAATATGTGTAACTCTGTGATCCTCGAAACCCCAGGCAATAAACTCACAAATGTAAGTGTACAGACAAATGTGCCTACATTTCCCCCATTCACATTAAAGCCCACCAAGTACCATCACAACCTTGAATGACTCAAGAAGGAAGGTACACTGGAATTAATCCTGGCCTTATTAACCCATTGAATAATACATTTCAGTTATGGTTATCAACTATTTACATGCATGGTGAGAATTTGCACAACATGAAGTTCACTGCAGAATATATACATATGTATTGTGATTCTAAAAACCAAAGACCTCATTACAAGTTTGGCAGGTGGACTGTCAGACTACCATGTTGCCGGATCCCAAAAGACCACCATGTTAGTGGTCTTTCAGACTGCCATATTACGAGTTATACAGGCAGGTCCGCTGACTGCCAAGCAAAAATAGCATACAGCCAGCAGCATGACATCCTGGAAATAGGCAGTCCAACCTCCAGCTGTGGAGGTCCCCCATTGTGGTCAGCCAATAGCAGTATGAACCACAGCGGTTTGCGGACAGCAAAGCAATAGACAACTGCACATTGGATGAATTTGAAAACAAGATAGTTGACAAACGTTGCCACAGTGGACACACCTGCAAAGGCCACTATAAAACACTTTTCCAGTGCAAAACACAGAAGCCAGAGCAACTTCTTTCACCAACACTCCATAGATTAGGCACACCATTTTTTCAGCACCCCATGGAACACCCTGCACACACTTTTGTCCATTCACATCCTTTAACACTTCCCCTGCTTAGTGAGTCATTGTCACCCGTATTTTTTTCCCACCATATCACATTTGAAAAAATCCTCGTTTTTCAGAAGATGAGTTAAAAGTCATGGTGAATGAAAGCAGAAGAGTAGAGCCAAAATTTGTTGGAACACAAGGTCAGCATTCTCCTCTCAGTAGGAAACTCGAAATGTGGGGCAAAATAGCTGACGGAGTCAATGCTGTGCGCACAAAGGGGGACTTCAGGAAGAGGTGGAACAACTTCAGCGACAAGGTCCATTCCCTGGTCTCCAGACACAAGGTGCAGGCCAAGAAGACTGGTGGTGGCTTTCCCAGTGCCCCATAACATTACTTTCTCTTGGTGGAGAAGGCATTGGCCATCCTGTGTCGTAAGGGCTTGACAAGAATACCTCAGGGAGTGGAGTCTGGTAAGTCATAACACCAAAAATGTCACAAAAATGCTATGTCATGCATAATCATAGCTCACCTTTTGCCATTGTCTTGTTCATGTACCACACCAACATTCAATACTCAAAGTATCTGAGTGTAAACACAGTCAATCTGTTTTGTTGGACCCAACAGCACAGCTACTAAGGTCCATCACATGCCATATGTCCAAATGGGGCCTGCACATCTCACAATAAAGAAAAACACATTGCAGGATTCATGGTATGTCTCAACAGGTAAATGCTTGCCCACACCTAAATGCAGTCTGCATACAGATATGTGATACCCTACATTTGTACAGTGTGTGTAGTACAGAGAGTTACCTAACTGAAACTCCCAGGAGGCACTTTTTCTATTATTCCAAACACCAGACCAGTGTTCACTTAGCCAAAGACCCCTGTTCGGCAAATCACAAATGAACTTCCCTCATCTGAACAGAAACCATTTGGCAAGTGGGGGAAGTAGAGAGAGTGATATGGATGCTAAGGCCAGGAGGCCCTGTGCCTGTAATTCCAACTAACAGCCCAGTGTATGCTTACCCAAATACACTTTTTGGTTACTCCCAAATGAAGGGTACTCACCTGGGAGGATACCATTTGTCAAGTGTGTGTAGTAGAGAGTGTTGCCTGACTGCAACTCCCAAGCGGCACTGTTTCTTTAACTCCAAACACCAGACCAGTGTTCACTTGTCCCAATTCCCCTTTTTGGTAATTCACAAATGAAGTGTACTCTCCCAGGGAGATAACATTTGTTTAGTGTATAGAGTACAGGGAGTGACATGATTATGAGTCCCATCAGGACCTGCTTACTGTAGTTCCAAGCACCAGCACAGTGGTCACATGCCCCAGTACATCTGTTTGGTAACTCTTGATTAAAGTGGACTCACCTGGGAGGATAACCTTTGTATAGTGTGTGCAGTACAGGGCGTGACCTGAATGCAATTCCCAGGAGGCTCAGTTATTGAAACTCCAAACACCAGACCAGTGTGCTTTTGTCAAAATAATCTTTTTGCAATCTCTCAATTGAAATGTTCTCATCTGGGGAATAACATTTGTATAGTGTGTGTAGTACAGGGAGTGACATGATTGCCAAGGCCAGGAGGCTCTCTTACTGTAATTCCACTCACCAGCCCAGTGTTCTCTTGTCCAAATACGCCTGTTCCTCAACTCTCAACTCTCCATTGAAGTGTATTCACTTGGGAGGATACCATGTGTATATTGTTTGCAATACAGAGAGTGACATGACTGCAACTCCCAGGAGGCCTTGTGTCTCTACCTCCAAAAACAAGACCAGCGTTCACTTGTCTAAAGACCCCTGTTTGGCAACTCCCAGTTCTATTGACCTGGGAAGATAACATTATCATAGTGTGTGCAGTACAGAGACTGACATAAATGCAACTCCTAGGAGGCACTGTTTCTATAACTCCAAACAGCAGACCATTGTTTTATTTTCCAAATACTCATCTTTGTTATCTCTCAATTGAAGTGTACTCACCTGGGATAATACCATGTGTATAGTGTGTGTAGTACAGGGAATGACCTGACTATAACTCCCAGGAGGCCCAGTTCCAGTAATTCCAAACACCAGCACAGTGATCACTTGCCCAAATACACCTGTTTGGTTACTCTAAACTGAAGTGGACTCACATGGGAAGATAACATTTGTATAGTGTGTATAGTACAGACAGTGACATAACTGCTAAGGTTAGGAGGCTCTGTTACTGACACTCAATTCAGTAGCCCTGTGTTCTCTTTTTCAAATACCATTGTTTGGTAACCCACAAATGAAGTGTATGCATCTGGGGGGAAAACATTTGTATAGTGACATGACTACTAAGGACAGGAGGCCTTGTTCCTGTCACTCCAAACACCAGACCAGGGTTCAATTGTCCAAATGTCTCTGTTAGTGAACTCTCCAATGAGGTTTACTCACCTGGGAGGATACCATTTGTCAAGTGTTGGGAAATAGAGGGAGTGCCCTTACTGCAAAGCCCAATAAGCCCTGTTTCCCTAATTCTAACCACCAGCCCAGTGTCCACTTGCCCTAATACATCTATATGTGAACTCTCAAATGAAGTTCACTTACCTGGGAGTATACCACTTGTCAGGTGTTGGGAAGTAGATGGAGTGACCTGACTGCAACTCCCAAGAGGCACTGTTTCTCTAACTCCAACCACCAGCCCAGTGTGTACCAAATACCTGTATATATGAACTCTCAATTGAAGATGCGTAACCAGAATGGTATTGACAGTGGACACATTCACACTGCACTGACCACATGATGGCTCCAGTCACATATACAAAAAAGTCCTGGGTCTGCCTGCATCACAATCAATCAGGCCTCAAAATGCCCAAAGACACATCTTGCCTAGCCACTGTTATGCCTGCACTGGTGGCAAGATGTAATTCTCAGCCTATACTCCAAAGTGCTAATGACCAGCACATTTCAGGAGCTGCTTGACTAGAATGGAACTGGCATGCTTCACAAATGTCATTTCAATACAACAAATACTATGGGTACTTGCCACAGTATTATTAAATGCAACCTAACTTTGTACACTGTCTCTGCTTAATGTAACACAAAGTTATTGGAGTTAGATGTCACAATACAAAAAATAACATTGTACGGTTTACATCAACAGGTCGAGCTGCCACTGGGCACACATAGGCCACAGAAGAGACTGCAACAACCCCCCCTAGATGAAGCCCTCAGTGAAGAAGACAAACCTGGACTTCTGGATGTGGAGGACAGTTCTGACCAATCTGGACAACCTGGTCAGACACCAACAGTGAGTTGGCCACATCAACACCTCCCAGCACGGTTGCCCAACATCAACACCTCCCAGCCCGGTTGCCCAACATCACAGGCAACCATTCATCCCCCAAACTGTGTCCTTAGTACAGTGTCTACCATTGCATGCCCCCCAGTCCAGGACCCTGAGTTGCAGCGCATCACTTCCGACAATGAGGGTCCAGGAAGAAGTTGGAGAGGGCACCCTGCGGGAAGGGCACAGGCCCGTGGGGGTAAGGTGCATGAGAGAAATGCTATGGACAAGAAGGGAAAGGCCACCAGGGATGCTCCTGGCCAGGACAACATGATCCATGTTTTGAAGGTCTATCAGGAGTCCCAAGCCATGATGGGCTAGGTCTTGACTGAACCCGCTGCCCAGAGACATGCGAGAACAGATGGAGGCCCACAATAGCAACATGATCTCCCTTACAGGCGTGCTGAGGGACATTCACAGTACCCTGAACAGGGCTTTTCAACAACAGTCTACCCCTTCCTTTGGCTCGTCAACCCGAAGCATATCTATATTGGTGTTAGCCACTGGAAGGGAGGCCCTGCCAGAGAAAGATTCAGACCCAGACACCCCTGTTTCTGTAGCAGCAAATCCCCCCTCCGCAAGCGAGGATGTCCAGCGAAGAAAACCGGAAGTGCAGGTGGCAAGACACCCACCCCTGCCAGGAAACGACCTCTTCCTAAAGGACCTCCTTTGTGTGTCACACATTAACTTACTTGACTGATCATGAACCACCTAGCAGTTTCAATGGGAGGAGGACTCTGGAATTTTGGACTCCCCTTGGTATGGCATCTACTCCATTGCTTTCATTCACCATGACTGACCCCTTCACTTTACTTTTTTGTTCCTTCATGTCCCAATTTATATTTCCAGTTTTAGCATTGTAATAAATTCACCCATCCCAAGCTCACTGTCGGCTTGATTAATTTTCAACTTTTTGCTATGTTGAGATGTGAGACAATGTAAACCATATGATGAAGACACTATCTACTTGGGAAACAAGGGATATTTTACATGTATACATTGTTCAGCCCAGGATTAGAAACATTACACACCAACACATTAGTGCAAGTGCCTGGTCAAACCAAACATTTAATTCCAGTGTTCAGCACATAGGTTGGCAATCTGCCAGGACTTTTGGAAACAAGAATGTGTGACTCATACTAAGTCAATGTACGTATTTCAAGGTACAGATCCCCAGACCACAAAAGGAGGGGATTGGTCCGACATTGTGCTGTAGAATAGGCACACATTATTGAGGTTGATGTCACCAGCTTGAACCTTATCACATACCACAGCAAGGTAATTCAACATCACATTCTCTAAGATACAGACAGATAGCAGTACAACAGTCCCTGATCACAGGCCCATCATAATCCAATGCTCATGCATCTGATGGTATGACACAAACATATGTCAGCGTTGTGGCATAGGCACTGTGGCCTGCAAGAATGACACACATCTACAGCTCTATACAGGTCAGAGGAAAAAAGAAAGAGTGTTTAGCCTATGTGAAGGTAAATTGACTTTGTCTAAAGCTAGGACTACATATTGTATGCTCACATGATGACACACACAATGCAACAGGCCCAAAACAAGACACAAAACAATGCCAATATGAACTTCTGTGCCGTCACCCAAACACTGTGCAAGCTCTCTTGACACAGGTCTCATACATCCAAACTCTGCAACCTACGTTACCTGGATCAATCCATGACCACTTTGCATGTAGGAACGGGTTTAGATACCTGACAATGTCACAACCCTGAAATGCCCACATGAAGAGGACATGGTAAAGGTACCTGTACAAAGAATAGAACAAGGAGTATAGGTTTGAAACCATACCTATGACACAAGTCACATAGCAAACAACTTGAAAACAAAGTACACACCCAGGAAACTGACACAAACAGGCAACATCATCAAGGTGGGGATTACGGTATTTGGCTGAATACTGCAGAGTATCAGTTCCCTAGCTGTTTCTAAAACACTCAGTTCCACACATTCTCACAACTACAGTTCATTGTACAGTCAGAGTCATTACAACACATGACACACTTATGCTCCTGGAAAGTAGCTGTTGATTAGATCTTCCCGCTAGTCAGCTCCTTCCTCATCACCACAATCATCCTCACTTGGCATTTCAGAAGTCTCACCTAGGTGACACTGCAGGCTCAATAGGAGGAATTTAATTATTATTTAAACTATTTCCAGTTGTTTCATTTAAATTACAAGTGATTCACACCTGTGGTTTCATCAGGGCTAAGAATTATACCAATGGTGCCTACTTCCGAAAGTGGTGTACCCTACAATAAATGTAAGTTACTCACATGTGCATCCTTAAGTTACACCTAAAATTACAATTTATAAAACCAGCATGGAAAAGAGATTCAGCTTAAGCATGTCTTAAGCTTCCAACATAGATAAATGGTATTCACAAAAAGAGGCATTTATGTGAATGTGAATTAAGGAAAAGTGGCACAATGTACACCAAACGACCAGTCCCCTGCGCTCTGTGGTGTTGCTGCCCAAATCCAGCAGTCTTGTTACTATAATGGGAGTCTCTACAACAGGAACAGAGTAAAAGAGTACATATGAGTTCTTCCCAATGGAGGCCACCATGAGATTATAAATGTTATAAAGAACTTTTGTAAGAAAAAACAGTTACTGGCAGTACACACAGACACAGCATTAGTGAGTAACATACATTAATTAGACAACTTTTTCTCTCTACATACCTTGATTTGAAGAAAGTATCACTGAATATACCATGTGTTCAAATACTTTCCTATCAAATGATGAATTGCAGATCACATCACAGTATGTGTAGTTGACATGGTGTACTACAAAGCCCTTGTGAGTTTGCTCTGTGTTATATATAACTATACATGGACGCAATTTGATATGAGTCACAAATCATCTTTCTAGCACACTTGCCTCATCTTATATTTCCTTTCCATATCATTAGCATCTGTAGTAGACAAACACAAATAAACAACGTAATGAGGAATTTGCAACAATAAACGCAAGTGTGGCTTCACCCGATTTGCACAATAATGCTGACACTTAAGAGCAATCTTCAAATGTTTTTGCACTCACTATTGCTAGCGCGCCAGGTCCTTAGTAAGTAAACTTAGGGCCGATGAACCTTTTGGATCGCAGGGAGTATCCTAGCCATATAGTGACGAATGACATCAATGATCAATATAATCAATCAATAATCACTAAGAGAATCATTAATCATTAGACAATTATATCAACATTTCATGAATAACCACAAGTCAATAAATTCTTTAACAATTTTTATTTTCCTATTAATTACAATTCTAATGCATCCGTTAATTCAAACTTTATTCAATCAGCTCAGAATTAGTTTATTAGCGACCACCAATAACATAATCTAATCAGAACTTGAGAAAACATATGCTCTAGTGCTTCAGCATAAGCTAACAAAGAAGGATATGTTGACATTAATAGCAGAGTTCAGCAATCAGTTAATCAATCATTTGTCACTGTCCACGTCACCCAAAGGAACCCTACCTAACCCGGATTAGCATCAGCATGTGGGACTTCATGCTAAAACAATTTAGAAACGTGAATTTGAAAAACATCTAGCTGGAAGAGAAACTATAAAACAGCGCAGTTGGTACCTAGAAGAAAAGGCACAAAGTTATTCAGTCACATTGTCATAGCTACCTATCCACGGAATGGATCAGCAACAAAGTCAGTCTTCGTCTTCGTCTTCAGGTCATCAACCGATCAGCAACGCATCAGGCTCTCGGAGCATGAGCCCAATGACAGAATCTCGAACCACGTCTCTTGACTTCATCAGCATTCACCCTTCGCATCTCCATAAATTCTGGTCTTGCATCTAAAGTTTTAGCCACTTGTCATGACTTTTTTATTAGAGGTTTTTCAGTCCATCCACATAATTCCTAATTGGTCAATTAATCTCCATATGTGATGCTACCCAATACATTTAATTCTACAAATCTATGAGTTCTAGTATTTCATCATTCTCAGTTCAATGATTGGTTCATTGTACGATGTCCTCATCATCCAGCTCTTCAGGTATCGAAAATGTTGCATATTCCTCTTCAGTCAGTGTCTCTATTGCTTTCGTCCTGGGCAAGTACATCTTGTCTACTCTACACATAATTGTAGCAATTTGATTCCATCATCTTCTGTCTGTCGGTACATTGCAGAAAATTCTAGCAAAGCAAACTTTAACGTTAGGTGGTTTAGGGTCCGTTTAGCATTTCAACTTTTCTCCAGCATGCACTCATAAATTCTGCTTCTGCATGAGGCCTGGCAAGACTAGGCCACAACTTCGGCTAAGTTAGCTCTACGATATAATGCGAAACATAGGTTATACATCCTAATATGGTGCATTACTACATTATTATTACAAATTTTCATTTTTTTCAGCATTTTTAATCATTTTAGTACAACTTTCATATAAGTGGCTGACATTCTCCCTGGGCACATTTTCAAACGTGCACATTATTTTCTCTACGATAAATTCCTCTATGAACTTTTGTTAATCAAAACACATAAACATTCATTAACAATTTCTAATTAGCATATCTGCTTCAACAGTCCCTCCTCTGATGACTAAACGTGTCATCACACCTTTCTTCACCAACATTTCACAATTCGGTTTCTGCTGTATTTTGTCTTCTCCTCAAATCTTCCCTATAAATTATTTCCCTGTTTCATTCTTCCCTCCTCTGATTATTTTTAGAACTGTTCAATTTTATCTTTTGACATAAATTACATGAGCCCCGTATTCCTAATATGCAAGCAATCACAATTAATATGCCCTGTATGATTTTTAACAATACCCCATTCCAAATTTGACTAAGCCAATTTCTCACTGAAGCAAGTCCCTTTCCAACCTTTTCCCAAACACCTGGTTCCTTCAATTCATTTAAATCCTTACTTGTGTTAGTCAGATTAGTGAGTAAGGGCCAGATGTAGCAAGGGTTTTGCGAGTCGCAAACGGCGAAAAACGCCGTTTGCGACTCGCAAAAGCCACTTTGCTATGTTGAAATGCATTTTGCGAGTCGGATCCGACTCGCAAAATGCATTTCCGAATCGCAAATAGGAAGGGGTGTTCCCTTCCTATTTGCGATTCGCAATGGTATGCAATTCCATTTGTGACCGCGTATGCGGTCGCAAATGGAGTCGCAGTTACCATCCACTTGAAGTGGATGGTAACCCATTCGCAAACGGGAAGGGGTCCCTATGGGACCCCTTCCCCTTTGTGAATGGACCCCAAAACATTTTTTCAGGGCAGGGAGTGGTCCAAGGGACCACTCCCTGCCCTGAAAAAACCGAAACAAAAGGTTTCGGATTTTTTTAAATGCAGCTCGTTTTCCCTTAGGGAAAACGGGCTACATTTAAAAAAAAAAAAAAACTGCTTTATTTAAAAGCAGGTCGCTAACATGGAGGCCTGCTGACTACAGCAGGCCTCCATGTTAGCGAGTGCCCATAGTCGGTATGGGGCCGCAATTTGCGACCCACCTCATTAATATTAATGAGGTGGGTCTTTGCGACCCCATACCGACTCGCAGAAGGTGTCTGAGACACCTTTCTGCATGACATTTTGCGACTTGCAAATTGCGAGTCGCTAGTACTCGCAATTTGCAATTCGCAAAATGTCATTTTGCTACATCTGGCCCCAAGTCTCTTATCTCCCTATCACTGTCTGGAACATACGAACAACTATGCCTAGCATTAATCATATTACAGACTCAGCTGTCTTTTGCTAAAAGAATGTCTAAAGCAAGCCTATTTTGAAGTGTCATAGCTCTATCCGCGGCTAATTCAGTATCTATCAGAAGTATTGTCCCTGTAAAATTTGTCAACATGTTATTCACAATAGTAGACAACATTCATATCTTGGACGAATTCAGAATGACTCCCACTGAAGGAATCTCTGCACCAAAGATGTCCCCCACAATTGCAGAAGAGGTTTCCCTCTTCTGTCACTTATGATATAATTCAGTCAATTTCAGAAACTTCTTTAAGTCATCTATCTGGTAAATCTTTGGGAAGACCATCCCCAAATAACATGTCCCATACCATCCTCTTGGATGAAGGTAAGAAGCATTAAGTCCACATATATAATAGATCCCAGGAATCGCAGGGTCTTGACCATTCAACATAAAAGTCCACTTACTCTGAAACAGAAAAACATGCCTACATTCACTCCCTCCCACAAAATGTCAGTGCATGATTTTGGCCTAAAAATACAAAGCTTCCCTACGTGTTATGCATCTAATGCTAATTTCCATTGCGTTGTAATTGCAGTGTAAGCATAATCATTTTTGTAAGTCCTTTTCTCAATACCTTTTTCTAATTTCTCTTTTAATGCCTTTCTCCTATCATCAGTATGCTTTATTAAACTTTTCTCTAAAGGTGTAAGCAAGCACGTTAAGTTGTTACGATACGCATAGGCTGTCCCAAACGTTAGTGTAGACTCAAAGAATCCTCTAACTAGCACTATATCATGCTCTCTAGCTATTTTACACAGATATCTAAAAATAGGAACAAATGAAAACATGACATCATAGTTAGAATAAAAATACTGTATGTACTCTTGGTTATAGAATCTTGTTAGTAGTAAAATACAGCTTATTCCATAGGTTAAGGGTAAACTGTTGTACGTAACTCCTTCCTCTGCTGGAGAAGGAATTTGTTTACACACAAGACAATTCCTTGCATCCATTGTTTCAACACACTCACTCAATAAGCGATAGAAAGCATTAGAAGCAAGCTCTCCTTGAGCATTAGTATAGTCATGCAAATACTTCTCATCTAACTTAAACCTCTCTAAAGCTGTTAGTGTAGTAGTTTCAGGAGCAGAAGTAATAGTAGCTCTTTTCATATCATGAACAGACATTCCCACAATCACCACTATAAACATTATTCCACACACAGCTGCAAATCCAACACTCACGTGTCTACAGCGCCTAATATTTCTATCTTGATCATTTAGCTCAGGCATGATCTGTAAAGAATCAGAAAAATTTACGTAACTCTTAGATAAAGTGCAGTAAAATGAAAAATAAAGAAAAATTCTTCTCTCACAGTTCAGTTTCACATCCAGGATCCGATTGGCAGCTTGTCACATCCGATTTTGAATGTCAAATCAGGTTATTAATGTCTCTTTCAGTTTTATTTTTAAACAGTCTCTTTCTTAGGATTTTCAGACTAGCTCAAAAATTCAGCTCCTTGAACACCATCAGGTTACATCAAAGTATTGACTCAGACCTTCACTATCAAAACAGACATAAACTCGTGTTGTCATTCATTGGTAGCTGCATACGCCCATTCAGGACCTGCATAGCGTCGACTTGCTATTCTCTTTCTTTTCAACTTTTGCTCACCACTTAGTTCTTCTTTACTCAAATCTTCTTTTCTCGTAGTCTCCACTTCTTCCTCAATTGTTTCATTTATGACCAGTTCCTTTTTCTTCCCAATCTGCAATTCAGGCCAATTATCTCATTTTCTTGTTCCTGCCCTCAAAGAGCGGATTTGGTGTTTGTGAAGGCAGACTTTAATGAGATAGGATACATTCCACACGTGGTAGGGCCCATTGATGGCACCCATGTAGCCCTGGTCTCTTCGGGTGCCAATAAATAGGTGTATAGAAACAGAAAGAACTACCACTCAATCAACGCAAAGGTTGTGTGTCTGGCAGACCAGTACATATCCCAAGTCACAGCCAAGTTTCCTGGATCCGTGCATGATTCCTACATAATGCAGAAAAGCAAAGTCCCACATCTGATGGCATGACTACAAACAGAGACGGCCTGGCTAGTTGGTAAGTATGCATTGTATTGTGTGTTTCAGTGTTATGTCACCTGTCATCACATAATAGCCAGTCGCTGAAGCTATTTATGTTTTGTTCTACCATTGTGTTCACATGTGACTCTGTCTATCCAAACCTTCCTTGGCTGGTGACACCAGTGGGTACCCAGCCATGCCAGGGGAACTCAGTTTCAATGAGGCCCATGGGAGGACAAGGCATGTAATTGAGTGAACACATAGGATCCTCAAGGCAAGATTCAGGTGCCTGAACCCATCTGGAGGTGCACTCCACTACTCGCCTTATAAGGTATGCCAAATAATGGTTGCCTGCTGCATGCTCCACAATCTAGCCCTGAGACATCAGATATCATTGATAGCAGATGATGGGGAGGCACCAGGACCAGTGGCCAGTAATGCTGATATGGCAAGTGATGAAGAGCCAGAGGAAGAAGGAGCAGCTGACTCTAGGACAGAACTCATCAATTAGTATTTCCAGTGACATGCAGGTATGTAAAGTGGACCTTTACAAGTGTTAAATATGCACATTTTAATGTTGATGGCTGCCATAACACCTCCTGCATAGGTTCATCAGTGGTGGTGTAATGAGATCCAATGCCAATATAGGAGTTGTGGAAGCAGAGTGATAGATTGCAAGGTGTACAGTAATAGAGGGTCAGCTCAAACATGTATCGTTACATCTGATCTTAACATTCACTTCCGGAATAGACTGTTCAGTATTGAGTTATGTTTCTTGCATTCTCCTATCCTCCTTCCTTTCACACACTGCAATTACGATATCCTGTTTGCCTCTGCAACCTATGGTTTGTGGTATTCACTGTCAATAGCCAATGGTTTGAGATGACAGACATGCAAGTTTGATAGCAGTAAATTGGATATAGTTAGTGTGTGATGTATACTCATTTGTACTCCCTTGATACATGTGGAAATGTGACAGCTTTGTCCTTTCCTATTACCAGTGGGTTTGGACAATGTGAAATGGTATATTTCATGTCAGTTGAAGTATGTGGCATTTGTGTGAAGAATGGATAGTGACCTCTGGCTACACAGTGGGTGATGTAGTTTGTCATGACCATGGGGCCTAGCTATGTTTGTATTCTGACATTGATGTCTAAGGTGCAGATAACGTTATAGTGACAAAGAAGTAAGCACATTACTCCATGTATAGGCCCTGTGTTTGTTTATGATTGATGTACTTGGTCCTCAGTGATTTCATATATGTGTTTCATTGGATATGTGATAATGTAGCTATGTTATGTGAATGTGGAAAGACTGTACCTGGTGATATGTAGGTCCATTCTTGGTGCCTCTGCTTTGTAAGTGGGTTAACATGGGCATGACATCTGTTACCTGTATTTGTGAATTGTGTGCCACCAGGCCTTCCATCCTGAGACTACTCTCTGTCATGCTCTATTTGCAGATTGGAATACTGGCTTAACTATGTTGTTGGCCTGGATCTGACACCTGTTCTGTGACTTCTCTGTTGTTATGTGTCACATGATGTGAGAACCTCTGTCAGATGACCATTACACTGGCTGTTCAATGAAAGGGGGCATGATTTCACCTAAATTGGCAAGCATGGCAATTGTTGATGTATTATAAAAGACACATATACAGTAGCTGTGTGCTCAATTGTGATTTATTGTGCATATCATGATAAATAAAGTCAAAATCAAAATGGTTAAATGAAAAAAGGGGTGAAGAGTTAGGTCATGGTAGATGGATTCATCAGAGTAGCTGCTACACCAGTTGGTTACACAACTCCAGTGTCCTTGTACTATGGGAAAATGGAGTCATGTCTCAGAACAGTCTACAGGTTATCTCAGTGACACACAAGGGTGACATATCAGGAGAGGTTCACTTCCTGGCAGTGGATTTGAACTTGGCATCTGCTACAGCCGGATGTCTGGGTGGACGTCCACGTTTGCCGGGGGTTCTTCAGCTACAGAAGAAGGGGGGTCTGAGGTTTGTGGTTCCCCTGCTAGGGCCTTCATTCCACTAGCTGCCACAGATGTAGATGGGGCAGATGTTAGGTTGCTAGAGGAAGGGTCCTGATGGTTTGTTAAGGAACTGATGAAGGTGGTATTGATGTCCCTCAGCAACCCCTGCAATAATAGCTGTGATATGCCTGTCACTGCTGCATGACTTGTTGGTGATACCCCTTGTTGGAAAATGGGTTATTGGTAAGGACAGGTAAGTACCTACACTTAGCAATAGGCCACTAACCTCCACTTATGTCCAGTTAGGTCTCAATAAGTTAAACCAAGCTCAACCCTTGGTGGCTTGGCAACGAGCGATAAGGCTTAACTTAGAAGACAGAGGCCCTCATTACGATTCCGGCGGGCGGCGGAGGCCGCCCGCCAGAATTCCGCCCTCCATAATACCGCTCCGCGGTCAGAAGACCGCGGAGGGTATTATGAGTTTTTCCCTGGGCTGGCGGGCGGTTTCCAAAAGACCGCCCGCCAGCCCAGGGAAAAACTCCCTTCCCACGAGGATGCCGGCTCGTAATAGAGCCGGCGGAGTGGGAAGGTGCGACGGGTGCTGTTGCACCCGTCGCGTATTTCACTGTCTGCAAGGCAGACAGTGAAATACATTTTGGGGCCCTCTTACGGGGGCCCCGCGACTCCCCCTCCCGCCATCCGGTTCCCGCCGGGAGAACCGCCAGGAACTGGATGGCGGGAGGGGGAGTCGAGATTCCTTGGGGGCAGCGGGAAACCGGCGGGAGACCGCCGGTTTCCCTTCTCTGACCGCGGCTAAGCCGCCGCGGTCAGAATGCCCCGTGGGGCACCGCCGGCCTGTCGGCGGTGCCACCGCGTCCCGCGGCCCTGGCGGACGTAATCCGCCAGGGTCGTAATGACCACCAGAGTGTAAAGCATTAAAATATCACAAAACAGTAATTAAATAAAACATAGGAAACAGCTTAAAAATCCAAAATCAATTTATAAAAGTAGAAAATATGTTTAGCTTTAAAATTACACCAAAACAAATAAAATCGGATAAAGGGAACCAGAGATATTAATTTTTTAAAGAATTAATGATTTTTAGCTCATAGAAGCGAATAGTGCCAATCTGGCCGCACCTCGACCGGGGCAAAGCCAATTTAAAGCCGACTGCGAATGAGCCCTGCTCGGCTACAGCCCGTAGGAGGCCTTGGTCAAAAGTTTACCTTAGGACTTAGTTGTTTTTCGGGAGATTTTCTTCAGCGGGACCAAGTCGCCAGTCCAATCCGACCTCCTGGAACTCTTCCTTGATCTGACGTCCCTGGAGCCCTCTTCGGATACACTGCCTGGGAGGTCCCGTTAAACTTCCTCCATTCGGGCTTTGTCACTTTTTCGGAGATTTTCTTCACTAGGATGAACCTGCAAGTCAGACCAGGTCGCGGTTGAGGCAAGCCAGCTAGAGTTGCCGTGGCGGTTCCATCCCGGTTTACAAAAGTTCTCAAAACTTCTGGATCTTCTTCCAGATGTTCATTTAAGGTTCTTTTGAGGTCCACAGCTCACCCCAAGGGTCCAGAAGATCAGAGATGCTCCTTGAGGGTGCGGACTACAACTCCTAGAATGCACCTGGCACAAACTCCAATTTGACCACTGGACAGTGGTCAGCTGGTCAGTTTCTTCACGAGTTGGTGCAGGGGACTCTGGTTAGCAAGTTTTCACCTGTAGCAAACAGTGAGTCCCTCTTTGAACCAGTTGAAGTCAGGCAAAGTCCTTCTTGTGGTGAAGCCTAAGTGTGCAGCTGGTGCAGTCCTCCAGAGTGCAGTGTCCAGGTGCAGGTCAGGGGTCCAGTAGGGCAGGCCTTCTTCTCCTGTAGTTCTTTCTGGTACGGATCTGAGGTGTGGGTGCAATCTGCCAGTTTTATCCTTGCTGCCAGATGAAAAACAGGGGTTCCTGGTTCTCCATTCATGTGCAGGGTCCTTTGCCCTGTGATGACCACTTCCTGAGAAGTGTGGCAAAAATCAATCCCAGGGAGCAACATTCCTCAAAAATCCATCATGGCTGAAAATTATTTTTGGAGGTTACATCTGGCTGAGACCACACACTGGTGTGGCTAAATAATCCTAAACACACCCCTCTCCTCCCCTCTCCTAATCTAATCAAGGGGGCATCTAATTGTCTGGGTTTGCAGGATGTGAGGGAGGTGCTGGGTTGCTCCATATGTCCCTCCCTGCCTCTGAAGACCAGTTTGACAACCCTCCCCCTTCCTTCTTCCCCATCTGCTGAGGAAAAATCTCCTCCCCCAGGCACATCTCTTTGTGTTGAGCCAGGCCACTTCACACCTCATCAAGGCTGCCAGAGGCTGGCCAATCAGAGCAAAGGAGCAAAACACTGCAGGGCTGAAGTTGGTAAATTTTCAGGTAAAGTTTAAAACTCTTTCCCTGAACAAGTTATAATAAATACAGCAATTGTAAGTTGTGGGATTTATTATAACAATTAATTTGATATCAAACTTAAGGTATCTGACACTTAGTCGGACTTTATAAATTAAAATAAAGTCTCCCCGTTCTAGCCTATGAAGGCCATTCACTACAATGAGGGAAAAACAAATTTGCCTGTTTTACCTCACCAGGGCTTATAAAACTATTTTTATAAGGTCCCTGCCTATAGTTGCATGGCACCTAGCCCTAGGGGCACACAGGACACACCTTAGGGGTGACTTCTATGTAAAAATAAGGTAGTTTAAGACTTTGGAAGTATTTTTAATTCCAAAGTAGAACTTGCATGTAACGTTAATTTGAAAGCAGCCAGCAAGGCCGACCTGCCTTTAAAATGACACTGGGCACCTCAGCAGTGCACCTTTGGCTGGGGTCCCTAAATGTACATGCCCTACCATATACTAGGGACTTATAGGTAGGTTAATATTACCAATTATAATTAGCCTAATTTGCATATCCACTTTACACAGAGCACTAGCCCTGGGACTAGTAAGCAGTACACAGGGCACAGCCAGGAGTAAGTAACCACCAGTAACTGTCCAAAACATTTGTGGGTGACCAGGGCAAAAGGGAGGACTTTCCTACACCCCTCTTCAGCCTTGGATTCTCCCCCAACATAGTGATAATTTGGCCCATCCTGTTCTGGGATCTTTGGTATGCTCCCAGGACTTGGGAGATGATTTCCTGGTCAGTGGAGACCCTTCGAGGCCCCATCCTCTGGCCCAGAGCATCTCTAACTCGCACCCTAGTCCTAGCTGCTTGTCCCCCTGGCATGGTGTGCACACTCCCAGTGGTAGCAGGGCCATCATTGTCCGGGATGTCAAGGTTCGACTTAGGTCTCTGTACTGTAGGGCACACAATACATTGAACAGGCCTTAGGACACAGGTTGGGGGATGAATAGTTGCATGTGATGTGGTTGCACCAGGGGTGGGGGTGTTGTTGACTGACCAGGGGTCCGAGATGGACCAGGTTGTTTGTCAATGTTCAGGCATCCAGGTGTGTTGTTCTCACTGGGGCCTTCATCCTGATGGGGACTGGCAGTGTCTGGTATCCTTTTCATGGTGGCAATGGTTCGGTTACCTGTGGAGGGAGTGAGACACAGAGTTCAGTTTAGAATGTGTGTTTGATTACCTCTTAATGAGATGCATGACAGTGGCTCTACATGATTCCCTGCAATGAAATTGACAGATGTTGCACAGCATACCTTTGTTGTACATTCTACTCTGTGACTTGATTGCCATACTCCTTGTTGGAAGCTGTCATACAGGTTTGGTACAGATTGCACTGCAGATGAGTCCTGTTATTGTCTGATCATTGACATGGCAGTTCACCTCTATTACCTAGTGATTTGTGAGGCTTGCTAGATGTCACACATTATAGCTGTACAATGCACAATTGTGTCCTATTGGTAACACAGTATGTGAGTGTGCAAGGATTATAGTCCTGTATCTAGATGTTATGCATGTGCATCGACTCAGCCATCTTACTTTCTAAACCAGGTCAGAATATTCCTGGCTTGGAATATTTGATCTGTGGCCATTAGGAATGGTCACTCAGCTGTAGCTGTATGTTATTTTGTGTGCTAATGTGAGTGTGTCATTGCATTTTTGTCATTGCCATGTATTGGTCCTCACTGGGTCAATCTAGATGGTGTAGATAGTACTTTAGTTGTATATGCATAAAATGTAATGTGTTGTGCACATTCAAGGTGTTCAAAAAGTTGTATTAGTGCATTCTGGGAGTCGTAGTGATTTGATTTACCTGTTGTTAATGTGCCATTGCCAGGGCTGTTGGGTAGCTGGGCTGGGTGGAATAGTGGCATGCACGAGAGGGGAATTAGGCGAATAGGTGTAATTTAGTTAATGGAGTAATTGGGTGTTGAGGAGGCATGCAGGACAATATAGTTGTGTGACATGACTGTTGTGGGTACATACCAGACTCCAGTCCCCCAGGTATTCCAGTCAGGCTCTCATGATGTCCAAGCCCTTCTCCTCCCATAATGTGAACTGTGGGGAAGGAGGTGGGGGTCTACCCTCAGTCTTGTGTATGGCTATCTGGGAGCATGATGCCATGGAACACATCTTCTCCTGTAGGTCATTCTACCTCGTCCTGATGTCATCCCTTGTGCCTGGATGGCTGCATACTGAGTTGACCCTGTCGACTATCCTTTGCCACAACTCAATTTTCCTGGCAATCAATGTTTGTTGTGCTCCAAACAGTTGAGGCTCTACCCTGACAATTTCATCCACCATGACCCTCAACTCCTCCTCAGTGAAACGTAGGTGTTTTTTGTGTGGATATGGTAGTGGTTGTATCGATGCAGTGTGGGGGAGTTGTGAAGGTAAGGGTGCAGTGTTGGGCAATTGCTGAGGTGTGGGTGTTGCGTTGTGGGGTGTGATGGTTGTCAAGATTTGTGTGTCCTTGTAATGTGTGTAATGTGTTTATTGCGCTGATGTGGGGGGGTGCTGAGTGTGATATGTATGTGTACCTATGGTGTGAAGGTGCTATTTAAATTCTTTTCTCCTACTCTCTGGGTATGTGAATGGCTTGTGGGTTGTGTAGGGGTGTGCTTTATAGTGCAGTGAGTAGGTGTGTCGGGTGTGTGGATGTGTGTTAGGTGTGAGGTATTCAGACTATCCAATGTGGTGTGGTATTCTGCCTGATATGAGATTTTGACAGCAGCAGTCTGCACCGCCAATGCTTTACTGCCATGGAAGAACCGCTGTGCTGATTTGTGACTCGTAACCTGGTGTGTGGATTTTTGTCGAGCTGGTGGCTGTTTTCGGCAGTCTTCACTGTGTCATTCTTAATACGGCGGTCAGATGACCACCAACATGGCCGTCGCCACCAAGAAGACCGCCAGACTCAAAATGAGGCCCTATATTTTGAACACAACATTGCAGAACATTCTTATCAAGACTTTGACTAGATGTGTACCACAGAATACGTACACTATACGTACACCATACTTACACTATACCTTCTAGAAGAAGCATACAATGGTAATAGGCACATCTATCCAAATTCCATATTCTATATAACAGTTCCGTTTGATCATGTTATTTTATGGTGCAATTGACGATGACATTTAACAGCTTTGTTATAGTGCATGTCCTCTCTGCACAGTTTAACTGTATAATGGTGATACATGCACCTTTCTAGTTTCTCTACTCACTCTTCCTGACTGTGTACAATGATGTTCAACACACTTCTCCTTGACGACTATATCATGGAAATACGCAAAATTTTGAAATTGTTTATTACTACCTTCTTTGGTATTTAGTTTCCCTATTTTTTTTCCATTCCATATTTTATTCATTCCAGTTATTTTGTTTAACGTTTCAACAACTTCAAACCTAACATAATCAGTACATCCATCTCCTAGAATCCTCTGGAGAGACACCTATATTATAGAGGAACTAGTTTGATGTATTTGAGATGTAATTAGGTGCAATTGCAAGGTTTTTCCCTGAATGCCAAAATATTATTACACTCTTTAGGTTTTGAAGGCGGTGCTGTTTTCAAGCATCTTCACAATCTTGTCGAAGAAGCAATTAAAGTATGGGTTGATTACATGGAGGTTGTTAAACAAAAATAGAATTGAAATTTGATGTACAAACAACCTTAGTCGTTCTCTGTCACAAATCTTTTAAGAGGGGACAGACACCAGTTAAAAATAATGACTCATACATATTTGCATTAAAGAGTAATTTCAGATTGCCAGTTTGACAATTTTACTGATCAACTTGTTCATAGTCAATAATTTGCAGATGTACTGATAAAGGAATTCAACAGAAACTTCTCCCAATTGTAAATCCACCCCTACAAGAAAACATAGGGGTTGCTAAAATCATAGAAACAACTCAATCCTGTGTCAAGGAACTGGAGGATGAGTGGGTCGACCAAGTTAATGCTGTAAACAGCAACAACGATAAGAGGCCAATAGATTTTCAAAATGGGACCAAGATATTGTTTAACAATCTAAAATGGTTAAAATTGGATGTACCTGCTAGTAGGTATTATGAGTCTGTGAAAAGGAATGTGGTTGAAGTACAAACTAAACACAATAGTTTTGCTGGTTTTAGGACTCTGCACACTTTACCATTGCTAACCAGTGCAAAGATGCTTGTGTTCTTTCCCTAAAACATGGTAGAATTGGCTTATACTCATATGGCATATTTAATTTACTTGTTTGTCCATAGTAAAGTGGTACTAATTGTGCACACAGGGTCTGTATATTAATTTATACGTGTGACTCCACCCCTAGGAACCAAATTTCTCAATCTTGGAGCACAGGACCAATAATGGGGCGTTTGAAGCGTAGTTATTGTAGTGTGTGCTATTATACATTTGATACCAAGGTATTCCAATGTCACAATACACAATTTCCACACTGTGAAAAAATATATCTAGGGATGATGACCCAACAAATACCGTACAGGATTCTGCAACACAGGAGTCGTATACGGTGTGGGATCACCTAAGCACCTTTGGTCAAAGATTTTCAGTGAAATGGGGCACTCTGAGCAACAGCTAAAGTGGCAAGTTATTGAGCAAGTTCAGAGGACTAAAAAAGTGAAAACATTTCCTGGATTTTGATGCTGCTGGATTGCAGCTGGATCGACTGTTTGAACTCTGCCACCTCTGGCCTTCACATTAATTATAAAATAGTACAAACTGTTTCCGCTTATTGATTGTAAATAGGTAATCACTGATTTATTTGAACTTGGTGGGATGGCCTATTGCTTTATGTGTATCTGAATGTCTTTTATGGATATTTGTGTAAATTCTTCCATTACTTTTCCTTTTTTTCTAAACATTTTTTTGGGCTTGGTGGTTGGTTCTCTGTACTCCTTTTACCTTTATTGCTGATTCATTTGGAATGCTGGGCTTCAGAAATACTAATGCAGCAATATTGGCTTGAGTAGGCACAGTTTGCGACTTCTAAGACCCCCCCCTTGGAATAGATTATTACTTTTGCTCTTAATTATTTTGTAGCGTTTCCTCTCACCAATGAGTGCGTCAGACTTTTTATACCCCATTTGGTATTTTGTAGGGGTCGGGTCTTGGGTTGTTAAGAGTTGCATCATTTTCCCCACATTGGAGCAATCTTTCTGGAGCAGCATTGGCACTAGCAGGTAGAGTTTGTGATTTGGCAATTCACGCTCCCTCCAGGGTTGAAAACCATTCTTTATGTTGATGTTTCTATAGCACTCTTTATTTAAATACCTATCTTGGTGAGTGTGTTTCACACCTCTGTGTCTTCTTGTTTTGTGTTGCCTGATTCAGTCCTGCATATTTCTCATTTTGTAATGCTTCTTTACCATTTCACAGTTGGAGCACTATTTTTTGCGAATATGGGATTCTGTGAGTTATTAAATATGTGGCCCACCTGATCAAAACATTAGATTGTGAGCATATGGGGGCACTTCCAGTTATTCCAATTTCTTTATGTACTGTACGCTAGTCTGACCTTCTTATGTTAGTCAATGGCTTAACCCGTTCAGTGCTGAGGATGGAACAATTCAGTCCTCAGCCTGGGTGGTCATGTGCTGAGGATGGAACTGTTCCATCCTCATCACATGACCACCAAACCCATCTGCTGTACTGTAAACAGTAGAGGGATTTTCTTGTTTGCTTTTTTGCCTCAGGAGCTGGGGAAGAGTGCCCCTGCTGCCCGAGGCATTTTTTTTTCAGTGAAATGACAATCATGCTCATGGCACCCTGACGTCATTACACTGAAAGTGAAAGTGAAATGAGATGATTGGCTCATGTCACTTTCAATGCTTTGCTGCTCACAGGGCTATCTCAGTCCCCGAACACCAAAGCACATGGGAAAATCTCCCCTTGCCAATGATACCTTTCCCACATGGAACATTGCTTGGGTTTGTAAAGGGTTCTGGGTAACACAACATGGTGAGAGACATGCAAGTCACCACATCCTGGATTCTCCAGGGTATTTAGCTTTGAAAAATGTACAGGTTTCTTAGGTTTTTCTCATGTGCCAGCTGAACGAGGGTGCAAAAATCACAGCTACCCACTTTGCAAAAAAAGTGTCCGTTTTACATGGAAAAATGTGATATATCCATGTTGCGTTTTGGGCCGTTTCTGATCATGGGCACTAGGCTTACCCATGCACGTGAGGTACCATTTTTATTAAGATACTGAGGAGAATGCTGGGTGGATGGAAGTTTGTGGCTTTGTACGGATTCCAGAGCCTTCCATCACAGAAATGTGAGGAAAATGTGTTTTTAGTCAAAATCTGAGATTTGCAATGGATTCTGGGTAATGTAACTTAGTAAGAGCCACCCAAGTCACCCCATTCTGGAGTCCACTGAGTGTCTAGCTTTCAAACATGTACAGGTTTGCTAGGTTTTCCTAGATGCCAGCTGAGCTAGGGCCCAAAAGCCATAGCATAAAATGGGAATTTGCATGAAAAAAAATAATGCATCCATATTGCGTTTGGGCCGTTTCCTGTTGCGACTACCACACCTACCCACACAAGTGAGGTGCCATTTATATTGATAGACTTGGGAGAGCACAGAATAGAACATCAAGTGTTATTACCAATTGTATTTTTCTGCATGTGCTCTTTCCAAATATGAGAAAATGGGGGTCATTACGACGATGGCGGACGGCGGTAATTTGGGGAAAGGTACTGACAACAGGCTGGCGGTACCTTTTCCCAAATTATGAAATTGGCGGTTTTGGCTAAAGCGAAACCGCCAATCTACCACACAGTCCCCCAGGCGTCCGTCACAATCCCACCGTCGGAATTATGACCACGCCTACTGACCATGGTTTTCGTGGCAATCTTACCGCCACAAAAACCATGGCGGTAGGCACTATCAGTGCCAGGGAATTCCTTCCCTGGAACTGATAGGGGTCTCCCCGGACCCTCTGCCCCTCCCCAGAGTTGTCCACTACCCGACCCTCCCCGACATCCACACCCCACACGCGCACACATACACACTCATACACACACGCATACCCACATCCACTCATGCATGCATACATACATACCCACATACCGTAACACACACTAACATACATTGTTGTACACACGCATTCACAACACACAGCATACATGTACACATTCAGTCATTCACGCACGCATTCCACATGACTCACACCCGCATGCACGCATCCAAAAACAGACACACACACGCACACACACACAACACTCCCCACACATGCACACAACACTCCCCACCCCCTCTCCTGTCGGAGAATCCAACTTACCTGATTGCAGGGCATCCTCCGGCGGGAAACAGGATGAGCCCGCCAGCAAAACACCGCCAGGCCGTATCATGGAACATGATACAGGAGGCAGTGTTTTGCTGGCACCACCTTCCCGATGTCATGTCCGTCTACGGAATTCCGCCAGCCTTCTGGCAGATTTCTGCCTACGGTCATAATGCGGTTGGCAGCTGGTAGCCATGGCGACGATATGTTGGCGGCCGTCGCCATGGCGGTATGCAGTATTTGCCACCAATCTTGTAATGAGGGCCAATGTGAAGGAAATAAGTAATTTTGAGAAACACTCTAATTCACATGCTAATGTCGGTACCCACAAATTCAGAGATGTGCAAATAAACCCTGCTTCCAAACTACACATCCTGTGCCCATTTCGGAAATGCATAGGCTCCCTTGAGACCTACTTTTCACTATTTATATTTTACCATATGAATTGCTCCATACCCGGTACACAATGAAAAACCGTTGTAAGGTGCAGCTCAGTTATTGGCTCTGTGTACCACGAGTTCTTGGAAAATTCATAAACCTTTTACATCCCTACAACCAGAAGGGTCTAGCAGATGTAATAGTATATAGCTTTCGTGAATCAGTTATTGTTATGAGAAGTTACAAATAAAAATGTTGTCACATATGCCTGTTTTGTCCTACTAATTTTCAATATTTTTTTTTATTCTAACACTTGGTTTCTTTGGGAAAAACTTGAAGGATTTATACAAATGACTGGTTGCTTAATTCAGATGTTTGTTTTCCAGGATCCACCATGGGTTTCACACCAGTTTCCATCACAACCTGAAAGGAGATTGAAAGCACAAAAAATAGGGAAAATGGGTTGTCTCCCAGTAAAATGCCAAAACTGTGTTGGAAAATTTGGTTTTCTGAATCAAGTCTGCCAGTTTCTGAAAGCTGCAAATATGGTGATTTTAGCACCATTAAACGTTCATTGATGCCATATCCAGGAAAAACACCAGACACTTTCTTCTGTAGCACTTTTTTCACATTTCCCTCCCCCCAAAGAAAATGTAGCTATATTTTGGCTAATTTCTCACCACAAACCCTATGTGCCTTTAGAATCCCCAAGGTGTTTAAAAAAAGGAAACAAATTTGGCGCGGATAGCTTATGCTTACAAAATGTTATGGAGGCCTAAGAGCAAACTACCCCATATAGCCAAAAAAGGCTTAGAATGGTAGGAGTGGCGAGGCCTACCAGCAAAAGGGTTAAATGATGCCCTGTTCAAATATGTAGGCCTTCTAATTGACATACTTTATAATGTGCATATGGGAATACTGCTAGCTATTCAAAGGTGGTCCTTTTGATTTAACTGTGCCTAGCTTTTAATTGTATCTAGCACTCCTGAAGGACTACAGCTCCCACCTCCCATGATGTATTGCATGCTCATCTGGGAGCATTAACTTCTGATGTCGGATGCGCTAACCACTGGTTGTATAAGCACTGGCTCAAACCACTCTTGTTGCCGTATTGAGGTTCCCCGATTTGTTGAAATTTGAAATCCAGGATCTTTGACTGAATAGAATTATCCTTGTGGCTCCTTTCATGGTGCAGGATCATGCCTTTGTGGTTCTATTTTGAGTTTGGCCAGGTTATCTAACCATAGTAAGTGCTCAGACATGGTTTTGGCTTGTGTTTCTTTCTCTTGTTCATTTATTGAAAAAAGGTTGGGTGTAATTATAGTGTTTTTCTTATATGTAAGTAAACCACAGCCTGTCCTGTGGATGGACAAGTTCCATTGTGTGGTCATTTACCACAATTTCAAGTAATTGTACACTTGGCCAGTTAGACGGATGAGTTGTGAGACTTGTGGTCCGCCATGACTATGATAATGACTTTTCAATTTGTATCATTGTAGGATTATTCCTGGCTTACTATACTTTAATATTATTTTTCTCTCATCCATCATGGAACTCCTTAGGCAAACCCATACTTAGTGATGGCTTCTTCCATGCTTTTCCCCTTATACATACACTTTTGGTGTAACTTTTAGTTTTCACAATCTTTCTCTTCTTTTTCTCATGTTCTAGGTTGCTATCCACCAAATGTCCTTGCAACACATTGTCCTGGTGATGGCTTTGGTCAAGTTTAAATTTCAGCTGAAATGTCAACTCTCTTTTATGTAATATGGACTGTCTAAATCAGTTCAAGTTAACCCTATACTTTGTCAATTGAATATTTGTTTACCTCAATCGATTATTGGACATTATAAGGCTTCATTATTTTCTGCAGCCTGTTATGTTGTATATTATATATTATTTTGTTTTGTTTGCACCAGAGGTCCTCGATCATTTGGATTATTGTTTGCCTCTTTTGCTTTGAGTTATTGCAGTATTATTTTGACAATTATCTTTACCCTACATTTAAATATTCTCTTTTGCTGAAAATTGCTATTGTGCTTGTGAAGTAAGTTCATAAGGAAACATAATTTTTTATACATATCTTTTGGCTTACCTTGGGTTGTCTCTCTATTCCCCTTACTAATTTTTGTCTCTCTCACGTGGACCTTAGTTTTTGATATAGTATTATTACCCTGGCTCTTTGGGTTACAGACTTGACACCAAATATTTTTATAGTTTACTTGTGGGCCTGCAGCACTAATTGCACCACCCATTTGAGTACCCCTTTAAACATGACTCAGGACTGACATTGCAGCATGTGTGTGCAGTTTTTAATCTGCTATGTCAGCCTGACAAAATAAACGTTTTGCTAGGCCACAAGCTTCCTTTTTATTACATATAGGCCCTCATCATGACATTGGTGGTAAATCCCGCTTACCGCTGCGGTGACGGGCTCCAACACACCACTGCAGTGGCGAATATCCATTTGCCATGTTATGACACTCACACACCTATCCGACAGAATATTGCCACATACACAAATCTGCCAGCCCAACGGTCAGTGCTAAAATAGCGGTTCCAACACCCATACCATTACGCCAACAAAACAACGCCAACCACATCATGACCCACAAATTACCACATTCAATGGCGGTAAACCATTGGCGGTACACACCGGCGCGCTCAGAATGGACACCCAAATACTAAACTACACAACATTGGCCAATACCAAATACACACACCTGACACTCATACACACACCACACACACCCACCCACAGCATGATAAAACACACACCCACATCACCCACAACCCTTTACGAATACAAATTATTGCTACCAGACTGACATCAAGACCACTGCAACAATTAGACACATACTCCCATACATCCCTCATGCACACCGCTTTGCACACCCAACAACAGTACCCAACACCCACACACTTACACACACCACACAACATCCATGTCCCCACAAATGCACCCCTGTTTCACAGATGAGGAGTTGCGGGTCATGGTGGAGGAAATAGTCAGGGAAGAGCTACAGCTGTTTGGAGCACAGGTACAGCAAATATCCATTGCCAGGAAGATGGAGCTATGGCAGAGAATCATGGATGGAGTAAACGCAGTGGGACAATATCCACATACAAGGGACAATGTCAGAAAGAGGTTAAATGACAAACAGAGAAAGGCACGTTCCGTGGCAGCAAGGCACCAGCTCGCCATACAGAAGACTGGCGGTGGACCCCCACCTCCTTCACCACAGCTCACAGCATAAGAGGAACAAGTGTTGGCAGTACTTCATCCTGAGGGACTCACTAGAGTTGCCGGAGGATTAGACACTGGTGAGTCAACATTTACTACTTATCACCCGTCATACCTTCATGCCATCTCACACCCTCACCCTCACTTCCATCACTCCATTCCATCCCACACATTGCACCTACACATATGACTAACCCCAATGCCAAGCCCTGCCTGCTATACCAATGCATGGACAGCCCTCCCAGCCCTGCATTGACACCCATCACCAAAGCATGCACAGCATGGAGAACTAACAATCCCACAATACATCACCATACACAAACAAAGGTGGCAGGGCAACAGCAAAGATAGCGGGGAAGTTAGGGATGTACAATATGTCACAGACATGAAGCATAATACATCAGTTACATCCCCATAGGTGCCCCAGCCAATCTCAATGGAGAGGAGGTGCCACGACTAACCAGTCCCCCAACAGAAGATGACCCCATTGATGACAGTAGCTCTGGATTTCAGGATCTGGATAAACTACCTGGCCCATCAGGGACCACTGGTCAGTTGGTCACCCCAACCCACTCCCAGTCAACCAGAGAGCCTGCCCCATCAGTATTCAACACCACAGCACCCACCCAGCATACCCACACCTCTGTCACTAGGACATGTCGATCAGCAGTGTTTCCACCTGTAACTGGCCCCAGTCCACACCTCACACCCAAGACAATCAGGGACCTGGGGTCAGTGGCAGTGAGCACACCATTCAGGGGACATAGGCACAGGGCAACAGGGACACTGGGAGGACCACTGTGCACCAGGGGGAGGACAGGCCCAGGGAACTGACTCTCCAGGAGGCACACACTAATGGCCTGGAGGCATACCAACAATCCATGGTCATGATGGGCCAGATCTTTAACAACATGCAGGAGAACAAGCAGCTGCAGGAGGAACATCATCAGGAGATCAGGGAGGACTTGCAGGCTCTCAACACCACCATGATCCCCATAGCAGGGGTGCTGGCAGACATGGCCAACATCATGAGGGAACGGACAGCACACCAGTGGGCCCCTACCACAAGTCAATCTATTGACCAGCTCTCCACTTCCACGGCAGCTAGTAGCCAGGAGGCCCCACCACAGGACCAACAGGCCACCAGCACCCCTCCCCCTGCAGAAGGTGAACCACCCCACAAGATCTTTCCCTGAATGCCAAACTATTATTACACTCTTCAGGTCACCCTCTGGCCCAGACAGAAGCCAGAGACATTTGCCAAGACCAAGACCACCACCAGGAAATGAGACTCTCCTGATTGTCCTCCTTGTGTCCTACCCTGTGACCTTGTCCACTTTGAATTGCCTTTGCTCCCCTTCCTGTGGCCCCTTGGACACAGGACCTGTGCTACAAACAGACTGGAACAATACCCAGGACTTTTCTGTACCATCACCCCATTCCATTGCACTTTTCAGTCAAATATTTGCGCTACAATAAACACCCTTGAACACAATTTGAGCGACACTGGTTTATGTGTTGAAAATGTGCATTTATGGGAATAGTCACATCGAGTGCAAATGATCTGGACACTTTGATAGCATACAAATAATGACCTGTAGCTGTCTGCAGTAAACACATCAGGACACTGTTGTTATATCACCAACATCTGTAGAAGGACAAGTCATAGGTGGCAGTAAGTTGAGATGCAAAGGACATGAATGCCTTCATGCTACAGCCACAGAGAATACATCAATAGTGAGAGTAATGGCCAGTTGCACTGTCTCACCTGTGTGTCATATGAAGTATTGACATATAACTGATGTGCGGTTGTCAACATCCTCATCCTATGCCTCCTCATCCTCGCTGTCCTCAGGGTCCACTGCTGTCATAGGGGCATCTCCAGTCCCCTCCTCTTGCTGAAAAGGCAAATGTCATCTGAGGGCCAGGTTGTGCAACATGCAGCATGCCACTGCTATCTGGCAGACCTTCTTGGGTGAGTAGCACAGGGATCCACCTGTCAGATGCAGGCATCTGAACCAGGTCTTCAGGAAGCAGAAAGTCCTCTCGATTATTCTCCTGGTTTGCCCATATGCATCATTATAATGGATCTCAACCCCTGTCCTGGCATTCCTAACAGGGGTCAGGAGCCACGAGAGGCTTGGGTTGCCAGAGTCACCTGCAAATAGTGAGGTACAAAATTCAGCCTTACACAATCCTATGAGGATAACACGTGAAGGCATACACTGACATACAGTGGGTGGGGACACTGTGTCACCTATTAGCCACACCCTGTGCCTATGTAGTTGGGCCATCACATTTGGGAAGCTGCTACTCCTCAGAATTAAGGTGTCATGCAACGACCCAGGATACTTGGCAGTGACGTGAGAGATGTACTGGTCCACCAGGCACACCATTTGCACATTCAGTGAGAGGAAACTCTTGCGATTCCTGAACACCTGTTCATTCTGGCTGGGGGTGACAAACCCAATATCTGCACCATCAATCGCCCCAATAATATTGGGTATATGTCCCATTGCATAGAATCCGGCCTTCACAGAGGGCAAATCTTCCACCTGGGGGAAAGAAATATAGCTGCACTTGTGTTTCACCAAGGCAAACAATGCCCTTGCCAGCACAATTGAGAACATTGGCTGTGACATTCCTGCTGCCAAGCCCACGGTCACTTGGAAAGAACCAGTTGCCAGGAAATGGAGCACAGATAGAACCTGCGCAAGAGGGGGGATCCCAGTGTGATGACGGGCAGCTGATATCAGTTCAGGCTCCAAATGTACACACAGCTCTGTGATTGTGGCCCTTTTCCAGTCTATATGTGTGTATAATGTGCCTGTCCTCCAGTGTAGCCAAGTCCACAAGAGGTCTGTACACAGAGTGCGTCTCCTCCTCCTATTAATCCGCATTGGTAGGTATCTAAGGGACACAAGAGTGAGTAGGTCATGAAAATTTGAACAATGGAACCACCGCCTCAGTGTGCATACATCATTAATGTGATGGGACATTGGGAATGGCAATGTATACGTATTTTAAGCAATGCCGCAGTTATGGAAGATCTCTATGTAGGCCACCACCATCAAATGGCAACCGCCTGTCCTGTACCTAGGGACAAGTGGAAGTGAAGTAACTCCGCCGACGTTGGGCATCATGGTAGAAGGTGGTCTTGCACCGCCGTGCAATTTCTCATTGGCTAAATGGGTCTCTATGGAGTACAGTGGTCAATGAAGATCAGCGTCGGTGGTGACGGTGAACACTGCCGTGGACGTGACTGCCATTTTCAGTCTATAACCTCACTTGATTCCTAACTTTCCACAGGAGAACACCTACACTGCGTGTGCTTCTGTAACCTGTTTGGAACCTACCATGGCTCGTGTGACCAGGGAAAGGGCCCCTGCCTTCTCTGCGGAGGAGTTGGAGCACTTGGCGGATGGAGTCCTACCCAAGTATGGACGGCAGTATGGGCCTCCAGACCAACAGGTGAGTACACCTTGGGCACAATTCATGTAGAAAGATTGCATGGAGTTGTGTGTGCAGGCATTGTGTCATCTGGGGGGATGTCTATAGGTAGTGTACATGGTGGGCACCAGATGATGTGTGTGCCAATGGGGATGGTAATGGGATTTGTGGGCCATATGTTTGGCAGGCTGGATTGTATGTGTAATAGTGTCCTTCTGTCTGCATTCTCTCTGCAGGTCAGCACCCATCAAAAGAAGGGATTGTGGCATGCCATCGCCAAGGACATGCGGACCCTGGGCGACTACTGCTGGGAGAGCACCCACTGCAGGAAACAGTGGGAGGACCTCAGATGTTGGGCACGGAAGACCGTAGAGGCCCAGCTGGGGATGGCCTCCCAACGAGGAAAGGGTGACCATCGGAACCTGACCCCCTTGATGGCCCACATACTGGTGGTGGCCTGCCCAGAGCTGGATGGGAGCTTGAGGGAATCACAGCAGCCACAAGGGGTAGAGTACGGTGGGCATTACTGCAGTAATTGGTAGGTGGCATGGGATCCGGGTGGTGGTTGTGAGTTAGTGTGTACCCGTTAATGCCAGGACAGACATTGTAGAGTGATCCAGCTCAAGGGTAATGGGTGTATGGCAAATGTAGGTAACCTAGCTTGTTTGCATTCCATGTCAGTCAGGGCTTTGTGGGTCCCAGGAGGTGTGCAGTTGGTGGTGTTTGGCCCTCATCTTGCTGTGGCATCTAGCCAATTCAATGCCAGTGCAATGCATAGTGCTCAATCCTGATCCCTGTGTGTAATGGTGCTGTGTATGCCAACTGTGGTGTTGGTGCTGTAATTGACCCAGTTCTCCATTTCTCCCCCTCCCCCTCTTTCTCCTTCTGTCATCCTGTCCATGTGTGCATTAGCATCATCTGGTGGAGAAGCAGGGGCACCAGCGACAGAGGGAGCTGCATCCCACAGGACCCAGGAGGCAGAGTCCACCAATGCTGAGGGAACCAGTGGGACGGAGGGTGAGGGGAGCCCCACAGCAGAGACAAGAGGTGACAACACTGACCCATATACCTCCTCCGATAGAAGCTCCCTGGTGGTGGCGGACACCTCTGTGACCACCCCAGCTGCAGGTACAGCCGCCACCCCGTACTAGCACCGCCCTCCCAGTAGCCCCTTAGCCAGTTGCCCGTGCCTGCTATGGAAGATCTGTAAGTAGGCCACCACCATGAAATGGCAACCGCCTGTCCTGTACCTAGGGACAAGTGGAAGTGAAGTAACTCCACCGACGTTGGGCGTCATGGTAGAAGGTGGTCTTGCACCGCCGTGCAATTCCTCATTGGCTAAATGGGTCTCTATGGAGTACAGTGGGCAATGAAGATCAGCGTCGGTGGTGACGGTGAACACCGCCGTGGACGTGACTGCCATTTTCAGTCTATAACCTCAGTTGATTCCTGACTTTCCACAGGAGAACACCTACACTGCGTGTGCTTCTGTGACTTGTTTGGAACCTACCATGGCTCGTGTGACCGGGGAAAGGTCCCCTGCCTTCTCTGCGGAGGAGTTGGAGCACTTGGCGTATGGGGTCCTACCCAAGTATGGACGGCAGTATGGGCCTCCAGACCAACAGGTGAGTACACCTTGGGCACAATTCATGTAGAAAGATTGCATGGAGTTGTGTGTGCAGGCATTGTGTCATCTGGGGGGATGTCTGTATGTAGTGTACATGGTGGGCACCAGATGATGTGTGTGCCAATGGGGATGGTAATGGGATTTGTGGGCCATATGTTTGACAGGCTGGATTGTATGTGTAATAGTGTCCTCCTTTCTGCATTCCCTCTGCAGGTCAGCACCCATCAAAAGAAGGGATTGTGGCATGCCATCGCAAAGGACATGCGGACCCTGGGCGACTACTGCTGGGAGAGCACCCACTGCAGGAAACGGTGGGAGGACCTGAGATGTTGGGCACGGAAGACCGTAGAGGTCCAGCTGGGGATGGCCTCCCAACGAGGAAGGGGTGCCCATCGGAACCTGACTCCCTTGATGGCCCACATACTGGTGGTGGCCTACCCAGAGCTGGATGGGAGCTTGAGGGCAACACAGCAGCCACAAGGGGGAGAGTACGGTGGGCATTACTGCAGTAATTGGTAGGTGGCATGGGATCCGGGTGGTGGTTGTGAGTTAGTGTGTACCCGTTAATGCCAGGACAGACATTGTAGAGTGATCCAGCTCAAGGGTAATGGGTGTATGGCAAATGCAGGTAACCTAGCTTGTTTGCATTCCATGTCAGTCAGGGCTTTGTGGGTCCCAGGAGGTGTGCAGTTGGTGGTGTTTGGCCCTCATCTTGCTGTGGCATCTAGCCAATTCAATGCCAGCGCAATGCATAGTGCTCAATCCTGATCCCTGTGTGTGACGGTGCTGTGTATGCCAACTGTGGTGTTGGTGCTGTAATTGACCCAGTGCTCCATTTCTCCCCCTCTTTCTCCTTCTGTCATCCTGTACATGTGTGCATTAGCATCATCTGGTGGAGAAGCAGGGGCACCAGCGACAGAGGGAGCTGCATTGCACAGGACCCAGGAGGCAGAGTCCACCAACGCTGAGGGAACCAGTGGGACGGAGAGTGAGGGGAGCACCACAGCGGAGACAAGAGGTGACAACACTGACTCATATACCTCCTCCGATAGAAGCTCCCTGGTGGTGGTGGACACCTCTATGACCACCCCAGCTGCAGGTACAGCCGCCACCCCGTACTAGCACTGCCCTCCCAGTAGCCCCTCAGACAGTTGCCCGTGCCTGCTCACTCAGGAGGGTAGGGATCTCCTTCGCCCCAGGCACCTCAGGCACTGTCCAAGTGAGCCTTGCTGCTCTGAGTGAGGAGGCTATTGACCTCCTGAGATCCATCTCTATTGGGCAGTCAACCATTGTGAATGCCATCCAGGGGCTGGCATCCCAGGTGCAGCAATGCAATGCATTCCTGGAGGCCATCCACAATGGATTGGCAGAGCAACAGAGATTGATTCAGGCTCTGGCCTCCTCTCTGATGGCAGCCATTCTCCCTGTTCCTACAGTCCCCCCTCCAACTGCCACTTCCCAGCCCCAGTCTCCTCAACCCCAACCCATCCCATGCACACTTACAGACAAGCATGCACACAAAACATCACACAAGACTGGCACAGTCAAACACAGGCACCACACTTCAGTCCGCAAGCACTCACACAAACAACAGACAGTTGCACACACATCCACTGCCTCCACTGTCTCCCCCTCATCCTCCCACAGCTCTCTCACCGTCATGTCCACACTCACACCTCTATGCACTGCTTCAACAACCACCACCAGCATCACCACACCAAACAGCACACACACGTCACTAGCAAACACCTCCACAACATCCATCCACACGTCCCCTGTGTCCTCACCCACCCTGTCTGTCCCCCACATCCTAAAGGACACAAACGCAGGCACTCAGACAGCCAACAGACAGCCACCTCACATTAGCACACTGTCCATGCACCTGCACCCAAGTCCAGCAGACGTACTCCCCCAACAACCACTCCCTCAAACTCCACTCCCATCCCTCCTCCCTCATCCCATCCAACCGTCCCTAAGAAGCTTTTCCTTGCCCAACTTGACCTCTTCCCTCCCCCTCCCCCCATCCAGCCCATAAAATCAGGGTCCCAATGACCCAGCCCTGCACCTAAGCCAAACAGTCCATGTGGACAGTGGAGGAATGGTCTAGGTGTGGAGGCAAGACAGTGAAGGATCCCACTCCACCAGCCAGGAAAGGGAAGGATCCCACTCCACCAGCCCCAAAAGGGAAGGATCCCACTCCACCAGCTAGGAGGGGTGAGTTCCCACTCCACCAGCAAGGACGGGTAAGGTTCCCACTCAACCACCAATGCAAAAAAAGGTTCCCACTCAACCATCAATGCAAGAAAAGGTTCCCAATCAACCACCAATGCAAGAAATGGTTCCCACTCAACAACCAATGACAGGCAAGAAGCCCTGTCCCCAGCTAGGACACAGCAGCCCTCACCTCCAGCAGATGCTGCCCAGGTGACACCTCCTCCAGCAGAGACAATGCAGCCCTCACCTCCAGCAGAGGCTGCCCAGATAACACCTCCCCCAGCAGAGACCATGCAGCTCTTACCTCCAGCTGAGACACAGCACCCTCACCTCCAGCAAAGGGCATGTAGGCCACCCTCCAGGGACTGTTACAAGGAGCCCCCTCCAGGATCAGTGGGTAAGTTCCCCACCTCAGCGACTGTGACCTTGCACTCCCCAGCATTGGGAAATGGGCATCTAGCCCCTCCAGGATCAGTGGGCATATTCACTCCCCAGCATTAGGAAATGGGCATGGAGCCCCCTCCAGGATCTATGGGCATGTTCCCCACCACAGTGACTGTGACCTTGCACTTCCTAGCATTGGGAAATGGGCATGGAGCCCCCTCCAGGATCAGTGGGCACGTTCCCCACCTCAGTGACTGTGATCTTGCACTCCCCAGCATTAGCAAATGGGCATGGAGCCCCTCCAGGATCAGTGGGCACGTTCCCCACGTCAGTGACTAGGACCTTGCACTCCCCAGCATTGGGAAATGGGCATGGAGCCTCCTCCAGAACTAGTGGGCAAATTCCCGACTTCAGCTGAGGTGCTACCCACCCACTTCCCCCTGAGGTGCCTGTCCACTTCCGTGATGATGCAGCTGCACATTTTTGTGCTTAGTTAGTCAGGATCAAGTTGGGGTTTGGACTGTGCCCTGTGGCCATGTGGGCATTATGTACTTTCGAATGGGCATTGGCCCTTTCAGGACAAATGTTTATATCTATCTCTTCGTAATTGGTTTATATGGTGCATTTCATATACATTTTCAGTACTTCCGACCTCTAGTCTGTGTATTATTATGCTGTGTGTTGTGTGCCATTGATTATCCTCTGCAGCTAGTTATGTGTATGGTGTGTGTTGTGAGTGTGTGTGTCACTCTCCTTTTCCTCCCTCTCTCACTTGTGTGCTAGGCGGCTGTACTCACCGTCGGCGTCCCCGCCGGCATTGGTGTTCAAGGTGGAGCATGGCATAGAAGAGCATCGGTAAGACTTGAATTTCCATTTCCATGGTGGCGTTGATCTTCTCTGTGTCTCTGTTGGTGAGTCTTTGGTCTTCTGTGATGTGTTTCCACCAGGCTTTTGATGGCTTTGGTACTGCCCCGGAAATTGTGGCTATATGCTGTGTCATAATATGGTGGGCGGTACTCTGTCTTCCACCTGGCTGTTGATGGTTACCGCCGTGGTGCGTGGTGTTTACGCCCTGGCAGATGGTGTGGGACATTGTCTGTCTATGGGAGTTGTGGTAACCAGAGTCAGCTGCAAATCGCGAGGGGCAACTGTTAGACACACACTAACCTGGAGGGATAACCCCAGACCCAGACAACCATTCCCACTGACTTGCTTCCAGGTGCTCACCTAATAGCCACACACGGTGCCTCTGGAATTGACCCATCACATAAGGGATGCTGCTATTCCGCAGGATGTAGGCCTCATGCACTGAGCCAGGGAACATGGCATTCACATGGGAGATGTACTGGTCTGCCAAACATACCATCTGTACATTCATGGAATGATTACTCTTCCGGTTTCTGTACACCTGTTCACTCCTGTGGGGGAGGGGGACCAAAGCCACATGGGTCCCATCAATGGCACCTATGATGTTGGGGATATGTCCCTGGGCATAGAAATCACCTTTCACTGTAGGCAAATCCTCCACCTGAGGGAAAACGATGTAGCTCCGCATGTGTTTCAGAAGGGCAGACAACACTCTGGACAATATGTTGGAAAACATAGGCTGGGACATCCCTGATGCCATGGCCACAGTTGTTTGAAATGACCCACTTGCTAGGAAATGGGGCACTGACAGCACCTGCACTTGAGGGGGAATTCCTGTGGGATGGCAGGCTGCTGACATCAGGTCTGGCTCCAACTGGGTCCACAGTTCCTGGATTGTGGCACGGTCAAGCCTGTAGGTGATTATCAAATGTCGCTCCTCCATTGTCGACAGGTCCACCAACGGTCAGTACACCGGAGGATGCCGCCATCTCCTCACATGTCCCAGCGGACGGTGCCTATGAAGGACAACAGCGAGCACAGAGTCAAACAACTCAGAGTTACGTACCCACAGTTTACTCAGAACACCAATCATACACAAAAGGTGGCCTGTACGTGTGTTGAGTCTTGGCCTAGGTATGTGTGACGCAGTTGAAAATGAAGCCATGTGTGCCCCTGAAATGGCGGATGCCTGACCTCTAAAGTGGGACAATGGGATGTGAGGTAACTGCACTGGTGTTGTATACCGCCGAGGTAGGCAGTCGAAGACCGCGCCGCAATGCTGGATTGGTTAACATTGGACCCTATGGGTCCCAGGAGCCAATGACGATGTACGCCAGCGGTGACGGTACACACCGCCGTGGACGTGACCGCCATTTTCTATCTGTGCAATCACTCGATACCTGATCTTCGACAGGAGAGGACCTACACTGCAAGTGCCACTGTGACCTCGGTCTGGAAGAGACAATGGCTCGTGCGTCAGGGGAAAGGGCCCCTGCCTTCACATCGGAGGAGTTGGAGAAGCTCGTGGATGGGGTCCTCCCCCAGTACACGCTACCCTACGGTCCTCCAGACAAACAGGTAAGTACACAGGGAGCATGTTGTATGGCCTATGCCTGTGTGGAGAGGGCTGGATGTAAGAAGGAAGGGGGCCGAGTGCTGCGTGCATGAAAGACGGTGAATGCATGTGCCACATGGCAAGGGTTACGATGGGGGCCAATCACTTTGACGGTGCAGTTGGTAATGACTTCTCTTCTTCCCCTGTACATTTCATGTAGGTCAGCGCCCACCAGAAGAAAGATATTTGGCGTGCCATCGCCAAGGACGTCTGGACCCTGGGGGTCTACCACAGACAGAGCACCCACTGCCGGAAAAGATGGGAGGACATTCGCCGCTGGAGCAAGAAGACGGCGGAGGCTCAGCTGGGGATGGCCTCCCAACCTGACCCCCCCTGATGTTCAGGATCCTGGTGGTGGCCCACCCGGAGTTGGGTGGGTGCTTGAGGGCATCACAGCAGACACAAGGGGGTGAGTACACTCTCAGTCTGCTGACTTTGCGTGCAGTGGAGGTGTCTGGGTGGGGGAGGAGGGCTGTGGGTTTCCCTAGGCCAGAGCGAGTTGCGTGGGCAAGGCCCCTCCGTAAGGCAGGCCATGGGGCACCCCAGCCCACCTCTATAGAGTGCCAAGTACAGCTATTCATGCCCCTGTGTCATCTATGTGTGCAGATGTTGTCCATAGCCTTGTAGGCCATTTCCCAGGAATTGAACAGTGAAGCCCAAGAGCGCAGCATAGTGCAGGGGGCATCTGTGTCTGTCGTGTCTGCCAACGGTAGTAGTAATCCATGCACTCAATATGTCTTTCTTCTGTCGCCCCCCACCATTTTTGTGGTCTCCCTGTTCTTGTGTGCATTAGCATCATCAGGCGGAGGAGCAGTGGCACCGGAGCAGGAGGGAGCTGCATCCCACATGGCCCTGGAGGGTGAGACTACGGACTCGGAATTCACCAGGGGGACAGAGGGCGAGGGGAGCTCCACGGCGGGACAGGAGCTGACACCAGCGACACAGACTCGTCCTCTGATGGGAGCTCCCTTGTGGTGGCTGCAACATCTGTGCCCCCCGCATCTACAGGTACAGCCGACACTCCCCCTTATCAGCACCGCCCTCCCAGCAGCTCCTCAGCCTTCCCCCGTGCCCGCTCACCCAGGGGGGTGGGCATCACATTCACCCCAGGCACCTCAGGCCCTGCCCCAGTCACCCCTGTTGCTCTCAGTGAGGAGGCCATTGACCTCCTCATGTCCCTCACTGTTGGGCAGTCTACCATTTTGAATGCCAACCAGGGTGTAGAAAAGGCAGTTTCAACAAACTAATGCATTCCTGGAGGGCATTCATTCTGGTCAGCCCTTCACCAAGCTTTTCAGACTCTGGCCTCAGCACTGATGGCAGCCATTGTCCCTGTCTCTAGTCTCCCCCCTCCAACTTCCTCCACCCAGACCCAATCCCCTGTACCTCTGCCTATCCCAAGCACACCATCAGACCAGCCTGCACACACCTCAACACACAAGGGAAGCTCAGGCAAACATAAGCACCACACATCCCACAGGCACCAACGCAAGCAACACACACATGCAGACACACCAACATCCACTGCCTCCACTGTGTCCCCCTCCTCGTCATCTCCCTCCTCCCTCCCAGTCTCGTCTACACTCGCACCTGCATGAACTACCTCTACAGCCACTACGTCCCTCTCCAACACACCCACCACCACACCCCTCTCACGTGCAGTCACCACCCCCACTACCATTCACACGTCCCCTGTGTCCTCTCCCAGTGTGTCTGTGACGCCCCCTCCCAAGATACACAAACGCAGGCACACACCCACCCAACAGCCATCCACCTCACGACAGCCTCCAGCGCATGCACCTTCACCCAAAGTCAGCAAACGAACACCTGCTACAACCACCGCCTCTTCCTCCACTCCGAAACCCCCTACAGCTACCCGTCCCAGTGTGTCCCAAAAACTTTTCCTGTCCACCCTTGACCCTTTTCCCACACCTCCCCCACCCCGTCCATCTCATAGGTCCTGAAGTAGCACCTCAGCCAAAACATCTCCGGGACCAGTGGTGCCTGTATTCACCGGTATGTGGAGTGCACCGGCCACCAGGACAGCCAGTGTGGCACGGAGCCACAGCACAGACAGTCCCCCACCTGTGAAGCATCAGAAGTTGGCCAGTGCCCGGCTGGAGAGGGGGAAGACTCAAGCCACCAAAGCCGCTCCCAGGGGTCCCGTTGGGAGTGTGGAGTCAGCTGTGACACCTTCCAAGGTGGGGAAGGGCCACAAGAAACCCAGCAAGTCTGGGAAGAGCTGCACGGCGGAGAAGACCGACATCATCCCCGCTGCCCAGGAGGCCACCACTAGCCCCAGCCCAGCTGCCAGGGAGGCCAGCCCCAGCTGCCCAGGAGGTCACCGCCAGCTGCCCAGGAGGCCACCGCCAGCCCCAGCCCAGCTGCCCAGGAGGCCACCGCCAGCCCCAGCACAGCTGCCCAGGAGCCACCGCCAGCCCCAGCCCAGCTGCCCAGGAAGCCACCGCCAGCCCCAGCCCAGCTGCCCAGGAAGCCACCGCCAGCCCCAGCCCAGCTGCCCTGGAGGCCACCGCCAGCCCCAGCACAGCTGCCCAGGAGGCCACTGTGAGCCCCAGCACAGCTGCCCAGGAGGCCACCGCCAGCACCAGCCCCGCTGGGACAGCACCGTCAGCAAAAGCCCCGCTGGGCCATGAAGGACCACCAGCAAAAGCCCCGCTGAACAGTGCACCGCCAACTCAAGCACCGCTGAACAGGGCACCGCCAACTCAAGCACCGCTAGCCCATGAGCGGCAGGGGCACTGATGCAACTGGGTCCGTCATGGGGGGAGTGATGCACTCTGGGCACCAGTCCCCCTCCAGAACCAGTGGAGACATCCATCGACTACCTCTGTCCTTCACAGGATGAAGCACTCTGGGCACCAGTCCCCCTCCAGAACCAGTGGAGTCTGTTATCCACTTGAGAGACTGTGGCTTTGCACTCCCCAGGATTGAACAGTGGGCAAATCACCCACTTGGGAGACTTGAGAGACTGTGGCTTTGCACTCCCCAGGATTGGACAGTGGGCAAACCACCCACTGTAGAGACTTGCGAGACTGTGGCTTTGCACTCCCCAGGATTGAACAGTGGGCAACCACCCACTGTAGAGACTTGAGAGACTGTGGCTTTGCAGACCCCAGGATTGAACAGTGGGCAACCCACGCACTGTAGAGACTTGAGAGACTGTGGCTTTGCACTCCCCAGGATTGAACCGTGGGCAACCCACCCACTGTAGAGACTTGAGAGACTGTGGCTTTGCACTCCCCAGGATGGAACAGTGGGCAACCCACCCACTGTAGAGACTTGAGAGACTGTGGCTTTGCACTCCCCAGGGTTGAACAGTGGGCAAACCACCCACTTGGGAGACTTGGGAGACTGTGGCTTTGCACTCCCCAGGATTGAACTGTGGGCAACCCACCCACTGTAGAGACTTGAGAGACTGTGGCTTTGCACTCCCCAGGATTGAACAGTGGGCAAACCACCCACTTGGGAGACTTGAGAGACTGTGGCTTTGCACTCCCCAGGATTGGACAGTGGGCAAACCACCCACTGTAGAGACTTGAGAGACTGCGGCTTTGCACTCCCCAGGATTGAACAGTGGGCAACCCACCCACTGTAGAGACTTGAGAGACTGTGGCTTTGCACTCCCCAGGATTGAACAGTGGGCAACCCATGCACTGTAGAGACTTGAGAGACTGCGGCTTTGCACTCCCCAGGATTGAACAGTGGGCAACCCACCCACTGTAGAGACTTGAGAGACTGTGGCTTTGCACTCCCCAGGATTGAACAGTGGGCAACCCATGCACTGTAGAGACTTGAGAGACTGCGGCTTTGCACTCCCCAGGATTGAACAGTGGGCAACCCACCCACTGTAGAAACTTGAGAGACTGTGGCTTTGCACTCCCCATGATTGAACCGTGGGCAACCCACCCACTGTAGAGACTAGAGAGACTGTGGCTTTGCACTCCCCAGGATGGAACAGTGGGCAACCCACCCACTGTAGAGACTTGAGAGACTGTGGCTTTGCACTCCCCAGGATTGAACAGTGGGCAAACCACCCACTTGGGAGACTTGTGAGACTGTGGCTTTGCACTCCCCAGCATTGAACAGTGGGCAAACCACCCACTGTGGAGACTTGAGAGACTGTGGCTTTGCACTCCCCAGGATTGAACAGTGGGCAACCCGCCCACTGTAGAGACTTGAGAGACTGTGGCTTTGCACTCCCCAGGATGGATCAGTGGGCAACCCGCCCACTGTAGAGACTTGAGAGACTGTGGCTTTGCACTCCCCAGGATTGAACAGTGGGCAAACCACCCACTTGGGAGGCTTGTGAGACTGTGGCTTTGCACTCCCCAGGATCGAACAGTGGGCAACCCAGCCACTGTAGAGACTTGAGAGACTGTGGCTTTGCACTCCCCCGGATTGAACAGTGGGCAAACCACCCACTTGGGAGGATTGTGAGACTGTGGCTTTGAACTCCCCAGGATTGAACAGTGGGCAAACCACCCACTTGGGAGACTTGTGAGACTGTGGCTTTGCACTCCCCAGGATGTAACAGTGGGCCTGTGGCCTCCTCGTGCATTTGGCGTTGTGCACTCAAGTGGCTGAGGTGCACCCCCTTCCCTCCCCCTGAGGTGCCTGTTTTCTTGCTGTCTGATGCCCCTGCAGTGTTCTCTCCGTCATGGTCGGGGATCTTGTGTGGGCCTCGCCCATACCGTGTGGTCCCAGTGTTCCACGGACTTTCTTTGTGCAGTACCTGGACTACTATGCCTGGTATATATTTTGTACATGGTGTATATATATATATTTCTGCCTACTTGTTTGTAATATATTCCGATGGTTACACTAATTTCCTTTGGTCTTTGCATTCTTCTGGGGGGTTTGGAGGGTGTAACTGTGATGTATTGATATGCATTAGTGTGTGTGTTGTAGTGGGTGAGAGTGGGGGTGAGGGTGGGGGTGTTGCGTGTGTGTGTCCCTGTTTTTTGCCTCCCCCATGTCGTAGGTGCAGTACTCACCGTGGTCTTTGCCGCCGGCGTTCGTGCTCCTGGTAGAGGAGCAGGAAGACTATCGCAGGTAGGATTTGGAGTTCCGGTTCCATGGTGTCCTCGTTCCTCGTGGAGTGTGTAGAGGTGAACGTTTTCCCTTCGAAATTCCTGTTTCCGCCGTGTTTTATCTGCGGTGAATCCGCCCCAGAAAAGGTGGCGGATTTGCCTGTCATAATAGTGTGGGCGGTACATTGTCTCCCGCCTGTCTATTGGCGGTGTCCGCCGCGCTGTTTGTTTGTACCGCCGTGGCGGTCGGAGTGTTAAGGTGGCTGTCTTTGTTGGTGGTTTCCGCCACGGTCGTAATTGCTATTTTTTTACCGCCGGCCTGTTGGCGGTCTTACCGCCGCTGTAACACCGTCCACCAGGGTTGTAATGACCACCTAAATCCAGACAATATGGGAAGACGTACGAGTACATCTCAAGAGAGCACAAGAGAAACAAATACGATACTATGACAAAAACTCCAATCTCAGACAACTACAATCCAGGGACAAAGTCCTCATATTACTGCCTAGTTCTGACAACAAACAATTGGCGAAATGGCAAGCCCTAATAAAGTCCTAAACGCCGTGACCCCTGTAACCTATACAATTGAATTATCAGAAAACCCCAAGAAAACACACATTTACCATATAAATCTACTAAAGAAATGGGAGGAACCCGAGGACACTCCGAATCCTTTACAAACCGGGTTTCTTGTCAACACTGTAAAAGAGTTGGAAATTGGGTTGTATCCAACAGACAATGACATAGTTTCCAAGAGTCCCACCATGAACACCTGCCTTTCACCGGACCAACAGAAACAGTTGCGTAATCTACTCTATAAAAATAAACCTTTGTTTTCACCAATACCAGGGAAAACACCTCTGACTCAACACCATATTAAAGCACAACCTGGAAAGGTAGTTTGTCTCCAACCATATAGAATCCCAGAAGCACGAAAAGTATTGGTAGAGCAGGAAGTGGAAACAATGTTACATATGCGCATTATAGAACCATCCATGAGTCTGTGGGGTTCCCCGGTTGTTCTCGTACCCAAACCAGATGGGTCCATTCGGTTTTGTATCGACTTTGGACAATTGAACAATATATTGCAGTTTGATATACCCTATTCCACGTGTTGATGAAGTCCTAGAATGACTAGGCAAAGCCCAGTACATGTCCACGTTGGACCTTACTAAGGGATATTGGCAGATTTCTCTACAGGCCTGTATCAGTTCACTGTCCTCCCTTTTGGATTACAAGGGGCTCCAGCAAGCTCCCAAAGGCTTATGGATAGTTTGTTACCCCCTCACACCGTGTACGCTGCCGCCTATCTTGATGATACAGTGGTCTATAGCGGGTCATGGGACGAACACATAAGTCATTTAGATAAAATATTCAAGCTGTTACAAAACGTTGGTCTCACCGTCAATCCAACCAAATTTAAATTAGCCTGTAATGAGATCGCTTACCTCGGCTATTGCATAGGGAACGGCCAGATCAAACCTCAATTAAATAAAGTTGAAGCCATTCTCAGGGTACCACCTCCATCCACAAAGAAAGAATTGCGTTCCTTCCTAGGCTTGGTAGGTTACTATAGAAGGTTTATTCCACACTATTCCACTTTGGCTGCTCCTTTAACTGATCTTTTAAAAAAGGGGCAACACACAACAATAAAAACCCTGACTCCTGTCTAAGAACATAGGTATTCAATTCCTTAAGGAAGCCTGGCCACAGAACCAGTATTGCTCTGTCCCGACTTCACCAAAGAATTCTATTTACAAACAGATGCTTCGGATGTGGGGATAGGAGCCATATTATTTTAAAAGGATGAAAATGATAATAACCATCCCATCGTATTTATAAGCCGGAAGCTCCTACCCAGGGAACAAAGTTATCCAACATTTGAGAGAGAATGCCTAGCAATTAAATAGGCCATCGAGAACCTACAATACTACCTTCTGGGGCACTCATTTATATTACATAACGATCATGCACCCCACACATGGTTGTCCTGAAATAAGGATACTAACCTGCGTATATTACGTTGTTTTATGGAACTTCAACCATTTACCTTTCAGGTACAACACATACGGGAAATCAATTATGTACTGCCGATTATTTCTCAAGACATCCCATCAGTCAGGATCTCGAACAGTCCTCTTCTAGGGGAGGGGTGTGTAGCAGGGTCGTGGGGACCCTGTTTCAAGATACCGACCCCGGACCCTCAGACTTCGGTGAGAGCCAAAGATCAGAAATGCCCCTGTCGAACCCGGATATCCGGGTTCAATCAGAAACCGAAAGGGGACTAAAGGAAATGCCGCTATCGAAGGAGGAGGAAGACGCGGAAGCCGAGACAGGAGGAAAACGATGAAGAAAAGAACCGGATCCACTACGCGAGTCAAGGACGAAGGAAAACGGAGAGCTGACAGCAAAGCGAGGGGCAGATGTACCAGCAGCAGACCAGATTTTGGATGAGAGCTCCCGCCGCGTCCCCGGAGGGACATAGCTATCGCAGGTACGTGCCTGCTTACTAAATCTGGCAGAATATTTTAGTGGCAGGAAGGAAATGCGGGTGGTTTGGGGTGAACGCCGGGAAAGAAGGCTTAAATAAAGCCATCACCGTAAAACTGCTGTTTTCCACTGGTTTGTCCAGTTCTAGCCATATTCCATCATATAAAAAATATTTTTTCCCCGTTTTACTAACCCTCACAAAACGTACATTTAGGAAAGCGGGCTCTCTGGTGATAACAGGCTGGTGAACGATATAGTATAAAGATTTTTCTGATTTTCTTTAAACCAACGAGCACAAAAACACAGTGGTGAGAATCTGGGCACAAACCATTTTTTTTGTTGTTTTGTTTTCTCCCACCACTCCGCACCTTCACTCCCTAACCATTCCACATAGGAGCCGGAACAAGCCACTTACCATTTTTTCCATCTTCTTTATTTTCCTTCTGACTGACGGGCTGACGCTGATATATCCTGAAGTCGACGAGATTTCACCCTGGGAAGAGACAGCCTAAAAGAGGAAAAGAAAGGAGTAAGACAGTGGTTCCCAAACTTTTTCGATCCCCGGCTCCTATGACCTATTGGCCGTGTTGGCCACGGCTCCCCATTATGTTACTTTTTTTTGGCGGGTGGGGGAACGTAATCCCAGCCTGTACCTGTACCTACACTATTTACAGTTTGACTTCTTAATTCTCTCGTTCAGGTTCCTGAAAACCATTTATTTTAAACTATTTCTTTTCTTTTGTCATAGGGATATTATTAATGGTACTCTGGCGCCCTCCGCTGGTCACAATAATTAATGCAGGGGGTTTTGTTTCCAAAACCACGGTGAAAAGCTACCGATTAAAAGCACCTCCGAGTGGTTTCCAGACTGTGTGCGGCGCCCCTGGCTAATTTTGACGGCGCACCAAGGAGCCGCGGCGCACAGTTTGGGAACCACTGGAGTAAGACACAGGAGGACTAAACAAGAATGACAGAAAGAAGAGAAAGATGAAGGAGAAGGAAACAAAAAGGGAGGATGATAAGGACTGCTGAGGACATTTAAGATATTAAAAAAATCCCACACAGTAATAAAAGAACGTTACTGCAAAGTACTGGGCCTCCGACAGAGTTATTTACGTCTCCCCTTCGGTATCGCTATCCCATCTAGACATGCATATATATGCAGAAAACAGTTACAGTTCTTAATGAATGAACTAACACTTTAATGCAACCTTAGAAGTCTGGATTAAATTTCAAACCTTTGAAAGCTGTTAAGCTTTTTAAGAAAGACATAAGTAGTAACTTCAAACATTTAAAAAAACAATTTAACAACATAACAGACAATAACAATATTAATAGCAGCAACAGTAAATACAACCAATGTAGCATATTATTATTTATCTTTGCTCATTGGTAAACTATACAAAAAGATGTTCAGCAGGACAGCTAGAGCAAGGAATAAACCATGAGTATAATTGGCAAGCTCTATGAATCCTAAACATCTTGCTGGGATGGCTTAGCCCATGATACAGAGCTTGACAACTCCTCAGGGGTGTCTTTATCTTTTAAATCTGGTTACCCTGTGCCTGCCAAGGTATTCAACAGTCAAGCAGATAGCAGCCCTCTTATATAAATAATACACGTTTTTGCTGCTTAAGTAAGCAAATCATTTTGTCATCAAAACCAAGTAGAATAGAGCTACACAGAACAAGCTTCGGCTAGGGTATACATTTTGCTATAGGCAAGAAGAACATTAACTGCACAATTAAATTGTTTTCCTGACATTCCACACAGTTACTGTCCGTCTGTCTGCCAAAGTAAACAATTTTTGTATTACTCCTTCATATATTGTGTGACATGGTACTTTTGGTTTTCAGAGCTTCTGTTTTGCATTTTCTCCATAAAAAAGACAAAATAATGAAAAACTATAAAGTTACATAGTGAACAGTATTTGATAGCAATGATACTTCACTACATTATCTGAAGATGTCTACATTTTGCACTCTAAATCATATATTTATATGTACTGAACCACTAACGTCATGTTCCTTTGTGTTAAAAAATCCCATTGCCTCGAACGCTGCATTTTGTGTCCACAATTATAACATGTCTTCAAACATAGTTCCATAAGAATTTGTAGAGTAACACATTCCTCTTTACATACCTTTCCTAAAACTAAGCACATGTTTATTCCAGAAATTACAATATTTCCACTCAAACATCTCATAGGGGTACAAAAAGTGTACAGTAAGGTTCATAAAAACCTTGGGCCTTGCATTTACAGATTGCAGATGCTTTGTTTTATAATTTCTGAAACACTGCCCCTTTTACTACATACAGATTGAACATTTCGGGCCATATGCATGAAGCCCTGCATTTGAGAATCCCAAATAGTGATTTTTACCAAATTGCTGTTTGGAATTAGCAAAATGCTATGTAACAAGGTAATCGTAAAATAATTTGCAATTACCAAAAAATTGCAATCACAGTGATTCTGTAAAACAGTGAATTGGTATCTGGTAAGTGCAAATTGCGAGTTTTGTATTCTGGAGCAGCATGATGACATCACAACTAGGAAGTGAGTCAGTGCATGCTGTTCCCAGAAGCCTCAGCCACAGGAGCAGACTGACATACTTAGCACAGCACCAGCGAGGCACTTAGGAGAATCAGCCAGGACCATAAGACACAATGGCCACTGAAGGGAATGACAAGGAGAGAGGAGGAAGAAAGAGAAAACTCAAGTCCAGTGAGCTGGAATTGAAGGTGGTCACAGAAGAAGTCGCCAAGAACCATAATAAATTATTTGGTAAAAACTCACTCCATGTTCCGGAAAGTGAGAAGACAAAAAAGTTGAGTGACATCCAGGCTAAAATCAGCATGGTGGGTTGTTGCACAGCATACCCCTGAGGAAATTCACAAGCGCTTGTACAGCTTATGTTCACGTGCTGAGGAGAGGGTAGCAAGCAGGCTGGAGGAATCAAGGAGCACTGGCGGTGGGCCATCCACCCGGACACCATCCACCCCCTTGGAGGACATGGTGGAGTCAACACTGTAGCCTGAAGCAATAGTTGGTGTCACTGACATAGACACCTCAGGCACCAGCAAAGGTAAGGCATGAAATGAATTGAATCACCATATATGCATATACAATTGTCCCTTAGATTAATGTAATGTTACCATGCACTGTGAAAAATAGTCCATGCCACATTTTCCATTTCCCAACAAAACCTCATAGGAGTAGAAGTCCATAATCCCACAGTCCACCTAGAACAAACATTGCACTATTGTCTATAACCAAACAGAGAGACAATACAAAAGACAATTAGAGACACTATGCCAGGGAAACTGTTTTCTAAAAATTGTAACTGTGAACTGAGAAATGAAAAAAGTACTTTATGACTGACATGCTGCACATTGATGTTGCAGATGTTCCTGCACCAGATGCAGCAGAAACTGAAATGGGGGGAATGAGGAAAGCCAGCCATGGTCTGAGACCGACATCATTGAGTCCATTACCCCAGCACCACCCAGATGCAGGGCAACAGTGGAACCACTCTTCTGATGGTATATGTACCCACAGCCAGCACCAAAATACTCCCCTCAGGAGGCGTGGTGCAGATGTCAGACAGAGCTCAGAGGAAGGTGAGGGCCCCCCCATCTCTGTTTAGTGATCTGGAGACATCCATGTTAAAGGTGCAGCGCCTTCAAAGTAAGCAGATGAAATCAATGCACAGGCAGATGGAGTCTATCAATCACAACATATGCCAGCTGAATGCAACAGTGCAGTAAGGACTGAAGTTTACAGCAGAAAACCTAAGGGAAATGACAAATGCAATTAATGAACTCTGCAGGACCATGTCACCCACTGTAGGTGCCATCACTAATTGATGGGTAGTTGGATGGGTTCAGCAGTTCTGTAAATTGCCTCACTAATGGAACTGCTTTGCTGTCATAAAGTGCTGTGAGCATGCAAGTGAAAATGGAACATTGCAGTGGGATGGTTGAACAGGGAATAGTGCAGGTTACCAATGTGTTGGAGACTATGCAGACAGCCCGGAGTGCTGCAAACAGCGAGCTGAGTGGTGGGGATAGTGAGGAGCTCTCTAGCCTCAGTAGTGTCACAGCCCCTGTGATGGATCCTAAGCATCACAGTTCCAGACACAGTACTGTCTCAGAACCCACAACACAAGATGGCGCTGACCCCACTGAGCGCTCTAGTGGAGTTCGTGAAAGCAAAACGTAATGTGGACATCTGCTAGACAGTACATATTTTGTGACATTGCATAATTAATATGTTGTTAATAGTATAAAATTTAATTTGAGTACAGATAGTTCTTTTGGACTACCAATGATCTATGTCCATATATTTGACCTGAGGTTAAGGCAATAAATGTGATACCTGTAGGAAAGAAATAAACATTTGTTCATTACTTACATCAGAAATAGTTGCAAGTAATCTCAGCACGTCTTTGCCTGCTGTCTGCTGCTCTGGACCGGTCTGCTTGGTGAGGGGGTGGCAATGGGTTGTCATCCTCATCTGACTCTGTATCTGTGGGTTGCAGTGGTATGACTCTTGCTGTTGCAATGTTGTACAACATAGCACATGTGGCCACAAACTAACAACAGGTTTCCGGTCTGTATTGCATTGCCCCTGACTTTTGTGCAGGCACCGGAAGAGACTCTTCAGCAGGCCAAAGGTCCTCTCAATGATACTTTGCATTCTCCTATGTGCCAAATTGCACCACTGTTCAGTTGGTAAGGCTGGATTGAGGTATGGTGCTAGGATGAAGGACCACACTGCAAATGCACTACAATGACAGGAGTGAAAATTGAGTAATTGTCATCTCTGACCTCACCTGTATGATATGCTGCATTGTTCTGTGTTACATTACCAAGTAGGTATCCTTCTACAAACTCTCCAGCAAGAAGCCATGTGTACAATCCACTATGTCTGATGATGTACGAATCATGTGTGCTACCAGGGAATCTGGCCACTAAATCAGTAATGATGTGTGAGGCGTTGCAGACAGATGACCTGTATGTTAATGGAATGGCTATTGTTTCTCTTCCCGCCTATGTACTCAGTTTCAGATGGTGGACAGATTGCCACGTGTGTCCCATCAATGCAGATAATGATGTGGGAATTGGGCTAGCTCATATAAATTTAATTTTGTGATCTGCAAGTCCTGTGGGGTGTTTGGCAATTTGATTTGCTGATTGATTTGAGATAGTATTGCATTGAGAAATCCATTGAAGAAGTGTGAGCGCACTTTGACACATACCTCCAGCTGCTGCTAAAACCCCAATATATCTTCCAGAGGCTAAGAGGTGCAGGGAGCATTATAACTGCACATGTGTGAGTATGGCATTGGTTGTGTGTGTGTGCCACTGCAGTTGTGGTTGTAAATCTGCTTCTAGATCTAGTATCATGGCATAATTCAACCTATACTTATCAAATATCTCCTCTGTTTGGTCAGAGTAATGTGCAGTCTGAAAATGTGCTTCTTTCTCCTCCTCCCTCTTCTCAGACCTGCCAGGATCCTCATCCTCCTCCCCTTGACGTAAAGTGCAGCCATTGTTCAAAATGGCTGATGCTCTCTGGGCCTCTTTTTAAAGATTGCTCCTGATTTAAGTTGGTGGTAAATTGTACATGCAAAATCCCCATTTTGCAACCATTCTCAATTTGCAAATGGTTCATACATATAAACAGCGATTCCTTATTTGCAAATCGTAATTTGCGATTTGCAAAATGGAGTAGGAATTTTAATGAATCACTATTTTAGTGATTCTTTAAAATTGCACTGCGAATGCCCTTCATTTATTCAGTATGCCTATTTTAGATTCACAAACAGTGGATTTTTGTGATTTGCACTGTTGGCAAATGCAAAATAGTTTGATACATCTGGCCCTTCATTTTTTAACACAACATTCAATATTTGGTGAAATCTCTCCTCAATCTAAAGTCTACCTCTCAAAACCTATATTGATAGACATGCACCTCTACAAACAGGTTTTCACTCACTAATCCTTGTATATAATACGTTTACGAACAGTAGTGCACTTACTGACACTTCTTAACGAAGTTCATAAAGTATATTTCTAACTACCTGAGCTTAAAGCAGTTTCTTATTATCAGCTGAAAACACTGGTCTGTCTCAGCTCCAAATTCAGTCACTTCTGCTGTGTACAACTTCAAAAGACTTCCTTCTCGTCCAAATCACCAAGAACAATCTGAGCTATCTCTGCTTCTTCACCCAAACACATCACAAAATTTCTTCAACAATGCAATAAGAATGGTAACTATTGGTTGGGTCTTTGCCCTTTTTTTTACTCCCCCATATGAACTCTTGAGACTCCTGCAAGTTCGTAAAACACCTATTGGCAGACCTAGTAATTTTCCATGCCAGTCTTGTGAGAGGCTTGGGGCTTGTAAAACACCTTGTGGCAGGCTCAGTAATTTCCCCTCAGGTCTTGCTAGCCTCTCACAAGATCAAACTTGTCCATGCAGAAAGCTTCACTCCCTGACGTTTGTGAGCTATACTTGTGAGAATCTCACAGAATTGCAACAACATTGTAGGGAAATAGAATGTTGGAGGGAGAATCCTATCCACTGAAACCTATCTCTGACATGATATGTATGCGCAGTAGGGTGTGGGGAGAGACTGGCCTCTCCTCGTAGGACTTTGTCTCAGATTACAGGTGTACTTATTAGTGTGTATAAATGAATTGGCCTCTCCAGTGAGATCCCTCTCTTGGATAATGGGTATGAATAGTAGGGTGTGAGAAGAGACTGGCTTCTTCTCTCAGACCTCTCTCTTCCATGAAAGATATGGATTTTAGGGTGTCTGTATGGACTGCCTACTCTTACTGAACCTCTTTCTCAAATAACACGAGTGCGTAGTAAGCTGTCTACATGGAGTGCCTTCTACTTCTAGACCTCTCTTTCAGATGGCAGGTTTGCATAGTAGGGTGAATGGAGTCAGACAGCCTCTTCACTAAGTCCTTGCTCTCAAATCATGGGTATATGTATTAGGGTGTGTATATGGGCTGCCTTGTTCTATCAGACTTCTGTCTCAGATGGTGGCTGTGCGTAGTATGGTGTGTATATTGACTAACCCCTCCTTCCAGGCCTCTCTCTCAGATGATGGTCATGCATAGTAGGCTGTATAGAGAAAGACTGTCCTCTCCAGTGAGACCTCTGTCTTAGATGGCCGTTGTGCTTAGTAGGATGTGTACATGGACTAGCCTCTTCTTTCAGACTTCTGTCTCAGAGGGTGGCTGTGCATAGAGGGAATGTACGTGGACTAGCCTCCCCTGTCAGACCTCTCTCTCAAATGACAGCTGTGCATATTAGGCTGTGTACATGGACTGGCCTCTCCTGTCCCAACTCTCTCTCAGATAACAGGTGTGGGTAGTATGATGTGTAGAGAGAGACTAGCCTTTGTTGCATAACAGGTGTACACAGTATGCTCTTTCCAGGGACTGTCCTCCTGGATAACATTAATTTCTCTGATAATGGATGTGAATGGTTCGGTGTGGGAAGAGACAATATAAATCTTACAAAGCCAATGGGTATAAATAGTATACTCTAACAAATGCCATCGCCAGCAATGCTCCTTCCTACAGCAGCAAGTGTGCATATTACAGTCTATTCAAAGACCACCTACTACTTTCTACTCTTTACGATCCCACAAGTGTCTCATAAGATTGTAACTTGTTTTTGGAAAATAAGAATTAACTCTCTGCTCATCACAGTACTTATCTCTTACACAATTCTTCTATAAATAACCACAATATGCTTTCCTATTAATAGAGTGTATTAGGAACTCATCCACCCCTTTTTACTTTTCACGATCTTGCAAGACTCCCACAACATCATACAAATTAAGTAAAAGTAAACATTTATTTTCTTCACAGTAGTTATTCCTTAGACCTCTCTTCTCTAAATCTAGGGAGACAGCATGCCTTTCTGCTGCCTCCTTATATAGCTTTTTTATTTAATTCCCACAACACCTCAAATTGTTCACAGTAAACAGTAATGGCGCCATCTCATTTCTAACATTCCTACCGCCAGACAATCAGAGTGCTCGTTCTCTTGAGACTCACAGGAGCCTATCGCTCCCACAAGGGAGTAAAGGCTCACAGGAAACAATGGCCTTTCAACTAATCACAGGCCTGCATTTTTGTATTTGCAGTCTCCTTGGATTCCAACAAGACCCTCACAAACCCAATTATCCAAATATACAGTTATTTTGACCCTTAATTTCTCAGAACCTACTGAATAGATATACACCAAATCATAAAAAGAACAAACTACCAACCAAGATCTAGCTTCCTGACTTTGGTGTAATTCCGTTAAGCAGTTTTTACAATAGCACCATCCCAAAAAACGTTATGGAAAATAAATGGGGATTTTACATTTTTCTCAGCGCCTGCATCATGGATCACCCCAAAATCTTCCAGGATGGAGCTGAGGTGGATGAACCCTTTGTTTTGGGAAAGTTTCTTGCAGTTTCATCAAATGGGGCCAAAGTTGTTAGCAAACAAAAAAATGTACTTGGAAAAAGTAGACCTAACTATAACTACCTAATGTACAAATATATATATATATATATATATATATATATATATATATATATATCATATATATATATATATATACACACACACACACTCACACACATATTTTTGTGTGTGTGTGCTTGTGTGTATTCCCTGAAAAAAAAAAAAGTTACAGGGATGTTACAGAATTAAAAAAAAGAAATTCACAAAAAAAAACTAAGGTTACTTGTGCTCTAAGGTAACTATAAATCGCACTTTCGACATGCACAGTTTACGCAATTTTACTTCCAATGTTACTACTATTATACATCATATCAATGATGTCATAGAAGATATCATGAGTTATGTAATATGTGGGGTAGTTAGAAGAGCATGGTGAGGGCCCAAGGTAGAGTTAACTTAGGGTGTGATCTATAGTTGCTTGAAATAACTCTAACTATAACAGCTACATTGATATGGTTTTTTATGTGTAAAATTGGAACCTATCTATAACTTTCCTGTAACCTTAAGTTTTTTAATTAATTAGTAAGGTGGGTTTTACTTCTATTTCTCAACCATACCATCCCTGTACCCTTTGTTTTTTCCAGTGAATTTCTAAGGTTTTTAACGTTAAGTAAAATACCCATTGTAATGCAAGTGGGGGAGGGAATGGAAGAAGGGCCCGGCCTGGCATTGTGCTGTCCCCATCCAATCTTTCTGCTTCTGCCCCCATCTCCTTGCTATCCATTGTCCTAGACCATGCCCCTGCTCCCTCATTACAGCCCTGCGTGACAGTTGTTCTGCTACTGCCCTTCCCACCTGCCCTGACCAGCTAGCTTGCTGCCCCATCCAACTCCTCCCTACTCTCTGTCATTAGAGATCATGCACCCCCCCGCCCTGCATGGTCCGATGTGCTACCACTTCCCTTCATTTAGCTTGATGTCCCTGCCCACTCTTCCTACCCTCTGTTGCCAAAATCTATGCCCTATCATTATTTTCCTGCTTAGTCTCTGTGCTTAGCCTGCTGTTCCTCCCCTCTTGCCCTCTGGCACTCACATGTGCTTGCCCCTGCTCCCTCTGTTTTGCCCACCATGTGCCTTGGACCTGCCACTGTCCCTCCTGTGTAGTCTGAGTGTTCAGTTGAGCTGCCACTTCCCCTCCTATCTGCCTAGCTTGGTCAGATGACTTACGCCTGTCCCTGTCATCTCTACCCTGCCTGTCTGAGTTCCATGCCCCTATTTCCTCCCTTCTGCCCTCCATGGTCCATTTTACTGCCACTCCCTTCTGCCTTCCGTGCTGCAACAGCTCCTCTTGCCTACCCTGCATGGTCTGTTGTGAAGACCCTTTCCCTGCCCTCTCTTGTCGTTGTCCAGCCCCTACCCATCCCTTCTGACCTAACTAACCCTCCCACTTACCATGCATGGGCATCTGTGCTGCCGCAGTTCCTCCCATCTGCCCTGTGTGGTCAGCCTGCTGCTCCGACCCCCTCGCACCTTCTTTCAGTTGTCATTGTGTATGTCATTATAGTCTCAATGTGGCCCTCTATGGTGTGTAGTGCTTCTAGTGCCCGTCCTGCCTGACCTCCATCGTCAGCTGGCTGCTCCAGTTCTGCTCCCTTGCCCTCTGTCTTCTATGTTCCATGTGCAGGCGCCTATCCCCTTCATCCTGCCTTGTCTGGTATGTTGTTGGTCCCTGCAGAATCCCCCCTGCCCTTCATGGTCTGTTATGCTGCAATTGTCCCTCCTGTCTGTCTGGTATGATCAACTTGCTGCCCTTGCCTCTTTCACCTCTGCTGTCCGTTATTCATGTACATAGTCCTGTTCCCTCCCTATTGCTTTTAAAGGTCCATTGTTTTGCAGTGCTGTCCCACTTCCCTAATAGGAACAAAGCACTTTTCAATTATTTGCTATTTTTGATGTATTTTTATCCAGTTGATCACTTGATTATATGTTACACTTAGAGGAGAGAATGTAGAGTTACAGTCAGAGTTGCTGACTTTGCAACTCCGGAACCAGGTTCAGGTTTCAGCAACAGCTTGACATTCTTTGGTTCTGGGCAAATCACTTAATCATCCCATACCTAAAACCCAAAAGTAATCTGTCCTTGTGTAATGTAACGGATGCTCTTGTAGAGCACTCCAATACCTTCTGGTCAAGTCTGCACTATACAAAACTGCAAAAAAAACAAAATAACAAGCTTTCTGGCAGCTCTGACTTGCAGAAAATGAAGTGTTTGCTTTGACTTGGTTGGAGCTGTCAAAACTCCGGCCAAGTCAGAGCAAACAGCTATGCCCTGGGGTGGGCACCCAGGGTCATTGCAGGAGCCGGCCTGGGGGGGGGGGCATTAACAAGGGCACGTGGGCCCCCTCTGATGGGGAGGTCATGGTCCCCGGGGGTCCACAATGGACTCTCTTCCTTATTTTAATAGAGCCCTGGGGAGGTGGTGGTACCCGGGGGGGCTGCACAGCCCCCGTATTAAATTTGGTTAAAGCTCCAGAGAGATGGCAGCTGCGTGGTACCTTGCATTGTATCTCATTAAAGCCCCTGGGAAGTGGCGGTCCTCGGGGCTGTGGGAGAGGGCATGTGGACCCCCTGCATTGTATTTGATTAGATCCATGGGGAGGTGGTGGTCCCCGGGTTTGCAGGGGGCTGTGCAGCCCCCCTGCATTGTATATGATTAAAGCCAGGGGAGGTGGCAGTCCCTGGGGCTGCAGGGGGCTGCGTGGGGGCTGCAGGGAGCCGCATGGCCCCTGCATTAAATTTGATCAAAGACCAGAGGAGGGTGCGGTCCCCGGGGCTGTTGGGGACCGTGATGTCCACAGCATTATATTTGATCAAGGCCCTGGGGAGGTGGCCTTCCTGGGATGCGGGAGGGCTGCGCGTCCCCTCAACATTTTTTATAAATAATGCCCTGGGCAGGAGGTGGTACCCTGAGCTATAATGCCCCAAGAGGGGGGCACCATGCCCCCCTCCTTTATTTTAGCATGTCCCTGGGACCTGGCACACCCAGGGGCTTCATAAAAACAAGCCTACATTTTTTTTTTCTTTTAATATTTGCCGTGAATTTGTGATGTTGTCACAAATTTGTAGCAAAAATGTTTCATTCTTTTTTTTTAAAGTGATTTTTTTCCTTGGGGAGTCCATCTGGGAACCCAGCACCAGAGCCAAGGGGTCTGGGTGTCCCTACCCTGGCCTCTTTTTTTTCACTTTCACTTGGCTGTCAACACTTCATGGTTTAAAGTGTTGACAGACAATCAGAGTTCTGCAGTTCCATACACAAGTTCTTATTATTTCCTAAGTCATTGAGGAGGAGCCATAGGCCAAGATATACAAATGTATCCTACTCAACAGATTTACACCCAATAACCAAAAGCACAATCTGCGGAATACAATCGAGTTTTCTGCCAAATTTGTTGTGATAATTCCGTCCACCAGTTTGGGCTTTAGTCGTGTTCAAAACTCCTATAGGAATTAACATAGGAAACAAATGTTCCTTTTTTCTCTGACCCCATTTGAAGGATCTCCCCAAAACTTCCCATGTGCAACAAAAATGTTCTGCACACTTTTTTTGGAACATTTTGTGAAGATTCATCAAACTATGCAAAAGATACAGGCAAGTCAAAAAACTATTTTTCTGTAGAAACATGGTCCTAACTACTGTATATCTACCTAGTGGTGACCGCCACTAGGTTTTATCTATCGCTCTCTCTCTCTCTTCTACATATATATATATATATATATATATATATATATATATATATATATATATACATATATAATATATAAATATATATATATATATAGATATATAATATATATCTATATATATATATATATATATATATATATGTATCACCACTAGGTAGTAATAGTTAGGACCTAGTTTCTTTAGAAAAAACTGTTTTTCACTTATCCTTGGCGCCTCTTGACGAAGCTTCACATAATTTTCAAAAAACATTCTTGTGAGCTGCTGTCTGCAAAGTTTCGGGGTGGTCCGTCAGGCAGGGGCTGGGATGAAGGGGAGGGAAATTTTGAACTGTGATAGTGCCAAAACCGCTGGATGGAATTACACCTAATTTGGCAGAAAGGTAGCCAGAAAGAGCCCTTTTTGCTGTTTAGGTGTAAATCGGTTCAGTAGTTTTTGAGATATTAAAGAAAATCCAAATTTGTATATATAGAGATGCAAAGGATTTGCGATCCCTCCAACCTTGTGCAGAGATCTGATTGACAGCCAAAATTACAACAAGGAAGTGTGGGCAGGCATGTGGGACTCAGCTGAAGCCGAGTCCCTAAAAAAAGTGAAAAATAATAAAACGGCTCAGGGTACGGACAACCTGACACCTTAGCTCTGGTGGTTGGGTCCTGGATCAAAAAAGGAGATTTACAAACTTTTGTCCGATGTTGTGATGGATCTGCGGATCCACAAAATTTGAAAAAAACAACAAGGTGCTCCTGTGCATGTTTTTTTAATAAGCCACTGGATGGGCTAGGTTCTGGGGGCTTTGTTATTTTATGAGAGGGGCTGCTCGGCCCCTCCACAGTCTCGGGGACCACCACTTTCCTGGGGTGTTCCTCCAATGATGAGCAATGGGCGCACAGCCCCCCGCAACCCCTGGGGACCACCATGTCCCCAGGGCAAAGTGTGAAAAATAGAAAGGGGGTTCGTAGCAGCCTCCTGCAGCCCAGGGGACCACCACCTCCCTGGGGCTATTTTATGTTAGAAGGAGGCCACGTGGCCCCCCTCATGAGCCACTGATGACCCTGAGGACCACTACTCCCTAGGACTGGCTCCTGCTAAGTCCTGGGTTGCCCCCCCCGGGACATAAACAAACAAACACAAATGAGAAAACACACAAAAACTGATGGATTAAACCCAGGTCTGTGAATAGGGGTGAATGTTTGATTCGTTCTGCATTCCGTCCATCATCTGTTGTTTTTGCATCCCCAGGACATAGCTGTTTGCTATGACTTGGCAGCAGCCTAGAAGCTGCCGCCAAGTAATAGCAAACACTGTGGTCCATTGAAGGGAGAGCTGTCAAACACCTCTCCCTTCATCTGAGCGGAGGTTTCCTCTGTCTGCCTGCCCGCAGAGAGACAGGCAAGCACACAGAGGAAACTGCTCTCACAGAGAGGGAGCTGTTTTGGCAGCTCCCACAATTTGACAGCAACGTTGGCTCCCACAGGAGTTGGGTAGCCAACTGAGACCTTCAGGGCCTTCAGGATCCCTCCACGGTCCCTAACATTGAGACTGGGTGCCCTGGGGGATACCCTGGTCACATGACAGAGCCCAGGGGGATGGGGTCCCCGGGTCTGAGATTGTTCCTGGGGATAGGGGCAACAAGTCCTCCCTCCCCACCAAAAAAACAATTAGTCCACACCCTAGGGGATGGGGTCCGAGGGGCCCAGATGTTTAGCCCGGGCTCTGGGGGGGTCCACAGAATGAGATCGGCCAGGGGACAGGAGCCATGTGCCCCCCCCCACAAAAATTAAATGTTTAGTCCAGACTCCGGAAGATGGGATACCTGGGGCCAAGATCGGCCTGGGGGGCATGCAGCCCTCCTCCCCTCCCAAAAAATTAAATATTTACCCTGGGCCCCCTAGGGGATGGAGTCCCTGGGGCCAATATTGCCCTGAGGTGTAGGGTGCCATGCAGAGTTGGGTTGTTATAGTGGTTGGCCACAGGGACTGGTCACCGGCCAGACCCTGTGGACAACCCCTGCTGCACACAGATAAAGGCTGTATGCACCACGGGGTGGGATGCCTCTACAGTTTGGCCGCAAGGACTGGCCACAGGCCATGGGCAGTGCTGGTTGAAAATAACTATACTTTTTGAAAAAAACATTAAAATTCACTGAAAAAAAACTAAGTTTACAGGGATGTCATAGGTAGGAAATAGAATTATTTTAAAACTGAAATTCACTTAAACATCACATAAAATCACAATCAAAAAGGTTACAGGGACATTATAATTAGGCTCCCATTTTAAATGTACAAAACCATAGAAATTCACCAGTTATAGTTATAGTTATCTCAAATAACTATAACTCGTGCCCTTAGGTAACTATAACTCCTGCCCCTGCCATGCACTGATAATTACCCCACAAATTATGGTACTCATGACATCTTTGATAATATTGTTTATAATATCAATGTAATATTTGCAGTAAAATGTTTGATAAAAAAAACTGTGAATGGAGGGGGTGGGAAGTTATAGTTACCTTAGGGCAGGCGTTATAGTTACTTGAGATAACTCCAACTATAATAATATGTGAATCTATGGTGTTGTAGGTTTGAAATTGGACCCTAACTAAAACATCCCTGTAACCTTTGTTTTTTTAGGTAAATAAATATATATATAACTTAAACAGATGGACTCACCAAGACCAAAAACAAATTTCACCAACAACGTCTTCCTCAGGTAGTACAAGATAGATTACTCAGTGACTGCACAGCAGACACTGCAGGATTTTCAAAAAGAATCATGAGTGCAGATCCCATTTGGAATGTGAAATCATTGCAGTCCTGAGATCTGCGGTAATCAGATGGTATTGTCAGTGATGATAAGATGAAATGGATGCAATGATTTTAATCTGTACATCCAGAAGTTTTCTCTGGAGCCCAGAAGTACTTCCATCAAGACATGTTCTACCTGGGAAATTTTCACACATGATAGCAAGTGGTTCATCGGGTGAAAATGACTGGCTAAAGGCTTTTCAGATTTCTTATTAATCATTGGTGATTTGTAGTTCCTGAACCACGTGCGGAGGATATTCACTGTTTGGCCTACATATTGTTTTTTGAGTACTTTCTTGGATATTTATTTTCTTTCCTAGGAGGAATGCTAGTGTGTAAGGCGACCTGTAATTAATGGCACATCAGCTAATCATAGTGCACCTGAAAGAATTACTAGGAGCTGATTAGCTGTGGAGCCTCCCCTTGTCTCTGTCGCAGCTGTCCTCTCATTGTCGGCCCTTTGGTGTTCTTGGTTGGCTGTTCATTTTCGGGAGGAGAGTGAGCTACTCACAGACGGGGTGGTGATGATAATGCACAGTGACCTTGGTAAGCTAAAATGCCCCGCTGACAAGGGTAGGGGCCAGGTCATATGGTGTACGTCTTGTACCAAAGTTGTGTCTTGTATCACAGATTATACTCCGATGAGACATTTGGGTATTCCTGGTCAGATGTGTGATGCATGCAATACATGGGGCAATCATAAGGTCAAGGGGTCTATAGCCCCTGCTTTGGGAAGGCAGGGCATCTGTTTTGCTACAGTGCCCTCATGGTGATAGCCCGCCAGCCGGTGCTTGGGAGCTCACTACTGCCCATGCTGCTGCACCAAGATGTGCAGTTGATTCATAGTGCACTTTAGGCTTAGGGCATGATTTAGAGTTTGATGGATGGATTACTCTTTCATAAATGTGACGGATATCCAATCCACTGTATTACGATCTCCATAGGTTATAATGCAATTGCAATACAGCAGGCGGTATATCCCTCACAATTGTGACGGACTAACACCATCCACCGAACGTTGGATAAAGCCCAAAGTCTGGACATATTGGGAGTGACATGGTGGACTTGTGATTGGCATGGCTCTAGGGAGTACCACCATCTGTCATACTGTGTCACACTCACATTTTGTTTCACCCTTGGTGGGAGGGGTCAGCAGTAAACTTTGTGAATGGTAATTCTCGAACCAAAATCACTTTGTAGGTCTGACTCCATTCATGTGCCAGCACCATTTTCATGTGCAGAGTCCTTGTCCTATGACATAAAAAAATTCTGCCTCCCCTCATACATAAGCAACAAGTGCGCAACCTACTCAGCTAGCTGACTAGCTATGGAGGTGGCATGTCTCTCTGCCTGCGTGGATTAGCAAACTATGCAATTCCCTCTCGACACATTGATTGCCTTACTGCCTGGAGCCCACGTTTAGCAGTCTGAAATCCTCTTTCAATACTCCACCTCCAGGAAATGCTGATTTTCCCAGAAATTGATAGCATGTAATGAACAGCCTAAATTACTTAGCTGGTGAAGTCGAAGGTGCAGAATTTGAAGGAGAACAGATAGGGACATGAGGTCTTTATGCATGCGGCCTGTGTTTTCCAAGCAAGCTAACATTGAAAAAGTCAGGTGCCTTTCTGCAGGGATAAAGGGCATCTGCCTTTAGTGAACTGTAAGTAGGCGTGAAGGAAACTCCATGGAATTCTGAAGAGTTTTTATGCAACTCCACAGAATTCCGTGGAGTAAAACTGTTATTTCTGCCCACCTGTATTAATAATACATATACTTTAATGGTAAAGTTGGATCTATGATTGCAACTTTGAAAATGGCACTTTGAGAAAGTTGGCATTTTTCTGCTCTTAAGCCATGTGTGCCTGCTGCCTGCCTCCAATATACATCTGGGTTGGGTGGTGGCTGGACTTTATGTATTCCCCCTAAACAGTCCCATACAAAAAGAGCCAAGGTGTGCCATTTACAACCTGATGGCCCATCACTAAGGTGCTGGGCCTTCCTGAGCTAGATGGGAGGGAGCAGCAGACATCTGCACCTGAATTGGCCTGTGTCTGCCCCCACACAAAGAGCTGCATAACCCCCTGTAGTGTGTCTGAAACCAGGGCAGGAAAGGGAGGACCTGTCTGCACTTCAAAGCCCCTCCTTGAATTCACCCCCAATTCAAAGGCACCACTGGGTATAAGAACTGGAAATCCGACCACACCAAATCAGTACACTTCTGGACCTGAGGATACTCTGCCAGGAAGAAGGACTGCAGTACTGAAAGGACTGCCACTCTGCTGCAACTCTGATGGATTTTGCTGGACTCCTGATTTGCTGTGCCTGCCCTGCTGCTTGCTGCCTTCCTTTCCTGGGAGTGGGAAGGACTGGGCCTGCATCTCTTCATCCCCAGACCCAAGTAACTCTAAGTGTTTGCTGGATTGCCTCGTCTTGTGAAGTCTCAGGGACATCAAAGACTTCACTCCAACTCTGCTGCAGCTCCTGGACCCTGCCAACTGTGAGTCCTGCCCTGCCAAGTTGTGCCAATCTAGTCCTGAGCCCTTGAATGTGGGTTCTTCAGCTGCCTTTTGCTAAAATCAGTACATCAAAGCCTTTGTGGGGATCGGAACAGCCACATCCTACCTTGACGGTGGCGCATCGTCAATGCCGCTGAATTTGAGGACTCCCCATTGTGCGTCTCAGGATCGATGAATTATCACCAGCCTTGGCGCATTGCCTTTGCATCACAGGCTGCACAGTGTGATGACAACACATCACCTTCATCGCAAAGGGTTTGATGTTGCATCCCTGCTCAGAGATCACGCTTTGAATGGCTTGATAATGGCCTAAGCATCACCTCATCGGTTCCTCGCATCAGATCTTTGACATCTACGCAACCCTTCATTCAAGGTATTATTTTAGGGGGACAAGGTTAATCCCTGCAGCCAGCCCTGCTCCATTGTGGTCGGCCTAAACTTTGGATTTACCTCGGTCTAGCGCGACCAGATAGCCCCAGTTGGTGCTTTATGTCCTACGCACTACAATTGCAGACATTCTGTAAAAATGTATATCCAGACTTCTATTTATTGGGTTTTGTTCATTTTGGTCTCGTTTTGTTAATTAAATTAAGATCTATTTGTCTAACTAGGTGTGGTATCTTTTTGTATGGTGTTTTATTGTTTTACCGTTTTAAGTGTTGAACAAACACTTTACACATTGCCTCTTAAGTTAAGCCTGACCGCTCTGTGCCAAGCTACCACAGGGTGAACACTGGTTATTTTAGGGAGTGTAACTGACTTACCCTGACTAAGACTGTTGTCCCTACCTGGACAGGGTACATACCTCTGCCAGCACTTGAAATTACCCTCAATCTGAAACAGACACCATATATTAGTGATCTTGGCATTCCTGAGGATCTAGCTCATGGCTTTAACCAAAAGGTCACAGAGGTTTTTCCTCTTTTGAAGGTGAACAGAGGCAGTTCTGTGACAAGCCCATATGACTAAAATAGATATAGGCCAATGTTTTTATTTGTTTTATGATTCTATTTGAACAGGGACTGAATATGGTACCCAGGCAATGTGTTTGTTTTTCACTGTGTTATGTTAAGTCAATAATTCCTCATAGTGACTCTGCCAAGCTCTTTAACATGCTCTCGAGACCACATGCCTCATCTAACCCCTACCTATAGGTTATTTTGGAAAGGGTTGAAGTGTCCCTAAAATAATCATCTTTCTATGTATAATTCCATCAAATATGTAGGAACTGTCCATATGTTAGGCCACTTTCGAACCCTCTCGGTTTGTTGCTTTTATGGAGTAGAAGTGTGATGTATTGAGTGGGTTTGCAGAATTGACAGGTTCTTAGTTTGCAATCAACATCACGAATAGAGAGATCCTGAAGAGGCAAGCATTCTTCACTGTATTTATAAGTGAATGTGAGGGGTTCTTATAAGTTACTGAGCCCAATGATGTAGGATGAGAGCTTATCAACATCACCATTTCAGATGTTGTTAATGTACATAGAGAAATGTTATGAAAGTATGGATTTTCTGTAGCCAAGATATAGTTGGTTTCAAAGTCATCCTCTTCTAGGATGTCAAAGTTAGCAGCATGCAATGCTTGCAAGGGCGATATTGAGGAATGTGGTGGGTACTTGTACAGGGAAGGTCTAAAATGCAACAGTGCTTGAAATGCACCAGTGCCAATAATCTAGGGTATGGTTGTACTTAAGGTCATTCTGCCCAGCCTCTGCAATAAAACACTTGTAGAATCCCATCTAAATCTTGGACTTGATTTATGGGGTAATGAATATATTAAGGTATTTACTCAACAATACGAGGGTGGAACCACACCTGGAGATGATGGGTCTCACAGGGTGGTTGTTGATGGTCTTATGGACCTTTAGTACTGTCCTAGTGACTGATGTGTGCAGTGTTGTTTTTCAGAAACAAAAATGCATTATGAGTCAGAAATCCTGCTTCTTTATCTTCTTGGTTAACTGTCAAAATAGTTTGTTGGATACTTTTGAGAGAGTTATTAATGAAGGGGATTTACTATTGTTTATTTGAAAGTTATCTTACATTGTGCTAGTTTTCCTTATCCTTGGCCACAATCACTCCCCCTTTATCTGCAGGTGTACTCTCTGTGTTGTGTTTCAAATTGTTCATTGTAAGTTGTTCAGGTTATGTAAGAATATATGGAACAAATTCATAAGTTTGTTTGATTTTCTTCAGAGTCAGATTCATCATGATTTCTATAGGTTTAGTAGGGGGGTGGGTGATTAGAGCAGATGCTGGTCGAGAACCTGTAACCACAGTGACATAGTTATAAGGATATCCCTGTACCCAATTCACGAAGAGCATCCTACCCCCAATGTACACTGCTGCAATTCATGTGCAGCAAGGGTTGGTCATGCGCAAAACCTGTGGCAGGCAGCCAACTCTAGCTGCTGGTTCCGTGCACTTCTGCCAGAAATTTGGGGATGGTATTTGACAGCTCCCTTTCATTTGAGCAATAGGTTAACCAAACGGTTAAATGCTGCTACTGGGCTTTAAAAACTCTGAAGTTTTTTTCACATTTTTGCACGAAAATCTGAAAGTCTCTGTGGTCCTGGTGTTAGTTATATCTAGACTAGATTATTGTAATCCTTACTGTTAAACATTAGTAAATCTGCCATCCACAAACTTCAACTCATTCAGAATGCGGCGGCCCGCTTGATCCTGAATTTTTCCCGTTCGTCTTCAGCTAGTAGTTGTCTTAGACATCTTCATTGGTTACCAGTTGATAAAAGGATCAAGTTGAAAACCCTTTGCTTAACATACAAGGCCCATCACTCAGAAGGATGTGAATATTTGAGTTCAGTTCTACAGAGATATTTACCATTGAGGAACCTAAGATCTTCATCTAGACTACTGATTGCGGTTCCCCGCTGTTTTAGGGCCAGGTGGGGTGACTGAGCCTTCACCGTGGAGGCGGCTAGACTCTGGAACTCTCTACCCCTTATGATTAGACAGACAGAGACATACTTTGCCTTTCGAAAGAAATTAAAAACTTGGCTCTTTTCCCTCTAGGATGGGATTTTTAAGCTTCACTCATGAAGGATGATCTTAGTCTTTCCCATATCTTATTAGGCCTAGCGCTTCGATGCTATCTGCCGGAATGCACTCTAGAAAAGCTATACAACACAATACAATACAAAAGCTATACAATACAATACAATACGAACGTGCTTATATAAGGAGGTGTTATAGTTAATAGTAGCAAAAACAACAAGTGATGGACGGAATGCTGAACATTGTCAAACATTCACCCCCAGTCACAGATCTGGGTTTAATCCATCGTTTTTTTGCTGCCCATGCCATTCCAGTTTGGACCCAGCCATATGCAAATCAGTCTTGACCCTGTTCCCCATGGGAACAGTCCAGCCCGAACTGCTAGGCCAGGTCTTCCCTGGACTGGAAACAAGCATCCTGGGACCGGTTTCGGGGTTTCACCCCTCATCAGCCAGGCTAGCTTGAATCCAGTGGCATGGGAAGCACGGGACCCACGTCTGGGCATACCCTTCCCACTTAGGGCGACAAATGCAAAAACAACAAGTGATGGACGGAATGCTGAACATTGTCAAACATTCACCCCCAGTCACAGATCTGGGTTTAATCCATCGTTTTTTTGCTGCCCATGCCATTCCAGTTTGGACCCAGCCATATGCAAATCAGTCTTGACCCTGTTCCCCATGGGAACAGTCCAGCCCGAACTGCTAGGCCAGGTCTTCCCTGGACTGGAAACAAGCATCCTGGGACCGGTTTCGGGGTTTCACCCCTCATCAGCCAGGCTAGCTTGAATCCAGTGGCATGGGAAGCACGGGACCCACGTCTGGGCATACCCTTCCCACTTAGGGCGACAAATGCAAAAACAACAAGTGATGGACGGAATGCTGAACATTGTCAAACATTCACCCCCAGTCACAGATCTGGGTTTAATCCATCGTTTTTTTGCTGCCCATGCCATTCCAGTTTGGACCCAGCCATATGCAAATCAGTCTTGACCCTGTTCCCCATGGGAACAGTCCAGCCCGAACTGCTAGGCCAGGTCTTCCCTGGACTGGAAACAAGCATCCTGGGACCGGTTTCGGGGTTTCACCCCTCATCAGCCAGGCTAGCTTGAATCCAGTGGCATGGGAAGCACGGGACCCACGTCTGGGCATACCCTTCCCACTTAGGGCGACAAATGCAAAAACAACAAGTGATGGACGGAATGCTGAACATTGTCAAACATTCACCCCCAGTCACAGATCTGGGTTTAATCCATCGTTTTTTTGCTGCCCATGCCATTCCAGTTTGGACCCAGCCATATGCAAATCAGTCTTGACCCTGTTCCCCATGGGAACAGTCCAGCCCGAACTGCTAGGCCAGGTCTTCCCTGGACTGGAAACAAGCATCCTGGGACCGGTTTCGGGGTTTCACCCCTCATCAGCCAGGCTAGCTTGAATCCAGTGGCATGGGAAGCACGGGACCCACGTCTGGGCATACCCTTCCCACTTAGGGCGACAAATGCAAAAACAACAAGTGATGGACGGAATGCTGAACATTGTCAAACATTCACCCCCAGTCACAGATCTGGGTTTAATCCATCGTTTTTTTGCTGCCCATGCCATTCCAGTTTGGACCCAGCCATATGCAAATCAGTCTTGACCCTGTTCCCCATGGGAACAGTCCAGCCCGAACTGCTAGGCCAGGTCTTCCCTGGACTGGAAACAAGCATCCTGGGACCGGTCTCGGGGTTTCACCCCTCATCAGCCAGGCTAGCTTGAATCCAGTGGCATGGGAAGCACGGGACCCATGTCTGGGCATACCCTTCCCACTTAGGGCGACAAATGCAAAAACAACAAGTGATGGACGGAATGCTGAACATTGTCAAACATTCACCCCCAGTCACAGATCTGGGTTTAATCCATCGTTTTTTTGCTGCCCATGCCATTCCAGTTTGGACCCAGCCATATGCAAATCAGTCTTGACCCTGTTCCCCATGGGAACAGTCCAGCCCGAACTGCTAGGCCAGGTCTTCCCTGGACTGGAAACAAGCATCCTGGGACCGGTTTCGGGGTTTCACCCCTCATCAGCCAGGCTAGCTTGAATCCAGTGGCATGGGAAGCACGGGACCCACGTCTGGGCATACCCTTCCCACTTAGGGCGACAAATGCAAAAACAACAAGTGATGGACGGAATGCTGAACATTGTCAAACATTCACCCCCAGTCACAGATCTGGGTTTAATCCATCGTTTTTTTGCTGCCCATGCCATTCCAGTTTGGACCCAGCCATATGCAAATCAGTCTTGACCCTGTTCCCCATGGGAACAGTCCAGCCCGAACTGCTAGGCCAGGTCTTCCCTGGACTGGAAACAAGCATCCTGGGACCGGTTTCGGGGTTTCACCCCTCATCAGCCAGGCTAGCTTGAATCCAGTGGCATGGGAAGCACAGGACCCACGTCTGGGCATACCCTTCCCACTTAGGGCGACAAATGCAAAAACAACAAGTGATGGACGGAATGCTGAACATTGTCAAACATTCACCCCCAGTCACAGATCTGGGTTTAATCCATCGTTTTTTTGCTGCCCATGCCATTCCAGTTTGGACCCAGCCATATGCAAATCAGTCTTGACCCTGTTCCCCATGGGAACAGTCCAGCCCGAACTGCTAGGCCAGGTCTTCCCTGGACTGGAAACAAGCATCCTGGGACCGGTCTCGGGGTTTCACCCCTCATCAGCCAGGCTAGCTTGAATCCAGTGGCATGGGAAGCACGGGACCCATGTCTGGGCATACCCTTCCCACTTAGGGCGACAAATGCAAAAACAACAAGTGATGGACGGAATGCTGAACATTGTCAAACATTCACCCCCAGTCACAGATCTGGGTTTAATCCATCGTTTTTTTACTGCCCATGCCATTCCAGTTTGGACCCAGCCATATGCAAATCAGTCTTGACCCTGTTCCCCATGGGAACAGTCCAGCCCGAACTGCTAGGCCAGGTCTTCCCTGGACTGGAAACAAGCATCCTGGGACCGGTTTCGGGGTTTCACCCCTCATCAGCCAGGCTAGCTTGAATCCAGTGGCATGGGAAGCACGGGACCCACGTCTGGGCATACCCTTCCCACTTAGGGCGACAAATGCAAAAACAACAAGTGATGGACGGAATGCTGAACATTGTCAAACATTCACCCCCAGTCACAGATCTGGGTTTAATCCATTGTTTTTTTGCTGCCCATGCCATTCCAGTTTGGACCCAGCCATATGCAAATCAGTCTTGACCCTGTTCCCCATGGGAACAGTCCAGCCCGAACTGCTAGGCCAGGTCTTCCCTGGACTGGAAACAAGCATCCTGGGACCGGTTTCGGGGTTTCACCCCTCATCAGCCAGGCTAGCTTGAATCCAGTGGTATGGGAAGCACAGGACCCACGTCTGGGCATACCCTTCCCACTTAGGGCGACAAATGCAAAAACAACAAGTGATGGACGGAATGCTGAACATTGTCAAACATTCACCCCCAGTCACAGATCTGGGTTTAATCCATAGTTTTTTTGCTGCCCATGCCATTCCAGTTTGGACCCAGCCATATGCAAATCAGTCTTGACCCTGTTCCCCATGGGAACAGTCCAGCCCGAACTGCTAGGCCAGGTCTTCCCTGGACTGGAAACAAGCATCCTGGGACCGGTTTCGGGGTTTCACCCCTCATCAGCCAGGCTAGCTTGAATCCAGTGGCATGGGAAGCACGGGACCCACGTCTGGGCATACCCTTCCCACTTAGGGTGACAAATGCAAAAACAACAAGTGATGGACGGAATGCTGAACATTGTCAAACATTCACCCCCAGTCACAGATCTGGGTTTAATCCATCGTTTTTTTGCTGCCCATGCCATTCCAGTTTGGACCCAGCCATATGCAAATCAGTCTTGACCCTGTTCCCCATGGGAACAGTCCAGCCCGAACTGCTAGGCCAGGTCTTCCCTGGACTGGAAACAAGCATCCTGGGACCGGTTTCGGGGTTTCACCCCTCATCAGCCAGGCTAGCTTGAATCCAGTGGCATGGGAAGCACGGGACCCACGTCTGTGCATACCCTTCCCACTTAGGGCGACAAATGCAAAAACAACAAGTGATGGACGGAATGCTGAACATTGTCAAACATTCACCCCCAGTCACAGATCTGGGTTTAATCCATCGTTTTTTTGCTGCCCATGCCATTCCAGTTTGGACCCAGCCATATGCAAATCAGTCTTGACCCTGTTCCCCATGGGAACAGTCCAGCCCGAACTGCTAGGCCAGGTCTTCCATGGACTGGAAACAAGCATCCTGGGACCGGTTTCGGGGTTTCACCCCTCATCAGCCAGGCTAGCTTGAATCCAGTGGCATGGGAAGCACGGGACCCACGTCTGGGCATACCCTTCCCACTTAGGGCGACAAATGCAAAAACAACAAGTGATGGACGGAATGCTGAACATTGTCAAACATTCACCCCCAGTCACAGATCTGGGTTTAATCCATCGTTTTTTTGCTGCCCATGCCATTCCAGTTTGGACCCAGCCATATGCAAATCAGTCTTGACCCTGTTCCCCATGGGAACAGTCCAGCCCGAACTGCTAGGCCAGGTCTTCCCTGGACTGGAAACAAGCATCCTGGGACCGGTTTCGGGGTTTCACCCCTCATCAGCCAGGCTAGCTTGAATCCAGTGGCATGGGAAGCACGGGACCCACGTCTGGGCATACCCTTCCCACTTAGGGCGACAAATGCAAAAACAACAAGTGATGGACGGAATGCTGAACATTGTCAAACATTCACCCCCAGTCACAGATCTGGGTTTAATCCATCGTTTTTTTGCTGCCCATGCCATTCCAGTTTGGACCCAGCCATATGCAAATCAGTCTTGACCCTGTTCCCCATGGGAACAGTCCAGCCCGAACTGCTAGGCCAGGTCTTCCCTGGACTGGAAACAAGCATCCTGGGACCGGTCTCGGGGTTTCACCCCTCATCAGCCAGGCTAGCTTGAATCCAGTGGCATGGGAAGCACGGGACCCACGTCTGGGCATACCCTTCCCACTTAGGGCGACAAATGCAAAAACAACAAGTGATGGACGGAATGCTGAACATTGTCAAACATTCACCCCCAGTCACAGATCTGGGTTTAATCCATCGTTTTTTTGCTGCCCATGCCATTCCAGTTTGGACCCAGCCATATGCAAATCAGTCTTGACCCTGTTCCCCATGGGAACAGTCCAGCCCGAACTGCTAGGCCAGGTCTTCCCTGGACTGGAAACAAGCATCCTGGGACCGGTTTCGGGGTTTCACCCCTCATCAGCCAGGCTAGCTTGAATCCAGTGGCATGGGAAGCACGGGACCCACGTCTGGGCATACCCTTCCCACTTAGGGCGACAAATGCAAAAACAACAAGTGATGGACGGAATGCTGAACATTGTCAAACATTCACCCCCAGTCACAGATCTGGGTTTAATCCATCGTTTTTTTGCTGCCCATGCCATTCCAGTTTGGACCCAGCCATATGCAAATCAGTCTTGACCCAGTTCCCCATGGGAACAGTCCAGCCCGAACTGCTAGGCCAGGTCTTCCCTGGACTGGAAACAAGCATCCTGGGACCGGTTTCGGGGTTTCATCCCTCATCAGCCAGGCTAGCTTGAATCCAGTGGCATGGGAAGCACGGGACCCACGTCTGGGCATACCCTTCCCACTTAGGGCGACAAATGCAAAAACAACAAGTGATGGACGGAATGCTGAACATTGTCAAACATTCACCCCCAGTCACAGATCTGGGTTTAATCCATCGTTTTTTTGCTGCCCATGCCATTCCAGTTTGGACCCAGCCATATGCAAATCAGTCTTGACCCTGTTCCCCATGGGAACAGTCCAGCCCGAACTGCTAGGCCAGGTCTTCCCTGGACTGGAAACAAGCATCCTGGGACCGGTTTCGGGGTTTCACCCCTCATCAGCCAGGCTAGCTTGAATCCAGTGGCATGGGAAGCACGGGACCCACGTCTGGGCATACCCTTCCCACTTAGGGCGACAAATGCAAAAACAACAAGTGATGGACGGAATGCTGAACATTGTCAAACATTCACCCCCAGTCACAGATCTGGGTTTAATCCATCGTTTTTTTGCTGCCCATGCCATTCCAGTTTGGACCCAGCCATATGCAAATCAGTCTTGACCCTGTTCCCCATGGGAACAGTCTAGCCCGAACTGCTAGGCCAGGTCTTCCTTGGACTGGAAACAAGCATCCTGGGACCGGTTTCGGGGTTTCACCCCTCATCAGCCAGGCTAGCTTGAATCCAGTGGCATGGGAAGCACGGGACCCACGTCTGGGCATACCCTTCCCACTTAGGGCGACAAATGCAAAAACAACAAGTGATGGACGGAATGCTGAACATTGTCAAACATTCACCCCCAGTCACAGATCTGGGTTTAATCCATCGTTTTTTTGCTGCCCATGCCATTCCAGTTTGGACCCAGCCATATGCAAATCAGTCTTGACCCTGTTCCCCATGGGAACAGTCCAGCCCGAACTGCTAGGCCAGGTCTTCCCTGGACTGGAAACAAGCATCCTGGGACCGGTTTCGGGGTTTCACCCCTCATCAGCCAGGCTAGCTTGAATCCAGTGGCATGGGAAGCACGGGACCCACGTCTGGGCATACCCTTCCCACTTAGGGCGACAAATGCAAAAACAACAAGTGATGGACGGAATGCTGAACATTGTCAAACATTCACCCCCAGTCACAGATCTGGGTTTAATCCATTGTTTTTTTGCTGCCCATGCCATTCCAGTTTGGACCCAGCCATATGCAAATCAGTCTTGACCCTGTTCCCCATGGGAACAGTCCAGCCCGAACTGCTAGGCCAGGTCTTCCCTGGACTGGAAACAAGCATCCTGGGACCGGTTTCGGGGTTTCACCCCTCATCAGCCAGGCTAGCTTGAATCCAGTGGCATGGGAAGCACGGGACCCACGTCTGGGCATACCCTTCCCACTTAGGGCGACAAATGCAAAAACAACAAGTGATGGACGGAATGCTGAACATTGTCAAACATTCACCCCCAGTCACAGATCTGGGTTTAATCCATCGTTTTTTTGCTGCCCATGCCATTCCAGTTTGGACCCAGCCATATGCAAATCAGTCTTGACCCTGTTCCCCATGGGAACAGTCCAGCCCGAACTGCTAGGCCAGGTCTTCCCTGGACTGGAAACAAGCATCCTGGGACCGGTTTCGGGGTCTCACCCCTCATCAGCCAGGCTAGCTTGAATCCAGTGGCATGGGAAGCACGGGACCCACGTCTGGGCATACCCTTCCCACTTAGGGCGACAAATGCAAAAACAACAAGTGATGGACGGAATGCTGAACATTGTCAAACATTCACCCCCAGTCACAGATCTGAGTTTAATCCATCGTTTTTTTGCTGCCCATGCCATTCCAGTTTGGACCCAGCCATATGCAAATCAGTCTTGACCCTGTTCCCCATGGGAACAGTCCAGCCCGAACTGCTAGGCCAGGTCTTCCCTGGACTGGAAACAAGCATCCTGGGACCGGTTTCGGGGTTTCACCCCTCATCAGCCAGGCTAGCTTGAATCCAGTGGCATGGGAAGCACGGGACCCACGTCTGGGCATACCCTTCCCACTTAGAGCGACAAATGCAAAAACAACAAGTGATGGACGGAATGCTGAACATTGTCAAACATTCACCCCCAGTCACAGATCTGGGTTTAATCCATCGTTTTTTTGCTGCCCATGCCATTCCAGTTTGGACCCAGCCATATGCAAATCAGTCTTGACCCTGTTCCCCATGGGAACAGTCCAGCCCGAACTGCTAGGCCAGGTCTTCCCTGGACTGGAAACAAGCATCCTGGGACCGGTTTCGGGGTTTCACCCCTCATCAGCCAGGCTAGCTTGAATCCAGTGGCATGGGAAGCACGGGACCCACGTCTGGGCATACCCTTCCCACTTAGGGCGACAAATGCAAAAACAACAAGTGATGGACGGAATGCTGAACATTGTCAAACATTCACCCCCAGTCACAGATCTGGGTTTAATCCATCGTTTTTTTGCTGCCCATGCCATTCCAGTTTGGACCCAGCCATATGCAAATCAGTCTTGACCCTGTTCCCCATGGGAACAGTCCAGCCGGAACTGCTAGGCCAGGTCTTCCCTGGACTGGAAACAAGCATCCTGGGACCGGTTTCGGGGTTTCACCCCTCATCAGCCAGGCTAGCTTGAATCCAGTGGCATGGGAAGCAATGACAATGTTCAGCATTCCGTCCATCACTTGTTGTTTTTGCTTTGTCACCCTAAGTGGGAAGGGTATGCCCAGACGTGGGTCCCGTGCTTCCCATGCCACTGGATTCAAGCTAGCCTGGCTGATGAGGGGTGAAACCCCGAAACCGGTCCCAGGATGCTTGTTTCCGGTCCAGTGAGGACCTGGCTTGGCAGTTCGGTCTGGACTGTTCCCATGAGGAACAGGGTCAAGACTGATTTGCATATGGCTGGGTCCAAACTGGGGTGGCATGGTGAGCAAAAGAACGATGGATTAAACCCAGATCTATGACTGGGGGTGAGTGTTTGACAATGTTCAGCATTCCGTCCATCACTTGTTGTTTTTGCTTTGTCACCCTAAGTGGGAAGGGTATGCCCAGACGTGGGTCCCGTGCTTCCCATGCCACTGGATTCAAGCTAGCCTGGCTGATGAGGGGTGAAACCCCGAAACCGGTCCCAGGATGCTTGTTTCCGGTCCAGTGAGGACCTGGCTTAGCAGTTCGGTCTGGACTGTTCCCATGAGGAACAGGGTCAAGACTGATTTGCATATGGCTGGGTCCAAACTGGGGTGGCATGGTGAGCAAAAGAACGATGGATTAAACCCAGATCTATGACTGGGGGTGAGTGTTTGACAATGTTCAGCATTCCATCCATCACTTGTCGTTTTTGCTTTGTCACCCTAAGTGGGAAGGGTATGCCCAGACGTGGGTCCCGTGCTTCCCATGCCACTGGATTCAAGCTAGCCTGGCTGATGAGGGGTGAAACCCCGAAACCGGTCCCAGGATGCTTGTTTCCGGTCCAGTGAGGACCTGGCTTGGCAGTTCGATCTGGACTGTTCCCATGAGGAACAGGGTCAAGACTGATTTGCATATGGCTGTGTCCAAACTGGGGTGGCATGGTGAGCAAAAGAACGATGGATTAAACCCAGATCTATGACTGGGGGTGAGTGTTTGACAATGTTCAGCATTCCGTCCATCACTTGTTGTTTTTGCTTTGTCACCCTAAGTGGGAAGGGTATGCCCAGACGTGGGTCCCGTGCTTCCCATGCCACTGGATTCAAGCTAGCCTGGCTGATGAGGGGTGAAACCCCGAAACCGGTCCCAGGATGCTTGTTTCCGGTCCAGTGAGGACCTGGCTTGGCAGTTCGGTCTGGACTGTTCCCATGAGGAACAGGGTCAAGACTCATTTGCATATGGCTGGGTCCAAACTGGGGTGGCATGGTGAGCAAAAGAACGATGGATTAAACCCAGATCTATGACTGGGGGTGAGTGTTTGACAATGTTCAGCATTCCGTCCATCACTTGTTGTTTTTGCTTTGTCACCCTAAGTGGGAAGGGTATGCCCAGACGTGGGTCCCGTGCTTCCCATGCCACTGGATTCAAGCTAGCCTGGCTGATGAGGGGTGAAACCCCGAAACCGGTCCCAGGATGCTTGTTTCCGGTCCAGTGAGGACCTGGCTTGGCAGTTCGGTCTGGACTGTTCCCATGAGGAACAGGGTCAAGACTGATTTGCATATGGCTGGGTCCAAACTGGGGTGGCATGGTGAGCAAATGAACAATGGATTAAACCCAGATCTATGACTGGGGGTGAGTGTTTGACAATGTTCAGCATTCCGTCCATCACTTGTTGTTTTTGCTTTGTCACCCTAAGTGGGAAGGGTATGCCCAGACGTGGGTCCCGTGCTTCCCATGCCACTGGATTCAAGCTAGCCTGGCTGATGAGGGGTGAAACCCCGAAACCGGTCCCAGGATGCTTGTTTCCGGTCCAGTGAGGACCTGGCTTGGCAGTTCGGTCTGGACTGTTCCCATGAGGAACAGGGTCAAGACTGATTTGCATATGGCTGGGTCCAAACTGGGGTGGCATGGTGAGCAAAAGAACGATGGATTAAACCCAGATCTATGACTGGGGGTGAGTGTTTGACAATGTTCAGCATTCCGTCCATCACTTGTTGTTTTTGCATAGTTAATAGTAGGCCTGGGTGGAAGTCACTGAGTTTTACTCTGCAGAATTCTGTGGTGTTACAAAAATCTCTGCAAGATTCCTTGGAATTCTGTGAACGGGCTGAAATAGGCACATCAGGCTGCTCACTCTGTATGCTGAATTGGTGTGTATGTATATGCATGCATGCATGAAGGGGTGTGGGGCGTGTGTGAGTGTGGGAACGGATGGGGGGATGTGTGCATGTGTGTGGACATATGTGTATTTGTGTGCCAGCAACAGAAATGAAAATTCCTTTCGGCAGGTGTGTGACCGCCAGGGGTTTCGTGGCGAGGTGACCGCCACGGAAAGGCTGGCGGTTTGCAGCCTCGTAATCTGGATGGCAGGCTGAGGCCTGTTACCAGGTTGGAGGTGTTCCCCGCTGGCTGCAGCAGTGCGACTGCACCGGCGTGCCTGGCGGGGCTGTGGAGGCTTGACGTCTTCCAAGCCTCAGAACTCTTAATGTAGGGGTCCTTACCGCCAGCTCCGCGGTGGTAGGACCGCCACGGGGAGGCTGGCAGTCTCATGACCACCAGCCTCATAATGAGGGCCTTATTGTTTTCAAGTGGTGTGCGAGAAAAAAGCTCTGCAACAGCAATTGGTGGAATTTAGCAAGAACTCAGCATTACAAGTGTAACACTGAGTGGTCAAAATGTTGCCAGTTCCACTGATGGAGCAGTACATATCGCTCATCCCTATTAAATATTGTAACTCCAGTCGTTCAAACGTGAGAAAAAGTGATATACTGGCTAGGGTCTGATTTAAAATGGTAATGTTAATTCCACATGAAGCAAAATGTTGATATGGGTGCGAAGGGGAATCTGTTTACCACTTTAGATCTAATCTCACAGATATTACGGAAAAGGCAATTATTAGGGGAGTAAAGGTGGATGATGTATTGCTTTACCTCCATCCCAACACACCCTGGAGAAAGTGCATGTGTGGGGAGTCATATTTAATATTCTAAATCTAAACCCAAAGACATTGGGAAATACATATATGGGAGCATATTTAATATTTTCACTCCAATTCCACAAACATTGGGGAAAAAGCTTATATGAGGCTGAGGCTTATTTGTGATTCTAAATTTAATACCGCAAACTCAGTGGAAATTACACATTTGGGGGTTCATATTTACTATGCTAAATTCAATAATACAAACATTGGGGAACATGCCCGAAAGGGGTGGGGGCATATTTACTATTGTAACCCAACCAAAAAAAAACTGGGGAAAGTGCTTATAATGGGGTCAGGAGTCTGAGTAACTATTACTACTTCAATTCCCAAACATTGATAAAAGTGCAATGATGGAGAGAAGTCTTAATTACTAGTTTAATTCTTATCCCACAAACATTGGCGAAAGTGCATATTTTTGAATGGTCAGATTTACTGTTCTAACTCCAATCTTATAAGTGTTGGAAAACAGCATGCACTGTGGGGTACTATTGTAAATTCAACAACCCAAAATTGGGGAAAGTGTATATATTGGGAGGTGGTGGTGGGCTGTAATTCCTGTACTCACTCTGGTCCCTCAAATGTTGGGAAAATCCAATCTCACAAACAAAATCATGTGTTGTGGCAATCAAATTTACTATTCTAAAACCAATATCATGCACATTGAGGATAGCTCATGTATGAGTACATTGTCAGACTCAAATATACTAATCTAATTCGGTCCCACAATAATTTAATAAAATATGTGACAACTTAGATTTTTTGTAAAAAAGAGATGTATAAATGCAATTTGTCAAACTCTTAATTAATTTAATTATGCATTAACTACTATAATAAATTAGATCTGACCTCAGAAATCAACATTTATTAAATAATGTTGTAGTTCCTATTGATTACTAAATGAAACTGAATAAACACATTATCACCACCCCCAGAAAACCAACTAACATTGAGATCCACATTACATGAAAAAAATGTATTTAGTATTCATAATTCGACAATTAAAATAATATGGAACATCATATGAGCTTTCATAGGTTTTTCAGGTTTGATCAAAATAATAATTGTGAAACACATAATATAATAATTTATTACTCCTGGTAGAAATTGGGTCTTAAGTTGGCAGAGGCATGCACCCTGTCCAAATAGGGACCTTCAATCCCAGTCAGGGCAAGTCACAACACAACCTAAATAATCCTGTGCTCATCCTCTGGTAGCTTGGCACAGAACAGGCAGGCTTAAATTAGAAGGCAATGCGTAAAGTATCTATACCATTACTCATACAGTAACACAGTAATAACACCACAAAAAGACTCCACCCCAGGTTAGAAAAAAGGGATATATACCTGAGTAAAACAAGACCAAAATGACAAAAATCCATTCAGTGGCAGTCAAGATATTAATTTTCTGAGATTAAGGCCCTCATTTTAACATTGGCGGTAAAAGCCACCTACTGCCGTGGTAATGACCTCCACCATTCCACCGCGGCGGCGACCATCCCTTCGCCAGATTATGAGCACTGCCTGACTTCCACCACAATAAGGGCGAAAATCTGGCAGTGTTCATACTGGTGGACCGTGGTGACCTGGCGCTAGTACCACCTGCACCGCCAGCCGTATTTTGCACTGAAATACGGCCTGACAGTGTTCTGCTGGCGGAGTGCTGCTGGCAGTAGCAGTGCCCCTTCCCTGCCAGATAACCTCCTCGCCCAAAGGTAAGGGGTGAGGGGTGTCAGGTGAGTGTTGGGGGTGGGAGAGCCGCCTATCGGTGACAGGGAAGAAATTCCCTCCCACCGGTTGGGCCTACCGGCATGGTTTTCGTGGTGTTGCTAAAACCATAGAAACCATGGCGATAGGCCGGCTCATAATGCGTCCAGCGGTACTCTGTGGGCTGCCGGGTTGGAGATTGACATCTCCAGCCTGGTGGCTCATACCACCATGGCGGTATGATTGGAGAAGTGGCGGGTTGGCTGTAGCCAACCCACCACACTCATAATGTAGCGGTATGTACCGCCAGCCTGTTGGCGGTAATAGTACCACATTAAGTCTGGCAGTCAAAAGACCGGCAGGGTTAAAATAAGAGCCTAAATCTCAAAACAGTGCTTAGAAGTCACTAGCCGTCAAAAGGTTACCTGAGGTCATGAATCACTGCTTCAAATCCAAAATCTAGACCGACTACAATGCAGCCTACTTGACCCCTCCAAATGCGGCTTCCACTCCAACCACAGCACCGAGACCATCCTTATCACCACAATGGATGAAATCAGCTCCCTCTCAACCATGGAGAGAAAGCAACCCTGATTCTTCTAGACCGCTCTGTCACGTTCAACACCATCTCCCACTTCACCCTTACCACCACACTCCACTACATCAGGATCCGAGGCAACGCCCTCAAATGGGTCCATACCATCATTCCAGGCCACACTCAGCCTCCCACCTTTCACCTCAGAACATAAGAGCAACATATGCAGCATCCTCCATGGATCCTACCTCAGCCCCACTCTCTTCAATGATTATATGACGCCACTGGCTGAGATTGTTGATTCCCATGGATTCAAAATGATCTCTTGCGCCAATGACACCCTTGCCGAATACCACGCCACTCTCAGAGACAACTTCAGGAATGCCATGACACACATTGCCGATTGGATGAAAACCAACTTGCTTGAAACTAAGTACAGACAAGAAAGAAGTAATCATCTTCTGAAGCAACCCCTCCCCTTGGTACGACTCATGGTGGTCCTCTACGCTTTGACAACCCCCGTCACCAACTGACCACACCAGCAAACACACTTTCAAACAGAAGATAAACGCTATGGCCTCCTCCTGCTTCCACAACCTCTGCATGCCTCAGAAGATCTTTAAATGGATCCCAAAACTTCAAAGTTCTCACCATCGCCTACAAAGCCCTCCAAAACATTCATCCCAAGCTAATCATCCACAGACTCTCCTTCCACCAGCCTACCAAGGAACTCCACCCGACAACCCATGCCCTTGTCCAGAGACCATCACATCAGCTGCAGGGGGCACTCTTTCTCTCACCTAACTGCCAAGAACTTGAACAAACCCCCCCACCTTTACCCCTCGCACATGCTCCTCGACTTAAAAAACCAAACTTGGTTCTATGAGGAGTAGCTCAGACACACAGCGACAACCCAGAGCACATGGATACCGACTGGCGTGATTTGTTGCACTTTACAAATACAATAATTGATTGATTGAGCTACAAAACCCACATAGGGCTCGCTGAAACAGTACCTTTGGTGGAGCGATGCAGTGACATTGGGGGGCATATTGTGTAGGTAGGCTCTAATGAGGTAAATGAGATGTGTCTTCATCAGGCCACACAGAGTGTCATCAATGAGCTGAGCAGGCTGTAACTCCACTGTCATCAGGCAGCCGCTGCATCATTGTAGATGTGATGCACCAATTCTTCCACCTCAATCAGGGTGATGCATTAATTTTTGTAGAATGCAGCTTCAGAACCCCGTTCTGAGATCCAGAGCTCGGAGGGGGCATCTCAGGGAAGGGTGAGACTCATATAAGGCAGAGTCCAACAGCACCAGGAGAGTTGTGGGTAGTCTTTTAATGTCTCTGAGACTGCAGGAGAGCATGGGTCAAGCCAGCAAACCCTTGGAGATCACTCTGGTAGTAAGGCAGAGTCCTTCTATCATGGTCAGAGAGCAGCCAGGCAACCAGCAGAAAAGCAGTCCTTTCCAGAAAAGATCTCCAGTTGAGTACATTGAGCATCACAGCAGTTCTTTGGACAGAGTTTCAGTACTAGGTCCAGATGTGTCTGATTTGATGGGGCTAGAGATCCAGTACTTATACTCAAATGTGCCTTTGAAGTGGGGGAGACTTCAAAGAGTGGGCTTGAAGTGCACCAGTTCCCTTTCTGCCCAGTTACGTCTGCCAGGCTATCTGTGAATGATATCAGTCCTTTGTGTAAGGTGAGGCCACTACCCTTTGAAGAGGAAGTGTGAACACCTCCACCCTTCCTGCTCAGGAAGGCCCATCAGTATGCAGATAAATGCAGATGCAGTTGATTCTCCTTTGTTTATGGCTATCTGGATGGAACGCATAAGGGTAGTAGTCCACCCGCACAGAGCAAATGTGGATTGGAGACAGGCTGAAAGCCACATAGATCAGTAAGAACAGAGAAATGCCTACTTTCTAAAAGTGCCATTTCTAAAATAGTCTTTACCAGTAAAGAGGAGTTATCATTACTATTCCAAACATGAGGTAACTACTCCTTTCTGATCAGGAGTTACAACTTAAAAGTTAATTAAGGAATTCCTAATGCTGGTCTATGAGAGGAGCAGACACATTGCTTCCTAAGTTAATCCTGCCTTCTATGTGCCAAGCTACTAGAGGGAAAGCAAATAATAATTTAGATTGCTGCAAATTACCCTGACTAGGATTGAGGTCCTACTTTGACAGGGTGCATATCTGTGCAAACTAAGGACCCAATTTCTAACATTGTCGATCAGGAGTGAAGATGGGACTTGTGTTTGTGCTGTGACATACAATGGCTACATGTACACTACCTATGGACAATTAAAGACCATTTTGAATTTTTTCAGCAATTTTTGCTGCTCTACATTTTCAAGACATTCTATGTATCATGTCTCTTGCTAGTTTGACAAAAGGAGCCATGGAGTTTGAGCTGGCTAAGCTGGAGGAGTACACAGTTAATCAGTTGAAAAGCTTCTGCAGAGGGATGCAGGTATCTTTCAGACAAGCCACCAAAAAGGTGGAGTTTCAAATGGTGCTGAGGGCCTGGGCACAACCCCACTCCCAAGAGAAGGATGATTTGGAGAAGCATGTGGAGGGCTTTTCCAAGGACTTACTTGTAACAATTGAGGCGGACACCCCTAGATTTGTGCTCCCTGTGAGGGCAGGAAGAAGTGTCTCCAGTCATGGCCTGCCCCTAGAGGGGATAGCATTCCAGCTGCAGTTGGCAAAATTAAAAATGGAGGCTGAGGGAAAACGGCTGAGGCTGACTCATAAACAGAGTCTAAAAGAGCTTTAACTCAAGGCCAGGCAGGTGGATTCCAGCAGTGATGGTGGCAGCATACATGTAGTTCCTGATGGAGATAAGAGGGTTTGAATACCCAAGTGTTTGGTGCCCAGTTTTGTGGTGGAAGATGACATTGATAAGTGGTTTTCTGCTTATAAAGCTTTGCGGATGGTACACAGGGCCCCTGAATAGCACTAGAGGTGGGTCTGTGGAAACACATGCCAACACGTAGAAGGGACATACTTCTAACATTAAAGGTTGGGTACCAGGCTAAACACACTCATATGAAAGCTATTTTGATTGCCAAATTTGGACTGACCCCTGCGAAGTACCACCAACGATTCAGGGACAGTCAGAGGCTTCCCAACAATGTCTGGATAGATTTAATTGATTACTCCAGAAAAACACTGCATGGGTGGGAGTGGAGCAGCAAAGTTAATGATTATGCTGGGTTGTACAGTTTAATCATGAAAGAGCAACTGCTCATTATCTGTTTTACAGAGTTGCGCCAGCATCTAGTTGAAAGTAATCTGACTGATCTCAGAAATCTTGCTGAGGAGGTGGACCTCTGGGCTACTACCGGAGTGTTCAAAAGGGTAGCTGCGGGGGATACCCACAAAGGTGGTCAGGATTCTCCACAGAAGAAAGAGGGTGGGAGAAAAGCTTAAAAATAAGGAGCTCTCTAACAACCCCCAATTAAATTCCCAAGTTAATGTAACCAGACCAAGTCTGTGTAATGCTTGCTATCTGTATTTAACTATCGGCTCCATCTTGACCACTGACTCCATCTTGTGCTTATTTTAGCTTCAAACGCCATCACATTGGGGACGCAAGTATTTTTGCACATACAGCTTGTTAAACTGTTTTTTCTTTTTCCCATCAGGGAAGGGAACTGACCTTTTGCAGGGTCATACCCCAATCTTTTTGCCTCCTTCCTCCTAAGTTTTCTGACCTGTTTTTCTTGGCTTTAGGACTCTGAGCACTTTACCACTGCTAACCAGTGCTAAAGTGCATATGCTCTCTGTGTAAATTGTATTGTTGATTGACTTTCCATGACTGGCATATTTGATTTACTAGTAAGTCCCTAGTACAGTGCACTAAAGGTACCTAGGGCCTGTAAATCATATGCTACTAGTGGGCCTGCAGCACTGGTTGTGCCACCCACATTAGCAGCTCTGTAAACATGGCTCAGACCTGCCGCTGCAGTGCCTGTGAGTGCAGTTTTAACTGCCAATTTGACTTGGCAAGTGTACCCACTTGTCAGGCCTAAACTTTCCCTTTTCTTACATGTAAGACACCCTTAAGGTAGGCCCTAGGTAGCCCCATGGACAGGGTGCAGTGTATGTTTAAGGTATTACATATACTAATGTGTTTTATGTGTCCTGACAATGAAATACCGCCAAATTCGTTTTTCACTGTTGCAAGGCCTATCTCTCTCAAAGGTTATCATGGGGGCTGCCTTTAAATTTGATTAAAACGTAGATTTCCTTTGGGAGCAGATAGATATATGGAGTTGGGGTCTCTGAACTCACAATTTAAAAATACATCTTTTAGTAAGTTGGTTTTGAGTTTGTGTGCTTGAAAATGCCACTTAGAAAGTAGGCATTTTCTTGCTCAAACCATTCTGTGACTCTGCCCGTTTGTGGATTCCCTGTATGGGTTAGTTTGACAGTTGGGCTGTTTGCACCTCTCTCTAGACAGAGACACTGTGTTAGGAGGGAGGGTCGGAGTGGTCACTCACTCCTGAAAGGGCTGTGCCTGCCCTCACACAATGCAGTCTTCAACCCTCTGGTGTGTTTCTGGGGCACTGGCCAGGGCACGGAAGGATCTCACAAACAAGACAGACTATCCTTTGAAGAAGTCCTACTTCAAAGGCAGAAAGGAGTATAAGAAGAGGTCCCAAAACCCCTGAAAATTAGATCACTTCTGGAATCAAGAGAAGAGCTGAAGAGCTGAGGGGAAGTGGTGCCCTGCCTGTGACTGTGCTTTGTGGAGCTATCCTGCAGTTGCTGCTTCTGCCTGTGAAAGGGGACAAAGACAGGACTTTGTTGTGCATTCCTGCTTGTGAAGAATCTCCAAGGGCTTGAACTGACCTTTCCTCTGGTTGATGAAGTCTCAGGGCCATCAAAGACTTTCCCTGCCAGCACCTTGGCTCTCTACTGAGACTCCTGCCCTGCCAAGTGGTGCCCTAGCCAGATCCTGTGCCCTTGAAAGGTGGAGCTGGCAGACATAGCCTGAAAATCCACAAAGAGACCGCTGTGCCCTTTTCGTGATTCAGCTGATAAACAGCGCGCCACCGGCTTCGCGGCTGAAATCAATGTTCCACCTGCATTGCGGCAGGAAGATCAACCCAACGCAGCTGGAGAAACGACACGCAACACCCACTAAGGGAAGATGATAACGATGCAAACCCCACTCAGCACGGTTTTGTGATACCTTTCGACTGGATTTTCAATGAAACATCGCTGGGCAAGGAAAAACAAGGCAAAGCCTGCCTGGACCCAAGGTGCCTGTCCGGATCGATGCATCGCTCTCTTGCAGGAGAGGAGAAACGACACACATGAGCGGAGGAGGAACGACGCACGGTCTCACTTGCGAGTGAGAAATCGACACATCGCTGGCCTTTTCTGATGCACACTTGACTGTGCTGTGTTATTTACCCAGGTACTTTTGTACACTAACAACGTTTTCGCTGTTTTCTAAAGGATTTAAGACTCTTATTCTTTGAAAGTTCATAAATTGACTTATGTATGTTGAAATTTTGTTGTTTTGGTCTTGTTTTATTTAGATAAATATTCTCTATGTTCCTAAACCTGTGTTGTGTCATTTTCGTAGTGTTTTCACTGAATTAATGTGTGTGTTGGTACAAATAGTTTACACATTGCTTCTGAAGTTAAGCCTGCCTGTTCGTGCCAAGCTACCAAGAGGGTGAGCTAGTGTTAACTGAGGGTGATTCTCCTTTACCCGGACTAGAGTGAGTCCTTCCTTGTACAGGAGGCAAGCTGTCTGCCAACCAAAGACCCCATTTCTAACAGGAACATAGCATGGGGGAGGAATACAGATAAGGATGTACCAGCCTGAGAATGTTAATAGTAGAGCAGGATACAGCTCGGTTTTGGAAACACATCGTGAGATCTAGCCAGTCTCTATTGTGTTTTTTCAACTCTGACCTGGTACAGCTAGCGCTTGAATTTCACAATTTACTCAAAGGGAGGGAGGTTTCTACAATCTTCATCTTAAATAAATTTGTTTAAAGTACATAAAGTGGGAACGCTTGACAACTGGGAGAAGAAGGAACTCATCTTTGGGAATGGACGCATTGCCTAGAGAGTAATCCCAACAGGGTTGTTCTCTTTAGTTTCAGGTGTCCAGAGTTCCACAACCTGAAGTTAGCAGACAAGGGATGATGTTGGAGTCAAGCCCCATGGTGATGAAGTTTTAATTCTAGTTTTGCGGTGTGCATGCATGAATACGTAGTCAATATGTATATATTGTATTCATTGTTGATGTATTGCATTTTCTTTGAACATTATTGTTCTATTGCTATTTTAAGGGTGGCACATGTGTTGCTCAAGTTATGATCTTCGTGTAACTTGAGAAGTCCCTTAATAAATGCATTACTCAGACTAAGAGTGCTGCACTCTTTGCGTTTCTTTCACTTTGTTCCCTCTCGGTCTGAAGTAAAGCAGAACAATATGACTCTAATAAGAAAGGGTTCTTTTACCATAAGACAGGCAGGTTTGTACCCCAATGTGCAGGGTGCTCCTAGTATGGTCACTCTAAGTGTGACTCCAAGTGGCTCCATAGTGCACAGCACCCCCACTGATAGGAAGGCAACTAGGTTGGCCAGTATAGTACTCAGGGAGGTGGTAGTCCCAGCTAGCTTTGGGGAATAGACAAAGGTAACCTTATTATCCCTGGGGTAAACAGTGCCAAAAGCCACATACCTGGAAATAGATCCAAGTATAGGCAGTGGGTCACCATTAATGGCCAACGGGTAAAGGATCTGTGTGACACAGAAGCCAGCATGACAACCATCAAGTGTCAGCTGGTGTCAGCAGTTCAGGTCCTACCGAACATTTTCCACCAAGTCGTAGTCGCCGACTCTTAAAATTGCTGTGAGCCCTGCCATACCTATAGATTGTCTGTTAGGCAATGACCTGGAGCGCACTACCTAGAGGGAGGTAGAGCTTCGATCTCACTTGGAGATGATGGTATTGCCTTAGTGGGTCTGGATGACCACACAGTCCATGGCTGCCCGGGAAGGGAGTCAAGGGCATCTGGGGCCTGGAACAATGGCCCAGACAGCTGCCAGGGAGAGGGGAAAGGGGCAGGGGAAACTGGACCCTAACGTTCCTGCAGTGGAGGTTGACATGGTCACCTGAGGAGGAGTCTGCTGAGCCAAACAGGGAGCACATTGCTGCGCTAGGTGACCTACCTAAGCCTGCTGCTGGCAAGTTGAGTGCAGGCCCACCAGGGAGGGGTTCTGCACAGCGCAGAGAGAGTGTCCCACTCCTGAGGGCTTGAGGTGACAAGGCCTCAGCCCATGCACCGGGTGAAAAGTCTGGCATTTACCTTATCTAGTGGGAGAACAATCTCCGCTACAGAGAGCCTGAGGCTCTAGGAGGTGGGTCAGCCCATGTGCTAGTCATCCCCTAATGTTACCAGGCCTTCATACTGGTTTTGTCTCATGACATATCCTTGACAGGACAGGACCTTCACGCCTCCCACTTTTATTGACCTTGAATGTGGACAATCTCGGATACATTCTGCAGGTTTTGTCTCACCTGCTGGGCAAGTGGGAAAACAGGGAAGAAGCTGAAAGATCCCTTGATCCAACTCCCCATCATTGGCACCCCCTTTGAAAGGGTGGGCATCAACATAATTGGTCCACCAGACCTCAAGACAGCTCTGGACAATAGGTTTAGCCTGGTCTTGGTAGATCATGCAATAAGCAACCCAGAGGCAAGCCCTCTGATGACAGTGACTGCACTTGTAATGACCAGAACTCTAATGGGGATCTTTACCCATGTGGGGTTCCCCAAAGAGATTGTGTCTGACAGAGGCATTAGCATCATGTCTGTGTACATAAAGTCTATGTGAAATGTGTTTGGTATCACGTACAAGTTCACCACACCCTGTCTCCTCCAAACCAATGGTCTAGTTGAAAGATTCAAGAAGTCCTTCAAGGGCATGATAGCAAGCCTACTTGAGGCCATGAGGCATAAGTGGGACCTTCTCTTGCCATGCCTTTCATCTTCTACTGGGAGGTGCCATAGAAAGGAGTAGGGTTCAGTCCTTTCAGACTCTTCTATAGCCACCCTGACAGAGGACCACTAAGCCTTGTCAAGAAGGGGCGGGAGAAAGCTCCCAAGAAATTCCCCAGGATGTGGTCAGCTACATGCTGGCCCTTCTAGAGAAGGCCAACAGCAACCTTGAGACCATCTAGGAGGTAATGAAACACTGGTATGACCAGAAGACCACTCTGGTAGAGTTTCAACCTGGCCAGAAAGTAAGGGTCATGGAGCCAGTGGAGTCCAGAACTCTTCAAGACTGCTGGACTGGCCCATGTGAAATCAAGGAGCGTAAGGCAGAGGCCACTTACTCAGTGGACCTCCAGACCCCTAGAAACCCCACATAAGGATGCGCCATGTCAATAGACTCCAGCCAAATTTTGAGGGATCCGAAGTGAGCAAGCTCCTTGTGACCAATGAGGGTGTGGAGGAGGAGAGTAAACCTTTCCAGGACCTCCCCTCTGCACAGGATCATGATCGGTCAGTGGAGGGTGTCAACTTCTCTGTCACACTGACCCCAGAGCACCAAGATGACTGTCCCCAGTTGCTAAGACAGTTTGCCTCACTGTTCTCATTCACACCTGAACTCACACACCTGTGTTTCCATGGTATTGAGACAGAAGACAGTCCCCCTAAAACAAAAATTACAGGGTGAAAGACAGCTTCAAGGCAGAGGTCATCAACAAGTTAGCTTTAGGGGTTAGTCCCTGGTCTAGCACTATGGTGTTGGTAACAAAGGCGGCTCCTCTGCGTACTCAACCAGAACTCTGGTTCTGTATGAACTACAGGGGACTCAGTTACATTACCCAGACTGAAGCACATCCCATCCCCAAAGCTGAGGAGCTTGTGGAAAGACTAGGCACTGCCAAATGCCTCAGTACTTTTGATTTGACATTAGACTACTAGCAGATCACCTTGAACTGAGGAAGCAAGAGAGAGGTCAGCATACTCAAGCCCTGAGGACCTTTACCAATTCCGGGTGATGCCCTTTGGCTTGAAGAATGCCCCGGCTACCTTCCAAAGGTTGGTTAACAGGGTCATGCCGGGTAAGGAGATTTTCTGTGCCACCTATTTAGACAATATTACAGTCTACAATTCCAGCTGTAACAGGACTGTTCCCATTTTCCACTTTTTTAATCATGTTGATCTTAAATGGTTAGCAAACTTTACTAAACAGTCAGTCACTATTATCATTGAGGCGCATAGAACCCAATTAAATACAGCTTGTTGAAGTAGTCATTTGAAAGAGGCTCTAACACATGGCAATCTATTGGTCTGTGTTTTAATGAGGGAAAGTAACTTGTTTGAAAATACCAACAATTTTATACATACATCTGTCATAAATATTCCTTTGCCCCTATTTATTTTTATATCATGAATGCAGAAATACTGTAACATCGATGGGACTAATCTTTCCTTGTATCATTGACTTATCCTTCATTGATCTTGACATTCTTGGTGATTTTAAGCTTCATCTGTGCACTTTAACCCACTTAGCTCTCTTTATTCAACATGTCTCTCTCTTCTCCTATAAGTTCTTTCTCCCCACCTACACTTATGGCAAACAACTTGATCTTATGCAAAGAGGGGCAAACATTAACCCTAAATAGCAGACCATACTGTTTTTCGTGGCCATTCTGCTTCTGAGCCAATGCTCCATGTCAGAATGTAGAGTATGAGGCTTGAGGGTTTGGAAGCGGTTGTGACAGGACCTAAAGGGCAGGGAAGATGCTCCTTGTAATAAAGCTAGATTTATTTCAGAACGTTTCCCACATCTGTCACTTACAATACTGTCAACAAGCGAGGCACGGCAAAGCTCTGTTTCCTGCTTGCTTCTACTGTGGACCCTTGTGATGTATTGGTGACTTCATCAGGTGACAGACACATTGTGAGGGCCACATACGGTGAGCCACAGAGGGGTATTGGGCACACTGCACCACTTCCCATGGAGTTAGCAGCTTATTGCATTTCTGGGCTGATCCTCTGCTTTAGACACCATTGGAGGAATCATGGTGATGCCATCAATGCAAGGGAACTTGGATAACAGCAGTCAGCTTTGTTGCCTGAATTCCATGGGGCAGACATCTCTACTGCTGTGTTATTGGGATTTTCTTTTCTGTCCCGCTACATTTTTTAAAAACATTTCAGGTGTGACTATGTATAAATATTATTTTTGGTGACTACTTTATGCACCTTTTGGTACATGCGTAATTCTTTTGATTAATACAGTTTATGAGTGTTCATTGCAGACATTCTTTTGCTTACTAATTTCTGCTGTCAAGCATTCCTACACTACTTGTCTATTTATCCAAGCTTACTGCTGGTACTATTACATATACATCTTCAATATGCAGGCAATAAACTCACCTTCTCCATTTTTGCAGCCACATGGTGAACCACCTATTGCCTGGAAAGTGTGGTCCAAAGTATTTAAAGCACTTCTTGAAGCTATTGGTGGTTTAAAGTCCAAACCTGGAAGTTAAAAACTGATTGTTGGATTATTCATTAGGAGTGGAAGGTCAAGAGATTTTTGCACACTTGCCCTTGTTCATGCCTGATAATGAGGAAGAAGAGCTAGATGAATATGAGGAAGCAGTCAAGAGATTGGAGAAACAGGTAGGCGTGATTTAGCATTTTTCTGCATCAGCTTATTGGAGATCAGTTTGTTATGAGGTGTTTTAACAACAAAACTCAGGAGAGGCGTATGTCTTCTGAAAACCAGTCTCTCGTGGAGACTGTGGATACTGTCAATAGTATCAAAGGTTCCAAGTTGTCTGTGAAGGAATTAAAGCAAAATACTGAGAAATGTGTTATGGTAGTCAAAGGTACCAAGACTATGCCTAATAAATCATCTTACACTGAGAATAGAAAAAGAGGAAACCTCTGTTATCACTGTGGATCAAAGTTCCATATTTCCTCTTGAAAGCTGTTTACAGCTCTAGAGAAGGACTGTAACAAATGTGGAATTTCTCTGCACTTTGCCAGAGTTTGGCGGCCAGAGTGTGGCGGATGAACGTGACAAAAAACATGGTGAGTGTGGTACCTGACAGCTCTAATCCAGGATTGGCAAACAGTATGAACAACTTCTTTAGTGTGTCTGAAGTAAGGTTCCCAGATCTAAGGATCCAATGAGGATTTTGCCATTGGTGATGCAGCTAATCCTTTGCTAACTGACTCAGGATCTAAGGTCACTATCATTTCCATACACACATTGACTACCAGGTTTTCTGACACTATTTTATTGCCTCCAAATAATTCACTTTATGGATATAATGGTGATAAGATTGACTTGAAAGGATTCTTTAACACTGTGATTGGTTTTAAGGGCAGGGAGGTGCTAGGCAAGGTGTATGTCTCATGTAAGGGTCCTTACATTCTTGAGTGGCACTACCAAGGATGTATTGGTCTTAGACTGAGATTTGAGCAACAGGTTTGGTGCGTGCGTGAAGACGTGGTTTGAGATGTGAATGATTTTGAGACCGTCTCGTGATCTGGTGTTTGAAAACAAACGTGGTAAACTGGTTAGATTTGAACATGAAATTAAACTTAAAGAAGGTTCTGTGCCTGTCAAACACAGGTTAGGATGTGCTCCTGTGAGTATTAGGAAGAGTTGGAGGAGCTTCTCGCTCAGTTATATCAGGATGGGGTGATTAAGCCAGTAGTCCCAACTTTCCATGGGAGAAGATAGGAATTGATATTACTGGACACGTTTGGGAGAATAGCCATTAGTGGTATTTGATTGTGATTGCAGACTACTTTTCCAAGTGGCCAGAAGTGGAAGTTGTACAAAGCTGTATGTTAATAAGATCATACAAATTCTTGTTAAGTTGATTTTGAAGGAAGGATTGCCAAAAGACGTTTTAAGAGATAATGGATCACAATTTATCTCAAATACTTTTAAATACTTTTTGGGCAGGAATGGTATCATGCACAAAACAATCTCTGCATATCATTCTGCTGGGAATTGCACTGTAGAGAGTTTCAACCAACTTATTAAAGGGATTGTTCAATTGGCAAGTAGCAGCCAGTTAAACAGAAGAAAGGAGATGTTCCGCACAGTATGGTCCTATAGGACCACACCTAGCATTACCATGGGACGTAGTCCTTTTGAATTGATGAGAGGGTATACACTGTTTTGTAAGAACAATGTAGGATGGATGGCAGCTTCGAGAAAGGTGGAGCGACCCCCTAAAATGGTTAAGGAGAAGTTGTCCAAAGCCCAGGCCAAGTATAAAAAAAACTGTGATGATGAGAATGGATGTAAACCATGTCAAATTGAAATTGGTGATTGGGTGGGGGTTAAAATAGGAGGTATAGTGAGAACAAAAATCACAGGAAACATTCAGAACCTTTGTTAGTTGAAAAGGAATTCTGCAATTCCACACAATTGGATGATGGCAGGGTGTGGAGTCTGAGTTTGCCCCCTTTGTGCAGTAAAAAAGGGTGTGACTCTGGGAGAAAAGCATACAGTGTACAAGAAGAGTGTAGAGGTGTGAGAAAGGAATTCAAATAGCTGGATGATGTGAAGATGAATGATGGTGATCAACAGGTTACTGAACCTCAACAAGCGGTTACTGAACATGTGGTACACCAGGACACAGGAGAATCAAGTGATAATGAACGTACAAAATCACCTAGACCTCTGGTACACCCAGATACTGGTGACAGTAGTGGGAGTGAACCTGAACAGCCCAGTCTTGTTATACCCGGCCTCTGTGTTGGAGGTACAATTAGAAAACGGGATTGAGTCGTAAACAAACCTAATAAATTTGAGGATTTTTTTTGTGAGTGAGATTGCATATTGATCCCTGTGGAAGAATGACCATCATTTATGTATTTTATTTACATCTCATTTCACGTGTTTTATTAATGTTTTATTGTATACGTTATGTATTATTATATTTATTGTACAGTTAGCCATAAGGTTATTTATGATATTGTCATCTCTTTGATCTGCATAGATAGTTGCAGTGTTGAACCAAGGTTTCATCAAGTTGAGAACGACTTTTCCCCGTCAATACGGAACTCATGTTAGTTCTTTATCTACGTATTGGATTAAGCCCAGAAAGATACGCTCACACATTTGTCAAGTACTTTTTTTTTATCATTTACGCTTTTGATGCATCAATGAAGTAATGTGATCAGAGGGTAAAATATAGCATTTATGTGGCACTACATATAATTTGTCTTTACTCGTGCTAATATGTGTAGATTTTAAGACAGCGGGATGGATATAAAGAAAGTGCATTTATGTCATATACTGTTCTATGCTAATAATTCCCTTGATGTAAACTGAAACGATGAACTGAAACTATGAGCATCATATCTGCATTAGAGATAAGCCAATTTAACTCCATTCAGATAACACATTACAACAGTTTTGAGAAGGCCAAAAAGAATGGCGGAACTGTGTGCTTACCTCTCACCTTGTTATACTACAAGCATCCATAGGCACAACCTATCACTTTCATTAAATGCCTCTGATATAATTCATACCCATCTTTCTGTCATTGTTACCAAGGCAACCAAACAAATATTTTGCAGTCCTATGTCTGACCAAAAACACCTGTGGTATTGAAGGTGATGTAACAGAATTCCACATTGGGCCTATTTGCCGGTTAGAAAGAGATGCTCCTAAAAATGTTTCAAGTATTTATTTTCCTTTGCTCGGAAAATATCCATGACTTGGCTGCTCCAGAAATCGGACGCATTTTGAGCGGAGGCCGTTACTTTGGTCCTTGTTGCAGGAAATCAAAAGAGCAATAACGATTGATTCTGCCATCAAAACTCAAAGACCAACTATTTATACATTGGAAGAGAGTATGATATTAACAACAGTAGTCTAAACTGTCTTTGCTAAACTCAGGATTTAGCGGGCAGGCCAGGTAACACAAACGTGGTTTTCGTACAATTAGGGACATCTGGTTTAGTTACACAAGACTCCAATGGCATCAATATTGACAGCACGCCAACGATGCAGGATTTAGCAGAAACCCTCTGACATAACTCTTGCAAGTTTATTTGCGATTCAGTTCACTTTAAATAAACACTACCACACAATTCATCGAACAGCAAGGATGTGCTTAGCAAGCCTAATATCAAATCTGAATTGGTCGTAAAACATTCCTCAGGCATAAACTGTTCAGTTGGATTTAGTTGCCTAATACATAGAGAAATCTCCGAAAACCATTTGTGAGTACAAGAAAGAGTTCTACGGAAGTACTTTTATAACAGTCTGGCATGCCTTCCGCTCTATAAGGTCCCACTGCGTATTAAATTGAAAAGAGAACACCGGCCTTTTAATTTGTTCTAAATTAATATATAAAGATGTCCTAAATAGTGCATTTTATACCAAGTTTAGATGTTTGGAGTTGATTGAAAGAGTACTATAGTGGTACCCAGAGCAAAGCATCTAGGTGCTCACTGTATTTACTGCAGTAACACGAAAAAACAATACTCTATATTACGGTCCCTCAGGTCAAAAATGGGTTTTTACTCCGTAAGGCAGTAATTTGACGGAGGCAGTGCCAAGTAAAACACTGTCCAGTTGTCTAAAATAGTAAAACGTTAAATTTAGTTGGTATTAATATTGGATGTTTTAAAACAGTAAATATTTGATAATATACAGCATATCATGCAGAATGTTCTCTGGTCAACACTACAACGGAGATAGACGTTAGGTATACCAAGGTCAATTACAACATCGTATGCACGACCTCAACTAAGTTAAATATATATCTTCAATGCAAAGTTACAGCTGTCTTGATGTGGAGCACACCGCACTGACAGATCTTCAAGGTGGTTAGACTTCCCACTGGAACTAATGGGCAGGTTCTCTCCAGACACTGAAACTCTCTTCCATTATCTCATCAGTTCTAACCTGAAGCATATGCAGGTCCTCAGCCACAGTCCATTCTGCCACCTATATCTTGCATTTACTAACTTGTTTACATCGTATTTCCTGTTAAATTGCAAATATGTTCTGTATTCAGCTCTTTGGGTTAAAGTTCTACATACTGTGAATTGGTTTAACCACATTGCTGTGCTTCTACAGATTAGATTTGTGTATCACTTATACACAGAAGGGAGTTAATAATTTAGGGTGTAGCCTCATATCAATACAGAAATTGAGGATCCCTGATTGATTTTTTTTTTTGTTGTTTAAAACTGTTCTCTATTGTTGAGTTCCTGCCAAAGCATCTCCAGATTTATATTTGTTCTTTCTGGGAGGACTCCACCATGGCCCGTATAACAATAGGGTTCACTTTTCTACACAAACACGATTGAGTGCACCACCTTGGGGACCTCGATTTCCACCACGTAGACACTAAAAACCCCAACTCCGTCCTCAACAGCCTTAACAACCTCTTACTCACCAGCTGTCCAAGGACCAACAAACACAGCTGGCCACACCATCCACCTTATTTTCTACTCCAATAGCAGGATCACCACCACCCATATGACCCCACTGACATGGTCCAACCACTACAACATACATTTCAAGACACCTGCACACCAAGTCACCCCACCTGAAAAACCCAAAGAACCATCAAGACACTGGGGAAAATATCCGCAGAAAACTGGACAAAGAACACACAGGAACACCCACCCAACGAACCGGGGAACCTTGTTGTCAACAACAAGCTGTTCAATAATCGGCTCTCTGACTGCGCCAACTGCACGCCTCCCACCAGAAACACCACCTTCAAAAACAACTTGAGAGAAAATGGAGCCTGGCAAACGCCACCGTATGACCCACATACAAAGTTGCCCCCAACCTCTACCACCAACAACAACAAGATGCAAAGAAAAAGGCCCTAACTCTCAGACACGAAGCCAGCCTCAACAACACCAAAGAACTCTTCACCATCATAAAGGAGTTCTCCAACCCCAAAACTACTAACAATGACATCACCCTGTTAGACTTGGTATCACTAACATGGTCTCCCCTAACTTTTTGCCCCTACTTCCCAGATTGTTTCTGTGTGCTGGACTCTGTTTTTACTGTTTTGTTTGCTCTGGACACTTTACCACTGCTGACCACCGCTAAATTGTAAGTGTTCCCTGTATAAATTATATGTGTACATTGGCTTATCCATGATTGGCATATTTGATTTACTAGTAAATGCATTTCTGTGCAGTATATGTTTAAGGTATACCATATACTAGTGTGTTTGATATGTCCTGACAGTGAAATACTGCCTAATTCGGGTTTCACTGTTGCAAGGCCTATTTCTCTCATAGGTTAACATGGGGGCCACCTTTAAATATGATTAAGGTGTAGATTCCCTTTAGGAGCAGATAGACATATGGAGTTTGGGGTCTCTGAACTCACAATTTAAAACTACATCTTTTAGTGAAGTTGGTTTTTAGATTGGGTGTTTGAAAATGCCACTTTTAGAAAGAAGCATTTTCTTCCTTAAACCTTTCTGTGACTCTGCTTGTTTGTGGATTCCCTGTTTGGGTCAGTTTAGGGCTGTTTGCACCGCTCCTCTAGACAGTGACACAAAGGGAGCTGGGTTGTAGCTTGCATATCCTGATGAGCCATCTGGGCTGAGAGGAAGAGTGGTCCCTTCCACCTAAAGGGCTGTGTCTGCCCTCACACAATGCAGTCTTCAACCCCCTGGTGTGTGTCTGGGGCCTGGCCTGGGCAAGGCAGGGTCTTGAAAACAACAGAGACTTCTCTTTGAAGTAGGCCTACTTCAAAGGAAGAAATGGGTATAAGAAGAGCACTCAAACCCCTGGAAATCAGATTACTTCTGAAACCAAGAGGAACCTCTCCCAAGGAGAAGAGCTAGAGAAGGTGGAGGAAGAGCACTGCCCCTTTGCCTGTGACTGTGCTTTACTGGGTTGGCCTGCAGTAGCTGCTTCTACCTGAGAGAGGACAAAGACTGACTTTTGTATGACTTCCCACTGGTGAAGAATCTCCAAGGGCTTGAAATTGAGCTTGCCTCCTGTTGTGGAAGTCTTAGAGACAGCAAAAACTTCTCTCTGCCAGCCCTTGGGCTTTCTGCTGAGAGTCCTGACTGCCAAGTGGTGCTCTAACCTGTCTCTGGACCCTTGAAAGGTACAACTGGTGGGAAAGGACAGGAATCCACGCAAAGACCGCCATGCGGGGAAACTTTCGATGCACCACCCGCTTTGTGGCTGAAAAATGACGCACGCTGGCCTCGTGGCTAAAATCTACCGTCCACCTGCATCGTGGCTGGGATATTGACACAACGTAGCTGGGGAAACGATGCGCAACACTTGCAGTGGCTGCTGTTAATGACGCAAGCCCCAAGCAGCACAGTTTCTTAACACCGTGCAACCGGATTTTGATGCAACATCACTGGGCGTGGAAAATCAACGGAAAGCCTGCCCGGACCAGAGGTGCCTGTCCGGATCGACGCACCACACTCTTGCAGAGAGGAAAAACGACACACACCGACCCGACCGGAGGAGGAACGATGCACGGTTTCGCTTGTGAGTGAGAAATTGATGCTTCACTGGCCTTTTCCAATGCTCACTCGCCCATGCGGTGTTATTTTGACGCAACCCGGATACTTTTACACGCTAACACTGTTCTCACTTTTTTCTAAAGGACTTGACTCTTATTCTTTAAAAATTCATAACTTGACTTGTGTATGTTGGATTTTTGTCATTCTGGTCCTGTTTTGTTTAGATAAATATTACCTATTTACCTATTTTTCTAAACCTTTGTTGTGTCATTTTGTAGTGTTTTTACTGAGTTACTGTGTGTGTTGGTACAAATACTTTACACATTGCTTCTGAAGTTAAGCATGCCTGCTCGTGCCAAGCTACCAAGGGGGTGAGCGGGGGTTATCTGAGGGTGATTCTCCTTACCCTGACTGTAGTGAGGGTCCTTGCTTGGACAGGGGGTAACCTGACTGCCAAACAAAGACCTCATTTTTAACACACCTCATCCCAAGCACTCTGCAACAACCTCTCAAACTTCTTCAAACAGAAGTCTGCCACGATCTACATCATATTCAACCCACAGCATACTGATACAAACGGCCAGCAGGCCACCTCCCTCCGCCAAACAGCATCTAGGCAATTGGAAGCCCTTCTCAAATGAAGACACCACTGTCCTGATGAATACCACCCACTCAGGCGATCCCTCACACCATGCCACCACTAGATATACAACCTTGAAAGAACCATCATTTACCCCATGCTCACCGCTGTCATCAACACCTCCATCGCCACTTCCACCTCCCCGTCTTGCTTGAAAAAATGAGGAAGTCAATCCCTTATTGAAGAAAGAAACAGCTGAACTCCACATCCTCAGTAGTTACAATCCCATTGTGTTCCTGCCTTTTTTAGATAAATCATGGTGAAAGCCTTGAATACCCAACTCGTAGACCACCAAGAACTCCATCAACCCCTAGACAGCTGTCAATCTGGCTTTCACACCAACCACAGCGCAGGAGCAGACTTCATGCTGGCCACCAATGACATCAGCAGCATCCTCGACCGAGGACAATTTGCTGCACTCATCCTTCTTGACATCTCCGCAGCTTTCAAAACGCTCTCCAACAACTCACTTATCAGCAAGCTCCAGCACTGGGTATCTGTGGACTATCAAGTGGATATCCTCCTTCTTCGTTGACAGAACTCAAAGAGTCAGACTTCCCCCTTACACCTCAGAACCCAAGAAATTCATCTTCGGAGTCTCTCAATGATCATCACTCAGCCCAACACTCCTCAACATTTACATGATACTGCTCATAGACATTGTCAGAGCCCATAGCATCAACATTGTATTCTACGCTGATGACAAACAGCCCATCCCCTCCCTTACCAACTCAACCAGCACCACAAAAGCATACTTTGCTAACTGCATGAGCAACTTTTCTGCTTGGGTGAAAAAGAAGTGCCTCCAGCTCAAAAAAAGACAAAACCAAAGTCCTTATCTTCAGCAACAATAACACCCCCAATAGGATGCTTCTTGGTGTCTCTCCAAACTTGGCCTCCCACCAAGTCCTGTTGACCATGCCATGAACCTCATGATCATACTGGACACCAGCCTCTCCATGAGCTGACAGCTTAACGCAGTCGCCACATCAAGCTTCCACATTCTGCAAATGCTATACAATATTTTCAAGTGGATTCCACTTAACACCAGATGAACAGTAACCCAGACTCTTATTACAAGTAGACTTCACTACGGAAACACCCTCTACTTCAGAATCCCACCGCATGTTCTTCTCTAACTCCAAACCACCTGGTCTGCTGCCAACGGATTCATCCAGAGAATCTGGTGAAATACCCACATCTCACCACGCCTCAAAAATCTCCACTGGCTCCCAGTCCAGGAAAGATAGAAGTTCAAGCTACTCAACCACGCCTACAAAGCTCTCCAAAACACCGGTCCAACATACTTCAACCACCGCCTCAACTTCTATCAACCCACCAGACACCTGCGATCTGCGACCCAGGTAAGCTCACACCTCCTTGCATCAATAAGACCAGAAATGGTGATGCCCCTTCTCACTCATACCTCGCAGCCAAGACCTGGAACAACCTCCTGCAACACCTCAGAACCTACCCTTTCTCACGGACTTCCAAAGGAACCTCAACAAATGGCTCTTCCAGATGAAACAGGCAAGATTTCCTCCTTCTCCCTTAGGCCTGCCATACACAGCTCCTGGATACCCTTGTAGGTGATTAGTCGTGCTCTACAAACACACATAACATAGCATTTCCCTGCTTGTGCCACAGCACACCTTTAAACAGGTGTGGTAAGCACAAACCGGGAAAGTGCACCATATTATAATGCATGTGCTGCCATCAGGGAAGCCGCAAAGTTATTCTGCCCAGAAGGCTGCACATTCAGTAAAATACAAAGTGGCTGGTTTAAAGTCTCTCTGTGTTTCTCTGTGCAGGTGGCAACATGCTTGCACTCTGAAGAGGAGAGAGATCCTCTTGCATATGAGTACAGTGAGTGACTGCCCCCCGTTGTACTGGCAAGTCTAGGGGATCCAGGGGACGCTCTTTTTCTCATCCAGGGGGCCTCCTTCAGTAGGTGCAATAAGTCTGCCACCATTTTCTGTACACCTCCTAATGGCCTATAATACAACGTAGTTGCAGAGGCAAAGAGATTCCCTCATTTGCATGGGGCCACACCCCCATGCAATGAGAGGGCAGCCTCTCATGCTAGTGCTGGCACTACATGTGAGCCAATGCTATCAGCATTACAGAAGGGGCCACACAAGTGTCTGCATTCCCTTTTGTAACACCATCGTGCCCTGGAGGAGCACAAAATGGGTGTGAACACCTGTTGCACCCCTGTGGCACAATATATAATACAGCCCCTGGTATAGAACTTCCATCAGCTGTTGAGTCGCTGTTGACTCTGGGTGTACACAATGTACCATACTCCCTGGTGGACTCCACTGTCATCATGCCATGCACTTATGCACCCTATGATGGCCTGAACGTTATGATAATGACGGTTCCTAAAATGTGTGGTTGGTTGGTGCACGTAGCCCGCGTGTTCTCACCTTCTCCACAACAACTCATGCTTATGAGCAACGATATAAGAAGCACAGTGTACGGAGCACGTCAATGAAACTCACACACCTCCTACTAGTCCACACTACATCCTGCACTTCATCGAACCCGGTCCCTGAAACATCAAAAGCAACATCGTTGGCCACGGAAATAGCACTGCTTCGATGAAATCAGGATGTTGACCACTTTACTCAGCCCTCCTTAATCTGGTCATAATCATTAATCGTGTTGTGAAATACATTCCTTGTTTCTTGTTAAATTTTTCCTTTGCCTCTAAATCATATTCGCTTAAATTTAATTTCTGCATGGTAATTGTTTTTTATTCCCCATTTCACCTTGAGACTTCGTGTGAAGCCTCGCTTTCGTATCCCCAAAAGGTCAAAGGCTTTATGGCTCAATAAAGCGGATTTTTTTTACACAGGCTCCTGCTCTTTTGACACAATCTGTATGGTACTTCTAATCCTGCCAATTGATTTATTTAATCCTGGTAGATGCCATCTATTACACATTTTTCTCAGCATTTACTTAAAACACGAGCAGATGGTCAACAAAACCAATTAACCTTTCCCACTCTCCCTTTCAGATTTTTCACGTCTCCACAGTCCACGGACAAATGAACGCCAGCTACCAGGAGACTGGGTGCCAGTCTGTGATGAATGGAAAAACCCGCTGGCACGCTGCTCAAATGCACTTCCCGAGGATGGGTTTGGGCACCTAAATCGTGTTTTCGTTTTGTCTAACTAAATTCTAAGCAACCGAAACACAAGATATGCAGCGGGATTTAACGAGATATCCATTTTGTTTGAAATGGTGCTGTCTCTAATACTTAGTGCTTGCATATTCAAAGCTTATTTTCTTAGGGCTGTATTCTTGGACCAGTGACGCACCACAGTGTGTTATAATTGGCAATAGATACCCCATGAGAGGGATGAAAAACCTACTCCATTTTGCATCTGCAATGCATCTTAGTACAGAAGCTCACCACGCTGCACCTCGAGGGCCCATAAACTCTGCATGCCTACTAACACACCACACTACACAACATTTTAGGGCTACAATCCCACTACACTGTCCTGTGCACTGATAATGTGAAACCCAAATCACTGCACAGTATCAAAGGTGCATTAACTATTCAATGCCTCTGCATTTCATGGGCACTAATCCACACAGCGTACTGCGGGCCGTATTTATACTTTTTGGCGCACAACTGCGCCAACGCAGTTGTGCGTCAAAAAATGTAACGCTGGCTAACGCCATTCCAAAGCGCCATGTGGGCACCGTATTTATGGAATGACGTTAGCCGGGGGAGCTGCGTGGTGTGCGTAAAAAAAAATGACTTACACCAGGCAGCGCCGACGTAGGGGAAAATGGAGCTTGGGCACCAAAAAATGGGGCAAGTCAGGTTGAGGCAAAATTTTCGCCTCAACCCGATTAGCGCCATTTATTTTGACTCCCAACCCCCATTGAAATGACTCCTGTCTTAGCAAAGACAGGAGTCATGCCCCCTTGCCCAATGGCCATGCCCAGGGGACTTCTGTCCCCTGGGCATGGTCATTGGGCATAGTGGCATGTAGGGGGGCACAAATCAGGCCCCCCTATGCCACAAAAAAATAATAATAATACTTACCTGAACTTACCTTAAGTTCCCTGGGATGGGTCCCTCCATCCTTGGGTGTCCTCCTGGGGTGGGCAAGGGTGGCAGTGGGTGTCCCTGGGGGCATGGGAGGGCACCTCTGGGCTCCTTCTGAGCCCACAGGTCCCTTAACGCCTGCCCTGACCAGGCGTTAAAAAATGACGTTAAAACGGCTGGAAGTCATTTTTTTTGACCCGCCCACTCCCGGGCGTCATTTTTGCCCGAAAGTGTACATACGGCGCACATGCCTCAGAGTAATTTTTTAGACGGGAACGCCTACCTTGCATATCATTAATGCAAGGTAGGTGTCCATGCTAAAAAATGACGCAAACTCCAAGATCTTTGGCGCTAGACGGGTCTAACGCCAAAGTATAAATATGGAGTTAGTTTTGCGTCGGATTTGCGTAAAACAAAACAACGTAATTCCGGCACAAACAGAGTATAAATATGCCCCTGCATTCTTCCAGCAGTAATCCAGCACACAGCACTAAAGTTGCCAGTAACCTCTACATTACACTTCAACAAAGTGATATTAATCAACCACACTGCACAGCTTCTGAGGGACGGCCACCCAGGCCTTTTATTATGTAATGGGTGCACTGTCCCTGTGCGTGTAATGCCACACCTTTAAACAGGTGCACTGGGTGAAAACAAGGACTGTGTGCCCTATTACAATCAATGTGCTAGCCCCAGGACAGGCAAAAGTTGGCACCCTGAGGCAGCGCTTTCTTTAAGTATAAAGCAGCTGTTTTAAGCAGCTGGTTTGTGTTTCACTGTACAGGTTGCATTTGACCTGCATTCAAAGGGGTGAGAGAGTGACTGCACACACCTGCAGAGCCTGGGCATCAATTCACCAAAATGCCTGGGGTAGCGGAAGTGACATGACATGCAACACCATTTTATCTTTACTTTGACTCTCACACACACATGCTTACACATACACACAAATTCACACCCTTTCACATAAACACACTCACCCGCGAGCATGTATACAACTTACATTTAAAAACATTTTTTACTTATCTTTGCTGCCAAATAGGGTTAATTTCTAGCTAATTGTACTCCATTTTATATTGCATAAATAGTGAATAATTTGATTCACTATTTGGGTAGTAAAAAATTGACAGAAAGCCAGGAAAGTGGGTCATCACCGACGTCCATGAGACCGGGCTCCCTCTGTTTTCCAGGCACTCATTTTGCCACCTCTGAGTCCAGGGGTCGAAAAGGCAGTGCCAGGAGTTGCAGTTGCGACCCCTAAATAATGTCCATGCTGCAGAGTGATTACTGGTGGCCCTAAAAACTAGTAATGCCTGCTCTTTCTCTGCACCTGTCTTTCATTTTCACCTACACTATGACTTACTCTAAAGCTCCTCCATTACTGTACTCTTTGGGGACTTCATTTTCTGGTAGATTCATAATGTAATGTGGTGGTGTCTTCTTATGCATGTGTAAAACCCAGCATATGCTGGAAAGGCACTTCACAGTCTTCTGACAGTCTTCAGGGATTTGCAAGACTTTGACCCACAAATACACCTAAACATCATCAAAGTGCTTTAAATTGGGAATGGTAGGCCCAACATCAGTAAACCCACCTGCATCTTCATGTGAACTACTCATGTCTCAGAGGATGCCCCTCGTACATACTCAACCCATATGACAAGACCAGGCAGCACTGGACCCTACCCATAACAGTGCTGATGAGTCAGCCACATGCTGTCACATTCAATGCCATCAGTGAACTCCCAAACGGTAGGACTCTAACGGGCCCAGTGATAATGAAGTATAAAAAACTAATTAAGAGTAGAGAACATCTCAATGCTATCACAAAAACAATTTCCATTACATATATTTCCACAAGATCTTGTCACTAATTAATTTGTAATAAAATAAGTGCCAGGGTCCTTCTCAGGGGGTCATAGCAGCTGGCACCACCCATTGCCCCTGCCTGTACTGCCAATGAGAGTATGAACACAACAATTGAGCATTGCACTTCTACAAGTGTGACAATTCAGACTACTTCAGGCCACTCAAAACAATTAGAATAGTGTGGGCAGCAGGTATTATTCATTATTAATGTATATTGAACTAGTAAATGCTGTTGGGCTCATCTAAAAAATAGACAGACGGTGTCACCATCTGGTGGACTGTCTTTAGTGCATGTGTTGAGAATTAAATGTTGGTGCGAAGCACTGGAATCCACCGGCTCAAATTAAGCACTGGACCTCATTGACTTGACAAGCAAGCTATAAAAGATAGATGCAGGCCATTCAACACAATTGTAAGAAATTGGCTTACTGGTTCAGTGGGATGAAGCCCTGTTCAAGCAGCAACCACAATCCTTGTCAGGAGGAGGCCCAATAAAACCCCAAATTAACCTGTCCTCAACCCTCTGCTACCTTGGAATAGAGCAGTCAGCCTTATATAAAGGCAAGGTATAAAATTTTTATGCAGTACTTCAAACAGTAATAAACTGAAAGCACAAACAAAAAATCCAGAACCAATTTAGAAAAATGGAGCAAAATTCAGTAAATAAATCAAGACCAAAACAACAAAACACCAATCACTTGAACCAGAGATATGCAAATTTTAAAGATCAAATTGAAAATGGTGGCAAAAAGCCCAACACTCCACTCATGGCTATCTGGATGTGCGGGACCACGAGAAAGTCACAAGTTCAGGCTGACTGTAATAAGTCAGTCCCACTGATGACTTACCTTCCAAGTCTAGCACAAAGAGTCCAATTCTCAGTAGAGGGGAGCGGGGAAGCATTGCGGACAGTCGTCGATGTAGTGTGGAGAGCAGCTCTAGTTTAAGCGGATGGTCATCGCTGTAACTCAAAGATACTGTGGTCAGAACAACCAGTTGAACCAGAGCTTCAGGGGGGGATCTACCCAAGAGCAGGGTGATGCTGTAATGAGAAGAGTCAGGTTGATGAAAATTCACACTGGTGGGCAGTGCGAGCAATAAGGTTTTTGCATTAACTGGCCCATTCGCTGTCACAAAGAGCTCAAAAACTTCAATTCTGCTCCACTGAGGCTACACTAAGGGACCAGGATGTGGGAGCCCCACTTGTGTGTCAGGGCTGTCTCCAGCTGGATAATGGATGCTGATTCAGGTGGTTGGGATCTTGTTATGTCCCTGTAGCCCTGAACAGGAGGCCAGCAGACTACCCCTTGGAGTCACTCTAGCAGCAATCCAGCATGGCAGCAGTCCAGCCAGGCGGTAGCCCAGTAGGGCAGCAGTCCAACAGAGTGGCAGTCTTCTCAGCAGCACATCAGTCCTTCTTCCTGGCAGAGTTTCCACAGGTTCAAAAGTGTTCTGAGGTACAATATTTACGAACTTCTGGAGGTTTCACTTTAAAGGTCACAGATTTCGGGCCTCTCCTGCACTGGCTCCAGGCTAATTATGGGGGTATGCAGACCTTTTGTGTGGGCAAGACACAGCTTATTCAAGTGTAAGTAGGGATATGCCTAACTCCGCTGTGCCATCCTGCCAGTGATGGCTTATCCTAGTGTGCCTAAGCTTTCTATTGTGTGTGGCTGTCCAGGAGGAATACACAAAGGTCAATTGTCAGCTACACCCAGTCATGTGACCCAGGGACAGGCTCCAGGCACTAAGGGGCATATTTACAAGAAAGTAGTGCATCAACTATGATGCACCACTTTTCTTGCGCCCCCCCCCTAATGTCAACATGGTAGCACCACATTTACAATATTGTGCACCATGGAGCACGTTAGCACAATAGAGTCAACATTTTTCATGCTTTTATTGCACATTGGTCGACTAGTGGCAAACATTTTGGTGCTAGCCCAGCAATGCATGGGGAGGCCCATTGTAAAAAAATGAGAGCTTCACTTTAACGCCTGCCTTGGACAGGCATTCAAAATGACAGTATAATGGCTCAGTGAAATCTCAGAAATTTTACTGCGTCATTTTTTCTAGGCCTCCTAGTGGGGGAAAGCCCCTCTTGCATTCATTATGCCTGGCGCGACCGTAATGTGGCGGAAGGGGTTACGAGGTGAAGCAATGCTTGCTTTTCTCCACTTTGTAAATCTGGTGCAGGGAAAAGGCCTCCTGGATGCTGCCTCAGAGTTAAAGAGAAAATGATGCTAGGGGGATGCAAGGAGGTGCTAGGGGCTTGTAAATGTGCCCCTAAATGACTAAGGCAGGAAAATGCCCACTTTCTAAAAGTGGCTTTTCAAAACTGTAATCTAAAATTCGGCTTTATCATAAGAGAGGACATTTCATTCAAATTCAAAAGACACCAAACATAAACTGATTACATGTTTCCTTTTGTAACTTATAGCTTAATCAATTTAATAAGGTAACACCAATGTTATCCTATAGGAGAGGTAGACCTTGCAGTAGTAAAAAATAAATTTAAGAGTTTTTCACTACCAGGACATGCAAACCTTAAAAGTATGTATTCTGCCTTTTAATTACATAGCACCCTGGTCTGTGGGCTACCTAGGGTAGGTGGGGCATATTTATATTATAATGGACTTTTGAGGTATGTGTGTACTCTATGACTTTCTCTTTTTCCTAAAAACTAATAAACTATTTTAAACAGTAAAAGTATGTGTCTAACTTTTTAAATACACCACACCCTGCCCTCTGGGCACCCTCTAGGGGTGACATATGTATTGAAATGGAAGGTTTGGGCCTGGCAAAAGGTTTATTTTGCCAGTTTGAAATGGCAGTGCCGAAGACTGTTTCAAGAGCCATTTAAGTGAGTGTCACAATTAGTGTTGCAGGCCCACTACTAGCATTTAATTTACAGGCCCTAGGTACATGTAGTGCCATTTTACTAGGGACCTATAAGTAAATTAAATATGCTAACTGGGAATAAGTCAATGTTAACATGTGTTAACAAGTGAGAACATGCGCTTTAGCACTGGTTAGTCCTACGACTAGCAAAAACAAGATCAGCAAAAATGGAGGAAGAAGGCAAAAGGTTTGAGGGAAGACCATACTAAGGCTGACATGTCTAAAAACCATGATCATCATAGTAGATTGGGCACAGCCTCAACACATTATCGCTCTGAACAATCAAGAGTTCTTTCTGGACAGGAACACTAGGAATCAAGACCAACAATATAGCACATTTAGATTTATATGGCAGAATGTTCTCTGCAAGATGGTAATTCAGCAAGGTATAACATGGGAAATTGCTTGAGGCATCTGCCTTGCAAACATGGGGATAAACAATAAGATCCCAGCTGAATCATAAGTTGCAAGCAAGTGGAACATTGTGCACACTGTTGAAAGTATGTTGTGAGTGGTTGATGAATCTACAGGAAATATTACAAAAGGTGCAGAAATTGTTGGACCTCAGATTCTGTGCCAAATTCTGAATATGCTGGCACACATAAATCACCAAAGTGGGCTAAAGACAAAGTTCATGTTCAAGAGATCTCATTCCCATCTCTGGGAGCATTAGTAGGAGCATCAATACAACAAGAAGGGTCACTTGGTGTCAGGCACTGGTGAAAGTAGCACCACTAGCACCAATGATAACAATGATATTCTCATCAGCACCATTGCACAAAATCAGTATTGACATTTTTGACCTTCCAGATGATAAGAAGGTAAAGGTTGTGATGGATGATTTCTCTCAACATTCAGTCAGTGAGGTTTTATGACTGGACCAGTTAGTGCCAGCACAGTTTGAGCATTCATGCAAAAAGGGTTTTATGTCCTGATGCGATAATGATTAGAAATGGCACATGCACTAGCCAATGCCCTGGCGTGCCAGCCCCTAATGTATATTGCATTTGTTGCGACATCTGACAGCTCGTGGCATGGGGTGTTTGCCTCCATGACAGCATTTAGGCATTGAAAGATGAAAGGTTGGGTTCCGTCACTCATTGAAACCTGGTTCACCCTCACCATCACTATCATTACCAGTTTCTTCTCCATCATAGTAGCAGGTCTAATTGCATGGCAGTGCTGCATATCACATAGGATCATCTAAAGAAGTGTAACACATACTGATGGTCCTACATAAAACTCTTGACCATGCTAATAAGGAAATTAAATTAGCCCTTGAAGAGGTGGGCGGTGCATCTCTGAATGTTTCATGTTCCCTGTGAGTCCATGCAGTTGGAGTAGAGAGCCACAGTTGCAGGTTTAGTAGTTTCAGAAGGTGTTGCTTCTGTGATGTTCCATGTACATTTCAGCAAGTGAAAACAAGTCAACCACCAAGCACTCTGCATTCCAGAAACAGTTTACTGGCTATTTGACAGTGAATAGAAGCTTCGGAATGCGTGCGGTTGCACAATATGTGTGAATGCACTCACACAGGCACAATTCTGTCAGTGTCTCATATTTGAAAGTCAAGCATACCTCTTGTGGATGTGAGCACTGTTGCAGTCTTTTTACCTACACCTGTGATGAAACTGTAATGGGAAGTGTGGGACCTGGACTTTTTTGCAGGGTAATGACAAACAAGTTGCCTTCTTCCTCTTATTTGTTCTGACCTGTTTTTGCTGGCTTTTGGATTCTGGGCACTTCACCGCTGTTAACTAGGGCTAAAATGCATATGCTCTCTGCATAAAATGTATTGGTAATTGGTTTCTTCATGATTGGCATATCTGTTGTACTAGTAAGTCCCCAGTATTGTGCACCATGTGTGTCCGGGGCCTTCAAATGCTACCAACGGGCCTACAGCACTGATTCTGCCACCCGCATGAGTAGCCCTGTAAACATGTCTCAGCCCTGTCACTGCAGTGTCTGTGTGGGCAGTTTTAAACTGCCATTTCGATCTGACAAGTGCACCCACTTGCCAGGCCCAAGCCTCACCATTTACTACACGTAAGCCACTGCAAAAGTAGGCTCCAAACAGCCCCATGGGCAGGGTGTAGTATATTTAAAAGGTAGGACATGTGTGTTCTACATGTCCTGATAGTGAGGTACTGATAACAATTTTTTTCACTATTGCAAAACCTGTCCCACTCCCTTCATAGGATACCATGAGGATTGGCTTGAAATACGTTTTTAAGTGTACTTTCTCTTTGGGAGCAGATAGAGATTTGGAGTTTGGAGTTTCTGAAAAATACAAATTTTGTCTGTGGAATACACATCTGGGTCAGGATGACAGTTGGGCTGTTTGTGCATTCACTCTTGACAGTCACAGAAAGGGAGCTGAGGTGTGCCCTGCACATGCTGATAGCCCATCACCAGGCTGATGGGTCTTCGGGGTCAAGATTGATAGGAGGAGCTGACACTTGCACCTGAACAGGGCTGTGCCTGCCCTCAGACAAATTAGTCTCCTAGCCCCTGCAGTGAGTTTGGGGCCAGGGCAGGGAAGAAAGGGTCTTGTGCACTACAAAGACTTATCTTTTTGCCTTCTTCAAAGACAGAAATGGGCATAGGTACTGGACCTCTGACCCCAGCAGTTAGAATCCTTCTGGACTGAGGACATTCTGCCAGGAAGAAGATGCTGGCTGCTGTAGGAGGGACTGACACTCTGCATGTTGCTTTGCTGTGCTTGCCTACTGCTTACTGCTTCTGTCCTGGGAGTGAAAGAAATTGACTTTCTTTCTACATCCTGCTTCCAAAGATTCTCCAGCGATTGGACTGAGCTTGCCTCATGTTAAGAAGTCTCAGGAATATCAAAGGCTTCACCTGCCAGCACCTGTGGTCTCTTGCTGAGAGTCCGGACTTGTCAAGTGTTGCCAAAACCAGTTCCTGGGCCCACGAGAGTGAGGTCTGGTGTACCAAGAAAGAAACAAGCACATCGACTCCAGAGCAACTTAGGAACCGGTGCTGCTGTCCGATTCCATGCCACTTTCTGCACCAGAGCCGTGGTCCCTGCTTAGTACAATCACTGCGCCCAATGGCGCAGACTATATGCTGCCACATCGCCTCTGAAGTCCTGCCACAACGCGCTGTGTCACCGACATCTGTGACAACAGACTCTGCTGCAGCACTTGTGGCTCCATGGTGTGATTGTGACACCGCAAAGTCAATTCCTGACATCTTGACCTGCTGGATTAATCAACCCCACCTTGCGCAAGGAACCAAGGGCCAGATGTAGAAAGCATTTTGCATGGTGCAAACTGCGAAAATCGCAGTTTGCACCATGCAAAATGCCTTTTGCGATGCACATTCACAATTTGCGAGTACGACTCACAAATTGTAAATGCGACTCGCAAATAGGAAGGGGTGTTCCCTTCCTATTTGCGACTCGCATCGCTATGCTAAATTGCTTTGTGACCGCGAATGCGGTCGCAAAGCAATTTGCAGTTACCACCAGTGTAACACTGGTGGTAACCCATTCGCAAAAGGGAAGGGGTCCCCAAGGGACCCCTTCCCCTTTGTCAATGTTGCCAATTAAGGTTTTTCAGAGCAGGCAGTGGCCCAATGGACCACTGCCTATTCTGAAAAAACAAAAGGTTTCGTTTTTTTTTTTTTTTTTGCAACTCGTTTTCCATTAAGGAAAACAGGCTGCAAAATAAATAAAAAACTGCTTTATTTAAAAAGCAGTCACAGACATGGAGGTCTGCTGACTTCAGCAGTCCACCATCCCTGTGAGTGCAGGGACTCGCTATGGGGTCGCAAAATGCGACCCACCTCATTAATGTTAATGAGGTGGGTCTTTGCGACCCCATAGCAACTCGCAGTTGTTGTCTGAGACACCGTACTGCATCCGATTTGCGAATCGGAAATTGCGAGTCACACTGACTTGCAATTTCCGATTCGCAAAATCGGAAATTGCTACATCTGACCCCAAGTCCTCACCACCAACACTGTATCACCTCCCCTGCAAACGTAAGAAACCAACACCTCATCTCCCATGCCTAGAAGTAAGGAACCAACACCTCACCTACCCAGTAGAAGTAAGGAACCAGCGCTGCACATTACCAACATGGATGGTAATTAAATGCATGACTCAACAGAAATCTGATACCAATTTAGAAAAATAGATCAATTTTAATATTAACTTAGACACCAAAATGAACTTTGAAGGTTGAGTTGTGTCATTTACTTATCGTCCATGTTGGTAATGTGTAATGTTTTACATTTGTTTCTCTAAGCAGCCTGACTGCTCTTTGCAACATTACCAGGCCTGAGCTAGGGTTTACTGTGAGTGAATCCGAGGTCCACAAATGGGTATTATGTTGGTATTGCGTGGTAAGACTACCTAGGCATATCATATAATACCCTCACCTTGCTACACACAGGGAGACTCTCAGCCTGGTGTTGGGCCCTCTGGATGCAACTGTCACACCCCAGCTCCTTTTGTGTATGACTGTCTAGAGGGAATACACAAAGCCCAGCCGTCATTCACCCCAGACGTGTATTCAGAAAAAGGCAGAAGCACAGAATGGTTGAAGTAAGAACATTCCATCTTTCTAAAAGTGGCTTTTTCACACTTGCAATTTGAAATCCAACTTCACCATCAGTTGTGATTTAAAATTCAGAGTCCAGCGACACCAAACTTATGACCTCATTATGACATTGGCGGTAAGTCCTGCTTAGCGCCATGCCGACTGCCGCCAACATATTGCGACCCATATTATGACCCACACATAGCAATCCGTCACTATACAGACACAAACACAAGTCCGCCAGCCCAAAGGTCAGTGATAAAAACCCATGAAACACCGCAGCAGACATTCAACCGCGGTAAACCATTGGCGGTTCATACCGTTGCGCTCAAAATACACACACACATACAAAACAACACCACATTGGACTATTCAAACAACACACACCTGACACCTATACACACACCACACCCACACACCCACACCACTATGAAACACACACTATAAGACACACACTTACATTACCCACAACCCTTTATGACTCAAAGAAATTGACAACTGAGAGAGAGACTCACCAAGAGCACCTACAGAACCAGAGCCACAGAACACGATCACCCATACACCATCCACGCACCTCACAGCACACACCCTAACACATCACCCTACATACCCTTACACACCACACACATTACACCCATGGCACCACAAAGACACCCCAGGTTCTCAGAGGAGAAGATAAGGGTTATGGTGGTGGAAATCATCCGGGTAGAGCCACAGCTATTCGAAACACAGGTGCAGCAGACATCCATTGCAAGGAAGATGGAGCCAGGGCGGAGAATCGTGGACAGGGTCAACGCAGTGGGACAGCACCCCAAAACAAGGGATGACATCAGGAAGAGGTGGAACGACCTATGAGTAAAGGTGCATTCCGTGGTTGCAAGACACCAGCTAGTTGTACAGAGGACTGGCGGTGGACCCCCACCACCTTCCCCACAACTAACAACATAGGAGGAGCAAGTCTTGGCAATACTGCTTTCTGAGGGCCTGGCAGGAGTAGCAGGAGGACTGGACTCTGGTAAGTCAAATCTCTATTACTATCACCACCCCTACATGCATGCCATCACATAACCCTGCCCCTACCCTCACCCCCATCACCCCACCACCTCACATACACCCCACCATCAAAACCCACCCATCCCAGTACCCAGCACTGCATGCACCACCAATGCATGGACCTCACTCATAGCCCTGCATGGACACCCATCACCACAGCATGCACACTAGAGAGAGCCACCTAGCCCACAAAATAACTACTCACGCAAGGCTAAGCTGACCGGGCACTCACAATCATACAGGGCAACACACCCATGCACAAGATGTCACATGCAGAAACATTAACACTGCATTTACATCCCCACAGGTCTCACACCCAACGTCACCAGAGAGGAGGTGGCAGCAACAACCATTCCCCCCCCAGAGGAGGTCCACAGTGATGACAGCAGCTCTGCTCGCCTGGATCTGGATGACCAACCTGGCCCAACAGGGACATCCGGACAGCCGGTTACCCAGCCACACTCCCATACCACCACAGAGTTTCCCGCCTTAGGAAACACCACCGCAGCACCCACCCAGCGGGCCCATTCCTCTGTCCAAGGACACGTCAATCAGGAGAGTTTCCACCACTACAGGGACACCAGGCCACCCCACAAACACCGGACGATCAGGGACCTGGGGTCAGTGGCAGTGGGCACACAGTTCAGGGGACAGAGGCACAGGACAACAGGGAAGCTGGGAGGACTGCTGTGCGACAGGGGGAGGACAGGCCCAGCGAACCGTCTCTCCATGAGGCACTCACCAACATCCTGGGAGCATACCACCATTCCCAGGAGACGATGGGCCAGATACTGGCCACTTTGCAGGAGACCCACCGGCTGCAGGAGGGACAGTACCTGGGGATCAGGGAGGACCGGAGGGACGTCCACACCACCCTGGTCACCATTGCAGGGGTGCTGGCAAACATGGCCAACACCATGAGGGAGGCAGTGGCACCCCAATGGGCCCCTGACACTAGCCACACTGATGAACAGCCATCCACCTCCGCTGACACTAGTGGACAGGAGGCCCCACCACAGGACCAACAGGCCACCAGCACCCCTCCCCCTCAGAAGGAGAACCACCACGCAAACAGTCCCTGCGATCCAGGCAGAAGCCAGAGAACATTGCCAAGACCCTCGCCGGGAAATAAGATTCTCCTGGTTGTCACCCTTGTGTCGCACTCTGTCACCCTGTGTAAAGAAATGGCTCCCTGTTGCAGTTACCCCCCACTTTTTGCCTGATACTGATGCTGACTTGACTAAGAAGTGTGCTGGGACCCTGCTAACCAGGCCCCAGCACCAGTGTTCTTTCACTTAAAATGTACCATTGTCTCCACAATTGGCACAACCCTGGCACCCAGGTAAGTCCCTTGTAACTGGTACCCCTGGTACCAAGGGCCCTGATGCCAGGGAAGGTCTCTAAGGGCTGCAGCATGTCTTATGCCACCCTAGGGACCCCTCACTCAGCACAGACACACTGCTTGCCAGCTTGTGTGTGCTGGTGGGGAGAAAATGACTAAGTCGACATGGCACTCCCCTCAGGGTGCCATGCCAACCTCACACTGCCTGTGGCATAGGTAAGTCACCCCTCTAGTAGGCCTTGCAGCCCTAAGGCAGGGTGAACTATACAACAGGTGAAGGCATATGTGCATGAGCACTATGCCCCTACAGTGTCTAAGCAAAACCTTAGACATTGTAAGTGCAGGGTAGCCATAAGAGTATATGGTCTGGGAGTCTGTCAAAAACGAACTCCACAGCTCCATAATGGCTACACTGAATACTGGGAAGTTTGGTACCAAACTTCTCAGAATAATAAACCCACACTGATGCCAGTGTTGGATTTATTAAAAAATGCACACAGAGAGCATCATAGAGATGCCCCCTGTATTTTACCCAATTGTTCAGTGCAGGACTGACTGGTCTGTGCCAGCCTGCTGCTGAGAGACAAGTTTCTGACCCCATGCGGTGAGAGCCTTTGTGCTCTCTGAGGGCAGAAACAAAGCCTGCTCTGGGTGGAGGTGCTTCACACCTCCCCCCTGCAGGAACTGTAACACCTAGCAGTGAGCTTCAAAGGCTCAAGCTTCGTGTTACAATGCCCCAGGGCACTCCAGCTAGTGGAGATGCCCGCCCCTTGGACACAGCCCCCACTTTTGGCGGCAAGTCCAGGAGAGATAATGAGAAAAACAAGGAGGAGTCACTGGCCAGTTAGGACAGCCCCTAAGGTGTCCTGAGCTGAGGTGACTCTGACTTTTAGAAATCCTCCATCTTGCAGATGGAGGATTCCCCCAATAGGAATAGGGATGTGCCCCCCTCCCCTCAGGGAGGAGGCACAAAGAGGGTGTACCTACCCTCAAGGACAGTAGCCATTGTCTACTGCCCTCCCAGACCTAAACACACCCCTAAATTCAGTATTTAGGGGCTCCCCAGAACCTAGGAACTCAGATTCCTGCAACTTACCGAAGAAGAGGACTGCTGAGCTGAAAAACCCCTGCAGAAGGAGAAAGAAGACACCAACTGCTTTGGCCCCAGTCCTACCGGCCTGTCTCCTGCCTTCAGAAGAAAACTGTTCCAGCGACGCTTTCCCTGGGACCAGCGACCTCTGAATCCTCAGAGGACTGCCCTGCTTCCAAGAGACCCAGAAACTCCAGAGAACAGCGGCTCTGTTCAACAAAGACTGCGACTTTGTAACCAGAGGAGCAGAGTTAAAGACCCCTGCAATCCCCGCAAGAAGTGTGAGACTTGCAACACTGCACCCGGCGACCCCGACTCGACTGGTGGAGAACCAACACCTCAGGGAGGACCCTCCGGCGACTCCGAGACTGTGAGTAACCAAAGTTGTCCCCCCTGAGCCCCCACAGCGACGCCTGCAGAGGGAATACCCAGGCTCCCCCTGACCGTGACTGCCTGACTCTAAAATCCCGACGGCTGGAAAAGACCCTGCACCCGCAGCCCCCAGCACTTGAAGGATCGGAACTTCAGTGCAGGAGTGACCCCCAGGAGGCCCTCTCCCTTGCCCAGGTGGTGGCTACCCCGAGGAGCCCCCCCCTTGCCTGCCTGCATTGCTGAAGAGACCCCTTGGTCTCCCATTGAAACCCATTGAAAACCCGACGCGTGTTTGCACACTGCACCCGGCCGCCCCAGTGCCGCTGAGGGTGTACTTTTTGTGTGAGCTTGTGTCCCCCCTGGTGCCCTACAAAACCCCCCTGGTCTGCCCTCCGAAGACGCGGGTACTTACCTGCTGGCAGACTGGAACCGGGGCACCCCCTTCTCTCTATTGAAGCCTATGCGTTTTGGGCACCACTTTGAACCCTGCACCTGACCGGCCCTGAGCTGCTGGTGTGGTAACTTTGGGGTTGCTCTGAACCCCCAACGGTGGGCTACCTTGGACCCCAATTTGAACCCCGTAGGTGGTTTACTTACCTGCAAGAACTAACATTACTTTACCTCCCCCAGGAACTGTGAAAATTGCACTGTGTCCACTTTTAAAACAGCTAAATGTGTTTTATGTAAAAAGTATATATGCTATTGTGATTATTCAAAGTTCCTAAAGTACTTACCTGCAATACCTTTCAAATTAGATATTACATGTAGAATTTGAACCTGTGGTTCTTAAAATAAACTAAGAAAATATATTTTTCTATAACAAAAACCTATTGGCCTGGAATTGTTTCTGAGTGTGTGTTCCTCATTTATTGCCTGTGTGTATGTACATCAAATGCTTAACACTACTCCTTTGATAAGCCTACTGCTCGACCACACTACCACAAAATAGAACATTAGTATTATCTCTTTTTGCCACTATCTTACCTCTAAGGGGAACCCTTGGACTCTGTGCATACTATTCCTTACTTTGAAATAGTGCATACAGAGCCAACTTCCTACATTGGTGGATCAGCAGTGGGGTACAAGACTTTGCATTTGCTGGACTACTCAGCCAATACCTGATCACACGACAAATTCCAAAAATTGTCATTAGAAATTGATTTTTGCAATTTGAACTATTTTTCTAAATTTTTAAAAGTCCTGCTAGGGCCTTGTGTTAGTCCCTATTAGCATTTCTTTTAGAGTTTAAAAGTTTTGTAAAAGTTTGAATTAGATTCTAGAACTAGTTTTAGATTCTTAAAAAGTATTCCAACTTTTAGAAACATAATGCCTGGTGCAGATGTGAATGTGGAGGAACTCGACCTCACACCTTACCTCCATCTTAAGATGAGGGAGCTAAGGTCACTCTGCAAAATAAAGAAAATCACAATTGGCTTAAGACCCTCCAAACAACAGCTCCAGGAGCTTTTGGCAGAGTTTGAAAAAGCCAACCCCTCTGAGGATGACAACCCAGAGGATGATGTTAGTGACATGGAGGAGAATTCCCACCTTCCAGTCCTAACTAGGGAACCCAGGGACCCTCAATCCCTGATTCCAACTGTGATAGTCAGAGATGCTGCTTCCCTCACAAGAGGGGCCAGCACCTCTGAAATCACTGAGGATAGCCTCAGTGAAGAGGACCTCCTGATAGCCAGGATGGCCAAAAGATTGGCTTTGGAAAGACAGATCCTAGCCATAGAAAGGGAAAGACAAGAGATGGGCCTAGGTCCCATCAATGGTGGCAGCAACATAAATAGGGTCAGAGATTCTCCTGACATGTTGAAAATCCCTAAAGGGATTGTAACTAAACATGAAGATGGTGATGACATCACCAAATGGTTCACAGCTTTTGAGAGGGCTTGTGTAACCAGAAAAGTAAGCAAATCTCACTGGGGTGCTCTCCTTTGGGAAATGTTCACTGGAAAGTGTAGGGATAGACTCCTCACACTCTCTGGACGAGATGCAGAATCTTATGACCTCATGAAGGGAACCCTGATTGAGGGCTTTGGATTCTCCACTGAGGAGTATAGAATTAGATTCAGGGGGGCTCAAAAATCCTCGAGCCAGACCTGGGTTGATTTTGTAGACTACTCAGTGAAAACACTGGATGGTTGGGTAACTGGAAATGAAGTGCATGACTATGTTGGGCTTTATAATTTGTTTATGAAAGAACACATTTTAAGTAACTGCTTCAATGAAAAGTTGCATCAGTATCTGGTAGACCTAGGACCAATTTCTCCCCAAGAATTGGGAAAGAAGGCGGACCATTGGGTCAAGACTAGGGTAACCAAAACTTCCACTGGGGGTGACCAAAAGAAAGGGGTTACAAAGCCTCCCCAGGAGAAAGTGGGTGACACTAGAAATAAAGAAAAAGAGTCCTCTGTAGGCCCCCAAAAACCAGACCAGGTGGGTGGGCCCCGAGACACAACCCAAAACAAAGGTGGGTACCTGGGTAAGAACTGGGATGCCATTAAGGCATGGTGCCATAACTGTAGACAGACAGGGCACCACACCAAGGACACTTCTTGTCCCAAAAACAAACCCCCTAGCAAAATCCCAGGGGTAACCAGTGTAGCCACTGGGGATGACTCCTCAGATGAGGAGGTCTTCATAGCCTTCAACTGGAAAAAGGGCCCAACAGGTGAGTTGGAGGTTCCAGAGGGAAGTAGACACTTCCACCACCTACTGGTGAATGGAATCCCAGCCACTGCCCTGAGAGACACTTGTGCCAGTCACACTATTGTGCATGACAGGCTGGTGTTCTCAAACCAGTACATCCCAGGTGAGACTGTCAGAGTAAGAGTTAGCCCAGACAGGGTCACTGATAGGCCTGTAGCTTTTGTGCCCATAGAAGTGGGTGGGACTTTTAGCTGGAGAAGGGTGGTAGTCAGTACAGACCTCCCCCTTGATTGTCTCCTTGGAAATGACTACCCAGAGGTTAGTCAGAGCCCAAGAGAGGAACTGGTCCAGTGCCAGTCCTCTCCCAAGGACTCTGGAGGTGCTGCCTCTGCAGTAACTGCAAGTAGGCCCCAGAAGAAAAAGAAAAGAAAACAGTGTAGGAAGGGTGGACAACCTTTAGCCAAGGTTCCAGCAAGCCAAGGAGATTCTGCTCCAGTAGGGAAGAACTCCAAAAGTGGCACTGGTAACGTCCAACCTGACCCACAAGAAGTCCTGGCTAGTCAGGCAACTGTTAAGCCTGAGTGGGTGGCTCCTCAGCTAACAGAAGAAAGAGTGGAAGAAGGGTGTTTACTACAAGATGTGGTAACCCCCCACTCTAATACAGCAGACAGGCACCCTGAACCCAAAGAAGCCTGTAACTTAGCCCCTTCCCTTGCAGGTGAAGAGCTAAAGGTGTGGTTCTGGGCACTGACAGCTGTCAGTGGCCTCTGCTGGGTGTTAGCCTTTATGGCTGCACTATCCTTGGCATGGTGGTCTGACCCCATGCCAAATAGCAAGTTATGCCCCCTGACCCTATTGGTCATGGTGGGGTTACTCCAGCTCTGGGTAACCTCTTTGGGTAAGCTAGGGGTGACCCTTGCTAAAATAAGATTAGCAGAGGTAGATACCTCTAACCCCAAAATAGAGAGAATGGGTGGAGACATTAAAGACACAGACAAGAGGCAATTCAGACTAGGTCCTATCACTGTGGAAGTGGGTCAGTTCCCCAGAGGGAATGACCTGAACAGGAGGATGTAAGGCAGAGTAGGCCCTGCAACAAACCAGCCTATTTCCTCTACTCTTCCTCGCCTGACAGACTAGGAAGACTCTCCCAGCTTTGGCTGAGTCTCCTGGCCTGTGGGCTGGGGGGGGCTTGTGTAAAGAAATGGCTCCCTGTTGCAGTTACCCCCCACTTTTTGCCTGATACTGATGCTGACTTGACTAAGAAGTGTGCTGGGACCCTGCTAACCAGGCCCCAGCACCAGTGTTCTTTCACTTAAAATGTACCATTGTCTCCACAATTGGCACAACCCTGGCACCCAGGTAAGTCCCTTGTAACTGGTACCCCTGGTACCAAGGGCCCTGATGCCAGGGAAGGTCTCTAAGGGCTGCAGCATGTCTTATGACACCCTAGGGACCCCTCACTCAGCACAGACACACTGCTTGCCAGCTTGTGTGTGCTGGTGGGGAGAAAATGACTAAGTCGACATGGCACTCCCCTCAGGGTGCCATGCCAACCTCACACTGCCTGTGGCATAGGTAAGTCACCCCTCTAGTAGGCCTTGCAGCCATAAGGCAGGGTGTACTATACAACAGGTGAGGGCATATGTGCATGAGCACTATGCCCCTATAGTGTCTAAGCAAAACCTTAGACATTGTAAGTGCAGGGTAGCCATAAGAGTATATGGTCTGGGAGTCTGTCAAAAACGAACTCCACAGCTCCATAATGGCTACACTGAATACTGGGAAGTTTGGTACCAAACTTCTCAGAATAATAAACCCACACTGATGCCAGTGTTGGATTTATTAAAAAATGCACACAGAGGGCATCATAGAGATGCCCCCTGTATTTTACCCAATTGTTCAGTGCAGGACTGACTGGTCTGTGCCAGCCTGCTGCTGAGAGACGAGTTTCTGACCCCATGCGGTGAGAGCCTTTGTGCTCTCTGAGGGCAGAAACAAAGCCTGCTCTGGGTGGAGGTGCTTCACACCTCCCCCCTGCAGAAACTGTAACACCTAGCAGTGAGCTTCAAAGGCTCAAGCTTCGTGTTACAATGCCCCAGGGCACTCCAGCTAGTGGAGATGCCCGCCCCCTGGACACAGCCCCCACTTTTGGCGGCAAGTCCAGGAGAGATAATGAGAAAAACAAGGAGGAGTCACTGGCCAGTCAGGACAGCCCCTAAGGTGTCCTGAGCTGAGGTGACTCTGACTTTTAGAAATCCTCCATGTTGCAGATGGAGGATTCCCCCAATAGGAATAGGGATGTGCCCCCCTCCCCCCAGGGAGGAGGCACAAAGAGGGTGTACCCACCCTCAAGGACAGTAGCCATTGGCTACTGCCCTCCCAGACCTAAACACACCCCTAAATTCAGTATTTAGGGGCTCCCCAGAACCTAGGAACTCAGATTCCTGCAACTTACCAAAGAAGAGGACTGCTGAGCTGAAAAACCCCTGCAGAAGGAGAAAGAAGACACCAACTGCTTTGGCCCCAGTCCTACCGGCCTGTCTCCTGCCTTCAGAAGAAAACTGCTCCAGCGACGCTTTCCCTGGGACCAGCGACCTCTGAATCCTCAGAGGACTGCCCTGCTTCCAAGAGACCAAGAAACTCCCGAGAACAGTGGCTCTGTTCAACAAAGACTGCGACTTTGTAACCAGAGGAGCAGAGTTAAAGACCCCTGCAATCCCCGCAAGAAGCGTGAGACTTGCAACACTGCACTCGGCGACCCCGACTCGACTAGTGGAGAACGAAAACCTCAGGGAGGACCCTCCGGCGAGTCCGAGACTGTGAGTAACCAAAGTTGTCCTCCCTGAGCCCCCACAGCGACGCCTGCAGAGGGAATCCCCAGGCTCCCCCTGACCGCGACTGCCTGACTCTAAAATCCCGACGGCTGGAAAAGACCCTGCACCCGCAGCCCCCTGCACCTGAAGGATCGGAACTCCAGTGCAGGAGTGACCCCCAGGAGGCCCTCTCCCTTGCCCAGGTGGTGGCTATCCCGAGGAGCCCCCCCCTTGCCTGCCTGCATCGCTGAAGAGACCCCTTGGTCTCCCATTGAAACCCATTGAAAACCCGACGAGTGTTTGCACACTGCATCCGGCCGCCCCAGTGCCGCTGAGGGTGTACTTTTTGTGTGAGCTTGTGTCCCCCCCGGTGCCCTACAAAACCCCCCTGGTCTTTCCTCCGAAGACGCGGTTACTTACCTGCTGGCAGACTGGAACCGGGGCACCACCTTCTCTCCATTGAAGCCTATGCATTTTGGGCACCACTTTGAACCCTGCACCTGACCGGTCCTGAGCTGCTGGTGTGGTAACTTTGGGGTTGCTCTGAACCCCCAACAGTGGGCTACCTTGGACCCCAATTTGAACCCCGTAGGTGGTTTACTTACCTGCAAGAACTAACATTACTTTACCTCCCCCAGGAACTGTGAAAATTGCACTGTGTCCACTTTTAAAACAGCTAAATGTGTTTTATGTAAAAAGTATATATGCTATTGTGATTATTCAAAGTTCCTAAAGTACTTACCTGCAATACCTTTCAAATGAGATATTACATGTAGAATATGAACCTGTGGTTCTTAAAATAAACTAAGAAAATATATTTTTCTATAACAAAAACCTATTGGCCTGGAATTGTTTCTGAGTGTGTGTTCCTCATTTATTGCCTGTGTGTATGTTCAACAAATGCTTAGCACTACTCCTTTGATAAGCCTACTGCTCGACCACACTACCACAAAATAGAGCATTAGTATTATCTCTTTTTGCCACTATCTTACCTCTAAGGGGAACCCTGGGACTCTGTGCATACTATTCCTTACTTTGAAATAGTGCATACAGAGCCAACTTCCTACACCCTGTCCACCTTGAACTGCCATTGATCCACTTCCTATGCCCCCTTGGACAATGCACCTGTGATACAAAGAGAATGGACTCTATCCTGGACTCTCCTCCACCATCACCCAAGCCCACAGCACATCCCCATTAACTATTCAGCAATTAAATAAACACCCTTTGAAGTATGTAGTATGTCAAATGATCTAAGTATGTATTTATTTAACAATCTGTAGACATTGCAATTAGACTGTACAGTAATATATACATAGGTATGACCTGTATTGGGCTGCAGTCAATACACCTAGGAGCCAGAGTAGGGCACAGATATCTGTGAATAGACATGTCGAAGGGTACAGTGAGTGGCCATAGTAGTGGGAACAGCAGCCTGCCAGTGTAAATTTACAACACGAAACTGCAATGGAAGGTGAAGTTACAGTGTCTTACCTGTGTGTCACTGGAAGTACTGTGGAATGATAGATGTTCTGTTGTCCACACCCTCATCCTCTGCCTCCTCTTCGTCACTGTCCACAGGCTCCACCGCTGCCACATGACCATCTCCAGGCTCATCCTCCTGCAGAAAAGACACCTGATGTCTCATGGCAAGGTTGTGCAACATGCAACATGCCATGATGATCTGGCACACCTTCTTGGGTGAGTAGCACCTGTTAGATGGAGGCACCAAAACCTGGCCTTCAGGAGGCCGAAGGTTTGCTCTATAATTCTTCTTGTTCGCCCATGTGCCTCATTGTAACATTCCTCTGCCCTTGTCCTGGGATTCCTCACTGGGGTCAGTAGCCATGAGAGGGTTGGGTAAACAGAGTCACCTGCAAATATCGAGGAATACCTGTTAGCCAGACACTCAACCTTAAGGCCAACCCCACACCCATATACCAACATACACTGGGTGGGGACCATGGGCTCACCTACTAGGCACACCCTGTGCCTCTGGAGTTGAGCCATCACATATGGGATGCTGCTATTCCTCAGGATAAAGGCATCCTGCACAGACAGGATACTTTGCATTCACATGAGAGATGTACTGGTCCACCAAGCACACTATCTGAACATTCATTGAGTGAAAGCTCTTTCGATTTCTGAACACCTGTTCATTTCTCCGGGGGGGGGGGGGGGACAAAGGCAATATGTGTACCATCAGTCGCCCCAACAATGTTAGGGATATGTCCCATTGCATAGAAGTCAGCTTTCACTGTGGCCAAATCCTCCACCTGGGGAATACTATGTAGCTGTGCATGTGTTTCATCAGGGTAGACAACACTCTGGTAAGCACGTTTGAGAACATTGGCTGTGACATTCCTGCTGCCAAGGCTACTGTCACTTGGAAGGAGCCACTTGCCAAGAAATGGAGCACAAATAGTACTTGCACAAGAGGGGGGATCCCAGTGGGCTGATGGATAGCTGAGATCAGGTCTGGCTCCAATTGGGCACACAGCTCTTGGATTGTGGCCCTATCAAGTCTGTAGGTGAGGATAATGTGCCTGTCCTCCATTGTTGCCAAGTCCACCAGGGGCCTGTACATGGTGGGATGTCTCCATCTCCTAATCATCCTCAGTGGTTGTAATCTAGGGGGCAAAACGATGAGCATCTGGTCAGTTTTCAACATTTCCTCAATGTAGAATGGATTGCATGTTATGACAGAAACAGTATGTTGATGTTTAGTCCCAAAATGTGCTCATGTCTGCTGTGACGCAGTTAGGTGCCTTGGTCTGCCCCCCATGAAATGGCGGACACCTGTCCTGTGTGTAGGGACAGGTGGAAATGAGGTAATGCCGCTGACGTTTTGCACCGTTGTGGAAGGCAGTGGAATACCGCTGTGCCATTCCTCATTGGTTATCATTGGGCCCTATGGGTAACAGTAGCCAATGGTGATGTACGCCGACGGTGACGGTACGCACTGCCGTGGACGTGACCGCCATTTTCTATCTGTTAACTCACTTGCTACCTGACCTTCAACAGGAGAGGACTTACACTGCAAGTGCTGCTGTGACCTGTGTCTGGAACCAACCATATCTCGAGTCACTGGGGAAAGGCCCCCTGCCTTCACCGTGGCGGAGTTGGAGAGACTGGTGGATGGGGTCCTACCCCACTACCGATTGCTTTATGGGCCTCCAGACCAACAGGTGAGTACACTGTGTGCACGATGCATGGGGTATGAATGCATCCTGGACGGCATTCACTCTTGTTTAGCGGGCCAACATTCCAGGCTCTGGCCTCCTCCCTGATGGCAGCCATTGTCCATGTCTCTAGCCTCCCCCCCAACTTCCTCTACTCAGCCCCATTCCCCTACACCTATCCCAAGCACACATTGATACCAGCATGCACCCAAGACAACACACAAGAGTGGCTCAGGCAAACACAAGCACCACACATCATCCCACAGGCACTCACAAAAACACCATCCAGAAGCAGACATACCAACATCCACTGCCTCCACCGTGACCCCCTCCTCCTCCACTTCATTCCCAATAGCGTCTACACTCACACCTGCATGCACTACAACCTCATCCACTTATACCATCACTCCTACCAGTACATGCCCCTCACTGGCAGTCACCACCCCACATCCATGCACACGTCCCCTGTGTCCTCTCCCACTGTGTCTGTGCCCCCTCCTCCCAAAGTACACAAACACAAGCACTCAGACACCCAATAGCCATCCACCTCACAACAGCATCCAGCCCATGCAAATGCACCCAAACAGAGCAGACAGACACCTCCTACAACCACTCCCTCTTCCTCCACTCCCTAACCTTCACCCTCTTCCCGCCCCAGTGTCCCTAAGAAGCTTTTCCTCTCCACCCTTGACCTCTTCCCTACCCCTCCCCCCATCCTTCACTTCGGGCCAGGGTGGGCAGAACCCAGGCCAGCACATCAGCCACCCAGTCCACAGCCACTGTAGTTTCAGCAGCTACTGCAGGTGTGAGAGGCTCCAAGGAGACACCCATCAGCACTGGCAGTGTGCCTTCACCAGCTGCCAAGGGGAAGGGCAAGGAGGCACCACCAGCTGCCAAGGGCAAGAAGGCACCACCAGCTGCCAAGGGCAAGGAGGCACCACCAGCTATCAAGGGCAAGGAGGCACCACCAGCTACCAAGGGCAAGGAAGCACCACCAGCTGCCAAGGGCAAAGGGCCTGCCCCTGCAGGCAGGAGGAACAGGAGGCCTGGTGCTGTGACAGGATCTGAGCCCCCACCATGAACCATAGCGCTAGAGCCGAGACTGCAGAGGAAGGACTGGAGCCTCCCCCCACCACTGGCAGCACTACCACCAGCACCGCCCCCTGCACCGCCACATGCACCACCACCAGCACCGCCACCAGCACTACTGGCAGCAGCCCCAGTGGGCAGTCGTCTGAGGCTGAAGGGGAACGGCTGGAGCCTCCACACACCACTGGCAGCACCGCCACCGGCACTGCCATCACTGTGCAGCTGTCACTGCCGGCGGATGGACTGTAGTCCTGCCTCCAGGGAGTGTCATGCATCCTGACCACTGCAAATCCTGTGGGTATGACACACAGGTGAGAGACTGTAACCTTGCACTTCCCAATTGCTGCATCACAGGGCACAAGGCCCCCTCCAGAACCAGTGGACGAAGGCATCCACTCACCGCATCCTTCCCAGGATGAAACACACTGGGCACAAGGCCCCCTCCAGAACCAGAGGAAGAATACATTTACTAGAGATATGGCGTTGCACTCCCCAGGAGCAAGCAGTGGGCACACCACCCACTTGAGAGACTGTGGCCTTGCACTCCCCAGGACCAAGCAGTGGGCAAACCACCCACTTGAGAGACTGTGGCCTTGCACTCCCCAGGACCATGCAGTGGGCAAACCACCCACTTGAGAGACTGTGGTCTTGCACTCCCCAGGACCAGGCAGTGGGAAAACCACCCACTTGAGATACTGTGGCTTTGCACTCCCCAGGACATCGCAGAGGGCATGTAGCTCCCTCCAGGAGCAGTGGCGTTGTACCATCTTCCGGCTGAGGTGCCCCCCCATCCACCTTCCCCCTGAGGTGCCTTTGTATTTTCGACCTGATGCCCCAGCAGTGTTCTCTCCATGTTGAGGGAGGAGTCAAGTGGGGGCTTGGCCAATGTGATATGGCCCTGTGGCCCACGGACATTATGGCCTGGGCAGTGTCACTCCATTTGTATATATGTAAATACTGTTTTGATTTTTGAGGACGTATTTCTAGTATTTTATCTTATTACACTCACTTTACTCTATTCCTTTTGTCCTTGTATTATTCCTGAGGGTTGTGGGGTGGATATGTAATGTAATTACATCTGTTTGTGTGTATGTTGATGGGAGTGGGGGTGTTGTGTGTTGTGTGTGTGTGTCACTCTCTTTTTCCTCCCCCCTCCCCTGTGTGCTAGGCGGCAGTACTCACCGTGGTCGTCGTTGCCAGCGTTGGTATTCCTGGTGTAGGAGGAGGTAGACCAGCAGGGTGAAGATCTGCAGTTCAGGCTCCATAGCGTCATGGTTCTTCCTTGAGTTTCCAGAAGTGAGTCCTTTGCCTTCTGTTTACTATTTCCGCCGTGCTTTTGATGTCATTGGTACCGCCCCAGAAAAGGTGGTGGATAGGCCAGTTGTATTACTGTGGGCAGTACATTATCTTCTGCCTGGCTGATGGTGGTTACCGCCGTGGTGCTTGTTGCTACCGCCGTGGCGGTCAGTGTGTTAAAGTGACTGTCTGTGTGAGCAGTTTCCGTCGTGGTCATAATTCTGTTTTTTTTACCGCCAGCCTGTTAGCGGTCTTACTGCCGCTTTCTCACCGACCGCAAGGGTTGTAATGAGAACCTTAATTTTTCTACCTTTTCCCAATTGGAAGTTACACTTAACGGCTGCTTAAAGGTAACCCGAGAGAGCAGACACTGGGGAAAAATAAATTTGATAGTTTTTCACTACCAGGGCACGTTACACTTTAAAGTATATGTCCAATGTTTTAAATACACTTCACCCTCCCCTTGGGGCTACTAGGGCCTACCTTAGGGGTGACTTAAATGTAATAAAAATGAAGGTTTGGGCCTGGCAAGTGGGAACACTGGCTAGCTCGAAATGGCAGTTTAAAACTGCACAGACATGCTCTGCAGCCCCACTAGTAGCATTTAATTTACAAGCCCTGGGCACATATTGTGCAACTAACTAGGGACTTTCAAGTAAATTAAATATGCCAACAGTGGATAAGCCAATATCACCATGTTTTAGAGTACAGAGCGCCTGCACTTTAGCACTGATTAGCAGTGATAAAGTGCCCAAAGCGCTAAGGCCAACAAAACAAGGTCAGAAAAAAATAGAAGGAGGTCCTAATCAAAAGGTTTGGGGTGACCCTGCAGAACGGGCCATTTCCAGCATTCCGGGTATGATTTTGAAAGAAAAACAATCATTAAACCTCCTTGTTTTCCACCATATGCATTCCGTGAATATAAGGAGATGGGAGATGCAGGCCTCAGGTTGAAAATGAAATAATATATTTTTTGTATTATGCCAAAATGTTTCAGATGTAGCATGTAAAAAAATAATAAATATAATAAGTGTTTGAGTGTGTTCCAGAAGCTGAAAATAATATTGTACTTACCATTATTCATTCGCTTTTTGTTGTTTTTTCATTAAAATAAGTTATTTCCTTTTTATTAAAATGAAGGTGCAGGATTCAGCTTAGAGGGACTGAAATATTTCTTGCTGAATGCATTTTGTTGGAATTACATTCTACTCTATTTTATACAAGTCGGTATTTTGTAAGAGTTATGCCCTGCTGGAAGAAACGTGGTGCATTTGGCTCCAGGTATGCGTAGATGACGAACAAAATAAAAATCAAAATGTTTGATTTTGTTACAAATATTTTAGGATTGGCCTATAATTCATTTGTTACTAATGTGAAGGTATTATTTTAAGCAGTATAACTCTGCGTATTTGCAGAACCCTGTCTCAAGCAAGGTTCTAACATTGCCTAATATTTTTTCTGAACCGAAAATAGTGTACCATACTTTATGCTGATGCTTGCCTTGGAAATGTTGCAGTTGATTAAAACTGTACTTAAAATGTCAGAATCTCTTTGCTCGTCCTACTGTTGTAGCATGTATGCTTTTACTTATTTCTTAACTCTTTAGATAGGATGAACAGAGAAACAGACACCCTTGAACAAACTTTAGACAATTGATCTTTTTTTTTTTTATAATTTTTTATTGAGAATTAAGAAGAAATACAAAACGATATGAGATACTGTACGCAGTACAGGACAACTTCCATTTGGGTTTGACGTAGGTTAAATCTCAATTGACATGTCCGTTGTTTTAGCAGAGATAAAGCATGTACATTGAATATATTGTGTCTCAAAATACAGAACCTAAAGCATAGAATAAAATAAAATAGAATGAAGGGACGTGTAGGGAGGGGAGAAGGTAGGGATACAATAAAATCAAATCAAATAGGGGGGTAGTGAGAAGGTGGGATAGAGAGGGGATGGTAGGACGCGGGGGAGGGAGGGGGAGAAAGGGAGGGAAGGGAAGGAGGAAGGGGGGAGGGGTCCATTGAACAGAGAAGGACGTATACAGCAAAAAGACATAGAGAATGTAATACTAAGTTCCGTTGGTTTCTGTTGCGGTATAGGCTGCCATAGAGACTAATGTATCGATGTAGGCGTAGTTATTTATGGTGTGGAGAAAAAGAAAAATAGAGCTTGAAGTGAAGAAATAGAGCAATGATTGGGGAAATGGTCAAACCAAGCTGACCCGTGTGCCTTCAGATCGTGCAAAGTACGAGTGTGCTTGTGTATTGATCCTATCGGACAATATTAGTGTATCTGCAAATGGGTTAAGTGTGGGAAGGGGAGGAGCTTGGGGAGAGGGGGAAGGGGAGGGGGGAGGGGCTCAGCAGTTCTGAGGGAAAAGAGGGGGCAAGAGGGGAATGAGGGAAAGGGGCATAAAATAAAATATGTTGGCCTCCGTCAGCTGTCCACCACTCCTCCGTATTCCTGGATGGGATGGGGGGGGGGTGGAGGCAGCACCGGCAGTGAGGACCTCTATGATCCTGATAGAAAGGGATTCCAGACTTCCATGAATAGTGCTGCTTGATCTTGCAGGTTGTAGATTACACGTTCATGCATGGCAGTTTGTATCATAGCCGTCATCCATTCTGCCGGTGTGGGGGCAACACTTGATCTCCAATGTCGAAGTATACAGATCTTGGCTGTGGCCAGCGCAGTGTGCAGTAATCTTTGCCGTGGGTGTGATATAGGAGGATAAGGGCGCATGTCGTGGAGGAGGATAAGCGATGATGGAAACGGGTGTGGTATCTGAAGGGTATCCTGTAGAGTATGGCGCACTGTATCCCACAGGGGTTGCGTCATGGGATAGAGACATAATATGTACACTAGGTCGCATTGTAGGTCCGTACATCTCCAACAGCTTGCCTGTGGTATTAGGCCTGCCCTGCATAGCCTCATAGGGGTCCAGTACCAGTCCTGTAGGATCTTGAAGAGACAGAACTTCAGCTGGGCTTCTCGTACGCCTCTATCAAGTGATTCCAGTATATCTGACCACTCTTCCTCAGTGTATGTCACTCCCAGCCGATCTTGCCATCTGCGACGCAGGCCGTCGAGGAGTGGTTGCGAATACAAATGATTGACTAGCACTCCGTACAATCCTGCCATTAAGCCTCTGTGCCGGCCCCACTTCTGTAGGTAAACGACGATTGGTGAGGTTTTGATTTCCCTTGGGGGGGTTCCCAGTATTTTGTGTAGACAGTGCTTAAGCTGTAGGTATCTTGAATACAAGAAAAAGCAATGAGCTACAATTAATATTCACTTTTATCTAACATAGAAAAAAAGCTGTAACACAATTTCAAAAAAGAATATTTATTACAAATGTATGTCAAACAACGGCACAAATCAGTATTCGAATATACAAATATATACAAATGAACATGGGAAAACAAGAAACTATTTCTATAAATATTTACACCTATATATAAATTAATAAACAGAGACAACCTAAAACATCAGACAAAACAATGAAAATAATCAACCCATGAAACTACACAAACATACACACAAATTATCTTACAGTACAGTGAAATACAAATTAAGAACATACAATTTATTTTTCTGGATCTGAAAAGATATTCACATAAATATCATATTGTTATTCAATTCCTGATTGAGTCTCCATCTTCCTTGATAAGAGAAAAACTTCTATTTTAACCCCATAAATTCAGGGTCCATACAAAAACCAAACAATCGGAGGAACAAAGCCTACGCGCGTTTCGGCGGAAACCACCAAATTTGAAAAGCCACCTTCTTCAGGGCCGTTCCTGTTCCATACTTAGGGCCGTATTTATACTTTTTGGCGCACAACTGCGCCAACGCAGTTGTGTGTCAAACAATGTAACGCCGGCTAACTCCATTCCAAAGCGTCATGCGGGCGCCGTATTTATGGAATGACGTTAGCCGGCGGAGCTGCCTGGTGTGCGTAAAAAAAAATGACTTACACCAGGCAGTGCCGGCGTAGGGGAAAATGGAGCTTGGGCGCCAAAAAATGGGGCAAGTCAGGCTGAGGCAAAATTTTCGCCTCAACCCGATTAGGGTCATTTATTTTTACTCCCAACCCCCATTGAAATGACTCCTGTCTTAGCAAAGACAGGAGTCATGCCCCCTTGCCCAATGGCCATGCCCAGGGGACTTCTGTCCCCTGGGCATGGTCATTGGGCATAGTGGCATGTAGGGGGGCACAAATCAGGCCCCCCTATGCCACAATTTTTTTTTTTTTTAAATACTTACCTGAACTTACCTTAAGTTCCCTGGGATGGGTCCCTCCATCCTTGGGTGTCCTCCTGGGGTGGGCAAGGGTGGCAGGGGGTGTCCCTGGGGGCATGGGAGGGCACCTCTGGGCTCCTTCCGAGCCCACAGGTCCCTTAACGCCTGCCCTGACCAGGCGTTAAAAAATGACGCTAAAACGGCTGGACGTCATTTTTTTTGACCCGCCCACTCCCGGGCGTCATTTTTGCCCGGGAGTGTAAATATGGCGCACATGCCTCAGAGTCATTTTTTAGATGGGAACGCCTACCTTGCATATCATTAACGCAAGGTAGGTGTCCACGCTAAAAAATTACGCAAACCCCAAGATCTTTGGCGGTAGACGGGTCTAACGCCAAAGTATAAATATGGAGTTAGTTTTGCGTCGGATTTGCGTAAAATAAAAACAACGCAATTCCAGCGCAAACAGAGTATAAATATGCCCCTTAGTACATAATATCGTAGATTAAATAAGTTCTCATCTTTCCCATTGGATAAATTCCGGCGATGGTGTTGCTGAGTTTCCTCAATTATAGTACAGACAAGGTTCAATTTTCTAGTTTCTACTTCAATTCACGAGTAAGTCCCCAAATGATCTTTTTAGTAAGAAATTTCTCTGGGGGGTTCCTCCAAAAGGTTCTCTCACCTCCTCTGTCTTCGTTTTTCGCCGATTCTTCCAAAAACAGCAATCACGGGCGTCCGATGTAAAAAATGTAAGCTGTAGGTATCGCCATTCCTGGCTGTTATGTATGTCATGCTCGGCTCTTAAAGTGGCGAAGGATCGGAGTTGGTCCCCATCTACGATTTGGGCTATGTTGGTAATGCCAGCATTATTCCATTGGGACCATTTTAGGGTTTTGCCCCTGATTTTGATGACTTTGTTCCCTTCTATAGGGGCTTGTGAATGTAAAAAGGAGTGTATTCCCAGAGTGCGGTGAGCTCTGCGCCATGCCGCATTTGCTGCTGTAAATATCGGATTTGTCCATTTAGGGCGGTCTGCATACACTCCTCCCACTCCCTCGCTGTTTCCTCGTAGGAGGTTCTCTATGATCACCCATTGTGGGGGGTTGGTAGTTCCGGGGAGTAGGTATTCCAGTTGTGATAGTTGTAAGGCCAGCGAGTAATTCTCCACCAATGGGAGGCCCAAACCTCCGTGGGACCTCCGTGCTAGTATTTTTGCTGGTGCCAGTCTCGGGCGCATAAAGCCCAATACGAAGGATCTTATTGAGGCATCTATTACCCGGAGTAGGGTCAGAGGAACATGTAGAGGAAGCATGCCTAACATGTATGTGAAGCATGGGAGGGTGACCATCCTGACCGCTTGTGTCCTACCCCACATGGAGAGTCCTAGTTGCGACCACTTGGCGAAGTCCTGTTTCATTCTGTGTATAAGGGGGTTTAGGTTGTCCTTGATCATATGTTCCAAGCCTCGGTTGACAACCATCCCCAGGTATTTGAGGTGTGACGATGTCCATTTAAATGGTAGCCCGTGGATTGCAGCCCTCGTTGTCATCCGAGAGAGGGGTAGTGATTCGCTCTTATCCCAATTCATGCGGTATCCTGACAGGGATGCGAAATCCCCTATGATCGAAAGTAGTGCTGGGAGAGAGCTATCCAAATCGGATAGGGTGAGCAAGATATCATCCGCATAAAGATATATTTTGGAGATTCCTCCTGTTAGGGGGATGCCTTGTATATGTGGAGAGTTTCGTATGGTAGCCGCTAAGGGTTCCATAGCCAGTAAGAACAATAGTGGCAACAGGGGACAGCCCTGCCTCGTGCCTCTGCTAATGAGGAATGGGTCGAGAGATTCATGAAGGGTGTGGCAAAGTGTGCGCATATGGTTTCTGGAGGTGCGGCCTGGTACGAATCCCACTTGTGTGTTATGGATCAGAGTTGGCATTACTTTCCGTAAACGGGCTGCCAGCACACTGGCCAGAAGCTTAACGTTCCCATTTAGGAGGCAGATAGGACGGTAGCTACCGCATAGTAAGGGGTCTTTGCCTGGCTTGGGCAGGACAACAATGGTGGCCTTATTGGAAAGGGTGCCGAGAAAGCCCTCGTCACACGCTTCCGTGATGGCTTTGTGCACTGCAGTGATCGCCTCCTCTCCCGCCCATCTGTAGAACTCGGCTGGGAAGCCATCCTCGCCCGGGGATTTGTGGTAGGGGAGGGTTTTGATAACTTGTGCTATTTCTTCCCTGCTTATATCACCCTCTGGGAGAGCCCGGCCTGCCTCGAGAGGTAAGGTAGGTTTGCCGCAGCAAGGAAGGCCTCTGTTTGTTCCGTAGTGGTCGCTGTTTCGGAGGTATAAAGGTGGCGGTAAAAGGCCGCAAATTCGTTTGCTATGTCTTTTTGTCGAGTTATCACCGTTCCTGATGGGGACGTAATCGCCGGGATGCTGGAGGCAGCTTCTCGCTGTCGAAGTTGTGCCGCCAGGAGTCTGCCCGCTTTCTCACCCTTCTCGTAATGACGACCACGTAATCTTTGTAGTGCATATTCCGCCTGTGAGGTATATAGTTCATTATGATTCATGAGGGCTTGTTCCGGAAAGCGAAGAAGTGCTAAGGATGGTTGTGCCGTGTATTGTCTGGTGAGTCTCCGGATGTCTTCCTCAAGGGTTTGTTGGCGCGATTGCCTCTCTTTGTTAGCTAGAGCTGCATCACGCATCATGCAACCTCTTATTGTTGCTTTTGCCGCGGCCCATAGGACCCGTTTAGAGGACACGGTGCTGACATTGTCAGTCATGTAGGTGGATATGGGGGTCCCCAGGAGTTCTTTTCCTTGTGGGGAACGGTACCTATGTTCCGTGAAGCGCCATGGTTTACGGCCAGGGGAGGCGAGACTTGTCCGGATCTGGAGGAGGACGGGAGAATGGTCAGAGAGTCCGCTTTCAAGTATTCTAGAATCGTGAAGTTGGGGGTCAAGGTGCGGCACTTCCGTCTTTTACTTCATCTGTTTGTTGATGGGGGAGTGGGGGGGAGAAGAGGAAAGGAGGGGAAGGAGTGGCCAGTGAAGGGAAGGGGGCATATATGTTCCAGGTGCTATCCGATTAGGGTCTATTAATATAAATGGCGAAAAGGGAAGGGGAGATAGCTAGGTGTGATCTAAAATGAGATATGAGAGCTATGTCAATGATGAAGGAGAACAATTTCTATGTGAGTACATGCACGTTGGTCTGGATGCGTGATCTTCTTTTCGTCTTTGCATTGTTTTTGTATGAGTTCTATGTTATGTAGGTAATATGGTTATTGGGGGGGAGAGGAGGGGTGGGGGAGGGAGGAAGGGGGGAGGGGGGAGGATAGGGAGAACGAATTGGTCCAGCAATAGAACAAAAAGGGGGGGGGTTAGAGGATATTCAGGCAGTCACTTACATATATTCGTTGCAATACATCCCGTACCAATAGCATTTGACTTTCGTTTCTTATTATCCTAGCTTTGTATGCATAGCGTTGGGTTTCGGAATCTATCCATCTATTCGTGGCCCGTAGGCAAATATATGAGCAGTGGAGGGCACATCAGTTCTAAATCATGATATAGACAGTGTGAACAATGTAAACAACTTTAACTGTAACTGTATCTTCATCTTTAACTCCTCTATAAGACATAAATAAGTTCTACTACAGTATTACCTCATACTATTTTGAGAACAAGAGATAGGGGCTAGCAATCAGTAGTATACCGGGGTATATGCCGATTGCAGTCCGTAATCCTGTGCTGTAAATGGGTAACGGTTACTTCTATGGCCTGGCTTGGATGTTGCAGAAGCATACTTTCCTTCGAGGGCCGATCATACCCCTGTGCCTCATCTTATACTTGCAATGTCTCCCTGAGTGGACCCCATAAGGGAATTTAAGGAACCTTTTAGTATGTATTTTAATGGTAGTCTCTGGTCTACATACAGGTTTTGGAGGTTCCTGCTTCATGAGTTTAATATAAGCAGTAAGGAGCAGGTTTGAGGTCATGGGAGTTTCTACTATACTACTGTTATGGCCTGTTTCTTATTTCACTTCAGGAGGGGGAATACTTTGCAAATTGGTTACATGTTTGGCGTTTCTGTGCCTGACAAATCTCAGTCTGTATTTGGATAATCGGTAGCTGCGAACCTTAGCCTGTTTGCTAATAATAATTTTACTAGGTCAAACCATGGAGAGATACATTATGACCTGCTAACTTTCTGACATTTTAACATTCGAACATTGCCCTGCAAGGCCTCTTGTCACTCTAGACCAGGGAAAATTTATTAACAACATGCTGTCATTTGCATCAACGGCTGAGAGAGATATGCTGAATAACTACACATAGTCCAAACAAATACTCATCTGTCCGCTGAGTAGGCGGTCTTCTTGCTCCATGACCCTTCTCGTTGTTTCGGCTAGACCCCTCTGTTGCCCCTGAGGTGAAACAAGAGTGCATTCACGGGGGTGTAAGAGTCGGTTTCAATGGCGAACAAGACTTGTCTCTTTCCGAAAGCTGAGTGTATGTCAACACGGCGTGCAGGACTTGACCTCTCTCGTCTTGAGCCCTGGTTAGTCTTTCCAGTTCTCTGCCTCTGGGACAGGTAGCTAGGTCATGCCGTTCTGTGTTTCCCTTCTCAGGCCCAGGGGAGGGTGCGTGTCCGTCCTCTTCCATTGTGTCTTGTGACCAGTTCGGAGCAGTTGCTTGCTTGATCTGAGTCTGAAGGGAGTCCAAAATGAGTCTTAGGTCCTCTGGGTTATAGAAGTCTCTGGAGATCCCATTTTTAGTGATCCACATTCTCGCGGGGTCGAAGAGACCGCATTTCACCTCCAGCTGGCGAAGTCGAGGCCTTAAGGATAAGAAGGCCTTCCTGCGCTCGGTGGTGTCTTTAGAGTAGTCGGCTGTTATGCGGACCTCGAGCTTGTCCATCCGAAATGGCCAATGGGTTCGTGCAGCTTGAAGGATCTGGCGGGTCTGGGAATGAGGTAACAGGCAGGCAATGATCGGCCGGGGTCTCAGGGCTCCGTCCTGGAGCTTCGGGCACACTCTGTGTGCTCGTTGAAACTCCAGCGGTGGTTCGAAGGCTAGTTATGTTAGCTTGGGTATAGTTGAGCTGAGGAAGGTCTGAACGTCTGTGCCTTCTTCATTCTCTGTGATTCCGAGGAGGCAGATGTTATCCCTCCTGCTTCTGTCTTCCAGGTCAGTCACTTTGCTTCGCAGATAAGAAAGGTCTTGGTCTCTATCCTGTGTTGTAGACATGTGAGTCTCCAGGGTCTCCACACGGTTCTCCAGCCCCATCACCCGTGAATGAAAGCCTGCGATGTCGGTCCGCATAGATTTAGTTTCCAGTGTCAGAGAGGAGATGGAAGCATCCATTCCCTCTATCCTGCGGCTGACAGCTGTGTTTTTCTGCAGTATCCGTTCCATAGTCGCAGGTTGGTCCCTGTCTGCCATCGCTGGAGGTGGGTTTGGCTTTGGGGCCACAGCCGGTCCTGATGTATATTTGTGTTGGAGCACTTCTGAGAATAATAGTTGATGTGCTGGTTTACCTAGGGGCTTTTGACCAGATTTGCCTCCGGACAACTCAGTGTTAAACTGTAGGGCAGGCCTTGTAGGTTCTGGGGTCCTTGTCCCTTCTGTTCTGCGTCTTTGGGTGGGGAAGCGTGACCTGGCCTATGTTTGGTCCCCCTGTGTACGTTGCAGAATTACGTTCTCCTTATTGGGGCTGTGTTGGATAGTAATGGACCTTAAGGACGGTGCTTTGCTTGCCGCATAAAAGCCGTGGCGATAACAACGAGGGCAAGATGCGAGGGCTCCGGTCGCGGAGTGAGAATAGTGCCCTTATAGTTGCCTGAGAGGCTGAGGTGCCGTGAGGAGAGGTCAATGTTCTGCTAGTCGGGTCCGACACCCCCCTGGGGTCTCCGTGAAGTTGGTTATCCTTACCCTCTCTGGTCGCCTATTACAAGTCGCTGCTGGGGAGGGGGGGAAGTATCTGATGATTGTGCTGGGATATGCAGCGTTACTGGACAGTTTATTGGTGCTGAGGGAGGGCAATGATCCCCATTCTTGGAGGGCGAGTTTGTTCCAGCCTCTGGGTTTGTGGCAGTTCCCTTGCTCCCAGTCTCTCCTCTCAAGGCCCCCCCCCAGCCAGGGTCTGTGTCTCTGCTCTTGAGGTCAGAGCCTCCTAGGGTGTAAAGAAGTAGTAGGGGCCCTTCTTCCCTTCTCTCTCCCCTCCCCTGAGCGTTGTTAGTTGTTTTTGGTTGTTTTAGTTGTTTTAGTAGTCCTTACTCGTTTTGTTGTGCTTGGTTCTCACTCTTTTCTGTAAGGTTTTCTATGTGTATGGGGGGGGGCACCAGGGGAGATTTCTTATAGTTTTTTACTGTCTGCCCTCCTCTGCTCCCGATAGGCAAGCTCCCGGGGCGGGGCGCGTCAGAAGAAAAGCCGCCGATAAGATAGGAAAACGGGGGGGAGGGGAAGCCCTGCGCCCAGTGGAGATCATGCTGTGTGGCTTCTCAAAGTCTTGTAAAAGCCCTCCAGTTGAAAACAGGCAGGGGCCGCGCTCCTCCGGATCCGGGAGACGCTCCTCCGTCTTTGGGGCAGAGCAGGCCCTGTCTACAGAAGCACGCAGCGGGTTCTCCCGCCGCCCCCGCTCCGTACCTCCTAGTCTGATCCTGCTGCAGTCTCGGCAGAGCGGTGAGGCGGGTCTCCCTGCTAGGCCGACTCTCGCTGGGCCTCGCCGGATGCCAGGACGCAACTCCACCCCGGCGCAGGCCTCGTGGTCCCAGTCGCATGGCGGCCTCGGGTCTCCCTCTCCGGCCCGACCTATCTCCCCTGATTCTCCGGGTCTGGTCGCGGAGGCATTTGAGGCCCTGGGGTCTCAGGGGGCTCCCGAAGGGCGATGGGTGATGTCAGCTGCCGCCGTACAGCCCCCGCCACCCCCTCGTGTCTGACTCAGCGCGGAGCTCCGGGGTTAAGCGGCCATCTTCGATCTCGGTCCAGCCACGCCCCCAGACAATTGATCTTTAAAACACACTTGATTAAGTTTTAACTGTGATTACTCGAGTTTGGGAGTATTTATCTCTTCATGACTTTAACAAGTAGAGAATGCTATTCCATGGAACCAACCAATGTCATCCATATCTCATGTATTGGTGATGTCAGCCGGTTGTGTGTCCTTGTATTCTGTCAAACTAGCAGTACCCTGTAACTTTTGTTTTTTTTAAAGTTAATATATATATATATATATATATATATATATATATATATATATATATATATATATATATATATATATATATGTACACTAAAAAACAAATGTTAGAGGGATGTTATAGTTAGATTCTGAATTTACTTGCACAAAACCATAGAAATTCAGTAATTAGAGTTATTTCAAGTAACTATAACTGGTGCCCTAAGGTAACTATATCTCACCCCCCCGCCATGCACAGTTTTTTCTTTGATAATTTGGCTGCTAATGTTTCATTTATATTTTTAATAACATTATAGAATTTGTCATGAGTGGTGTAATAGCTGGGGTAATTAGCAGTGCATGGCAAGGGCGCGAGCTATGGTTACATGAACTAACTAACTATAACTGCTAAATTCCTGTGGTTTTGTGTGAGTAAATTCAGGACCTAACTATAACATCCCTGCAACCTTTGTTATTTCAGTGAATTTCTGTGTTTGTTTACCGAAAAGTAATTTTAATTACTATACGTTAACCAACCACAGCCACGCACAACCGTCGGACGTGTACAGTGAAGTTTGGCTGTAGGGCCTGGCCTGTGGCATAACTTGGGATTTGGAGAAATTAGAGATACGATGTGCAAACTCAAATTGTAATTTAAGATCTTCTTGAATGGTGAAGTCAGATTTTAAGTTGCAGTTATAAAAAGCTCTCTTTTACAAAGTTGTCATTTTTTTGTCCTAACCATTTGTACCTTCTCCCAGTATCCTTGGTCATACCATAGTGAATGGCTCTGCTGATAGGGTTTGTTTATTCCTGACAGTCAGTGACACAAAATAGACTTAGGTGTGGACAGGGTGGGCCTTCTTGCCAGGGTGGCTGGGGTTGGAGCTATATCCTACCCTACTTACACTTCAATGTGCTTTCCTCCAGGACACACAAAGGACACCAACATCAGCCTTTTGTCACCCTGGCCTTCTTTGAGCATTGTCAGGAGAACGGAAGACACTTCCAGAACTAGATGTCCGGCAGGGCAGGGTGTTCCCCACACAAGCAAAGGCTTGCACCGCATTTAAATACTGGACCTCCTGAGCCACCCTTCAGTCATCTCCTGGACCTTTGGACATTAAAGTGGGAGTACAGCCTTGAACCTCAGAGTTCTGCTCTGCTATGTGAGGCCTTTCTATCCACCTAGGAGACTGCTCTGCTAGTATCAGAGGACTACCCTCCTGCTTGAGAATTGCCTTAAACTCCAGTGAGATGCCCTCTGTTGGGGACTGCCTTTCTGTCTGAGAAGGAAGATGCCCTTTATTCCAAGCTAACAAGTGATACCAAGGGAAAATGAGCTGACCTCCTGTTCTGAGCAACAGGGACACAGCAAGCACCATAGGCCTCACTAAAACTGCCCAGCTGACCTGCTGCAAATGGACCTGCCTGAGCCCTGCTTGCCTCTTCTAGAGTGAGTCTCTGATCCCCAAGAGATGACTGCCCAGGGTCTGGACACTTGGCCGGCATTATAAAGCACTCATTTTCAGTAAAAAAGGAACATCTGAAGTTTTGGGCTCCTCGCGACCACAAACAGCTAGTTCGCACTGAGACTTATGAATGATGTTATCAAAGATGTCCTGGTTGAAGTGTTGGCAGCCAATCAAATATCAGCACGAGGACAGTTGGATCTGCGGACCCTCCCCATCCCTAGATATTTATATGTTTTAACTTTTATTATCGCTGAAACTATTGAACTGATTTACACCAAATCTCAAAAAGCACAATCTGCACACCATGATCTAGCATCCTGCCAAATTTATTGTAATTTTCTTCAGTGGTCTGGCCTCTAGGCATTTCTACAGACCCTATGGGAAAATAAATGGGCAAAATGTGTTTTGTGAAACCCCTTTTTCTTGGCCCCCCTTGATGGATCAGACCAAAACGTTCAAGACAGCAGCTGAACTGACTGTTGTATTAGTTTTGTGAATTTTGTTAAGATTCGTCAAGTGACGCTAAAGTTATTGGCAAACCTAAAAATGTTCTTCCTATCGAAAATAGATCCTAACTATAAATCCCTACTGGCAGCTGCCAGTAGGTTAAAAAGAAAAAAAATATATATATACATATATATATATATATATATATATATATATATATATATATATATATATATATATATATATATATATATTTATATACATACATATACAAGTTTCAAGACAGCAGCTGAAGTGAGTGACAAGGACAAAAGTAACATTATAGTGAGGAGAATATTTCAGTGATAACATTAATGTTTTGAACTAAAGCAAACAAAGAAATTCACAGTTATAGTTATCAGGGATGGCCCCTTGCAGCACCAGGAACTGCCACCACCCAGGGGCCTTAATACAAATGTGATGCAGAGGGCTGAGTGGCCTCCCCGCAGCCTTGGGAACCGCTACCTCCCAGGGGCTACAATAAAATGAATGAAAGGGGGTTCGTTGTGGACCCCTGAGCACCAGGGACCATCACCTCCCCAGGGCATATAGGATGGTGGAGGGGGCTGCGCAGCCCCCCTCGAGGAGCCAATGATGGCCCTGTGGAGAGCCACCCCCTAGGGCCGGCTCCTGCTATGTCAAGGGTTTCTCACCCCCGGGACATAGCTGTTTGCTTTGGCTTGGTGGGAGCTTTGACAGCTCCCACCAAGCAATCAAAGTCAGCTTTATGACAGCAGAATCTGTCAAACAACTCCAGCTGACAGAAAGCAGAGTTTTCATCTGTTTTCCTGCACACAAATATGCATGCGAGGAAACAGATGAAAACATTGCTAGGACTACAGGGACCTTCAGGCTACCCCCACAGTCCTGTCACTCTCTCTCTTTCATCTCATAATGGGAAGGAAGAGAGGGAGAGATTGTCATTGCAATTGTCTCTTCATGCAATGACTTCACAGTCAGACTAGCAAAATGTTTGGTGCAAATGTTATAGTTCAGTAAGGTTCAAATCCTAGTATCGTTTGGCACTGTGCTCATTCATTTACTAGTGCTTTGAGAGTTGAACCTTCCTAGTGATGGAACATTCATGTTTCTTTCTAATTCACGTGTTACAGTTAGATTTACCTCAAATAACTATAACTCGTGCCCTAAGTTAACTTTAACTGAGGTCGCGAGTTATAGTTACCTTAAGGCATGAGTTATAGTTACATGAGATAACCCTAACTCTAATTGGTGCATTTCTATGGTTCTGTACGTGGAAAATGTGATGCTAACTATAATGTTCCTCTTAACTTTGTTTTTTATATTGAATTTTTTTTAAATTCTATTCCCTAACTATAACGTCCTGTAACCTTTGTTTTTTTCAGTGAATTTCTATGCTTTTTTAATGTATAGTAATTTTAATTACTACACGTTAATCCAACCACCACCGGGCACGGCCTTGGGCGGTGCACAGTGGCATTTGACCACCCCTACAACCACCCAAACTTACACCATGCACGGCCTTCAGCCATGTGCAGCAGAGGTTTCGCCCAAGAGCTGACCTACAGCCAGACCCTTCAGCCACCCTCCCTAACCATCCAACCCTATGCTGCACATTGCCATTTCGCCGTCTGTGGTGGGAGTTGTCCCCGGCCTCATTGGGTGTGAGAATAGTTATAAGAAGGCGTATCTGGGGGTGAGAATGGCCGTCAGATTGTCTGTCTCGGTATGAGAGTGCGTACATCAGTGTTTTAGTGGGTCTGCCAGTATGTGCGCGGGTCTGTGAGTGGGTGCATGAGGGTGTCAGTGGATCTGGGAGTGGGTGTGAGACAGTCTGAGTTGGTGTGTGAGTGGGGGCGTAACTGTCTGAGTGTGTCTGTGAGTGGGTGTGTGATGGTCTCACAGGGACTGTGAGTGAGTGCAAGAGGGTCTGAGTGGGTCTGTGAGTGAGTGCATAAGTGTCTGAGTGGGTGTGTGCATAGGAGACATTGACTGAATGAGCCACAGAGAGAAAGAAAGTGAGGGAGAGAGAAAGAGTTTTTTTAGGGTTTGATGTCTGATGTACTTAGAATGACATTTTTGTGCACAACGTAAAATTGAAAATATTTAAGGTATTTAAAAAAATCTGCATTTTTTTTTTTTTAAACAAAATTGAGTCCAGCTAGACTCGAACCCCCCAGTGCTCCCGGCGACCTTCACACTGAGCTCTAGGTTTTGGGGTTTTCACCCATTTTTTTAGCCCTCTATGGGCTATCTGGGACCACAAGGGAGCCCTGAAGGGCTCCCCCAGGATCCCTATGTATTTATTAATTTATTACTTTTTTACTTTTTTTTAATTAAATAAATAAAAGCCCTTTACATCTATATAGGAGTACAAGGGAGCCTTCAAGGCTACCCCCACGGTCCCTATATATTTATCATTATTATTTTTTTTTAAATCAAATGCCCTTTACAGGCTACCTGGCACTGCGGCGAAGCCTTCAGGCTTCCCTCACGGTGCAACTGCTTCAGCTTTGACAGCAGCTCTGTGCTTGCTGAGTCATTTTATCTCTACCTCCTGCATGACTTTTTACAGGTCTTGCTGCCAAAAAGTGAAGTGTTTGCTGTGACTTGGCTGCCGCAGCAGTGCTGCAGCTGAGCCACAGCAAACAGCTATGTCCCCGGCCACCCCGGGACATAGCAGGAGCCAGCCCTGGGGGGTGGCGGTCCCCAGGACCATCAGTGGCTCCAAGAGGGGGGCCTCGGTGCTTGGGGGTCCCATAGTGACTGCCTTTCTTTTATTGAAGATTTGCCCCAGGGGGTGGTGATCCCCAGGGCAGCAGGGGAGCTGCACGCCCCTGACTCTAAATAAAGTGTAGACCCCTGGGGTGGTGGTCCCCCCGGCATTAAATAACAATCCCCTGGGCTGTGAGGGAGGCCATCAGGCCTTCCCCACACTGTTAAAAGCATTTTTGCCCTCAGGGTGGTGATCCCCAGGGCGCTGGGGCCGTGGCCCCCTGCTCATATTTGCACATTCACCCCAGGGAGATGGCGATCCCCGGGGCTTATTAAAGCCCAAGGGGGGGGGCATGTGTCTCCCTCCTCTATGATGCCCCAGGACCTGCCCCAACTTGGGGCAATTTTTTTTAAAGTGCTGGAGACCGATTTTATTTTTTAATTCTCAGCAAAACCTGCAGATCCATCTGTGGATTATTTCTGATTTTTAAAAAAGTACTTTTTAGCCCTGGCGGGGTCTTTCAGTGACCCCAGCACCTGGGCTAAATAGTCAGGGTGATTCTACCCTGGCCCCTTTTCGTTTTTTTGTCCTTTTTGTCTTGGACTTAGCTGAAGCCGAGTCCCAAGATGGCAGCCAACATTTTGTTGCTGTAAGTGTTGGCAGGTAATCAGATTTCAGCAAGGGGAGAGTTGGATCAGAGAAGGATCTGTGGAGGATCCGCGTCCCTATATATCTAGATTTTTTGGCCTTAAATTTCTTCACACTACTGAACGAATTCGCACTAAATCACGAAAAGTGTGATTTGTGGAACAGAATCTTGCTTTGTGCCACATTTTGTGTAATTCTGTTCGGGCTGTAGGTGTGTCTAAAGAATTGAAAATCCCCAATGAGACAGAATAGAGAAAAAGGCCCTCATTATGTCCTTGGAGGTAAAAAACACCTACCGCAGCGGTGACAACCGCCAAAAGACCATTGCTGCGGCTACCATCCGTTCGCTAAATTATGACCACAGCCGGATTTCCACCACAAGAAGGGTGGAAATCCAGCTGTGGTCATACTAGTGGGCGGTGGTAAGTTGGCACTGCTACCACCAGCAGCACCACGCCAGTAGGCCGCCACCAGCTGTATTATGAAAAATAATAGAGCACAGAGGTGTTCTGCTGGTGGGTGCCGCTGGCGGTAGCAGTGACCATCCTGTTCCCTGCCGGAAGACCTCCTGGATGCAGGTAAGTTGGGTTTCCGACAGGGGAGGGGGTGGTGGTGTTGTGTCTCTGTGTGTGGGGGTGTGTGCATGTATGCATGTGTGTGAGTGCGTGTATGCATGGAAATGTGAATGCTTGTCTGCGTGTCAGTGTGAATGTGTGTATGGATGTGTGCGTGAATGAAGGGATGCATGCGTGTATGAATGCATATATGTCTATGTGAATGAGCGTGTGTCTGCGCGTGTGTGTGTGTATGGGGGGAGGTTGGAAGAGAGGGCGAGCGTGGATGACAGGGGCATCTGGGGAGTGTTGGGGGGAAGGAATTCCCTGTCACTGACAGGGCCTACCGCCATGGTTTTCGTGGTGTTACGAATGCCATGAAAACCATGGTGGTAGGCAGGGTCATAATACTGCCAACGGTACAATAGCAGCTGCCGGGCTGTACATTCTTATCTCCAGCCTTTCAGATGCTATCGCCATGGCAGTCGGAGTGGTCCATTGGCGGGTTGGCTTCAGCCAACCCACCAATGTCATAATGTGGTGGTAAGTACCGCCAGCCTGTTGGCAGTACTACTGCTACTTTATCTCTCACCGCCGGGGTCATAATGACCCCAAAAGTGTTTTGGGTCCCACCTTTTATTTCAGCCCCTACTTCACGGATCACTCCGAAACTTTTGAGACAGCAGGTGAACTGATCAAAGTATATGTTTTGAAAATTTCATGAAGATTCGTCAAGCGTTGCCAAAGTTATTGGCAAAACAGAAAATGCTCCGTCTATGCAAAAGATGGTCCTAACTATAACTACCTAGTGGCGACCACCACTAGGTAATATATGTATATGTATCTTAAGCTAAATGTGTATTGTATTTTAAATGCAAAAATAATTCTATTTATTTTACATTAGTTCTTATGGAGTGTTATTTAAAGTCCCTGCCTCCATTATTTTCTGTGGCAGTGTGTGCGTGTGTTGTTGTACATGTGAGTGGTCATGTGTTGTGCTCAACTTACTCCAAGGCTGGGCTGGAATACATTTATCACTGATTTGCAACATTGTATCTGCAGTAACTTTAGAAGTGCAGTTTGTGAATAACAATAGGGTTACTTTTGAGGAAGCTGGGTGTTTGATTTTGCGCGTCCCTCCCTAAACGGCCCCTGACTCCTCCTTAAACTCTTCCCATTAGGTATAAATGTTCCCCATTTTCCAGACTCTCTCAAAAGTCCTTCCTACATTAACTACTACTACGTAGATCTACATAGGCAGAGATTTCCACACTTGTAATGGGTATCACTTCATAGAAAAGAAGAGACGTGTAAGATATTTCAGCACCTAAGTGTGTGAATTGCATTTTGTAGCACATGAGGAATACTACTTGCTTAGATCTGGTAGCCTGGTGTTGCTATCTGATCGTAGAGCCGGTAGGGCTCTGATCTCGCTACCACGCTCACGGATGGGGATTGTCTGAAAGTGCTCAGATACGTGGAGGACGTCTTTAGAAATGCACCTCTAAAGGGTTTGCAATTCAGTTATCCTCACCATACACATTTATCCCCTACCATACCGCATAAACTGTTTCCCGCCATTCTGGACGTCTGCAGGTGTGGAGGCCCCGGCATTACATTAACACTATGGTGCGTTTTTGCACAGTTATTGGTTATTAGCAGGCAATAATAACAGACCTACTCACAGCCTGGACGAATAAAACAACACTTGATGGACCCTATGAAACACTGCAATGATTTGCACAATTTTAGACTTAGGGTTGATCATAGGTATACATACAATTGCAGTTAACCAGGAGTTGTCACCAGAGCTAGACATTTATAAGTGAAGGTCTAAGTTCTCCAAGTGGGTGCAGCCGCACAACACTTAAATACGTCTCCTGCATTTGTGGCAACAGAAGCCTGTAGCGCTATATCCTAGACAGAAGAACTCTAAATCTGATGATAAACCGCCCTGAGCAAGGCCTCCCTCTGCATAAACATCTCTATCAACAGGAGCACACCCAAATGTCCATGTGAATTTGGGTTAAATGACAAAAAGAGCCCACACATTCACGTGAAACTCATTTGAAGGAAACATATTTAATTGAGCAAATAATTGTCTTGCCAACGAATTAATCAACCTCATTCTGCTAGTCTCTCTTTTTTTCCCCTCTGTATAAAGCCATTTACCCTTCTAGCTATGGTGAATTTAACTATTTCGTGGACTTCTTATAACTCTTCAGAGTATAATGTTTGTTGGTCAAGATTGCTGTTAATAATGTCTTTTTTTCTATACAGTGATTGGTAGGTGCCACATGGTATAATATGTTTACTATTTTTGTCATGGACTTTAATGCTCGTAGGACTCCATCAAGTATGCAGTTTATTGTGTGTTCCAGTTTTTGTACTCCTTTTCCCATTTATGAGAATAATAAAAGAATGAATAAAAATGTGCAGTACTACTGTACTACTACCAAACATTTAAAAAAATCAGTTTGTGAATTAGGCCCCAAGGGTGCGCAATAACTTGCTTTGAGATTTCAGCATGTGATTCTGTTCCATTAAATTCTCTTAAAAGAAATGAAATTTTTGTTTGGACAAACTAATTCAGGTTTTCACTCTTAACTTCAGAACTAATATATTTGTTCTCACTAAGTTGTTAATAAGCACTATGTAGTAGCTTCAATAGCAGCGGAAACCGCTGTGCGTGCTGTTCGGCTTTTCTCCAGTATCGAATGCGCAGCGGAGACGCTCGCACAAGGCCGTTCTTCGCTGTTGGGGGTTCCTCATAGCGTTGTGGGCGAGAGGAATGCCGAACATTGGAGAAAGGCAGTTGAGGAGCTGGGAAGCTACGGCCAGGCGCCGTGGGGGATCTGTGACAGCGAGGGCCGTTTCAGCGATGCTCTGGGGTGATTTTGCTTCAACAATTGTTGTTGTCAAATAAACATTCAATTTCACCGACCCTGCGTTTGGATAGTTTGTTCCCAGCTTACATCACGCTCCTAAAATAAAACTACTTCCAGTCGTTCTTTCACCTAAACCTCCTGATTGTCTTCTTTTCTTCTGTAGAAATCACTGATGGCGCGGTAATAGTACTGGTGGTTTGCACCAGAGTTGAGTAGCCATGTATTGCTTGTTGCTCATGTGGAGAAGCTGATCAAATATAACCATTAAACATGTTCGTTAGTAAAAGGGATAGAAATGTGTTGGAGAGGACCATCTTTTCGCAGGCATGCCCCCAGATTTTGTCCTTTCTATGATGGACCCGTTTCTGCTGGGCCTAGGACTCTGTGCACTTTACTCCCACCAAACAGATGCAATTGCTTGTACTCTGCCTTGTAAACATAGGTATATTAGCATACACCTAAGTAGCACATCTTTAATTGATTTGCAGGACCTTAAACTAGAGAGTTATATGTACCAAGGTCCTGTTTGCTAAATGCTACTGTTTAGCTGCAGCACTCATGGAACTCATTACTGTAGTCCTGTAAAGCATGTATCCAAGCCTGCCATTTTGACCTGAAAAAAATAACCTTTTGCTAGGGCTCAACCTTCCTTTTTAATACTTATGAGTCACCTCTAAGATAGATCCTAAATGCCCATAAGGCAAGGTATATGGTCTTTTAAAAGTCGAACATATATATTTAGGGCCATATTTACGACCCAGTTTGCATTGCATTTGCATCACACAAAGTGGTACATGCACTACGGAAACCTTACCTGAGATTTATGAAGCCATGGAAGACCACTTTATATGGCCCTGATGCGCTCCATAAATCTGGAGTAAAGCGTTGTATTACTCTGCGCTGGGGAGGCATTTCATGGGCATTGCATGTGTGTTCCCACATAACTATTATGGCTTTTGACACATTTCCAGATTTATCAGAACTGGTCAACCTGGGAAGGCGCCAAAAAAATATGCCTCCCAGGAGAGGCATAAAGAGGAGAAATATTTGTATTTTTCCTTGTTTTTTAACTCTTTCTATGTGCACTGCATCCTGCAACACACATAAAAAGAGGAAAAAGTCTCAGAGGATTGTTTTTGTGCAAGAAGGTGCCCCTTCCTGCAAAAAACAATCCTGCGTGCAAAGAAGGCTCCCTTGCCCCATGGTGCAAGGGTGCCCACATTAGAGCTAAGCAGTTAAAACTGCGCCAGCAGAAGGGAAAAGGCAGGAAAACCCCGTATTCTTATAATTAACACCACATTCCTGTCGTTTCCTTATCAAGCAGTGCAGCACAGCAAGGTGACTTGTGGAGCTGCATTGCATGCCAAATTCATAAATATGCCCCTTAATATTTACATGTCCTGACAGTGAAAAACTTCCAAAGTCGTTTTTCTACTGGGGTAAGGCTAGCCCTTCCGTAGGAAAACCCTGGATTACATTATAACAATTTATAATGGTTAGCCTCAGTTTGGGAGCACATGGACCAAGATCCATTGTAATAGTAATTTAAAATCCAACTTAATGTGCAAATCAGAATTTACCGTACTATTTTAGAAATTACCATTTTGGAAAGTTGCTGATTCTCTCTGCCTATGTCAAATGCACCTTTCTGCCAGTGTCCAGACTGGTACAGGCTCTTGTGGTGTTATGTATATAGTTTCCAGATGGCCAACAAAAGACATGGGTATGGAGAGGTGTTTTTCTTCTCTGATTAGGATAGCTGGAGGGGTGTACCACTCCCTTCCTCAGCTTAAAATAATTCTTACCCTGTCACTGGCAGATGTAGTTCACTTCTCCCTGAGTCTTCTGAGTCAACTTAGTTACAAAGCCACTGGAGGGTGGGGGCTGCCCATGAACTGGCTGAGAGTGACAACAAAGGAGCATTTACCCATTAAAGTAGCTAACCTCTGGGTGGGCACAGGGATCTATGACCAGTGGAAGACGAGTTCTGCCATGGATTTAGGTAGAGAAGGGCACTGTGGGATAGCTCACAGCAAAATACAAACAAAGTGCTGTAAAAGTGGGTAGGGCCGCAGAGGATGGTTATGTCTCAATAGGGAGAGGTTTGGCTATGTCCGACTAGGAGGAGATTGATTATATGTCATTTGAAAACATTTGATGATTTGGTTTTACCAATGCTTGTTTGAAAATATACAATTTTTGAAATGTGGTTTTGCTAATGCTTGTTTGGATGGAACATGATTTTGTAAATGCTTGTCTGAAGATGTTCTCAGCGTTCCTTGAGTGATTTGTGATTTGAGTAAGGGTTTTGCGCTTTCACTGCTTAGGCAAATCGCAGGTAAATTGTTTTGTTTGTGAGAATTAGGGAGTTGGTGTACTCTAATGTAGTTTGTTAGGGAGTGTGCGTTCTCGAAAGGGTGCATGTAGGGAAGTTGTTGAACTTCAATTGTGCATGTCGCTTTTTGCTCAAAAATTGCCCACGCGGTTGTTGATGTACGGACTCTGCGTGGTCTAAGACTTTGTAGTATTGATACAAGTATAGTAGATACTTGGGTTTTTGTTCTAACTTGTCTGTTTTAGTAGGTTGATCAAGCATGATTGAAAAAATTCCTAGAGTGGTTGTTAAAGGGAAGTGTTAGTTTGACCAATATTGGTGATGAGTGCACAGGGAGGATCTAGTATTGGTCAAGGGTAGAATTTGCTGGTCGAATTTTACTTGCGAGTCAGACAGAGCTGAAGTTGAATGAGTAGTTATCAGAGCTAAATGCCACAATCGAAAATTCCGTGAGGCCTCTGAAGAGTTTGTGTCCTCTACCTGTAGCAAGCAGACAAGTTGGTGTTGATTTTTTATTAGTGCTCGCAATATTTTGCATTAGTTTTGTGAGATTTGAGTTTCGGGAGGACAAGCCACAAGACTTTGTCAGTTCTTATGAATAAGAGTGATGTCACGTAGGTCTGCGCTGGGAAAGGTCTATTGGCAAAAGGGAGCTCATGAACGGATTGGTGGATAAGCGTGAAGGGCTATTGGTTGAGAGAGGCAAGCAAAATGAATTTTGGGATTGAATTACTTCGTGTTTTGAAACTGTAGCTTAGGGTCAAGTTTGAGTAAAAATGAAAATTTTCAAAGCGCCAAAGAGTGCGCTAAGGGGAGATGAATTTCTTCTAGCTAGAGTAGGTGAAATTTGCCCACAAGGAGGTACACCGGACTATATCGTAATTTATGAGAGAAGTACTGGATCATGTCTTTGGTTAACACACTGGTGCAAAATTACAGAGAAGGATGGGAGCTTAGCATTTCCTGTCCATGGAACTTTTAACATGAGAATGTTATGATTTAAACCCTCCTCTGAGACCAGCACAATTTCAAGCTTTAGCTATTTTACTCTATGTTTCTAAATTGGTTTGGGGTTTTCCTTGTGTTGTATTTTCGCACGATTAGTGTTCAGTGCTGTAAAAATTATTTTCACATTGCCTCCAAGTTAGACCTGATTGCTTCATGCCAAGCTACCATAGTTAAGCACAGACCTAATATGTTGCTCCTGTACTGAAGGTACCTTGGAGGGTGTTCTAGGATCCAATATCGGAAGCATTCTAGGATGTTAACCAGAAATACAATAAAAGGGAGAAACTCCTTTAGCTGCACGGGCACTATTGTTGTAAATTAATTCTATCAGGGGTAAGGCCTTCTCCCATTCACTGGACCATGAGGATACAAAACATCTCAATATCTGGTTCTTTCCATTTGGCCATTCATTTGGGGGCGGTAAGCAGAGGACAGGCGCACATCTATCCCCAAGACTGAACAAAAGCTTCGCCAAAATCGAGAGACAAACTAGGGTCCAAGGTCGGACACAATTGCTGAGGGCAAACCATGTAGTCTCATTATATGCTGAATAAATAAGACTGCTAGAGCTGATGCACTGGAGACCCTTTTTAAGGGGGTAAAATGGGATATTTTATTCAAGTAGTCTACCACTACCCAAACTACCAAGTACCCATTTGAAACAGGAAGGTCAGTAATGAAGTCCATGCTTATGGTGTGCCATGGAGCAGGTGGGATTGGGAGGGGTTGACGTAACACTACCGATTTGTTGTGGGGGGTCTTAGCTTGGACAAAGACGAAGCAGTTTTGGATGTAAGTTGTCACATCTTGTGTCAGGGACGGCCACCAAAGCCATCTTTTGCAGATCTCTAACGCCTTTTTCGCACCCAGATGGCCTGCAAGAGCTGAATCATGTCTCCAATGAAGGATGGTTTCCTGTAGATCTGGAGAAGGGATATACAGTTTGACTGCATGATAAAGGAAACCTCCCTGTATGGTAACGTTTGGAGGGCAGTCATTAGCTAATTGAGCAATTTGTAACTTGTAGAGAAACTCAACTGGTGAGCATGCTGTTACAATCTTTTCAATTGGTATAATAGGACAAACCTGTTCTGTGTCTGTGTCCTCTTGGTTATAAGCAAACCTGGATAGTGTGTCAGCCTTTTGCTGGACTCTCTCAGGTCTGTAAGTAATAACAAAATCAAATTCATTGAAGAATAGCAACCAACACAATTGTTGTGGTGTGAGTGCTATCGTGGCTTGGAAAAAAATTAAGATTTCGGTGGTCGATATATATGCTTATGGTATGTCTTGCCCCTAAAAGGTGGTGGCACCATTCTTGGAAAGCAAGTTTTATGGCCAACAACACTTGTTCTGCCACCGTGTAATTCTGTTCTGCTAGGAGTAGTTTTGTAGAAAAGTATGCCACTGGGTGAAAACAGCATGTATCTGGGTCTCTTTGGGAAAGGACACTACCCACAGCCACCTGAGAAGCATCTGCTTCCACGAAGAAGGGTTGTAAGAGATCGGGGTGGCGGAGAATAGGGGCTTGAGTAAAGGCCTTTTTGAGATGCTGGAAAGCACCTTCCACTTGCTGATCCCACTGGAAGGTCACTCCTTTTCTCAATAAGCGTGTGATTGGGGTTACCACTGTAGAAAACGGAGAGACGAATCGCCAATAAAAGTTGGCGAACCCCAGGAACCGTTGGATATCCTTGACGTATTTTGGGCTTTCCCACTTTAGGATCGCTTGTACTTTAGATTGATCCATGGCATTCCCCTCTTGAGTTATGATGTAACCCAGGAAATCATTTTTTTGAACATGAAATACACACTCATCTAATTTAGCAAACTATTGGTGTTCTCTTAACAACTGTAACACAGCTAGGACATGTCAAATATGTTTCTCAGTACCAGTGGAATAAATAAGGACGTCATCTATGTAGACTATGTCACAGACATCAAGGAATTCCAGCAGCACTTCATCGATTAAAAACTGAAATGCTGCAGAAGCATTGCAGAGGCCAAAGGGCATTACCGTATACTCGTAAAGCCCAACTTGGTCCGAAAGGCGGTTTTCCACTCATCACCCTCATGTACACGGATCACATGATAGGCCTCTCGAAGATCGAGCTTGGTATGAATGGTGGAATTACGTACCTGATCCAATAACACAGGTATCAGAGGGAGAGGGTACCTATTATTTATTGTTGCTTTATTTACCGCACAGAAGTCAATGTAAGCATACAGTTCGCCGTTTCATTTTGGGACGAAGAACAAAGGGGATGATACTGGGGATGTGGGGTGACGTATAAAACCCTTGGCTAACAGGTCATCTAGGTACTCCCGAAGGTACTGGGTTTCTGGCTCAGAAAAGGCATAAATCCTACTGCATGGCAATGTTATTCCTGGGAGTAAGTCTATGCGACAGTCATATGACCTATGGGGTGGCAACTGAGTAGCTTTCTGTGCACCCAACATGTCGTGGAAGTCCTGATAATGTGTTGGTAAAGTTTGCAGGTCAAGTTTCTCTGGAGTAAGTGAGGATGCACAATGGAAAGGGGTAACCGAGCTAGGAGGTTCTTGGTAACAGGAACGCCAACAATGTTTGTCCAGGGTTACCTTTCTAGCGATCCAATCAATCTTGGGGTTGTGAAATTGCAACCATGGAATACCCTGGATGCCCCCAACTACGGGTGTGTCATTTAAATCAAATTGTATTTGCTCAGACTGGCCGTTGGAACAAACCATGGTTAGTGGACTTGTCTGGTAAATGATGAGTCTAGAGGACAATTCTGAACCATCCATGGCTCAGACTGGTTCAGGAGTTTGTTTTCGTAACATGGTGATGCCTAAGGTTTTAGCAAGGCTAAGATCAAGTAAGTTACCCGTCGCTCCCCAGTCAAGTGAGATTGGAAGGACCTTGTGGGCTTGTGGGAAAATTGTCAAGGTCACAATAAGTGTCAGGTGTCGGGGTGCAAGGATCATAGTGTTAACTAGATGATGAGAGACCATGGGAGAGGGATAGCTTGATAAAGCGGTCCCAAAATTTATCAAACCTGGAGGTTTTCTGGATCATTGATCTCATCTCCTACCACTGCTCCCGCTGGTTTCTCTGCTAAATTGGGTATACGGGCACAGTTTTTAGCAGTGCCCTGCCTTGCCCCAGTTAAGGCACAGATTCAGTTTCCTCCTGCGCTCTTACTCCTCTTCGATAATGGCCCTCGCAAACTCCCCATTTGTATGGGTTCTGATGTGTCATGAGAGAAACTCAGAGAGTCTTTCGTTTTAATACTAGAAGCCATGTTTCCCTGCAGGATTTATCCCCCTTACGTTCCTCAAACTGGTTGTCTAGCAAGCCACTAAATCTATGTATTCTGAACAGTCAGTAGGAGGATCTATAATTTGTGCCAACACATCCTTCAGATCATCCTGAAGGCCGCAATAGAATAAAGAAGTACTTTTTTCCTCAGGCCACTCGGTTTCTGCGACCAAGCGGTTAAAGGATGTAATATAGGTAAATAAGTCCTTGTTCCCTTGATTCAAGATTACCAACTAGTTGTCGCTAGCCTGCACAAATAAATGTTTGGCGAAGAGCTTACACATAGCTTCCTTAAACCGGTCAAATGTGTACAGTAGGGGATCGTTGGACTCAACCAGAGGGAGTGACCATGGGGCAAGAAGGAAATCACAAAAGCCACTTTAGCGTCATCGTTGGGAAACACGTTAGGACAACACAAGAATTGCAACTGGCACTGATTCAGGAAGGTGTGAAATTTAGCACTATCACCAAAGAACCACTCTGGAGGGGCAAAAGGAACTGGTGTTGGTGTGGTTACCGAAAGCTGCATATCCTGGGGAGTTGAGGTTGCAGCAGAACCGCTTGAAAAAAACTCAACTGTGGAGGCTGCATAACTGGATTTTCTGTTTTACCTTGGGTGTCATCCCATGGAGTGTCTTAGGGTTTGTACTGTTGCAACTCTTGTCGCAAAGACTAGGTTTCCTGTCATAAGGAGGCTACTTCATGTTGTAAACCTACTAACACCCTTGTCATTTCTTGTAGGGAGGGATTGTCCTCTGAAAAATGCTGGGCTTCAGAGAGTCCCTCGATAGTGACCCCCAGGGAATACATTGCCCAGGCAGCCCTGTATGTTGTGGCTTGGATTTATGTGAGAGCTGGACCACTCACCTGAAAAGCAGGTCGTCTGCAGGGGGGATGACGGTTCCCCCATCCTCCCAGGACACCTCTCTGCACTGTCGATCTTAACAGAGGAGTCCCGGCAGGTGTCCCCAAAGGGGGGAATTTAGATGACACAGAGATAGAGAGAGAGAGAGAGAGAGAGAGAGAGAGAGAGAGGGAGAGAGAGAGTTACTGCCACTGCTGCCTGGTCCAGCCGGGCCCCTACTCTTGAGGGTGCAGGTGGTCGGTGTCACTGCGTTGTTGAGGAGTCAGGTTTTATATGGGAAAGGAACAGGTATGAGTGACGTGCTGCCCACTAAGCAACTAACACTCATGCACTCACTCAGACCCCCAGATAATTACCTGCCACTCAACTCACTTCTTTGTTCTTTCTCTCCACTCCATAGGGCTGGCAGGAATGTGCCGCTACTGCCTGGGACTTCTCTCTGTCCTATATTGTGTTAAGTAATCTCTCTTGACATTGTTGCACACTCTAAACATGTAACTTTACTAAAACACACAAAACAGGAATATTTTCTTCCCTCAAGCAAATATGTATAAGCACTGTTTGAACAATAAAGCTCAAACGTATTTCAAAACATGATTGCCCTCATGTTCATTTTTGTGACAATCACTGACATTGAGTATGGATCAACACTTAAAATTATTTGTAGGAACTTGTGATTTTGTTAGTAACAAGCGGCACACAAACAGTAATGAGGGTTATATTCTTAGAACACAATTTTAGATGTGTCTCTTTCTTTCACAGGTCCCAAGTTAAAGACAACAATCAATTGGATAAGAGTAATGATAAAAATAATCAAGGCTAAACAGTCTTTCAGACATTCTTGCTAACTACCTTGAATGTCTTTCTTTCTGAAATGAAAGTCACCAAATTATTTTTTTTAAATACACAAAGTATTAGTTCAAAAGCATTCACACTACTGTGAGTGCCTTTTATTTTGTCACTTAGCTTTACTGGAAAATTCCTGGATCCTGGTTGCCGAGCAACAGTGAGAAAGCCTTGGGGAATTCTCTGCTGGGCTGGCTCTCAATTCAGCTTAGTCCTTTCCCTAGTTGCCTGGCAACATTGAAGAAGCTTGGAACAGTTGGCTGACCCTCTTGACCTCAGCTCCACAGAAACAGGAAACAAATCCAAGCACTGTCTGACCTGTGTGAGCCTATTTATAATCTCTCTTAGAAGAAGTCAGTGCAGCACATGGCAAACAGAAGGCCAGGAGGGTGTTGCCTAGCAACCAGGACAGCAGCTGTCTAGAAACTGCAGAGGCTCAGGTGTTGGGAGCAGAATAAAGCAAAATAAACAAGCCTTGGAAATGGCAACTGTGCACAGTAACAGCAACAAGTAACAAGCTTTGATAAAACCCAGAAATGGCAATTCAATGCAGTTAACCACATTTATTATTTAATGTAACATGATTGAGCCAGCACCCCTGGGGTAGCTGGCTGCACACAACACAAGAACTAGACCTAGACGAGGGACTCACAGCAACAAGCATAGATATCTTAAAAAAATATTACTGCAGTGTTTGATCTTTTACTGCATGTTTGTGTTCTTACCCTCAAATCCTGTATAAACATGGCAAGTTACTTGAGCCATATGTACTAATAGACTCATTGAAAAATGTGGACCAATTTTTTGTTAGCAGGCTTTGTTAAAACAAACGGACAGTAGGAAGATCTCAGAAACATCCTGGTGTTCCGAACTCCTAAACCACTGGGAATAGACACAACACCATCCCCAAATCCATCTCCTACTTCAGTGTTTGGATCATCACCTGTGCAGACACCCTAGCTCCTTTAAAAGCAATCAAAACCATGAGAACCAGACCCCAAGCAAGCTAGTACACGGTTGAGATTCAGCTCATAAAACACTACTGTAAACAACTTGAACTGAGATGGAGACACAGTCATAATGACACTGACAAGTGCACCTACAAATCTACTTACAAATCCGCCCTTGGATGCTATCATCAGCAAATCAAAGCCACTAAACATTCTCTCCTCACCAATTGCATCGAAAGTAGCACCAACAGCACCAAGGAAATCTTCGGCATAATGAAAGACTTCACCTCTTTGACAACAACCTCTATGAGCATAATCCCTCCCAAAAACTCAGGAACAAACTCATCAGCACCTACAACAACTTTGAGTCTCAACCAGATACTTCTACCTTTCCAGCCCTCCAGCCCATCTCAACCAATATCCACAGGACCATTCCAACCTTGTCACCGCTCAAGAAACAACAACCATGCAGTCCACAAACTTCGCAGGACTGTTGGACATATGCCATCACTACATCCTCATCAAAAAGCTGGTCCCCATCAGCACAGCCCTGACACTTATTCTGAATCACTTAATCATCACAGCCTCCTGCTCGGACTTGTAGAAACAGACTTCAGCTCTCTCCTCCTTCAGGAAACACTCAAACTACCGGCCTGTATCGCTGCTATTCTACCAGGCAAAAGTAATGGAAAAGGTGATACAAAAACTCCTACACACCCACCTCAATCACAACCTCTTCCTCAACACTGTTCAGTCTGGATTCAGGCTGGACGTATTCCTGCCACAGACAAAATACGGATGATCATAGACAGGGGTGACACTATGATCTTCATCCTACTGGATCTTTCCATAGCCTTCTACACCGTTATCTAACAACTGTATGAACTCCTCATCCAAAGACCCATACTTCACTGGATCTGCTCCTTCTTAACAAGCCCTATTCACCAACATAGTATCCATCTGGTGGCCTGCCGAACTTTGACACGCACTCCTCCTGTCAGCCATGCAAAGATTCTTAGAAGAGTAATCACCAACCAACCCATCATGACCAACCAGGTGAACACAGTTTCCATTTCCTGTTTCACCACAATCAGGATGTTCAAGAAGTTCTTCAAATGGTTCCCCACCAACACTCACAGACCTTTCTCCCAAAGCCTCATCCTGAGCAAACTGGACTCAATGCACTCAATGCCAAAGTCAACATTCAACTGGCCAGAAGGCTCCATAACGTACAAACCTCATCAGCTAAGCTCACCTTCAATCACCCACCTTGCACTTACATCACCCTGTACCTCAAAGAGCTCCATTGGCTCTCAACCACAAAAGAACACTTGTCAATCTAGTAGTACACACTCATACAAATTAGTAGACAACATTGGACCCACAAACCTCAACAACAGCATACATTTCTACAAACCTACCAGATGCCTCCGCTACACCAGACTCCTACACGCACACATCCCCTGCATATGCAATACCAGATTCTGCTGTTTTGACTTCTCCTTCCTTGCTCCTAATGCCTGTCCCTGCATGTCAGAGCCACCTTGTCAGTTCTTGATTTCTGTAAGAAACTGAAGGCGTGGCACAGCAAATACTGCTCCTGCTCATGATATCCTCCTAGATGAGTTGTGTGCTATACAAATACACAAAACATAAGAACATAAGATAACAAAAAGCACTCAATTATGATGCCTCCATGGTGGCCATCATTGACCAGAATTTGGTAAACTATAACCACATGCATTTACAGTCAAAGATGTCTACCTTGGATGTGTGAGCATCTAGGGTGGCCATCTTTGAATGTATTTTGTTACATTTTAACAAAGTCCCCATTCAAAGATTGCCACCATGAATGCACATGCATACACAGTGTACATCTTTAAACGGTAATGGCAAGAACAGAAAAACAGAAAAACAATCACATTGCAAGATGCCTATTGTACATCGAAAGGCATGCATACATATCAGATTTTCAAAAAAAATTCAAGATCAAGTGAGCACTGCAGAATTAATAATAGGACTGGAGAGGAAAGCAAACACTGGGTGGGTTATTGGAAAGGGGGAATGAAAAAGAGGGGTAAGTAAAGAGAGGGAGAGAAAAGAGTCCCTCACATGTGCTGTGGAGAAGGTCTAACAACAGTAGTGACAAGATATATCAACCATTCAAAACACTGCGATACAAATACTGCTAGGAAATAAAAACACAAGAATGGGAGTAAAGCCAATCCAAAGCCCACTCCAAGTAGAGGGAATGGACTGCAAACAAAAGCTCTAAAGTTTTTTGGTATCAATAATTATAAATGGGTAGAACTAGTAAGGTGTTTCAATGATGCTCTTTATATGTAATTTAACTTATTTAACATATTATGGGGGTCATTCTGACCTCGGCGGTAAAAGGCTCTTACCGCCGGTCAGAAGTCCGCCATTCTACCGCTGCGGCCGCGGCAAACCGCCCCGGTCATTTTGACCCACAACTTCCAAACCGCCAAAAACCCGACATCCACGGAAGGCCGCCTCATCAGCGGTCAGCGATAAACTGGAGATGACCAAACCTCCACTGTCACGCCAACACGAACACGCCCATGCCATTACGACCCACGAATCCACGCGGCGGTTTTTCAACCGCGGTATTCCATTGGCGGTACACACCGCCGCGGTCAAAATACACACACCTTTACAAAACACAGCCACATTGGACAATCCGAAATACACACACCTGATACACATACACACACCACACCCACACATCCAATCAACTATAAAACACACACCCACATCACCCACAAACCCCCACTACTAGAAATTCGGAGAGAAGGCGAGAGAGAGAGAGAGAGAGAGAGAGAGAGAGAGAGAGAGAGCACAGCTATCGCAAACCCCAACACACAGAGGAACACAACATCATCACCCACACCACATCCACGCACAAAACACCACACACCACCACACACACCACACTCATCACCACAAACACCACCCCACACCACCCCATGGCACCCCAAAGACACCCCAGGTTCTCGGACCAAGAACTCAGGGTAATGGTGGAGGAAATAATCAGGGTAGAGCCCCAGCTATTCGGCACACAGGTGCAGCACACCACAATAGCCAGGAAGGCGGAGCTATGGCAAAGGATCATCGACAGGGTCAACGCTGTGGGACAGCATCCCAGAAACCGGGAAGACATCCGAAAGCGGTGGAACGACCTACGGGGGAAGGTGCGGTCGATGGTGTCAAGACACAACATCGCTGTGCAGAAGACTGGCGGCGGACCCCCACCCACTCCACCCGAATTCACATCATGGGAGCAAGAGGTCTTGAACATCCTGCATCCTGCGGGCCTCGCTGGAGTAGGCGGAGGAATGGACTCTGGTAAGTCTAATCCCAAATACTTCACCCCCCAACCACCAGATTTGTCTATGCCGCCCCCAGAACAGGCCCCCAGTGATGAAAGCAGCTCTGTCGACCTGGAACCTGATGACCAGCCTGGACCATCGGGGACCTCTGGACAGTCGGTTCCCCACACACAGACACAGGCCGCAGCAGACCCAACCCCCTCTGGGAATACCAGCACAGCTCCCACCCAGTGGGCCCATGCCACTGTCTCCAGGACGCGTCAATCAGCAGTGTGTCCGCCACTACAGGGCACCCAGGCTGACCCACCACCCCAACAACAACAGGGACCTGGGGGCAGTGGTAGTGGGCACACCGTCCAGGGGACAGAGGCCCGGGGAAACAGGGCAACTGGGAGGGCTGCTGTGCCAGAGGGGGTTGACCGGCCCAGGGAACCCACTCTCCAAGAGGCCCTCACCACCATCATGGGAGCATACCACCGCTCCCAGGAGACGATGACGACGGTACTGGCCAGGTTCCTGGTTCCAGGAGATCCAGGCACAGCAGGAGGAACGGTATATGGGGTTCAGAGACGAACTCCGGCACATCGGGACCGCAATGGGGACCATCGTCCTGGCCCTCAACCAGATAGTCACCACATTGCGGGACCATGTGGCACCCCAACGGGCCCCTGTCACCAGCCCGGACGACGAACAGCCTACCACCTCCGCCGGCGCAAGTGGACAGGAGGCCCCCACACCCCGACAGGCCACCAGAACCCCACCTCCTGCTGAAGATCAACCACCCCGCAAGCAGAACCTGAGATCACACAAGAAGACAGAGTAGGATGCCAAGACCCCTGCCAGCCTAAGATACCCCCTGATGTCATCCCACTGTCCCACATTGTCACCCTGTCCAACCTTGAACTGACCCTGCTCCATCCTTCCACAGGCATATGGACATTGCACCTGTGCTACTGAGAACTGGACTCTGCCATGGACATTACTCCACCCCCACCCATCACCGTTTTACTATCACGGACCTATACGCAGCACTTAAAATAAATCACCAATTGCACTTCAAATGTCAGGAGTCTGCTTGTATTCTTTACAAATGTATTACACATAACGGTGCAATAATGTTCATTTACATTGTGATGACAACATACCAGTGTCAATAAGCATTAGTCCATGGGCAAACAAAGCAGAAGTCACGCTGTGGGTCATACAGCTCTGAAAAGGGAAGGGAAAGTCAAAAATCAGTGAAAAGGAACTGGGGGGAAACATAGAAAGTAGAGATGCAGGAGGCCAGAAGTAAATGTAAAATGGCGTGGGTGATTCTTACCTGGGTGCTACTGAAAATACTGTTGTATAACTGTGTCCCTGTTGTCCGTGTCGTCCCCGTCGTCTTCCTCCTCTTCACTCTCCACAGGCTCCACAGCTGCTACAACACCACCATCTGGACCATCCTCCTGCAGGAAAGGCACCTGGCGTCGCAAAGCCAGGTTGTGAAGCATACAGCAGGCCACGATGATATGACACACCTTCTTTGGTGAGTACATGAGGGATCCCCCTGTCATATGCAGGCACCTAAACCTGGCCTTCAGGACCCCGAGGGTCCGTTCTATAATCCTCCTAGTTCGCCCATGGGCCTCATTGTACCGTTCCTCTGCCCTGGTCCGGGGATTCCTCACTGGGGTCAATAGCCAAGGCAGGTTGGGGTAACCAGAGTCACCTATTAGCCACACACGGTGTCTCTGTAGCTGTTCCATCACATAAGGGATGCTGCTATTTCGCATGACATACGCGTCATGCACTGACCCAGGGAACTTGCCATTTAGATGGGAGATGTACTGGTCAGCCAAACAGACCACCTGGACATTCATCGAATGGTAACTTTTTCTATTTCTGTACACCTGCTCATTGTCTTTTGGGGGTACTAAAGCCACATGGGTCCCATCAATGGCACCAATGATGTTGGGGATATGTCCAAGGGCATAGAAATCACCCTTCACAGTGGCCAAATCACCCTCCTCAGGGAAAACAATGTATCTCCGCATGTATTTCATCAGGGCAGACAACACTCTGGACAAAACCTTAGAAAACATAGGCTGAGACATCCCTGATGACATGGCCACTGTTGTCTGAAAAGACCCACTTGCCAAAAAATGGAGTACTGACAGCACCTGCACCAGAGGGGGAATCCCTGTGGGTTGGCGGATGGGGGACATCAGGTCTGGCTCCAGCTGGGCACACAGTTCATGTATAGTGGCTCTGTCAAGTCGGTATCGAAGTATAATATGTCGTTCTTCCATTGTCGACAGGTCCACCAGCGGTCGGTACACGGGAGGATTCATCCTTCTCCTCGCAAGTCCCAGCGGACGGTGCCTAGGAAGGACAACATGGAGCACAGAGTCAAGCAACCCTCAGGTTCGTTCCCACAGCTTGCACATTACACGATTCGCTATGCATTGAATGGCTTGTATGAGTGGCAATGCAAGGCCTAGGCCTGTGTGACGCAGTAGAAATCAGGCCATGTGGGCCCTTGAAATGGCGGCTGCCTGACCTGTGAAGTGTGACAGTGGGATGTGAGGTCACTGTGCTGGCGTGGCTCACCGTGGCGGTAGGCGGTCGAAGACCGCGGCGCAAAGCAGCATTGGTTAACATTGAACCCTATGGGTCTCAGGAGCCAATGACGATGTGCGCCGGCGGTCGCGGTACGCACCGCCGCGGTACACACCGCTGCGGGCGTGACATCCATTTTCTATCTGCTTAATCACTCGAGACCTGATCATCCACAGGAGAGGACCTATACTGCAAGTGCTGCTGTGACCTCGGTCTGGAAGAGACAATGGCTGCTGCGACTGGGGAAAGGGCCCCTGCCTTCACTTCAGAAGAGTTGGAGAAACTTGTGGATGGGGTCCTACCCCAGTATGCGCTACTCTACGGTCCTCCAGACCAACAGGTAAGTACACTGGGTGCACGTTGAATAGGCTATGCCTGGGTTGTGTATGGTGGATGTAAGATGGTGGGGTGGGGAGCGAATGAGGAGTGCAAGGCACGACAGATGAGAGCATGTGCCACATGGCAGGGTTGGGGAGAGGGGGGGGCAATCACATCTAACATGCAGAAAAATGTTGAAATTTCCTTTCCCACCCTGTACATGTCAAATAGGTCAGCACCCATCAGAAAGTCGACATTTGGCGTGCCATCGCCAAGGAAGTCCGGGCCCTGGGGGTCCACACAAGACGGGGCACCCACTGCCGAAAGAGGTGGGAGGACATCCGCCGCGGGACCAGGAAGACCGCCGAGTCACTGCTGGGGATGGCCTCCCAACGTAGGAGGGGTGCCAGTCGTACCTTGACCCCCCTGATGTCCCGGATCCTGGCGGTGACCTACCCCGAATTGGATGGGCGCGTGAGGACAGCACAGCAGACACAAGGGGGTGAGTACCAGCACATACTGCTATCTTTACGCGCAGTGGAGGTGCCTGGGTGGGGGAGGAGGGCTGTGGGTGACATTAGGCCAGGGCGCTTTCTGTAGTGTAGTCCACTCCTTTAGGCATGGCCCTGTGCCCCCGCCCCCCACCTCTGTAGGGTGCCAAGTACAGCAATCCATGGTCCTGCATTACCCATGTGCGCATATGTTGTCCATAGACCTGTTGGCCTAGTCACAAGTACTGAGTAGTGTACCCCGATTGCGCGGCGTGGTGCATGAGGCTCCTGTGTCTGTCCTCTCCGCCAACGGTGTTGACAATGCATGCACTGAACCTGTTTTTATTTCTCCCCCCACCCTTTTTCTTTGTCTTCTTGTGCATGTGTGCATTAGCATCATCAGGCGGAGGAGAATTGGCATCGGAGCACGAGGGAGCTGCAACTCACAAGGCCCCGGTGGGCCATGCTACAGACACCGAGGTCACCAGTGATACGGAGGGCGAGGGGAGCACCACAACGGGGACCCGTGGTGACACCAGCGACACTGACACGTCCTCGGAAGGGAGCTCCCTAGCGGTGGCGGCAACATCCGGGCCCCCCGCCTCTACAGGTACAGCCGCCACCCAGCGCACCAGCTCCGCCCTCTCAGCAGCCCCTCAGCCTTCGCTCCGTGCCCGCTCGCCCAAGAAGGCGGGCATCTCCTTCGCCCCAGGCACCTCAGGCCCTGCCCCTGTTACCCCTGCTGCCCTCAGTGCGGAGGTCATTGACCTCCTACAGACCATCATTGTTGGGCAGTCTACCCTTTTGAATGCCATCCAGGAGGTAGAGAGGGAGGTGCATCGGAGCAATGCATACCTGGAGGGCATTCATTCGGGTCAGGCTGCCCATCAACAATCGTTCAATGCTCTGGCCTCAGCACTGACGGCAGCCATTGTCCCTGTTTCCAGCCTCCCTCTTCTATCTACCTCCACCCTGTCTCTGTCTCCTGTTCCTCAGCCTATCCCATCCACACCATCAGACCAGCCTGCACACACCTCAACACCGAAGGGCAGCTCATCCAGACATAAGCACCACAGATCACACAAGCATTCACCCAAGCAACACCCAGATGCAGACATGCCAACAGTCACTACCACCCCTGTGTCCCCCACCTCCTCGTCTCCCTCCTCCCTCCCCCTCCCTGTGACGTCTCCACTCACACCTGCATGCACACCACCATCAGCCAGTACTTCCATCACCAGAACACCCTCCAGTACAGTCCGCACACGTGCAGTCACCACCCCCACTGCCATTTACACGTCCCCTGTGTCTTCTCCCACTGTGTCTGTCACCCCCTCTTCCAAGACACACAAACGCAGGCAGCCACCCACCCAACAGCCAACCACCTCACGACAGCCTACGTCACAAGCACCTGCACCCAAAGACAGCACACCTGACTCTCCTACAACCAAATCCTCTTCCTCCACTCCCATACCCACTACACCTACCCTTTACATTGGTCCTAAAAAACTTTACCTCTCCAAACTTAACCTCTTTGCCCCACCTGACCCACCCCCTCCATCTGCTAAGAGCACCTCAGCCACCACCAGCCCTGCTTCAAGTGTCACCATTGTGCAGGGGTTTTGGAGTCCACCCTTTCCCAGCACAGATACATCGGCCAGCAGCAAGGGAACAGCCAGCCCCCCCCCCTGGGAAGAGGACCCGTAAAATCAGGGGCCGCCGCGAGAAGACTGACACTGCTGCCCCCAAGGAGCGAAGTCCTGGGCCCTCACCTGCCACAACATCCAGGGGAGGCAAGGGCCAGAGAGCCTCATCGAAGGATGGCAAGGGCAGCAGGGCGGAGAAGTCAGCCAGCAGGGGCGCGGACCAGGAGGGCCCCACAAGCCCCATCCCGGGTGTGAGGGAGGACAAGCACGGGCCCAGGACTCCGTCACAGAAGGGTCCAGCAACTGCACGGTCGGAGGGCGACTAAGCAGGGAGTCCTGGCCAGGTCTGGCTCCCTTGGATGACTGGACAAGCACCGCTGAAGAGGGCCCCGCCTTGCAGAAAGACACCGCTGAAGAGGGCCCTGCCGTGCAGAAAGACACCGCTGAAGAGGGCCCCGCCGTGCAGAAAGACACCGCTTAAGAGGGCCCCGCCGGGCAGAAAGACACCGCTGAAGAGGGCCCCGCCGTGCAGAGAGGCACCGCTGAAGAGGGCCCCGCCGTGCAGAAAGACACCACTGAAGAGGGCCCCGCCGTGCAGAAAGACACCGCTGAAGAGGGCCCCGCCGTGCAGAAAGACACCGCTGAAGAGGGCCCCGCCGTGCAGAGAGGCACCTCTGAAGAGGGCCCCGCCGTGCAGAAAGACACCGCTGAAGAGGGCCCCGCCGTCTCAAGCACCGCTCCGCTGGGCCCTTCCTGTCAAGCACCGCTCCGCTGGGCCCCGCCGTCTCAAGCACCGCTCCGCTGGGCCCTGCCTGTCAAGCACCGCTCCGCTGGGTCCTGCCGTCTCAAGCACCGCTCCGCTGGGCCCCGCCGTCTCAAGCACCGCTCCGCTGGGCCCTTCCTGTCAAGCACCGCTCCGCTGGGCCCCGCCGTCTCAAGCACCGCTCCGCTGGGCCCTTCCTGTCAAGCACCGCTCCGCTGGGCCTCGCCGTCTCAAGCACCGCTCCGCTGGGCCCTTCCTGTCAAGCACCGCTCCGATGGGCCTCGCCGTCTCAAGCACCGCTCCGCTGGGCCCTTCCTGTCAAGCACCGCTCCGCTGGGCCCTTCCTGTCAAGCACCGCACCGCTGGGCCCTTCCTGTCAAGCACCGCTCCGCTGGGCCCCGCCGTCTCAGGCACCGCTCCGCTGGGCCCCGCCGTCTCAAGCACCGCTCCGCTGGGCCCTTCCTGTCAAGCACCGCTCCGCTGGGCCCTTCCTGTCAAGCACCGCTGGCCCATTGGCAGTCCCGGTTCTGTGTCGGGCAGGCCTTCACGACGCACTCTGCCCACCATGCCTCCTCTATGACCAGTGGTCTCTGTAATCCACCTGATGGACTGTGGCTTTGCACTTCCCAGGATGTAACAGTGGGCAATCCACCCACTGTAGAGACTTGTGAGACTGTGGCTTTGCACTCCCCAGGATGGCACGGCGGGCAACCCACCCACTGTAGAGACTTGTGAGACTGTGGCTTTGCACTCCCCAGGATGGCACGGTGGGCAAGCCACCCACTGTAGAGACTTGTGAGACTGTGGCTTTGCACTCCCCAGGATGGCACGGTGGGCAACCCACCCACTGTAGAGACTTGTGAGACTGTGGCTTTGCACTCCCCAGGATGGCACGGTGGGCAACCCACCCACTGTAGAGACTTGTGAGACTGTGGCTTTGCACTCCCCAGGATGGCACAGTGGGCATGGTGGACCCTTCGTGGATCTGGCGTCGTGGACTCATGTGGCTGAGGTGCCCCCCCTTCCCTTCCCCCTGAGGTGCCTGTAGTTTTGTCATCTGATGCCCCAGCAGTGTTCTCTCCAACGGACTCAGGTCTCCTGTGTAGGCTTTGCCCATGTGTTGATCCACTTTGGCCCACGGACAGTGGAAATTTAGGTGACTGTGCAGGACTTATTGCCTATGTTTATCGGTTTCGTTATTTTCTTACTTGTTTTTTTACTATTCATATTGCTATTTTACCATGACTTCAAAGAACCTCTTATATACATAAATGTTGTTTCTCACTTTAATTATGTCTTTGCATTGTTACGGGGGGTTTGGGTGGTGTCACTGTGACTTGGTGCTCTGCATTGGTGTGTAGATAGTTGGGGGGGGGTCGCATATGTGTGTGCCTGTGAGCTTTCCTCCTCCCCCCTCCCCTGTGTCGTAAGTGCAGTACTCACCGTTGTCGTCTGCGCCGGCGTTCGTACTCGTGGTAGATGAGCAGGTAGACAATAGCCGGTAGGATGTGTAATTTGGGCTCCATGCTGTCCTCCTTCCTCGTGGAGTGTGTATAGGTGAGCGTTTTCCCGTTCGTAGTCTGTTTCCGCCGTGTTTTTATCGGCGGGGCTCCCGCCCCGGAAAAGGTGGCGGATTGGTGAATTGTGATAGGGTGGGCGGTACATTGTCTGCCGCCTGGCTGTTGGCGGTGACCGCCGAGCTGTTTGTCTGTCCCGCCGTGGCGGGCGGAGTGTTAAAGTGGCGGCCTGTGTTGGCGGTTCCCGCCAGGGTCAGAATACCTTTTTTTTGACCGCCTGCCTGTTGGCGGGTTGGCCGCCGCTTTATCACCGGCCGCCAGGGTCAGAATGACCCCCTATATCTGTATAAGCCAACAGGGGATTGACAAGCCAAATAAGGATTTTACATTTTACTGAATTAAATGTTTTTTAATGGCAAAAATGGTTTTCAAGAAGTACCTTTTGAGGATGAAGTAATATAAGTAACTGGGCAGGGTATTTGCGATTTTCACAGGTACCTTATATAATCATAATTACTGTTTTACATCTCATTGTTGCTAAGGTGGCCTGACATCATGTCAAATCTGTCCTACAATAGCAGGGGGTGCATTTTGAATGGCATGAAATACTGTTTTACACAGAGCTTGACCTGGCATTCTTAGCGTGGTTTCCCCCTGACATTTTGTCAGACGTTCCGTTTTTGCTTACTTCAGTTGTACCAGCCTTGGGATTCTGCCCACTTTATCACTGCTAACCAATGCAAACGTGCTTGTGTTCTTTCCCTAAAACATGATAACATTGACATATACCCAACTGGCATATTTAGTTTACTTATAAGTCCCTAGTGAAGTGCACTACATGTGCAAGGGGCCTGTAAATTAAATGCCACTAGTGGGCCTCCAACACTGATTGTGCCATCCACTTAGGTAGTCCTTTAAAACATGTCTCAGGCCTACGGTGCAGAGCCTGTGTGTGCAGTGTTAAACGGACATTTCGACCGTGGCAAAATAAAGCTTTGCTAGGCTTGTACCTTCCATCCTAATACATATGTCATTCATACGGTATGTTCTGAGCAGCCCATAGTGCAGGGTACAATGTTTTTAAAAAGCAAGGTAGGTTGTTTTTTGTTTCAAATGTCCTGGTGGTAAAAGACTCTTAAATGTGTTTTTTCACCACTGCAAGGCCTGTCTCTCCCATAGGTTAACATTGGAATGGCCTTATTGCACTATATATGCATAATCTCTGAATGGAAAAAGATATCCCCTTCAAGTTTGGTATCTCTGGATTCACAACTTAAAACCCTAAGTTATGGTGAAGTTGGATTTTAACTGAAATTCTGAAAATACCACTTTTAGAAAGTTGGCATTTTCTTTCCTTAGTTACTTGGTGCCTGCAGCCTGCCTCTAGTCACGACTGAGTGAGCTTACCAGTTGGGCTTTGTGTATTCCTCCTGGACATCACACATAATGGGAGCTTAGATGTGACTTGATGGGCCATCCTACGCAGGATGGGCGGGAGGATCTGTCCCACACAAAATGCTTCCTACCTCCTGCAGTTAGTCTAGAGCCAAGACAGAGTGCAGGACATCTGTGAACTTTAAAAGCATGCATTTGACGTCCCCCTCACATCAAAGGCACCACTGCATTAGGAACTGGATTTCAGACACCACCAACTCAGTACACTTCTGGACCTATGGATACTCTGCCAGGAAGAAGAACTGCCACTCTGCTGTACCCCTGCTTTTCTGTGTTGACCTGTTACCTGCTGCCCTCTTGCCTAAGAGTGAGAAGGGCTGCACCTGCATCTCTAAAACCTAGAACCCATGGGACACCAAGGCCAAGTTGACTGGCCTCCTGATCTGAAGTCTCAGGAACATAAAATACTTCCAACCACGCTGCTTGCTTCTACACCTGGGGCTGGACTCTGCCATCTGTGAGTCTATCATGCCAAGTTGTGCCACCCCAGCCCTGGACCCTTGCAACAGGGCCTACGGTGCACCTCAGCTGAATCGAAGTATCCTCTCTGCTGAGCGGTGCATCCCTGAGCAGAAACATCGCAGATCCTTGGCTGAGCAACACATCCACGAGCGGAACCAATGCATTGTCACTGCTGCCTGGATGGGTCCCAGCACAGAAAACTTGCATCACTGCTGCATCCTGCATCTTGGGTTCGAAGTATCACTTTTGGAACTGCCATTGCGCGATGCTTCCTCAGAGCAGGTCCTAGCATCCCTTGTTGACGACAGCCATGATGATGACGCCAAAGCTCTGCATTTCAGCTTCATTTCTCATTGGAACTGATGCATCGCCCTTGCTGCGCAATGCATCACCGAGACCAGCCTTCACATTGAAAGCCCTGCGAACAAGATCCTCGATGTTGATGCAACAGTACCTCCCACCGCAGCCCCACTACATCTCAGAATCAATGCAACACATCTTCTACTGTGATCCAGGCAATGCTCCATAACCAGGATATAGGGTAATTTGTTCAGCAAGTCTAACTGGGTCTCTGTAGTAGGCCCACTCTCCATTGTGGTCGGTCTGAAATTTTGAGCTTGTCCCGGTCCGGCACAACCAGATATCCCCGTTTGGCACTTTTGGACTCTATACTACAGTTCATTCTTTAAAAAAAACATAACTCAAGTTGTACTGATTGTATTTTTGCTGTTTTCATCTTGTTTTATTAATTAAATTGAGTTCCGTTCTATTGTTCTAACAATGCATGGGATCCTTTTTGTGTGGTGTTTTCACTGAGTTACTCTTTGATATGTTGCACAAATACTTTACACTTTACCTTCAAGTTAACCCTGACTGCTCTGTGCCAAACTACCAGAGTGTGAGCACAGGTTAATTTGGGGTTTGCTTGTGCCTTACCCTGACAAACATTGTAGTTGCTGCTTCACCAGGCCTCACATCCCAGTGAGTCAACAGCCCAATTTCTCACAGTGCAGTGGTGAGGGGCAGTTGCTTCTCAAGGGCTCCAGGGCTCTGCCTTTCCGCTTGTGACTGACAAAAATGAATGCACAAAAGTCCTCTCACACACAAATAGTTTTGACTGTTCCGTGTGCACCCCTGAAACTGATTTTGCTTCAATGTTTTATTACCTGATTGTGCCACTTCATGTGTAGGTTGGTGTGTCACTGTTGTCCATCCATCATCTACTACATAGAGCACTGACCCTCTTTGCCTTTATTCACCTCACTGCAGCTTCCCCCATTGCAGCTCATTTTAATCCTTCCATCTCAACAGCCTGAGTATAAATTGAGAGGCCATAATTTAAACCAGTTTCCCTTTACTCCTCCCCTGATCCAACCCATTCCATCACGTCAAAGTGTGAGGTGGGGTGGGGTTAACAAATCTCATCAATCCCACACACCAAGTGACAAGAGGGGCAGATGGGAACGAGAGGAGAAATGTCTTGGTAATTTAATTTTCATTTCTTGGGGATTACGTTTTGCTAGTAGTGGGAACCAATGCACCTGTGTGGTAACTTCCTTCCCCTGACTGTCCATGGAGAAGATAATAGAACATTAGAATCTTGGCAAATGCAAAAGGTATATATTCTAGTGTGAGCTTCTCCCTGTGAGTTAAAGTCTGTAGTGACAGTTTGAACCAGCTGTAGCTGAGGTGTATACAGTAAAACTTGTTCTCCACATCACCTTGCATTCTATCTTCTTTTGGATGTACCCTGCACATCTTCACAGGCTGCCCAGACTGGTAGCGGGGAGCATGCAAGTTGTAACTTTCACTTAAATATAGGACCTGCACTCAGTGGCAGCCTGTGAACTTTTAAAGTAGTGGGGCTCAAATTCATATAATATGGGGATCATTACAACCCTGGCGGCCGGCGGAACACTGGCGGTAACACGCTAAAAGGATGGCGGTGTTCCGCCAGTGTATTATGACCGTGGCGCATTAGCCACAGCCATACTGCCGGCCCCTCCATTATACCGCCAGGCTTCCACCAGGCGGTCATAATCCCCAACCGCCAGCCTGTCCAGGGCAGTAAACACCGCCATGGAAAGGTTGGCGGTAAGGGGGACTCAGGGTGCCCCTGAATTTCAGGCAGTGAAATGCTTGACGGGTGCTGCTGCACCCGCTGCCCATCAACATTGCCGCTGGCTCTATTATGAGCCGGCTTCAATGTTGATGTGACTTTTCCGCGGGCCCAACGGAAATGTCAAAATAGGGTGCAACCAATACTGCCAGCACTGGTGGTATTGTGGCGCCTGCGGCTTCGGCGGTCTTTTTTCAAGACCACCGAAGTCGTAATGAGGACCTATGTTTTTTAATCCCTGTGCTCACTACCTTCCACCTCATAGGCTTTCAAATTGAATACACACATACCTATAAACACACACTCACGCATACTAAGAGTGTTATGCAGATATACACCTGCACTCTTGGCACACAGAAAAACACATTCATAGAAACACAATACTTACCTGCTCCTCTTGACATGAGGTTGCACACCCTTTGATTCCCGACTCCTCTGCCTCCTAACTCCAGCTAAGCTAAAAGAGCACCAGTACCAGGTGCACAATCTTCTACCCAATCACAAGCCAGGATAGGGTTGTAGCTACTGAGGTTGATGTTTTTTCTCTATTTCAACTTCTGATTGGGTGGGCACAATATTGACAAGCTCTGAAGCTTCATAATCGGCATGCTACACTGCCTGGCTCTAGTGCAGAATGTAAGATGTGTATTGTGTCTGTGTGAGGTCGGGCTGTAACAGCCTTGCCATGACACGTACGGAATACATGCAGCGGAGCCCTCTTCTGCTGCTAAGGTTATATTACAGCATTTACATGTCAAAGTTGTAGCATACCAAGTAATTAGTGGAAGAGAGAAGTAGTTGACGCTACCCTGATACCCTGTATGCACGAGATGCCTCTGCACTGCACTCTTTCTCTGCCACGTGGAAATCAGCCCCCAACCTATTTTGTAACCTACTGCCAGACGATTGCAGTTAGAGTTCTTTCAAGTAACTAGAACTCATGCCCTAAGGTAACTGGAACTCGCGGCCCCACCATGCACAGCCTTTTCTTCTAAAATGTGACTGCTAATGTAATGATGTCCTTTTAGGGACGCTATAGAAGTTGTCATGACTGCTGTAATATCTGGGGTAATTAGCAGTGCATGACGAGGGTGCGAGTTATAGTTACCTTAGGGTTCGAGGTGGTGGTCCCTGGGGCAGACTACTTACTGGCGGTGGCCAATAGGTAGTTATAGTTAGGGCCATATTTCCTTAGAAGAAGCATTTTTTGACTTACCTAAATCCATGAGAGAACTCTAACTAGAGCGGCTGCATTTCCATGGTTTTGTACGTGTAAACTCAGAACGTAACTATAACGTCCTTGTAACCTTTGTTTTTTTCAGTGAATTTCTATGTTTTTTTTAAAAGTATAGCCATTTTAATTACTACACAATATTCCAACCCCCGCCATGCACAGCTTTTTCTTCAAAAATGTGACTACTAATGTTTCATTTATGCTGTTATGGACGTTATAGAAGTTGTCATGACTGCTGTAATATCTGGGGTATCTAGGACATCTCAATGATCTCTACCTAAAAGCAGAATGTGACACTTGTGAGAGCATTGCTTGATTTTATATGCATTTTTAAAGATTTTCCCATTGATTCCAATGGTGCGTAATTAGGCACAAAAAGACTATTTGTGCTAAACTTTGATAAATCATAACTTGAAAAGTACTTACCTAATTTTGATAATCTTGGTCTTAAAATGTTTATAACAATCTGAAGTATTTTTGTAAGTTGGTCTCGAGTTATTCTGTTGAGTGTGTGTCCACATTTATTGATACAGGAGGTTCAACAAATGCTTAGCCCTCCTCCAAGATTAGCCTAACTACTCAACCAACCTACCATTATGTAGTAAACATGACTACAAGTATAGGTAAGGTTAAGCTCTTTTATTGAAGATGTAGACCGCTGCGATGTCGCAGCTACGGCCCCAACCGTCCTCTTGACTCCGAGTGTGTCGAGCTCTCTGTCATGAGCTCAAGACGTAAAACGGGAGTCGCGAGGACGCGGCATCACCACATTATCCTCTTCCCTTACAAACGAGCAAATAACAATTTAACCATTACTCATTAAGATAACAGTCTACAGAAAAAAAAACAATAACACAAAAGAAATAAAAATACATTTAAAGATACAAATTATGAAGAAAGATGAAACACAAAATCATAACTCAAATACATGTCACAGAATTAACGGTTTCTCAAAGATCACAAATACATGTCACAGAATTAACGGTATCTCAAAGGTTTCACTCTTTGTCTGCCACTCCTGCGTAAATAACGTTCAAAAACGACTTTATCAACATCCGTCGGATTTGTTTCAACAGTAACTGGTTCACTGTGAGATGGTTTGTTCAGACATTCCATAGAATGATCAGACTTGCACATTTTGTTAGGCATTTCCTTGACTTTAACTACCCTGTCAACATTCCACCAATTCCGCAAATTAACCCTAACAGCATTACCACATACTTTGTCAATTATCATGGGTTCTGAAAATCTCTTTTCTCCTTTCTTCCTGTGAACAGGAAGTTTGATTCTAATCTTGTCCCCTACTTCAAATTCATGGGGGTAGACCCTCTTTGTTAAATCAAAGTATTCCTTCTGCTTCATTTGTGCCCTCCGGACATTATTTCTGACAGTATCATCAATTACACTAAAATCACTTTGTTTCACCCACTTGGACATCCAACCAGGACAGATCCTTGAAGATGGTTTCCTTCTACGCAACAGTTCAAATGGAGAAACACCTGTAGAAGAATGGGGGGTTGTGCAATAAAACAAAGCATAGTACGTACAGAAATGTGAACATTTGACTTGTTAGCAATAGCCCATTGTACACAATTCCCCAACACTCGATTCATGCGCTATACAAGGCCATTGGTTTGAGGATGAAATAGTGAACTCCTTATGTGTTTGACATCACCTTCTAGTAAAAATTCTTTAAATTCCTGACTAACAAATTGCACACCATTGTCAGAAATAATGGCCGAAGGGAACCCCTCCCGTAGAAATACAACTCTCAGGAATTCAATTAAATTTTTTGATGAAGGCTCACTTATAAACTTGATTTCAGGCCACTTAGAATAGTAATCAATTAAGACTACAGCAAATCTACATGGACTTGGCAAAGCATAGAAAGGACCAATAAGATCAATTCCCAGCTTTTCCCACGGCCTAGCGGGTAGTTAAATAGGTTGTAACGGTGGAGTCCTCACCTTGAACCCCTTTTCACAACTGTTGTAAATCACACATTCATCCACACAGACATCAACACATTGGTCCATTCCAGGCCACCAAAACGTTTCACGTAATCTGCGCTTAGTAAGTGTGCTGCCCAAGTGTCCCTCATGCGCAGCAGCAACTATTCTTTTCCTCAGGCTCTCCGGGGGAACAAATCTCTCACCCCTCATCAGAATGCCATCCTCAACTGACATTTCACCTTGACAAAAGTTTGAAATTGAATAGGTACATTTCTTTCTCTGGGCCACCCTTCTTTTATAAATTTTACAATTTGAGCCAATACCAAGTCTTTCGCCAATTCCCTTTTCCACTCACATTCACTTATTGCGCACATATCTTCCAGATCAACAGCTGCTATAAAACAGTTATCAACATCATCTTCATCTTCATCCTCACCAACACCCGCATCCTCAACCAGTGGAAATCTAGATAGAAAATCTGCTCTAACATTCTTGTTACCTGGAACATAACGGACTTCAAAATCATATTGCAATAATTTTGTGACCAATCTAGAAATGCGAGGTGTTGATTCTCTGATTTTGTCTCCAGTCAAAATAGAAATAAGAGGACTATGATCTGTGCACAACACAAACTTGTTTCCCCAGACGTACGGATGAAACTTCCTTATAGCCGACCAACATGCCAACAATTCTTTTTCAATAACAGAAAAGTTTAATTCAGACCCTCTCAAAACTCTTGATGCATATCCCAAAGTTTTTTCAGTACCTTCTTTCGCCTGAGTCAACACAGCACCCACACCGAAACTGCTTGCATCAACAGTTATAATACACTGCAGGTCTGGATCAAACGGTTTCAAAATTTTAGGCCCAACTAGTTGTGACTTAATCCACTCAAACGCTTCCTGACAATCCTTACTCCAAACAAAAACAACATTTTTCTTTAACAAATTCATTAAAGGTTTCGTTTTAGTAGCGTAATCACTCATGAACCGTGAATAAAATTCGCACAAACCAATAAAAGACTTAAATCCTGTTTTGTCTGATGGTGGAGAAGCATTCATAATCGCTTTGACTAACCCTGGTTTGGGTTCAATCGCTTGTCCGGAAACAACATGTCCTAAATATTCAACTCTATTACGCAAAAATTGGCATTTTTCACTTTTGAGAACCACTCCTTTTTCCTGCATGATTTTTAACACCTTCCTCACAATGTGATCATGTTGTTCTTTGGATGCTGCATGGATCAAAACATCATCTTGAAATACATCTACCCCTTTTATGTCCTTTAACATCTGAGACATTACTCGCTGAAAAACAGCTGCTGCTGAGGCTAACCCAAAAGGCATCCTGCAATACTGAAATGTGCCCAAAGGTGAAACAAAAGCAGTAAGATGCCTTGAGGCTGGGTCTAGAACAATCTGATGATATGCTGTAGCTAAATCCAACTTGGAAAACCACCTTGATTCACCAATAGTGGCCAGCATTTCTGTAATATTAGGCAAAGGATGCGAGTCCACCCAAATATGTTTATTCAAACTGCGCAGATCCATACAGACCCTCAAATCGCCATTTTTCTTCCTTGCAATAACCAAGGGAGACAACCACAAAGAGGAATCTATAGGTTCAATGATACCTTTCATACACAGGCCCTTCAACTCCCTTTCCAATTTGTCCCTCACACTGAATGGTACACTCCTAAATTTGTGTTTCACTGGAATGGCTCCCTCCTTATCACATGAGTAAATCCTTCAATAGTGCCCAACATTTCAGAAAATACCAAAGGAAAATCCTTTATCAGATTGGCTGCGTAATCACCTGATTCTACACCAGATACCTGTTCCTTAGTGCCTGGCCTCAAAACCATTTGGAATAAACCTTGATGGAACCAACCTAAAATGTTTAGTCCCTTAATCGCCACATAAACCTTGCCAAACATTCTCCTTCCCTTGAACTCAAGTACATCTTCGAAATAACCAGCCAATTCAATCTTTCTCCCTTCATAGGAGACAGGTGCTCTGTCAGGTGCACAGAGAGTTCTCTCTCCCCAAACCTCCTTGCACAGCTCTTGAGTAATCATTGTGATCCAAGCACCAGAATCCACCAAAAGTTTGATCACTTTGTCACCAACACAAATTTCAACATAAGGATTCACACACCTAGTAGGATCTCCAGTCACTATGTGATCCTCTGTGACAATCATCACCATGTCTCTGAATTCTTCTCGGATTCTATCTACATCACTATCATCCATTTCTATAACAGACGCTACCCCTGAACCACTTGGAAACCTCCCGGAACCCTGTTGATAACCAACACTCATTGTGCCACTCTGACACACTTTGGCAAAGTGCCCAACTTTGTTGCACTTCCTGCATGTTGCATTCTTAGCAGGACATCCCCTGCCACTCTTAATATGGTTCAGATTACCACACTGAAAACAAATGTTGCTTTGCTTAAAAAATGCTTTGGAAAAAGTCTTAGTTGATTTAAAAAAAATTCCATCCTGAGAATTCAACAATCCTATATTTTCTGTCGTTCTGGATTCCAGTTCCTTCACAGACACTTTAGACGTCTCAATGCTCTTTGCCAGTCGTAATGTCTCATCTAGTGACGGATTGCTCAAGGAAAGAAGTTTTTGTTGGATGGTCTTGTCCGTGCATTTAGCAATAAATTGGTCCCTGACCAGCTGGTCACTAAACGCCTGAAATTGGCAATCAGCTGCAAGTTTTCTCAGTGCTGATACAAAGGTATCCACATCTTCACCAGGATTTTGTTCTCTTTTGAAAAACTTGTGTCTAATAACGACTAAACTGGGTTGTATGTCAAACCTCAGTTCCAATTTATTTACTGTTTCGGCATACTCATCAATCTCTTCTCCTTCTTCCAATACCAAGGCAGGAAGATATTTAAAAACAGATCTCCCTTCAAATCCTAGGGAATGGAGTAAAATATTTTTTTTTCTTTCAGGACGGAAGCGCGCTGCACCAATTGCTCCTAAGTACATTTCAAATGCATCAAACCAATTTTTCCATGGAATTGGAGGGTTACCCGGTGTTTCCCAAAAAAATGGAGGTGGATTCACAGACTGCATTCTTAAAATAGTACAAGTGCAGAAGGTAAGTAATATCACAGGGTGTGTGACGCAGAAGAAAATGAAGGCTGAAGAAACCCAGCAACAATTTTTACTTAACCTTCTTTACTTTTACGTCTGTATCAATATAAGAGCCACAGCAGATCACAGACAAAAAACACTGATGGTTCCTTGTAATATAAGCAGCCCAAAAAAAAAAATTAAGATAAACTGTCAAAATTATCTTTCTTCTTAAAATCAAAGTGCAGTACCTCTTAATTCCATGAGATGGTAGTGTTGGCCAAAAAAAAAAAAAAATTCAAAGTAACTGCTTCAGTTCTTCAGATTGACGTTACTATTATTAGCTGTACTTCCTGCTTGGTTTCGACGAGGAAAATGGGTCCGATGCAGCGGTCTACTCGTCGCCAGAAATACTTGTAGTAAACATGACTACAAGTATAGGTAAGGTTAAGCTCTTTTATTGAAGATGTAGACCGCTGCGATGTCGCAGCTACCGCCCCAACCGTCCTCTTGACTCCAAGTGTCTCGAGCTCTCTGTCATGAGCTCAAGACGTAAAACGGGAGTCGCGAGGACGCGGCATCACCACACATTAAAAATGGAACATTAGGCGGTCTTGTTATTATCTCTGAACACCAAGATGGGGTTGCTTGGACTCTCTGCTCAGTGCACGTTGTTTTTGTAGACATTCCTACACTCAGGTTTTGATGCACCCACTCACAAACAAACACACTCAGACCCTCATCCACCGACCCACATACCCAACCACACACTGATGCACTCACAGACCCACTCAGACTCTCACATACCTACTCACAGACCCACTCAGACACTCATGCACCTACTTACAGACCCACTCAGACCCTCACACACACACACTCACAGACCTACTGAGACACTGACGCTCCCACTTACAGACCCACTCTGGCACTCATGCACTCATTCACAGACCCACTCAGAATCTCATACACCCACTCACAGACTTTGGACCTCATTAAACACTGCGTGTTCATTCTGGCGGTCATTTAACTGACTGCCAGCCCCTCTGGGACCACGTCGGCCGCATACAGAACATTCTGCTGGCCCGGTGGGCGGAAACATTGATTCCGCCCACTGGCTCACTAGAATGCATGGCCCGTAAATCGGGCAGTGACCTGCGCTATGGGGCACTGCACAGGGGCCCCTGCGCTGCCCATGCCAAGTGCATGGGAAGAGTACGAGACCCCCGGGGGGGCCCCAGAGCACCCCTTCCGCCAGCCTCTCCCTGGTGGGGGAACCCACCAGGAAAAGGCTGGTGGCAGAAGGGATCATTATCCGAGGGGCAGCAGCGCTGCCCTGTCGGATAATGATTCCCTCCACCGTCAGTCTGCCTGTCATAGGCAGCCTGGTGGTGGAAGAGGGCAGCTGCGGCCCCCCCTGTGTTGATTATATGGTGGTTCAGACTGCCATGTGGGTGGCAGTCTTTTCACCCGTCACCGGCATGGGGGTCTGAACCCCCGGGGATCATAATGACCCCCTTAGTCTGATACTGACACACCCATTCACATACCCTCTCAGATTCTGATACACCCAGTCACAACCCCACTCAGACCCTCATGCACCCACTCAAAGACCCACCCAGGCACTGAGGTACTCACTCACACACTCACTCTGAATCTCATGCACCCATCCACAGACTCAGTCCAATACTGACACACCCACTCATAGACCCACTCAGGTTCTGATGCACCTACTCACAGATGCCATCAGACCCTCGTGCAGCCACTCACAGACCTACTCAGACACTCATACACTTACCCACAGACCTGCTCACACACTGATGCACTCACAACCCTACTCAGACCCTCACATACCCACTCACAGACCAACTCAAACACTCGTGCACCCACTCACAGACCCACTCAAACACACACTCACAACCCACTCAGTCTCATGCACCCACTCACATACTGAGTCTGCAACTCACACACCACTCACAGACGCACTCAGACATTCTCACACGCACTCACAGACCTACTGAGACACATGTGCGCTCACACATGCACTGTTAAAGGTTAGTGGTTACAGATGGAACATAAAAATCAAATAACTTTTTAAATTCACTTAAAAAACCAAAGGACATAGGGATGTTATAGTTAGGAAACAACATTAAAAAAAAACTAGAAATTCACTGAAAAAGACAACGGTTACAGGGACGTTATAGTTAGGAGATAGAATTAAATAAACCTTAGAAATTCACTGAAAAAAACCCAAAGGTTATAGAACGTTACAGTTAGGCTGACTTTTCACACGTACAAAGCCAGTGAAATTCAGCAGTTATAGTTACCTCAGCTAACTATAACTTGTTCCCGCGTAATGCACTACTTATGACCTCACATATTACATCACTCATGACATGGTCAGTGACACCACTGATGACATCTCAAATGACAACACTGATGACATCATCCACAGAACCACTCACACACACACATGCCCCCATGCAAGCTCTCCTACATCTACACACTCACAACTAGTCAAGTAATCATTTACAGACCCACAAAACTACTGACACACACTCACTCACTCACACAGCCACTAACACAATGACTCACTCACCATACATTACTAGATCAGTTAATCATACACTTACACAGCTTCTTATAAACCCACTCACATACCAATACAGTCACTCACACTATCTCATTCACCAGTAGAGCCATTCACAGAAACTAATAACAGCCCCACACAGCCCCTAACATACCCACTCACTCAACCTTACAGCCAGTTGCACACCCACACATTCAGCCATCTAATCACAGACACTCACGCACCAACACATACACTTACACACAATCTAATTCACTCATACAACTACCACACCCAGTCATTCACCTCTACAACCACTGACACACCCACTCACTCACTCATTGAGGCACTAATGCACCAACGTACTTACTGATACAGCTACTCACACATCAACTTACTCTCCAATGCAGTCACTGACACAGCCTATCACTTATGTATACTATGACTCATACACCGACTGAGTTACCCATACAGTCACTCTCACCCACTCACCATCCCATACAAGCACTCACACACACACTCACTCACCTGTGCAGCCACTCATACACCCTCATAAATTTGTATTCCCACCACTTAATCTAATGACATTGGCCCCCTGTTACAACCAAAAAACTTGAATGTGAAGTGTATACTTCCAGGTTCCCAAAGAATGCTTGGTGTAGTTCCATTTTTGCCATTTGATAAACATACATTTGTTCCATTTCACTGTTCACTTGCAAAAGAGAGATGCAAATCTAGGTGAACCAAAAGCAGTAATTCTATCTTAACTTAGTCAGTGTATGGAACAGAGATAGTTCCCATTTGCACTCTGACAAATGCTTAAGGGCAGTACCTTTGGTAGGGTGTACTTGCCTCCTAAACAGGGGCCCTTCGGAATCCTGATACAAGTTCGGACACTGTCCTGGCCCTTAGATTTACCCTCCCTTGGAAGAACCAAGAGAAGAATACAGCATAAGCACCCCGTTCTTCTGTCTCCAGTGTTCACTAGAGGGTCATTGGATCCAAATGCATCAGGCCAGATGCTGATCCTTAAATTCTATACCCTTGCATCAGAGGAAAGATGAGGAGCTATTGTGCCCCAAAGACAAAGATCCAGGCCAGCAATTGGGCCCAAGAATACCCAGTTTAGAGGACTGGGAGAGTTCCTTTACTGGAACATTTGTGTCAGGAGAGAGGTCTTATTCACAAAGGAGACTGACACCACATTCATCCACATACTATTCCTAAATGATATAGCAGTTGGGTCACTATGTTGCTCATTTTTTAAAATAAATATGCATATCTTTATTATTTTTCTTATAGCAGAGCAAATGTCATTAATTAGACATCCTTATATTCAATGTAAAAGCATCACCATTTACTCTTAGACAAAGCCTTAAAGGAGTATTTAAATCACTATTCAATCATGGAAGTCAATAATCTTGAAAATAGCAATGTATTCTAAATTCATAATTTGTTGTTTCTGAACAAACGAGCATCAAAGGGCATCTCTTCAAATGTAGGTTAATCTGACAGATTAAGTAGTCCTGGTGGGGTTTATGTGATCAAATAAACTGAGTCAATAATATATGCTAGGTCTTCTCTTAGCATTGGGTAGTTATATAGATAAGTTAGCAATATATCTTGGACTCTGTCATTTCTTTTAAAATTGTACCAACTCCTCAGTCCTTTCCAAAGAATTATCAAATTATCTTCCATTAGGTCAGAGTACCAATGGTAAGACTGGACAGCTAGATACCTAAAGGTTGCCCACTCTTTTTACACAACAATGCAGACAACTGGTGTAAGTGAGTAGAGACATGACTTGCCCTTGATGACATGCAAACCAGATAGATCATCAAAACAATGCAGTTCCACTAGAGGCTAGTCAAACCGCACTTCATCGTGAAAATATAAAAAATTAATTGTGTACAGAGATATCCTGTGAGCATAACTAGTCTAGTTTGATTCCCTTATTGCTGGCCTCTCCACAGATTACCACTGCGAGCTGCTCCATCACTAGAGGAAACATTACAGCAGACAGGTACTATTCTTGATGAGATCTGTATTGTATTGGCTGAGTCAGATATGACCTTCCCATTCTTGCTCAGGTGACGGGTGAGACAAGAGCAATCCCATTCTACCCTATCCAGCTCAGGGTATCTACTACCACTTACAGAGCACAATTATGTTTGTCAATCCTAATGTAATTCTGTATGCAACCTGACAGATTCCTCCACATAGGCATTTCACTGAGTAACGTCTAAAAACAATGGCTTGCAAATACAAATGCATGTAGTTAACATTACATAGGCACACGTGCTAACACCTACACAGAAAACATGAGCTAGACTCTTAGGTAGATTTTTCAAACATACTTTATGTAAATATAAAACTTAATCTACATAAAAATACCTAACTACACTACCTTAACCTACTTCAACTAATCTAAACTATGCTATATAAACTACACTCTATTATCCTAAAACATCTCATACAATCTTAACTTAGCCTACTCTAAACATATAACACAACCGGTTAAATGTCAAACCTCACTCCCCTTAATACATATCTACATATAGAAACAACAGACACTACACCAGTACAAAAACTACCTGCACAGATAGGCCTAAACACAGGCTCTTCTGGAAACATCCTGGGCTTTGGAAGTCTTGTCTAGTTTTGTTGGACCCGGCGGTGTGATAAGCCATTTCCCTGATGCCCTCTCCGCAACATATTGCTCCCCCTTTGCTTTATAGGCTTTGGCAATGAGTTGCATGTGGAGGTAACAATCTGCGTGGACGTAGTGTGATCTCTTCTGCTTCTGGTCATGTTGTCTGTTTAAGCAGAATGAAAAACTGTCAGACAAAGGGTAACTAGGAACTGGTTCAATCATCATGATATGTAATTTCAGTTTCAAACATCATGTGTCATTTCCTAAACCCAAAAAATTATCTCTAATGTTAAAGTGAGCATACATCTACCTAATAGTTATCTTTTCCAAATTTACTAAGGCCAAAGTACCAAAGCTTAGCAAATCTTGCCCAAGGCAGTTGCACCATTTTGGCACATCATGGTCACATGACCATGTCAATACAGAGTACACTTAGGAGCGATGCTGTTTTTTACCCATAGTATGGAATACATGTCATAATTACTGATCATTATGCATTCTCCAATGGCCTCAATTCGATTGGCATTGGCCAAAGTAAAATTAGCAATGTCTGCAAGGTACATGTATTGTGTCACAACACTTGGTACATGATGTGTTAAGGACACATATCTGCACACATTGCTACCTAGACTTAACATGTGCCAGGTATTAGATCTAAGTATGGAGGGTGGATAGCTAACTCACATCACACAGCAATGTATGAAACATCCCACATGTAAACTGATGAAAATGCATGACAGACCTTGCCATGGCTCATTACATGCAACCATTGTATTAGCAAATGTGCTTCTATACAGCCAAGCACCTTTCCCTAAGTATCAGATATTTAATGTCACCTTGCTGCACATCAGCACTCAGCACATCTACATCTCATCTTCCCAGGTATCTTGTGATAGCAATTGCAATTGCTGTCCAAAGTGTGATCTTGTTTACTATAAATTTTTAAGGCTATCATGGGCAACATAATCTGAAGGTGGATTGGGCAATGGCATGCTGGAGGACTATGCTGTGTAGACATGCCTCCGGTTAAACACACCTTGGAATTTCTGTGAAGAAGACTGGGAAAATGTATGTTTATGTATCCACCATAGAATATGGGGCATTAGACAACATAAGTGAGGTCTTCAAATGCATTAACTTGTGTGGAATGGTGACAGCTGGGCTTACTACACTTAGAGGCTTATTTACAAGCCCCTCTGTCCTGCAGGAGCCTCGCTTTTAATGATGGCCTTGTGGCGCACACAGCAGGGCATATTTACAAGCCTGCATAAAGTCACCCAATCTGGCTTTTCATGCTCCTGTAAATATGGCCCATAGTCTTTCTATCTTTAATGTTGTGTGCTTCCTCCCCTTCTGTGTGGACTAGCCATTCAAATTGGACAGCAAATGCAATGTGAGCAACTACAGTACAATCGTGCACCTGACATGCATTTGGAAGTTTTACCATCCACAGTCATGTTCACATATGAATCCACTACCACATATTTTCACAGACCATGGCATTTTGGTTGTCGCTCCACTATCAGCCCATCTATCATGTGGTCCATCAGAGATTTGCAATATATTCACCTTTACATTAGTCAGATGCAACTACACATGCTACAATTAACATCCAGACTATCCTTCATATGACATATGTTTTCTTTCTATTAGGGATGCACATTTACTTTGCATTGCACACAGCATCCTACATCACACACAATCCTTGCACTACACATTAAGCATTCAGGATGACACACACTGGTAATATAAGGATCTTTGAAGGTCTCCACCTAACCAACTGTGTATGGGTCTGGTCAACTTACAAGGCATAAAATGATACATTGCACTGTGAATTTAAGACACATACACTGTGGGCAAGTGAAGAAAAGTACATGTGATTAGTAATTGGCTATGCAACTCTTCAGGTTGTAATGAATCAAATGGCACAGTTGGCATCCCTTAATGATACACATCGGCAAGGCAGGCTGAAGTGTACACACATATGATGAGCTGAAATATGCATCTGGTGGCCAGATTGCGGAACCAGTTAAAATACCTCACTGCTAGAAAATGTCACAAGGGTAACTGACTTTTTTGGCTCTGTGCACCTAAAGAACTCGCATACCACACTCTGCAAGGTATTGCAATACTCATGCCTTTCGCAAATCTTTACAAGTCCATGACTATGCTATATACATCCCTCAGTAGCCATCTTTGTTCCTTAATTTGACTGAGATCAGTAAAGCATAGCATAGCCATACCCTAAATCAAGCAGCTATTAATTTTCCATTGCAATTGCTATCCCAAACAAAAGAAATGCATTTCGACAACTTACCAGAATTGCAAAACTATGTAAACCATGGAAAGTTTCATTACTGCGTGCCAACCCAAGGGAGGCATAAGGAGGAGTATCATCGGCAAATATCTTTGGGCCTGATTTTAACCTTGGCGGACGGCGGAGGCCGTCCGCCAAGGTTCCGCCGCCAAATGACCGCACCGCGGTCACAAGACCGCGGCGGCCATTCTAACATTTCCTCTGGGCCGGCGGGCGCTCTCCAAAAGAGCGCCCGCCGGCCCAGAGGAAATGCCCCTGCAACGAGGACGTCGGCTCAGAATTGAGCCGGCGTAGTTGCAGGGGTGCGACGGGTGCAGTTTGCACCCGTCGCGTATTTCAGTGTCTGCATGGCAGACACTGAAATACTTTGCGGGCCCTCTTACGGGGGCCCCTGCAGTGCCCATGCCATGGGCATGGGCACTGCAGGGGCCCCCAGGGGCCCCGCGGCACCACCTACCGCCATCCTGTTCCTGGCGGGAGACCCGCCAGGAACAGGATGGCGGTAGGGGGTGTCAGAATCCCCATGGCTGCGGAGCGCGCTCCGCAGCCATGGAGGATTCCCCCGAGCAGCGGCTGAACCGCCGCAGTCAGAATGCTCGTGGGAGCACCGCCAGCCTGTTGGCGGTGCTCCCGTGGTCGGCGCCAGGGTCAGAATGACCCCCTTTGTGTTTTTCAGTATTGTATGTGTGCTGCATTACACTGCACACATAGAAAATGGAAAACACCTCTATTGAAGGTCTTTGAGCAGAAAGGTGTCCCTTCCAGTTAAAAAACAATTGGTTCTACAATGCTGACACACCTGCACCAAGGAGCAAAGGTGCCTGTGTTTGCTAAAGACACCAATTGGGACACCTGTGCAGGCATAAAGCAATGGCATGCCCCTTATTTCATGACTTCAAACCAATTCTGCACTTTCATTTTGATGCTGGCCGGCACAGCCAGAAGCTTTGTTGAACTGCCCTGCAATATAACTTGTAAATTGCACTCTCACGGAGTTTTGCTGAAACCTTTGTGTGTCACTTATGTTCTGAAATGCCCGGTTACAACAGTACCTACCAAATACTGGTGGTGCAAGAAGCATCTCTGAAGTAGAGGTGGGTGAAGAATTCTGCTCCACCAGTGGAGGTCAGAGGACCGGAAAACTCCACAAAGTGATGCGGAGGAAAGTTTTTTCTCAAGCTTGCTACCATTAAGTTGCAAGCAAGAGAAATCGCTAAGTTGGCGAGCACGAGCGAGTGAGATTTCTGAACCTGAGCAGTTGCAATAGGCTGCGACTACTTGCGATAGGAAAACTGCTGCTCGCATTGAGGAAGCTGCCACTTGAGTAGAAAATCTACTCGAGCAGCAGAAAGAAGTTAGCGCCCTCTGGTGCCCACGTGATGCAATTTTTGCTTATTTTACAGAGCCTAGAGATGAAAATCAGCACCAATAGCTCGACTTACCCAAACTCCGCTGCTCGTGGAACTCCGCATAGCTCAGCAGATTTTTTTGGGCACTTTCCAGAGTTCCGCATAACCAAAATTCACAAACTCCACCCAGGCCTACTCTGGAGCTGCCCTATACTACTTGGGTCTGTGTCTGAGAAGTGGCCAGGGGTGTTATGGGCATGTCTGGCTGATTTTTGCTTCCCTTGGACACTTTTGTATTACCAAAGGGCCTGCAGACACTTGTGCAGGCCTTTCTGTGACACTGATAGCACTGGGGCACATATAGCACCAGCATGTTCCCTCATTTGCATGGGGTGGGGCCGCATGCAAATGAGGGAATACCTTTGCCTCTGTGTTTGCATCATATATTAGACACAGGCACAGAGGCAAATAAGCAGTCAGAAGGCACACTTACAGTGCATCCCGTAAAAGGGAGGCACAACGTCAGAGTACCCCATGAGGGCATCCTTCAGGAGGGAGGAACAGGGGTGTTCTACATCCTCCCCAGATATCCCCTTTTTGAAGGGTCAAGTCACTCACTGCACCCACCTACAAAGGCATCTCTAAACATCCTTAGAATTACAGGTGGGTTGGCGCATGCAAAGTGAAACACAAAGCTGCTGCTTCAAATATGCTCCATTTTTTAGGGAATAGCACTGCCCCCCAGGGCAGCGGATGTCTGTGGCTGCCCTGGGCATAGGCAATTACATGGAATGGTGCACACTTTATCTGCACACAACACATGTTTTGATGTGCACTGTGGTACAAAGAGAGTGTGCACTATGTACAATAGGGCCACTGGTCTGTGTGGGCTAATGACAGCCCAGTGTTTTAATGCCTCTCTGGCATGCTTTGTCTTTTAAACATAGTTTTGTGGGGGTGTGGCACTTTTGTACAAAAACGTATATGACCCACAGAAACTACGAACACAAATCATCTATAGGCAATTGAGACACAGGGTTTAACTCACATAATATGTGTATTTATCAACATCGTCATCAACTAGGACTCCAATGTAGCGCAAGGCACCCTACCGGCTGGCCACATCTGCTGAGCGATGTTTGAGTTGGTGGATCATACGCTCAATATCGTAGATGTGAATCATGTAATGCTGCACCCACATGGTCTTCCGCTTCTGTGTTGGGTATCCTTAGTTCACCCGTCCACCGCTGGCAATCATGTTGGGTAGATAGTGGATTATGAGGCACAGGAAGCCACAAAACCCCTAGGCATTCATGTTGCGTGCCCTTCCCTTCCCAGACATGTCCCTCCAACACAATCTAATCACAAAAATCCGAAAATGCCCAAAAACCCACAACAACCCCTAAGAGAAATAAAACCCCAAAAGACAGACACAGCACAGAACAATACAATAAACAAACTTTAAGAACACTACAGGGACAGCACACACTACAACAGTTGCAAAAAAACACCAAGATATTCTCCAGCACAGTCAAAACAAACCCTCTACCAAGCACAGACAGAAAGACTGTGAGGCAAAGTGAATGTAACTTTACAGTTCCTGATTTGCAGTGTGCCAAAGCCATTGCATCATTTCCTGGGCAGATGCATCACATTTACAGCTAATGTGCCATTTTTTTTATGCTTCCAATGGAAACATAGCCAAAGCATGAAATTCACTCAAGGTCTGACAAGGCACCATGCGCTAATCCTGATTCATCAGCTGGGAAGCATCACATCCGCCTGATGTGATGGCTGCAAAAATTCATGCATTACGTGAATGCATCTTTTTTGATGCAATGGTGTAAATGTGTGTTTAACAGAGTAGTGTGTGTTAAAATGCATGCAAACAAGTACATAGATCAGTGGGCTATCACAGATTCCCTTGCAGACTAATCATTGACGCTATGCAGTGAAGCAAGGCAAGTTGATGCATTGAGTTTCATGGTATGGAGAGGTCTGAGATCCAGCATGAACATGAGGAGATAATGGTTTTCCTGGGTCTTCTTGTACTCATGCAAGGCATGCAAGGGATGTCTGTGTTGTTTGCATGATTGTTTTTGTGAAGGACGGGACCCCTTCCTGCACAAAATACAACAAATTAAGTTGTTTTCTTTCACCTATTTGTGCTACATAATATGGCACACATGGAACACATGGAAATAGTCAATGACAATGTCACAGACATATTTCACACTATCCTCTGTGATACATTGGTAAAGTTTCAATCCCTGGGTTTCACACCTTATCTAGTCAGCTATTGCCTGAAATCCATTGGTGGATGCAGGATAATGACTATGTTCCCCTCATGCAATGCCTTCCCGAATTAGATGTAATGCATTGCATCACTTGACCCAGACATCTATTCATTTATTTTAGGCACACACAAGGGCTATCAGATTCCCCCCTTCCCTAGCTTTTGGATTCGGTTTGTACTTTTTAGCTAATGGATGCAGAACAACATCGGTGCAATGTTAACACAAAAAAGTAGGTGATTGAGGCAGTAATGCTCAACATTTCTTGACATTATACCATTAATATAGAAGGATCCTGGCCAACAGAAAACTTCCTTCTTGAATGTTGTGGTGCACAGGACTCTCACTCATACAGTTTGTGTAATGCAAAGCAAGCATTCATAGCTGTGCGCGACCTCATGATCATTTGGTAAGTTAAGGAAGCGTGAAGCATAGCTTTGCTTTGAGTCGGTATCAAGGAGATGTGACAAGTGCGTTGCAGTGGGTTTTTACAATAAAGACCCATGTAGTTTGACACTGCCCTAGGTTCTTAGGCTCACATGAACCTAGTGCAGGGCCAACCCTTTATACATCCCCTGAAGAGGCGTAATAAGATTAATCTTTATAAGACATGTTTGTCTTCCAATTTCCCATGTAAACCGCAATATGCGCTACACATGGTTCATGCCAAACCTTGATTTACCTGATAGCTATGAGGCCAGGATGAACCACACAGAATGATTTGGTATGCCTTTATTGCTATGTTTGAGATGCGTGTGCCACCTGAGGTCCATGTTGATACGTGCATACCAACAGGTAGCAGAGAGTCATGTTGAACAACCACCATATCTGTTCATGGTACACACACACCTGCTGTATGAACTTGTGTTTGTAAGGATATGCATTCCATGGACACAGTGACATTATAAAATAGTTTTTGACTCTTATCTTTCACAATAAATTTGTGCTCATGAGGCCAGCAATGAGATGTAAGGTAGGCATTCCCTTCCTAAAAATGACGCCAGCCCTCTAGTGCCATATTTATTTCCCGATGCTTAAAGGACGCGTACCTTGGAGGCAGACCTAAACAATGACTCCAAGGTCGATTAGCATCGAAATTTAACGCCTGATCAAACCAGGCGTTACAAAGAGGCCCACATACCACCACTTAAGGAAAACACACAGAAGGAGCATTTGCAACCTCCAGGACAACATGGAAGTGGTACTGCTCCAGCTTGGCACACGCTGCAGACATAAAAAAAAGACAGCAGGTCCCTCCACCACCACTGCAGCAACCCCAAACACTACCACAGCAGCCACAAAGGCAGCAGAGAAGGTGGGAGAGGATCTTCAGACAATGTACAACCATTCTTAGGCGGCTCAAGGAACAAGATGTCATCAGGATGTACCGACTGAAGATGTAGTCCATTGTACACTGGATGCACCACATTGTACCACACATCACAGCAAAGGTGGACACTCCTACAATTGTTGCATCCATGACAAAACTTCTACCTGTCCTTCATATGCTGGCAGCTGGATCTTTTCAGACAACTGGCGCACAAGTGGCTGGTATGTCCCAGCCATCCTTCTTGGTCTACCTGCTTAAGGTCCTGGACACAATCATACACCTCACACCCCACCACATCTGCTTCCCAAACACCCAGCAACTGCAGCAGGAGACTAAGCAAGGTTTCTACCAAATTGCTGGGTTCCCGCATGTGCTGGGTGCAATGGACTGCACCCATGTCTAACTGGTGCCACCTGCAGCAACTGAACATCTATATAGGAACTGCAGGCACACCCATTTGATCAATGTCCAGGCCATTGTGGACCACCGTGGGCTCTTCACTAACATCCTAGCAAAATATCTCGGCAGCGTCCATGATGCCTACATATTCCACCATTCCACTATCAATGAGAGGTTCCAGGATGGGCAATCTAGCAATGGGCTACTCGTAGGTAAGCCACCATACCAATCAGTACACACACAGCACACCAACCATGTAGGACAAAGAAGACATACACCCCACTAAATACGCATGGGCAGGGGAACATGGGCTGGAAAACACAGATGTACAGGTAACAACACACATGCAAGATGCCACACCACACCACAATTATTGCACATCACACACACATACACCCACGTGTACAGAACACAGCCACAACCTGACTGGTACACAACGTGAGGATAGGTGGAGCTGTGTCCACTTTGCATAGAGAAGCTACCCACAAACCACTACAAGTGTCCACTGGTTGACAACTAAATACAGATCACAGACATATTACAGCAAACAAAGAATAGATCAGCTTTGTCAATGGCACAGGCCATGGCCATGTAAAGAAAGTCACACATAGGCACAGCCTCACATTAAACATGGTGTTCAAGCATCTGGCAGCACCTATATCAAATGCCATCCAAGTGGTGCCATTGCCAACTACATATCATCTACATTTACCTGCACCAATTGTGATCATCCTACAAATGTGTGATTGACACCCTTGTACACTTGATGGCTGGCACAAACATAATCTGCCACAAACGGTCACTAAGTGTCGCACTGCATGCGTAGTGCCACATGGTAACATGGAGGGCACAGTTTGCCTTTGTAGGGCTACCATGGTGTCTCTACATATGACACCACTGTATTGCAATGAGGTGGTAGGTATCATCCAACAATAGGATCCTGCCTCAAATATGGTCTACACAACACCTCTTTGAAATGGTTTAACCATCAGTTTGGATTTAATATGACAATTCCCAGGTCCCAGAGCCACAACCCAAGATTGCCATGTCCATCAACACAGACCTATTAAACCATTTCACAAAAAACAGGGACATACGCTATACCAGGAGCAGGCCTGAGTCACCACTCCACCTACAACTAACAACTGCCATGGTATATTCCAAACTACTATCAAGCTTTACCAACACATGTTCTCTCATTCCATTGCAGCTGATCAAGGTGACGGCCAGACAGCCATGGGTCATGACTCCATTTGCTAATCCCACAACGGTGGAACAGCGTGCATATAACAAAGGGCACAGAAGAACATGCAATGTGGTGGAGAGGACATTTGGGCTTCTGAAGTCAAGGTTCAGGTGCCTGGGCCTGACAGGAGGAAGCCTCTTGTACGCTCCACCACTGGTATGTAAAATCATACTAGCATGTGCAATCCTCCATAATATATGTATAAGAACAAATTATCCCTGGGATGAACAGGTTGACGTACGAAAACGAGGAGAAGGATGATAATGGTGTTGCAAATTTTGAGGAGGAACAATAGAACACTGCTGCAGGAGTTGGCAAGAGACTCCACATAGTACAGAATGTTTACACATAGTGACTGTACTATCATCATCACATTGTAAATAGCACCAATAAAATACTTTGCACCTGAATCTCCTTGGTCTACTCATTCTCCACTACATAGGCCTTTGAAATGTAAATCAAACCTCAGAGAGCAGGCAAGAAACACAATAGTTACAAGTATGGTAGGAATAGTGTTTGTGATGCAAGAGGGTCTACTGACTCCATTTCACATATCAGTGTGACGCAATTCACGGGCATGTGACTCTTGAAGGCCTAGATCCATGCACTACAACATGTAACTTGCCATCAAGTAGACAAAGTGCTAATTCCTTGCCCTTTTCACACATCATCACCATGCCTACCAGGATGTCTACAAGGTAGGGTCTGTAATCAAATGGTATTTAAGTTATGTAGGAACTGAAGTCTGTCACATATCAGGGTGATTGCTGCTTTGCCTGCATGGTGCATGTGTGACAAGGGGGGACATCATTGATAACAATGGACCTTCAGTAACTATACAGAGTTTGCAATCAATGTTCGAGGCAGATCCTGCAGTGTATATCCATGGGATAATGCCCAGGCACTGCCATTGGGCACAACCCTGCCACATGGTAAGCTGTACCTCACTTATGGCACACATGTGTTGGCTGTGGAGTGTGCTATGGGTTGCCAGATAAATGAAGCAGCTATGGGTGCTGAAGAACTTACCAATCACATGATTCATTGTTAGGATCTAAGAATTAAATGGTACAATGTACCATCAAATTATTCTCTGGGTGGAATGTAGACAGAGTGTGTTACACTCCCTATGTACATTAGATGCACACTTTTCACACAAATCTGCCGTCTTGACACATGCCCAGAGCAATTCCCTATCAACATGTGAAGACTGATGTTCGGGTGTGTGTCCTAGGTAGAAAAGGGTTGGCTAGTGCTAACAATGGTTGACATGTGTCAGCATGGTTACCTAGTATGCTCTGTATAACAAAATCACACAGCACACGGCAATACCCACCACTCATTGTCATTCACATGCCAGAACAAGAGCAAGGTACCAATAGTTACAAATTATCCTATACATGTTTCGGGCTCCAACATGGCAATCAGGTGTGGGATGTGCAACTATGTCCAGCAATGATCAAAAATGTCTGAGACCCATCTAAAAATGAATGGGAGTAGAAGTAACCACATATGTTGCATTTGGCTGTTTTGAGCAGCACAACATGAGGCCTGCCCCATGCATCATGTATGAGAGGGGACCCAACACCTGGTTGGATGGCAAATGTGCAAGTCTCTGGGAAAAATGTGAAATACCTAAATGCCCTTTTCATGCACTTTAAATGGCTGCTGGGAGCAGGTGTTATAAGGGGGCATGTAAATGTATATGATGGGCCCCTATGTACTCAGCAGAAGTCGTGATGATCTGTTTTGTTGCAAAACTCCTGCTGAGTATATCATTTTCCTCCATATAAAAAGATGCAATTGGACCCTACCTGCATCATGCAGTGGCATTATTCTCATTAGGCGCACAGATGGCGAGGGTAAGGGGTGTACTGAGGGCCACAAGGACTGTTGTGATGCACTTGGTGCTGCACCACTTTTGTTCGATCTGCCTCTTTGTATCATTGACCAAGGGCATGTAAGGGAGCTTGACTATGCACTGGGTTCAGACTACTAGCACTTTCCTTTTCCTGTACATTGTGTATCACTTACACCCCAAACTATGGGGGTGATTCTAACCTTGGCGGTCGGTGATAAAGCGGCGGCCAACCCACCAACAGGCCGGCGGTCCAAAAAATGGAATTCTGACCCTGGCGGGAACCGCCAACACAGCCCGCCAACTTAACACTCCGACCGCCACGGCGGGACCGACAAACAGCGCGGCGGTCACCGCCAACAGCCAGGCGGCAGACAATGTTCCGCCCACACTATCATGACCGGCCAACCCGCCACCTTTTCCGGGGCGGGAGCACCGCCGATAAAAACACGGCGGAAACAGACTACGAACGGGAAAACGCGCACCTCTATGCACTCCACGAGGAAGGAGGACAGCATGGAACCCGAATTAAACATCCTACCTGCTCTCGTCTACCTGCTCATCTACCATGAGTACGAACGCCGGCGCAGACGACAACGGTGAGTACTGCACCTACGACACACGGGAGGGGGGAGGACGAAAGGTCACGTGCACACACATACGCGATACACCCACCCCCCCAAACCATGTACACACCAATGCAGAGCAACAAGTCACAGTGAAACCACCCAAACCCCCGTAAAGAAAACAAGGACATAATTAAATAGTGACTCGAAATTTATGGGAAAGAAAAACCACTGATAAGTCACGGTCAAATAGCAATAACAACTCAAATATCCAAAATCAATATCCAGTGCATATGAAATACCGAGGCAATAAGTCCTGCACAACTAACGAGATTCAAAGTGTCCGTGGGTCAAAGTGTAGCAACACAAGGGCAAAGCCCACACAGGAGACCTGAGTCCTTTGGAGAGAACACTGCAGGGGCATCTGATGAAAAAACTACAGGCACCTCAGGGGGAAGGGAAGGGGGGGGCACCACAGCCACATGAGTCCACGACGCCAGATCCACGAAGGGGCCACCATGCCCACTCGGCCATCCTGGGGAGTGCAAAGCCACAGTCTCTCAAGTCTCTACAGTGGGTGGGATGCCCACCCGGCCATCCTGGGGAGTGCAAAGCCACAGTCTCTCAAGTCTCTACAGTGGGTGGCTTGCCCACTGTTCCATCCTGGGAAATGCAAAGCCACAGTCCATCAGGTGGATTACAGTCTTCACTGGTCAAGGAGGAGGCATGGTGGGCACAGTGAACCGTTAACAGTGCTTGACAGGAAGGGCCCAGCGGAGCGGTGCTTGAGACGGCGGGGCCCAGCGGAGCGGTGCTTGACAGGAAGGGCCCAGCGGAGCGGTGCTTGAGACGGCGGGGCCCAGCGGAGCGGTGCTTGACAGGAAGGGCCCAGCGGAGCGGTGCTTGAGACGGCGGGGCCCAGCGGAGTGGTGCTTGAGACGGCGGGGCCCAGCGGAGCGGTGCTTGACAGGAAGGGCCCAGCGGAGCGGTGCTTGAGACGGCGGGGCCCAGCGGAGCGGTGCTTGAGATGGCGGGGCCCAGCGGAGCGGTGCTCGAGATGGCGGGGCCCAGCGGAGCGGTGCTTGACAGGAAGGGCCCAGCGGAGCGGTGCATGAGACGGTGGGGCCCAGCGGAGCGGTGCTTGACAGGAAGGGCCCAGCGGAGCGGTGCTTGAGACGGCGGGGCCCAGCGGAGCGGTGCTTGAGACGGCGGGGCCCAGCGGAGCGGTGCTTGACAGGAAGGGCCCAGCGGAGCGGTGCTTGAGATGGCGGGGCCCAGCGGAGCGGTGCTTGACAGGAAGGGCCCAGCGGAGCGGTGCTTGACAGGAAGGGCCCAGCGGAGCGGTGCTTGAGACGGCGGGGCCCAGCGGAGCGGTGCTTGAGACGGCGGGGCCCAGCGGAGCGGTGCTTGACAGGAAGGGCCCAGCGGAGCGGTGCTTGAGATGGCGGGGCCCAGTGGAGCGGTGCTTGACAGGAAGGGCCCAGCGGAGCGGTGCTTGAGACGGCGGGGCCCAGCGGAGCGGTGCTTGACAGGAAGGGCCCAGCGGAGCGGTGCTTGAGATGGCGGGGCCCAGCGGAGCGGTGCTTGAGATGGCGGGGCCCAGTGGAGCGGTGCTTGACAGGAAGGGCCCAGCGGAGCGGTGCTTGAGACGGCGGGGCCCAGCGGAGCGGTGCTTGAGACGCCGGGGCCCAGCGGAGCGGTGCTTGACAGGAAGGGCCCAGCGGAGCAGTGCTTGACAGGAAGGGCCCAGCGGAGCGGTGCATGAGACGGCGGGGCCCTCTTCAGCGGTGCTCTTCTGCTCGGCGGGGCCCTGTTCAGCGGTGCTCTTCTGCACGGCGGGGCCCTGTTCAGCGGTGCTCTTCTGCACGGCGGGGCCCTGTTCAGCGGTGCTCTTCTGCATGGCGGGGCCCTCTTCAGCGGTGCTCTTCTGCACGGCGGGGCCCTGTTCAGCGGTGCTCTTCTGCACGGCGGGGCCCTGTTCAGCGGTGCTCTTCTGCACGGCGGGGCCCTGTTCAGCGGTGCTCTTCTGCACGGCGGGTCCCTCTTCAGCGGTGCTCTTCTGCACGGCGGGGCCCTGTTCAGCGGTGCTCTTCTGCACGGCGGGGCCCTCTTCAGCGGTGCTCTTCTGCACGGCGGGGCCCTCTTCAGCGGTGCTCTTCTGCACGGCGGGCCCTCTTCAGCGGTGCTCTTCTGCACGGCGGGGCCCTGTTCAGCGGTGCTCTTCTGCACGGCGGGGCCCTCTTCAGCGGTGCTCTTCTGCACGGCGGGGCCCTGTTCAGCGGTGCTCTTCTGCACGGCGGGGCCCTCTTCAGCCGTGCTCTTCTGCACGGCGGGGCCCTGTTCAGCGATGCTCTTCTGCACGGCGGGGCCCTGTTCAGCGGTGCTCTTCTGCATGGCGGGGCCCTGTTCAGCGGTGCTCGTCCAGTAGGTCAAGGGAGCCAGACCTGGCCTGGACTCCCTGCTCACTCGCCCTCCGACCGTGCTGTTGCTGGACCCTTCGGTGACGGAGTCCTGGGCCCTTTGGTGTCCTTCCTAACACCCGGGATGGGGCTTGTGGGCCCCTCCTGCTCCGCTCTCCTGCTGGCTGACTTTTCTGCCATGCTGCCCTTCCGCTCCTTAGATGGGGCTCTCGGGCCCTTGCCTCCCCTAGCTGTTGTGGCTGGTGATGTGGGAGAACTTGGCTCCTTGGGGGCAGCCGTGTCAGTCCTCTCACGGCGGCCCTTTACCTTCCTGGTCTTCTTGCCTGGTGGGGGGCTGGCTGTCCCTTTGCTGCTGATTGAGGTGTCACTGCTGGCAAAGGGTGGGCTCCAGAACCCATGCACCACAGTGACACTCGAAGCTGGGCTGGTGGTGGCTGAGGTGCTCTTGGGACTCTTTGCAGGGAGGGGGGTGGGTCAGTGGAGGGAAAGAGGTCAAGATTAGCAAGGAAAACTTTCTTAGGACCAAGGTAAAAGGTAGGAGAAGTGGAGATGGAAGTGGAGGAAGAGGATGTGGTTGTAGAAGAGTCAGGTGTGCTGTCTTTGGGTGCAGGTGCATGTGCTGGAGGCTGTCGTGAGGTGGATGGCTGTTGGGTGGGTGGCTGCCTGCGTTTGTGTGTCTTGGAAGAGGGGGTGACAGACACAGTGGGAGAGGACACAGGGGACGTGTAAATGGTAGTGGGGGTGGTGACTGCACGTGTGCGGACTGGACTGGAGGGTGTGCTGGTGATGGAAGCACTGGCTGATGGTGGTGTGCATGCAGGTGTGAGTGTAGACGTGACAGGGAGGGAGGAGGGAGACGAGGAGGTGGGGGACACAGAGGTGGTAGTGGCTGTTGGAATGTCTGCATCTGGGTGTTGCTTGCGTGAATGCTTGTGGCTTCTGTGGTGCCTGTGTCTGGATGAGCTTCCCTTGGGTGTTGAGGTGTGTGCAGGCTGGTCTGATGGTGTGGATGGGATAGGCTGAGGAACAGGAGACAGAGACAGGCTGGAGGCAGTCAGAAGAGGGAGGCTGGAAACAGGGACAATGGCTGCCGTCAGTGCTGAGGCCAGAGCATTGAACGATCGTTGATGGGCAGCCTGACCCGAATGAATGCCCTCCAGGTAGGCATTGCTCCGATGCACCTCCCTTTCTACCCCCTGGATGGCATTCAAAAGGGTAGTCTGCCCAACAATGAGTGTCCTGAGGAGATCAATGACCTCCTCACTGAGGGCAGCAGGGGTAACAGGGGCAGGGGCTGAGGTGCCTGGGGCGAAGGAGACGCCCGCCTTCCTGGGCGAGCGGGCACGGAGCGTAGGCTGAGGGGCTGCTGGGAGGGCGGGGCTGGTGCGCTGGGTGGCGGCTGTACCTGGAGAGGCGGGGGGCCCGGATGTTGCCGCCACCGCTAGGGAGCTCACATCCGAGGACGTGTCGCTGTCGCTGGTGTCACCACCGGTCCCCGTTGTGGTGCTCCCCTCGCCCTCCGCATCACTGGTGCCCTCGGTGTCTGTTCCTGGTCCCACCGGGGCCTTGTGACGTGCAGCTCCCTCGTACTCCGATGCCAATTCTCCTCTGCCTGATGATGCTAATGCACAGATGCACAAGAAGACGAAGAAGAAGGGTGGGGGGAGAAAAACGAAGACCAGGTTGAGTGCATGCAATGTCAACACCGTTGGCGGAGAGGACAGACACAGGAGCCTCATGCACTAAGCCGCGCATTCGGGGTACACTACTCAGTACTTCGGAATAGGACTACAGGTATACAGACGCCAAAGGCGCACATGTGTGATGCTGGACCATCAATAGCTGTACTTGTCACCCTACAGAGGTGGGGTCCGGGAGCACAGGGCCATGCCTAAAGGAGCGGACTACACAACAGAAAGCGCCCTGGCCTGATGTCACCCCCAACCCTCCTCCCCCACCCAGACGCCTCCACTGCGCAGAGAGATAGCAGAATGTGCTGATACTCACCCCCTTGTGTCTGCTGTGATGTCCTCAAGCGCCCATCCAAATGAGGGTAGGCCACCGCCAGGATCCGGGACATCAGGGGGTCAGGGTACGACTGGCACCCCTCCTAGGTTGGGAGGCCATCCCCAGCAGTGACTCGGCGGTCTTTCTGGTCCCGCGGCGGATGTCCTCCCACCTCTTGCGGCAGTGGGTGCCCCGTCTTGTGTGGACCCCCAGGGCCCGGACTTCCTTGGCGATGGCACGCCAAATGTCCACTTTCTGATGGGCGCTGACCTATTTGACATGTAAAGGGTGGGAAGGAAAAAATCATAAATTTTCTGCATGTTAGATGCGATTGGCCCCCCCTCCCCAACCTTGCCATATGGCACATGCTCTCATCTGTTGTGCGTTGCACTCCTCATTCGCCCCCCACCCCACCAACTTACACCCACCCCACTCCACACAGGCATAGCCTATTCAATGTGCACCCAGTGTACTTACCTGTTGGTCTGGAGGACCGTAGAGTAACGCATACTGGGGGAGGACCCCGTCCACGAGCTTCTCCAACTCTTCGGAACTGAAGGCGGGGGCCCTTTCCGCAGTCGCAGCAGCCATTGTCACTTCCAGACCGAGGTCACAGCAGCACTTGCAGTATAGGTCCTCTCCTGTGGAAGATCAGGTCTCGAGTGATTAAGCAGATAGAAAATGGCGGTCACGCCCGCGGCAGTGCGTACCGCGGTGGTGCGTACCGCGACCGCCGGCGCACCTCATTATTGGCTCCTGAAACCCATAGGCTTCAATGTTAGCCAATGCGGCTTCGTATAGCGGTCTTCGACCGCCTACCGCCACGGTGTGCCACGCCAGCGCATTGACCTCACATCCCATTGTCCCACTTCACAGGTCAGGCAGCCGCCATTTCAAGGGCCCACATGGCATTATTTGTACTGCGTCACACAGGCCTAGGCCTTGCATTGCCACACATACACGCCTTTCAATACATAGATAATCGTGTGCTATGCATGCAGTGGTGAACGTACCTGTGACTTGCTTGACTCTGTGCTCCATGTTGTCCTTCCTAGGCACCGTCCGCTGGGACTTGCGAGGAGAAGGATGAATCCTCGCGTGTACCGCCCGCTGGTGGACCTGTCGACAATGGAAGAACGCCACATCATACTACGATACCGACTTGACCGAGCCACTATACATGAACTGTGTGCCCAGCTGGAGCCAGACCTGATGTCCCCCATCCGCCAACCCACAGGAATTCCCCCTCTAGTGCAGGTTCTGTCAGTCCTCCAATTTTTGGCAAGTGGCTCATTCCAGACAACAGTGGCCATGTCATCTGGAATGTCTCAGCCTATGTTTTCAAAAATCTTGTCTAGAGTGTTGTCTGCCCTGACGCAACACATGCGGCGCTACATTGTATTCCCTGAGGAGGTTGATTTGGCCACTGTGAAGGGTGATTTTTATGCCCTTGGACATATCCCCAACATAATTGGTGCCATTGATGGGACCCATGTGGCTTTAGTACCCCCAAAAGACGATGAGCAGGTGTACAGAAACAGGAAAAGTTACCATTCGATGAACGTCCAGGTGGTCTGTTTGGCTGACCAGTACATCTCCCATGTGAATGCCAAGTTCCCTGGGTCAGTGCATGACGCGTATGTGATGCGAAATAGCAGCATCCCTTATGTGATGGAACAGCTACAGAGACAACGTGTGTGGCTAATTGGTGACTCTGGTTACCCCAACCTGCCTTGGCTATTGACCCCAGTGAGGAATCCCCGGACCAGGGCTGAGGAACGGTACAATGAGGCCCATGGGCGAACTAGGAGGGTCATTGAAAGAACCTTTGGCCTCCTGAAGGCCAGGTTTAGGTGCCTACATATGACAGGGGGATCCCTGATGTACTCACCAAAGAAGGTGTGCCAGATCATCGTGGCCTGCTGTATGCTTCACAATCTGGCATTGCGACGTCAGGTGCCCTTCCTGCAGGAGGATGGTCCAGATTGTGGTGTTGAAGCAGCTGTGGAGCCTGCGGAGAGTGAAGAGGAGGAAGACGAAGAGGACGACCCAGACAACAGGGACAGAGTTATCCAACAGTATTTTCAGTAGCACCCAGGTAGGAATCACCCGCGCCATTTACCATTTACTGAATGCCCCCTGCATCTTTACTTTGTGTATTTCCCCCCAGTTCTTTTAAACTGAAGTTTACTCTTCCCTTCCCTTTTCAGTGCTGTATGACCCACTGCATGACTTCTGCCTGGTTAGCCCATGGACTGATGCTTATTGACATCGGTATGTTGTCCACACATATATAACAGAACATTATTGATAAGTAATGTGTTATACATTTGTAAATAATACAGGCTGACTCCAGAATGATTTATGTGCAATGAGTGATTTATTTTTAGTGCTATATTTTGGTACGTGATATTAAAACGGTGAAGGGTGAGGGTGGAGTTATGTCCATGGCAGAGTCCAGTTCTCGGTCGCACAGGTGCATTGTTCATATGGCAGTGGAAGGATGGAGCAGGGGCAGTTCAAGGTTGGACAGGGTGACACTGTGGGACAGTGGAATGACATCCGGGGGGATATTAGACTGGCGGAGGTCTTGGCATCCTACTCTGTCTTCCTTTGAGATCTCAGGTTCCTCTTGCGGGGTGGTTGTTCTTCAGCAGGAGGTGGGGTTCTGGTGGCCCGTTGTTCTGTGGGGGCCTCCTGACCACTAGCGCCGGCGGAGGTGGTAGGCTGTTCCTGGCTAGTGACAGGGGCCCTTTGCGGTGCCACCTGGTCCCGCAATGTGGTTTCAATGCGGTTGAGGGCCTGGACTATGGTCCCCATTGCGGTAGCGATGGCCCGGAGTTCATTGCTGAACCCCATGTACCGTTCCTCCTGCTGTGCCTGGATCTCGGTGAACCTGGCCAGTACCGTCGCCATCGTCTCCTGGGAGTGATGGTAGGCTCCCATGATGGTGGTGAGGGCCTCTTGGAGAGTCGGTTCCCTGGGCCTGTCCTCCCCCCCCGTCGCACAGCAGCCCTCCCAGTTGCCCTGTTTCCCCGGGCCTCTGTACCCTGGACGGTGTGCCCACTACCACTGCCCCCAGGTCCCTGTTGTTGTTGGGGTGTTGGGTCAGCCTGGGTGCCCTGTAGTGGCGGACACACCGCTGATTGACGCGTCCGCGGGACAGAGGCATGGGCCCGCTGGGTGGGAGCTGTGCTGGTGTTCCCAGAGGGGTTTGGGTCTGCTGTGGCCTGTGTGTGGGGAACCGACTGTCCAGAGGTCCCCGATGGTCTGGGCTGGTCGTCAGGTTCTAGGTCGACAGAGCTGCTGTCCTCGCTGGGGGCCTGTTCTGGGGGTGGGATGGACATCTCTGGACCCTCCGTGGCGGTGTGTTGTCGTTCGGGCCCTGCAGGGGTAAAGGAGTATGGTTATTGTTTCTGTGTGTGCCATGGCGTGCATTTTGGGTGCCCTTGTCCCCCAGTGCTGGCATTCCCTTGTGGGAGGTGTTGTGAGGGTTTGGGGGGGGTGTATGGGTATGTGCAATGGTCATGCTTTGGTGGTGGCTGTCTATGGTTTGTGTTGGCATTCAGGGGTTGGTGTTGTTTAGGGTGGGTTGTGCTGGTGAGACATTGGCAGGGAGGTTATGTGCTGGGGGGTGATATTGGGGGTGAGGGGGGGGTTGGCATGCTGGTGGTTGGGGGGGGTGAAGTAGTTGAGATTCGACTTACCAGAGTCCATTACTCCGCCTACTCCAGCGAGGCCATTAGGATGCAGGATGTTTACCACCTCTTGCTCCCATGCTGTGAATTGGGGTGGGGTGGGTGGGGGTCCGCCGCCAGTCTTCTGCACAGCAATGTTGTGCCTGGAGATCATCGAGCGCACCTTCCCCCGTAGGTCGTTCCATCGCTTTCTGATAACTTCCCGATTTCTGGGATGCTGTCCCACAGCGTTTACCCTGTCTACGATCCTTTGCCATAGCTCAGCCTTCCTTGCTATGGTGGTGTGCTGCACCTGTGTGCCGAAGAGCTGGGGCTCAACCCTCATGATTTCCTCCACCATGACCCGGAGTTCTTGGTCCGAAAACCTTGGGTGTCTTTGGGGTGCCATGGGGTGGTGTGGATGAGGTGTGGGGTAGTGTTTGTGGTGATGTGCGTGGTGATATGTGGTGATGTGTGCGTAGATGTGGTGTGGGTGATGAAGTTGTGTTCCTGTGTGTGTTGGGGTTTTCTAATGCTGTGCTCGCTATCTCTATCTCTCTCGCTCTCGCCTTCGCTCCGATTTCCAACTAGTGGGGGTTTGTGGGTGATGCGGGTGTGTGTTTTATAGTTGATTGGATGTGTGGGAGCGTTGTTTGTATGTGTCTCAGGTGTGCGAATTTCAAAATGTCCAATGTGGCAGTGTTTTGGAGCTGGGTGTGTATTTTGACCACGGCGGTGTCTACCGCCAATGGAATACCGCGGTTGAAAGACCGCCGCGTGGATTCGTGGGTCAGAATGGCATGGGCGTGTTTGTGTTGGCGTGACGGTGGAGGTTTGGTCATCTCCAGTTTTCCGCGGCCCGCTGATGTGGCGGCCTTCCTTGGATGTCGGATTTTTGGCGGTTTCACAGTTGGTGGTCAGAATGACCGTGGCGGTCTACCGCGGCCGCGGCGGTAGTATGGCGGACTTCTGACCGGCGGTAAGGGCCTTTTACCGCCGAGGTCAGAATGACCCCCTATGTCTATTGCCCCACACACATGTGATTTATTACCACAGGCCTGCCACATCTTAGTGACAGAATGGTGCTGCCCTGCATCTGTACCATCACTGGCACATTACTCAGAAACCTGCACCAACACATGCACCCTTGGACCACAGAGTAAGTGTGTCTGTGTTGAGGCATATGTTTATTTGCACCCTAGGGGTGGCGTTATCATGTCAAAATGAGGAGGAATGCTTTCTTTCTCCTCGTTTTTTGCTTTTTCTCTGTGTCCTGCATTCTGCAGGACACATAGAAATTGGAAATAACCATTTAAAATTGTTGTTGTGCAGGAAGGTTATCCTTCCTGCACAAAGCAATCTCCCCTACAATGCAGCCATCCTTGCACTATGGTGCAAGGGTAGCTGCGCTGGCGCACATCAGCGAATTAGCAGGCCACCATCCCTGTGATTGTAGCTATTTGCAATAGCTCGCAAATTGCGTTCTACCTCATGAATATTAATGAGGTTGGTCCATTTGCGAGCCCTTGCGAATCGCAGTATGAAACTCCTGGAGTTTCATACATTCCAATAGTGATTACTTAATTGCGATTTGCTAAAAATCGCAATTAGGTAATCACTATTGTGAAGAATGATACATCTGGCCCCAAATCGCAATTTGGACTTATTGCATACCAAAATGCATTTTTGCGATCACAAACTTGTGTTTGCTGAGTCTGTAATGGAAGAAGAAAAAAACCTAATAAGAACATTTTATACAGGAGCATGTTTTTATATATTGCTTGACGGCTCTCAGCATTAAAGGAAAGGCACAAGTCATAATTTAGAATAAAAGTTGTAGAACATGGAACTTGCTTCCATCAACTTTTTAAAAAGCTAACGCTTCGCACATTTCCAAACAGCGAGAGACTGACCATGAAAAACAAAAAAGTGTCTGTTGAATAGATTTGCCTCCTACTGGCAAATTAAAATGAAAAACCTCTCTGTTGCCTTTGTCCTTTGCTACTTTCATTGATTTGAGCTCGGGTGTTTTTGTTCCCAGTCTAACCTTAGCCTTAGTCTGCACTTTTTAGCCAATAAAAAAGTACTGACCCATTAATCAATCCACTGCTAATCCACTGTGTCTGATAATCAGATAGATTTCTCACAAGACACATATTGTATTTCTTCTTTTCTGAGAGCTCCACCTTCTGGTATGACAGGCGGTCTTCTGGTCAGTTACCAGAGTACTCACCGATTTTTACAAACTTCACCTGCCCCAAAATTTTCAAGGTTTTGCTTCAGATAGGTCACATGCTGTATCCGAATTGCAGCAGCAATAGGAAAGATTACATTTTAGAGGTAAAAATGTTAAAGTACAATATCTATGTTCATTCTGTGCAATTTAGTCCTTCATTATGAGGAGAAGCGGAAGAGCAGCACTGCTAGAGGCATACTGAGTTTTACTTCGTGCTGCCACATCTGGGAGAACTAAAACTCTTCAGACCACACCTGCAGCTGTGCTTCATTTTAACACGAGCTAACCTCATTCCCTAACACAAACCGTGCACAATATTTAAGAAATGACACACAATGGCACTAAGGAATGGATAGCATAAAAAAAATGACATTAACCATTACGACATGCCATAAGGAAAAATGACTCTAATGCTGCAAAAGTGGCACTAGACTGTTTTGCAGCACGTATATATGTTGCAAAATGGGTAAGTGACATTTTTTACAGCATTAGCATCAAAACAAAATGCCCAAGCAGGAAAAATTTGAATTGATAACAAGATGGAGTTTGCAGGCCAAGAGAGACCAGGGGGAGACCCCAATCACCAAAGTACCAGCCAAGAGGGTCCAGAAATGTCACAGGAGAAGCAGAAAAGGAAGCACAAGTGAGGAGGAGCATTACATCCTGATTAGAGAGGTGACAGAGCACCAACAACAGCTTTTCGTCACCTCCAAATTGCCAGTTGGTAGGAGAGATGCAATGTGGCAGGCAATAGTAGACAAAGTCAACAAAAAGGCCAGGGCAGACCCAAAATAAAACTTGTGTAGTAGGTCCAAGTAGTAATTCAAAAATAAGTCGAAGTCCAAAGAACAGGTGACACTGGATATTTATTTACAGGTGAAAATATGTGGTCAGTGTTCCAGTCAATGACCACATCAAACACAAGTCCAAACAGCAAACAGCCGACACGTGTTTCGTCTCCTAGACTTTGTCAAGGCTTCAGCTATGCATAAATATGCAAGTAGAGATATGTGAAAACAAAGTCAACAGCGTGGCAGGGGTGACGAGGACTGTCACCAAGTGCAAGAAGCGCTGTCACGACTGCAAGCGCAGGACTAAGGAGAAATTGGCCAGGAACCAAAAGGCAGCACTGCAGACTGGAGGTGGAAGTCCTGCACCACAGGAGGACCTGGATGAGCTGGAGGAGATGGTCGCAGCAGTGATCCCGGAGGAGCTGGTCACTGGAATTACAGGACAGGACCGTGCAGACTACCTAGAACCACCACAAATGCAGAGTAAGTTGCAAGGGGGAGAATATCTGGAATTCCACAAATGGCAAAAAGAGGAGGCACATATGACACACTCAATGCATGCTAAAGGGTGGCATCGGGACACACAGGCCCTGAATCAAGATACGCCATCCCCACCCGAGCCACACATGTACTGACGCTTTGGTTGTGCAATGCACTCCAACATATACACAAAATAGACATTAGCCACTCACTATGGCTATACTCCACCATGTAAATATGCAGCACATTACCTGGAAGGGACGTGCAAATAGTGTGGCTGTGGCTGTGCCACAACAACATAAATTGCATATTGTCAAGGCCCATGTACTTACACAGCTTAAATATCAGAGACTAGGACTGAAGTCAGTACCCCCAGGGGTGGTATCAGGGTGGTGTAACTGGCCAAAATGCTTCCCTTATTCCTTGTCGCATTGCCCTTCTTGTGTGTGCTGCATCTTGCAGCACACATTGAAATCCCACCTTAGCAAAAATAGCTTGTACATGTGTAGGAAGAGACACCTTCCTGCACATAAACAAATCATCTCCTCAAGGCAGGCAGCCCTTCATCATGCTGCAACAATGCCTGTGTTGGTGCAGGGAGAACAATGCTGTGGAGCCACAAGGGGAATTGCAAGACTGTACCTTATTCTAGTAAACAAGGAACATCCATGTGTTTCTAAACTGGTGCAGTGTCCTGCAACACATATTGCTGTTGCACTGAACCATGCCACTTGAGAAAAAAATCTGCCCTAAGGCTTGCAACCTGTGGAACACAACCAACACAGGGTGAACCCACAGCAACTCACACTCAACTATATGCGCCATATGGGAATGGCACAAAATAAAACACACACAGCACATGGAGCATGTCTGTGAACATCATGTGTGCAGCTGTACAAGCAGCTGCAATCACACCATCTGATAAGATAGAGGACAAGTGTTAGACCTGACAGCCTTAGGGTGGTCACCCCTAACTTTTTTCCTGCCTCCCTCTTTTGAGATACTGTTTTTGATGGTTTTTAGACTCTGCACACTTTACCACTGCTAACCAGTGCCAAAGTGCATATGCTCTCTCCCTTTAAACATGGTAACATTGGATCACACCCAATTGGGCTATTTAATTTACTTATAAGTCCCTAGTAGAGTGCACTATATGTGCCCAGGGTCTGTAGATTAAAAGCTACTAGTGGGCCTGCAGCACTGATTGTGCCACCCACTTCAGTAGCCCCTTAACCTTGTTTCAGGCCTGACATTGCAAGACCTGTGTGTGCAGTTCACTGCCAATTCCACTTGGCATTTAAAAGTACTTGCCAAGCCTGAAACTCCCCTTTTACTACATATAAGTCACCCCTAAGGAATGCCCTAGGTAACCCCTAGTGTAGGGTATGTGTTGGTAAAAGGAAGGACATGTACCTGTGTAGTTTTCATGTCCTATTAGTGTAAAACTCCTAAATTTGTTTTTACACTACTGTGAGGCCTGCTCCCTTCATAGGCTAACATTGGGGCTGCCCTCATACATTGTTTAAGTGGTAGCTGCTGATCTGAAAGGAGTACGAAGGTAATATTTAGTATGGCCTGAATGGTAATACAAAATCCTGCTGACTGGTGAAGTTGGATTTAATATTACTATTTTAGAAATGCCACTTTTAGAAAGTGAACATTTCTCTGCACTTAAATCTTTCTGTGCCTTCCAATCCACGCCTGGCTGGGTTTAGTTGACAGCTCCTTGTGCATTCACTCAGACACACCCCAAACACAGGATACTCAGCCTTACTTGCATACATCTGCATTTTGAATGGGTCTTCCTGGGCTGGGAGGGTGGAGGGCCTGCTCTCACACAAAGGACTGTCAGACCCCCTACTGGGACCCTGGGACCAGGATTGAACTGAAAGGGGACCTGGTGCACTTCTAAGCCACTCTTTGAGGTCTCCCCCACTTCAAAGGCACATATGGGTATAAAAACAGGGCCTCTGCCCTACCACCTCAGACACTTCCTGGAGAAGAAACCTGAACCAGAACCCGCACCCTGACAAGAAGAACTGCTGGCTGCCTAAAGGACTCACCTGACTGCTTTCTGAAGAGGACTGCTGCCTTTCTGTTGCCCTGCTGTCATGCTGCTCTCTTGCCCTGCTACAGACGTGCTCTCCAAGGGCTTGGATGGAACTTGCCCCCTGTTCCCTGAAGTCTCAGGACCAAAAAGACTTCTCTCCTGCAGCTGAAATCCCCGTGCAGCGAAAATGCAACGCACCACCTTCCAAGAACAACACACAGCCTGCTTGCAGTGAAAATTTCACCTCACGCTGAGTTCGGAATGAAGCAGCCGGACTTCACAACAGAAGATTGACACAGTGCTAGCAACGCAACCGGAACTTCAATGCACAGCCCTACTGGATCAACGCAAGCTGACTCAGAACGACGACGCCTGACTTTCTGAGAGGAATCGATGCAGCGCCTGCTGTACGGAAGAAAATTCCACGCATCCCCTCCCGGAATTGACACATCCGCTGTGACTTCGCTCCGCAAGCCCAGGATTTCCCGCATCGTCCCCGGGGCGACTGAAAACCCCACAACCCAAAGAGGATCCAAGTCAGTGCGCCGGACATCGACGCAACGTCTTCCCAGTGTAGAAAATAAGGACGCAAGTCCGGGTGCGAAGGGGCGACACCAACGCACACTCACCATTTTCCATGCATCTCCTCCTCTGCAGTCCCTTGCGAGGATTTTTCAATGCAAACCAGGTACTTTGCCCTGCTTGAGACACTTGTTGTTTCTAGGAGAACTTAAGACACTTTTTATTGCTTCTACGGTAATCTTTTAAGTCTAAAGACACTTGATATCACTTTCATTGATATCCCTACATTTGCTTATTTCATCTTAAATCATTTTGACCTGCATTTATTCAGATAAATATTATATATTTTTCTAAACACTGTGTGGTGTATTTTTGGGGTGTTATATTGTGGTATTGTATGATTTATTGCACAAATACTTTACACATTGCCTTCTAAGTTAAGCCTGACTGCTCAGTGGCAAACTACCAGAGGGTGGGCACAGAACAATTTGGATTGTGTGTGACTTACCCTGACTAGAGTGAGGGTCCTTGCTTGGACAGGGGGTAACCTGACTGCCGACCAAAGACCCCATTTCTAACATTGGTGATCAGCAGTGAGGATAGGACTTGTATTTATGCAGTGATATACAGTACCTAAGTATAACACTACCTACCCACAGTTGAAGTTCAACTTGATTTGTATCTCTTTTTTGCAAATTTGTTTTTCCTGACAATTTTCTAAACCTAAATCCTTACTCAACATGTCTCAGGCTGGGTGTCAAGCAGGAGATTTTGACCTAGCCCTGTTGGAGACATATACTGTCAAACAACTAAAAGGGTTTTGCAAGGAGATCAGTGTACCCACCCAAGGGGCCTGCAGAAAGGAGGACTTTCAAGTGGCACTGAGGGCCTGGGCAAAAGCCCATTTAGAGGATGATGCTGAGGAGGAGGAGCAAGAAGATGGCCCCTCAAAGTATTTCTTGCCATCAGTGGATGAAGTTACCACTGCAATTGTGCCCCCTGCCAGACCAGGGAGCAGTGTCTCTGATCAAGGCCTGACCGCAGAGGAAAGGAGAGAGGAGAGGGAGTTCCAATTTCAAATGGCAAGACTGAAAATTGAGGCTCAACTGGAGGAAAGGAGGGCAGAGAGAGAAGCTCAAGCAGCTGAGACAGCCTTGGCTTAAAATAAACTTTGGTTGGCTCATGAACTGAGTCTCAAGGAGCTGGATCTTAAGGCGAAGCAGTCTGAATCCAGCAGTAATGGTGGCAGCATACAGGCAGACCTGCTGGAGAAAATAAGGTTTGTGTACCCAAAAATGTGATGCCTAGTTTTGTGGTGGGAGATGACATAGATAAATGGGTAGCTCCTTATGAACTTGCACTAAGGGCTCATGAGGTTCCTGAACGGCAATGGGGTACAGCTATGTGGAGTTATGTGGCAGCACTGGGGAGGGACACACTTCTCACATTAGACCCAAAGGATCAAAACACATATCCACTTATGAAAGCCATTTTACTTGCCAAGTTTGGGTTGACCCCTGAGAAATACCGTCAGAGTTTCAGGGACAGCACCAAACAGTCCACACAAACATGGGTAGATTTCTTTGACTTTTCCAGTAAGGCACTGAATGGATGGGTGTGGGGCTGCAAAGTAGATGATTACACACGATTGTATAATTTGATTCTGAGAGAGCATATGCTCAGTATTTGTTTTACCGAGTTGTGCCAGCACCTAGTAGACAGTAAGCTGACTGATCCCAGGTAGCTTGCTGAGGAGGCGGACCTCTGGACTAGCACCAGAGTGTCCAGAAAGGTATCTGGGGGGACCCCACAAAGATAGTCAGGGTTCCCATCAGAAGAAAGAGGGTGTTCTCAAAAGGCCCCCCAAAATAGTTCCCAAGGGAATAGTGGTAACCAGTCCCGGTCTGATTCCAAAAGGATAGGTTTTACTGACCATAAGACAGGGAGGTTTGTACCCCAATGTGCAGAGTGCAATAAGTATGGGCACTCGGAGGGCGACTCTAAGTGTTCCAAGAGGGCACAGCCCCCCAAAGGAGGGCAGGCACCTGGATTGGCTAGTGTAGCGCTCAGGGAGGAGATGGTCCCAGACAGTTTTGGGGAGCAGATAGAGGTAACGCTAGTGTCCCTGAGGGATGCAGAGATGGTGCAAAACCCCACATTACTGCCAATACTTCCAAGTATAGGCAGTGGGTCACCATCAATGGGCAACGGGTGGAGGCTCTGCTTGACACAGGAGCCAGCATGACTACTGTCAAGGCTCAGCTGGTGTCAGCAGAGCAGGTCCTCCCAAATACATTCCACCAAGTCATAGTTGCCGACAATCGTGAGAGCCACCTACCGGTAGCTCTGGTTCTCTTTGAGTGGGGCGGGGGGGTCTATGGTACTCTGAAAGTAGCTGTGAGTCCTGCCTGCCATGCCTATAGATTGTCTGTTAGGCAACGACCTTGAGCACACTACCTGGAAGGAGGTAGAGCTAAGGTCTCACTTGGAGATGTTAGGATTGCCTGAGTTGGTCTGCATGACCACACAGTCCATGGCTGCCCGGGAGGGAAGTCAAGAGCATCTGGAGCCTGGAACAATGGCCCAGACAACTGCCAAGAGGAGGGGCAAGGGGAGCGGGAAACCGGTCCCAGAAGTTCCCGCAGTGGTTCCTGAGGAGAAGGCCCCCAAGCCAACCGGGGAAGACATTGCCTCCCTAGATGACCTACCTGAGCTTGCTGGCTAGAAATTTGAGGGTGGTCCCACCAGGGAGGAATTCTGCAAGGCACATAGAAAATATCCCACTCTAGAGGGCATGAGGAAGCAAGCCTCAGCCCAGGCAGCCGGGGAAGCCTCTGGCGATCACCACATATATTGGGAGAATGATCGCCTCTACAGTGAGCCTAAGGCTTCGGCCATTGGGGCAGAGCGTGCACTGGTGGTCCCCCAGTGTTACCAAACCTTCCTACTGGGACTGGCTCACGACCTTCCCCTGGCAGGACATTTGGGATAAGACAAGACCTTTGCCAGGCTTGTCACCCACTTCTATTGGCCCCGAATGAGGACAAACTCAGATACGTTCTGTAGGTCCTGTCCTACCTGCCAGGCCAGTGGTAAAACAGGAAAAAGGGTTAAGGACCCCCTGATTCCACTTCCTGTCATTGGCACCCCCTTTGAAAGGGTGGGCATCAACATTGTTGGTCCATTGGACCCCAAAACTACCCTAAGCAACAGGTTCATCCTGGTTTTGGTGGACCATGCCACCCGTTACCCAGAGGCAATCATCCCTCCGAGGACCGTAACTGCACCAGTGGTGAACAGAACTCTGATGGGGATATTTACCCATGTGGGATTCCCAAAGGAGATAGTGTCTGACAGAGGCACTAACTTTATGTCTGCATACATGAAGTCTATGTGGGATGCGTGTGGTGTAACCTACAAGTTCACCACACCCTATCACCCCCAATCTAATGGTCTTGTGGAGAGATTCAACAAGACCTTGAAAGGCATGATCACAGGCCTCCCTGAGGCCCTGAGGCACAAGTGGGATGTCCTCTTACCATGCCTTCTCTTTGCTTACAGAGAGGTACCCCAGAAGGGGGTAGGGTTCAGTACCTTTGAGCTTCTCTAGGGGTACCCTGTCAGGGGACCATTAAGCATTGTCAAAGAGGGGTTGGAGAATGCTCCAAAGGCACTCCCTCAGGATGTGGTCAGCTACATGCTGGCCCTCCGCAACCAGATGCACCGCTTCTGGAAAACGGCCAAAAGTAATCTTGAGGCCAATCAAGAGGTAATGAAATGCTGGTATGACCAGAATGCCACCCTGGTAGAGTTTCAACCTGGAGACAAAGTGTGGGTCATGGAGCCGTAGAGCCTAGAGCTCTCCCGGACCGCTGGTCTGGCCCATTTGAAGTGAAGGAGCGGAAAGGGGAGGCCACTTACCTCGTGGACCCCCAACACATCCTGTTTTCCTTTAAGGAAAGACTGTTGCCCCCTTTAGTTGGGGTGGAGGCATGGCCATGCCCATGTGGGCAGCCCCAACAGCTAAATTTTTTTAAATTCCCTGGCATCTAGTGGTCTTTCTGCCCTTCCCCTGGGTTACAGATTGGGGTTATTGCACTATCTGTCCCCGAGGGCGGGGGAGTGGGGAGGCGTTAAAGACTATTCACCTTTGTTAAAGACTATTCACCTTTTTAACAGGGGTGGGAGCATGGCAATGCCTCTTCTGTGCAGCCCTCACCCCTCTACTTTTATTTATTTTTTTCAATCCCAGGTGCCTAGTGGGATTTCTTCTCCAGGGGGCAGATTGGAAGAAATTGCCCACATCTGCCCCTCTGGGGAGGCAGAAAGACTGTTCACCCTTCTTTAGGGGTGGAGGCCTGGCCGTGCCCATTCTGGGCAGCCGCCACACCTATATAAGTATTTGTTTTTTTAAAAACAGGTATGTAGTGGTCTTTCTGCCCTCACGGGGGGTGGGTAGATCAGAGGCAATTGCCCCAACTACCCCAGGGTTAGCAAAAAGACCGTTCACCCTTCTTTAGGGGTGGAGGCATGGTTGTGCCCATTCTATGAAAAAATGAATCCCTGGTGCGTAGTGGCCTTTCTGCCCCCACCACACCCCGGGTGGGCCCATCAAGGGCCATTGCCCCATATGCCCTCCAGATGGGCAGAAGGACTGTTAACCCTTATTAGGGGGTGGGGCATGGCTGTGCCTATTCTGGGCAGCCTCCACCTTTTGTTCTTATTCAAAAATGAAACTCTGGGTGGGGCGGATCAAGGGCAATTGCCTTATTTGCGCCCACTCAGCAAGGTGCAAAAAGATGTCTATATAAAAAATTAAGGGGGAGCACAAACCCTTGCCCAAGAGGCTGCTCCCTCTTTCACAGGTGCCTAGTGGGTGGATCCATGCCTTGCGGTCTGCCCTCCTGTGACGATCCCCAAGCAGGGATCCACCAGGCAGAGGTACCATTTGAAAGGGGAAATTCTCCCCTTTCCAGAGATACCTCCCCAATAAGAAGCAGAGCTTGGGGGGCTGAGTTATCCCCCAAGCACTAATTCAGTGAAACAATCCCTTTGGCTCGTTTTACTTTCACTTTTGTATAAAATTAGGTTAGTGCGCTTTGCACGCCGATCATCATTTCATACAACAACAAAAAAAAATCTCAGGCTGCTCGAGAACCTCTTCCCAAGCATGTGATCCTGGGGGGTGTAGGGAATACCCACAATAGAGTGGATGAGCGTGTGGCTGCCATTAGCTAACACACCACTTAAGGGCTTAAAAAATAAATGTCCTATTTTGCTTTTTGGAATATGGGCTGCATTTAGATAAAAAATGCTTTATTGAAAAACAATCTCGGACATGGTGGTCTGCTGATCCCAGTAGTCTACTATCCATGTGATAGCTGTTATACCCAATGGGTCACAAACTGCGATCTATCTAATTAATATTAAAGAGGTAGGTCTATTTGTGACCCACTAAGGACCTGTAATTAAAAAATAAAAGTTTCAGACATTAGAAATAGAGATTTCTAAATTGCAATTTGGAGAAAATCACAGTTTGGAACTCACTACTCCCAATCCCAGGACATCTGTCCTTGCATGTCTTTGCATAGTGTAGTCCTAAATACCTTATTATAAATTACATAACAAGGGCATAAGTAGGATTCCACACAAAGCCAAAATAACTAAAGTACTCCAAAACTGCACACCCTGGCTTTGTGTGGAATTCTAATGAGAAATAGAAACTGGGACAAAAACGTGGGTGAGTAGGGTTGGCAACTATTTTTTTCATGTGAAAGTCACTCTTGGAGGTCATATGGGGGATGGTTTGTGCCTTTGAGACCGAGGGCCGGATGTTCCAAACTTTTTGCACGTTGCAAACAGAGAATTTTGCTGTTTGTGACGTGCAAAAAGCACATTGCGATGCCTAAACCTCATTTTGCGAGTCGGTAACCTGGTTACCGACTCGCAAAATGGGACTGCAAGTCACAATTAGGAAGGGGTGTTCCCCTTCCCAATTTCGAGTCGCAGCGTGATTCTGTATTGTTTTGTGACCGCGAATGCGGTCGCAAAGCAATTGCAGTTACCACCAGTGTCACACTGGTGGTAACCCAGTCGCAAAAGGGAAGGGGTCCCCAGGGGACCCCTTCCCCTTTGTGAATGGCATGAAAAAATGAAACGAAAACGTTTCATTTTTTAGTTTTGTAATGCATCTCATTTTCCTTTAATGAAAACGGGCTGCATTACAAAAAAAGAAAATGCTTTATTTAAAAGCAGTCACAGACATGGTGGTCTGCTGTCTCCAGCAGGCCACAATCCCTGTGAGTGCCCCACTTACAAGGGGGTCTCAAACTGCAACTAACCTCATTAATATTAATGAGGTGGGCCTTTGCGACCCCCTTGCGAGGCGCAGATGGTGTCAGGGACACCATCCTACATTCTGGATTGTGACTCGCAAATTGCGAGTCGGTCTGACTCGGAATTTGCGAGTCGCAATTCAGATTTTTACTACATCTGGCCCTGAATCACCTCACTGTTGGTGTTTGCATCACTGATGATGTCATCAATGCTAAACAATGTATGGATACAGTTATGTGCTATGTTTAGCAGGTAGTACAATGCAATGCCGCTGGTTTTCACACAGTTGCATGCCACGATTTACAGGAAATGTGGACCCTAAAGTCTTAAAATCTGCATTAAGAGTGATCTGGATTTTTTGCTTCTTTCATAGAGAGCTCCAGGAAATTCTTCCTCCATCTACTACACTCTGAAATGAAATGCTTTAAGAATTATATAGTTTATCCTTGGTAGGAATAAATGATAACTACTTGATTGTTTCGTATTTTTTGCAACCTCAATATAAAGATTTCAAGTTTTGTGTGCTTTATAAAATATTTAATGAAAAGGAGCATTTGGGCTTTCTTTAGCTTATGGCAGAAGTCTTCAAACTGGGGGGCACGCCTCCCTGGGGGTCCCTGAAGCCATTCCAAGAGAAGAGCAAATGCCTCAGCATTTCCGAGCCATCTTCATTTATATGACAGTTGAAGTGCAGAAAAAAGAAAGTCAACTGTGATCCTGAGACCTGTGGGGGCAAAGTTTAAAGAGACGGCTAACAAAAAAAATCTATAAGTATTTTTTGTAGTTTCACATTAACACAACAGCATTTAAAATAATGCATGCACCTTTAAAGTATAAAATACATGCACATTAAACTAATTGATGGGAAAGACACTCTTTCACATCATCAAACTTCATTGATGTGATCAATGCCAATGTCTGTATGTGAGACCAGAGAACCACAGAATTGAATTCCTGGTTTGTGCAGTGCATACTAGTTATTTGCATATTTAAAATAGTGCTTTAGGGTTTCAGCATGTAACAAAAAGCACTGTGAATATAAAAGAAATTATTCTAAAATTGCATTACAAACAGTATAAGATAGGCTGCCACACAATGATTTTGTGTATGTGATCATGGTCACTAGAATTATGTGGCGGGGAGCTCCAAATTATGTGGCATGGTTTACTAAATTAAGCGGCAAGAAAAGGCAAATTATGCAATACAATGTAGCACATTTTTTCTAGTATCACTTCATTATTTTTGACATAGTAGTACTGTCTGGTTAAAGATGTCACCTCATTAGTAGCAATTTAATAAACAAAAACAGAAATAAGCAACTGAAAGATGACCAGTTACCCTTTGCAAAGGGCTTGTCCTACACAAAAACACATCACCACATTTTTTGTAACTTTGATCTGGTTGAGCTAGAAACATTTTTTTTGTTAATATTTGCAGATTATGCAGCAGGTGGTGTTTTATGTGACAGATGCAGCAAATCTGTAATTGTGTGAAAAATGCAGCTGCTGTTTACAGATGTTCTTTCAGGTGAGACAAGAGGGTAGAAGGGAGGAAGCCAAAAGTGTGATATTCAGAGTCCTGATCATCTGGACCCCTGGGGAGTCTGGGTAATGGCCTAGGAATAAGGGGAAAGGATAAAAATCCATGGATAGCATGAAAGAGGAAAGGAACGAAATCCAGGGATAGCGTCAAAGAGATGGCCACAGGAGGGGGTCAATGTGGAATCTTAATTTTTTGTTTATAAATGAGATGCCCTGAAGAAGGTGTTGAGAATGAGGGCTCATTTTTTTTTTTAAAAGGCCATCATTACCATTAGCGCAGCAGGTGCATTGGCACTGGGATAATGGTGTGAGTGGCCCCTGCCCCCAATAATGGGAGTGTAACTAAATTATTGAGTGGGTATTTCCCCCCTTTTTTTAAACAAAGGGACAGGCGGTCTGCTTTGGGCCTCAGGCCTGGAAATAATGGCCAGTACAATGGGCAGAGGAGTAGGTATCATTGGTGCTGCAAGTGCAGTGGCACCAGAGCCCAGGGGAGTAAGGGCCCAGTAAATTCCTATTATACTTGTTTTTCTCAATCTTTTTTTTTTGCATTAGGGCTCAGCGCTTCTTTGATGTGCCAGTATTATTTTTGCCATCGGACAATAAAAAAAAATGGCTCAAGAGAGGAGACAATTGGAGCAGAGGAGGCACCTTAGTATTAGGCTTCAGAGAGAGATGGCAGAAAAGAAGATGGGAGAAGGACTTCAACAAGGGGTAAAGGTTACTTCCTGCTTTACAAGGCAGTAGGTCTCATTAGTGAAGCAGACAAAGTGGCATTGGGGCCTAGGCATGTGAAGGGCCCACTGCATCACAATTATGACTGTCTAACTTTACAATAAGACATGCCGAAGCACTAGGGATGCGGTGGGAAACACGTGGTAGCTAATTTTTTCTGAAAGGGACAGACAGTCTATTTCAAGGTTGGAGTGATGTCCTAACATGGTGACAAAAGGATGAAAGCGACAGAAGGGATAACCTGCTATTTAGTGCCGCAGTTATCATTAGTGCAGAAGGTGCAGTTACATTGGGAGCCAAGAGCATGAGGATCTCAACTAATAAGAATAGTGTTTATTGTCTAATTCAGTTTTTATTTGTTTGCTCCTTTATATGTCTCACATATAGCGTGGATTGTGAGCTACTGAAAAAGAGCCCCTGAAATTATCTTATAAACCCCACTCCCTGTTCTCAGTCCTACCCCTCCTGCTGTCCCAAGTCTTCCCAGAAGGTTTTCGAGTGGGGCTCAACTTTAACACATTTTGCGAAGAACGGGTGCAGAGCAAAAAAGTCTAAAGACCTCTGGCTCATGGTAAGTGTTCTCCTGGCCCACCAATTCAGAGGAAGAATGTACTCCGCTGGCCTGGAAGAAGGCTATTTGGAAAACCTGTAATCTCTGGGCCTACAGTGGCTATACTGAAGCCACTGAAACTTAGATACATGTCTATTAGTTGCACCCACTCAAGAAACCTATTGTTTTTGAAATGCAATCTTCTGAATCAAGATTTTGCTATTGAAAGACAAAAGGAATTGTGACATGCACTGGGATGTTACTACCAGAGTGTTGGTATAATTTCTTTGATTTCTAGTTTGGGATCACTAGGGGCCAGATGTACGAAAACCAAGATTTGCGATTCGGTAATTGCTAATCAAAGCAAATCGCAATTACCGAGCCGCAAATTGGTATGTACATAGGAAGGGAACACCAATTTAGCGATTCAGTGGCGGCTCGCATTGCAATTTGCAAAACTGTCTCGCATTTTGCGATCGGGAATCGCAAATTGCTATTGAGTTGCAATTAGCGACCGGGGAGCAAAAAGAGAACAATTTCATTTCCTGGTGCTGGGTAATGGCCTTTGAACCAGGAAGTGGCCTCCATGATTGTGGGAGGAGCCTAGGCAGCACACACAGCAGAGGCTCACCAAACAGAGAGGGGCAATTAGAGCCATGGCTAGCCAAACCAAGGAGGCAAACACAGAAGGGAGGAAGAGAAAGCTAAAGTTCTCTGAAAAAGAGTTGGAAATACTCACTGAGGAGTGCTGCTCACAACATGAGGTCCTGTTTGGGAGGGCTTCAATGAATGTACCTGAGTCAGAAAAAAAAGAAAATATGGTTGGACATACAGGCCAAAATCAATGCCATTGGAGTCAGCCTTCGCTCCATAATTAAGTCCGCAAAAGGTGGTATGATCTCAGGTCCAGAACGAAAGAAATGTTTGCTGAGCGTATGAAGAAGGCATGAGGAACAGGTGGGGGACCATCCACAGCACCACCACCCACAACAATGGAAAGTATGGGGGAGACCACACTGGAGCTGGAGGCTGTCGTTGGAATATGGAACCTGGACAGTTCAGTAGCAGGAACCTCAAAAATTGAGTAGCACATATCACATGTTCACACTTGTCAGGCCACTATGCAGACATCCTCAGTTCACCAAAGCATGCATCATTCTGAGTAGTCCATGTTTATAATTCCAGTACAAGTATAGTGCTTTATGGGTAATGTAGTCTAGTACTCAAAATAGTGGTACATAAAGAAACCAAACATATGATAGGTACTGACAGGGTATCCATTGTGTCCCACAGGTCTCCCTCAGGTCTCCACTGATGAACCCCGTGTAGAGGGAGGTGATGATGCCAACATGGCAGCAGAGGAGGCAGTCAGCGTTGCCACAGAGGTGTGCAACCCACAAACCATAGCTGGTCTTGACCCTGTACCCATTGAGGACCACAATTCTGACAATTGTATTGCACAGATGCCTCCCAGTCCACAGATGGGTTAAAGCCACCCACACAGAGTTGCAGTGCGTGGGTGTAGAAGGTGTCATGTGGCAAATGATGTGGGTGATGAGGACAACAGTACTCAGCTTTTCCTGGGGCTGGAGACATCCCTACTCACCAGTCAATGCCTACAAAACAACACATAAAACACACTCTAGCACAGGGATTGGGGAATGTGCAAACACAACTGGCCACCATAAATGGCAACATTGTCAGCCTCACCACTGCCATCAGTGATCTATGCAGGGAAATGGTGGCATATCATGCCTATGTAAGGCATCAGGAGCGCAGGACTGCTGCATGAATGGACCGGTTAAGTCAGTACATTGGCCGTCTAGCCACGACTACACACATGCCTGTCACGATGCACAGTCACCCTTCAGGTGGAATTGGGACATTTTGTTGGAGATGTGGCCAGGGGACTAGGCCGCATTTCTGCAGCTGTGGACCTACTACAGACTTCCCTGACAGCAAGGAGCACAGGTGACACCCTTCAGGACAGTAAGGATACATCCAGTGTGAGCAGCATTTCTGATCCAGATGCCCACATCCTGTGGAGCAGCAGTACCCACCAGACACTCCAAGGCTTGGGGAGAGAGAGCTGCTTGCCCCACCTCTTTTATGTTACATACGGAACCATGGATGGCATCCCAGGAGCCCCTCCAAGGCTTGGGGAGGAGGCGGTTATGCCCCCCTCCCAGAAACGTACTAATGTGTCACACCCGAGCCCTGGCTCACCCTGCATTTTTTAATGACGGCGAAGTCCACCATTTTGTTCCCACTGCCACGGATCCACAGTACGATAAAAACTGGGTATCTCTACTATGCCCCTGTATCTTTTATATTTATTTTTATCTAGGATATGGAACAGAGTCCCCAAGTCCTAAAGTGACTGCCCCCACATCTCTATTGATGTGGTGGCAGCCAATCAGATCTCCTCCTCTTCAGATCTGTCAGCTCCTCGAATCTTCCATAGCATGCAATATACAAAGATTTACAACAAATCACAAAAAACACACTTTCTGGACCATTATCTAGCTTCCTTCAAAATTTGATGTAATTCTGTACAGTGGTTTTGGCTGTAGCTGTGTCTAATTTTCCTATGGAAGAATAAATGGTAAAAATATGTGCTGGATATTACCCAGTGGCGGTCACCACTGGGTAGTTTTACAAAGGACCATGTTTGCACACGAAAAGCATTTTTTGGTTTACTTATAACTTTGGTGCCGATTGACAAATCTTCAGATAACTTTAAAAAAAATCCACCTCTGCTCCTTTCTGAAAAGTTTCAGATGATCTGTCAATCAGGGGCCCAGAAAAAAGGGGAGAAGGGTCCTAAAACATATTTTCCCCATTCATTTTCCCATTAAAAAAATTAGATACAGCTGCAGCCCAAACAGCTGAATTTAATTTGCACCAAATTTAGCACAAAGCTGGATCCTGGTCGCCCGAGGGACAAACCATCCAGATTTACCTAACTTTTCCCTAACATGCCCAAGTCAGTAGTCTCTTTAAACACTTAATTTCTCAAAAATGGCTGAAATGATTTACAACACATCATAATCAGCACTCTTTATGGGTAAAGTGCAATTTTTTGCCAAATTTGGCGTAATCCCATTCAGCTGTTTTTTGTATTGGATAGCAAATGGGAAGTCACACTTTTTTAACTTCTCTCCCCTTTATTCTATGCCTGTGAAGGGTGGATCAGTGTGAAATTTTCCATAAAGGAGCCAAAACAGATGCACTTTATTTGGAAGGTATTTTGTATGTTCGTCTAAAGGCACCAAAGAAACAAAACGCCTTTCCTACGGAAACTCTGACCTAACTATAACTACACAAAGTACTAACATATTGTGCTGGTTGAATTTTTTTTTAAACATTAGTTCTTATCTCATTTTAATGCCTACCTATATTGTCACTTTAAATTTCAGTTTTTTTCCCAAAGAATATCAGTTTTTTTTTTTTTTAAAGTATGTTAAGATCTTATTACCACACCTAACTTAATATAACTTAAAGCTTTGGTTGGTTCAGTGAAAAAAAATTATATATGTTCACTGAAAAAAAACAAAGGTTACAAGGGTGTTATAGTTAAGAAATAGCATTAAAAAAACGTAGATGTTATAGTGAGGCTCACATTTTAAACGTACAAAACCATAGAAGTTTACCTGTTAGAGTTATCCCAAGTAACTATAACGTGTGCGCTAAGGTAACTACAACTTGAGTCCTTGTCATGCACAGCTTTGTCAAACATTTTACTGCAAATATTACATTGATATCATCAATGATGTTATCAAAGATGTCATGAGTGCTTTACTTTATGGGGTAATTAGCAGTGCATGGTGAGGGCGCGAGTTATAGTTACCTTAGGGCATGAGTTATAGTTACTTGAGATAACACGTTAATTTGTATAATTTTGTACATTTAAAATGTGAGCCTAACTATAACGTCCCTGTAGCCTTTAGTGTTTTTTAAGTGAACTTCTATGGTTTTTTAAACATTGTATTTCCTTACCATAACATTGCTGTAACCGTTATATGTTTTTTTTTTAAGTAAAACAATTTGTATTACTATACATTAATCCAACCACCATCACACAGAACCTTTGGCTGTGCACAGTGGGGGTTAACCGCAAGGCCTGGCCTGCAGCCAGACACTGCCGCCAACTCCCCTAACCACCCAACCCCATGCTGTGCATGGCATTTGGCTGTGCATGGTGAGAGCTGGCAGTGGCCTGTCTCTCTGGGTGTGACAATAGGTGTGAGAGGGTGTCCCTGGGTATGAGAGTGGCTGTGAGAATGTCCGTCTGGGTGTGAGAGTGGGTGCATCAGTGTCTCAGTGGGTCTGTGAGTGGTTGCCAAAGGGTCTCAGTAGGTCTTTGAGTGGGTGCACAAGGGTTTGAGTGGGTCTGTGAGTGGGTTCATAAAGTTCCGAGTGTTTGTGAGTGGGAGGACGAGATTGAAAAATAGAAATTGAAAGAGAGCGAGAAAGAGTGAGAAGGAGAGAGAGCTAGAGTGGCTAATGCTCTGATGAATGATATACTTAGAATGAGATATTTCAGGACAAATTAAAAAGAAAACTGTATTTGTCAATTAAAAAGCATGAGATCACCTTTTCAGTAAAACATTAAACTTTTGACGTTTAACCCATTCGCTGCCACGCCTTTTCCCCCTCAGGTGGCAGGCCTTTTTTTGGCTATTTGAGGCAGTTCATGCTTAGGCCCTCATAACTTTTTCTCCACATAAGCTACCCATGCCAAATTTGCGTCCTTTTTTTCCAACTTCCTAGGGATTCTAGAGGTATCCAGAGTTTGTGGGTTCCCCTGAAGGAGAACAAGAAATTAGCTAAAATACAGCAAAAATGTCATTTTGTATTCAAAAAAAGGGAAAATGGGCTGCAGAAGAAAGCTTGTGTTTTTTCCCTGAAAATGGCATCAACAAAGGGTTTGTGGTGCTAAAATGTCCAGCTTCCCAGCTTTCAGGAACAGGCAGACTTAAATCAGAAAAACAAAATTTTCAACAAAATGTTGGCATGTTACTGGGACATACCCCATTTTTACAATTTTTTGTGCTTTTAGCCTCCTTCCAGTTAGTGACAGAAATGGGTGTGAAACCAATGCTGGATCCTGGACAGCTAAACATATCTAAGAAGTAAACAACATTTTGAATTCAGAAAGGGGTCACTTGTATAGTTCCTACGAGGTTTTCCTACAGAAAATAACAGCTGAAATAAAAAATAATTGAAATTGATGTGAAAAAAACAGACATTTTTCTCCATGTTTTACTGTGTAACTTTTTCCTGCCATGTCAGATTTTCAAAAGCAATATACCGTTATGTCTGCTGGACTCTTCTGGTTGCACGGATATATAGGGCTTGTAGGTTCATTAAGAACTCTAGGTACCCAGAGCCAATAAAGGAGCTGCCCCTTGCAATGGGTTTTCATTACCGGGTATACAGCAATTCATTTGGTGAAGTTTAAAGAGTGAAAAATAGGTATCAAGGAAACCTTTGCATTTTCACAATGGGCACTAGATAAGGTGTTGAGAAGCAGTGGTTATTTTGCACATCTCTGAATTCCGGGGTCCGCATACTAGCATGTGAACTACAGGGCTTTCCTCAAATAGACATCTTTTTTACACACTGTCTTACATTTGGAAGGAAAAAATGTAGACATATACAAAGGGCAATAACAATTGTTCTGCTATTCTGTCTTCCCCCAAGCCTCCTGATAAAAATGGTACCTCACTTGTGTGGGTAGGCCTCATGCCCGCGACAGGAAGCACCACATAAACACATCACATTTTTACATTGAAATCAGACATGTTTTTTAGAAAAGTGCCTAGCTGTGGATTTTGGCCTCTACCTCCTAGGGAAACCTACTAAATCTATGATTTTTTTTTAAAACAAGACCCCTAGGACAATCCAAGATGGGGTAACTTGTAGGGCTCTTACTGGGTTCTTTTACCCAGAATCCTTTGAAAATCTAAAAATTTGGCAAATAAAACACCTTTTCCTCACATTTCAGTTACAGAAAGTTCTGGAATCTGAGAGGAGCCACAAACTTCCTTCCACCCAGCATTCCCTCAAGTCTCTCGATAAAAATGGAACCTCACTTATGTGGGTAAGCCTAGTGTCCACGACAGGAAATACCCCAAAACATAACATGGACACAGACCTGTTTTTTTGCAAAGTATCAAGCTGTGGGTTTTGGCCTGTAGCTCAGCTGGCACCTAGGGAAACCTACCAAACCTGTGCATTTTTTAAAACTAGACACCTAGGGGAATCCAGGATGGGATGAATGTGGCGCTGTCACTGGGTTCTGTTACCCAGACTACTTTAAAAACCTCAAAATGTGGCTTCAAAACACTTTTTCCTCACATTTTGGTGCTGCAAAGTTCTGGAATCTGAGGGGAGACACAAACTTCCTTCCACCCAGCATTCCCCCACATCTCCGATAAAAATTGTACCTCACTTTTGTGGGTAGGCCTAGTGTCTGCGGCAGAAAATGCCCCAAAACACTATGGGGGTCATTCTGACCTCGGCGGTAAAAGGCCCTTACCGCCGGTCAGAAGTCCGCCATACTGCCGCCGCCGCCGCCGTAGACCGCCACGGTCATTCTGACCACCAACTGTGAAACCGCCAAAAATCCGACATCCAAGGAAGGCCGCCACATCAGCGGGGCGCGGAAAACTGGAGATGACCAAACCTCCACCGTCACGCCAACACAAACACGCCCATGCCATTCTGACCCACGAATCCACGCGGCGGTCTTTCAACCGCGGTATTCCATTGGCGGTACACACCGCCGCGGTCAAAATACACACCCAGCTCCAAAACACTGCCACATTGGACATTTTGAAATACGCACACCTGAGACACATACAAACAACACTCCCACACATCCAATCAACTATAAAACACACACCCACATCACCCACAAACCCCCACTAGTTGGAAATCGGAGCGAAGGCGAGAGAGATAGAGATAGCGAGCACAGCATTAGAAAACCCCAACACACACAGGAACACAACTTCATCACCCACACCACATCTACGCACACATCACCACATATCACCACGCACATCACCACAAACACCACCCCACACCTCATCCACACCACCCCATGGCACCCCAAAGACACCCAAGGTTTTCGGACCAAGAACTCCGGGTCATGGTGGAGGAAATCATGAGGGTTGAGCCCCAGCTCTTCGGCACACAGGTGCAGCACACCACCATAGCAAGGAAGGCTGAGCTATGGCAAAGGATCGTAGACAGGGTCAACGCTGTGGGACAGCATCCCAGAAATCAGGAAGATATCAGAAAGCGATGGAACGACCTATGGGGGAAGGTGCGCTCGATGATCTCCAGGCACAACATCGCTGTGCAGAAGACTGGCGGCGGACCCCCACCCACCCCACCCCAATTCACAGCATGGGAGCAAGAGGTGGTAAACATCCTGCATCCTGATGGCCTCGCTGGAGTAGGCGGAGGAATGGACTCTGGTAAGTCGAATCTCAACTACTTCACCCCCCCCAACCACCAGCATGCCAACCCCCCCCCTCACCCCCAATATCACCGCCGAGCACATAACCTCCCTGCCAATGTCTCACCAGCACAACCCACCCTAAACAACACCAACCCCTGAATGCCAACACAAACCATAGACAGCCACCACCAAAGCATGACCATTGCACATACCCATACACCCCCCCCAAACCCTCACAACACCTCCCACAAGGGAATGCCAGCACTGGGGGACAAGGGCACCCAAAATGCACGCCATGGCACACACAGAAACAATAACCATACTCCTTTACCCCTGCAGGGCCCGAACGACAACACACCGCCACGGAGGGTCCAGAGATGTCCATCCCACCCCCAGAACAGGCCCCCAGCGAGGACAGCAGCTCTGTCGACCTAGAACCTGACGACCAGCCCGGACCATCGGGGACCTCTGGACAGTCGGTTCCCCACACACAGACACAGGCCACAGCAGACCCAAACCCCTCTGGGAACACCAGCACAGCTCCCACCCAGCGGGCCCATGCCTCTGTCCCGCGGACGCGTCAATCAGCGGTGTGTCCGCCACTACAAGGCACCCAGGCTGACCCAACACCCCAACAACAACAGGGACCTGGGGGCAGTGGTAGTGGGCACACCGTCCAGGGTACAGAGGCCCGGGGAAACAGGGCAACTGGGAGGGCTGCTGTGCGACAGGGGGGGGAGGACAGGCCCAGGGAACCGACTCTCCAAGAGGCCCTCACCACCATCATGGGAGCCTACCATCACCAGGAGACGATGGCGACGGTACTGGCCAGGTTCACCGAGATCCAGGCACAGCAGGAGGAATGGTACATGGGGTTCAGCAATGAACTCCGGGCCATCGCTACCGCAATGGGGACCATAGTCCAGGCCCTCAACCGCATTGAAACCACATTGCGGGACCATGTGGCACCGCAAAGGGCCCCTGTCACTAGCCAGGAACAGCCTACCACCTCCGCCGGCGCTAGTGGTCAGGAGGCCCCCACAGAACGACGGGCCACCAGAACCCCACCTCCTGCTGAAGAACAACCACCCCGCAAGAGGAACCTGAGATCTCAAAGGAAGACAGAGTAGGATGCCAAGACCCCCGCCAGTCTAATATCCCCCCGGATGTCATTCCACTGTCCCACAGTGTCACCCTGTCCAACCTTGAACTGCCCCTGCTCCATCCTTCCACTGCCATATGAACAATGCACCTGTGCGACCGAGAACTGGACTCTGCCATGGACATAACTCCACCCTCACCCTTCACCGTTTTAATATCATGTACCAAAATATAGCACTAAAAATAAATCACTCATTGCACATAAATCATTCTGGAGTCAGCCTGTATTATTTACAAATGTATAACACATTACTTATCAATAATGTTCTGTTATATATGTGTGGACAACATACCGATGTCAATAAGCATCAGTCCATGGGCTAACCAGGCAGAAGTCACGCTTTGGGTCATACAGCACTGAAAAGGGAAGGGAAAAGTAAACTTCAGTTTAAAAGAACTGGGGGGAAATACACAAAGTAAAGATGAAGGGGGCATTCAGTAAATGGTAAATGGCGTGGGTGATTCCTACCTGTGTGCTACTGAAAATACTGTTGGATAACTCTGTCCCTGTTGTCTGGGTCGTCCTCTTCGTCTTCCTCCTCTTCACTCTCCGCAGGCTCCACAGCTGCTTCAACACCACCATCTGGACCATCCTCCTGCAGGAAGGGCACCTGACGTCGCAATGCCAGATTGTGAAGCATACAGCAGGCCAAGATGATCTGGCACACCTTCTTTGGTGAGTACATCAGGGATCCCCCTGTCATATGTAGGCACCTAAACCTGGCCTTCAGGAGGCCAAAGGTTCTTTCAATGACCCTCCTAGTTCGCCCATGGGCCTCATTGTACCGTTCCTCTGCCCTGGTCCGGGGATTCCTCACTGGGGTCAATAGCCAAGGCAGGTTGGGGTAACCAGAGTCACCAATTAGCCACACACGTTGTCTCTGTAGCTGTTCCTTCACATAAGGGATGCTGCTATTTCGCATCACATACGCGTCATGCACTGACCCAGGGAACTTGGCATTCACATGGGAGATGTACTGGTCAGCCAAACAGACCACCTGGACGTTCATCGAATGGTAACTTTTCCTGTTTCTGTACACCTGCTCATCGTCTTTTGGGGGTACTAAAGCCACATGGGTCCCATCAATGGCACCGATTATGTTGGGGATATGTCCAAGGGCATAAAAATCACCCTTCACAGTGGCCAAATCAACCTCCTCAGGGAATACAATGTAGCGCCGCATGTGTTTCGTCAGGGCAGACAACACTCTAGACAAGATTTTTGAAAACATAGGCTGAGACATTCCAGATGACATGGCCACTGTTGTCTGGAATGAGCCACTTGCCAAAAAATGGAGGACTGACAGAACCTGCACTAGAGGGGGAATTCCTGTGGGTTGGCGGATGGGGGACATCAGGTCTGGCTCCAGCAGGGCACACAGTTCATGTATAGTGGCTCGGTCAAGTCGGTATCGTAGTATGATGTGGCGTTCTTCCATTGTCGACAGGTCCACCAGCGGGCGGTACACGCGAGGATTCATCCTTCTCCTCGCAAGTCCCAGTGGACGGTGCCTAGGAAGGACAACATGGAGCACAGAGTCAAGCAAGTCACAGGTACGTTCACCACTGCATGCATAGCACACGATTATCAATGTATTGAAAGGCGTGTATGTGTGGCAATGCAAGGCCTAGGCCTGTGTGACGCAGTACAAATAATGCCATGTGGGCCCTTGAAATGGCGGCTGCCTGACCTGTGAAGTGGGACAATGGGATGTGAGGTCAATGCGCTGGCGTGGCACACCGTGGCGGTAGGCGGTCGAAGACCGCTATACGAAGCCGCATTGGCTAACATTGAAGCCTATGGGTTTCAGGAGCCAATAATGAGGTGCGCCGGCGGTCGCAGTATGCACCGCCGCGGTACGCACCGCCGCGGGCGTGACCGCCATTTTCTATCTGCTTAATCACTCGAGACCTGATCTTCCACAGGAGAGGACCTATACTGCAAGTGCTGCTGTGACCTCGGTCTGGAAGTGACAATGGCTGCTGCGACTGGGGAAAGGGCCCCCGCCTTCAGTTCCGAAGAGTTGGAGAAGCTCGTGGACGGGGTCCTCCCCCAGTATGCGTTACTCTACGGTCCTCCAGACCAACAGGTAAGTACACTGGGTGCACATTGAATGGGCTATGCCTGTGTGGAGTGGGGTGGATGTAAGTTGGTGGGGTGGGGGGCGAATGAGGAGTGCAACGCACGACAGATGAGAGCATGTGCCATATGGCAAGGTTGGGGAGAGGGGGCCAATCGCATCTAACATGCAGAAAATTGATGATTTTTTCCTTCCCACCCTGTACATGTCAAATAGGTCAGCGCCCATCAGAAAGTGGACATTTGGCGTGCCATCGCCAAGGAAGTCCGGGCCCTGGGGGTCCACACAAGACGGGGCACCCACTGCCGCAAGAGGTGGGAGGACATCCGCCGCGGGACCAGGAAGACCGCCGAGTCACTGCTGGGGATGGCCTCCCAACCTCGGAGGGGTGCCAGTCGTACCCTGACCCCCCTGATGTCCCGGATCCTGGCGGTGGCCTACCCTGATTTGGATGGGCGCTTGAGGACATCACAGCAGACACAAGGGGGTGAGTATCAGCACATTCTGCTATCTCTCTGCGCAGTGGAGGCGTCTGGGTGGGGGAGGAGGGTTGGGGGTGACATCAGGCCAGGGCGCTTTCTGTTGTGTAGTCCGCTCCTTTAGGCATGGCCCTGTGCTCCCGGACCCCACCTCTGTAGGGTGACAAGTACAGCTATCGATGGTCCAGCATCACACATGTGCGCCTTTGGCGTCTGTAGACCTGTAGTCCTAGTCCGAAGTACTGAGTAGTGTACCCCGAATGCGCGGCTTAGTGCATGAGGCTCCTGTGTCTGTCCTCTCCGCCAACGGTGTTGACATTGCATGCACTCAACCTGGTCTTCGTTTTTATCCCCCCACCCTTCTTCTTCGTCTTCTTGTGCATCTGTGCATTAGCATCATCAGGCGGAGGAGAATTGGCATCGGAGCACGAGGGAGCTGCACGTCACAAGGCCCCGGTGGGACCAGGAACAGACACCGAGGGCACCAGTGATCCGGAGGGCGAGGGGAGCACCACAACGGGGACCGGTGGTGACACCAGCGACAGCGACACGTCCTCGGATGTGAGCTCCCTAGCGGTGGCGGCAACATCCGGGCCCCCCGCCTCTCCAGGTACAGCCGCCACCCAGCGCACCAGCCCCGCCCTCCCAGCAGCCCCTCAGCCTACGCTCCGTGCCCGCTCGCCCAGGAAGGCGGGCATCTCCTTCGCCCCAGGCACCTCAGCCCCTGCCCCTGTTACCCCTGCTGCCCTCAGTGAGGAGGTCATTGCCATCCAGGGGGTAGAAAGGGAGGTGCATCGGAGCAATGCCTACCTGGAGGGCATTCATTCGGGTCAGGCTGCCCATCAACGATCGTTCAATGCTCTGGCCTCAGCACTGACGGCAGCCATTGTCCCTGTTTCCAGCCTCCCTCTTCTGACTGCCTCCAGCCTGTCTCTGTCTCCTGTTCCTCAGCCTATCCCATCCACACCATCAGACCAGCCTGCACACACCTCAACACCCAAGGGAAGCTCATCCAGACACAGGCACCACAGAAGCCACAAGCATTCACGCAAGCAACACCCAGATGCAGACATTCCAACAGCCACTACCACCTCTGTGTCCCCCACCTCCTCGTCTCCCTCCCCCCTCCCTGTCACGTCTACACTCACACCTGCATGCACACCACCATCAGCCAGTGCTTCCATCACCAGCACACCCTCCAGTCCAGTCTGCACACGTGCAGTCACCACCCCCACTACCATTTACACGTCCCCTGTGTCCTCTCCCACTGTGTCTGTCACCCCCTCTTCCAAGACACACAAACGCAGGCAGCCACCCACCCAACAGCCATCCACCTCACGACAGCCTCCAGCACATGCACCTGCACCCAAAGACAGCACACCTGGCTCTCCTACAACCACATCCTCTTCCTCCACTTCCATCTCCACTTCTCCTACCTTTTACCTTGGTCCTAAGAAAGTTTTCCTTGCTAATCTTGACCTCTTTCCCTCCACTGACCCACCCCCTCCATCTGCAAAGAGTCCCAAGAGCACCTCAGCCACCACCAGCCCAGCTTCGAGTGTCACTGTGGTGCATGGGTTCTGGAGCCCACCCTTTGCCAGCAGTGACACCTCAATCAGCAGCAAGGGGACAGCCAGCCCCCCACCAGGCAAGAAGACCAGGAAGGTAAAGGGCCGCCGTGAGAGGACTGACACGGCTGACCCCAAGGAGCCAAGTTCTCCCACATCACCAGCCACAACAGCTAGGGGAGGCAAGGGCCCGAGAGCCCCATCTAAGGAGCGAAAGGGCAGCAGGGCGGAAAAGTCAGCCAGCAGGAGCGCGGAGCAGGAGGGGCCCACAAGCCCCATCCCGGGTGTTAGGAAGGACACCAAAGGGCCCAGGACTCCGTCACCGAAGGGTCCAGCAACAGCACGGTCGGAGGGCGAGTGAGCAGGGAGTCCAGGCCAGGTCTGGCTCCCTTGACCTACTGGACGAGCACCGCTGAAGAGGGCCCCGCCGTGCAGAAGAGCACCGCTGAACAGGGCCCCGCCGTGCAGAAGAGCACCGCTGAAGAGGGCCCCGCCGTGCAGAAGAGCACCGCTGAAGAGGGCCCCGCCGTGCAGAAGAGCACCGCTGAACAGGGCCCCGCCGTGCAGAATAGCACCGCTGAAGAGGGCCCCGCCGTGCAGAAGAGCACCGCTGAAGAGGGCCCCGCCGTGCAGAAGAGCACCGCTGAAGAGGGCCCCGCCGTGCAGAAGAGCACCGCTGAAGAGGGCCCCGCCGTGCAGAAGAGCACCGCTGAAGAGGGCCCCGCCGTCTCAAGCACCGCTCCGCTGGGCCCCGCCGTCTCAAGCACCGCTCCGCTGGGCCCCGCCATCTCAAGCACCGCTCCACTGGGCCCTTCCTGTCAAGCACCGCTCCGTTGGGCCCCGCCGTCTCAAGCACCGCTCCGCTGGGCCCTTCCTGTCAAGCACCGCTCCGCTGGGCCCTTCCTGTCAAGCACCGCTCCGCTGGGCCCTTCCTGTCAAGCACCACTCCGCTGGGCCCCGCCATCTCAGGCACCGCTCCGCTGGGCCCTTCCTGTCAAGCACCGCTCCGTTGGGCCCCGCCGTCTCAAGCACCGCTCCGCTGGGCCCTTCCTGTCAAGCACCGCTCTGGTGGGCCCTTCCTGTCAAGCACCGCTCCGCTGGGCCCCGCCATCTCAGGCACCGCTCCGCTGGGCCCTTCCTGTCAAGCACCGCTCCGTTGGGCCCTTCCTGTCAAGCACCGCTCCGCTGGGCCCCGCCATCTCATGCACCGCTCCGCTGGGCCCTTCCTGTCAAGCACCGCTCCGTTGGGCCCCGCCGTCTCAAGCACCGCTCCGCTGGGCCCCGCCATCTCAAGCACCGCTCCGCTGGGCCCTTCCTGTCAAGCACCGCTCCGTTGGGCCCCGCCGTCTCAAGCACCGCTCCGCTGGGCCCCGCCATCTCAAGCACCGCTCCGCTGGGCCCTTCCTGTCAAGCACCGCTCCGCTGGGCCCCGCCGTCTCAAGCACCGCTCCGCTGGGCCCCGCCATCTCAAGCACCACTCCGCTGGGCCCTTCCTGTCAAGCACCGCTCCGCTGGGCCCTTCCTGTCAAGCACCGCTCCGCTGGGCCCCGCCGTCTCATGCACCGCTCCGCTGGGCCCTTCCTGTCAAGCACCGCTCCGCTGGGCCCTTCCTGTCAAGCACCGCTCCGCTGGGCCCCGCCATCTCAAGCACCGCTCCACTGGGCCCTTCCTGTCAAGCACCGCTCCGCTGGGCCCTTCCTGTCAAGCACCGCTCCGTTGGGCCCCGCCATCTCAGGCACCGCTCCGCTGGGCCCTTCCTGTCAAGCACCGCTCCGCTGGGCCCCGCCGTCTCAAGCACCGCTCCGATGGGCCCTTCCTGTCAAGCACTGTTAACGGTTCACTGTGCCCACCATGCCTCCTCCTTGACCAGTGAAGACTGTAATCCACCTGATGGACTGTGGCTTTGCATTTCCCAGGATGCAGCAGTGGGCAACCCACCCACTGTAGAGACTTGAGAGACTGTGGCTTTGCACTCCCCAGGATGGCCGGGTGGGCATCCCACCCACTGTAGAGACTTGAGAGACTGTGGCTTTGCACTCCCCAGGATGGCCGAGTGGGCATGGTGGCCCCTTCGTGGATCTGGCGTCATGGACTCATGTGGCTGTGGTGCCCCCCCCCTTTCCTTCCCCCTGAGGTGCCTGTAGTTTTTTAATCAGATGCCCCTGCAGTGTTCTCTCCAAAGGACTCAGGTCTCCTGTGTGGGCTTTGCCCTTGTGTTGCTACACTTTGGCCCACGGACACTTTGAATCTCGTTAGTTGTGCAGGACTTATTGCCTCGGTATTTCGTATGCACTGGATATTGATTTTGGATATTTGAGTTGTTATTGCTATTTGACCGTGACTTATCAGTGGTTTTTCTTTCCCATAAATTTCGAGTCACTATTTAATTATGTCCTTGTTTTCTTTACGGGGGTTTGGGTGGTTTCACTGTGACTTGTTGCTCTGCATTGGTGTGTACATGGTTTGGGGGTGTGGGTGTATCGCGTATGTGTGTGCATGTGACCTTTCGTCCTCCCCCCTCCCGTGTGTCGTAGGTGCAGTACTCACTGTTGTCGTCTGCGCCGGCGTTCGTACTCGTGGTAGATGAGCAAGTAGACGAGAGCAGGTAGGATGTTTAATTCGGGTTCCATGCTGTCCTCCTTCCTCGTGGAGTGCGTAGAGGTGCGCGTTTTCCCGTTCGTAGTCTGTTTCCGCCGTGTTTTTATCGGCGGTGCTCCCGCCCCGGAAAAGGTGGCGGGTTGGCCGGTCATGATAGTGTGGGCGGAACATTGTCTGCCGCCTGGCTGTTGGCGGTGACCGCCGCGCTGTTTGTCGGTCCCGCCGTGGCGGTCGGAGTGTTAAGTTGGCGGGCTGTGTTGGCGGTTCCCACCAGGGTCAGAATTCCATTTTTTGGACCGCCGGCTTGTTGGCGGGTTGGCCGCCGCTTTATCACCGACCGCCAGGGTTAGAATCACCCCCTATGTGACCACATCAAAATTCTCAAATACAAAACTATCTGTTTTAATTAGACCGATCTGCCCCCAGGGGGAACAGACGCCACTAGACACCAGGGATTGTTTTTATATATATATAAATAATGAAGGGGAGTGGCCCCTTGGGCAAGGTTCGCTCCCCTGGGGGCAAATATTTATTAGGCCTTTTCTGCCCTCCCTGGGGGTAGATCGGCCTATTTTAATTAGGCTGATCTGCCCCTGAGGGGGAGGGGCAGAAGCCACTAGGCACCAGGGACTTTTTTTTCTTTTTACACGTGGGGAGAGACCCCTTAGGCAAGGGTCGATCCCCTGGGGGGCAAATTCTTTTTTTTATTAGGCCAATCTTCCCCCAAGAAGGGCAGAAACCACTAGAAACCAGGGATTTTTTTTACATCACTTTCACCAAAGGGGAGCAACCCCTTAGGCAAGGTTCTCTCCTCTGGGGAGCACATTTATTTTAGGCCAGGACCCAAATTGAGTGAATCTCATAAATATGGTGAATTCCTGTCCCTTCGATTTGGCGTAGGGGAGCACAGCAAAAAGACTTGTGGCGCTGTCTAAAGCCAAATCTATGCAAACAAGGCCCTTTGCCTTGGTCTTGAGTCTTCTTTTGTGTAGCCCTCAAGCCTAGGTTTCCCACCAGCATCCTCACAACAATTTTAAGACCTAGAAGTAATTTTGGATTCAGAAAGCATTAGAAAAATGGTGTGAATTTTCAACTGTCTCCTATGGAAAATCCTTCTTCCAACTAATCACCATATAGTGTAGAAATTAAAACATATGAACTACAGCAAGAGAATCTACACCTGCCTACCGAAGAATGTAATTTCTATACTTTAAGCAGTGATAAACTAAGCAGAAAAAAACCTGAGAGCAATTCCCTGGCTCCCATTAAAATTCAATGGATATCTAAAAAAGTTAGTTTCCTGTCACATACCAGGCTGGAACTTGTGGCTGGCTTCCTCTGAGCTGATTTAACAACACCAACTCAAGTAATTAAAACAAAGCTTTTCTGGAGTCCAGGCCTCAAAAACGCTGCAACACCCTTAGCCCTTAACTCCGAGCTAAAGACAGCTGCCTTCAATGCAGGAAACGCGTTTCTATATTACCTAAACAATTTTCTATCCCACTTAAGGGGTACAGCAGAACAAGAGTGATTTTAGAACTATCCATTAATTCTAGCTGGATTCTGCACCTTTTTTCTTTAGACTGTCAGTTTTTTTCTCTCTCGGTCCTTTTGGTAGTGATTTATTTACAATGCCAGGAACATACCAGCATGTTGTGATAGATAGATTAGATATAGTAATAGGATAGCTAGATTAATAAGGTAGCTAGATTAATAAAATAGAGAGATAGATAGATAGATAGATAGATAGATAGATAGATAGACAGACAGACAGACAGACAGACAGACAGACAGACAGACAGACAGACAGATAGATAGATAGATAGATAGATAGATAGATAGATAGATAGATAGATAGATAGATAGATAGATAGATAGATAGATAGATAGATGTGGTGCTCAGCAACATAATATCATTGCTTTGTGGGATTTCCCTTCAATTTCCGTTTGAAATCCGCCAACTTTGGTGCCCACCGTGACTGTTCGTCCCTGCACAGTAAGCTACATGATGCCAGATTGTGCTTTGAGCTGATGGTTTCCTCATGACCATGCCGAAACCGACACCCCACGTCATTTAACGCAGCACCAGCCCAGATTGTTTTTTGAAAAAAAATACCTCGGAGAAACAAAAGAAAACAGTATAATATGAACTAATAAAGAGTGACACTATTTTCCTCACGTAATAGGCGCAATGGAAGTAGCTTTATAAATAATAATTTGACCCCCATGATACCAGAAGAAACAACACCAAACAAGCTTTCAGGAAGATGGGCCTCTTTAGGTTTCCAAAACATCCACAACTGTGTGGGAGAAGTGCTAGAAATGAAACCTGATATAAACCTTCGCACTTTTTACCTGTAATATCACATTAAGGGGAAGAATTAAAAAAATTGAAAATACTGGTTTAAAAAAATAGTGCAAGGTCTGCTTAAAACTAATACTAATATGAAATGGAGCTTATGATAATAACAGTGTGAGAAACATTTTATTTTAAAAAGATCCGTGGAATTTGAAAGGTTTGAAGAAAACATAGTCAAATATATAATGTTATAGGGTGGTGTTTTGAATGCTTTGTAAAGAACAGAGGAGATGCTTTGTTGAGAGGATGCGGTCAAACAATGGGTTAGTGTTAGAACCACCATCCCACTGCAGTTCTGCTTGATACCTCGCCTGGATTTTGACAGGGCTTTCTGAGTTAGCTGGCGCAGTAAGCCATGTTATCCTGCAATGTGGTGACATTTGTTGCAAAGCTCCTCTCTGTAATGTTGAGAAGGTAATGAGACGGAGACTCTGAAACTATCTGCCCTTAGAGAGCGTCTTATCCTGAAAGCTTATTCGTGGGCTGGCTCCTTGTGACATTTAAGGCCAAACAAATCTGTATACCTGATCCACGTATCAGTAAAGGGATGCATACTATGTGTTCTCTCATCTCAGTGTTCCGTGACCAAGATCTTAAATCAGTAAAAAGAAATTCTATTATTTAAACAAGCAAACCTTTTAAACACCATGATGCATTTAAACAACACTTATTAGCATGCCTTTCTTTGTTTCTGTAGATCGAATCATTTTTTTATACGAAATTGTAATTGCACCTTCTACCCAACAATCTGCAGGGGACTGAGAAATAATATCACAATGTGCATTTAAAGAAGGACGTGAATGCTGCCTTTTGAGGTGGCGAGCAAGAAAGTAGAGGTTCAGCAGTGGACAGATATTTACATTTGGCATGGTGAATCTGTTCTGAATGCTTTGTACCGACCAGCAGGGCAGTGGCTTCATGAAAACACCGAAGCAGGTGGGGTGTGAGCTATTCGCGATTAATGATCAATGCTAATTGTCAGCAACAGATAAGGTGTTAAAATGCGGGTTTAAAATAAAAACCAGCAGACTTCACTTTTAAAGACGCGTTAGTCGCCTTATGGTATGGGTGGATTTTACATAAAATCTTGAATTCTTGACAAGAATCCAGATTTCAGGTTTAGACATTACACATGCTTCTTATGTAGGCGCGGCTCGTGGGAGGGACCAAAAAAAAATTAATAATAACATTTTAAAAAAATACCTTTTTTCTGCACCACACCACGCCGCTCCCATCCTCTCCTCGACTGGAACTGGACTGCAGGCACAGGCTCCCAGCCTGCCCTGTGTCCAATCCTACCCCTGCCTTCACCTGCTGGCAGTGGTAGGATTGGGTTGAGCCCCCCAGCAAGGGCGCTCCGAAGCAGAGTGGGAGTCTCTGCCTGCTCTCTCCAACCCATCACTGCATTGAGACTAGTGTGCAAGTGTGTTTGGCCGGCCGGCAAAACATACTTGCGCACTTCCCCTCCATTGCGGTCACACCTGAGGCCGTGCCCATTTTATAGTAAAAAGATTATTATAAACAAAGTTTATTATGTTGGTTCTGTAAAAGTTTTGCAGCTGCTGCTGGGGGGTGGGAGGGGGGGTGACGCTCCTGCACCATAGCAGAGGAGCCACCCCGCTTCTTATATGATATAAGCCACTACTTTCTGTAGCAGCGTAGATTTTCTGACCTGTAGAGAAACATTTAGCATGAGAATCAAGCTGCAAGTGTTTAAAGTGCAAGAAACAGAAAGTAAAAGTTTCAACAAACAACACAATGGAAGCTGGTGGCAGATTGTGCAGTACAATATGACTGGAGTATGTACTAATTGCAAGGTCAACATTTTGGACATTGCAGGACAATTTTTGGGATTTCGGCTATGAAAGAAATGTTGCTTCCAAGCTGTGACTTGGAGGTGTCTATTTAGTGTGTGGCGAACTACAACTCCTTCAGAAATTATAAGAGCTTCCACTCTGCCAAACATGAGACCTCCATCGGCATAGCCAGTCCACAATCACTGGCTATAGCATATACATCCCTGAATCACCGCCTTCAAACCATTATGGTCCTCACTAGGGTGGACCTCCCTGTGTAGATTTTCACTCAGGGTCTGTAAAGCAAGTCATAGTGGACGTGGGTAAGGTAAATCATTAATGGCCCTCATGTGCAGGAAGAAAACTAGTTTTTTTTGCTTTTCAAACACAAATCCCTCGATAGTTTTTTCAGAAATTTAACGAAGAATTGAGAGTGTGCTACTTCAACATGATGGCTTGCCCAGCATTCAGATTTGCTGAAAAGGGATACACTGAATCAGTGACGTAACGAAACTTGAGCCTCCCCGTGAAGTACATGAAGGGGGGCCCCCTGACCAAGTCAGGAGCTTTCAGGCCAGGTGCTGCCATCCGTACATTGTGCTGAGGAGGGACCCTGGAGCTCCAGGTCCCCCGAACCGCAGGGGCTGAGTGGACTATTGTTACGCCAGTGCACTGACCTAGCGGCTTAATTTTTTTTTTAAATGATCACCTCCCACACGATGGGGATTTTTAGGTTGGCAGGTGTTGGCACTGCGGGGCTATTGCAAGACCCTCTGCCAGGCAGCCACCCTGTCAGACCACCTGCCCACCTAATAACAAGCCACTTCGAGGTAATATGTGAGTGTAGAGATCCTTCCGCTACCCTTTAAATGTTTTGCATGGCATACAATCAAGGGATCATCCATCCATAATGTGCCTAGCATCCAGCATGCCTCCATAATTGTATTGACATTATGAGCACTCCTGTCTTAGAACAGCTCTTTGGAGACTGTTACCTGGGTTTCTTGTAGCCCTGGATCTGTGTATGTTCCTCTTGAAATGGCCCCTTGTCTCACAGGCCCAAAACACAATTCACTTCCCTCTGTTCTCCACGTTTGCGAGAATCGCCTTCCAAGTATTGACAGGTAACTCAGATAAATAGTTTTTTCACGTATTACCATAAAAAAGGTGCACTTACTGTGAATTTACCCTCTTTGCTTTCTTTTAGTGGGATGTCCGAAGGAGAATCCATGCATCAGAGATGTGAGTGGTGGAAGAAGGTGGAAAAATAATTTATTTTATCACTAATTCCCCAGTGTGGTTGAAATTCAGTTTTCTAGACTACATTACAACCGTGGGTGTATTTTTAGCAACTTGACAAGTGGATTTGAAATGCTGTTCCCGACCACAAGAGCCCCTCTCTTCTGATAAGTACGTTCAAATCTCAAGAAATCAGGGCCAGATCATATCAGTACAACGCTACCATTGGTTTCTTGAAGTCTTCCAAGGACAAATTCAATCACTTGCGGAAATACTATAATTGCAACAACTAGGCCAAGCAAAATAGGGATGCAAAAATGACTGACTTGAAAATAATGTCTGAAAACATCTAAGGAAATGGGCACATCCAGGCCTGGTACAGTTTCTTGGTGGTTTGTCCTTTCTCATGTGATTGGCTATTCATCTGCAGTCACAATCCAATCTAACACTTGATTGCAGAAGAAAAATTATGTAATATCTCTCAGTGGATGTTTGATGTGTTTCATGTACATTCTTGTAGATATCCAAGGTGCCTGTTTGTAAACTAGACTTGGCCCTTTCTGCAGGGTCATCCCCATTTTTTTGCCCAAATCCTCCTGTTTCTTTAACTTGTTTGTGCTGGCGTTTACAATTCTGTGCACTTTAGCACTGCTTGGCAATGGTAAAGTGCTCATGCTCTCTCCTTAAAACATAGTAGAAAAAAAACATAGTAGAATGGGCTTATGCCCCATTGGCATATTTAATTTAATTATACGTCCCTAGTAAAGTGGTACTACATGTACACTGGGCCTCTAAATGAACTGCTGCTTCTGGGCCAGCAGCACTAACTGTGGCACACACCTATGAAGCCCTTTAAATCTTTTTAAGGCCTGAAATTGCAGACTGTGTGTGCAGTTTTAAACTGCCATTTCGGCAAGGAAAAATAATCCTCTTTCAGGATCAATCCTGCCTTTTTAATACAAATAGGTCACACCAAAGGCAGGACCCTAAGAGACCTCAAAGCAGGGTGTGATGTGTTTAAAAAGTAGAACATGCGTTTTTTAAGTTTTACATGTCCCAGTAGTGACAAACTTTAGAATTCATTTTTCACTACTGCAAGGCTTATCTCTCCCATAGACTAACATTGAAGTTACCTTACTACATTTAATAATAAATATAATTTCCAAATGGGAATAGGTAACTATTTCGTTTTGATGTCTTTGGAATTGTAATGAAAAATAATAACTTATGACGAAGTGGAAATTTAAATTATAATTTTGAAAATGCCACATTTAGGCCCTCATTACAACTTTGACGGGCGGCGGAGGCCGCCCGCCAAAGTTGCGCCGCAGGAATACCGCACCGCGGTCTGAAGACCGCGGCCGGCATTCTGAGTTTCCCGCTGGGCGGGCGGGCGGCCGCCCGCCAGCCCAGCAGGAAACAACCTTCCCACGAGGACGCCGGCTCGGAATCGAGCCAGCGGAGTGGGAAGGTGCGACGGATGCAGTGGCACCCGTCGCGTATTTCACTGTCTGCAATGCAGACAGTGAAATACAAAGTGGGGCCCTCTTACGGGGGCCCCTGCAGTGCCCATGCCATTGGCATGGGCACTGCAGGGGCCCCCAGGGGCCCCATGACAAGCCATACCGCCATCCTGTTCCTGGCGGCCGAACCGCCAGGAACAGGATGGCGGTATGGCTTGTCAGAATCCCTTCGGCGGCGCAGCAAGCTGCGCCGCCTTGGAGGATTCAAACGGGCCACGGGAAACTGGCGGGAGACCGCCAGTTTTCCTGTTCTGACCGCGGTGTTACCGCCGCGGTCAGAATGCCCTGCGGGGCACCGCCAGCCTGTCGGCGGTGCTCCCGCGTGCCGCGGCCCTGACGGTTCTATACCGCCAGGGTCGTAATGAGGGCCTTAGTGTCTACAACATGTACCTGGGTCATATGATTGGGTGCAGATGACAGTTTAATTTTTTGTATTCCTTCTAGACAGCCACACACAATAGGGAACCTAGGTGTTCCTAGATAGGCTATTATGGGCAGGCTTTGAGGAAGGAGCTGGACACAGCACCTTACACTTGAAAAGGCTGTGTCCTGCCTCCAAAGGACTGCATACCCCTTGTAGTTAGTCTTGAGCATGGACAGTAAAGAGAGGGTCCCTGGGGACTTCAAAGGGAAACCTCTAGAAGTTTCTCCCCCCACTTTAAAGGCACAACTCGGTATAAACAGTGGGTCTAGTCACAAACTTTTCAGTACACATCTGGACCTGTGGACTCTCGGCCAGGGAGAAGGACTGCTGTCCTGCTGAAAAGACTGCCACTCTACTGGACTGCTGCTCTGATGTACTGCTGCCCCTGCTGTGCTGATCTGCTGTCTCCTGCCCTCTTGTCTGGGTGAGAAGGAGTGGACTTGCATCTCTTGAACCCAGAACCCCAGGGTGACTCCAGGGACTAGATGGCTAGCCTCCTGATCTGAAGTCTCAGGGACACAACAGGCTTCCAACAACCTTGCACTTGCACATGAACTCTGTCATTTCTGAGTCTACCTTGCCAAAAGGTGCCACCCCAGTCCTAGACTATTGGAAGTGGGCTAAAGGTGTTCTGCTAGCCTCTGTGTTTCCAACAGAATAGATGCATTTACTCTGTTGCATTGCACAACACAGAGCAGAATCGCACATTGTTGCATTGCATGGATCAGAACCCATGCATAGAACCCGTATCACAATGCATCCCATCACTGCATCAGAACCACCACTGTGCCACGCAGCCTTGGTCCAGGTTATCACATCCCTAATCAACAGCAGCCTTAACAACAGCATCGAGCTCCACGTTGCAGCCTTGCAGCTCATCGGAATCGACCAAATTGCACAACGCATACTCGACGCCAGACTTTACATCACACACCCTCATCAACAGAATCCATGATGACATCGTAGGACCTAGCACCTCAGCATCGCTGCATTCTGCAACCGACAAATCACTTCTGCTGCTCAACGCATCTTCAACACAGATCCTTGCAATGCTCCGCAAACCGGGATTTAAGGTACTCTGTTTAGCAGACCAAACTGGGTCTCTATAGCTGGCCTGCACTCGATAGTGGTCATCCTGAACATGTGACTTTGTCCCAGTCCGGCACAACCAAAGATGCACAGTTGGCACTTTACACCTTTTGGCACTATTGTTTTACTAAAATCTTTAAAATTGAATATCTCCTGTTCTACTGATTGGACTTTTGTTGTTTTGGTCTTGTTTTATTTCTTACAAATTACACTATTTTTCTAATTCTTTGTAGGCTCCTTTAATGGCGTTTTTTTCCTCAGGGCTACAGTTTGGTGTGTTGCACAAATACTACACATTGCCTCTGAGGTAAGCCTGAAAGCTCTGGGCCAAGCTACAGGAGGGTTGAACATATGTTAATTTAGGGTTTGCTTTTCTTCACCCTGGGAAGAATGCTGGCTGCTGCTTGAGAAAAGTTCACCTCCCTCAACCAGTAACGAAATTTGTTATAAACTGCCTATGAATAGCTTATTAAAATGCCTCTTTTTCAATGGTCACCCCCATTTTTTGTACTGATGCTGTTAGTTTTTTGATGCTGCCTACCAGGGCACTGCTAAAAAAGCTTCAGGACATGTGCTCTGACCCCTAATACATGTTGACATTGACTACATTCCTGTTTGGCATATTTAACTTACTGTAAAAAACTGGATTGTTGGTTGGGTGAGGTGTTAACCCTGCTCCAGCAACAGCCGCAATCCCTGTCAGAGTGAACCACAAAAGTCACTAAATCAACGTGTGTTTAACCCTCTCATAGCCTGGCACACAAGCAGTCAGGCCTACCTTACAGGCAATGTGTAAAATATTTATGAAGCACACAAACGTAATAAAGTTAAAACACAACACAAAAATAATCCTGCACAAATTTAGAAAAATAGAGTTAATTTAAATAAATTATTTGACTTCAAAATCACAAAAAACGACTAGTCAAATTGAAGTCATTAATTTTGAAAGTTTAGGGTAAAATCTAGTGCCTAAAAGATCAAAGCACCAACTACGTGTGGATACAAAGAGTGGATTGTGTCTGGTCAGAAATTTGAAGAAAAATATTCTGAGAAAGTAGAAGTTCAGCAGGGCAAGGCTGCATGTGTTGTGCAAAGAGGAGGTGTCATTGTCATGGAGCCGCTGGATTATGTCACAGTAAAGATTGTCACATTCACACTCAGTCTCCTTTTTGGAAGTTGAAAATCTCCAGTGGACGAAGCTGGAGGCTGTAGCTGATGAGTTCCACAAGGACAGATACCCCTTTGCGAAGGACTACTGAACAGGATTTGCTGCTGCAGAGAAGAATGTCGTGGGAGCTGCTGCTTAGTCAGGCCGACTGGTGATGTGCCCTGGGTGGATGGTTGAGCAGATTGGTCTTTGTCTCCTCTCAGTTCTCAGAGCAGTTTTAGCCAAATATTTTCCAAGTCCCAAGTTTTGGATTTTGTCTATCTGGGTACCTTTAACACCACAACCAAGGACTTGAGGGGCAACCCTTGATGGGTTAGGACTCACTTAGGCTCGGTCCAGGTGCGGGTTCAAGATAGTTGGAGCCTTTTCTGTCCCCAAGGCTCTAATTAGGAGGCCAGCCATCCATCTCTTGGAGTCACTCTGGTAGTCCTGGGTTCTAGAAATGGAAGCAGTGCTCAAGCAGCAGGGCTGACCTCTGATGGTTCAAGGCAGGCTTCAGATGGCAAATCAGTTTTCTGAAGAACACAGCAAGCCACAGTAGCAAGTAGTCCTGTGAGAGTACTTCCACAGGTCCTGAAAGTGAACTGAAGTGTTAGTCTAAGGGCCTGCTTTTTATACCTGGTGCCTTTTTTTAAATAGACATTTAGAGAGAATTCCATTTGAAATGTTTGACGTTTCCTGCACTCCCATGCCCTGGCTTCGAACCTGCTGTATGAACAATGGAGGAGTGACTAGTCTTTTGAGTGAAGGCAGGACATAGCCTATTCAGTTGCCAGTGGGGCTGTGCCCAGCTCCGCCTCCCCATTCTGCTATTGGTGGCCCATCTAGGCACACCTAATCCCTTCATTGTTTGTCTGTGTGGAAGGAATGAACAAAGTTCAGCTACCAACGGCACCTAGTCACATGACCCAGGAGCAGACTGTAGACACCAAATAGCTATGGCAGGAAAATGCCAACTTTAGAAAAGTGGAATTTACAAATATGTACCGAAAGATCCAAATTTACCAATAAAGAGGATTTTTCATTACAATTTTTCAGACACTAAATTTGAAATTTGTACCTGTTGACAACTAAAGGTTAGCACTTATTAAATGTAATTTGGCACCCAAATAATATCCCATAGAAGAGGTAGTTCGGACAGTAGTGAAAACAAATTCTGGAGTTCTTCACTATCAGGACATTTAAAATTTAAATATACATGTCCAATATTTTAATTACAATGATTAAAACGCACCTTACCCTGTGAGCGTACTAAGACCTACCTTACGGGTGACTTGTAGGTAATAAAAGTGGAGTTTAAGGCTTGGCAAGGGGGTTATTTTGCTAAGTTCAATTTGCAGCTTAAAACTGCATTCAGGCTGTAATGGAAGACCTGGGGTGTGTTTTAAGGGGCGATTTAAGTGGGTGACTCAATGAGTGCTGTAGACCCACTAGTAAAAAGAACAGATAATGAACGGAATGCTGAACAATGCAACCATTCATCCCCAGTCTCAAAGATCTGGGTTTAATCCATTGTTTTTTGCCCACCATGCCCTCCAGTTTGGATTATGCAAATCAAACTCACTAGTAGCATTTAATTAATAGGCCTTGGGTATATGGCATACCACTTTACTAGGGATTTATAAGTAAATTAAATATGCCAATCAAGGGTAAGACAATTTTGCCATGTTTGAAGGAATGAGCACAATCACTTTAGGAGGATGAAGACAAATGTTTTAGTAGAAGACCACCCTAATTCTGAAGGGTCCAACACTTACTTATAGGTCCCTAATATATGGTACACAAGTGTGTCAATGGCCAGTAAGGTAAATGTCACTAGTGGACCGAAACACATACTGTGTCACCAAAATAGTGACAATGTAAAGCATGTCTCCAGTCTGGCCCCTTTAGACTGGACGTGAAGTTTTAAAACTCCAAATTCAACCAGGTAAAATAAACATTTTGCCAGAACTAAACTTTCACTTTCCTTTTTAATATTTTTAAGTCACCCCTAAGGCAGGCCCTAATTACCTATAGGGAGGTGCATGACATCTAGAAAGTACCTAAAAAGTAGGACATGTAAGACAAGTATATTGTATTTTTTACTTGTTATAAAAATGAAAGTGGTTTTTCACTTTGGCATCACTGGCTCTCCTTTAGGAAGGCACTGGTTTACATTATGACACCTTAAAATCAGGGCTCTGGAATTATGCAACACGGGTGACCCAAATTATGCTGCACATTATGAGGCAGGATTGAGTAAATTATGCTGCAAGGTAAGGCAAATTATGCGGTGTAATGGAGCACATCTTGCGATAGAGTTACTTCACTATTGTGCAATTTTTACAATTGTTAACACAGTCTGGGCATTGATTGCACCTCATTTGTATGAGTGTAACACTCAAATGTAGCAATAAGTAGGCAAAAAGTGACCAGCTAATTTTTGCAAAGGGCCTTGAACTGCTCAGCAACACGTGTTGCTGAGTTTTTAGCAACTTTTGAACCATTTGAGCTAGAAGCAATGATTTTTTTAAAACAAAATTAGCAGATTATGAAGCAGGTGAATTATGTAGCAAATGTGGTAGATCTATAATGAGGTAAAAACACTGATGCTGCACTATCACATAATTCCAATGGCCCTGCTTCGAATGCTTAATTTTAGTTTGGGAGTAAAAAGAAAAATTATTCAAGGACTCATTTCAATAGTGATTTTATATCCAAATTAACGGTCAAGTCAGATTTTACTTACTATTTTGAAAATGATACTTTTAGAAAGTTTATTCATCACTTTATTTCAATTGCAATGATCATAAAAGTACAAACAGTTAAATAATAATCCTACAATACTTAAAACCACATTAAAGTTAAAAATACAGTATGATAAATTCTCGTTACAGCCAAACCTTTCCCAATTATAATGTGGCCACAGGAAACTAGAGGTAACTTCATATGGAATAACTGCAGTAGCACAGGTTGCCCATAACAAAGTATTGCTTACGCTTACAATAATAGTATATGAGAGGGAGTGTGCCTAACATAAGCACTATAAGAGACAAGGAAAGGAGGTGCAAACTACACTAAGGGCCAGATGAAGCAAACAAAAAATTTGCGACTCGCATTTTGCGAGTTGATGCGACTTGCAAAATGCGAGTCGCAAATTGGAATGCAGGCAAAAAAAACATGCCGAAATAGCGACTCGCACCCGGACTCGCAACGCAGTGTGCGAGTCTGCCGATTGCGAGGTCGCTTTTTGCGAGTGTGCAAAAAACGAACTCGCAATTAGCGAGTAGATGTCGCAAATTGCGATTAACTTGTAAATTGATTACAGGTGCAGCAGAACACTCCAGAAACCACTCCAGAACACTCTGGAAACACTTCCTGGCACATGATGATGACATCACAGCCAGGAAGTTTACTAATACACCTGGGAGGACCACACCCTTTTATAACTGCCGAACTACACACAGGTCAAACAGCAGCTGCCATGGAGGGAACACCAAGGAAGAGGAAGATTAAATTCTCTGAGAGGGAGCTGGAGGTGCTGACAGACGAATGCTGTCAGCACTATGATGACTTGTTTGGTAAATCAGCCCTCAATGTTCCTGAAGCCACCAAGAAACAGCTGTGGCAGGACATACAGGACAAGATAAATTCCCTGGGGGTGAGCCATAGGACCTCGACGACATAAAGAAAAGGTGGTATGACCTCCGCTCCCGGACCAAGGAGAGGGTGGCTGAAAGGCTCCGGGAGATGAGAGGCACAGGAGGGGGACCATCGTCTGTGCCACCACCCACACCCCTGGAAGAAAGGGTGGAGGAAACCTTGGAGCAGGGGGCAGTGTCTGCATTTGGGGACCTGGACACCTCAGAGCCCAGCACATCAACCGGTGAGTACCATGTGATATGCCTGTACCCCTATCAATGCCATACCCCCACCCACCATGTACACAGGGGCATGCACAACCAAGATAGCTCCATTTCAGGGTAGCAAATGCCAGAATGATGCATTATGGGAAATGTAGTCAAGTAGGCAGTTCATAGGCAAATGTTTATTATGAAGTGTGCAATAGATAGTAGACACTGACAGTCTGTTCCCCATGTCCCACAGGTCTCCAAAAAGACACCACCACTACTCCAAGCAGCCAGCCCCATGAGGACACCTCAGGACCCGCCAGCACCCCCACCTGCACGGTCAACAGCATCCCTGCAGTAGCCACACCTGCTGCAACAATATCACAAGAGGCTGCCCCAGCAACAGGCAGGGATGAGACAGGTGAAAGCACAGGGCAGTCACCGCTGTGCAAGCGTCGCAGGTCCATTACATCAGGGCTGCAGTCTGCATCCGGGCTACTTCCTCCCAGCACCAGTGAGGCACATCTGCTGCATGGTCAGCGCCTACAAAATCGAATTTTAGGGAGGATTAGTGGTGTGCTGCACCGCTTCGTGCGCAATAACCATGCCAGCATGCAGCACCTGAACTCAAGGATGGACATGATCTGCAATAACACTGGGGACCTTGCCCTTGCCATGAGGGAACTGGTGGGAGGACTACTGGCCCAGGCCGAGGGTGGGCGTCGCAGGGACCGTCAGCTCCTGCACAGACTGGACAGGATGGCCACATCCATCGGCAGGCTCGCCATGAACACCACAGGCCTGTTGAGGAGGACAGTTGGGCTGCAGGTGGAAATGGGCCATTTTGCTGGGGATGTGGCAAGGGGCCTGGGACGTCTGACCCACATCATAGACATGATGGAGACACGGAATATGTCGAGGGGCACAGGGGAAACACCCCAGGACAGTGAGGAGGGCTCGACAGTGAGCAGTGTCTCTGTCACTGACAGCAGGGTGCTCAGGAGTAGCAGGCAGAACACCACAGAAGCACCAGGGAGCAGCCAGGCTGGCAGGAGGGGCAGAAGGTCTTAGAGATCACCCTGGACCATAAGAAGTGGCACATGATGTCAATGTGCCACATGCCTGGTTTGCATTTTCATGCCCATGGACATTCAGTACTTGTAAATAGTTTCATTAATGCACTAATAAAACAGTTATTTTTGTTCCACTTAACAAATGGAGTTTTTGGTCAATAGGTGAGTATGGTTGGAGTTGGCACGTACCTTCCAAAATATTGTGTTGCGATGTGTTCCCGTCTCAGTCTGCCTTGATTAGCTATACTCCTATCCCCATGATGGCGATGTGGTTGTTCTTGCTTTTCATCATCAGGATCTGGGTCTGCGGGGGTGAGAGGTAGCCCACGTCGGGTGGCTATGTTGTGGAGGATGGCGCATGCGACCACAATTTTGAATGCGGTAATGGGGGTATATTGGAGGGCACCTCCACTGCGGTGGAGTCATCTGAATCTTGCTTTCAGGAGTCCGAAGGTGCGCTCTATGAGGTTCCTGGTCCTCTTATGTGCATTGTTGTATTGCCTCTCTGAATCATTGCTGGGTGATAAAAACGGAGTCATGATCCAAGGCCTAAGAGCATATGCACTGTCACCTGTTGGGCACAAAAAGAACACTGTTAGGAAGTCCTGATTGTCGTGCACAGTGACCTGTGTGTATGTCTGCAAGTGTCTGTAGCTCTACCTAGGAGGTAACCGTCTCCGAATTCCCCAATTTCCAGGCGTTGATGTATCCCACTATGCCTAAACATGTATGAGTCATGGGTACTGTCTGGAAACTTAGCTACAATGTCTGTGATGACATAATGGGCGTCACAAACAACCTGAATATTGAGTGAGTGGGTACACTTTCTGTTGCGGAAAAGGTGTTCCAGATTTGCAGGGGGGCATATTTGAATGTGTGTCCCATCTACACACCCTATGACATGGGGAAAGTGGGCAATGCGGTAAAAGTCCAGCTTGGTGCTGTTCATTTCTGCCTCATTCCTTGGTAGGTATATGAAGTGAGACATGTGTGTGAGCAAGGCATCTAGGAAGGCCCTGAGGAACCTTGACACTGCACTTTGGGATACCCCACCTGCCACAGCAATGACCCCCTGATAGCTCCATGAGGCCAAGAGGTGCAGTGAGCATAGCACTTGCACATGCATAGGGATGGCGCAGCCACGCAGGGTCTGGTGTTCTAGCTGTGGTTTGAGTAAATCAATTAATTCTAGGATGGCTGCGCTGCTAAGGCGGTATTTATCGTATATCTCATCCTCAGTTTGCTGAAAAAGAGTCTGCCTTGTTCTATATATCTTCTCCTGTCTGTGGCCCCACCTCCTCCTCTGCTGGGCTGCGTGGACTCTCCTTCTCACTGCTATCAGGTATATCTCCGCCATCTTGGTGAACCCAGATGCCTTCTGGGGCTCCTTTTATACTTTGGTAATGGTTACCACCTGCTCTGAGTTAGTGGTAAATGGGACGTGCAAACTGGGCTTTTTGCGACTAGTCGCAATTTGCGAGTTGCAATTGCATAAGGTTTGCGACTCGCAAATTGCGACTTGCTATTTGCGGGTCGCAAAATGGGGTCGCAACTGATGCGACTCGCAAACGGGTCCCATCGCTTTTTGCAAGTCGGAAATGGGCTTTTTGCATCCCATTTCCGATTTTGCACTGTCGCAAATAGCGAATCGGCCCATTTGCGACTCGCAAACCTTTGCTACATCTGGCCCTACGTTCCTTCTATCTAGGGGGAAGAAATTTCAAACCAAGAATCTAACAACACTCAACTAAAGATAGAAACCAACAGCAACAAAGTGCACATGCAATTCAAGATATCAAACAGTCTTGTCTTAGCATAGTACATCCACTCCTTGGAAATATCAAATAATGATCCATGGTTGTCAGATGGCAGCCCAATGGTGCCAATGCTCATCAGGCTTTGGCTTCAATGCACTTCTTAGAGGCTACCTAACTGTCAATCCATGTGGGGAGCTCAGTACAGTTGTCAAACTTAAAAAAGACCATAATTTACTACCCACCTAGGGTTTACAGAGAGTTTTCACCCCCAAACCCGTTCGAACCAGAATCATGTTTCTTTTAGTCTATGCTCCCAGGAGAAATCAACTCATTGGGTAAACTATGGTCTTATCTGTACTAGTCCTGAACAGGCGCAACGCCACTCGGTAATCATCAATCCCTTGCACTAGGCAGACTGGCCAAAGCCACCGCCGTCTCGACGCTCGGTGACCTGCGGAGATGATTATAATGTGGCTAACCATTTCAGGCATTGATTTACAAAGAGGGCAAAAGACAGACGTCCTACTCCTTCGCCAGAAACTACAAAAAGCATTCACCGGCAAACAGCCGTAGCTAAAATGCAAATACAGACATTTAGCCCGGGGGGGGTAACATAATCCAAAAAGTCTTCATATTTTGGCAGCAATTTAAGCTCCAGGTACAGTTCTGTAAAGAGACCCTGGTTAGCCCTGGTCTGTTGCCGCTCCTTGAAGTATTGGCTGCCTTGACAACCTGTCTGTCTCCTCTATGAATCAGATCTGGCCGGTCTCAAAATGTCTTGAGCTTCAGCTTTTTATACCAATCATGAACAAAGCTCAGCCATGGAACTTTCCAAGCTGTATCCAGCTTTACCAGGTGGCCTAAACACGAACTGTATGTGGACACATCAGGGATAGACCAGACCCGTACCCAGTAGAGAAGGGGTTTTAATTGTATTAAGCCAGTCACCCGAGTAATGCCTGTATCATATCTCAGGGGAATAAGGGGGGTACTAGTTGTTACGGCCACTATCGCCCAATAAAGTTATTTTCAGCTATCTCTAGAATATGAGCATTATCATTCCTCCAGACTTCTGCGCCGTAGGTAGCTGCAATCAGGGCCTTAGCTCGATAAGCCGCAAGGGCTGGCGAAATAGAATGGGTTTCTGTAGCCCTAAAAAAGCAAAGGATAGCACTAGATCTGTGGGATAATGATAGGGAGCTTTTTATTAATTGTGAATCCCAAATTAATTTTGGAGACAAGGTAATTCCCAAATAGTCAAACTCCAACACTCTATCGAGTGGAATCACCCATTTTTATATGTTACCAAAAACCATATACTTGGTTTTGGAGCAGTTGATATCCAGCCCCCTAACTCTAAAAAAAAGACCTGAATTTTACCACCAGATTTTGCAATCCCATTGGAGACTTAGAAATTAGCAATGAATCATCAGCGAACAAAAGGATAGGAATTTTCCCTACATTGATAGTGGGAGAATCATTTATGCACTGCTCGAGGTATTCGGTGACACCATTCATGTATGGGGAAAAGAGTGTAGAGGCCAACACACACCCTTGGCGTACCCCTCGACAAATTGGGATTCGGGATGTCACCTCTCCATGTCCCCTCCAACGGACTTGTGCGTAGTTCTCGCTATGTAACCTGATTAAAATTGCAACCAAACTGGTAAGAACTCCCATCTTCCTTAGGACTTCCCACAGGTAGTCACTTGCAATTAAATCATAAGCAGCCCGTAAATCGACAAAGGCTACATACAGCCTCTGACATGGAGGAGAACCTGCTTCCAATAAAAACTGCAAACATGAATGCCTGATCGATGGTGCTGGTTTTAGGATTGAATCCTGCCTGCTGTGGTGTAAAGACCTTTTTCTCTTAGCGCAGCCCAGCAATTTGCTGAGTACCTGCCTAGCAAAAATCTTTTGAAGATTATCCGGCAGACTAATAGGGTGGTAATTGGTGGGCTGCTTGCGTCACCTTTTTTGTACACTGGGATGATTTCAGACCCTTTCCAAGTGGCCGGCATTTTGCCCTGCATGCTTTGCATTTTATAAGAGATTTATATACACAGCCCACACTAGTGTTCAGATTTTAGGGGTTTCAAGCTCTCTACGGCTGCCAATGTGTCTTCCAGTGAGAAAAAAGATGTAGAGCCCTCTACTACATGTTCCTCTACCAAAGTTATGCATTAATTCTCTGCTTCATGATTAAGATCTACTATGGGGTTCTCTACATGTTGATGTAAGGGACCACATGGACCTTTCCCCACGTCATTGGAGCTCCCTGAATATAAAGCACCAAAATGATCCTCCCACTTGTCAGGCACGATATTACAACACCCTGAAATACCCAAACTACCAGTTCCACCAGAAATTATTTCCCAAAAGGCTCGATTGTCTCTTTATTTTAGGGCCTGGAGTAATTTACCCCAGTTATCTTTGTCCCACTTACCTCTTGCCACCCTTTGGGCCTTTTTATATCTTACTCGAGCCTGGTTGATGTCTGCTCGATTACCCTCCCTAACAGCAGATACCAACTCCAGCTTGGCCATCCTACATTCCCGGTTAAACCAATGGGGACGTTTCACACCCAACCTTTGGCTGTCTTGATGTTCTCTGACAAAAATCGTTTTAAGTTTGTCAAAAAATAGGAAATGGATTTGTAGGAAGTGGGTGGTGTTTACAGGCTGATCTTCTAAATTAGTTATATACTGTAAATACCACTGATAGATCTCCATATGTGTGTTCTGGTCAGCCAAGACTCTAGGCCACGTTACTCGTTGTTGGTTGGTAGAGAGGCTAGGTTCTGGCAAGGTCAAAAATTCCTAAGCAGTTGATCTAAAATAATTCCCTCCATCGAGTGTTATAACTAGTGGACAATGGTCGCTCTCCGTGGTGCTCAACACCTCCATATCCACCGTCTGGCCATTACTGCACATCCAACAGGATGTAGTCAATAATGCTCCTCTGATGCCCCCTTCTAAATGTAGATGCTCGCACTAAATCAGATCTCGTCCTCCCATTACAGGCATGTATCCCATGTGCCACCATCATCGCCACTAGCTGTAAGGCCTTAATAGAGAGTTGACTTAAAGGTTTACGAATCAGCTGGGGAACTCCCCACTGCTCGTTCTCCTCCCTGGTTACCAGGTTAAGAACAAGGCAGGGTTCGAATTGGGTATCAGCAGCCACTACTATTCTAGATTTACATTTGTAGGTCTCTACAAGCTTCCCTAGCATGACTAAAACCGGGGACTCTGTTAACTGGCATAGAATGCTCATACACATTTAATATCACTAGAGTCAGCCGCCTGGGGAAGCTCAATCTGATGCCCATTAAATCAGGGGAGCCTATCCTCAGCTGTTCGTGCTTACAGGCTGTATCATTTCTCACCAAGATCATGAGACCTCCTGATGCCCGGCCCCTTTTCCTGGTTGGCAGGGCTTCCACTCTGTAGGTTTTAAATCCACTAATACCTTATACCTTATTGCCGGCTCAAGTTTCTTGGAGATTACTGAAAGTGTTGTCTTGCATTCTGACGGCATGTCGGGGGGGCACCTGTATATGCACCTCCCACCAGTGTGCTGGGTGCCCCTACAGGAGAGGCCACCAAGGTTAGTTCATTTTAATCAAGGCACAGGGAGGTAGAAATTCTTCTAACAGGCTGTGGCATCATTATACCCAGTCAATCCTGCTAGTCTAACAATGTCAATGGATAGTAACGATTACAGGTAGGTACGCCAAGAATAGTGTACTGAGTGTCCCGAGTTTGAGATAATCGATATGCTTGAAACTAGGTAATTCAAGTGCCCCCAGAGGATGGAGGATTGAAAAAAAAAACAAGGGTAGCGCTCTAATACCCCCTTCCTTGTGGCTTTTTTTGCTAATCGGATTTAAAAGATCGCACACAACCTGGTGACTTGAAATTCACAATTATACAATCTCCCTGTGAAGATTATGGCGTAGGACCCACCCAAGCCACCGTACATGTAGTAATGATTTCCCCACAGAGGCTCTGTGACCAACCAGACTGTTTCTGTAACCAATGTGCAGTTTTGTTTAACAATGAATTATGTGACTCACTTGTCCCTCCTTGCAACCGTGGGACATTCTGCAAGATGATAATATTAGGGGTACGTTCTGGGGGAATACTAGGTCTTATGTCGGAGGTACCCGAATATGATGGCAATGGCCCTGGTTCCTCTCCACTTCTAACTAAGTCTACTACCACTGCCATTTCACTTTCGAGATGTTTACTACATGGGCATTGGAGGGTTCCCTTTGAGGGTCCATTGGTACCTACTTGACCTCTCCCCCTACTTAATACTTGGCAGGCCAACAGTCCTTCATCATTCCTTCTCGGGCTAGCTCTTTGTTTATCGCGAGTCACATGTGATTCCTGAGTGTTAACACTACACCCATGCCTGGGGTTATACAGATGGTTTCTTCTATCATGGACAAACTCGTACAGTTGCATCTTTACCTCAATTGAATTTAAACGCTCGACCAGAGGCTGCAGTTTTAAATCAAGGATACAGCCAGGTTTGTCCACGATCTGTTCTAATGTCACCCCTTGGACCTGCAGAAGTCCCTGTTCCACCTCATGACTAGCCCCCCTCTTTTCAATTAAAGAGGGGCATTGTGCCACCAACTGTTTACTACTGCACCTTGGGTTCTTATGGTTCCTAACTATTGTTTTCTCTCCCCATCTGGTGTCATATCTTCACTTGAGCTTAGTGGGGAATCTAGGGGTACATGTGTCTGCTTTGAAGCCAATACTTGCTCGACCGCACCCCCCTGAATCTCCACTGCCTCAGGGCCGTTACGTGACATCTCATCCCTACATACTCCCTCCCAACCGGCTCACCGTCATTTGTAATACATGATAATGAGGTCACCGGGGGAGGTGAGCGTAGGGAAGATACAGAGAGCCAGCGTTCCGCCAGCTCAATTTCTTTATCGATTATACTCACAGCCCTTACCATGAACTTATCCATGCTTGAACTACAGGAGCCTATTTGGCATATTGGGCTTATGACCAAAAGATGGCCTTACTAGTTGCTTTACTGCCAGTTGCCTTGGATCTAGGCATGATGCAGAATGCTATAAAGACCCACCAACATCCATCAAGTCTCAAGCACCCTTCTCGTGGCCGACCCATTCACCGCCCTTATGAATGCAATTTCAGAACCAAGAGAGTAGGCCCGGATCTGCCTCTTTTGGGTGTTGATGGGAAAAGACAGGCCCTGTCTTGTCCAGGCTTCGCCCGGGCTCACTCCAGCATGCGGCCCTCGCTGCGGGAGTGCAGCGCTCCTTTTGACAGGCCAATGGCTGACTCCTCCTCCTTCACTGGGGGGCTGGGGCTTCTAGTCAGCCCCCCGCAGATATCTCTAGCAAGTGCGTCCCGCGCCGCAGGAGTGCAGCGCTCCTTTTGGCAGGCTGATGCCTGACTCCTCCTCCTTCACTGGGTGGCTTTGGCTTGTAGTCGGCCCGCCACACTGCCAATGAGATACCCCATTTCTAACATTGGTGATCAGCGGTTGGGACTGGACTTGTATTTGCACTTGACATATAGGCCCTCATTATGAACATGGTGGTCTGGACCACCATGTCGGGGGTGGCGGTCATTAATGCCAATGGCATCGCGGTCCAGACCACAATATTCTGAACACCATATTCTGAACTACCCACCGCCAGGCCAGAGTCCACCGCTGGGCAGACTGTGAGCACATTCGACCCGGCAGTGGAGCCATTACAGGTGGTGAGGTTACGATCCCATTTCCACCAGAGATTCTCTGGTGAGTTACCCTGCCATGTAGTCCCTGGCGGAAAGCATACGGGTGACAGGAATAATCATTCCTGTCACCTGTATGTGACATGCCTGGCCCCTCCCCCTTTCCACAATCTCTACCCACCCAGCAAGCCCCAAGAACAGCCACCCCCCACCCCCGAACCCCAAGGACCTACCCCCCAACCCTCCACCCCCAAAACCCCATGCAGGTACCCCCACCTTGACCCTCACCATCCCCCACCCCAACATACAAGTCCCCCCACACTCCAACCCCCCACATCCACTTTCACCCATTCACATACATGCACACATGCAGACATCCACTCAGACACACATCCCCCATACACACACATGCACACCCCATCCACACACCCACAATGTCTACCCACCCTGCAAGCCCCAAGAACTGCCCCCACACCCCACGCCGAACCCCGAAAACTGACCCTCCACCCCCAAAACCCCATGCAGGTTCCCCCACCCGACCCTCACCATCCCCCACACCCCACCATTACATACAGGTATCCCCCACACCCCAACCCACCACATCCACATTCACCCATTCATGTACATGCACACACGCAACCATCCACTCAGCCACACATCACTCCCCACATACACTCATGTACACCCCCATGAACTCACACACTTACACACAAACACCGCTCCCCCTTCCCTCTCAGACAGCACTTACCTTTTCCATTGTGCTGCCTCGGGAGGGCAAGGGCTCCCTGGAAGCTGCTCCACCGCCTTCACCGCCTCTCCATACACCTCCACGCCTATAACTGCTTCATTATAAGCATGGCAGTGTATGGAGTGACGTGGTGGTGAGGGTGGAGCAGCATCCACCCCTGCCACCGACTGCCACCATGGCACATGGCGGGCCTCACCACCATCAAAGGCGGTGAGCCATCATGCGTCATTATAGGGAGGGATGCTGGCCACCAACACTGGCGGTCTTTCATTGACCACCGGCATTTTTAGTTGCGGGACATCCCACTAAGAACGTAATGAGGGCCATAGTGATTAAGTGTACACTACTGTTTTAGGTGACCACATACTACTTGTCTTAGTGATTTTGTCTTTTTCACTTTCTGAACTTTTTTTTCCTGCCTCCATATTTTTGGTGATCTTTTTGTTGATTTTTTAACTTCTCATTGGGAACTCTTTTCCACCTTGAAACGTTGCATCTGTGAGTGAATCTTGCTATCATGTCTCTATCAGGGGATGCATCAGCTTTGTTTGCAAAGGCTGTTGTTGAGTTGGAGAAACTGGAGGGGTATGCACTGGCTCAACTGAAGCAGTTTTGCAAGCATCTTGCCTGTCCCATTAAGAGCTCCACCAGGAAGGAGGGGCTGCAAAAGGCACTGAGGGCCTGGGTGACAGTCAAGGAGGCTGAGGGGCACACAGAGGAGGAGAATGAGGTTGAGGAGATGCACAGTGTTCGCAATGGTGTAGTGGATGTACCTGTTATGCCTGGGGGGAAGGTGTCCAGGGCACGTAGCAGTGTGTCATCAAAGGGTCTGACTACTGATTAGTTACAGCCCAGACAGCCAGAGAGGGCTCATCAGTTGGTGTTAGAAAAGTTGAGGATAAAAATAGAGAGAGAAGTGGAGGAGAGGAGGCTGGCCATAGAAGAAAAGAAGGGACTCCTGGCTCATGAGATTAGTTTGAGGGAAGTAGATCAGAGAAGCTAGTCTAGCAGAGATGGTGGCAGCTGTAACTCAGTTCAGCCTGAAAAAGGAGGGTGCACATTCCAAAGGACTTAGTGAGGGGTTATAAGATGAAGGATGACATCTATCTGGGGTTTAAGGGGTATGAGTCAGCTCTCCACATGAACATGGTTCATGAAGCATATTGCGGGGGTGTCTGTGAAAGCACTTTGAGGGAGAAGGGATGTACACTCAGACATCCTTAGGGGGATCCTCAGGGGCTCACCTACTCTATTGTGATGGATACCCTACTCACAAGATATGGTCTCACCCCCGAGCAGTACAGGGATAAGTTTAGGTCCTACAAAATGAAGGAATCACAAACTTGGTTGGAATGTGTTGACTCTTACTGAAGGTCACTGTAGGAAAGTACCATCTTTCTTGGCATGCTTACTCCCTTTTTCTGCCTGAAGTCAGTGTGTTTGATGGTGTTCACTGGGATCCTGCTAACCAGGACCCCAGTGATTATGCTCTCTCTCCCAAAACTCTGTATTTTTCCACGATTGGCACACTGGTGCCCCATTATAAGTCCCTAGTATATGGTAACTAGGTACCCAGGGCATTGGGGTTCCAGGGGATCCCTATGGTCTGTAGTATATATTTTGCCACCTGTAGGGAGCCCAAGCAAAGGGTTCTGCAGGACTACCATTGCTGCCTGTTTGAAAAGGTTCAAGCACCCTTTCACTGCCACTTTTCACTGCACCAGGTCACTTATAAGTCACCCCTATGGCTGGCTTTCTAGCCAGAGGGCAGAGTGCAACGTACCTGTGTGTGAGGGCACCCCTGCCCTAGCAGAGGTGCCCCTATGAACTCCAGGCCCATTTTCGAAACTTCGTGAGTGCGGGGAAGCCATTTTATGCGTGTGCTGGACATTGGTAACTTCCTATGTCCAACTACATAATGGTAACTCCGAACATAGGCATGTTTGGTATCAAACATGTTGGAATCATACCCAAATGCTTTTGAAAGCATTGGTTGCATGATTTCATGCACCCTGGGGGCTGCTTAGAGGGCCTACAGTATTGCTATTACAGCCTTCTGAAGGTTTCCACGCAGCCCAAGCTGCTGCCACCTCCCAGACAGGTTTCTGCCCTCATGTTGCTTGAGAAACTCAAGCCCAGGAAGGCAGAACAAAGGATTTCTCGGGAGAAGCGTGTTACACCCTCTCACTTTGGAAATAGGTGTTACAGTCTTGGGAGCAGTAGCTTCCCCAAGCCACTGGCAATGCTTTGAAGGGCATATTTGGTGCCCTCCTTGCATAAACCAATCTACACTGGTTCAGGGACTCCCAGTCCCTGCTATGGTGTGAAACTGGACAAAGGAAAAAGGAGTGACCACTCCCCTGTCGATCACCACCCCAGGGGTGGTGCTCAGAGCTCCTCCAGAGGTACCCTGGGTTTTGCCATCTGGATTCATGGTTGGCAGGGAACTCTGGGAGCATCTGCGTGGCAAGTGCCAGCAGGTGACATCAGAGCCCACTCCTGATAGATGGTCACCCAGCTAGGTGACCAATCCCCCTTTCAGGGGTATTTAGGGTCTCTTTCTTGGGTGGTTCATCAGATTCAGATTGCAAGACTCCAGCAGGAATCCCCTACCCAAGAAACTACATGTGGACTCTTCAGGTCCCTACAAGCTGCAACAAAGAAGCAAGACGCTATCTGCAATATTGTGTCTCCAGCTCCTTCCATAAACTGCAACATTTCCCCGGGTCGAGCATCCTCCGAGGACAGCAACGTCTTCAGCCTGCATCAGAAGAAAGAAGGACTCTCCCTTGGGGTGAAGGAGTCACTCCCCTGCTTCTTCAGACACCAACTGCATCGACTACCAGCTGCATGGATCCCCTCTTCTGCCAAACGGCATGGATCCTGCATCATGGGTGGTGGACTGAAGTTCTCCCAATGGTCCTCTCTTCCAGCTGTCCAACTTGAGTGAATGTAAGCCCTTGCCTGCCCACCCAGGACAGGCCCCTCCAAGCACTGCGTCCTTTGCAGCTGCCACGGCTTGTGTCATTTTTTCCATGAGATCTTCGGGCATCCTGAAGCTCCAGCCCCCAGCACTCCATCCTGCGACGCACAACTCCCTGAGTGGTTCTTCTGAGACTTTCGTGTCCCCGTCCTGTGTGACTCCTGTGGGTGCTGCCTGGTCTTCTGCCTGGGTGACCAATCCCCCTTTCAGAGGTATTTAGGGTCTCTCTTTGGGTGGTTCATCATATTCAGATTGCAAGACTCCAGCAGGAATCCTCTACCCAAGAAACTACATGTGAACTCTTCAGGTCCCTACAAGCTGCAACAAAGAAGCAAGACGCCTTCTGCAATATTGTATCTCCGGCTACTTCCATCAACTGCAACATTTCTCCGGTCGAGCATCCTCTGAGGACAGCCCCGTCTTCAGCCTGCATCAGAAGAAAGAAGGACTCTCCCTTGGGGTGAAGGAGTCACTCCCCTGCTTCTGCAGACACCAACGGCATCAACGACCAGCTGCATGGATCCCCTCTCCTGCCAAGCTGCATGGATCCTGCATCATGGGTGGTGGACTGAAGTGGTCCCAATGGTCTTCTCTTCCAGATGTCCAACTAGAGTGAATGTAAGCCCTTGCCTGCCCACCCAGGACAGGCCCCCCCAAGCACTGCATCCTTTGCAGCTGCCACAGCTTGTGGCATTTTTTCCATGAGATCCTCAGGCATCCTGAAGCTCCAGCCCCCAGCATTCCATCCTGCGACGCACAGCTCCCTGAGTGGTTCTTCTGAGACTTTCGTGTCCTCGTCCTGTGAGACTCCTGTGGGTGCTGCCTGGTCTTCTGCAGGCACTCTGTGTTGCTAAGGGCCTCGTCTGACTCCTCCTCCTGGGTGTAGTCCACCAGGTCCTTCCTGGTTCCTTGCAGCACCACTTTCCGCTAACCGCGAGCTTTGCACGTGGCAAGGCTTGTTGTCGTAATCCAAAGACGCAAATCCAACTGCAATCCTCCTTCCGGCGCGGAACATCACCTGCATCCTCCAGGAACTCGACCTTGTCTTCTAGGATGCAGTGCTGACTCTCCTTCTTCACCGTCGACTCACCTCTTGCATCTTCAGCCTGGTGGGTAGGGGCTCCTGTCCTTCCTATGCTCTGCTGTGCTTCTTGGACTGGGTTCCTTTCTTCCACAGGTCCTCTTGTCCGGGAATCCACTGTTGGTGTCTTGCAGTCTCTTCTAGGTTTTTCATTCTTCTTCTCTCTTTCTAAGTGGGTGTTCTGGGGAATTTACAGTGATTTACTCCCGCTTTCCTGGTCACTGGGGTGGGTTGTGGTACTTACCTTTGGGCTTTCCTAGTACTTCCAGCTTGGGTGACCGACTTTCACAAACCATGTTTTTTACTATATGGTTTGTGCTCCCCCCTAGGATTATTTTTCTCTATTTTGATTTTCACTAATTGCACTGTTTTCTAACTGTTTAATGCCTATTTCTGCATACTAGTGCATGTAATTTGTGCATTACTTACCTCCTATGAGTGTATAGCCTCTATAGTATTTTTGGTATTTGTGTCACCAAAATAAAGTACCTTTATTTTGCAACACTGAGTGTTTTCTTTCATGTGTTTGAGTACTAAGGGGCAGATTTAAACTCTGTTTGTGCCGTTTTTGCGCCATTTTGTATGATGCAAATTTGGTGCAAACTGTGCTCCATATTTATATTTAGGTACTAGAGCCAAAATTTCAAAGTTAGCGTAATTTTTTTAATGCGCCCAAACACCTTGCATCCTTTTGCTTCAATGATGTACAAGGTAGGTGTTCTCGTCCAAAAAATGACGCCAACCCCCTAGTGCCATATTTAACTCCTGATGCAAAAATGACGCATAACTAAGAAGTGGAGTGAAAAAATGATGCAAACCACAATTAGCGCCCAATTCTAATGCCTGGGTCACACCAGGCATTAAAATGGGGCCCACTCATCTCTACATAAAAAAAGTCACAGAAGCAACATTGGCAACCTACAGGACAAGATGGAAGTATTACTGCTCCCGCTTGGGATACATCACAGTGGACAGCAACCACAGCAGCTCCCTCCACCACCATGGCAGCAACAACAAACACCACCACAGCCCCCACAAATGCAACGCAGAAGGCAGGAGAAGATATTTTGGCAGAGGACAACCCTCCTTGGCCTCAGGAACAAGACCTCCTCTGGACTTACCGTCTCAATGGGAGTCCATTCTTCACCTGCTGCACCACACTGAGCCAGACATCGCAGCCAGGCTACAAACTCCATATAACATACCACCCATCACAAAGCTGCTGGCTGTCCTGCAAATGCTGGCATCTGGCGCATTCCAGACAACAGGTGCACTTGTTGCTGGTGTGTCACAAATCAAACACAAGAGTACGGGGTTCACTTTATTATAGAGGAGCTACTGACAGGGGAAGGATCCCTCGGAGTTCCTAGAACTTATTAGATGAGTTAGTAGTGTTGAATACTGTGGAGTGTCATGTGTTTATAGTCTGGGGTGTTTCCTTTACGGATTAGGTGGTCTCACACACTATATAGTGTCATGCTTCATCATATGACCACCTTGCCCCACCCAGGTAGGACAGTGCCACTTGTGCGGACCCAACCTCACTGTTAAAGGAACAGGAGGGAGTGCGTGAATTTTAACTGTTCTGGAAAATGTGGGAGCCAGCTAAGCTAGGGTATACATAAAAACACCTAGACAGTCACCTTGTGTGAGAGTACACTTTTTAATAATGGTGTCTGCTGGTGTGATTAAAAACCAAAAAATGGGACACCTCTGTGAGAGCAAGGACTCACTGTGTCGCCTATCTAGAAATGGCCAACATGTTTCTGCCTTCTATAATGAGCCACGGAAAGTCTTGGGGCATTCATCAGGGCCTCGGATCCCTAAGCCTTATGCAGTGTAAGCAAAAACTACTCCATTCAAGGTGAGTGAGTGTGGGAGGGTGAGAACAAGAGGTAAAGGGCCTACCTTAAACAAGGAATTACCTTGTTTAGGCCTGAAGGAAACAAAGCATATAAATTGGTATGTGAAACACAACACTACACAACACAGCACACACAAACATGACAAGGCAAGCAAAAGTCGTTCAGTGCACACATGTGTGAAATATATCCAAAGAGGAATGAGAATCTCCTACCCTATACCTGAAGGCTACTAGCCCCAGGATTCCAGGAGGGGGAGTGTCCCCTTATTGTCACACACTAAGGAGAAGATAGACAGGGCAGTAAGAACATGAAAGGTATGAAGGAATATAGAGAAAAAAAAAGGGCTGCTGCCTGGTTGTAATTCACACTTATTACGGGGTTAACAATTGTAAGTGCCAGGATGCATAATATATGATCCCAACGGGGGCAGGTAAACACTACATATAGGAGATATACCGGGAAAAAGTGTTTCTCTGTTTCTACAACCTGCTCTCCGCTGGTAAATAGAAGGATATGAGGATATAAGCGATACCCCCGTGGTCAGAGGCCTAATGCTGGTGAAAGAAAATAAATTAAAAAGATCTTATCTGTGCCAAGGATGTCGCCGTATACCACAAGAAACGTTCTCACTCTCAACTCCAAAGTTGTTACGACTCTGTCGTCCCATTTCTATGGGGCGCTGTAAGTGGACTGTCGGAAGCCTGGGAATCCCCTTAAACACTTATCTAGAGTCCCTTGCTGACTCCTGTTTGTTTCTCTTTTCTCCATGGTACACTTGTGTAGTTCTACATTTGCTTCCTGGGACTGCAAATCCCATAATGCACAGCCTGGTAGTCAGGAAAGCCCGGATTCTGTTTCCCATTGTTTTCTATGGGAGAAGTCCAGTTGCTCCTTTTCACTGGATCCTCTCCTCCAGGACTTGCAATTGTCTGAAATTACACACACCTGAGACCTCTCCTGTGCAGCCCAGCTTGGAACTGCTTATAAGCAGCCATTTCCTCAAGATCCCCGTTGTGCATTGGAGTTCGATTCCTTTGTGTTACAGACCCCTTATCGGATGGTGTTCCAGTTTTGTTCCTGTTCTGTTCCAGCTTGATCCTGTTTCCTGTTTCTCTGCCCTGCTCCTGCCTTGTTTCAGCCTGAACCTGCTCTGTTTCCCAGTCCTGTTTACTACTCATTCCTACTCCCTGTATTCCAGTCCTGTCCTTGCCTGTTCCAGCCAGAGCCCGCTCTCAGTTTCCCAGTCCTACCTCTGTTTGTTCCAGCCAGAAGTTTGCACCCTGTTTTCAAGTCCTAGTCCTGCCTTTACTTCAGCCTGAGCCTGTTCCCAGTTCTTGCCTCTGCCTCTTTGTTTGTTCCCTTCTGTTTCTGTTTCTTCTTGGTTCTTTGTGTCTGGTAAGTCTTCACCAGTGTATAAGTGTCCTCCTTTGTACTGGGGTTGGCTCCTGGTTTCCAGGAGGCAATTCCAGCCCCCATCCTTGTCTAGTGTTATACGTTGTCTTTCGTGCCTAACAGTGACAGTGTGCTATTGCTGTTTTCTCAGGAATCGCCACTGTGTTTCCAGCTGGACCCACAAGAGCGTGTCCTGTGTATATAAGTACTATCCTTGTTTGTGCTCTAGGGTCCAGAGACAGAATCACTTCTGCTGCCTCCTTTCTATGGGGCTGGCAGGGTGACTATCTTTAAGAGCAAACTGCACAGAGGCATTGAGATTCCCTTTTACTGTGGGAGGTTCTGCGCCTCACTCTGTGTACAACCTCAGCGTGTTTGTCCACTAGTAATCCGTTTCCTATTTGTTCACACAAGGGTTGCTCTGCTTTTACTTTCCTGTTTCCTGTGTCTGTCCATAGCTGTCCTTTCCCTGTATTCCTTTAGCTGCTCTTCTGCCCCAGTACACTACCTCTTTAGGATATTCGGTGACCTCAAGGGTTGTCCCAACCAGAGTCCTGATCAGACCCGCCCAAAACCGTGACAGAATGCACGACCCAAACATTTCAAGCTCCCCAGGCAGCAAAGGCACACACAGACCTAAAATGCTTTCCTGTCATGTTAAGACACCCCTTTCTAAACCTAGACATTCTCTGAAGACCTCTAAAAAAGGCCTTAGTTTAAACGATAGACTTGTTAAAGAAAATCAAAGATTACAAATGCAGTACTACATTGCGTGGCTTGCTGATCCATCAATGTTCAACTATTATAATATCTGTGATTATGACCCCCAATCCCTGTCTGTAGAAGAATTACAAAGTAATAATGAGTTTTTGGAGGTTCTGTTACCTCAAACAGGGGAGAATGTTCCTAACAGTGAAAGTGCTTTTGCTACTTCTGCACAAGACATTTACTCTCAAGAAAACCTGGTTAATTCCTTGCCTCATGCTAGTGCATCCCAAATTCACCTCCAGGACTCTGTCAAAACAAAGAACCCTGACACTGTTCAAGAAGCCACACTAGGGATTCCCTTGTTTTCTGTTGAGTGCTTCAGCCCATCTAGGCCAGTTTCTAAGAATTCAAAGTGCAGTGCTGACTCTTATAAAGACCTACCAGTCCCTCAGAGCTTTCAAGTCAGCAGGCTAGATCCTGTATCTAAGGGATCAGTAAAAACTGTGGGATTCTTTAGTTCAACTCAAATGGCTTGTGCTCCTCCCAAATTGGATGACAGTACATCAGTCTCAATTCCTAAGTGTTGTGCTGACTCATGTAAGGATCTACCAGTCCCTCAGTGCTTTCAAGTCATCAGGATAGAACCTGTATCAAAGGGATCAGTAAAGACTGTGGGATTCCTTAGTTCAACTCAAAAGGCTTGTGCTCTTCCCAAACTGGATGATAATACACCAGTCTCAATCCCTAAAAGCTCTGCTAAACCCTTTTCCATTCTGAGTGGGTTTGATAACAATATGGACATACACACACTAAAAAAGCAGTTTTGGCAGATTAAAAGGCAGATATTGGACTTCTATGATGAATATGTTGTAACATACACAAGAAATCGTGCACGTGGGCTCTTTTCATCAATGCATATTTCACTGTTGCCAGAACCAGACATTCTGTTTATCTGTAAGGTAGGAGAAGTAACAGAGCAGCTGATGGAAGCTACTGCAAGGCAATTTGAAAACCTGAAAAAAAGAGAATGATCACCAGCTTTGGCTTAAAGAAAAGTATGCTACTTTGTGTGCCTCTCCAAAGACTTCTATAGAGCAGATTGTCCCTTCTATTAATGACAGTCAAAAGACAGCTCCAGTTATAAATATATCAGCCTCTTCTTCAGACTCTCTCTCAGCCTGTAGTTCCCCAGTGAAAATTCCTGTACAGTTGATTGAATCTCTGATATCTCTGAGAGATTTGACACCTCTTGATTCAAAGGATGGATCAGAGTCTTCAGAAGGAAGTGTCTCAGCCCCTCTATCAGAACAAATGAAGCCAAAGGAAGAAGAGAGTTCTGATGCAGACTCCAATAGCTGCACCTTAAGAAACCAAGATATGACTTTGCTGGAGATTAATGGCAAGTTGTGCAACAGTGTTGAAGAATCTGAATCTAGTGATGACAGTGGTTCCTGCCTTGCCGTGAACAAACCCGCAGATAGTGCTGTTCAAATGGCGCACACACCAGAATTTTCAGATTGTGGGGATACTCCTACCCTTTCAAACAATATCATAGAATTTTCAGATAATGAAGAGACAATTCCTGTTTCAAGTGAACTAATGGATTTTTCTGACCGTGAAGAAATACCCGCAATTACTAAGAATGTAATGGACTTCTCAGAAAGTTTAAAAATCTCTTCTGTGTCAAAGCAAACAGTGGAGATTTCAGACAAGGAAGAAAGCCAGCAATCTGAAACTAAACTGCCTGTCATAAGAAATGAGAGCCTTCTCCTAGAACTGGACACAGTTGCAGCCTCAACCACTGATCCTGACGTACTGTCCCTTGCCACTGTGTATCCTGTTTCCAGCTCAACGGTTACTGAAGAACAGATCTTTGATCTACCGGTATCTGATCTTGATGTAAAACCAGCCACAGCAATGTCACCTGCTGTGTTCCTGAAATTAAAGACTCCTGAAAACCAGCAATCTGAAACTGAAGCTCAAGTACTGAATGATGTACTATTTCCCACTAAAACTAAAGACTTGAATTTGAATCTTGTAGTCCAAGATCTGATGATAAGTACTGTTCTTAGTGTTTTATTGCAAGAAACCATCATCAATTCAAAAGCTAGAGCTGAAAATGTAGGTAACAGTGTAAAGGTGATTTCTGAAGAGTCTCCAGTTCTATTTCTTTCCAAAGAACAACCTTTCAATGTTAACAGAGTTGAAGATCAACTACCTGTAGTAGAAACGCCTTGCAATGAATTTCTGATACCACGAACACTTCACAGAGCACTTGCAATGAAGAAATCCCAGTCTTCTCTGAAGATCACCCTAAAGAATTAGTTTGTGGAACTTCTACGTTTTCAGATGTTAATCCAGTTTCTAAAGACTTGAAAACTTTTGTTGCTCCTGAATTTGAAACTCCGAAGTCATCCAAGATGAAAGACAGTTCTGACTTTTTCAAGTTTACCTTGAGAACACCAGTTACCCATGTCTCCCAAGTCTCTAGGCTTTGCAAACCTCAGACCACAACCAATGCAAATACTGCTGCAGAAACAGACATATCCTGCTTGTCGGAAGGTGTCACAGACCTGACAGTTACTAATACGCCAATTATCTCCTCCAAAGAAGAAAGTATTGAACAGGAAACTAATGTCATAAAGAATACCGCCCATAATGCCATTCCAGATCTCCTTGCTCCTGAATCCACTTCACCAGAAACCAACTCCATTCACCACTCCCATATCACTCGAACAATCAAGAGGAAAGACATTGGAGCCCATATGGGTATTAATACATGCTTTGTTCATTGGAAGATTCACCTATGGCAGGACTGTAAACTTATCCACCAAAGTTGGTGTTGGATTTTCTTGCTGTGGTTTTTCTTCTTCAACTTTTTTCAGCCAAAGGATCACCTTCCCTTCTTGAGCAGACTGGTGGGAGGGGGTATACTGTTACGACTCTGTCGTCCCATTTCTATGGGGCGCTGTAAGGGGACTGTCGGAAGCCTGGGAATCCCCTTAAACACTTATCTAGAGTTCCTTGCTGACTCCTGTTTGTTTCTCTTTTCTCCATGGTACACTTGTGTAGTACTACATTTGCTTCCTGGGCCTGCAAATCCCATAATGCACAGCCTGGTAGTCAGGAAAGCCCGGATTCTGTTTCCCATTGTTTTCTATGGGAGAAGTCCAGTTGCTCCTTTTCACTGGATCCTCTCCTCCAGGACTTGCAAGTGTCTGAAACTACACACACCTGAGACCTCTCCTGTGCAGCCCAGCTTGGAACTGCTTATAAGCAGCCATTTCCTCAAGATCCCCGCCGTGCATTGGAGTTCGATTCCTTTGTGTTACAGGCCCCTTGTCGGATGGTGTTCCAGTTTTGTTCTTGTTCTGTTCCAGCTTGATCCTGTTTCCTGTTTCTCTGCCCTGCTCCTTATTGTTCCAGCCAGAGTCTGCTCCCTATCTCTTAGCCTTGTACCTCTTTGTTTTTTCGAGAGCCTGCTCCCTGTTTCTCTGCCCTGCTCCTGCCTTGTTTCAGCCTGAACCTACTCTCTGTTTCCCAGTCCTGTTTACTACTCATTCCTACTCCCTGTATTCCAGTCCTGTCCTTGCCTGTTCCAGCCAGAGCCTGCTCTCAGTTTCCCAGTCCTATCTCTGTTTTTTCCAGCCAGAGGTTTGCACCCTGTTTTCAAGTCCTAGTCCTGCCTTTACTTCAGCCTGAGCCTGTTCCCAGTTCTTGCCTCTGCCTCTTTGTTTGTTCCCTTCTGTTTCTGTTTCTTCTTGGTTCTTTGTGTCTGGTAAGTGTTCTATCAGTCTTCACCAGTGTATAAGTGTCCTCCTTTGTACTGGGGTTGGCTCCTGGTTTCCAGGAGGCAATTCCAGCCCCCATCCTTGTCTAGTGTTATACGTTGTCTTTCGTGCCTAACAGTGACAGTGTGCTATTGCTGTTTTCTCAGGAATCGCCACTGTGTTTCCAGCTGGACCCACAAGAGCGTGTCCTGTGTATGTAAGTACTATCCTTGTTTGTGCTCTAGGGTCCAGAGACAGAATCACTTCTGCTGCCTCCTTTCTATGGGGCTGGCAGGGTGACTATCTGTAAGAGCAAACTGCACAGAAGCATTGAGATTCCCTGTCACTGTGGGAGGTTTTGCGCCTCACTCTGTGTACAACCCCAGAGTGTTTGACCACTAGTAATCCGTTTCCTATTTGTTCACACAAGGGTTGCTCTGCTTTTACTTTCCTGTTTCCTGTGTCTGTCCATAGTTGTCCTTTCCGTGTATGCCTTTAGCTGCTCCTCTGCCCCAGTACACTACCTCTTTAGGATATTCGGTGACCTCAAGGGGTGTCCCAACCAGAGTCCTGATCAGACCCGCCCAAAACCGTGACAAAAGTAGGCTCTCGTTGCTCGCCTAGATCGTCCCCTTGCTTGACCACTTGAGGTAATGGCCCTGCGTGAGGGTGGAATATAAGGAGATCAGAATGGTTCAAAATGACGCGCAAACCGCGTAATCACCGCCACCGGCCTGGGCTGGATCTCAGGGCCCGGGGCGTGGTTGGATACGGGGCATCAACGTGAACAGTCACGTGACACTGCGTTGCTCTAAGCCTGCTGGGAAACGTAGTTCCCAGCAGTCCCGGTGACGTAATTGCAGCCCTCTCGCAACTAGCAAGATAGGCACGTGCACAAGGGGGTGGTTGGACAGGAGGGAAAGAATGCTGGAGGAAAAGAAAAAAAAAGAAAAAAGGGGGAAAGGGAAGAAGAAGGGAGGGAAAGAAAGGATGCAGACAGAGAGGGGTGAGACAAAAGATAAAAAGAGGGAAAGAAATGGAAAGCCGAAGAAAGAAGAGGAAGGAGGGGGTGAGGGCACAGACATTAGAGGATAAAAAGAAAGGGAAGAAAGAGGGGAGGTGGAGAAAGGAGAGTTTGTTCAAAAAGAGCAATGGAGAGAAAAGTGGGAATAGGGTGCAGAAAAATATGTAGGACTGGGGTGAGAGACAGAAGGAAAAAAGAAGAGGACGAAAAAGAAAGAAGGAAAGAGAGGGGAGTGGAGGGAGGGGGTGAGGAACAGGGGCTGTGGGGGAGGGTAGAGAGAGAGGGGTCACCTGTAGACAGTTATCCACTGGACTAGTATATAGTACACCATGGTTTGGCTGTATGCCATGACTTTGGAAAAGGAGATCATTTGTTAGGTGAAAACCACTGGATCTCATTGTTCAATCCATTTGTATCCGAGTGTAGTCTCCAAATCCACTGCTGTTCACAGAAAAAAAGCTTCTATGTCATATTTCTTGTCGTGGGAGGCAGGTGCTCTAGAACGGTCCACATCAGATCATCTGGGGAATGGTTACTCAGAAGAAAGTGGCTTGTAAGTTTTGTGGCGTCACATTTGCATCGGATAGTGCTCCTGTATTCACAGATACGGGTGCCAACCTTCCTCCTTGTCATTCTGATATATTTAAGCTGGCAAGGGCACTTGATCATATAAATCACATTCTTACTGTTGCAATTTGTGAGTGATTTCAGGACCCAAGGGGTTTTAAGATCAAGGTGTACCGTGGTGGAATTCTGTGTGAACCGGCATACACTACAGTTGCCACACAGGTGGTGGCCCATGGGAGGTGGTAGGTGCCAGAGTGTTGTCTGTTTGTTAAGAGGTTTAGATGCGGGTCTTGTGTGAACCACCATGTCACGTATATTGGTGGCTCTCTTGAAGGCATGCAAAGGTTGTTGTAAATGGAGGCCTCCAGATGTCAGGATCTTTCAGTCATCTCGGATGAGTTTTTGAATCTTGTTAGATAGTGGGTTGAATGTGGTCATGCACACTATCTGTTCCATCTTGGGTTTGTTTATGCGTGGTTGCAACAGTTGGTCTCTATTGTTGTTGCGTGCTCTTTTATTGGCTCTTCTGACAAGATGTGTGGGGTAATCTTTTTCTTCAAGTTTAGTGGACAGCTTGTTAGCATGTTTTATTTAATCTGTAAGGTTGGAGCAGTTCCGATGTAAACGTAAGAATTGCCCCACGGGGAGGTTTTCCCTCAAGGACCATGGGTGGAAGCTCTGAAATTGGAGAAGGTTATTGCGATCTGTGGGTTTATAGTAGACCTCTGTGGCTAAGGATCCATTTTTTTCATAGATTAGTAGATCCAAGAAAGGCAGTGGATTACCACCTATTGTCATGGTAAACTTCAGAAATGGGTTAGCCGTGTTAAGCCAGTGCGAGAACGTAAGGGCCTCATCTCTGGTTCCTGTCCAGATCAATAGAATGTCATCTATGTAACGTTTCCATAGTTTGATCTGCCCTAGGAACGGGTTATCATCATGGAGAACCAATGTATTTCGATACTGTCTACATACAGGCAGGCCAGACTAGGGGCAAAAGTACTGCCAATCGAGGTCCCCTGCATTTGTAGATAAAAGATGTTTTCAAATTCGAAGTTGTTCCTTGTTAGTGCAAGGTGTGCTAAATCGAGTACAAATTCAGGGGGTGTTCGTGTAACGCCTCTGTTTACTTCGAGGAGGTCGCATATAACCCCCAGAGTTGCTTCCTGGGGGATATTCGTGTAGAGTGATTCAACGTCCAGCGTGATCAGGAGTTCCCTGGTTTTGTCAAAGGATACAGAGTCTAGCAGGACCAGGACATCGATAGTGTCTTTTAAGTAGGTAGGGATTTGTTTCACTAGCGGTTGTAAGAAGAAATCACAGAACTGGGAAAGTGGCTCCAGGACAGAGCCAATCCCAGACACTATGGGCCTACCAGGTGGAGGAATTTTTCCTTTGTGTACCTTAGGCAGAATGTAAAAGTGAGGTGTTTTAGGGTTAGATTGTGTCAGAAATGCTGCTATGTATGGCTACTGTGTTGTTTACACACCTGACACCATTGTGGAGTAAGGACTTGTCAGGTCCCCTCGATAAATAGCACACTGCTACAAAGATGCACTACACATGGTATATGTATACTGAGCATCATTTAAGAATCCTAATTAGATGTCCCAGGTCCTTGAGTCAATACCCAAGATTGTCATGTCCAACAACACAGTGCAATAAAATCTTAGCACACGGCCAGGAACTCACACTATATCACAAACATGTCTAATTCACCAATCCAACTCCAACTAACAACTGCCATGGTATATTCAAAACCTGTTTCAAGCTTTAACAACAATTTTCCTCTGTTACTTTTGCAGCAGATCAGAGTTACGGCATACAGGCATGGATCATGACCCCATTTGCTAACCCTAATGCAGCAGAAGAGTGTGAGTACAATGAGGGACACCATCATACATGCAATTTGGTGGAAAGCACATTAGGCATCCTCAAATCAAGATTCAGGTGCCTGGACCTGACAGGAGGCAGCCTCCTTTATGCCCCACCCATTGTATGCAAAACTATTCTTACATGTGCCATCCTGCACAACATTTGTATACAAATGAATGTGCCATTGTACGACCAGGTTGCTGCCCCCCCTGAGTAGGAGGATATGGTGCTGATGATTTGGAGGGGCAACAGCTCAACACAGCTGCTGGGGTACGCCAGAGACAACACATTGTTGAAAACCTCTATTCATAAAACCACAGAAATCACTATGTAATTATTGTAAATAAACATTTCTTTTTTCACCAATTCTGCCTTGGTCTAGCCATTCTCTACAACATATACCATAAGGATGTGACTCTAACCTCAGGAAGCATGTAACAAACACTAAAGTGACAAGTATTGTACCAACATCAGATGTGATGTAAGAGATTATACTGCCTCCATCTCACATATCACTTACAGCCTATTTACTGGTATGTGACAACTGAAGGACTCAATCCATGGACCACTACATATTTTGTACATTCGTGTGGCCAACCTGCAATACCATAGCCCATCACACCCAACTACAACATGGCCTAAAAGGATGTATGTAAGGGGCCCAAACATAAGGTAGAGGTTGTTAAGAAATTGATTTTAAGTTATGTTAAAACTGGACAGTGTCACAAATCAGTGTGATAGTTGCAATGGTTGCATGGATCATGTGTGACAAGAGGGGACTTCATAGGTAATTATGGTCATCATCATTAGCTTAGGGATAGTAACCAATAGTAGAAGTAGAGCCTGCATAGTCTGTCCATGGGATATATTCCTGCAACTGCCATGGGGCTCAACCTTGACACATGGTAAACCTGACCGCACTTATTGCACACACATGCCTGTGGAATGCACATTGGGTTGGATGAGAGATAATGCAGCTAGGGCTGCAGATACCATATACAAATACAACAACTACTGGCAAGAGCACTGAGTTAATTCCACAATGCATAATCAAAGTATAGACTGGGTGAAGTGTCGGCAGATTGAGGTACACTCACTATGTACCTAAGATGTACACTTGTCAGACAAAGATGCTGTCTTCACATATTTAAATATGAATACAGATGTGTGGCTGTATCTACTAGATAGCAACAGTTAGCCCATCATCAACAATGCCTGATCTGTGTTTGCATCTTTAAAAAGTATGCTCTGTATGACAATATCACACATCACATAGCAAAACGCAACACTCAGTCTTACTCACAAATACACAACAATTGCATGGTACTAACTGTAATAATGTATCCCGTATAAGTTTTGGACTCCTAATTCACAATCTGGTGTGGGTGTGTTACTGTGTGTTGCATAGTCCAATACTATCGGATACCCAGTATCACATTGAGTTGGAGTACACCTAGCCATGTAAGTAGGTAGTCTTCAAAAGATAAATACAGCACTGGGATGATTTCTATCCTCTACATCATTCAGTCATGGTAAGAGGTAGCTAGGTTGTGGGATGCTGATAGAATTGCATAACCATGTTCCATGGAGGATGTGGATGGACAGCTCTGAGATACCCACTGAAAGTTCAAAATAGAACACACCATGTCACCTGGAGACTACACATGTACCGTTCCATAAGTCATGATATGTGTGCGTGGTACTCATTCCATCTCACAAATACCACCAAGGGTAAGGGAACTAACACGTTGCTAGTAGTAGGCTACATGCTAACATCACCCAAGTCATATGTTGGATTCTGTCCCTACATCACCAAATAATGTTGTTGGAGAAGATGTGTACAAAGCGGTAGCAGCCAAATATCAATGAAGGACACATTACATTTTTTAACTGTAATGCCTGAAAAAAGAGGATAATGAACAGACATACTCTGAAACAGACGGTGCAACACATCATTGCCTGCAGGTCTATCCTACACATGTGTATATTGAGGCCGTCCAAGTATGTACACGACCTAGACATGTTTGGCACTAGCATAACATGGTATTTGGCCTTAACCTGCCACCATGACAGGAGCCTGTCAGATACAACACCATATGTACCATGCCATTAGTGGATCATTGAAATCACTAAAGTTGTACAAACCCCAAACATGCTGCACATGGAAACAGATAATGAGTTCTATGAATGAGACATGCCCTACATGTGCAAGCAGCCGAGCTCTGTACCTGAGAGGGAAAGGTCTGACATCAAGTGCCGCTTAGCAGAGCATCACATCATGGTCTGTAGGACCACAGTTGTGCATGTGTATATCTACTGGGGAGTCTGCATAGGCTGCTGAGTTCCAATCATTAATAGCTGAGATCCCAGCTCTATTAAGCCACATACCACTGCCCTGACTACATCAACAAATGACATTGTCAACTGCCCGATGTATCTGCACAGGGGAAAGAACAAAGTGGAGCACCATAAGCCTGCAGCTTCTCATTCAAACATGTGTTTCTGTAGCCATACATACTCACACAGTGATGATGAAGGGTAGGCCTGCAATGTATGCCACACTGCAACAATGGTATACCGTAGCACAGCAGAGTATGTGACAGTAATGACAAACATGAACCTGACAATTCTGAGTGTCCATTTGGAGGCTGGCACACATATATAACATATCTTAGCACACATTTACCACCATAATGGGCCTGGCATAGTAACATAACAGGATTCAGTACAAAAAACAACCTAGCACTACATTAATGGAATAGGTAGCACAAAGCCTGTGACATTTACAAATTGTCTACACGTGTTCTGATATACAGAAATATAGGTGCCAGTGGTGTGACTGCAACAGTTTAATGCCAACTTCTGTTCATGCTGGAAGACTGTACAGTGACCTTGAACATCCCCTTAAGACACCAATCTTGTAATGTGTTACTTAAATGCACTCACACTTGTTGCTACACACACACACACACACATGGCATATAACATATATCACTAACACAAGTGTACATGACATCACAAGCAACTGAGATGCATGGGCAACCACATGGCACAAGTGTACCTGAGCAACAAGACAGAGCATCCAACTACAAACTTCAGAGTTAACACACAATGCCACATAGCTTGTCAGGGGAAATGTGATGTAAAAGCAGTCCAAGTACACTTGGTGACACATGCCTGAGCATGTGTTGGAGCAAGACCATCTTATATAATCAGTAACAGGTATGTTTTAATACTACTGTCACAGAGACAACTATGTAGTCCACCTACACATTCAGAAACATACACATATGTCCACACAGAGCACACATGACCCAATATATATGTGGACACACTGTAGGTACACATGCACGTATGCACAAAGTAAGAGTGATTGCATGCAGCTGACTCCGAAACACACTTATTGGTAGAACAAACCTATCTCACCCTTACCACATTGCTGCATGGACTTTCACATGTAGCCATACCCCACATACCACATTGCAGCACAGCCCATGTAATATGTTTATTGAATCAGAGTGCACTCAAGGATAATGCAAAAAAACATGCAAACTAGAAATGAGGCATAAAATATGATGCAAATGCATCAAAAACATTCACCAACATGTAGAAAATTACACATGGGCCCTTAGTGGGAATTTAACGTTCACACTCCTCTTAATGCACCCATGTGAGAAATCGACATCTAACTGTCATGTGTCGTTATTTTTCACCCATACGCACAAACCATACAAGTCCAATCATCAAAACGATGCCTAGCCCCCAGAAACTCAATCAAACGTCCACAGGCTTTTTGATGCCCGGACCTGATGGAATCGCCACATTAACATCATGTGTCAATAAAAATGACGCATGGGCGTCATGCATGTATTAAACAACGCATAAGCCCAATGCGTCAAATAAAAATACACATTACTGAAAAACGTGACGCACACGCCCATGAAGTGACGTAACAGGAAATCCTGTCTATAAGCATGGTACAGTGAGTGTAGTTTCACTTTCTCTTTACAGACTGCTACTCTTTGACCGTGTGTGGTTGTGTTTCTGAGATGGTGGATGATTGTTAAAGTGTTTTGTCAACTTTGTAGTGTCCATTGTGCTGTGTGCTGTGTTTTTGTGTAGATTTGGTAAAATAACTTGTATTTTGTGTAGTGATTGAACAGTTTTGTCATTGTATTGTGGGGTATCTGTCTAGGTGAGTTAAGTAGTAGGGGTAGTTGTGTTTAGTTAGTTGGTTTAGGTTTCCTTTATTTTTTTTGTTGCATTTTTGGTCAACTCCATTCACCAGTGGCTTTGTCCGGCAAAGGGGGGATGAGCAGGAAGTCTGCGGATGAGCTTGGGGGTTATATGGCTGATGGCCCACTATCTCCCAATGATGCTACAAATGGGTGGCCAGGTGACCTTTGGATACCGGACAGATGCCAGGCAGCTGCGGTGAGGCAAGATGCTCCACCACCTGAGGCGCTTTTACAACACTGGACAGAATGGCGCATTTACAAAACTAGACGGAATGACCACCAGATCAAGCATCGTTGGGCAGATCTGGTGGCAAGGGAGCAGGATCTGCTGGATCACTTGGGGATAGAGATTGGCGATACTGTTGGTAAGTCTCCCATTGGCATACAATGTACTGTTTGTTGCTTTTGAATGACAGTAGCAGATGGTATGGAGTGCTGCATGCAATGCTTGTGAACATGTTGTATTCAACCGGTATGAAGAGTCACTGCACCAGTTCAGGCCTGGAGTTCACATGTCCAACAATGAAGCCAGTGCAGGTCAGATGTTTGATGAATCCTGCACATCCATCACAAAGACATAAATGTCAGAGCCCATAGCGCCACCTTTGCACCAGCATTGTGTCATGTAGTAAATGCTAAGGCAGTGCTACCCTACCATTTTTCCCCTGATTGTGTCAACAAAGTGGCGCAAAGCATGCGTAGCACAACTTTGTCAACATTTCACACACATAAGCCCTGCCCCACGCATAATGTTTGCATGGGGGGGTGTTCCCACCCTAAAGGGACAATGAACATGGCGCAATTGTATCAATTAGATAACTTTGCCACATTAGTCACACAATTTTTAACACATGATCATTGCAGACATTTAACAGAGCCTCACTTCATTAACAATGCACCTCTGGTTGCCTTGCAGGACTAGCATAAATACTTAAGCCATATGTATGATTTCCATCAACTCTACATCAGCTGAGAGAATGTATGATCTGTGGGCATATATAAATGTCTGAGAAGGAACCCTATGTACTCAGCTGAAATTGCCATGCTCTATTTGAACTGCAGAGTGCATCTATTAGCCTTCACATGAATTGATGTTGTAGGAAGATACCAGTTTCATGCTGTGATTTGTATCTGACTATGCACAGACATGGTATTGATTGAGGGGTGCACTGAGGCCCACATGGACAGTATAGCTGTAATTGGTGCAGCACCACTCTAGTCCTATAGGCCACTTTGTGTCATTAGGGAAGGCCATGTAAGGGATCTTGAACATGAATTGGGAAGAGACTACTGGCAGTTCCATGTTCCAGTTCATTATCTAACACAGACAGCCTATACCTCCCCCATACTACACAACTGTGCAGAGTCCAATCCACTGGCCTACAGCTCCTCACTGACAGTATGGGGCTGCACTGCATCAGCTCCATCTCTGCCACATCACTCACTGACCTACAACACCAGATGCATCCTCTGACCACAGAGCAAGTGTGTCTGTGTTGAGCGCTATTTATATGCCCATGTACGTATCCCTCACTGGATTAACAATGGTGTATAATGGCAACAATGGCAGGCCACCCACTATTTGCAATACATCCATGTTTCAACTCAGTCAATGTGCAGGTAAGTAAACCAACTTCACATGAGACCACTGCCATAGCAATTTATTAAGAGTTTCTGCATTGTGATGGCACACACATTTAGCTTTGTTCATTGAAGGATGTATTATGCCAATCCTCTATACCTTGCAATACCCACACATCCCAGGGTAGTAGTTTAACTGTGAGCTATGATAATGATTTGGATGTATCCTACATCAGTTGCAGGCAGAAATGCTATGGGTGTGACAATGGTCCTGCCACTGAAACAACCATAGCATGGCTCTCAGATGGAATATACATGATCAAACAGTCCCATATGGTAATGGAGGTATTGTGCTAAAAGACAGCTGCATGACAATGCCATACATAAATGGTGCAGGCTGAAGCACCACAGGAGTCTCTGGCCCAGTGATAATTTGTAGATGTGTGGCTCTACCTCATAGGATTGTATGTGTGATTGAGTGATCCTAGTGGTTTGTCTGTTGCTCTGATCTTCTGCTAGGATGACTAGCTCACTCCGCGTAACAAGTTTCCACTGGACTTTGTTGCCCCTTTGCAGTAACTTTGCATTTACACTAAGCAAGGTTTGCTAATCATGTCTTACAGGTGGACCAGCCCCTACAAAATTGGAGAAGTTTGAAGACCCCGATGCATCCAGTAAGTGTAAGAATGTGTGTCCTGTTAGGTAATCTAAGGTTTGGCGTGAGTCAGTCAGAAGTGTGGAATGCAATGCCAGATGTTTTAGCCTACCCAATGATCAGATATCATAGTAGGCTGGATGGTGTCATAACGGGCCCTTTTAAGAGCCACAAGCACTCCCAGAGAGTCACGTCTTGGGAGGCTCGTGGTGCGCTATGGCCAGCACCATGTATACAATGTGGTGTCAAGCCACATTTAGGCCCATATTTAACCAAAAATGAAGGATTGCGACGCTGTGGCATAATTGGCTGCGTCGCACTCCGTCATTTTCACAACACAGGGTAGCCCTATATTCAATCATATAAAGTGCACCCCTGCGTTGTTGGTAAATTTACAGCCGAGAACCAACGCAGTCACACTTGAGCCATGGTTCAAGGATGGCTGCATTGAGAGGGGGGATAGTAGTTGTGCAGGAAGGACACCCAAATCTCCAAATGCATTTTGATCTATCTCTGCATGTTGCAGGGTGCAGCACACATAGAAGGAGCAAACAACATGGGGAAATAACTATATTTCTCCACATTGCACCCTGCTAACGCCACCCCTGGCATGGGGTTAGCAAAGTTTGCGCTGGCTCAGGTGTAAGAAAACTGTAATATCTGGGGCAGCATAAGAAATGCCCCCAGCAACACCCATTGCACTAGATGCAGTCCCAGATTTACTGTTTTTTTAAATACCAGATTCAGTGCCAAATTCTGAACACACCCCATGGGGGGGGGGGCTTAGTAATGCACAATGAGGATAAATACTCTTATGTATCCTCCGTTTTGGATCTTTCAGTGGGTGATGCAATTGGCAGCACACATTTAAATTGTAAAAAATCTTTGAATATTACTTTATTGTGTTTGAAGGTGTCCCTTCCTGCACAAAAGCAATTTCCACTCAACGCAGCCATCCTTGCACCATGGGGCAAGGGTCTCTGGATTGTAGTATGTAAACAAAATGTGTCCAGGCATAGGTGAAAACACAGAGGTGAGCCATTTTAGATATCATTTGTCGCATCCCTGTGTTGTTATAAATACAAAGGACTGGGCTTCCAGTTTTCCCCGAGCATGGTGCTCCGTCTTTCACTTCATGTATGTTCCACTTTTGTAGAATGTGATTGACTTGCATACAGGTCAAGGCCCAACGTGTGCTGGCATGGAACTGTGTGTGTAAAAGGAATAGTAATGGCAGACCACATATTCATGGGTGTCTACACCTGCACACATGAATGTAGATGTGATTAACCTTCTAATACTGGCTTTCTAGTTAGCAGCCCCACTATCAAATGGCCCACTCCATGAAGAGTGGTCAGGCCTTAGTGGATCACCAGAACTGTTGAGATGATGGATAGCATGGCCATTCCCCCTTAGGATCAGGGAGAGAGGACTGCAAACCTGTGGAAAGACGTGACGCTCACAGTGTAGGTGACAGTTATGTTGATCAGGCAAGCATTTGTTCCAGCTCTGACCCATTTTGGTTAACAATGTTTTCCCCTCCTCCCACTGACAAGTACAGGATACTGGTGATGTATGTTTGGAAATAGACACAGATGAGGAGGAATTTTGCCTTTTCTGGAATGTGTGTTGTAGTGGATGTGTAATTAGATGTAGCAATTAGTAATGTTTACAGGCTCTACCCAATGCTGACACTGATGGTTGCTTGTCCTCATTTTACAGCTGCTAACATGAAAAATGTGGATAGGCACGAGTTTCACAAGAGGGCAGCACCTTACCACCACATCCTGGAAGTGGAGTCTAGATACTGCCGCATCGCTCGCCATTTCCGGTCCGAGAAAGCTACTGGAGAACGGAGGGCATTCCCACATGGGGCCCCCCACACAGCCTCCAAAGGTTAAGCAAAGAGCAAGCTCTTCAGCGGTGCAGGGGTGCACAGCTGGCCCCATCCCAACCACATCAGCTGCACTGGTTACTACACAGCCACCACTGGTTACACCACCTACTGCCAGAACTTCACACTTGCTGCAGGAGCTGCGTAGGGATGAGACCCTCTTACTGACACGTTTGGACAAGATGGAGGAGGAATCCGCAACCAACAACAAAATGTTGCAGTATATACAGAAATAAATTAAGAAGGACAAACTCTGAACTTGAACTGTATTTTGACTTCCTCCCAGTTCATTCCCCTCCCTTTTGAAGGTGATATGTATTTCATAGGGGGTTTTAGAGGGTTAGTGTTAGGTTAGTGTAGTGTAGGTTTGTAGATTAGTTAGGATAAGTGTAGTTGGGGGATGAGTGTTTTCTTCTAATGTTATTATTGGTGGGTGGGAGGGTGTGGGGATCATGTTGTGGTATATATGTGTTTTTGTTAAATACATTTTAAACAATATATATTTATATGTAGAAAATTAAATATATATATATTTGTTTAGGATGAGTTAGTACATGTATAGTATTAGTAATTGTTATCGTGCTTGTGTCTTGTTTCTCAAGGGGGTGGGGGGCCAATGTTGAGAGCGTGATGTTTAGGGGCATATTTATACTCTGTCTGCGCCGAATGTGCATCAAATATTTTGACGCACATTCGGCGCAAACCTTGCACCATAATTATACTAAGATGCCCGACCCTGCGAATGCCAAAATTCCACCGTGTGGGTCATTTACTGGATGTGGGAAACCGCCTCGTGTTAATTACATGCAAGGTAGGCATTCCCGTCCAAAAAAAGGACTTAACCGCTTCTATGCCTTGGACGAGATGATCTCGTCCAAGGCTACAGTTCCCCTGTGCCTTGGACGAGATCATCTCGTCCAAGGCACATGGGAACTTGGGGGAGTGCTAGCGTGCCCCCCGTGCACCCCCTCTCCCCCAAGGCGGGGATGGAAGGGGAACACCTTCCCCTTCCACCCCCACCCCCACCCCACCCCCCCGTGACGTCAGCGCGCGAGCGCGCGCTAATTTGTCACAGGGGCCTCCCCCATCGCGCTGGAAGCTCTGCTTCCAGCGCGATTGAAAGAGAAATGCAAAAGCATTTCTCTTTCAATCACTGGCGGAGGCCCGGAGGGGCTTCAAAGGGAAGGAAAAGTATTTCCTTCCCTTTGAAGTGTCTCAGAGGGTTTCAAAAGCCGGATTGCTTGCAATCCGGCTTTTGAAACCCCACTAGACACCAGGGATTTTTTTTTTTTACTGAAATTCACATAAGGGAGCGACCCCTTGGGCAAGGGTCGCTCCCATGGGGGGCGTTTTTTCGGGAAGGCCTTATCTGCCCCCAGGGGGGGCAGAAACCTGTAGGCACCAGGGACCATTTTTCTTATTTTTTTTTTTTTTTTATGTTTCATTTTATTTTTTTAGGTGGGGAGTATTTTGATGAGGCCAATCTGCCCCCAAGGGGGGCAGAAACCACTAGACACCAGGGAGTTTTTTCTTTGTATGAATTTCACGCAAGGGGAGAGACCCCTTAGGCAAGGGTTGCTCCCTGGGGGGGCAAATTTATTTTAGGCCATTTCTGCCCCCCCCGGGGGCAGAAACCTCTAGGCGCCAGGGGAATTTTTTTTGTTTAGTTTTTTTCTGTTTGTTTGTTTGTTTTTTTAGAGATGGGGAGCGACCCATCAGGCAAGGGTCGCTCCCCTGGGGGGCAAATTGTATTTAGGCCATTTCTGCCCCCCTTGGGGGCAGATTGGCCGATTTTTAGGTCAATCTGCCCCCAAGGGGGCAAAAACCGCTAGGCACCGGGGATTTGTTTTTTGGCGCCAATGTCACGCAGGGGGAGCGACCCCGTAGGCAAGGGGGGGTGGTAAATTTATTTTAGGGCATTTCTGCACCCCCCCCCCCGGGGCTGGCTGAGCTACAGGCCAAACTCCACAGGTAGGCACCTTGCAAAAAACACCTCTGTTTTCTGTGAAAAAATATGTTGTGTCCACGTTGTGTTTTGGGCCATTTCCTTTCGTGGGCACTAGGCCTACCCACAGAAGTGAGGTACCATTTTTATCAAGAGACTTAGGGGAACGCTGGGTGGAAGGAAATTTGTGGCTCCTCTCAGATTCCAGAACTTTCTGTCACCGAAATGAGAGGAAAAAGTGTTTTTTGGGCCAAATTTTGATGTTTGCAAAGGATTCTGGGTAACATAACCTGGTCAGAGCCCCGCAAGTCACCCCATCTTGGATTCCCCTGGGTTTCTAGTTTTCAAAAATGCGCTAGTTTGCTAGGTTTCCCCAGGTGCCGGCTGAGCTACAGGCCAAAATCCAAAGGTAGGCACTGCTTTTTATAAAAAAATGTGATGTGTCCACCTTGTGTTTTGGGCCCTTTCCTTTTGTGGGCGCTAGTCCTACCCACACAAGTGAGGTATCATTTTTATCGGGAGACTTGGGGGAACGCTGGGTAGAAGGAAATTTGTGGCTCCTCTCAGATTCCAGAACTTTCTGCCACAGAAATTTGAGGAACATGTGTTTTTTTAGCCAAATTTTGAGGTTTGCAAAGGATTGTGGGTAACATAACCTGGTCAGAGCCCCGCAAGTCACCCCATCTTGGATTCCCCTGGGTTTCTAGTTTTCAAAAATGCGCTGGTTTGCTAGGTTTCCCCAGGTGCCGGCTGAGCTACAGGCCAAAATCTACAGGTAGGCACTGCTTTTTATAAAAAAATGTGATGTGTCCACGTTGTGTTTTGGGCTGTTTCCTTTCGTGGGCGCCAGTCCTACCCACACAAGTGAGGTATCATTTTTATCGGGAGACTTGTGGAACGCTGGGTGGAAGGAAATTTGTGGCTCCTCTCAGATTCCAGAACTTTCTGCCACAGAAATGTGAGGAACATGTGTTTTTTTAGCCAAATTTTGAGGTTTGCAGAGGATTCTGGGTAACAGAACCTGGTCCGAGCCCCGCAAATCACCCCTCCTTAGATTTCCCTAGGTCTCTAGTTTTCAGAAATGCACAGGTTTGGTAGGTTTCCCTAGGTGCCGGCTGAGCTAGAGGCCAAAATCCACAGGTAGGCACTTTGCAAAAAACACCTCTGTTTTCTTTAAAAAATTTGGATGTGTCCACGTTGTGCTTTGGGGCGTTTCCTGTCGCGGGCGCTAGGCCTACCCACACAAGTGAGGTATCATTTTTATCGGGAGACTTGGGGGAACGCTGGGTGTAAGGAAAATTGTGGCTCCTCTCAGATTCCAGAACTTTCTGCCACAGAAATGTGAGGAACATGTGTTTTTTTAGCCAAATTTTGAGGTTTGCAGAGGATTCTGGGTAACAGAACCTGATCCGAGCCTCGCAAGTCACCCCATCTTGAATTCCCCTAGGTCTTTAGTTTTCAGAAATGCACAGTTTTGGTAGGTTTCCCTAGGTGCCGGCTGAGCTAGAGGCCAAAATCTACAGGTAGGCACTTCGCAAAAAACACCTCTGTTTTCTTCCAAAAATTTGGATGTGTCCACGTTGCGCTTTGGGGCGTTTCCTGTCGCGGGCGCTAGGCCTACCCACACAAGTGAGGTATCATTTTTATCGGGAGACTTGGGGGAACATAGATTAGCAAAACAAGTGTTATTGCCCCTTGTCTTTCTCTACATTTTTTCCTTCCAAATATAAGAGAGTGTGTAAAAAATACATCTATTTGAGAAATGCCCTGTAATTCACATGCTAGTATGGTCACCCCGGAATTCAGAGATGTGCAAATAACCACTGCTCCTCAACACCTTATCTTGTTCCCTTTTTGGAAATACAAAGGTTTTCTTGACAGCAATTTTTTACTCTTTATATTTCAGCAAATGAATTGCTGTATACCCGGTATAGAATGAAAACGCCCTGCAGGGTGCAGCTCATTTATTGGCTCTGGGTTCCTTGAGTTCTTGATGAACCTACAAGCCCTATATATCCCCGCAACCAGAGGAGTCCAGCAGACGTAACGGTATATTGCTTTCGATAATCTGACATTGCAGGGAAAAGTTACAGAGTAAAACGTAGAGAAACATTTATGTTTTTTTCACCTCAATTTCAATACTTTACTTTTTCAGTTGTTATTTTCTGTAGGAAACCCTTGTAGGATCTACACAAATGACCCCTTGCTGAATTCAGAATTTTGTCTACTTTTCAGAAATGTTTAGGTTTCTGGGATCCAGCATTGGTTTCATGCCCATTTCTGTCACTGACTGGAAGGAGGCTGAAAGCACAAACAATTGCAAAAATGGGGTATGTCCCAGTAAAATGCCACAATTGTGTTAAAAAATTGGGTTTTCTGATTCAAGTCTGCCTGTTCCTGAAAGCTGGGAAGCTGCTGACTTTAGCACCGCAAACCCTTTGTTGATGCCATTTTCAGGGGAAAAACCACAAGCCTTCTTCTGCAGCCACTTTTTCATTTTTTTTTTAAAAAAACAAAATTTTCCCTGTATTTTGGCCAATTTCTTGGCCTCCTTCAGGGAAACCCACAAAGTCTGGGTACCTCTAGAATCCATAGGATGTTGGAAAAAAAGGACGCAAATTTGGCTTGGTTAGCTTATGTGGACAAAAAGTTATGAGGGCCTAAGCGCGAACTGCCCCAAATAGGCAAAAAAAGGCCTGGCACAGGAGGGGGAAAAGCCCTGGCAGCGAAGGGGTTAAACACCTGTGCGCCATATTTATGCTACCACGCAAAAATCCTGCACGGCTGGTAGGCGGAGTCGGAAAATGATGCACAGCCCGATTTGCGTAAAAAAATAACGCCTGTGTCAGGACAGGCGTTAAAATGGGGCAAACACACCAGTACTTAAGGAAAACACACAGAAGCAACAGCAGAGCTCCAAAAGGAAGACATGAAGGTGCTTTTTATCCAGCATGCACAAAGACGCAGAGCACAGGACCAACACCAGCAGCTTCCACAACACCAGCAGGGACCCCAAAGGCATCGCAGAAGGCAGGAGAGGATATTTCGGACCAGGACAACCCTTCTGGGACTCCGGCCTTCAAGACATCATCCAGAGGTACAAACTCAACTGGCAAGCCATTCAGCAGCTTCTGTGCAACATTGAGCCACTGTTGGCACCCAGCTTGCAGACACCCCACATCATTCCACCAGAGACCAAGCTGCTAGCTGTACTCCACATGTTGGCAAGTGGCTTGTTTCAAACCACTGGTGCCCTGGTTGCCGGGATCTCACAGCCCTCATTCTCTGCCTTCTTACCTAAGGTATTGGATGCCATCATCTCCCTCACACCCGCCACATCAGCTTCCCCAACACACAGCTGAAGCAGCAGGAGACAAAACATGGCTTCTACCAAATCAACGGCTTCCCACACGTCCTTGGTGCCATTGACTGCACACATGTACGCATTGTGCTACCTGCTGCAACCGAGCATCTATACCGCAACAGGAAGCACACACACTCTATCAATGTGCAGGCCATTCTCGATCACCGGGGATTGATCACCAACACTGTGGCAAAGTATCCTGGGAGTGTACTTGATTCATTCATCTTCTGCCACTGCACCATCAATCAACACTTCCAGGATGGACGATATGGAAATGGCCTACTTGTTGGTAAGTACAGAAACCTACTTATATACACACAGCACAGCATCCCTGTAGGACACACAACACATACACCACTACATTGACACATGGGCAGGAAGACACTGAGGTTGTGACACTGCTAGTCATGTGTAATATCCTGACCCATTTGGATACACACCTATTGCCAAAGAACAGATCCAAATAACAACAGATGCCACTCCACAGACACAAGGGACCAATTTAAAACAACACAATGACAATGACATGGCCTTAACTGGCAGTACTACTTGGAGGATTAATCTTTCAAAATCACATCAATAACACTCAATCAAAAACCCTACCAAGCAAAAAGTACTGTGTAAGGGGTGTGTTATGTGTTTCGCTGCTGGTCAAACACTATGAGACACATAGCATGATGATAATGATTCTAATGAAGGTGACATGGAATCATTGAGGCAGTACCAATATCTCACATCACTCCTTCTCTGATATTGCCCACTACCAATAAGCAAGTGGACTGTGCTAAGAACACATATTAATGTGACAATATTGAAAGTGCACATTCCTACACATATGGCTTGAGACAATTACACATATACACAACAGATGTACAGGCATATGGACCTTCTGACTCTCAAAATGTCAACCTCACAACCAGGTAACCAGCTGAACTGTACCAGGTTCAGTAGTATAGGTCCACGTTTGAACATGAGTCAACTCGGCAAGGGCAGATAAATAGGTCTGCAGAGAACTTGTCACACATGGGATATTTGTGCATTGTCAATTGTCAACACGTCAGTGCTGACAACTCATCCCCTTCGCTGCCAGGCCTTTTCCCTCTCCTGTGCTGAGCCTTTTTTTGGCTATTTGGGGTAGTTCGCGCTTAGGCCCTCATAACTTTTTGTTCACATAAGCTACCCACGCCAAATTTGCGTCCTTTTTTTCCAACATCCTAGGGATTCTAGAGGTACCCAGACTTTGTGGGTTCCCCTGAAGGAGACCAAGAAATTAGCCAAAATACAGTGAAAAGTTTTTTTGTTGTTTTTTAAATGGGTAAAAAAAGGGCTGTAGAAAGCAGCTTGTGGTTTTTTCCCTGAATATGGCATCAACAAAGGGTTTGCGGTGGCAAGATCACCATCTTCCCAGCTTTCAGGAACAGGCAGACTTGACCTGGAAAACCCAATTTTTCAATACAATTTTGACATTTTACTGGGACATACCCCATTTTTACTATTTTTTGTGCTTTCAGCCTCCTTCCAGTTAGTGACCAAAATGGGTGAGAAACCAATGCTGGATCCCAGAAAGCTAAACATTTCTGAAAAGTAGACAAATCTCAAAATTCAGCAAGGGGTCATTTGTGTAGATCCTACGAGTGTTTTATTACAGCAAATAACAGCTGAAATAAAAAAATATTGAAATTGAGGTAAAGAAACAGTCATTTTTCTCCACGTTTTACTCTGTAACTTTTTCCTGCGATGTCAGATTTTTTAAAGCAATATACTGTTACGTCAGCTGGACTCTTCTGGCTGCGGGGATATATAGGGCTTGTAGGTTCATAAAGAACTCGAGGTACCCAGAGCCAATAAATGAGCTGCACCTTGTAATGGGTTTTTATTCTATACCGGGTATACAGCAATTCATTTGCTGAAATATAAAAAGTGAAAAATAGGTATCAAGAAAACCTTTGTATTTCCAAAATGGCCACAACATAAGGTGTTGAGAAGCAGTGGTTATTTGCACATCTCTGAATTCCGGGGTGCCCATACTAGCATGTGAATTACAGGGCATTTCTCAAATAGACGTCTTTTTTACACACTGCCTTACATTTGGAAGGAAAAAATGTAGAGAAAGACAAGGGGTAATAACACTTGTTTTGCTATTCTGTGTTCCCCCACGTCTCCTGATAAAAATGGTACCTCACTTGCATGGGTAGGCCTAGCGCCCACAAAAGGAAATGGCCCAAAACACAGCGTGGACACATCAAATCTTTTTCACAGAAAACAGAGGTGTTTTTTACAAAGTGCCTACCTGTGGATTTTGGCCTCTAGCTCAGCCGGCACCTGGGGAAACCTAGCAAACCAGCACATTTTTTAAAACTAGACACCTGTCACAGGTGTGCTGCGACACCTGATTGCAGCGCGGCAGGTTTTGACATTTTTACCACACATACTGGTTGGATTTGGCACGAGGGTGAGTGATGGTTCAGTGGATCAAATTTTATTAACAAGAGATTTCACAAAAATGAAATGCACTGTTAATAACTGAAAGGCCAAAAAACTGAACCAATGACTCACAGCTCGTGAGCTGTAAAGCCACTGCAAGGCACCAACCGCTTTACAGTCCATTCACACACCTTTCATACATGACATGCACAAGACCATTAACGCCGCCAGCCACGGGCCCAGCACATTACAACACTCGCATCGACAGACAGTGCCACTCAAGGGCCCATCACTTACATATGCCCACATGCCTGATACAGCAATCACACCAGCTGATGGGAGTGTGTGGACTGGTGTTTGGCTGGCAGTGTGTTGCAGTAGCCAACAGCAAGTCAATATGTACACTATGTACAACCTCAGCCAAGCTCCACTCCACACACAATGGCATCACTTTTTTTTTTTTTTTTTAAACAAAGAACCCACTAACTAATTAGAAATAATTACAAAACTACAAACACAAAAGCTCTAACTAAGTACATGACAGAAATGCTAACCATGAAACTGAACACATGAAAATACAAAACAGACATGAGTTTACACTCATGGTTGTTCCCAGTAGTTCTTCTGGGTGTGGTAATTCTTAAAACAACCACCCACACACAGCACAGGCCTTGAAGGACAATCTGGGCTGTACTTTCGAGTCTCCCTCTGGATACCTCTTCGAAAACACACTCTACATTTCTTAGCTGGAAAGTCTTTTTTGGGTGTGGGAGGAATGTGCTCAGCAAAGTGGCAATCTTTCAATCTAGCCACATCCTCCACCACTGCTTCTCTAGGAACTCTGGCCTGTTCCACCACAATAAGGCTCTCTATCACTGACTCCTGAAATTTCACAAATGTCATCTTTGACTCTGAAGACCTATCCTTAAACACAATAAAAGCATTAAAAGTTGCTAGGTAGAAGAAGTGAATTGCTAACTTCTTATACCAAACGTAAGACTTACGAATAGCAGTATAAGGTTCCAACCTTTGATCAACTCTATCTACACCTCCCATGTGCTTATTATAATCTAATATGCACACAGGTTTGCGCACTTCAGCAACCTGGCCCCAAACAGTCACGGGGGAAGTACTCTCATCATGGATGGTACTTAGCATGTAGACATCCCTCCTGTATGAAAACTTCAAAGCTAGCAGCTCATCACTCCGCCAGGCACTGCACTGTCCCCTCTGAAGTTTTTTACAGGCAAGCTCCCTTGGATAGCCTTTCCGGTTGCAACGAATTGTGCCACAAGCAGCAGTGTCCACTCTAAACAATTCCTTAAACAACTGCACTCCAGTGTAAAAGTTATCTACATACAAATGGTGACCTTTGTTGAACAGTTGTCTACCAAGTTCCCACACAATTTTCTCAGTAACTCCAAAAGTGGGAGGACAAGCAGGGGGGTCAATACTGGTATTCCTACCAGTGTAGTCACGGAAATTATACACATATCCTGTACTACTTTCAGACAGCATATACAATTTAATTCCACATTGTGCCCTCTTGCTAGGAATGTACTGCCTAAAAAACCAAACGACCCTTGAAGAGGACCAAAGACTCGTCTACAGCTATTTCTTTGCCTGGAACATAGACCTCTGAAAACCGATCTACAAAATGATCAAGGACAGGCCTGATTTTAAAAAGATGGTCAGAATCAGGGTGATCTCGTGGCAAGGCTAATGCATTGTCAATAAAATGCAGCATCCTAAGAAGAAGCAAATACCGATTACGACTCATTGTTGCAGGAAATATAGCTGTTGCCATCAAGGGACTAGTAGACCAATAAGAAGCCAGTGATGGCTTCCTTATCAACCCATCAAATGAGTCAAACCTAAAAACCTTTTCATCTCCTCCAAATTTGTGGGAATCCACTGGGCAGCTCTAGAGTGCGGCCTAAGTCTAGCAGCGTTGTCCCTCAAATACTGCTCCGCATACAAATTAGTCTGCTCAACAATCTCTTCCAAAAACACATCATCCACAAATAACTCAAGGAAATTGACAGGCAAAAAGTTCTCTATATTGACTCTACACCCCGGGAGAGCAGTAAAGGCAGGCAACTCTCGCTGCTTCATGTTTGGGGCAACCCAGAGTTCAGGTCTTCTAACGGGAAACCTTTTAGCCCCAGGTTGCTGCACTAATGGCACATCAGTGACCTCGTCTGAAACAGGACCTTCATCTGCACTGAGTGTGGCTTCCTCATCAGAAGATTCCTCTCCGAGAAACTTCACTGCCAGAATCTCTCACTTCCTCCTCTGCCTCAGATGCAGAGTCCGTCTCATAATCATGATCATAAAATGACTCAAAAAGCATACCAACCACCTGCTGAGCGGTCATCCGGCGGCTAGCCATGATCTTTCCTACGAAAATTAACTGGACAAATGCACCACCAACAACCAGCACTGTGTAAGATAAATAATAAAGTGTAGCTTTATTAGTAAGAGTTATAAACTCAAAAACTATACCGCTCACTTGCCTGAAAAAGCTTGAATCACCAGCAACTACTCTGCAGAGACACAGCAATCATCAATGATATCCCACTAAAAAGACAGAAAGAAGAGCAAATAAAAAAATAAGACAACACAAATATCATTGTGCACAAATCTAAGGACAATTTCACACAAGCCTGTATTTAGTACACCACCTACAAACATGTCATTCATGCATGGCAACAATACTCCTTTGGAGTAAATTGTTTTTACTTACCTAAAACATGCAACTATGCAAACCGCAGGTCAACCACTGCCAAAACCGCAAGGAGCCATAGCAAAGAAAGCAAAAGCTTTGAACTAGAACAAAAAGGAGGAAAAAAATTATCACAAATGGAAATACTTTGTCAGTTGACAAACTTCCCACCATCAAGCATTTAGAAATTGGTGCCTAAGTGGATTCTGCCATAGGGGCAGATCGGCCTACTAAAAAATAGGTCTATCTGCCCCAATGAGGGCAGAAAATACCTTTAGTAGTGTGTCCCCAGGGGGAGCGACCCTTGCCCAAGGGCCCACCCCCAAACAAAAAAAAAAACACACGCACACTATCCCTGGTGCCTACGTGGCTTCTGCCCCCCTTGGGGGCAGATGGCCGTAAAAAAAATAGGCCCATCTGCCCCCAATGGGGGCAGAAATGGCCAACAGTTCAATGTCCCCCTTGGGGAGGCGCCCCTTGCCCACGGGGACGCCCCCCACATAAATAAACATATTAAAAAAAATCCCTGGCGTTCTACTGGTTTCTGCCCCCCTTGGAGGCAGATGAGCCTAAAAATAATAGGCTGATCTGTCCCAAAGGGGGGCAGAAATGGCCTTGGTACACGTTCCCCCAAAGGGGGGCCCACCCTTGCCCAAGGGGCCGCCCCACCTCCACTAACAGACACACACACACTATCCCTGGTGTCTAAGTGGCTGATGCCCCCCTTGGGGGCAGATGGGCCTAAAATAAATAGGCCCATCTGCCCCCAAGGGGGTCAGAAATGGCCAAGGGGACGCCCCCCCACATAAATAAACATATTAAAAAAATCCCTGCCGTTCTAGTGGTTTCTGCCCCCCTTGGGGGAAGATGAGCCTAAAAATAATAGGCCGATCTGTCCCCAAGGGGGGCAGAAATGGCCTTGGTACACATGCCCCCAGAGAGGGGCGACCCTTGCCCAAGGGGTTGCCCCCCCTCCACTAACACACACACACACACACACACTATCCCTGGTGTCTAAGTGGCTTCTCATGGGCATAAAAATAATAGGCCCATCTTCCCCAAAGGGGGGCAGAAATGGCTAACAGTCCAATGCCCCCCTTGGGGGGGCACCCCTTGTCCAAGGGCCCCCTCCCCAACAAAAATAAACATATTAAAAAATCCCTGGCGTTCTAGTGGTTTCTGGCACTTTCTGGTACTAAAAATAGTAGGCGAAATGGACACAACAAACATGCCCCCAAATGGGAGCGACCCTTGCCCAAGGGGCCACTCCCCAATGCAAAACATTGGGAAAAAAATAAAATAAAAATCCTGGCGTCTAGTGGATTGTGCCCCCGTTGGGGGCAGATCAGCCTAAAAATAATAGGCCGATCTGCCCCCAATGGGGGCAGAAATGGCCACAAGAAACATGCCACCAAATGGGAGCGACCCTTGCCCACGGGCCGCTCCCCGACAGACAAACAACAAAGTTCAACAAAAAAATAGAAAATTCCTGGCGTCTAGTGGGCATTCCTGCTGCCCGATCACAAAGCGATAGTGAAGCAGGAATGCTCAAAGAGACACTGTGGGAAAGGAAAAGCTTTTCCTTTCCCCCGGTGCCTCTTTGTCCCAAACCCCCCATCCGCCGGAGGAGAAACTCACCTGTTTCTCCGTACTCGCACTGGAAGTAAATGGCTTCCAGTGCGACCGGCAGTGTGTAATGATGTCAGCAAGCAATCGTTTGCTGACGTCATTACAGGGAGGTGGGGGTGGAAGGGGAAGGTCTTCCGCCAGGAGCACTGTGCCGCAGGACGTAACCACTACGTCCGCGGCACAGAAGGGGTTATGGAGATGTGTTGTACATTGTCACCTAGCCAAATCAAAGGGCCTCACTGATGTTTAACAAATTCTATTGCATATGTTAAATTGGATGGGATGTCCAGGCCATATTTATGCAACCATGTTACCACCACTATGGAATCGATTCTGTGCATGGAAGTATCATGTCACCCCCAGATAAGACACATGGATACCTCTTTCACATGACATAATGCACGGGAGTACACAATGTACTGCAAGTCTACAAAAATACCGCTGCCATCTGGTCAATCAGCCAAACACCAGTTCAGATAATGAAACAACCCAATGGTGATGGTACATCCTAGAAGCCTAGGATTCCACACAATAACACAAACACAGATGAGTCACAGACAACACAAGAGAACAACTGCCATGCAAAGTGATAATCATGGTGCAAGCAACATCAAAATGTTCTCACTCATTTTCTCTTTCAGCTGATCAGAGGTATGGGATCCAGCCATGGATCATGGCCCCATTTGCAAACCCAAGCACCGATCAGAGCGTGCCTATAATGAGGCCCATCGGAGGACACACACCATAGTCGAGATTACTTTTGGCATCCTGAAGTCAAGATTCAGGTGCCTCAACATCACTGGAGGCAGCCTCCTATACTCACCAGAAATGGTCTGCAAGATCATTTTGAACTGTGCCATCCTGCACAACATTTGTGTAAGGGGGAACATTCACCTCTATGAACCAGACCCACAAATGGCTGTAGAGGAGGATGTTGTCCATCAACATGAGGGGGACCATCCAAACAGTGCTGCAGGATTGCGTCGGAGACAACACATTGTCCAAAACTTCTTTTAACTATAGTCACCATCACCACTGTCTTACCATATGTCATTAAACACCTATTCTAATCACTATATCATGGTCTGGGTAATCATTTATGCATCACATTATCCCTAAGATTTATAATCAGAGTGTAGCCTCATGGAGCATTGCAGAAATACATATTAGGATACTGAAAAATCCACATCACATTTGATGGGTATGACAGTACAGCTAACTTCACACACACTGTAAATGCCTTATATCCTAACCATTTCACATTTGAAGGGCAATATCAGAGGACCACAGCTATTTCACACATACATGGTGGCAACATAGTTTATTGCAGCAGATGGCACACAACAAAGACACCATCATTCAATAAGGAAAACAAATGCCTCATACATAAGGCAGTGGATGTGCTATTGCATTGGTAACAGGAAGTATGACCAGACCCTTGACAGCAGTAAGTGTGACTTCAGCTATCTTTGCAAGGAGTATTTGTGACACGAAATCCATGTAAGCTGCAAATGGATAGCACGAGTGCCCCAGGTATGATTAGCATTGCTCACAAGACATCCCCTGCACATGCCATCCCAGGTCATAAGTCCTGCCACTGCCATGTTTTCTGTTTCTCCCTACCCTTCTCTAGGGGGCCCTGGAAATGGACTATTTGTACCAGATTATCCTTCATCTACACACACCCAGACTCACATTCTGGTAGGTCTACAATGAATACTCAAATACATTGTATAGCGTAATCAGTTTACTTATCGTATCATGGGGTGGGATATGTCTTCAAATAGCTTAATCATGGCCCATCCCTTGTCTGGGTTTCATGTATGCATGAGTGACAAATAGTGACAGTGTACCATGACTATACGCATGGATTGGGTATGGTGCCTCCAGCACAACAAACAACGTTTATTAATGTGCATGAAATGTCAACACATGTTTTTACCCTGACGCTCCACAGGCTGATTCACATCGGCCCCAACATATTGATGGGGCTTGTGTGGTAAATAGCTGTGAGATTAACCAGCACAGAGGCACTGATGTTCCCGGGTTCAGTGGGAATTTTAGAGGCCACCCTGTGTACAAATGTTGTGAGGAAACCTGCCAGTTTAAAATTACTGATATATTAACTTTGTGAGCACACCAAGGTTGCCCTGTTGTAAGTCTCTTAAAACTTCTGCAGTGCCATAGCTGGACTATTCCCATGAGTGTTCTCAATTCCTCTTTGGCTTTAGTTCAATTCAGCTGTGAAGGGTACTTTGTTAATACAGGGAATGGCTCCTCAGGTTCATGACTAGACCTGCATGTAACTGTGACAATATGGACCCCAATAATGACACAGGCTACACATGGGCCCACACACTTGAACTGGATACCTTTGTGTAATTAACCACTGGAAATATGTGAACATGTGCTGCTAGGTCTGCTGGTCCTCCACTTCCACAGGAGAAACATAGGTCATTTATATGACTTAAACTGTGTCGTGACATTACATTTGTGGATTGGTTTTTGGACTCGATGTCACAAACACCGTACCCACATAGCATTTTCAAATGCCTGACTCATGGGTAGTATTGAAACAAGTGACCAGGAAGTGGTATCCAACATTCCAGGACATGTGATGGCTTAGTCTTGGAACATTGCCATGATCAACCGTCCTCTATCTATCCTGTGCATGATTTGTCATGGGAGGTGCTTTTGTCCCAAAAATCTGGGAAGTTCACACAGCTTTTGTTGCTACGTGTATGACTAACACATTTCCTTACTCATTTCCACACTGAATAGCATCTGATGGTTGTCCACATTGACAACACATGCATACAAGCACATTTATGAAAACATGTCTTGTGATCTTCACACCGTAGGACAACTAAAATTGTAATAGCCAATTCACACACATTGACACACAGGCAATGAGTTACTGTATTAAGTTGTGTAGCCTTGCTATCCTCTATTGACGCACAACCTGCTCAAACTGGGTAATACCTGTTTGTATTCCAAAAGTTTGGGGATCTATTGCATTAGTGAAGAGTGAAAATCCCGTACAACAACTAGAGGATCATGGTCTGCAGTAGTGTGATCTGCCACATGTGCCCGTACACTGGAATGCACAATGTAGGTGCAAACAGTCTATCTCTGTATAGTTAGAGCTGTCATGTACTATAAAATTGTGAGAAATTACCCAAACCCAGTAAAAGACATACATTTTGACACATACGCATCAAAAAAGACACACATGCATAAAAAAATGCTGCCTATGCATAGAAATATGACGCTCACTGCCATGATACATCCATTGGTCCTGAGCGGTAATTCCCACACTGTACCCCATGAAAAATAATTGAAAATATGGATGCTGGGTAATTTCTGTGCATGTGCGCCATCATAGTAAAAACGCACTGCATTTGAGGCAGGAAGTGATGTAATAGGATATCCTGTTTACAGAATTGGCACAGTGGGTGTACTTTCACTTTCACTTTCACTTTGCAGTCTGTGATTTTTCTTGACTGTGTGGCTGTGCTTGGACTTGTCTCTCTGTGAATATTGTGAATTTGTCTCCTGTGTGCTCTTTATATTGTCTTTTGGTGTTTTCTAAGTGTCTGTGGTATCCTGTGTAAATGTATTTATGTAATTTCTGTTGTCTAATTTTGTTTTTGTACTGTTTGGGAGTCTGTTGTGGGTAGTGTTAGTTTGGGGATAGTTGAGCTGTTTTAGGGTTTTTTATTTTTCATTTCCCTCTCCTCCTTTCCCTTCATTATCCTCTGTACCCCTTAATTCCTTTATTATTTCAAGCCTGTTGGGTAGGCCACGTCTGGGTATAATGGGTGAGGAAGAGCAGGGGAGGATTCGTTTGGCTGGTGTGCCACTTCCTCCCATTGATGGTAGAAGCAGGTGGCAGGGTGATACAGGGGTATCACACAGAGGTAAGGAGGCTCCGGTGGTCAAAGGTCCTGTACCATCTGCAACACGTAAACAACACACGCGCAACGACCACCAACTAAAGCACCGCTGGGCTGACCTTGTCGCCAGGGAGCAAGACCTGCAGGACCGCCTGGGGATTGTGATTGGTGGCCCTGTTGGTGAGTACAATTCAGAGTAATGTGCACATTTAAATGCTCTGTAGTGACAGTAGCAGATTTGTTCATATGCTGCAGGAAATGTATTTGGACATGTGGAATGCAAGTTAAACATACAGTGGCCCTGAGTTATACAATAATTGCTACACAGTACCGTCATTTGTTGACGCAACAGCTGCACTGAGTTACAAAACACAACTAGAGCCTGTAAATTAGTGCTGCCTTCACGTCAATAAATGATGCAAATGTGGCTCTAACATATGTTTTAGGCATGGTCTGTGAGTGTACCAGGAAAGACATGTTGTTCACCAGATATTTTCAAGAATTAATGTGTCCCCAAATTATTTCTGATACATGTCTGAACTGGATTCTGACACATACGTACCAAGTTATTTCTAACCTCAGGTAACATCTTAGGCTGATAGATTGACTTGGTTGTGCCGCAAGTAAATTAGGGATGGATGCCAAAAGTAATGCACACAGGTTCATATCTAAATGTTTGGTGCTACTTTCCATAACTGTGGCACATAACATGAAGCAAATGATACAAATTGAGCGATAACAACTATCCATGGCCCTCTGTTCATTGTACATGTGTGGTCTACATTGGTCTCCAGCACAATAGCTGGAACAGAGCTAATGCATTTGCCATCTGTGTTACTCTATAGCCATGAACTTCTCATAAGTTATGGGATCATCATGGGATACCTGAAGTTTGGGAATGCATGATCACAATGTATTACATGCATGATGTCGTGCAAGGGACCCCTGACCAATTCCATCATACATATAAAGCTCCTTAAAACTTTGCTAGTTTTGTTTGGCACACCGCTGCTGATCTAGTGCAGCATATGTTTAATAACTAACTTCCCAGTATGGAGTCTATCACAGACATGTGTGTATGCTAAGATCAGAAGACCAGCATTCCTGTGACTGCTGCTATTCCGAAATTACATACAAATTGAAACCTACATCATCATGATTGACACAGTGGCACATTTGCTAAACCATGTGTTAGTAATATGGCAGTGTCAGTTTGCTGTATAGCCTCTGATCAACCAACTTGGCAAATGTAAGATGATGAATGTGGCTCACTGTGATTTCCAATACCCATAATGAGTACACAGGGCAATGAGTGACACATTTCAGGTGCTTTGACTACACTTGTGCCCATGCAGTCTGTCATGGATGACTACAATATAAACTGTCAACATATATCTCCTTGTTGTATCCAAATATTAAAACTGGTCAATCCATGGCTAGCCTCAAACTGTCACCAATTAATGCATAGGATCACTGCCATTATGGTGTCATGGGGGGCATATGTGGCTCAGGGTACACTGTTAATGTAGCATATATGTGGCTCAGGGTACACTGTTAATGTAGCATATGTAACCTACACACAACACAGGCCCTACATGAAAGGGACCATAGAAAGCATGATAAATCATGACCTTAAATCAACCCTTAGGTGCGTCACACAGTGAATGATTGTCCCTTGATGCACAAGCCACAATACCTGAGTGACTGGTATTGCAGTGCTCCAGGAAAGTGGCTTTGCATGTCTCTCATTACTACAAATGATGAGAGGAGTACACTGCATAAATGATTCTGCACACAATTGATGGAGCATGTTTGTCACCACATGATAGTTAGGGCCACTGCATGTGTGCAGATATGTGTGTATCACTCACTGGAGTGACCGGGTATGTACATGTTTGCAGTGCTATGTCTGTTGCAGTATCATCATGCCTGAGAGGCTGGACTTTCAGATTTAATGTTACACACAGTAATGTTTTTTGGAAGTGTTGTACAGTGCACAGACATTGAGCACATTTCTCCCTTCCATGCTTTACAGGTGGACCTGCCCCCTACACAATCTGAGAAGTGGCTCGATTTGCAGACCCAGACACATCCCGTAAGTGTTGATATTTCAGTTCTGTGTTGTGTTTGCAGCTGTTGTTTGGTTAACTCCTGTGTGTTGGACACATAGCAAGGTGTGATGTGCTGGTAAATGATCAGATATGTTACTTGAGTGGAGTATCACTTGTTTTCCATCGTTGAGTTGGACAATCAGTAGTGTATAGTCATATTTTGGGATTGTAGTGCAGCCCTGTAGGCATGGCCATGTGAAGAGGGTGACATTTGTATTTGAAATTTATATAAAGAAAATTCACAGAGGCCCATATTCATGATTTAGTCAGCAAGTCAGACGCTGAATCTCACAGAATAGGGATGCCAAAGTCTTACCCACAGACTTGAGCCTCCCTGTTCACTAATGAACATGTTCAACTGTATGTTTGACTTCCTAACAGCATCTAGCTCCACATGTATGTGGCACTTGAGTTCATTGTCATAGGTGTGCATGCAGCTCGTGGCCAGATGTGTGCTTGCATCTATCTGCTTGTTGTAAGACAGGTATTAGTGGTATTAAATGATGTTGACAATTGTCTGTATTTACAAACATAAATGTGGATATCATTGTCCAAGGTTTGGGTGTATCCTAGTTGGGCATCCTCCTTACCTGTGGTGGACTACCCAAACCCATGTACAGCTGTCCAAAGCTTCCTGGGTGTCCTAGATGTTTGAAAGCATATGCTGCTTGTTCATCCCCCCCGAGGCACAGACTTAGGGTTATGAATTGTGTACCTAGGTGTGATGATCCAAGTTTAGTACACAGACATGTAAATCTGTAAATCACTTGTCCAAACCTAGGGTACCCACTCATGATTAGCAACTGCATTCCATCCTGGCAATTCCATTTACAAATCACAGATCTTGTGGCCCTTGATTGTCATCCAGGAGATAGTCATTAGTTGGCCTGTCACATGTGGAGGACTTGCAGCATTTTTTACGTGACAAATGGCATAGGTCATTTAAGTTGTTACACATCTTTTAGAGCATTGCTGTGCTGTTAGATAGGACATGTGTAGGCTGCGTTGGCATGCACTTCCTCAGGGAGAAACTGTGATCTGAATGGTGATATAGCCTGCTTCAGCTACATTAGATGTATTGTCTGATTTTTCATCAGTAGCTATATCACACAATGAAGTACTTAATGTTTGGCTTTATCTTTTTTAATAGCAGCCAATATGAATGCCATCCAGATTCGTGAGTTTCAGCGCTGGGCGATGCGTTACCACCACATTCTGGATGTGGAGTCTGGGTTCCGCTACATGGCATGGCGTTATCGCCATAAAAGAGCTTCAGGAGAGTGGAGGGCATTTGCCCAAGGGGGCCCTTCGGCGTCCACAACAGCCGCCAACACCAGCACCACCACTACCACCCAGGTGGCACCAAGCATATCAGGCACCACTGCAGGACAGTCGACCTCCACTGCTCCCGGACCACTGACAGCAGCACCTGCACCTCCCCCTACAAGCATGGCACCACCAACCGGACACAGATCTACAACTGGTACTCAGACCACCCCTCCTGCAGTCATTGACTCTGCAGATTTCAGAGGGATGCAACGTGACATGCAACGTATGTTGCAGAGAATGAACAGGCTGCAGCAGGAGGTGTCACAAATTAATAAGAGGGTGCGTGTCATCAAGAAGACCCTGGGTAGGGCGAACTTGTAACAATTACACCCTCTGCCATGAATCCCTCCCCTCTCTCCTCTTTCCTGGTTCTTTTAATTAGTGGGTCTAGGGGGCTTAGTGTTAGGTTAGAATAGGCTGTTAGTTTAGTTAGTAATAGTGGGTTGGGGGGGTGGGGTTATGATATTTAGATTTTTTTTTGTGTGTGTGTGGGTGGGGGATGATGCAGGGGTGTTGGTGTTTAAAAAAAATATATACAAATATAAAAATACAAAAAAAAATATGTTTGTTTAGTATAAGATATTGGGGGTCATTACAACTTTGTCGGGCGGCTACTGCCGCCCGCCAAGCTACGGCCGCACTCCTGCGGTGCCCATTTGGACATCCCCGCTGGGCCGGCGGGCGGAAACCAAGTTTCTGCCTGCCGGCCCAGTGGGGATGTGGGCCGCAACATGGGAGCCGGCTCCAAATGGAGCCGGCGGTGTTGCGGCCGTGCGACGGGTGCAGTTGCACCCGTCGCGCTTTTCACTGTCTGCATAGCATTGGACATGCTGGGGTGAAGTGTCAGACAGTGCAGAGGGACATGATTTGCTAATGAGTTAGTGAGCGACAATCACAGGGTAGAGTGACAAGATAAACAGTGGGCTGAAGAACAATGCTTGAGAGCAGCTGTTGCAAGACTGGCATGTTACAAAGCACAGGGCCTTGGTTATGAGTGGCCAGGTGGCAGGGTCGAGTGCTACCGGGTACTCTTACGGGTGATCTGTTCCACGTCTTCATCTTCTGATGTGTGTGTTGTCTCTTCTGCCCTTGGTGGTGGTGGGTGTGAAGGGGCAACACACACCTCAGTGTTTGAAGACGTGGAGTCAGACATCCCGGTAGCTGCCAACTGTGGGGCTATTAAGGGCAGTACTGCAGCAAGGAGGAGCAGCCACATCACTGGGGTAGGCAGCCAGTTTGGCCCTGAGGGGCTCAATATTGCATTTGTGCACGCATTGAAAGGTTTGTTGTTGATGGTGTTATGTCAACTCTCTTACAGCTGTGCTGATTTCCTTCACACTTTTTTCAAGTTCTTGCAAGATTGATGTTCGCCCTTGCATGGCTGATGCCTGTTCTGCAATTGACATCATGCACGAATGCACCCCCTCTGGGCTGGCTGCCATATTTTCCATCCCCAACGCACTGCCTTGGCCATCTCCCGCTGTACTCCAACTACAGTTCTCTCAAAGCTGATGCCAGTGTCATCAGAGTCCTCAGCTGGGTTGGAGCTGGCAGGTCGTACAATTGGGGTGGTGGGTGGCTCTTCTGTGATGGCTGCTGTATCTGTGCTCCTCCTTGCAACTGAAGGTGGGGTCTGGAGGGTTCTAAGGACATCTTGGAGGGTCTGCTGGCTGATGTTTGTCAGCTCGTCATCCATGTCATCAGGGATGTCCAGGACAGACATATCCCCAGGAGAGCCATCGTCCTCTGTAATGAGTTATTGTACAATTAGTGTGTCTGTGTTGTTGGATTTGTAATGTGACGTGCCTGCCTTCCTATTTGTTGCACATTGTGATAAAGGTTCCTGTTCATTGTTCCTGTCTATAATATTAGCATTCTCCCAGGCCTATGCCCCACCTGCATGTCACATATAGTGTAGTCAGTTTGGGGACTTGTCTGCATCACATTCTCTAGGTGTTGGTTCTGGCCAAATTGTATATTGCCACCTTGTTGTCCTACTCAACTGTCCATCTACTTCCATCCTCATGGTGAGGCCTTGCACTGGCTGTGGGTATTCTGATGGCACTTGCACCACACTTAACAATCTGGAAGTGAGCCAGTCTCAGATATTTCACATCCAGCTATATGTTTCTGAGACCTAGCATAACTATGTATAGCATTGGCATGCAACACTACATATGTCAGCATTGGTAGTGTGTAATGTTTATGTTGGGTAATGTTTGTTACATTGGATTTCACTAATGGTCCTAGCAGTGTTCCATTTCCTCTTCTGACTGTGAGGGTGAATTTCACTAGCTGGTGACATCTGTCCTCCCCCTCAATGCTGTTGTCTGAGCAGTATGACATTTGGGATGTTGCATGGTGTCATTGGAGCTATTATGACCCAGGCATAGGGTGGACCATGACATATGCAGCATGGGTATGACATTAGTGCTGTGTACCTCATAATGTTTATGACAATGGCTGATGTTTGTAGCAACTACAGACATTCACATTTGACAGGATTAGAACATTTGTATTGATTTCAGGGGATTGATAACATTGTCATCCTGAACCCTCTCATTTGGGTGTGTTTGATCTATGGGGACGTTACTGCCATTAGCTACTTGACCTGCACACACAGCAGAGGTGGTAGTGGCAACTGTTGTCAGTATTACATTCCACTTGCGTATTTGGCCTGAGACTGCTGATTGAGCCCTAGTTCATGTAGGGAGAATACCAGCTGTCGTGTGACAGCAGGCCAGTTTTACATTGTACCATACCCTCCTGGACTGGCTTTACCTTTCCAACATCCTTGGCATGGCAGCATACCCCCATGCAAAGGTTGTTGGTGTAGTGTAGTACTGTGCCCCAGGTTTCCTCTCAACAGCCCATGCCCCGGTACCGTGCCCCTTTACCCATGCCACTCCCTGAATATCATGACTTACATGCATTTTGTAGTAGGTATGTCCACCCCCGCTTACAGTTAACATTTGTGCATTTTAATTCCCCATGCAACTTACCCTGCATCTGTGTTGTCTCCTGGTAGTCTGTGCTGTCCTGACTTGAATCCCTGTGACGATCTCCTCTGGGATGACGGCTGCCACCATCTCCTCCTTGTGGTCCAGGGCCTCCTGCAGTGCTGGACTCCCACCTCCAGTCTGCAGTGTGCCTTCCTGTTCCTGGCCATCTTTTCCCTGGTCCTGCGCTTGCAGTCATGCCAGTGTTTCTTGCACTCGATGACTGTTCTCCGTACTTCTGCTACTGTTTATCTTGTCAACAATTTGTTGCCATATTGCCTCTCTCCTACTAATTGGCAATTTTGAGGTGACAAAAAGTTGGTGCTGGTGTTCTGTCACCTCTTTCACCAGAATGTCCTGCTCCTCTGCACTGAAGCAACACTTTTCTTCTTCTCTTGTGTGGGTCCTCCTGGCTGGTTCCTGGTCTGTTGTCATCTTCCTGGGGTCTGTCCAAGCATCTGGGATCCATTTTGGCTCTCCTTTGCACATTTTGCAGTGTTTGTGCCACTTTTTGAAGCTATTGCATCCAAAAAAAGGCGCATATCCGGTTTGCGACGTCGTAATCCAGCTCACAGTCATTTTTGCAGTGTTAACATTGTTTTTCTTTACGACGTGACCCATTGGTTTGAGTCAAAAGAAATGACTCACACCTATATTTTGTGCCGCCGTGCGTCAAAGTATAAATTTGACACCCGAGCGGCGCAAATAAATGGCGTTAGCCGGCGGTAATTGTTTGACGCAAAACTGCGTTGGTGCAGTTTTGCGTCAAAAAGTATAAATATGGCCCTTAATGTGTAAGTTACGTTCACCATAGGGTAGATAGCTTTAGTTGTCGGATAAGTATAGTTAGTATAGGTTAGTTTAGAATAGGGTAGGTTTTAGTTGTTTTTAGGCTTCTGGTATTTAAAATAAATATTTTTGCATTCTTCCATACAATTTGTGTAATTTGCTTGAGTCTCAGGGTCTTCTCATGAATGCATTGGGTAAATTGGGGGTTGGCCTAGGGAATCCGTCCTGCCTTCAAATCCTTCTTTTAACATGTGCTTCACCTATTGACAACTGAGCTGTCACATTGGCTGCACCATCACCTCTACTAGTCCATGCATCTGCCATGCAGCATAGCCACCATTCATTATGTCTATGGCAGGCAATTCTGGTACTTCAGCTGTCATTGTGGAGTTTCTGTTTTTACAATATTGGGAACTGTGACAGATCTGACATCAGCCCCAAATGAATCTCTATCCTAGAACATTGACCGGTGCCTGTCACTGATATGGTTAGCTACCTCTGAACCACACCAATGAGTTATTATGGTACTCCCAGCTGCATACATTGGCTTTTACTTGGTTTTCTGCCTGACTTGCCATATATCTTGACCAAAATCTATAAGAATGCATCAGTTTATGAGAAGTCTGCATCATACATCATTGTCATGTTCGGATCCTCGTGTGTAGCTTTGTGCCCCCACAGTTCAGCACTCATGTACTGATCTTCTGGAGTCATTAACATGGATCCACACCATACTATCATTTAGCTGAGTAGATGGATCACAGAAAACTTTGACATGGAAAATGTGTACAAGGTGTTTATTTACGGGTGAAAGTGTCTAAGTGAAATATCATTAATGTTCATGTGTGAGACTCTGTTAGAAATGGGGTCTTTGGTTGGCAGTCAGGTTACCCTGTGTCCAAGCAAGGACCCTCAGTCTAGTCAGGGTAAAGGAGAATCACACTCAGTTGACCTCCCCTCAACCCCTTGGTAGCTTGGCACAAGCAGGTAGGCTTAACTACAGAGATAATGTGTTAAGTGTTTGTACCAACACACACATTAATACAGTGAACCATTACAAAATGACACAACACCGGTTTAGAAAAATATTAAATATTTTATCTAGATAACAAGACCAAATATGATAAATATCCACAATATACAGTTAAAAGTACGAATTTAGCACTTAAAAGCAAGAAAACAGTGATTTGAGGTAAAACACTGCATGCTGGTAAAACATGGCGTTGTTTCCTACAATGCGACACCAATGGTGCCGTTCATGAAGTCTGTCGACCCCAGGTACAGTACCTTCAGAACAAGTAGGAAACAGGCCGGTGCATGGAGTCGGAGAGAGTGACTTCGCTGGGTCAGATGTGGCATCCGTTCCAGTGCCTTGGGGCAGAAGGACGGTGGCTTCCCACAGCAGCATTCTCTCTACAGGGCGGTGGAGGTGAGGCGGCGTCGGATGCGAAGTCGGTCCCTTGGTTCCAGCAGATGTGAAGTCCGCCAGAGTTATGATATTTAAGGGCAACCTCACCGGATTGTGATGATGTCACAGGGCTGCAGGTGCTGTGATGGCATCGGATAGTCACGGACGTTGAACTTACGAGAATCATGTGCCAGCAAAGTCGGGCAGGATCAGCGGTTGAGGCGACACAAGGCCTTGAGGGTCGTCGGACTTCTATGAAGTCCATGGCCTCGGGGCAGGTGGCATCGTGGTTCCGGGGTAGCAGCATCAGCTCACAGGGTCCTCGGATTTGCACTCAGTGAGGTTCATGGCCTCGGGGCCAGCGGCGTCGCAGTCCAGGCAGCGGCGTCCTTTCTGAAGTCGCATGGCGTCTTCTGACGTTGGTAGACTGGTTGTTCTCCAGGAATTCACTTCCAGGGGTCCAGGAACTGGAATGGCACCCTCTGGAAAGCTAGAGTCCACAGCAAGTAGACTCAGGTCTGGTTGGTGAAGCCTTTTCTGTCTCTGAGTCTTCAAAACAGGAGGCAAGAATACTCCAAGTCCTTTGAAACACTTCTCAAGCAGGAATGCAACAAAGTCCAGTCTCTGTCCAGGATAGCTCCACAAAGCACAGTCACAGACAGGACAGCACTTCCCCTCAGCTCTTCAGCTCTTCTCCAGGCAGAGGTTCCTCTTGAATCCTTGAAGTAATCTAATGTCTGGGGTTTGGGATGCTCTTCTTATACCCCTTTCTGCCTTTGAAGTAGGCCTATTTCAAAATAAAGTCTCAAGTGTCTGTGAAATCCTTTCTTGTCCAGGCCAGGCCCCAGCCACACACCAGGAGGTTGGAGGCTGCATTGTGAGAGGGCAGGCACAGCCCAGCTAGGTGTGAATGCCCACTCCTCCCTTCCCCTCTAGCACAGATGGATCATCAGAATATGCGGGCTACACACTAGCCCCCCGTGTGTCACTGTCAAGAGAGAGGTGTAAACATCCCAACTGTCAAACTGACCCAGACAGGGAAACCACAAAATACGCAGAGTCACAGAATGGTCTAAGCAAGAAAATGCCTACTTTCTAAAAGTGGCGCTTTCAAACACACAATCTAAAAAACAACTTTACTAAAAGATGTATTTTTAAATTGTGAGTTCAGAGACCCTAGACTCCACATGTCTATCTGCTCCAAAGGGAATCTACGCTTTAATCAGATTTAAAGGGAGCCCCTTTCAGCAGTGAAAACCGAATTTGACAGTATTTCACTGTCAGGACATGTAAAACACATAAGTACATGTCCCACCTTTTACATACTCTGCACCCTGCCCCTGGGGCTACGTAGGGCCTACCTTAGGAGTGTCTTACATGTATAAAAAGGGAAGGTTTAGGCCTGGCAAGTGGGTACACTTGCCAAGTCTAATTGGCAGTTTAAAACTGCACACACATACACTGCAGTGGCAGGTCTGAGCCATGTTTACAGAAAGAGCTACTAATGTGGGTGGCACAACCAGTGCTGCAGGCCCACTAGTAGCATTTGATTTACAGGCCCTGGGCACCTCTATTACACTTTACTAGGGGCTTACTCGTAAATCAAATATGCCAATCATGGATAAGCCAATCAACAGTACAATTTACCCACAGAGAATATGCACTTTAGCACTGGTTAGCAGTGGTAAAGTGCTTAGAATACTAAAGCCAACAAAAACAGGTCAAAAAATTAGGAGGAAGGAGGTAAAACGATTGGGGATGACCCTGCAAAAGGGAAAAAGTCCAACAAACCCCATTTGTGAATACAGTTTTTTGACAGAATCAGAGTCCTGGGTTGAGGGACATGTCATGAGACATGCTTCGGAGAAGTGTTGATAAGTGAGGAAGAACAAAAATTGCCAATTGGTAAGTGAGAGACAATGACAGTCCACATCAAACTGGTCAACAGTGGGTGGGTGAAGAGTGCACATATCCTACTGTGAAACACTGGTATGTTCTTTTGCCCAGAACTGAGAAGAAAACTGCCCATGTGGCACAGACTGGTGGTACCGGATACTTTTCTGAGTAAAAGTGATGTGCTTCACATCTTCATCCTCTGATGTGTGTGGTGGCTCCTGTGCCATTGGTGATGGTGGTGAAGAGGTAGAGGGGTCACACACAATTCAGTGGTTGAAGATGTGGAGTCCTAATTCTAGGCAGCTGCCATTTGTGGCATGACATATGGCATCACTGCAGCAAGGAGGAACTGCTGATTTTTCAAAATGTCTGCAACATCCCGGTGGTACACAGCCGTGTCTTCCCTGAGGGAGGCCACTTCACGCTGATTGGAGTCCAGCTTGTTCTCTATCATGCTGCTGCCAGTTTGGGAGGGCAGTTGTTGTGATCTCTCCCTCAGGGCAGCAGCTATGTCCACCAGACACTGCTGGATTCCACACAGTGGGGAGTGTGTGCCACGGTTGGCAACTGTGTGTTCATTAGCTGCCACGAGGCATGGGCTGTTGTGGCAGTTGACATGTCACGTCATTGAATTGCTATTGGAGGCTCAGTGACAACTTTTAGCCCAAACATTGTTCTTGTACATTATGGGTCCACTTTATCAGCCCTTTGCCCCACCTTAGTGTCACATAAAGGGAATCTCAGGTGGCACCATTAGCTGCATCATTTTTACAAGGTGTGATGTATACCCTTATGGTGACTTGATTACACCTTGTTATTGTGGCCCCTTACCATGCATCAATTTTGATGGTATGGCCTTGCAATGGTCGTTGCGGTGGTCAAGCCACACCAACACACATTGCAAGTTCCCCCGTCTCAGTTTTACATGTTTTCATACACCAGGGCGGCACCAAGACCTTAAACAACCCAAGAGATGACATTACCAAGGTGCAATGAAGTAGTTTACTTTGATTGCTCCTCATGTTGATGTATGTGTATGTGTGCTCCATTCCACAGCACGCATGGACCTAGCAGATTTCCATTTCAGTTTCTGGTTATGCTGGGAGGTGCTCCTCCTACAAAACTATGGTCTCCCCCTCAATGCAGCCAAACTTGCCCTATTGTGCAAGGGATGCAGCAATGTGGCAGTGCAGCTAATTTATCACTGGCACAGGGGTGGACCCAGGGATGTCTGGCATGGGTATCTTTTATTGATGTGAACAGCATTTTCTACATCACAGTGCCTGATGCAACTAAATTATGGACATAGTCAGTTGACTTATTTTCAACTTTGATCAGGGCCTCTAGCTAGTTTGATGGGGATTTTGCAGCTAATTGTACTAGTGCATACATGGATTCTGTTTCCACTTTTCCACCAGCCTTTGCATGGTGACCCAACTGCCATGCAAAGGTTGGTTGTAATGTGTTGTTGTCTGCCCTTGGGTGCCCCTGCACTGCCTATGCACCGGGCATGGGCAATGCAGGGCCCCCCATGCCCAGGTCCTTTGCGCTTTTCATTGCCTGATTTGCAGTGACAAGTGCAGCATGTGCTGTCAAACCCACTTCACCCCAAGATTGGCGCTGGATCTATTTGATCCAGCAACAATGTTGTGGTAACCTCCCCACAAAGCTCACATGAGAAGACAGATTTCCATCTGCCATCCCAACTTGAAACTCATACTGCCAACCATGGAGGGAAAACTGCACTGGCAGTCTTACAAACGCCAGACTTGCCCATGCATCATTGTGATATTGTGCATCATGATGTACACATACATTCACCATATGTTGTGTTTGTGTGATTGCTTCCCCATTCCTATGTGGCTTACATGGTTGGGTCAGAGTTGTTGTGGGCTCAGCCTATATGTGTTGTGTTCTACAGATTGCAATATGTAGTGCAAATATTTCTCTAGTGGCACAGTTCTGATCAGTGTCAATATGTGTGGCTCAACACTGCACCAGGCTAGTTTCGCAGGGTAGTGCCATGTTTACTGTGATACAGGACCATACTGCAATTCCCCCAGCAGCTGCACAGATTAGTTCTCACTGCACCCAGACAGGCATTCTTGCAGCATGATGGAGAAGTAGCTGCCTTATGTGGATGTGTTGTTTATGTGTGGGGTGGTGTTCCTCCTGTGCTTGTACGAGTAATGTTAGCTAAGGTGCCATTTTAATGTGTGCTGTAAGATGTAATGGGACATGGCAGTAGCAAAGTGTTTCTGCAAGAGACACAACCATTACTTAACCCCAGGAATGGTATTGACTTTCTTCCTAGTCTCTGATGTCTCAGCTGTGTGGATAGGGTAGGTTTGACTGTATGCATGGGATGTTGTGATGACACAGTCACAGGCACAATAATTAGACAAGCCTTCCATCCAATGTGCTGCATATGTGCATGTTGGTATATAGCCCTGGTGATTGACGTATTTCCAGGTTGTGTGTGTGTTGTGGTGCATGGCACAAGAAAGGCATGTGTACATGTGTTGCTTATGTTTGAATGATGCAATGTGTCATGCTACACTCCTTTATCATGCATTGAGAGTGTCCTATGGGCCTTCCCCTTCTGGCATTAGTAAAATTGGCAGTTGTTTCCCCATGCAACGTACCCTGCATTTGTGGTGGTTGTTAGAAGTCTGTCCTATCTTGTCTTTGTATTTTTGTGACCAGCTCTTCCGTGATGACCTCTGCAACCATCTCCTCCATCTTATGCAGGTTCTTCTGTGGTGCAGGACTTCCACCTCCAGTTTGCAGTGCTGCCATGCTGTTCCTGGCCATTTTCTCCTGAGGACGCCGCCCAAAATCATGCCAGCACCTCTTGCCATCCGTGGCAGTTTGCTTCACCTCTGCCACACTGTTGATTTTGTCCACTATTTGCTACCATATTGCCTCTCTCTTACGAATTGTCAATTTGGAGGTGACAAAAAGCTGGTGTTTGTGTTCCGTCACCTCTCTAACAAGGATCTCATGCTCATCCTCACTAAACTGACACTTGCGCTTTTTCTTTTCTTTCTCCTGGGACTTCTGTGTTGTCTTCCTGGCTGTTTCCTGGGTGCTCTCCTGGCCTGCTGCTTCCATCTTCCCTTTGAACTAAACTCTCTCCTGCTTTAACGTCTAAAATGGTGCATATCCGTTTGTGACAAATGTTTCATGCTGCAAAATGGGTTAGTCAGTTTTGAGCAGTAATATCAGTTTGTCTCATGACAGGGCGCAAGGGTAAACGTCAAATTTTTTACTCTAACCGTTTCTTAGCACCATCGTGCATCATAGTGTAAATATGATGCCCGGATTGCGCTGAGAAATGGCGCAAGCTGGCGCTAAATCTTTTGACGCAAAACTGTGTTTGTGCACTTTTGTGTCAAAAAGCATAAATCTGGGCCGAAGTGTGACTTCAGTGATATTGCATGATCTTTGCATGTCTCCTAGAAAAGCCTTGGCTGCTCCTCCACAGCTACCTCTAGAGAGCCTGACTTCTAGACACTGACTACACTACACTATAAAGGGATATCTGGACCTGGTTTAAGGTGTAAGTACCATAGGAACCCACCACACACCATGCCAGCCTCCTACATATCTGATAGGGGTACCAACTTCATATCTACTTATATGAAGTCTCTGTGGAAGGAGTGTGGGGTGACCTATAGGTTCACAAGTCCTTACCACCCCCAAATGAACGGTCTGGTTGAGAGATTCAACCGCACCTTGAAAGGCATGATTATGGGCCTGTCAGAGCCCTTGAGGCGGAAGTGGGACATCCTCATTCCATGCCTTCTGTTCGCTTACAGGGGGCGCCTCAAAAGGGTCTTGGATTTAGTCCCTTTGAGGTACTGTATGGCCACCATGTCAGGGGGCCTTTGAGTCTGGTGAATGATGGCTTGGAGAAAGCTCCCAGAAAGCCCCCCAAGATGTATTCAGTTACTTGCTGGCTTTCAGAAACCAGACAGCCTGCTTCTGGCAGCTTGCTCAGGAGGACCTGGAGGCAAGCCAGGAAGGCATGAAATACTGGTACAACCAGAATGCCACTCTGGTTGAGTTCCAGCTGGGGAAAAACGTTTGGGTGATGGCCCCAGTGGAGCATAGGGCGTTACAAGATAATTGGAGTGGGCCTTTCGAAGTGGTGGAGCGCAAGAGTGATGTCATCTATCTGGTGAACTTACAGACTCCCAGGAACCCTTTGAGGGTCCTGCATGTGAACAGCCTCAAGCCTCACTTTGAACAGTCTTAGGTAACTATGCTCCTGGCAACAGATGATGGGGTGGAGGAAGAGAGTGAGCCTCTTCCTGACCTTCTGGGTGTGAACCTCTTCCCCTCACTGACCCCAGAGAAACAAAGCTACTGCTGCTAGGTGTTGGGACAGTCTGCATCCTTGTTTTACTTGACCCCAGGGGTCACTCACTTGTGTACACATGATGTGGACACTGGGGACAGTCATCCTGTGAAACATAAGACTTACAAAGTGACTGACAAGGTTAAGTCTAGCATCAAAGATGAAGTGTCTAAGAAGTTAGGATTAGGGGTTGTTGAGTTTTCATGTAGCCCTTGGGCCAGCCCTGTGGTCTTGGCCACAAAGGTTGCTGCTCCTCATGCCACCTCTGAACTCAGGTTCTGTGTGGACTACGGGACTCAATGCGGTCACCAAGACTGACGCTCACCCCATCCCCCGAGCTTATGAGCTCTTTGACAGGTTGGGGGCTGCCAAATACCTAACTACATTCAATTTGACCTCTGGGTATTGGTAGATTGCCCTGACTGAGGGGGCTACGGAGAGGTCTGCATTCTCCATCCCAGATGGGCACTACCAGTTTAGGGGTGATGCACTGTGGGATGAAGAATTCCCCTGCCACCTTTCAGAGGTTGGTCAACCCAGTGTTGCCTGGGCTGGATGACTTCAGTGCAGCTTACCTGGATGACATTGATGTGTTCAGCTCCACTTGGAAGGAACACTTACAGCACCTCTGTAGAGTGTTGGAGGGCCTGCAGAAGACAGGCCTCACTATTAATTCAAGTAAGTACCAAATAGGGCAGGGTTCTGTGGTGTACTTGGGACACCAGGTGTGGCCAGGTAGCATTTCTAAAGACAAAAATGTATACCATTCTGGCTTGGGAGCCTCCCAAGACCCAGACTTGAGGTGAGAGCCTTTTCAGGCCTCAGAGGATATTACAGGAGGTTTGTTAGAGGTACGGCACTATTGTTGATCCCTTGACTGAGGAACCTCCAAGAGGCAGCCCAGAAATGTGAACTGGACTGAAGCTTGCCAGATAGCTTTTGATGCCCTGAAGGCCTCCATGTGCACTGCCCCCATGCTGAAGGCACCTGACATCTCTAAGGAATTTGTTGTGCAGATGGATGCTTCAGAGCATGGTGTAGGAGCAGTACTGTCACAGCTAAATGAAGAGAGCCTAGACCAGCCTGTAGACTTCATTAGTAGGAGGTTACTTCCCCGGGAACAAAGGTGGAGTGCAATTGAGCATGAAGCTTTTGCTGTGGTCTGGGTGCTGAAGAAGCTAAGACCCTACTTGTTTGGATCTCACTTCCGAGTTCAGACAGACCACAGGCCCCTCAGGTGGTTACTGCAGATGAGGGTTGAGAACCCAAAACTGTTGAGGTGGTTCATCTCCCTACAGGGAATGGACTTTATGGTGGAACACCACCCTGGCACAGAACACGCCAATGCTGATAGTCTGTCCAGATTCTTCCGCCTTAGTGATGAGAACACCCATGAGGTTGAGTAGTTTCTCCCCACTTTCAGCCGGGGGAACACGTGTCAGACCGGGCATCCTTGGCGTGGTCTCCTCTGTCTTTTTTTCCCTCTGTTTCCCATGTTTTGACTGTGTGCTGGACTCTGTTTTGGCTGGTTTTTTTTTGTACTCTGGGCACTTTACTACTGCTGACCAGTGCTAAAGTGCAAGTGCTCCTGTGTAAATGGCTGCGTATGCATAATTGGCTTATTGCTGATTCGCATATCTGATTTACTAGTAAGACCCTAGTAAAGTGCACTAGAGGTGACCAGGGCCTGTAAATAAAATACTGCTAGTGGGCCTGCAGCACTGGTTGTACCACCCACCTGAGTAATCTTGTAAATATGGCTCAGACCCTCCACTGCAGTATCTGTGTGTGCAGTCTTGCACTGCCAATTCGACCTGGCAAGTGTACCTACTTGCCATGCTTAAACCTTCCCTTTTTTGACATGTGACACCCCTAAGGTTGGCCCTAGCTAGCCCCATGGGCAGGGTGCAGTGTATGTTAAAGGTGAGACATGCACTGATGTGTTTTACATGTCCTAACAGTGAAAGAGTGCTAAAACTCAGCTTTCACTGTTGCAAGGCCTATCTCTCTCAGAGGTTAACATGGGGGCTGCCTTTAAATATCAGTAAAGTGCAGATTCCCTTTGGGAGAAGCTGGGAATTTGGAGTTTGGGGTCTCTAAACTCACAATTTAAAAAATGCACCTTTTAGTGAAGGTGTTTTTTTGATTATTAGTTTGAAAATGCCACTTTTAGAAAGTGGGCATTTTCTTGCTTAAAGCATTCTGTGACCCTGCCTGTTTGTGGAGTCCCTGTCTGGGTCAGACTGACAGTTGGGCTGGTGTGAATTCCCTCTAGACAGTGGGACAAAGGGAGCTGTGGAGAAGCCTGCATATTCTGATGGGCCATCTGTACTAGAGTCGATGTGAGTCTGGAGCCTGGCCTGGGCCAGGCAGGATCTTGTGAACAACAGAGACGTTCCTTTGAAGTTTGCCAACTTCAAACTCAGAAAGGGGTATAAGTATTGGACTCAAACCCCCACATTTTCAGATTTCTTGAATTGAAGAGCAACCTCTGCCAAGGAGAAGAAAAAAGAGAAGTGCTGCCCCTGCCTGTGACTGTGCTTTGTCAGGCTATCCTGCAGTGGCTACTTCTGCTGGTGAAAGTGGACAAAGAGTTGAGCTTGCCTCCTTTTGTTGAAGTCTCAGGGCCATCAAAGACTTCCTCTGCCAGCACCTGGACTCTCTGGTGAAACTCTTGCCCTGCCAAGTGGTGCCCCATCCAGTCCCTGGGGCCTTGAAAGGTGAAGCTGGAGGAAAAGATCTGAAATCCACGCAAAGACTGCCGTGCGGGAAATTTTTGATGCACCATCTGCAACCTGGCTTATAAACGATGTGCCACTGGCTGCGCAGCTGAAATCAATGCTCCGTCTGCATCGTGGCTGGAAGATCAATGCATTGCGACTGAATAAACAACATTCAACACCCACTAGTGGCTGCTGATAATGACGCAAACCCCACTCAGCGCGGTTTCCTGACAACATGCGACTGGATTTGAACGCAACATCTCTGGTTGTGCAAAATCGATGCAAAGCCTGCCTGGACCCGAGGTGCCCGTCCGGAGACCGACGTATTGCTCTCTTGCGAGGGAGGAAAAACGCTACATCGCCGACCAGACCGGAGAAGGAAACGACGCACGGCCTCACTTTCGAGTAAGGAATCGACGCATCGCTGACTTTCCGATGCACGCTAGCCGGGTGGCTTTATTTTTTACGCAAACCAGGTACTTTGTGTAACAACAGCATTCTCACTGCTTTCTACGGATTAAGGGCCAGATGTACGAGGCATTTTCCAAGTCGCAAACGGCGAATCGGGCCGTTTGCGATGTGGAAAATGCTATTTGGGATGTACAGACCCATTTTTTAGATTCGGTAATCTATTTACCCAATCGCAAAAAGGGTTTGCGAGTTGCAATTAGGAAGGGGTGTCCCCTTCCTAATTGCGAGTCGCAGTCCCATGTATGATTGTTTTGTGACCTAGAATATGGTCGCAAAACAATCGCAGTTAGCACCAGTTTCAAACTGATGCTAACCCATTCGCAAACGGGAAGGGTTCCCCATGGGACCCCTTTACCTTGGTGAATGCCAGCGAAAATACTTTTTCAGAGCAGTACTGCCTGTTCTGAAAAAATGAAAAGAAAACTTTTCATTTTTTGTTTTTGAAATGCATCTTGTTTTCCTTTAAGGAAAACGGGCTGCATTTAAAAAAAACTGCTTTATATAAAAGCAGTCACAGACATGGTGGTCTGCTGTCTCCAGCAGGCCAACATCACTGCGAGGGCGGCCATTCCCAATGAGGTCGCAAATTGTGACCTACCTCATGAATATTCAGGAGGTAGGTCATTTGCGACCCTATTGGGAATCGCAAACAGTGTCATTGACACTGTTGTACATCAGGTTTTACGACTCGCAAATTGCGAGTCGCTCTGACTCGCAATTTGGGAGTTGCAAAACCAGATTTTTGTACATGTGTCCCCAAGACTCTTACTATTTTTTAAAAATCATATCTTGACTTGTGTTTGTTGTTTTTTTTGTCAATTTGGTCTTGTTTGATTTAGATAAATATTATCTATTTTTCTAAACTGGTGTGGTGTCCATTTTGTAGTGTTTTCACTGTAATACTGTGTGTGTTGGTACAAATATACTTCACACATTGCTTCTGGGGTTAAGCCTTTCTGCTTGCTCCAAGCTATCAGAGGGGTGAGCAGGGATTAACAAGGTGTGTTTCTCCTTTACCCTGACTAGAGTGAGGGACCCTACTTGGACAGAGTCCAAACTGACTGCCAGCAGAAACCCCATTTCTAACAGCCAGCAAAAGCTTTATTGAGAAATTCCATGATAAATTAAAATAACCACAATAGGACTTATTGAGGATGATCAATGACACTCCATCCCTCTGGGCAGCATATTGCAGCTGTGTCCAATAGATCTCCGACTTTAAGGACCCAAATCCCTTTTTCGTTCTGTGTCTCTTTGCACATATTACCTGGCAATTGCTGCTAATGGTCAAATAGGTAAATTTGCAGGTATCCCTTTCACACGCACTCATCTGCATTTTATTCATGTAATTCATATTAGTTTCCAATACACGCTTTAATGTTCTGTGTCCTCAGATAGTGCCAAAAATGTATTGGAGAAAAATGCGGTAATCACCAAAATCCACTTGTTATTTATTTCCCACATGCTGAGTCAATTACATCGGGCGCGATAAATGTTACACCGTTTAGGGGCCGCTCGTTATGAGGGCTTAAAAGAAGTAATTATATCATGTTCAGAGTTAAAAAATAAGTATGAAAATGTTGGTGCTTTTAAGTAGGCAATAAATATCTTACTTCATCAAGAGAGTCTCGGAGCTGGAGAATTATGTGATTGAAATCCCTCTGAGAAGGTGGGGTGTGTCAGGGTGTTCGTGAATCTGTTGTTTAAAAAAGCATATGGCGCTAAGAGTCTGCCAGCGTCGGATCTTGCAGCTGTCACACGCAACGTCTGGTAGGATGTGTGTGCAGAGAGGGTCCTGTCAGTGTTGGTATGTACAGCATAGGTGAAATCACAGAACGGCATGTAATAGTATTAGACTTGTACAGCACTGAGCGATATTTTAATCGCTATCAAGCTGTAGAATTGGACTGACCAACGATCGTAACAGATCCATGCTGCTTAACATTCGTATTGGTAAATTACCTACACACACGAAACCGAAATAACATCAAATGGGACCTGGCATACTACGTGTCAGCGGAAAAAGAAACTACAGGTAATAACATGGAATAGTTGTTGAATTTACGAGCAGTACAACTGTGACATAATCGTAGTCTGTTAATTAATGTTGTATCCAGGAGGAGTATTGCTATCTCAAAGTGGATGATGAATTCACATATTCCGATCTCATCTGGGTCCATAGTACGTCATCGTCTAAACTGATGACGTGTCTGAAGTCTTTATTCGCATCTTTGTTACTTGATGAGTAATATACCTTGCATGGGTGTGTGCTCATTATCTGTATTTATTTTGGTTAGGACCAACATCAGATCATTCTCATTATATTGTGATTCTAGAAAATGATGTGTTTATACACATGTTATTGTTGCACCTGAGGCGGCTTCTATATCTTGGCTAATGGAGGTCTACCCTTGCTCTCATTTAAACAATGGTAGTTGCCATCTTTTCAGATTAATGAGGAATCATTGTCATGTCTGCTCTTGGATGCAGAAGTCATTCAGCCTTATCTTTCTAAGAACTGTGAAAGCGTCAAACCATCTGACTGATGACAGATACAACACTCAGTGCATCATTTGTCTGGGTCAAATGTCTACTCTCCACGCATACATACAATCAAAGTAATGTAGTCTGAAGTGACTTCCTTTTACCTTTTGTGTTCATAAGGAAAGGTCTGGGACACACACCTTGATGTACATCTATGTCAGACATTCCTAAACTAATGTCAGAAACCCTAATTTCTGATAATATTTAGTATACAAGGAATGCCACTTGACCACCTGTCAGGAGTGGTCCTTTGAGGAGACGGTCTCACCTACTGCCAGCAGACTTTGCAGATGCTGCTTTTAACCCAAAGCTGATAAAGCAGAGTCCTGGAAGAAGGCAGAGCGACTGCTACTGCAGCGTGTGTTTGCCCTTCACGGCAAACACTGTCTACGCCTCTGCTGATAAAGACAGCCTTGGTTTCAAAAAGGTATAAAGTGAGTGTCTTCTTCCTAAAAAATTCTGGACTGCAAATTGTTCTGCCATCCATGCTCTCTCAGTAGAGTGCAAAGAAGTAGACATTGGAGTGTTAGATTTTAAATTACATTTGAACAATGCTAGAAATGTTCATTTTATTCCTAATAACATGCATTCTTGCTGTTTTTATAATACTCTGTGTAGTTGGTTTAAATGTACTGAGAAGCAGATTATTCCTATAGTAAATACTTTTTATTTAAAAGTGTTTATTCTTCTTAGTACACTGGGGGTCCTTATGACCCCGGCAGTATGTGTTAATGTGGCGTTAGTACCACCAACAGGCTAGCGGTACATACCGCCACATTATGAGAATGGCGGGTTGGCTGCAGCTAACCCACCATTTCTCCACTCACACCACCATAGCGGTATCAGCCGCTGGGCCGGAGATGTCAATCTCCAGCCTGGAGGATGGCACAGTACCGTCAGTGGCATTATGAGCCTGCCTCCCACCATGGTTTTCGTGGCATTAGCAACACCATAAAAACCATGGCGGTAGGCCCTACCGGTGACAGGGAATTCCTTCCCTGTCACCGGTAGGCGGCTCCCCCACCCCCCAAACACACACCTGATCCCCCACTCCCCTCCATCCACACTCCCCCCTCGGATCATCACACACACCCTGATCATCACACACACACACACCCCACTCCCTCCGATCATCACACACCCCCTCTGATCATCACCCCCCCCACCCCATCCGATCCTCACACTGATCCCCCACCCCCTCCGATCATCACACACACTCCCACCCCCTCCGATCCTCACACGCCCCCACCCCCATACATGCACACACCCACAGACATGCACACACTGGCATACACGCATTCATACACACTCTGCCATACACGCATTCATGCACGCATACTTCCAGACATGCTTGCACACGTTCTAACACACAATCACACTGACATAAAGACACGCACTCACTTCACCATCCTTACACGCATTCACCCACACACATACAACCATGCAAACAACACAACACACACAGACACATTCACACACACACTCATATATTCATGCACACAACCAGACACACACACACACACAACACCCCCCGCCTACCTCCCCAGTCGGAAGCCCGAATTACCACTGTCGAGGAGGTCTTCCGGCAGGGAATGGGAAGGGGCACTGCTACCGCCAGCAGCGCCCCGCCAGCAGAATAGTGGTAGGCCATATCACCTCTCATGATACAGCTGGCAGCATTCTACTGGCGTGGCAGTGCTGGTGGTAGCAGTGCCAGTTTACCACCATCCCCCGGCATGTTCACTGCCAGATTTCCGCCCTTCTTGTGGCCGAAGTCCAGCACTGATCATAATATGTCAGACAGATGGTAGCCACGGTGACAGTATTTTGGCGGCCGTCACCGCGGCAGCAGGTGGTTTTTACTGCCAATGTCAAAATGAGGGCCATTATGTGTGTGATATCAACAACAAAATAAGGAATGTTACTGTTAGCAAGGTGTCCCTGATCCCTTTATAGGACTGTAAGTAATCCAAAAGTAATCTGTCTCAATTACATATTGAATAGTATTTGCAGGACAACAATATCTGCATTTCGCATTCATCATTGTGTATTGAGCCAAGTTCACCTGTGTCACCCATGGGTGGGAAAGTACACCTTATAGAGTCATATTACAATTGTAACTTATGCAACACCATCAAACTGGACATTTCCAGATGTAATTCTGATATAAAATTGTTCACAAAGGCTTTTTTTGTGTTGCAAGTTGTGTCTGATCTAATTTGCTGGGCTTTCCTGAGCCCAAATATTTTATTTTGTTGCTCTGGTATACGGGAACACTCTGCACATAGGTAATGCCCAGTAGCAGGTGGTAGGTCCCCACAGTACGATGTTTACATCAGGTTTACTGTGTCTTGAACCTCTTGTATGTACTAAAATATCTTAGACATTCAGTAACACATTTGAAAGAAAATGGAAGCAGCTTTCGTCCTTTTTAACTTGTGTTTAGAACCTTGCAGAGTTTAGTAATAAGCTTCTGCACCTGGTTGGAACAAGATGAAAATGTGGTAATACATTAGTCAATCAAGAGGCAGTCTTCTCATGGGGCCAGATGTAGAAAGCGTTTTGCATGGTGCAAACTGCGAAAATCACAGTTTGCGCCATGCAAAATGCCTTTTGTGATGCACATTCACAATTTGCGAGTCGGTACCGACTCTAAAATTGTGAATGCGACTCGCAAATAGGAAGGGGTGTTCCCTTCCTATTTGCGACTCGCATCGCTATGCTAAATTGCTTTGTGACCGCGAATGCGGTCGCAAAGCAATTCGCAGTTACCACCAGTGTCACACTGGTGGTAACCCATTCGCAAAAGGGAACCCCTTCCCCTTTGTGAATGAGTTGCCACACCTACTCTGAAAAACCGAAACCAAATGGTTTTGGTATTTTTTTTTTTATTTTGCAACTCGTTTTCCTTTAAGGAAAATGGGCTGCAAAATAAATAAAAAAAACTGCTTTATTTAAAAAGCAGTCACAGACATGGAGGTCTGCTGACTTCAGCAGGCCACCATCCCTGTGAGTGCAGGGACTCGCTATGGGGTCGCAAAATGTGACCCACCTCATTAATGTTAATGAGGTGGGTCTTTGCGACCCTATAGCAACTCGCAGTCGGTGTGTGAGACACCGTACTGCATCTGATTTTGCGAACCGGAAATTGCGAGTCGCACCGACTCTCAATTTCCGATTCGCAAAATCGGACTTTGCTACATCTGATCCATGGTCTCTAAAAGAGCATTGTGGTTGTTGTTGGTGGTTCTTTAGTTGGCTTTCTTCATAATCGTTTTTTGGGTATTTTCAGAATATCAGTTTTGCAGACAGTCATAGTACCTATTTGTCAAACATTATGATTTCAGAAAGGCTCTGTCTTATTCTCAAAACTTTGCCACTTGGGAAATTTTCCTGCAGTGCTTGTGGCTGCTGACTAACAAACCAGAGGAGGACATTCTCTATCTGTTAGTTTATGATACACTTCAGTCATCTTGCAGGCATGTCGCTTCCCTCCTCTCCGCCGCTAAACCCGGCTGCCAAACTTAGCCTGGTATTCCAATACTTTTAACTGTAATAGTTAAAAACGTACTCTTAACTTTTTTCTCCATGACTCAGCCTCGCGCTGAGTCCCCGCAGCCCCGCCCCCTCCCTCCACCTAGATTCCCCAGTCCGTTTTCTCCCTCTCTATTTCCCGCCTCAGAGCCCCGCTCCCACACCCCCTGCTCTCTCATTGGTCCAACCCTCCCACCTCCCAGCTGCCACTCCCTCCCACCTCCCCTCTTATGCCGGCCGCAGCGCACAGAAGGTAGCGACCTCTGACCCTGCTCTTGCAGGCAGGTCGCGTCCCTCCTCTCCGCCGCTAAACCCGGCTGCCACACTTAGCCTGGTATTCCAATACTTTTAACTGTAATAGTTAAAAACGTAACTCTTAACTTTTTTTCTCCCCAACTCAGCCTCGCTGCTGCATCCCCGCGGCCCCGCCCCCTCCCTCCACCTAGATTCCCCAGTTCGTTTTCTCCCTCTCTATTTCCCGCGTCAGAGCCCCGCTCCCCGCCCCCTGCTCTCTCATTGGTCCAACCCTCCCACCCCCCAGCTGCCACTCCCTCCCACCTCCCCTCTTATGCCGGCCGCAGTGCGGACGCGCCACTGGTACGCCAAAGGCACGCCAAAGGCAAGCCCGTCAGCGCCAAGACTGCACCCAGCGCCAGACCCCCTGGCCAACACGTCCCCCGTACCACCAATCACCACTACACTGCCTACGACCTCCACGCCCTCAATCCAGGATGCTCCTCCAACTGCTTCCAGTCCACCCCGACACTCACCAAAGGACCCTTCTCCTGCAATGCCTGTAATTTCTCCTGCAACCTAACCTCCAAACTCTAACTCAAGGCCTCAGACAGCCACCTAAGATGCATTCTGCTCAACACCCGCTCCGTCCACAAGCATGAAATCGAACTCTGGGACCTACGGACCACATCCTCGCCCGACGTTGCATTCCTCACCGAAACCTGAATAAATTTGGCCTCGGAACCAGACATAGCCATAGCCATACCAGAAAACTACAAGATCGCCAGAAGAGACCGCAGCAACAAACCAGGAGGAGGAATCGCCACAGTCCACAAAAACACCATAAGAGTCTCCACCAGCTGCCACAACACCATCAAATCCGCCGAGCACCTCCATTTCAAAATCCACATCAACGCCAACACCACCCGCAGAGGAATACTGGTCTATAGACCCCGAGGCCCCAGACCGCAGTTATGCGATGACATCGCCAACACCATCAGCTCCCAAGCCCTCGCCTCAACAGACTACATCCTCCTCAGCGACCTGAACTTCCACCTAGAAAACAACAACGACACCAACACCACCAACCTAATCAACAACCTCGCCAACCTCGGCCTCAAGCAACTCGTCAAGTCACCCACCCACACCGGAGGACACACCGCCTCATCACTACACCCCCGCCGCTACTGGAACAGAATCTCAACAGAACAGCTGATCACCACCCTCACCCAGGGCCCCCCCCCAGACCTGGACCCCAGCACAGCCGCCACCTACCTGCACAAATGGCTAGAAGACTGCGCCAACACCCTTGCACCACTCAAACAACCCTCAGATTCCCACCACAGACCCAAGGCCAGCTGGTTCACCCCCGACCTACAGGCCTCCAAACGGGAATGTCGAAGAATGGAGAAGACCTGGCGCCTAGCACCCACCGAATCCAACCACATCGCCCTCAAATCCGCCATCCGCAAACATCACCAGCTGATCCGCACGACCAAAAGAACCAACTACAAAAGCCGAATAGACACCAACGCCCACAACAACAAAGAGCTCTTCGGCATCATCAAAGAACTCTCCAACCCCAGGACCTCCTCCCACGAACCCTCGCCATCACAGGAACTCTGCAACTCCCTCGCCACTCACTTCCATCGAAAGATCGAAGACATCCATAACAACTTTAAACCCCAGGCCCATCAGCCAACCACAGACACCCAAGAACCCGACGCATCAAACAACACCAACTCTCTATGCTCCTGGACCCACGTCAACACCATGGCCTCCATCCACTCCGGCTCCCCCCCGAACCCCTGCCCGCAGCAGATTATCAACAAAGCCAGCAACATCATTGCACCCCAACTCTGCGCAATTATCAACAGCTCCTTCGAGACAGCCACCTTCCCGGATAGATGGAAACACGCTGACGCCAATGCCCTGTTGAAGAAACCCAAAGCAGATCCAGATAACCCCTTTAACTACCAACCCATCTCCCTCCTCCCCAGTGAAGGTCATCGAAAAAATCGTGAACAGCCAACTTTCCAGCTACCTGGAAGACAGCAAAGCGCTCAATGCCTCCCAATCCGGATTTCGCAAAAACCACTGCTCAGAGACCGCACTCATCGCTGCCACAGATGACATCAGGACCATGCTCCACAAAGGCGAAACCGCAGCTCTCACCCTCTTGGACCTTTCCGCAGCTTTCAACACCGTCTGTCACCACACCCTTCGAACACGCCTCCACAACACTGGGATCCATGGCAAGGCCCTCAACTGGATCTCCTCTTTCCTTTCCGGCAGAACCCAGAGAGTCCGCCTTCCGCCCTACCTGTCTGAATCCTCTGAAACCGCCTGTGGCGTCCCTCAAGGATCCTCCCTCCGCCCAACACTTTTCAATGTGTACATGGCTCCCCTCGCCAACATCGCAAGATCCCACAACATCAACATAGTATCCTATGCAGACGACACCCAGCTGATCATCTCCCTCACGAGAGACCCCACAACCGCAAGAAACAACCTCCACAATGGACTTCACGCCATCGCCAACTGGATGGAATCAAGCCGCCTCAAGCTAAACACAGACAAAACAGAGGTTCTCATCCTCGGCAAAAACCTCTTCGCCTGGAACGACTCCTGGTGGCCTACATCCCTCGGAGCAGCCCCCACCACCCAAGTACGGAACCTGGGCATCATCCTTGACTCAACAATCAGCATGACTCAGCAGGTCAATGCAGTCTCCTCTTCCTGCTACAACACCCTCCGCATGCTCCGCAAGATTTTCAAGTGGATTCCCGTAGAAACCAGAAAAACAGTCATCCACGCCCTAGTCAGCAGCCGACTGGACTTCGGCAACGCACTCTATGCAGGAACCATGGCCAAACTACAAAAGAAAATGCAACGCATCCAAAACGCCTCCACCCGACTTATCCTTGATGTCCCACGCTGCAACCACATCTCAGCCCATCTCAGAGAACTACACTGGCTACCCGTATCAAAGAGGATCACCTTCAAACTACTCAACCACGCACACAAAGCCCTCCACAACACACGTCCGGCCTATCTCAATGACAGATTCACCTTTCACACCCCCGCCCGCCAGCTCCGCTCCACCAGCCTCGCCCTTGCCTCCACCCCCCGTATTCACCGCTCCACCACCGGAGGAAGATCCTTCTCTCACCTCGTCACCAAGACCTGGAACTCCCTACTGCTCCAACTATGCCAGACCCAAGATCTCCTGGCCTTCAGAAAATGCCTCAAGACATGGCTCTTTGACAACTAACTCCCCCCTCAGCGCCTTGAGACCCTAACGGGTGAGTAGCGTGCTTTATAAATTATTTGATTGATTGATTGTTTGATTGATCATTCCACCTTTTCTGGTGTGTCCCCTCATTATAGAATCTAGGATATTGTGAGACACTAATATTGTGGACAAAATATAAAGGTACAAAATATTGAAAGTTAATATATATACATTTTCTATGTCTAGCTCCACATATATGCAATTTAAAGATATACATAACTTCAAAGTACATAGATGTGGCATTAAGAACAGTACATCTAAACTTCTCTCTGTGCCCTTACTTTTTGATATTTTGTCCCTTGGCAACTTGTCCATTATATTAGTACAGCACGGTCTTCTTCTACTTGATGCTCAAAAGTACAATCCAGTGGTTGGGAATTATCTTTAATTCCTGAAATGCTATATAAGTGTGACTCAGAGTGTGGGTGCATTTAAAAAAATGTTCTTTGTTGTTGAGCCATTTCATACGTTCCGGCGCTTGATTGTAATCCCCAATCAAGATAATGAGGATATTCCCTGTCCAGACAGTGAGGATATTGTCAATGTATTAACACCATTGTTTTTACATGTTTGGTTGTCAAATACATATAGTTGCATTAAAATGTGCACATATAAACAAGCTAAACTTGTGGTAAAAGTGCTGTCCATGGAAGTGCCTTGAACTTAATGAAATAGTCTTCCCTCAATTTCAAAACAGGTAAAAAAAAGGGCTTGCCTTACATAATTCAACACACGCTGTATACGGTTGATGTATTTCCAATAGCTCTCTAACATGAATTAATCGATCACGTGCAGTGTTTCTTCCTGTGGAATTTTCACATAGAGAGCTTCAGTGTCAACACTGCTGTGGACTTATTGTTTATGTAAGTAGTGTGTGAGTTGGGTCAACCTCCATAGTTCTGTAATCGGTTGGATCTGAAAGAAGTTGTAAGTCTTTATAATGATAGTGACACCCCTTATTGGCAGGTTTTCTCACCAGATTAGGGTTAGAATGTATAGACTCCAAAGTTTTCTTCTCTAGTATCTGGAGAGGTTGTTGTAGTTACGAAAGGTAGTAGTGGCCAAGGATGTGACTTCTGTCACTACTCCATGTCAATAATCCCTGTTAAGATAAGTATCCTGATGGGTCAGTGTATAAAAGTGGTTGGAAAGTGGATTTGTTTCTGAAAATCATAGCACATCAATTTTCCAAAACAATTCCGCCAACTCACATTGAAGGTTTAGCTTATCAAGCCTTGGTGTTGGCACAAAGCCAAAATAAAGGGCGTATATTGGAAGACCGGTTAAGATGGCAGTTGTTAGTTTGATACCCAGGTCTAAGGTTTGCTGGTGCTTAGTTGTGGCTCTTTCCCTTTGCTCCATTTTACCATTCTGATCTCTTTTGTCCATTGGATTCGGGATTTATCTTTTTGTTTTGCCTGTTTTTTGTCCCTTGCCTGAAAACAGTTGGCTACTTGGGGGAAAGGTGTTTTTAGTGGTAATTGCTGAACCGTATTAGGGCAAAAGCTGTTAGGGGGAATTGAGGTCTGTGCTGCCCAAAGCTTCTGAGGAGGTCTCCATCACGTTTACTACAGTTATCTGAACTAAAATACCCATTATTTAGAATAGGTCTTCTTTTTGGTCCCCCCTTTTTTGCACTGGTCTGTTTTGGTGGTAATATGCAGTGTTTGTCGTTATAAAAGGATACACTGTGTCATGGCTAAATCTCTTGTTGCCGTTTTGAAGTTTGTTTATTTCAGCTGAATTCAAGCGTTCTTTTTACAGCCTCTCTCTTTCTGTTTATCCTTTAACTTCTGAAAATAGAATAAACTGTTTCTTTGAGGTTATTTTCACTAGCCTTTATCTGTATTAATATTAAATCAGAGATCCTTTTGGCTGGATTGATGATCAGTCCCTTGTACATTTTGAAGCTATACCAGGTCATTCTTGTTTAACATGAAGGTCATCCAAAATATCTTTGATTCATCTGTCAGTATAGTCAGCCACATGTGTGAGGGATTGTGAGAAGCTGAAGTCACCTAGCAATGAAGGAGATGTTCAAATGGAAGCAACTATTTCATCATAATATGCTAATTCGGTTTGCGTCATCCTATTGAGTGGGACTATGGTCTACGAGAGTAGAAGTATGTAGGAGTTGGTTGTAATGGGTGCCATCAGAATATAAGGATGAGATCCTTTATGAAAAATTAGAACTTCGTGGTACAGCCAGGTGTCCAGAATAGGATCATGCGAAAAGGGTATTCATAACCAGAAAAGAGGTAATAAAGATAACCATGTACATTTTCATATAGGAGGTAGTAAACTGTTGTAAGGTGTATGTAAATAGAGGAATGCATGTTAGTATTTAAATGTTAAGGGGGTTGCATTCTCTGTGCTGGGCGTTCTTGTTCTGGAATCAGGTCTTCTAGTTTGGCAGTTAAGGATCTGGTTCTAATGTGAGGAGACACTTTTTGGTGGGCTCCATTTGGAAGATAATAAAAACAAATGAAATGTGAGGAGACACTTGGTGGTGAGCTCTATTTGGAAAATAATAAAAACAAATGAATTACCTTACACCTGGCTCTGCGGTCATGCTTTGAGGGCCACACTGACGCAACAACAAATTGGCGACTAGGTAAAAAAGCTGCCATAATGAGCCCACCAGTCGATTTGAAGATCGAGCTACCTGGAACTCAAAGGATCATTGTTGTGCATGCAGTTGGAAACCCTGAGTGAGGATGGGAGATGGCTGGGGTAACAGAAATACATATTGCAGTCATCCTTGGGAGGTAGGTCAAAATGCACGTACGAAGGGTGCACAACTACGCGGAGGAACAGTCTTACGACTGTAGTTGCTTTATGGTAAGGGGTCTAATGGCTGGAAGAAACTGCACAGTGTGGTAACATCATCATGTTTTCTGGCAGCTATCTTATATTGTTAATATTCTGGAGGTAACTGGGCACTGTCTAGCTGTTGGAGGATATAGCTTTGCATGGTTTCATCATTATGTGATCCCTGACGGCCAATATTACATTGGTGTTCATCCAGATGTGCCTGTACGCTATCTAGTTCTTTGACATAATTGAGGTGTGACATCAGTAAGCAATCATATTGGAATGTTGCTCTTCACCAAGTGATTTCAACTTTGCATCACAATAGGTGCAATATATGCTGACAGTGTGGAAGTGTGGGCATCTTCTACCAGGCGTTTGGAAGAAAAATAATAACACTAAGTTGGAAGGAGAAAAATAGCAGAAAGCAGAACAAGATAGACTACAGTATTGTTATTTTATTGTTGTTGGAATGTGGCCTCTTTAGTTTTAAACATGTGGTATGCAACAAAGACATTCACCAAATATCTTCTGGCATTAAACCACGGTGTTGTATATTAATTGTGTGTGATTTGATAAGTATGGCCTCTGGGGGTACTGCACAACAACCACCACATTTTCTCACTATCAACTATACATTGTTGATAGTATCAATAACCATTCTGGAAGGCAGCTTTGTTATTTGACTGTTTAGGGGCAGAGCAGCAGAACAGCAACATTCTTTTCAGCTATTTGCCAGTTTTACAACCCCCCAGCTAGCACTGAAACCTTTGATGCAGCCAATTGGAATGTGTTCATAGAGGCAGAGAAACATCTGCCACTTTATTTTTCTGTAGAACCAAGTATTGTTTTAGAAAGTTTATTAAAAAAACTACCCTTATTGGAGTCAGTTGATCAGTATTCAGAATCTTTTAGGATTAGGGCAAGCTAGTGTTGTTTGTGACACCTGCAGGGGCCACTATATAAGGGATAAAACAGTTCTGAACTGTCCTTCACAGAAAGCGCAAGAGCATTAATTGTGTTGGTTGATTGTGAGTTGAATGCTATTCTCAAACAGTATCCAGAGGTCTTATGCAATGAAATAGGTACTGTAAAAAGATTTGAGCATGAAATAACTGTGAAGGAAGGTGCTGTTCCTATGGCTTGTAGGGTGAGGAATGTGTCCTTAAGTGTGAGAAGTTAATTTTAGAAACATCTCAAAGAGTTGTGTGACGGGAAGATCATTGAGCCAATGAATGCTTCTAAGCAGGCCAGTGCCATTGTCATTGGTGAGAAAAAAGAGGTGGCAAATTAGACAATGTGCAGACTTAGTACAATTGAACAAAAACATTTTAGTTGACTGTAACCCTTTGCCAAAAATAGAGGAATTGCTAGCCACCATTGGGCATGCCAAGAACTTCAGTTATATTGACCTGAGGGCTACTCATTCTCACGTGCCTGTGGAAAGAAAATGTCCAACCACTCACTAAGTTTGTGACTCCATTTGGGGATTTAAAATACCTGAGACTACCATTTGGGCTAGTCTCAGCATCTAGTGTATTCTAGAAGCGTTTGTATTGTTTGTTTAAGAATGTCACTGGAGTCATAGACTTTCAGGATGACTTGCTCATCTTTGCCAAAACCATCTGTGAACACAATATGGTTTTGGAAAAGTGTTATTGATTCACAGAGAATGTGCCATGACTGTCTCCTTTGACAAGTGTACATTTTTGACTGAGCTGTGGATTTTTTGGGCCATAGGATTACTTCGAAAGGGACTGAACTTCAAGCGAGTCTTCTTAAAGCTCTAAGAGATGCACCCAGACCTAAGGACAAGGATGAGTTATGATCATTCATTTGTCTTAGTGATTACTATTCTAGATTTGTTGATGGTTATGCTACCATTAAGGAACCACTCAAGGAAATGTTAAGGAAAAATTAGAAATCTGTTTGGGGTGACAAGGAGGAGCAAGTCTTCTTTAACATAAAATCTATATTAATTAATGTTTTGGCATTGAAAATGTTTGTGAGTGGTTTGGAATGTATTGTCACAGTCGAATACAGTACCCTGGGGTTGGGTGCTGTGTTATCTCAGAGGGTGAATAGTTTGGGCCGCACAATTGCTTTTGTATCCAGAACTCTAAAGGTTGTGGGGAGGATAACAATTGAGAGAGAGAAATTAGCCTGTGCTTGGGCTGTTGAGAAATTCAAAACGTATATGTGGAGAATTTACTTTGTGCTACACACCTATCCCAATATATTCCTGTAAGTGTCAATCAAAGAGTTGATTGTTTGTCCAGGTAGCATTTGAATGTGGAATCTAATGATGTGGATTAATTAGAGGATGAATGTGTTGTGGCAGCCATTGATGTTGTTAAACATTGTCAGGGTATCATTAGTGAAAAAAGTGGTCTTTGGCTTGTGATCGGGATATAAGTAGGAAAGATGTTGTCGACTTTGTGCAAAATGGGTGGTCCTATGTTAAACATCTAAAAGGAAAGCTGTTGGATTTTGTCCATGTCACCAATAAGTTGTCTTTTGAGTCTGATGTGTTGTTAAGGGCAGACAAGTTTGTTGGATATAATATGATTTTGTGGAGGAGACGAGTGCTCATCAACCTATGAATTTTTTGTTGAACGTCTTATCTGCATAAGGTTTCGTGAAGAGTTATTCCCAGATAATAGGGTCCAAATGGTATCTGATAAGATGGAGATTTTCCTAAGGGAAAAGTGGGTTAAGCATTATATAATGGCTCTTTACAACACACAAGCGAATGGTGCAGTTGAGTGGAAAATAGATTTCCGAACTTGGCGTGAGGGCTGCATTTTGTCTAACTTTTAGCTCCATTTGTTTTATGCTATGAGCAAAATTGTATGTCTTCAGCAGCCCTGCTCATTTTTGTTTCCTACAAAGTGCTGGTTTCTTAGAATTGCTTTTGAAACTTTGCAAATAGGCTAACCAGCCCATGTTCTCAGAAATGTTATTTCTGTGCTTGAACATCCTGTTCTTGTGGTTCAATAGTGTTACAGGAAACGTTTGTTTATAGTGTTTGGAAATTATGACGCATGTATGGTGTGGTAATGTGGGTATGGTAATAAAGACATTGAAAGGGGGAGGGAGAGGCCATTTGCTTTTGGCCAGAGAGAGTCAGTCATTGACACTCTTTGGGGGTGACCCGCTGTAGCGAAATAAAATGCTATCTTGAAGACTACTCCGAATCATTGTATTCTGTCTTGTAGAAAGTCAGCCTCCTACAGGAAGAGACTAGTAAATTTATTCCACAGTTGAAGGGGTGAATAGGATACTCAAAGAAGGCTTTCAAACAGCTCTTACTTGCAGTTTCAATGTAGTTTAATTTCTCAGAGAGAAAGTGTGGGCTTATCATAATATCCTACAATCTGTTACAGAAGTGTCTCCTTTCATATTGCTAAGGGAGATAAAAGGCAGAAAGAAATTTGATGCCTTTAAGTGAGTTTCAGAGGTTGGTATTAGAAGAAAATGTGCATTTGCAGAAGAATTTATGGCTGGATCACACTTCTACCTCATATGTTGATAGCGCAATTGGAGGTGTTGTCAATGATGTCGTAACTGGGGAAGTTGAGTCTGTGGCACAAAGTTGTGGAGAAAGAGATAAATGTCCACTTGCTAGCAATTCTAATGATGATGTTACAGCACATCAGTCTTCTGTGGTTTCAAGATATGGTTGTGTATCCAAAAAAACTGTTTATCTAAATGATTTTTGTTATTAACAATTTGTTATAGAGTACATAGCTGGAATGTGCCTTTCATGCAGCATGCACTGAAAAAACCTGTTTTCTGTGTTTTTTTCATTTTTTTTTTATGTTATTTGTTAGTTAGTTTTGTTATTCGTGAAGCAGTGGAGATCTTGTAAGATGCATGAAAATAGAGGGGTGCATGGTACGATTGGAATGTTAAGGGGGTTCAATGCTCCGTCTTCTAGTTTGACAATTGTGGATCTGGTTCTGGTGCGAGGAGACGCTTGGGGGTGATCTCTCTTTGGAAGATAATAAAATCAAATGAATGACCTTACACCTGGTTCTACGGTCATGCTAGGAGGGTGATGCTGAAGCTGCCACATGAACCACATATCCTATAATCAAATGGGGTACAGACAGGACAGGGATGTCCAATAATTTTGTTCTTCCATATATTTACTGTCAGATAACCAATGAACATCTTGGATGTAGAACCTAGATGCAACATGTGTAATTCATCTGAAAGGACAGACAAACTCCATTATTTGAACATGTTTCTAGAAAGAATGCACATCCTCCCCATCAACCTAGGTTGCTATCATAGGGTTGCTCACTGAAACATATTAAGAATAGGGGGACATACAGCCCCCATCCCCAAGCCCTAATTTGCCCTGGGTATCCCATTCACCAAGCTTAAGTGTCAATTAAAAAGGGGAGGCTGCAGACCCCTCTCCACAAGCCTTCTTAGGCCTTGGGAAACATGTATATGATGTTTTTTCTGTATTGTTCCCTATATATATTTGTTGAAAAAACAAAATGTTAAAGGGACATTATAATGAGGTTCACATTTGACCAACACAAAACCACAGAAAATCAGCAGGTATAGTTATACTTATAGTTATACTTATGTTAAGAAACTATAACTTGCGGCCTAAAGTTACTTAGTTTCTTCAGATAAGTATAGCTATAAATGCTGAATTTCTATGAATTTGCGTGGCTCAAATATGAACCTAAATGTAATGTCCATGTAACTTTTTGTTTTTTTCATTGAATTTCTATGATTTTTTAACATAAAGTGAAACATAAATACCGTTCAATAATAAAACCACCACTGCGCGTGGCCTTTGGCCTGCGTCCAGGCTTTGCATCCAATCCCCCACATGCACCAATCTCCACGCTGCATGGCAGGGGAATGGTGAGTGAGTGTATGAGTTTTTTTTCCCGATGGGCTCCAGATCCATGGGTGCCTGTGGATCACCTGTGAATCCCGACAGATCCTTGAAGGATCTGCGTCCCTAGATATCTATATGTCTTTTCCTTTAATAACTTCATAACTACTGAACATATTTTTACCAAATCCCACGAGCACACTTGTGAAACCAAGATCTAGCTTGCTGACAAATTTGTTGTAATTCTTTTCTGTGATTCAGGCAGTAGTTGCGTCTAAAATCCCTGTAGGAAATTGCATGGGGAAAACAAGTTTGGCACCCCCCTTTTTCTCAGCCCCGCTTTAAGAATTTAAGAATCACCGTGAAACTTTCCACACAGCAGCTGAAGTGAGTGGCAAACTAGTTTTGAAAAGTCCGTGAAGATTTGTCAAATGGCGTCAAACTTACAGGCAAAACAAAAAATGTTTTCTATGGAAAGTAGGTCCTAACTGTCACTACCTACTGGCTATCACCACCATAAAATATAAATTAGGTTAGGTAAAGTTAAAGTGACGTTATAGTTTGCAATAGTAATAACATGTTTCTTTACAATACAAAATCCTCAGAAATTCAATGAAAAAGCCAAAGATTAAAGGGACATTATAGTTAGGTGCAAATGTAAGTTAAAATACGCCATTTGAAATGAACAAAACCACTTAAATTCACCAGTTGTAGTTATCTCAAGCAACTATAACTCTTGCCCTAAAGTAAATATAAGTTGGGTCCACACCATGTCCAGTATTGTCCCTCAATTTCAACAAGTTTTTGGCTCTTCCCTTTCACAGACACTTGGCCCAGCTACACAAGTGAGGTATCATTTTTGCCAGGAGACTGAGGGGAACGTAGGGTAGTAGGAAATGTGTGCTGGTGTGGTGATCCCACAGAGAAAAGAGGGGACAATGTATTGTTTAGCTAAATTTGAGGATTGCTAAGTATTCTGGGTAGGAAAACTCTGGGTTTGGTAAGGTTCCCGTGGCAGTGGGTGTAGCGATAAGAAGTACTGCGGTACTCAATCGGAATGGAGAGTAAACGTGGTTTTATTACATCAAGTTTTTAACTTTGAAATGTCCAATGTTTGAGGCCTGTTGGTTAGTAATTCTCCGTTGTCCTCTTCTCCCTCAGGGTTCCCGATGACTGGAGATGATGTTCCCCGACGGTGTTTCCAGGTGGATCGGGAAAACAAGAGGAACGGAAATATCTGTAAGTCTAAGGTTTTTATACTGTTGTGTGTTTTCGTGAAAAGAGTAAAGAGAGAGAGAGAGAGAGAGAGAGAGAGAGAGAGAGAGAGAGAGAGAGGGAGAGAGAGAGTCCGCCCCCCACAGATAGGATATCGTGGTGACAAAAAGTTCCGAAATCCAGTGAAGTCACCTCTGTGAGTGATGATTTATTTATTAAACTTCCTTTATTTCTGTGCTCCTTGAGGTTATTCAAGTGCCCTTCTCCAATCCTCCCCTCTCCCCTTCTTGTCCCCTTCCCCTCACCCCTCTCCCCTCCTCTCGCCTCCCGCAGCCCCCTCCCTCCCTATCATCAAACAAAGGCTGTCCTTTAAACAGGACCATACCTGGCTGAGCCACATCCCTCCGGGGACGTGGTGGCGTTCGCGCTCTTCGGGACCTTCCTGTCCCTTAGGGTTATCTCCTGGACTGGTGTCCTTCTGTTCGTTCTCCTGTGTGCGTTCGGGTGCCTTCCCCGTTCTTCCTCCTTCCTCTGCGTCTCCTTCCTCGGCGTCTTCTTTCTCGGAGTCTTCTGTTGTTAACGCGCGCCGCACGTGTAGTCCATCTTCTCTTTCTATACCATCGGGAACCCGGATATCCGAGTTCCCAGCTATGGCGATCGTGTCCCCGTCTCCATGGTTCTCAGGTATGGGTTCGGGAATCCGGTCATCCAGATTCCCGATATCTTTAGTGTTGTGTCCGCAGTGGTCGGTGGAGCGGCATTCCGCTCCCGGTTTAACATGCGATATAGCCGGGGATCCCAACTCCCGGCTACAGTTCCCTAGATGGCTGCTGAGCCCCGGACCAAAAATGAAGGAGCCCCCTGCAAAAACAGGTAGTTTTGTGTTTGATAATTTTGATGTGTCCACGGAGAGTTTTAGGGCATTTCCTGTTGCGGGCACTAGGCCTACCTACACAAGCAAGGTACCATTTTTATTGGGAGACCTGGGGGAACACTAGGTAGAAGGAAGTTTGTGGCTCCCCTCAGATTCCAGATCTTTGCAGCACCGAAATGAGAAGAAAAGCGCTTTTTGCCGATTTTGAGGTTTGCTAAGAATTCTGGGTAACAGAACCTGGCGAGAGTGCAACAAGTTGCCCTATCCTGGGTTTCCCTAAGTGTCTACTTTTTAGAAATGTCCAGGATTGCTAGGTTTTCCTAGGTGATGGATGAGCTAAAGGCCAAAATCCACAGCTAGGCACTTTGCAAAGAACAGGTCAGTTTTCTTTGAGAAAATGTAAAGTGTCCATGTTGTGTTTTGGGGCATATCCTGTTGTGGGCACTAGGCCTACCCACACAAGTGAGGTACCATTTTGATTAGGAGACTTGGGGAAGTGCTGAGTGGAAGGACATTTGTGGCTCTTCTCAGATGCCAGAAATTTCCATCACCAAAATTTGAGGAAAAAGTGTTTTTATGCAAATTTTGAGGCTTGCAAAGGATTCTTAATAACAGAACCTGGTGAGAGTACCACAAGTTACCCCATCCTGGGTTCCCCTAGGTGTCTAGTTTTAAAAAATGCACAGGTTTGATAGGTTTTCCAAGATGCCGGCTGAGCTAGAAACCAGAATCCACAGCTGGGCACTTTCCAAAAAACACATCAGCTGTCAAGGTAAAAATTTGATGTGTCCATGTTGCATTTCATGTCGTGGGCATTAGGCCTACCCACACAAGTGAGGTACTATTTTTATCGGGAGATTTGCTGGAACACAAAATAGAAGAACAAGTGTTATTGCCCCTTGTCTTTTTCTACACTTTTTCCTTCCAAATGTAAGACAGTGAGTAAAAAGGACTATTTGAGAAATGCCCTGTAATTCACATGCTAGTATGTGTATCCCTGAATTCAGAGATGTGCAAAATACCCACTGCTTCTCAACACCTTATCTTATGCCCATTTTGGAAATACAAAGGTTTCCATGATACCTATTTTTTACTCTTTATATTTCACCAAATGAATTGTTGTATACCCGGTTTACAATGAAAACCCATTGCAAGATGCACCTACTTTATTGGCTCTGGGTACCTAGGGTTCTTGATAAACCTACAAGCCCCAAATATCCTCGCAACCAGAAGAGTCCTGCAAACATAACGGTATATTGCTTTAAAAAAATCTGCCATAGCTGGAAAAAGTTATAGAAGAAAATGTGGACAGAAATGGCTTTTTTCACCTCCATTTTTCTTTTCTTTTAGCTGTTACTTTCTGTAGGAAAACCTTGAAAGATCAACACAAATGACCCCTTTCTGAATTTCGAATTTTGTCTACTTTTCAGAAATGTTTAGCTGTCTAGGATCCAGCATTGGTTTCACACCCATTTCTTGCACTAACTGGAAGGAGGCTAAAAGCACAAAAAATAGGAAAAATCAGGTATATCCCAGTAAAATGCCAAAATTGTGTTGAAAAATGTAGATTTCTGATTAAAGTCTTCTGATCCCTGAAAGCTGGGAAGATGGCAATTTTAGCACCACAAACCCTTTGTTGATGCCATTTTCAGGGAAAAAAAACACAAGCTTTCTTCTGCAGCCCTTTTCCCATTTTTTCCAAAAAAGGAAATTGTAGCTGTATTTTGGCTAATTTCTTGGTCTCCTGCAGGAGAACCCACAAACTCTGGGTACCTCTAGAATCCCTAGGATTTTGGAAAAAAAGGACCAAATTTGGCATTGGTAGCTTATGTGGACAAACAGTTATAAGAGCCTAAGCGCAAACTGCCCCAAATAGCCAAAAAAAGGCTTAGCACCTGAGGGGGAAAGGCCTGACAGCGAAGGGGTTAAAAGACTGCAACAGAGACAATAACATTACTGCTCACAACATATGATGCGCTAATCTCTTTTTATAGTTCTTTTGTTAAGCAAAGTTATCTTGCAAATGGCAGGATGATATAATATGTTAAGATTACATTATGTCAAGTTTGAAGTATCTATGAATTACATTTTTTGCTTTACTCTATGTTCCTCTTGTAAGAAAAAAAAACATTCCTCTCATTATTTGAAAGATGCAGACAAATTGAAGTACTTGAAAAATCTATCATATTTATCTGTTAAAATAATGACTGTTACTTATTTTCAACTTGAGTAAAAATAATTTGTCAGTCTTATTTCTGATAGCCGTAGTCAAATGGTGGCCGGTGACCTTTCAAAGTGATGGGGCATAAAATTTGGAAAGAATTCCAGTGAGCGAGCCTGACTTTTCAGTGGGTTCGGGGGACTTACTCAGTTCTATTGTCACTAGGTTTCATTATCACTCTGACTTGCTCACTGAGTTTTACTTATCCTCAGTTAGTATAATTCAGTCTCACACAATCATTCACCTTCAGCCCCTCTCATTCTCACTTCATCAATCTCACTCTGACTCACCTACCACTAAATCTCAATGGCTGCTTTAGGGTCTTTCAGTCTCACTGATTTCCACTTAGCGACACTCATTCAGACTCACTCTGTTTCACTCATTCTCTGAATTACTCAGTCTCACTCATTCTCAGATTCAAGCAGTCTCCTCATTCTCTTACTCACTCAGGCTGTGACTCATTCAGTCATTCTCAGTCAGTCTCACTTAGCCCCACTCATTTCCACTTCTTTTCAGCTGATCATTCATACTCTGATTTATTCAATTTTCCTGACTCACCAAGTCTCAATCATTCTCACTTGTTACTACTCACTCCCACTCATTCAGACTCACTTGGACAAATTCGGTTTCACTGATTCTTACTCCGTATCACTCATTCTGACTCCATTTGAATGTGAATCAGTCTTACACTCAGTAACTCATTGTCATTTTCCCTCACAGTAACACTCATTATCCTTTAAAGTTACACTCACTCTCATTCTCCTTCCCAGTACCACTCACTGTCCTTGTTGTTATACTTAAAAGTCATTCTCCCTCACAGTTTCACTCAATCATACTCTTTCACAACAACACTCACTGTCATTCATTCATGCTCACTCTTCCTACCACCCATTGTTCCTCACTGACTTCCTCCACTGATTGGCACAATCTTACCAACAAAACCACACACCCATAAACACAGCACACAACATTTAAAAACCTTAAAGCCTTTGTTTAACTTACCTTGCTTCAGGTCCAGTTTGGACACTTGCTCCTTTCAGCTTCTGGTGTTGGGACTTGAAGCTGGAACCTCAAACCTGTCCTGTTGAGGTTTTAGTCTCTGCTCTTTGACACCACCCTTTCCCAGCTCTGTGACAAGTAGGGAAAGGGTGGAGTGAAAAGCTTATTGGTATGAAGCCAGGGCCAGACTAGGAACCCAAAGCAGACTTGGTAAATTTTGTCAGAACAGTCCCTATAATGTGCATACTGAGCCAGTCTGAACCCCACAATGAGGTTTGTGGGGTGGGTAGTTCTCCCCTTCACGAACATTTGGGAAAAATGGCAAAAATGGTGCATTCTACAACACATTTTTCATTATATATTAAATTGTATTTGTTTTAAAGCACGAAAAATGATGACCTTGCAGTGCACCAGAATACCGGCTCTTCATTGCGGCTCTCCAATGATTCCCTCACCATCATCATCTAACAGTACCTCTCATCTCTCCCTATCTCTCTCTCACATGTATTTCATTTGTTTTATAGTGCCTCTCTTACCAGCATAGGTTGTTAGAGCACTTTACATCACACACACATACAGAGAGATTATGAATCATACGTGTGTAAATCAATATATAGAAAATGTTACATAAGACAAAGGGGACTACAAGGTGTAGGATTGGCATACTGGTAAGTATTTGAGTGCTTGGTCTGGGCAAGAATAAACTCAGGAGTCAGAACGTAAGATAGTGGTTAGGGTTGAATTTACTAGTAGCAAATTCTTGCTATCTAAACAAACCCTTTTTAGCAAAATTATATTAATCAAAGACTGGGGAAAAACAACTTATTAACGTGTACCGCACAGTTTACATGCACCTTTTTGATGGCAGTTCATAACTGACTGTGCAAGATTAAGATCGTAACTGTTGTATAAGCAAGGAATGCTGGAGTGCTTTTAACACTGCTGCACTGCTACAAACACCTTCACCCCCCTCCGGGAAACCAAAGCAGCCCTCTACCCTTCCAGCCTCCCAGGGAAATGCCTCATGCTTAGTATAGCCAGTCTGCCCTTGTGTGTATCATAAGCCTTCAGCACCCGTGTCTGCCTTTAGCTGTAACACTTAGCACGTCACAAATTCTTGGAGACACAGAGGCATACCAGGAACCCAAAGGAAAACAAACAGGCCAAAAAACAAGGAAAGCATTATGAGGATCCACCACTGCCACACCCTCTTAATTGAAAAGACACACTCTGAGGCAACAGAGATTATTTTTTCCAAGTAAAGGGGTTTGATAATTAGTTGTGACTTGAGAATGTGTGTAAGTCTGGTAAGTTTAAGTTGGAAAGGAAAAACTGGTTGATGTACAGGGCTCTCTGGGATTGGTGCTTGTCATTACAGGACTCTCACTGCTGCTCATTGGGGGCTTACAGCATCATGGGTTCTGGTGCATGATGCAGAGAAAATTGACGCTGATGCACTACACAGAGCTAAAGACTTCCTGAGCAGATGGTACTACCTTTCCAGCACCTGGCAGTGCCACTTGCTCTCACTGTGCTTGCTATGAACAGCAGGGCAGGGGGCTCATCTGTCTAAAATGGAAATGCATGCTGGTCCTTATACTACAAAAATATATTTTAAATATCACCCTCATATTTACCTTAGCTTTCATACTGTATAATGTGTTACTTTACTGTTGGTGTATTACTGTTGCTTTAATCGTTTTAAAATGTTTATCAGTATTCCATAACCTTCAAAAACTTCTCTCCTGGTTACTAGGCGAATGAGCAGTTCCTCTGACTCTTAACCTGAGAGGCGTTACTGGCCATGGGTCTTTACCTGTGGACTTAAGGAATAAACGTCTCCTGACTACTTTCACCTGGTTCCTGTGTTGGTCAGTCAGCCATTTCCCTGATACTACATTTGCTACCAGGAGTGGGGTAAAGGCTGTATTTTCATGACCATCTACTGTCTGCTGCCCCACTGCTCAACTGTTGGATTGCAGGCTAAGACCTGAGGAGCTTTCCTATTTTCTTCACTCAAGGTATGTCATGCTTCTGCTTCCATTTGACTCATTTTGGCATGTTTCTAGTGCCCATCTTTGTCTGGCCTATCTACCGTTAATATACTTGTGCTTGCGCCCAGTGCGCCATTTGAATCTCTTTGCCTAGATACAGGAAAAAGGTGGGTCATGCAGCAACCTCCTCCTTGCTCCTGTTCTGTGCACTTGCTGGCTGTGGAGGTACGAGCCCGGGTTCTGCACCTTCGCTCTAGCCATGCACCTGTCTCCTCCCTCGCCTCTCTGCATTCAGCATCAGTATCTCACTCCAGCTGCACTCATTCCAATGGCAATGCTTGCCCTGATGGGTGCTCACTCATGCCACAAAGGTCACTGGGTGACAGTGTGCACGTCACACTCACATGGTCCATTTTATAATGGCCTTATTTCAATTTAGGTATTTCAGACCGCTCCACTGTGCGGTTGAGCTCTCAGAGGGGAGCTGACGAACCTTTACACACATGGTAGACATTTTATAATGGTGTTATTTCAATTTAGGTAAGTCAGACCACTCCAATCTGATAATTTGCACTGTGCTGTTGCACTTTCAGAGAAGAGTGACAAACCTTTGGCCACTGCTATTTAATCTTACTGGATTTTGGGCATTTTCCCTAGTATGACTTCCAAATTTCCAAAGGTTTTCACGAATGTAATAGGAAAATGTTCAGGTATTTGAACACAAGATTAGGTTGAAAAGCAACATTATACCTGTGGTTCACAAGATGAGACCGGTTCCCATCAGTGTTTGTACTGAACTTAAGAACCTTTTAACTAAACTTACTGAAGAGGGCATAATTATGCCTATTGATTCCTCAAAGTGGTTCTCACCTATTGCTCTTGCAAAGAAAAAAAACCTGGAACTCTGTCTCTGTGTAGGTTTGAGGTCACTCAACAAGAACATATTCATTGCCACCCATTGGCACACATTCAGGAGATTTTGGCTAACGCTGGGGAAGCCAGGTACTTTTCCACCATCGATTTACATTCTACCTCCCATTAGATAGCCTTAAATACTGACTTAGGACCTCACTACCTTTGTAATGCCTTTTGGAGCATATAAATATTTAAGGCTACCTTTTGGTCTTGCTTCGGCAGCAAGTGTTTTTCAGAAAGTTATGGACATCCTATTCAAGAATGTAGGTAATGAAATCCTCATTTTTACCAAAACTAAAGAAGAACGTCTACTAGTGCTAGAAAAGGTTCTCAATATTTTAAACTCTATAGGGGTTACTGTTAAACCTGAAAAATTTAAGTTTTTAGTCAAAAAAACTTACTATCTTTGTCATACCATACCAGTCATTGGTATCAAACCTAAGTTTTGTTATGTTGAAGTGATTCTTAAGACACCTTCACCGAATGATAGGGATGCCTTGAGATCTTTTTTAGGCGTGTGCGAATACTATGCTTTCTTCATACCAACCTATGTCTCCAAAGTACAACCATTAAGGAATTTGTTAAAAAAAGAGTGTTAAATTTACTTGGACTTCAGAAACCAATTAATTATTTAGCAGTATTAAAGAATTTGTAATAAAGGTCCCTGCCCAAATCCTTACATTGCTGGACAGAAATGCATTATCTCAAATGATGCCGGACCAAGGAGAGGGTGGCACAGCGGCTCCGGGAGATGAGGGTCACTGGAGGGGGACCATCCACCATACCACCACCCACACCCCTGGAGGAAAGAGTGGAGGAGACCTTGGAGCCAGAGGCAGTGTCCGGGATGGGAGAGCTGGACACGTCAGCGCCAGGACCATCAACCGGTGAGTACCATGAGACATGCATGTACACCCATATCTGCCATACCCCCACCCACCTAGTACACAGCAGCATGCACAACCAAAATAGCTCCATTTCAGAGTAGCAACCACCTGCATGGTGCATTATGGTTCAATGTAGTCAAGTAGGCAGTTGATAGGCAACAGTTTATTAGGAAGTAGATAACAGATGGTAGATACTGACAGTGTGTTCCCTATGTCCCACAGGTCTCCCACACGACACCACCTCCAGCCACAGCTTCCAGGGGCCACAGCTCAGCCACCAGCCAGCACAGGACTCAGGACCAGCCACCACAGGGACCTGCACCACCCAAACACAGTCCCCTCCTGATGCACCAGTGGCCAAACTGGAGAGTGAGCCAGCACCCGGTCCCAGCCACAGTGCCGGTGTACAGGACACGGAACCTCCACTGCGTCGCAGGCGACGTCTAAATGTCCCTCCACTGCCACAGGGTGAGGCACGGGACGCCTCCATGTCCGCCGCTGAGGCTGCACTCCTACGTGGTCAGCGCCTGCAGACACGACAGATAAGGAACATATCAGGGGCCATGCGGTGCATGGAACAGAACCAAAACACAGGGATGCAACTGGTACACACGGAGATGCAACAGCTAAATACCCATGTTGGTGACCTTGCGCTCTCAATGAGACAACTGGTGTCAGAACTTATCACTGAGAGAGAGGGTGCAAGGCGCTGTGACAGGCAGCTCATCCACTGGCTGGACGGCATGTCTGCCTCCATCGTCCGGCTGGCTGTGAACATCACTGGGCTGTCACGGCGCACGGTCAGCCTCCAGGTGGACATGGGCCACTTTGCCGGTGATGTGGCACGTGGGCTGGGACGTCTCAGCCACGCAGTTGATCTAATGGAGGCACGACAGGTGGCTAGGGGCGCGGCAGACACGCCGCAGGACAGCGAGGAGGGCTCCACCGTTAGCAGTGTCTCAGCCACAGACACCAGGGTGTTGTGCAGTGGTAGCGCAAGGCAGGGCACTGCTGACACACCAGGAACCAGCCAGGCTGGGCGAGCATGGCGTAGACTGTGAGCTATGCACTATCCTTGAGGGGAGGCACATGAGGTTAATGTGTCCTCATGCCAGGTGGACTTTACAGCCCCTGAACTGTAGTTTATGTAAATAGTTTTTTGGTGCACATTATTAAATTCCTTGGTTGTTCCACTTCACACCTGGACTCTCTGTGTGCGACATTAGTGAGTGTGGTCACAGTTAGCACGTACCTTCCAAAGTATTGGTTTGCAATGTGGTCCCATCTCTGTCTGCCTTGATTTGCAATGCTTCTATCCCCATGATGGCGATGTGGTAGCTCTTGCTCGTCATCCTTCGAATCTTGGTCTTCTGGGGTGAGAGGTAGCCCACGTCTGGTGGCAATGTTGTGCAGTATAGCGCATGCGCCAACGATCTTGAAAGCTGTGATTGGGGTATACTGGAGGGCACCTCCACTTCTGTGGAGGCATCTGAATCTTGTCTTCAGCAGTCCAAAGGTCCTCTCTATGATATTTCGGGTCCTCCTATGTGCACTGTTGTATCGCCTCTCTGTCTCATTGCTGGGTGTTAAGTATGGGGTAAGTATCCATTGTCATAGTGCATATGCACTGTCACCTGTTTGGCACAAAATGTACAATGTTAGCAGGGCATGGATGGGTTCCACATTGACCTGTGTGTATGTCTTCAAGGTGTATTCAGCTATACCTAGGAGGTATCCGTCTCCAAACTCCCCACGTTCTAGGCATTGGTGTATCCCACTGTGCCTGAAAATGTAGGAGTCATGTGTACTCACTGGAAATTTGGCAACCATGTCAATGATAACATAATGGGCATCAGATACCACCTGGATGTTCAGTGAGTGGGTACACTTCCGGTTGTGGAACAGATATTCCAGATTGGCAGGAGGGCATATCTGTATATGTGTCCCGTATACACACCCTATGACATGGGGGAAGTTGGCAATCCTGTAGAATTCCAACTTGATGCTGTTGATTTCTGCCTCATTCCTGGGTAGGTATATGTATCTGGACATGTGTGTGAGTATGGCATCTAGGAATGCTTTGAAGAACCGTGAGAGTGCACTTTGGGATACCCCACCTGCCACGGCAATGACCCCCTGATAGCTACCCGAGGCCAAGAGTTGCAGTGAGCATAGCACTTGCACATGTGTGGGGATGGCGCAGCCGCGCACAGTCTGGCGTTGGAGCTGCGGATTGAGTAGTTCTATTAAATCTAGGATTGCTGCACTGCTAAGTCTGTATTTGTCATAAATCTCCTCCTCAGTTTGTTGGAAAAGTGTCTGCCTGGTTCTGTATATCTTCTCCTGTCTCTGGCTCCTCCTCCTCTTCTGCTGTGCGGCGTGGGCTCTCCTCCTCCTTCCTATCACTTATATCTCTACCACCTTGAGTGACCCAGGTGCCTTCTGGGTCTCCTTTTATACTTTGGTTCTGGTTACCACCTGCTCTGAGTTAGTGGTAAATTGGAAGTGCAAAATGGGCTTTTTGCGACTAGTCGCAATTTTCGAGTGGCTATTGCATATGGTTTGCGACTCGCAAATAGCGACTTCCTATTTGCGGCTCGCAAAATGGGGTTGCTATTTTTGCGAGTCGGTAATGGCTCGCGTCACAATTTGCGAGTCGGAAATGTGATTTTTGCATCCCATTTCCGATTTTGCGGGGTCGCAAATTGCGATTCGGGCCATTTGTGACTCACAAAATTTTGCTACATCTGGCCCTAAATCCTCTGAGATACTTTTGGCATATTGTCACTAAAATAAAGTACCTTTATTATTAGTAACTCTGAGAAATGTGTTTTCTTATGATATAGTACTAAGTGATAATTGGTATAGTAGGAGCTTTGCATGTCTCCTAGTTCAGCCTAAGCTGCTCTGCTATAGCTACCTCTATCAGCCTAAGCTGCTAGAACACCTCTAATCTACTTATAAGGGATAACTGGACCTGGCACAAGGTGTAAGTACCCCAAGGTACCCACTGTAAGCCAGGCCAGCCTCCTACATTGGTGGTGCAATGGTGGGATACGCACTTGTAACTGGTTTACCACTTTGTCATTGGTGCTTTTCATGATAAAAACATATACCAAATACTTCAAGATATACACATTGAACTAAACAGTTTAACTTTCCTTCTCTAAAACTTTCAACAAAGTTTCTGAAAACTTTTAAACGTTTGAAAAAGTTTGAAAAAGTTTTTTTTCTGGTCTTTTAAAAGTTCCAAAAACGTTTTCTCTCTCTGTCCTAAACCTTTTCTATTATGTCTGCAGTAGAGCTTACTCCCACAGTTGTTCAGGCAACATATGAGAGTTTAAACTTTAAAGGTTTGAGGCGTCTCTGCATAGAAAGAGGTTTAAGCATTGGCAGAAATCCTACCAAAGACTTTCTCTGTAGCCTTCTCCTAGAATATGACCAGAACCAGTCTGGCCCATCCCAGGAACAGGAGGTAGAAGAGGGGGGTACCCAGCCAGACTCAGAGGAGTCTCCTCAGGATGCTGATGAGGGTTCTTCCAAAGACCTGCCAGCTAGCAGGCCACCTAGTGACACTGGTAGTGGGAGGGGGTCACACATTAGTAGGGCACCTTTCACTCCTAAGGGCCAGGCTAAAAGGGTTTAACCAGTTAGGGACAGGTCTCTCTCTGCCAATTCCCATATTTCCTCTGTGTCTCACAATTCCCAAGCCTCCCACCCTGAGGATAACTTAATGGAAAGGGAACTCAGAAAGCTGAGGTTGAAAGAGGCCAGGCTGAAGCTTAAACAGCAGCAGCTGGCCTTCGACAGGGAATCTCTGGATGTAGAGAGGGAAAGGCAGAGATTGGGGTTAGTTCCCCATGGTGGCAGCAGCAGTGTTTTTGATAGCAATCCTGTTAGAGAGCAAGATTCCAGAAAACTGCTTAAGATAGTCCCCCCTTACAAGGAGGGGGATGACATTAACAAGTGGTTTGCTGCACTTGAGAGGGCCTGTATGGAGCAGTTGGTCCCTCAAAGGCAGTGGGCTGCTATCTTGTTGCTATCTTCCAATGGTAAGGGTAGGGATAGACTCCTTACTGTCAGAGAAAGTGATGCTAATAACTACAAAGTTTTGAAGGATGCACTCAGATGGATTTGGCTTAACCACTGAACAATACAGGATTAAGTTCTGAGACACCAGAAAAGAGTCCTCTCAAGACTGGACAGACTTTGTAGACTGTTCAGTGAAGGCCTTGGAGGGTTGGTTACATGGCAGTAAGGTGACTGACTATGAAAGCCTGTATAATCTAATCCTGAGAGAGCATATTCTGAACAATTGTGTGTCTGATTTGTTGCACCAGTACTTGGTAGACTCAGATCTGACCTCTCCCCAAGAATTGGGAAAGAAGGTAAACAAATGGGTCAGAACAAGATTGAACAGAAAAGTCCATACACAGGATGACAAGGATGGCAAGAACAAGGATGGTAAGTCTTCTGACAAGGGTGGGGACAAAGATAAAAAACATTCTGAATCTTCATCAGGCCCACAAAAATCCTCTGGGGTGGTGGGTCCAAATCCTCTTCTAACAATCAAAAAAAAGCCTTGGTGTTATTTATGTAAAGTAAAAGGCCATTGGGCAAGTGATTCCAATTGTCCAAAGAAAAACACCAAACCTCCCACCACCACAACCCCAACTGCAACCTCTAGTGTCCCTAGTAATAGCAGTGGTGGTGGGAAGTCTACTATAAATAGCCAATCCAAGGGTGTAGCTGAGCTCACTATTGGCAGTGTAGTTGGGGCTGGTCTTGTTAGGGAGACCACAGAGGCTGTTTTAGTTTCTGATGGTGGCATTGACTTTGCCACCTTGGTTGCTTGTCCCCTTAATATGGGTAAGTACAAGCAACTACCCCTAATTAACGGTGTTGAGGTTGAGAACTAAAGGGACACAGGAGCCAGTGTAACTATGGTTATAGAGAAACTGGTTCACCTGATCAACATCTACTTGGTCAGCAGTACCAAGTGACTCATGCGCACAATAACACACTTAGCCACCCCATGGCTGTTGTGAATCTCACCTGGGGGGGGGAGGTGTTACTGGTCCAAATAAAGTTGTGGTAGCCACTGAATTACCTGTAGATTGCTTACTAGGCAATCATTTGGAGACATCAGCTTGGGCTGAAGTGGAGTTGGAGGCTCATGCAGCAATGCTGGGCATTCCTGGGCATATTTTTGCTTTAACAAGGGCTCAGGCCAAAAAGCAAAAAGGACAGGGAAACTTGGATCCTGGAACAATGGACCAAGTGCTCCCAAAAGCTAGGGGTAGGAAGGATAAATCCCTGCCCACTATCCCTCCCTCTCCAGAAGATTCCCCTTGTGAGGAAGAGGAATCTTCTCCCTGTGCAGAACCTACACCAGATAAGCTGGCAGCAGACACTGCTGAGCCTTTGGGTGCAGGGGGGCCTGCTAGTGAAGAGCTGAGTGTGGCACAGCAGACGTGTCCCACACTAGAGGGTTTTAGACAACAAGCTGTCAAACAGCAGAATTGGGATGTCAGTGATAACCATAAGGTGTATTGGGAAGACAACCTCTTGTATACTGAGCCAAGGGACCCTAAACCTGGAGCTGCCAGGAGATTAGTCATTCCCTTGCAATACAGAGAGTTTCTTCTTACCTTGGCACATGACATTCCATTGCTGGGCATTTGGGCCAAAGTAAAACTTGGGACAGGCTTGTTCCCCTGTTTCACTGGCCTCATATGTCAGAGGACACTAAAGAGTTTTGTCGCTCTTGTGTGACCTGCCAAGCCAGTGGCAAGACTGGTGGCAGTCAAAAGGCCCCCTTAATTCCACTTCCTGTGGTTGGGGTGCCCTTTGAAAGGGTAGGGGTTGACATAGTTGGCCCCCTTGACCCTCCAACAGCTTCAGGCAATAGGTTTATCCTGGTGGTAGTGGACCATGCCACTAGGTACCCTGAAGCCATCCCCTTAAGGACCACTCTAGCGCCTGCAGTGGCAAAGGCCCTCCTGGGAATCTTTTCCAGAGTGGGCTTCCCTAAGGAAGTGGTGTCAGACTGAGGTAGTAACTTCATGTCTGCATACCTCAAAGCAATGTGGAAGGAGTGTGGTGTAACTTACAAGTTCACTATTCCTTATCATCCACAAACAAATGGTCTGGTTGAGAGGTTTAAGAAAACTCTCAAAGGTATGATAATGGGACTCCCTGAAAAACTCAGAAGGAGACGGGATGTCCTGTTACCTTGCCTCCTTTTAGCTTACAGGGAGGTACCCCAAAAAGAAGTGGGTTTTAGCCCCTTTGAACTCCTATTTGGGCACCCTGTGAGAGGTCCCCTAGCTCTTGTTAAGGAAGGTTGGGAACAATCTTTAAAAGCTCCTAAACAGGACATTGTGGATTATGTACTTGACCTAAGATCACAAATGGCTGAGTACATGAAAAAGGCCAGTAAAAACCTTCAGGCCAGCCAGGAGCTGAAAAAGCAGTGGCATGACCAGAAGGCTGTCCTGACACAGTACCACCCAGGACAGAAGGTGTGGGTATTGGAGCCTGTGGCCCCAAGAGCACTCCAGGACAAATGGAGTGGACCCCATCTCATTGCTGAGAAAAAGGGTGAGATTACCTACTTGGTAGAACTTGGCACTGCCAGGAGTCCCCTTAGGGTGCTCCACGTCAACTGCCTGAAACCCTACTATGACAGGGCTGATCTCACCCTGCTCATGGCAACTGATGAGCAGGGTGGCCCTCTCCCTGGTCTTTTCTCCACCACTGAAGCTGATGACTTAGTAGAGGGAGTAGCACTGGCAGATTGTCTTACTGCTGAGCAGAAAGATAACTGTGTAAATCCTTTAAGTCAGTTTTCTGAACTCTTCTTACTGATTCCAGGTACCACTACTTGGTGTGAACATGGAATCAACACTTCAGACAGGTTACCTGTCAAGAGTAAGATTTATAGGCAGCCTGACCATGTCAGGGACTGCATTTAACAAGAGGTTTAGAAAATGTTAGACTTAGGAGTGATTGAGCCTTCAGAAAGCCCATGGGCTAGCCCAGTGGTGCTGGTTCCAAAACCTCACAGTAAGGATGGAAAAAGAGAGATGAGGTTTTGTGTTGACTATAGAGGGCTCAACCAAGGAACCAAGACAGATGCTCACCCTATACCCAGGGCAGATGAACTGATTGATACTCTGGCTTCTGCCAAGTGTCTGAGCATTTTTTACTTAACTGCAGGGTATTGGCAGATTAAGTTATCAGAAGATGTAAAACCTAAAACTGCATTCTCAACCATTGGAGGGCACTATCAATTCACTGTGATGTCCTTTGGTCTGAAGAACGCACCTGCCACTTTTCAAAGGTTGGTGAATACAGTCCTGCAAGGGTTGTAAGCTTTTAGTGCAGCATATATGGATGATATAGCTGTCTTTAGCTCCACCTGGGATGATCACGTGGGCCTCCTGTGGAAAGTTTTGGAGGCCTGCAAATTCAGGCCTCACTATCAAGGCCTCAAAGTGCCAGATAGGGCAAGGGAAGTGGTTTATCTGGACCACCTGGTAGGTGGGGAACAGATTGCACCACTGCAGGGGAAGATCCAGACCATTATGGAATGGGCTCCCCCTACAACTCAAACCCAGATGAGAGCCTTTTTATGCCTCACAGGGTACTATAGGAGGTTTATTAAGAATTATGGCTCCATTGCAGCTCCTCTTAATGACCTCACTAGTAAGAAGATGCCTAAAAAGGTATTGTGGACAGCTAGCTGTCAAAAACTTTTTGATGTGCTCAAACAGGCCATGTGCCCTGCACCTGTCCTAAAAAGCCCTTGCTACTCCAAAAAGTTCATAGTCCAGACTGATGCTTCTGAATTGGGGGTTGGGGCAGTGCTATCACAGCTTAATACTGAGGGCCAGGATCAACCTGTTGCTTTTATCAGCAGGAGGTTCACCCCTAGAGAAAAGTGTTGGTCTGCCATAGAGAGGGAGGCCTTTGCTGTGGTCTGGGCAATGAAAAAGTTGAGACCATACCTGTTTGGTACTCACTTTATTATTCAGACAGACCACAAACCCCTACTTTGGCTAAAACAAATGAAAGGTGAAAACCCTAAATTGTTGAGGTGGTCCATATCCCTGCAGGGAATGGAGTATACAATGGTACATAGAACTGGGAGTACCCACTCCAATGCAGATGGATTCTCCAGATATTTCCACTTAGTCATTCAAGCCTCATCTGTGCAAGGTTAGCCTTATTGTCCCTCGTTTGCGGGGGGGGTATGTAGGAAAGTACCATTTTGCCTGGCATGTTACCCCCATTTATACTGTATGTATGTTTGTTTTTGTCTATGTGTCACTGGGATCCTGCTAGCCAGGACGTAAGTGCTCATAAAGTATGCCCTGGATGTGTTCCCTGTGTGGTGCCTAACTGCATCACTGAGGCTCTGCTAACCAGAACCTCTGTGTTTATGCTTGATCTGCTTTTAAAATTGTCACTGCAGGCTAGTGACTAATTTTACCAATTCTGATTGGCACACTGGAACACCCTTATAATTCACCTAGTATATGGTACCTAGGTACCCAGGGTATTGGGGTTCCAGGAGATCCCTATGGGCTGCAGCATTTCTTTTGCCACCCATAGGGAGCTCAGACAATTCTTACACAGGACTGCCACTGCATCCTGAGTGAAATAAGTAACGTATAAATCACCTATATGTCTAACCCTCACTTAGTGAAGGTTAGGTGCAAAGTTACTTAGTGTGTGGGCACCCTGGCACTAGCCAAGGTACACCCACATTGTTCAGGGCAAATTCCCTGGACTTTGTGAGTGGGGGGACACCATTACACGCGTGCACTACATACAGGTCAATACCTATATGTAGCTTCACAATGGTAACTCCGAACATGGCCATGTAACATGTCTAGGATCATGGAATTGTCACCCCAATACCATTCTGGTATTGGGGTGACAATTCCATGCACCTACGGGTCTCCAGCATAGAGCCCGGGTACTGGCAAACTAACTTCCCGGGGTTTTCTCTGCAGCTACCGCTGCTGCCAACCCTCAGACAAGTTTCTGCCCCCCTGGGGCCTGGGCAGCCTGGTCCCAGGAAGGCAGAACAAAGGATTTCCTCTGAGAGAGGGTGTTACACCCTCTCCCTTTGGAAAAAGGTGTGAAGGGCCTGGGAGGAGTAGCCTCTCCTGGCCTCTGGAAATGGTGCCCTCCTTGCATAAGCCAGTCTACACCTGTTCAGGGATCCCCCCAGCCCTGCTCTGGCGTGAAACTGTACAAAGGAAAGGGGAATGACAACTCCCCTGACCAGCACCTCCCAGCGGAGGTGCCCAGAGCTCCTCTAGTGTGTCCCAGACCTCTGCCATCTTGGATGCAGAGGTGTGAGGGCACAATGGACAGCTCTGAGTGGCCAGTGCCAGCAGGTAACGTCAGATACCCCTCCTGATAGGTGCTTACCTTTTTCTGTAGCCAATCCTCCTCTGAGGGCTATTTAGTCTCTCCTGTGGGTATCTCACCAGATAACAAATGCAAGAGCTCAACAGAGTTCCTCTGCACTCCCCTCTTCGACTACTGCCAAGGATCGGCCGCTGACTGCTCCAGGACACCTGCAAAACCACAACAAAGTAGCAAGAAGATTACCAGCAACATTGTAGCACCTCATCCTGACGGCTTTCTCAACTGTTTCCTGGTGGTGCATGCTCTGAGGGCTGTCTGCCTTCACCCTGCACTGGAAGCCAAGAAGAAATTTCCCGTGAGTCGACGGAATTTTCCCCCTGCCAATGCAGGCACCAAACTTCTGCATCACTGGTCCTCTGGGTCCCCTCTCATCCTGATGAGCGTGGTCCCTGGAACACAGGAGCTGGGTCCAAGTGTCCCTGACAGTCCAGTGGCCCTTCTGTCCAAATTTGGTGGAGTCCAGTGGCCCTTCTGTCCAAATTTGGTGGAGGTAAATCCTTGCCTCCCCACGCCAGACAGTAATCCTGTGTACTGCGTGAACTGCAGCTGCTAGGGGCTTCTGTGCACTCTTGCAAGACTTTCTTCGTGCACGCCCCAGCCCAGGTCCCAAGCACTCCGTCCTGCATCACCCAACTCGCTGAGTTGGACTCCGACTTCGTGGGACTCCCTTTTGTTGTGCTGAGTCGACCGTCGTGCTCAGATCTTCTGAACGCCTGTTCAGGTGCTTCTGTGGGTGCTGCCTGCTTCTGCGTGTGCTCTCTGACTCCTCCTCCAAGGGGCGACCTCCTGGTCCTTCCTGGGCCCTGGCAGCACCCAAAACCTTCACCGCGACTCTTGTAGCTGGCAAGGCTTGTTTGCGATCTTTTCTTAATGGAAACAACTCTGCATCCTCCAGCACGCCGTGGGACATCTTCTGACCAAAGGAGAAGTTCCTGGCACCTTCCGTTGTTGCAGAATCTTTGGCTTCTTTCACCCGGAGGCAGCCGTTTTGCACCTTCATCAGGGGTTTAGTGGGCTTCTGTCCCCCCTGGACATTTGCGTGACTCTTGGACTTGGTCCCCTTCCTTTGCAAGTCCTCAGGTCCCGGAATCCATCTTCAGTGCTTTGCAGCCAGTTGTTTTCCTTGCAGAATCCCCTATCTCGACTTTACTGTCTTTCTGTGGTAGTAGGGTAACTTTACTCCTACTTTTCAGGGTCTTGGGGTGGGGTATCTTGGGCACCCTTAGTGTTTTCTTATACTCCCAGCGACCCTCTACACACTACACTAGGCCTGGGGTTCATTTGTGGTTCGCATTCCACTTTTGGAGTATATGGTTTGTGTTACCCCTAGTCCTATTTTCTCATACTGCATTCTATTGTTTTCTACAGTGTTTGCACTACTTTTCTAACTGCTTACTTACCTGATTTGGTTTGTGTGTGTATATTTTGTGTATATTACTCACCTCCTAAGGGAGTATATCCTCTGAGATACTTTTGTCATATTGTCACTAAAATAAAGTACTTTTATTTTTAGTAACTCTGAGTATTGTGTTTTCTTATGATATCGCACTAAGTGATATAAGTGGTATAGTAGGAGCTTTGCATGTCTCCTAGTTCAGCCTAAGCTGCTCTGCTATAGCTACCTCTATCAGCCTAAGCTGCTGGAACACCTCTAATCTACTAATAAGGGATAACTGGACCTGGCACAAGGTGTAAGTAACACAAGGTACCCACTGTAAGCCAGGCCAGCCTCCTACACTGGGATCCTGCTAACCAGGACCCCAGTGATTCTGCTCTGTCTCCTTTAAATTTTGTCACTACATACTGGTAACCCAGTATTTCACGCACAATTAGCATGCTGGCCCCCCTTACAAGTCCCTAGTATATGGTAACTGGGTAACCAGGGCACTGGTGTTCCAGGGGATCCCCAAGGCCTGCAACATTTCTTTTGCCAGCCACAGGGAGCCCATGTAAAGGCCTCTACTGGACTGCAATTGCAGCCTGTGTGAAATGGCGCATGCAACCTTTCACTGCCATTTACACTGCACCAGGTCACTTATAAGTCACACACATTGCAGGCCTTCTAGCCCTGAAGGCTGGGTGCAGAGTACCTGTGTGTGAGGGCACCCCTACACTAGCAGAGGTGCCCCCACAACCTCCAGGACCATTTTCCCAGAATTGTGAGTGAGGGGACGCCTTTATACACAGGCACTGGACATCACTACCCATGTCCAGCTTTACAATGGTAACTCCGAATATGGCCATGTTTGACATCAAACATGTTGGAACCACACCCCAAGGCTTTTGCAAGCATTGGTTGTATGATTCCATGCACTCTGGGGGCTCCTTAGAGGACCCCCAGTATTGCCATACCAGCCTTCTGATGTTTTCCAAGCAGCCCCAGCTGCTGCCACCTCAAAGACAGGTTTCTACCCTCCTGTTGCTCAAGCAGCTCGAGGCCAGAAAGGCAGAACAAAACATTTCCTTTGGGAGAGGGGTGTTACAGGCATTGAAGAGGTAGCCTCCCAGAGCCTCTAGAAATGCTTTGAAGGGCACATGTGATGCCCTTCTTGCATAATCCAGTATACACTGCTTCAGGGCCCCCAGTCCCTGCTCAGGCACGAAACTGGACAAAGGAAAGGGGAGTGACCTTCCCCCTGTCCATCACCACCCCAAGGGTGGTGCTCAGAGCTACTCCAGAGGGTTCCTGGGTTTTTCCATCTTGGATTCCAAGTTGGCAGGGCACTCTGGGAGCATCTGAGTGGCCAGTGAAAGCAGGTGATGTCAGATCCCTCCCCTCATAGGTGCTTACCTGTGTAGCTGACCAATCCCCCTTTCAGGGCTATTTAGGGTCTCTCTCTTGGGTGGTTCTTCAGATTTGGATTGCAAGACTCCAGCAGGAATCCTCTGCATCCTTTACTTCACCTTCGTACCGAAGAAACTGCATCATGACCCTCCAGGAACTCTACAAACTGCAACAAAGAAGCAAAGACGACTTCTGCAACATTGTATCTTCAGCTCCTGACAGCAACTGCAACTGTTTCTAGGTCATGAATCCTCCAAGGACTGCCTGTCTTCAGCCTGCACCAGAAGAATGAAGGAATCTCCCTTGAAGTGAAGGGGTCTCTTCCCTGCTTCAGCAGGCACCCCTTTGCAGCGATAACTGGTGGTGTGGGTCCCCTCTCCTGAAGAAGTGCATGGATCCAGCAACATAGGTGGTGAACTGGAGTGGTCCCAAACGGTCCAGACGTCCAACTGTACAATTTTGGTGAAGGTAAGAGCTTGCCTCCCCACGCAAGACAGTACCCCTGTGCACTGTGTGTTTTGCAGTTGTCAATGCTTGCTGTCATCTTTCCACAAAGTTCTTCATGCAACTTGCAGCTCCAGCCCCCAGCACTCCTTCCTGTGATGCATAGCTTCCTGAGTGGTTCGCTGGCAGTGTGGGATCCCTTTGTGTAGTGCTGCATGGGCCTCCTTTTGCACCCTCTTTGTCCCCATGGTGTGGGACTTCTGTGTGCGCTGCCTGGTCTTCTGAGGGCTTTCTGAGTTGCTGAGAGCTCCCTCTGGCTCCCCCTCCTTGATAGAGTCCACAAGGTCACTCCTAGTCCCGGGTCTGCGCCATTTTCTGCTAACCGAGTTCTTTGTGTGTGCCAAGGCTTGTTGGTGGAATCCAGTGAAGCAAACCAGGCTACATTCATCCATCCGGTGTGGGACATCTTCTACACCAACCAGGAACCTGCATCTGTCCTTTTGGGTGCAGTACTGACGGTTGTTCCTCACCCGTGGTTTCTCTTTTGCACCTTCATCTGGGTTAGAGGGGCTCCTGTTCTCTCTGGACTCTTCAGTGCTTCTTGGACTTGGTCCCCTACTTCCACAGGTCTTCAGGTCCAGGAATTCATCGTTGGTGTCTTGCAGTCTCTTCTGGTTCTTGCATAATCTTCTTTCTCATGTTCTTCTTTGTTCTAATAAAGTTACTGTGATTTACTCCTGCTTTCCTGGGCTCTGGGGTGGGTTCTATAACTTACCTTTAGTGTTTTCAAATACTCCCAGCGCCCCTGTACGCACTACACCTGCCTAGGTGGAAAACTGACTTTCGCATTCCACTTTCTTAATATATGGTTTGTGTTTCCCCAGGCCCATTTCTAACTCTTGTGATTTTCACTATTTGCACTGTTTTCTAACTGTTTTATTTCTGCATACTAGTGTATATAATTTGTGTATTACTTACCTCTTAAGCTAGTATAGTTTCTATGGTATTTTTGGCATTTGTGTCACCAAAATAAAGTACCTTTATTTTTGTAACACTGAGGCCCATATTTATACATTTTTAGCACTGCATTTGCGTCAGTTTTTGACGCAAAAGCGGCGCAAACTTACAAAATACAATTGTATTTTGCAAGTTTGCGCCGCACTTACGTCAAAAACTGACGCAAATGCGGCGCTAAAAAGTATAAATCAGGCCCTGAGCATTTTCTTTCATGTGTGTGAGTACTATGTGACTACAGTGGTACTGCATGAGCTTTGCATGTCTCCTAGTTAAGACTTAGCTGCTCATCCACACTGCACCTAGAGAGCCGGCTTCTAGACACTGTCTACATTTCACTAATGAGGGATAACTGCACCTGGTATAAAGTGTAAGCACCTTAGGTATTCACTACAAACCAGGCCAGCCTCCTACACTCCTGATCCCAGGCTCCCACCAGCAAGTTAATGACTCTCGGTCAGCCTTGGTTTCCAGACAAGGATGCGTCTTTACCTCAGGTCACTGTTACATGCAGTTCTTCACTACTTGTGACATTGCTTGAAGAGTCTTTCAACCTTAAATGAATTTTACAGTATTTTTTCCCCCATAAAGGTGTCCTACTGTTTCCCCAAAATTGAACCGATACTCTACCACTGGAATTTGAATCTGCACCTTTATACCTTCTACCGACAGGTTTCCCAGTTATCTATTTGTCATGATGAGAACTCCACAGTACACATGATTTTGAAATGCTGTCGACAACCGAGAAAACATAAAAATTGGGCTTAATTGAAGTGCTCTCATTCTACTGTAATTGTGTGCACTAAAAAAAAAAAAAAACATTTGGCAAGTGTCTCTGGCTTTTAATTAGAATCACGTTTTTGTCTGCTTTTATGTGTTTTTCACTATGGGACACAGTGTACCCTTATTGTTTTGTTTACTGTCTGTACTACTCCTTTTGCGCGTAATTGATGCCTGTGGTAACCATTCATTAAATTCACTAAAAGAGACTGCTGTGTATGCGATTTCTTACATGAAATGTACGCAAGATCAATTTTCTTCTTCAGCGAAAGTTGAAAGTTAATGAATTCCAAGTGAACTACTGTACAATACATGTATTTTATGTCCTGGTTCCTACTGTTATGAGGGCTGCTCTTTCTTGTTTATATAAGGTCTTTTCTTACATTCTGAGTATCTGTGTTTAATGTGTGGAGAAATAGTTTGCCAGTACCAATTCTATCTACGTACCATCTCATTTCTGAAAACGTGACAATATTTCTGTCCGTCACAGATGTAAGGATGGCCCGGAGTGCTGATATTTTTATTGTAAATGTATTTTGTATTGTTACATTGTATAGTGGTGTTTCAAAACAAGCAGACAGCACCTCTATGTGGTGCACCGTCAAAAATAGGTGCGATGGTGAAGAAATAAGTGCTAGTTCCGAGCAATGGCAAAAACAACAGCACAAAGCAGAAACGGCAGACAATGAACTCATTAAGCACTGACGCATGGTATTGCTACACTGTGGCTGGCAGGTGGTGCCATGTTTAAAAAAGCTGCAGTGCCAGATATTTTGAAGGGAGTGTGGAGTGGCTGTGGTGTAATCTGTGCAGTGTACAGCAGATTGAGCTTCTATCAACACTGATGGTCATCTTCTAGCAGTCAATATTTCCTAGTATGCAGATAACAGTAGCACATTTTCTGATGGTGGTAGTGGGTCTAAACTTTCCCTGGGATAGCCTCGGTATCATGTAGCAGAGATGGGGTGATTAGTCCAAGAAGCAGTAGAAAGTAACTCTGGCATATTGTAAAGCATCTCCTGTCCTTAATGGTATTGCAGCCTAAGCCTTATTTCATAAATTGAAAACTATGTAAAATATTTACCATCTGCATTGTGCTTAGACCACATACATAATATGTTGCTTTTTTTGTTTAATATATTTTAAAGAAGCCCATCGTGATATTTTCAAAGGTGCTGGAAAAGTTCTAGCTTGCCTTGACTCCAAATCCTTCTGCAAACCGCTCATCTAGCACAAAAATAATTGCCCATGAAGTCTCGGATTCTGATCATGTTGCATTCAACATCGCTTAACACTACTGTCAGGGGCAGGATTCTAGTTTTCTCATCAAGGTCTGCAATGCAGGGTAGAGTGATGTTGCTTAAAGAGGAATCAGTGAGGGAGGTGTCCTGCATGATTGCCTCAGTTACTTCGTTACTTGTCTAATGAACATAAGACACAATGCACAGACTTGTCAATCTCTGTGACAGAGGAGGAACTGCAAAATGACATGACTACATTAAAAAAAATATGTAATCTTAACAACAAACTAAAGGTGAGAGCATATCCCAGGGGAACGGGGAACTATCAGAAGAGCACGCGCAGGGCTACCCTATAAGAAATGGTGAAGCTGTTGTATATGGAATGGAATCTGCTACCCGTAAGACTTCCTGACTCATGTAGAGTTAAAACATGCAAAAAGACAAAAAAGGTAGAATGGCAAAACTGTAAGAGAACAGTATTTGGCACCAGAATAAGAGCAAACCATGTGGCACCAGAAGAAAAATTTGGTGAACACTATTTTTATTGGCTATAGAACTCTGTGCATGTTATCCTTGATACCCGGTGATGAAGTGGATGTGGTATACTCTTTACTGGCACATTTAATGTACTCCTACTTCTCTAGTATATAATACTAAGTGTACCCAGGACCTGTAGTTAAATTTCACCAGTGGGATGCAGCATCATTGTGCCACCCACCACAGTGATAGGCAAAACATGACTGATGGCCTGCCATGTCAAAAACGTCCCTTTTGACAGACTTAAGTCCTCTTTTAAATATTAGTAAGTCACCCCTTAGTTGGGCCTAATAGCCATAAAGAAAGGGTGCTTGACAGGGCTACTTATTTTTGTTATGGTTTTGGGGGGCAAATATCAGATGAAGGAAACACGATGGCAACACACTTCTTGTGCATTCATTCACTGGTTGCTGATAAACTTAGATTCTGTCCTACCAGACTTCTGTCACTAGGTTTGTTGCTGTTACAGGTAGTGCAAGAAACTGGATTTTCTTGTTAAATGTGGGATGACATTAGAATTACCATTGTAGACTTCCCTTCAATACGCAAAACCCAGCCCCTATAACCCATGTTTAGTGTGGTCAAAAAATGCTAAAAGTGGGTAGGGATAGCCCCAGGGACCTTTACCCCATTGGTTAAGGGTCCCCAGGGCTCAAGGGACAAAAACATAATTGGTCAGTTCCAGCCAGCGCTGTTGCACATGCCTTGTCAGTGCAAAGTCCAAACATGGTTTGGTCATGGAAAGGGATCCCTCATCTCTACAGTTGTTCAATATATATATATGCACAAGGGATTACATAACGAAGAAATGTATTTTATTTTATTATATAGAAAATAGAATCGCTGACATCACAAAATACTACAGTGAAACCACATTAAAGATGTGTAATCAATGTCTCTGATAGGTTGTTGGACTTTTTTGCTTATGCAGGGCCATCCCCAATCTTTTTGCCTCCTGCCTCCTATTTTTTATGACCTGTTGCTGTTGGCTTTTGAACTCTGAGCACTTTACCACTGCTAACCAGTGCTAAAGTGCATATGCTCTCTGTGTAAAATTGTATGTAATTGGTTTATCCATGATTGGCATATTTGATTTACTAGTAAGTCCCTAGTAAAGTGCACTAGAGGTGCCAGGGCCTGAAAATCAAATGCTACTAGTGGCCTGCAGCACTGGTTGTGCCACCCACATAAGTAGCTCTGTAATCCTCTCAGACCTGCCATTGCAGTGTCTGAGTGTGCAGTTTTAACTGTAAATTCGACTTGGCAAGTGTACCCACTTGCCAGGCCTAAACCTTCCCCTTTCTTACATGTAAGGCACCCCTAAGGTAGGCCCTAGGTAGCCCCAAGGGCAGGGTGCAGTGTATGGATAAGGTAGGACATATAGTAATGTGGTTTATATGTCCTGGCAGTGAAATACTGCCAACTTCGTTTTTCACTGTTGCAAGGACTGTCTCTCTCATAGGATAATATGGGGGCTACCTTTCAATAGTATTGAAGTGTAGATTCCCCTAGAGAGTAGATGGACATGTGGAGTTTGGGGTCCCTGAACTCACAATTTAAAAATACATCTTTTAGTAAAGTTGATTTTAAGATTGTGCGTTTGAAAATGCCACTTTTAGAAAGTGAACAATTTCTTGCTTAAAGCATTCTGTGACTCTGCCTTGTTTGTGGATTCCCTGTCTGGGTTAGTTTGACAGTTGGGTTGTTTTTCACCTCGCAATAGACAGTGACAAAGGGAGCTGGGGAGTAACCTGCATTTCCTGATTAGCCATCTCTGCTAGGAGGGAGGGGTGGAGTGGTCACTCTCATCTGAAAAGACTGTGCCTGCCTCTGACAATGCAGACTCCAACCCCCTGGTGTGTGTCTGAGGCCTTGCCTGGGCAAGGCAGGATTTCACAAGTAGGTGTGAGTCCCCTTTGAAGAAAGGTGACTTCAAAGACTAAAATGGGTATAAGAAGGGCACCCAAATCTACAGACTTGAGAAACACTTCTGGAACCAAGAGGAACCTCTGCCTGGAGAAGAGCTGATAGCTGAGGAAGAAGTGCTGCCCTGCCTGTGACTGTGCTTTGTGGAGCTTTCCTGCAGTGCTGCTTCTGCCAGAGTAAGAGGGCAAAGACTGGACTTTGTGTGCCTTCCATCTTGTGAAGAAATCTCCAAGGGCTTGATTTAGAGCTTGCCTCCTGTTGTTTGAAGTCTCAGGGACAGCAAAGACTTCTCTCTGCCCGCACCTGGAGTCTCTGGAGAGACTCCTGCTCTGACAAGTGGTGCCCTATCCAGTCCCTGGACCCTTGAAAGGAAGGCTGGTGGAAATCCAAGGAAATCGACTTCGGACGACTCCCGACCGACGCCGCTGCTGAATCCGGTGACGCCGCCTGCACCCGACGCCGTGACTTTCGCTGGAATGCGACGCTCTTCGCAGGCCCGCCGCCGCTGCAGCCCCGCTGAAGTCCGCGACTCCGTGGAAGTTGCCGCACCACGTCGTGACCGACGCCGCTTGAAGTGCACGGATTCAATGTCTCGCACAGACGCCGCGATCCCCGACTTCGCGCATCGGCTTGTTTTCACTCTTCACCAAAGGTACTGTACTTGGGGGTCTACACGACTCCGTGTCCGGCGCCGCTGTTGTCGGCTTGTTGGGAACGACTCCGTCACGACGCCGTGTTAACATCTCATCGAAGCATTTTTGTTTCTAAGCGCTATTTTTGAGTTTAATCTCTAAAAATTCATAACTTGACTTGTGTATGTTGGATTTTTGTCGTTTTGGTCTTGTTTTGTTTAGATGAATATTTCCTATTCTTCTAAACTGGTGTTGTGCTATTTTGTAGTGTTTTTCATTAAGTTGCTGTGTGTGTTGGTACAAATGCTTTACACCTAGCACTCTGAGGTTAAGCCTACTGCTCTGCCAAGCTACCAAGGGGGTAAGCAGGGGTTAGCTGAGGGTGATTCTCTTTTACCCTGACTAGAGTGAGGGTCCTTGCTTGAACAGCGGGTAACCTGACTGTCAACCAAAGACCCCATTTCTAACATAGGCATTGTACATTATTGCCAGTAAGAGAAGCTAAAATGTAATCACATGTAAGGTGCAGTTTCAAAATGTCGAACATGGTGGTATTCTCTGATGCAACATCCCAGTGGGCAGCATTAAAGAGCATCTAGGTACCTAAAAAGACATGGTTAGGAGATTAAGTGAGTAGCCATGTACCTTCACTAGCAGAAGTTCCCAGAAGGTTTTCACAGTTCCTGAGCATGGGTGCTGGGCCCAGCAAGAGCAGTCTTAGGGACAGAGTTTGAAGTATCATGATTTTTGAAGATTCAGTGTTGCCTGTCCCTAATGCAGGAGATAAACATCAGTTACTAAAGTAAGGAGGCAGTGATACAACCCATGTGTGGGAAATGCACTGATAGTGCTTGTGGTGTAAGAGGGTTGTGTAGTAATTACAACATGTTTAAATGCATACAAGTATTTATGTTTGTTATATAACTTTAAAGTTTAGAACACTTGGCTACTTTAGTTCTATTGGAATCCTTGTTCAGTGTTGATTCTCTTTGAGTCAGTTATCCTGTGGCTGGTGGGAGGAGGTTTGTGTTTCATCTGGCTGTATATTGAATAAAGGTTTTTGTTGCCTTTCCACATTGGAATTACTCCATTACAGCATTATTAAGGACGAGCCCCAGTCACAATGAAAAGGCACTTTCACCAGAACTGAAAGCGATCCATATTTGATGGTTTCATCAGACCTACATCTTCACTTTGACATTTATATTAGTGACAGAGCATACCATTACAAGAAGATATGAAAAGGATAAAGACATGGTCGGCGAGAGTGTGAGTAAATATCTTCCTTATTACTAATTTTATCGCATGCAGCAATGGATCTCTTTAGCGCCTGCCTCAAGGAGCCTCATGCGAATATCTCTGTTGTTGTAAATATCCCACTTGCACTAGTTAAATGCGCACCACGCACAACATACTAGTGAGCTCCGCTTCAGATTCAACGTCTCCCAAGACACACAATAATTATTACCTGCATTATTTCTTACCTCACCACTGATCAGAAACGAACACCACGGGAACTGCCCAAGCTATATCACGTTCCTCCTCTGTGTGGTCAGTAAAATCAAAGTGTCATTCCCCATATGACTTGTTAGAGGAAAAACCCTTAGCAACCATACATTTCAAGTTTTCCATATTAAAAACAACCTTTTTTGGTACCTTTGTGCAGCCTTCTCCCCACATTATGGCTGTGTTCTCTATAGTTATTGCTCCACTGTTTCTTGCATACCATGGGCAACCGTCTATCCAATGAGATGAATGGATAGATTTGTTCATGAATTACCCAATAGCTTTAGATGGACAAGGATTGAAAGAAAAAAATCTTTGTTGTTAGGTGCCATTGGCAAAGAGGCACATCACATGTTAAAAAACTTACCTCAGGTGCTGGGAAATTTCAATCAATCTTTAGATGATGTGTACAATGAGGCCAAGGTACACCTAGAGAGGGGATTTGCCAAGGAGGAGAACACTGTCATGTCTCGTTATAAGTTTTATACCAGACCACAGAAACAAGGGGAATCATTAGAAGAGTTTGCTTCTAGTTTACGTGAACTGTCAGTTAAATGCAAATTTGGACAGGTAACAGAGGAACTGATCAGAGATCCACTAATCATGCAGTGCAGGAGTTAAAAATACAAAACTCAAAAGCGTTTATGGGCTGCCAAAAACCCGTTTCTGAAGGATGCTACTTGTATTTCTAAAATTGGGGAGGAGTCTGAACAGTGCATGAAGGAAATTAGTAAAAAAGAATTATTAAGCAACAAAGGAAACATAGTCACTCTAGAAAGAAGATGAACCCCAGGATAACATAGGAGTGATTAGCAATTCGAGCAACAAGTCACAAAAAGGAGGCCAATAAAAAACCGTGCTCAAGATGTGGAAGCACGTCACATGTGAGCGATTTTAAATGGTGCTGTGCCAGCAACAAAGAATGCAGGAAATGTCTCAGGTATGTCGTGTACCATTGTACCTAAGAGCATGTGGAAGAAGGAGTGGCCACATATGACTTTAATGTTTAATGCCCAAAGATATAAATCCATTGTGTTCAAGTCATGGAAAATTGAAGGGAAGATCTATGTGGATGAAGATGGACCACCAATATTGGGGTGGGTGCATCAATTTGACTTACACATTGTAATTGATCTTTTTGCACCGGATAATGTGTTGGTAGTAGATGATCTGAGTATGGAGGAAGTGTTGGATGAAATGAAAGAAATATTTAATGAAAAGTTGGGATAAAGTAAAGGTTATGGACATAAAATAGTGTTAAAAAGGGGGACTGTTCCCGGCAAATACAAGTTGAGGAGGGTCCCAGTCATGGTTAGAAACAAAGTAAAGAACATGCTTAAGGATATGATAAAAGAAGGGGTCCTAAAACTTATTAAGGCCTCTGCATGGACCTCCCATGTAGTTATAACAAAGAAAAGTGATGGTAAGCTCAGGTTCTGTGTAGCCTTATGTATTCCTAATCAAAATGTAGTGACAGACACCGTTCCGAACATTAATAAACCACTCCTGTTACTCAAAGGTGGTAGGTACTTTTCAAAACTTTACCTGAAAAGTGCTTACCACCAGATCAAACTACATAAAGAGTCTAGGAGTCTAACAGCATTTATCACAATGGAGGGCACATTCCAGCTTACGGTGATGCCGTTTGGGTTGCCCTCGGCTGCAAGTGTGTTCCAGCATATGATGTTGAATATTTTCAAGAGAATACAAAATGTAATATACTTTCAGGACGACATCTTGGTCTTTAGGAATTTAGTACAAGAACATAATAATGTTCTGAGATCCATCCTGGGAACGTTAAAGGAAGCAGGGCTCACATTAAGGAGAGACAAATGTAAATTTCTGATCAAAGAAATTGAATATTTAGGTCACACATTGTCTAGTGCGGGAGTTAGACCCAAGAATGACCAATTAAAAGTAATCAGATCTGCACCTGTTCCTCAGGATAAAGATCAATCAAGATCTTTCATGAGGCTGATCGAGAATTACTCTAAATTTCTCAGCAACTTTGCAGAGAGGACTGAAAATCTATAGATGCTGCTAAGCAAAGGTTGTACATTCAAATGGGTAGAATCACAACGGGGAGTGATTGATGGTGTGAAGATGGATGTGTGTGAAGCAGGCATTCCTGAGTCTTTTGATACCCAGCGAAAAACAATATTGACTGTGGATGCAAGTGTGTGTGGCCTGGTATTATAGTACGAAGGAGAAGACGGTGCCATTTGTCTCACATTTCTTAACGGAAAGTGACATAACTATTCCATGGTAGAACGTGAGGCCTTAGCTGCTGTCTAGTCAGTGGAACATTTTAAGACTTCATTGGGGTTTAATTTTTTCCATCCTCACAGATCACAAACCCCTCCTTATTGTGTTGAGCCCTGGGGAGGCTGGCAAGGGGCCAGCCAGGCTGGCGAGATTAGCTTCCAGGCTTGTAGAGTATCATTTTCTGGTTGAACACATTCCTGGATGGAAGAATGCACAAGCAGACCGTCTTTTATGTTTGTCCCTATGTTGGAATGAAATTGATGGTCCAAACATCATAGCCAAATAATAGGAAGGAACTGTAGCTTGCTTATAAGAATCTGTGGAAGATGTGTTTGCAGCTGTGGAGTGGAATAAATGCATGAAGAAGGACATGGTTCTTAAAGGTGTCGAGCAGATGATAGTTAGGGGAAGATGAATGGAGAGCGCTAAAAAAGATGAGGACCCACATACAACAATTACAATAGAAATGTCTTTAATTAGTACTTCATAAGTCCAATTGAAGGCAAAGGACACAATGACACGTCGAATAATGCGAGGTATAATAGAGTAGATCCAATCACAGTATATGGGATCAAATGTGAACAGCCGACACGTGTTTCGCCCCCTCTGGCTTTTTCACCTGGGGCCTTTTCAAAGCTGAAAACAAGATATAGGAAAAAATAGTATATAAGAAAAAATATACAGTGAGGTCATTATTAGACCTGTGAGCTCTCATTTAGTCGGATTCGAAGCATGCAAGAGGGTCATGCAAGTCAGGGATCATAATAGAAAATCACCAAGATTATCGCCCAGGAACGGGGAGTAAGTTTGATAAAATAGGTAAGGAAATACAAGAGGTACCATTACCCCAAATTCTAAGAAGAAGATTAGTGAAAGTTGTATTATGCCCTTAATGGTTATAACTATATAATCCTATTATTAGAGTAATTATTTTGTTATCAGCACACCCGCGAGAGAAGTACGAAACCGGTGATTGATATTGAGATACAAGTCCTAGCGAATTCCATGATTAACAAAATGCGTGAGTTAAAGGCAAAGCCGAATATAGAAAGGGAAAAATTAGCAATTTGTGGAGAACCCCTCAGGAAGGCCTCAGATTAATCATACCGATATCATGTTCATGGTCTTTCATCACTTCATCGTTAATCAATGGTCTGAGTTTTTGAAGAAAAAATAATCAACCATTTAGATAGATTATAGTAGATATAAGTGCAAACAATTTAAATGAATTCCTGAACATGCAGCGCAGAGAGTGCCATAAATATATCGAGAATTGCAATGAGAGATAGTATGGAGCAATATAGTATACGTTAGTTAATCTGATTAGTTCAGAATGAACATTAGAAGAGTGCATGTCTTGAATCACATTAGCAAAACGCTTATTTCTTAGTCTGAATCAATACCAGTTACAAATGCATCTGGGCAGAGAGTATCAAAAATATATCAAGGGTGACAGTGAAATCAAATATAGAACAGTAAAATATATGTTATTTAAGCTCCAGTTCGATATAAGGGAAATGCATGTCTTGATCTGCGAACATATTTGTTGATTGTATATTTCATAATACTGAGTAATTACATTATAAGCTCCAGATGCATAGGGTCTTACACTTAATGCAATAAAGAACATGAAGACTTAGATGTACGAGCACATTTGTTGATTACATATTTTCTGACATTGAGTCGTTGCATGTAGGCTCCAAATGCATAGAAGTCATACTTATAATTGAATACAGAAGACAAATGCTGATAAAGTTGGTCGTAACTTAAGTCCGGGCAATTTCATTGCCGACGGAACGATAGTACAAGTTTAGAAAACTTACCCGAATACCAGGTCAAAAGAGGTAAACATTAGGCGGCACGAAATTGCCGATATCGCGTCCCATTCCGGCACCATCTTTGAACAGGGAAATACCCACGCGTGCGTGTTTACGCCCGGGATTGTCAGTTTTCATTGTAATGGGTAAGCGACACAGAGAAAGGACATGAAACAAGAACAATCGACAAAGGGCAGAGACGCCATATTTTTGAAGGGTACCTATACCCCTACAGCTTACACTCATGGCATTTAATTCTATAAATCCTAAAGCAATACTTATAAATGGACAGTAAAAATGTGGCTGAAAGAAACAAATAAAATTAAGAATAGGCAATAATGCTCATAGTAAGGAAATGAGCAAAAGAAGAAAAAGAATTAATGGAAACGAGTATCAGAATGAGATATACTCCTGAGAGAGATAGTTATGAAAGAAAGAAAAATGAGAAAATATGAAATTAAAAAAATAATAAAAAAGAAAAGACGAGGAGGTGTAAGAAGTAGATAAATAGAAAGGATGATGAGCAATACTGAAATACCATAGTGGGGAGATATAAAAAAAAAAGGTTTACATTTCTTTTGTACACAGGAATATCAAAATATATTAATAACATTTATAGCCAATAGTGCCATTCCGGATCCTTGTTAAGACCTGTGCGTACAGTGTCATAAGAAATAATGAGGCAGCTTTCATACTGACGTAATTGAAGTTGTAGATTGCCTCCTCTGCGGTGAGATTTCAATTGTTTCAGACCACAGAAAAGGAAGGTACGGTCATTGGGGTGATGTGTAAAGTAGTGTTCCACCAACGGTTGTTTGATGTCATTTTTCTGTATGTTACGTAAATGTTCCTGAAACCGGATTTTTAGTGCTCTGATCGTGCTCCCAATGTATGCTTTTTTACAGGGACAAATAATAATATAGACAATATTATTACTCTCGCAATTAATAAAGTCTTTAATCTTAAAGTTTTGGTCATTGATCAGGATAGTTTTAGATTTAGAAAGGCCAAGTTTGCAGACAGAGCATTTCGTGCAACAGTAAAACCCCATGGGTTTAGGTAATACATTTCATGTGACAGATAAATCCTCAAAAAAAGAAGAACACATTTTGTCTTTGAGATTGGGAGCCCTCCTAAAGCCCATTTGGGGATATGGTGATAGATGTTGATTAATCAAGGGATTGTTTTCAAGAAGAAACCAATGTTTGCGAAGTATTTTTTTAATTAGATGATGGCCATTGTGATAGTGATGAACCGAATCACAGAGTTTGTTTGATCGGTCTTTGATTTATAGAGTAACATGTTACGATCAAATTTAGCATAGTGTTTCTTGGTCTTGTTCAATTTTCGAATATTATATCCTCTTGTGGAAAGACGTTGCATAATTTCTGTGGACGCAATCTCATAGTCAGTCAATACACTACAATTTACTCTCGCCCTTCTGAATTCTCCTGCTGGGATATTCCGTATAATTCTTGGTGGATGGCAGCTGGAGGCATGTAAAATGGAATTAGCCGCTGTCTTTTTTCTATGTAAACGAGTCTGTAATGGACTGTTGCTCCATCTATGAGACCATTTGTGAAAATTGTTGATCAAGTGACGCTGACAAACAATGTGATCATTGTGAGGACTGATATATTTGTACTACCAGAAGGACTGAAGGAAATAATTATCAGTCTTACTCCTGAAGGTCATTTGGGTCAGACCATAACAAAGAGAAGAGTGAGGAAAACATTTTGGTGACCAAGTGTGGATGGTCAGACTACATTGTGGATGGAGAAGTGTGAAATATGTAAAGAAAGTGAAAAAAGACTTAAAACTTGAATATTAAGGATCCAGGAATACCCTGTAGCACGGTGTGTTTGGATTTGATTGGACTGATACAAGGAGTGAGGGAAAATGAAGAATGCCTTAGTGCTGGTGGATGTAAATTTAAAGTGATTAGTTGTTAACTTTATGCATTAAGTGACCAAGAGTAGTACCATTGAGGTGTTGAAGAAAGTTTTTTTAGAAGAGGGATTCCCCCACATATTACTTGTAGACAATGGCACAAAGCTTACATCACAAGACCTGAGATCATTTTTGGAAAAATGCAGAATAAAACACCATTGAACTGCACTGTACAATCCCCAAGCCAACAGAATGGTTGAAAGGGCCAACTGTTTGGTGAAAGGAGTCATACAAATGGCCACTCAAAGTGGAGAAAATGTTAAAATGTTGGTAGATTACATGGTTTGGGCCCATCGCACCACAACGAATGTCATAACCAATGCTTCTCCTTTTCGAGAAAATGAGAGGGAGGAAAGTGAGCACAAAGTTGATCCCAGCATGGCTAAGTCATAATTGTCATGAGGGAAGCAGGGACATGAGAAACAATGGCACCAAGAATGCGTTAAAAAGTGGTGATTGGGTGAAAATAAAGCATTGAAGGGTGAGTGGAGAACTATCCAAGTTTTAGGGTCCGTTAAAAGTGAGGAAAGAATTAGACAGTTATGTTGACCTAGAGAATGGCAACAAATGGAATAAACACACAGTAGCACTGTATCAAAGGGGAGGGACAGTCAGTGAAATCAAGAGACATGCATACAAAGAACTCAGCAGTTACATGTTGATAGATGATGAAGAATTGGTGAGGGATGCAAGAGAGGGGGTGAGAAGACATTGTGAGTATGGCAGCCGAGATGTTGCCAAACAGGTGCATAGCAATACTGCACACAATGAAACTGCATGAGTAGGACAGATTTACAGGAGCCGCAGACCTCCTCACTATCTCCATGATTATGTACAAACTTTTTAATATCTTGTCTTATAGTATGGTATCATTCATGCTTCATTCTTTCTCATAAGTTTATTTTATTTGTTTAAGTACACAGAAGGGGGTAATACTACAATGTAAAATTACAACATGTTTACATTTAAAGTTTAGAACGCTTGGTTACTTTAGTACTGTTGGAATCCTTGTACAGTGTAGAATCTCTTTGAGTCAGTTATCCCATGGTGACAGGAGGATGACATTTCACCTGGCTGTATATTGAGTAAAGGTTTTGTTGTCTTTCTGGGTATAATTGTGGTTCACAACTATAACATCTGCTCACATTCTAGGACTTATGGCACAGCACCTCATCAGAAACCCACCACGTACTGTGGAAGAGGTGGAGGTATATAAGTACTTGATTTTGGCATTACTCATCATCTCCTTTGGGTTGCAGGGGAAATGTACAATGTCATCTCTTGTCAGGAGGAGGGCAGAAGAGCATTGTTCAAATCTGCTACTTTCAAAGCAGATACAGGAGGTCTTAGAGTTGAAGTGGCATGGTAAGCTTCCTTGTAGAACAGAGACTATTTTTTGGCCTTGAGTCCATAAGCCATCTGCCTGGGCTATATTGTGTCTCAAACAATGTTTAGAGCTTATACAGGAAGTATAAAGTATACAAGTACAGAACAGATGATTCTAGGTGCACAGAGAACAGAGATATTGCTTCACCAATAATCGCCACAAATGGGGCTTCTGTCACCCTGCAGGTGTGGGGATGTGTTGTTCCAGGCTCGCTCGTGGCATGCACAAAAAATCTTCCAGCCTCCTGGACAATCGATATACTTGTTTCAAGTTAGCGACAGGTAAGAGCTCCTTTCAGGTGCGAAATATAAATAACTTATACATTATAAGTCTCAGACAAATAAATAGGCAGAATCCCAGCACTGCAACGCCTGACATTTCAAACAAATAATGACTGTTCTTAATGATTGATCTAAAAATGTGACTGACACCTTAGCAATCAAAGAAAGCAATGGCTGAAGAGGGTTGACTTATTGCCCCTCAAAATAGCTGATGCCTGAGAGCTGACCCAAAATGTGAATGGTTCTTCAAACAGTCGAAAAGTGGGTGGGGCTGTCCCAAAATTCATTTACATATATATAATTATTTTCAAGAGACATGACAGGCAGCCTAAGCTATCTCAAAGTCGTACCTAAAAAACACTATTAGACATATGTACAAGATGGTGATAGTCCGTGTGTGACCAGAGGCAGCTCACTTCTTTCAGTACAGCACAGCGGCAACACAATGATGGCGAGTGGCTCTAACATCCCTGCTTCATCGCTGCTACCTACTGCTAGCGCGTCTGACCTTAATAAGTAAATTTACAAGGGGATGCGTACAGGTCGATGAACCTTTTGACTCATTCAGGATGTTCTTACCATAGTTCCAGAACAGAAATAATAATCAATACACAATAATCAATAATCATTAGTCAATCAATACTCAATGGAGTCAGTAATTGTCATGCCTCCTGGCCTTTGAGCCATGTAAAACCAAACTTTTAGCAAATGTTTTGTAATTTTATTGCCCTTATATTAACAATGCTAAAGTCATGTAGATTAATTTTAAAATCAAATGAAAAATATATTAAAACAATACTGGTTGACCAAAGCGACAAAAGAAATGCAACCTAACCAAGGTTTGAATCACAACACATTCTAAAGCAACGGTACAGATCAATAGCAAAGTCAGTTACGATGAAGTAATCACATACATTGAATTCAGCAAGATAGCTTGTCAAACATTTGTCCCTGCAATTTGCAGTCTTCATGTGAATTACCTCAGATAACCCAGATTAGCATCAGCATGTGGGGCTTCATGCAAAATAATTTAGAACACAAATTTAGAAAACATTTACCTAAGGAAAACTAATTTGACAGCGCAGTAGGTACCTAGAAAGAAAAGGCATACAAATAAAATGCAGTCATATTGTCATTTCTCCCTATCCACGGTATGGGTCAGCAAACAGAATCAGTCTTCGTCTTCAGGTCATCAATCGATCAGCAAAACATCACGCTCTCAGTCAGAGAGTATGAGCCCAATGACAGAATCTCAAATCTCTTCTTCTCCCAGAGTCCCTCTAGATCTCTGGTTTCATCTATTGTCTAAGTTCCCTCTGTGACATTGTTATATCAAAGTGTAGGAAGAAGGTCCAAACTCCTTTGTTGACGTCGGTAAAAGAGTTTATTGTAATAGCAAACCCACGACACAGAGCGGCATAGAAGGCTAGACTTGTCTGGTCAGCAGCTCCAAGCAAACTGCCTACCGTGACAACCACAACCTTACAGAACGCTTCTATGTCATGGAATGAAAACAGCTTAAAAGAACACAATACATCTATTAACATACTACACACTTTCCCCTTTTTGAAATAAAGAAAAGTAACCCAATTAGCTTGAATACACACTGCATAAGATAATAATGACCACAAATGTATTAAGAAACATACTAGGTCAGATCAAAACACGACAATTTTGAAGGCAACAGAATTGGTCTTTGAAAACGTGAATGTCTGATACTTTTTTTCAGGCTCCATAGTAGTAGGAACACACACCAATGTTTCTCTTTGCGAACTAACGCAATCATCACTCAAGACACCTTTCTCCTTTCCATCTGACAAGGAAATATTTACATATGTGCTCAACATAGAATCATCCTCATCAGAAATCCTTGAAGAAGTATCTAAATACACTTTCGCTTGCTGGGTAGTAATTGGTATGACTCTGTTTTTGTTCCACCACCCATCACCCGAAAGTAACACAGCACTCTTCCCAACCTTTTAGACTTTGGTAGGCCTGAAAAATGTTGACTCTCCTTTCAAAACCCTCATAGGTTTTTTTAATAACACCCATCCGCCTTCTTGGAAATCAAGTTCCTTCACATGTTTAGACTTGTCAAAGTACAATTTTTGTGTCAATTGCTTATATCCAACCCTTTTATTGATAACATTTCTAGAAACAAATTCATCTACTTGCCCCTTACTCAACCAATAAGGAACAAACTCTACATTTGGCTTGCGACCTCTGAGTAACAAAAAAGGTGAGACATTAGTAGTTGAGTGTGGTGTGGTATGATAAGCTCACACTTTCTCCTTCAAATAACTTACAACATCCATACCTAAGGATAACGCAGTCTGACTTCCTTCCTTCAATTTGCCCTCTCAACAAGACCATTAGCCGCAGTGCTGTAAAGAGCTACTTGAAAATGCTTAATGCCATGTAAGCTTAAAAATTGTTGCATGTCTTTAGAAATGAAATGTGAACTGTTGTCAGTAACCAGTTCTTTTGGTGCACCTTCCACACCAAAAACTTTTTTTAGAAAACTGATCACATTTCTAGAATGTGTTGAATCTACAAAATCGAAATAAATCTATTTAGTAAAATAATCGATTAGAACCAACAAATACTGACTTCCACAAGGCAACAATTGAAAAGGTCTGAGAAATCCAAAGCAACTTTGTGCCAAGGACCCACAGGTAGTTCAACAGGTGTCAATGGGCTTTCCCTAGTCGCCCAATGTTTATCTGACACCACACATTGGGGACATAGATCTACAAAAGTTCTAACTTCTGAATCCATCTTAGGCCACCAATAAAACTTTCTCAATCTCTTACAAGTGGCTGAAACACCTAGATGACCAGAATGTGCAATTTCCACAATCGTGGACCTAATACCACTTGGAGGAACAAATAGTCCACCTCTCAAACAAATATCCCCTTCACAAGTTAATTCAGATGCCACCTGCTGAAACCTCTGCAACTCACCATCCACTCTGCCTGGCCACCCTTCTCTGATATATTTCAACACTTTTTCTAATACGATATCACCCTCCATGGCTATCACCCAATCCTTTTCTGAAAGTTGCCCATCAACACCTTTTAACGCATCCACCACACCAACCACACATTCAGTATTGTCCTCATCTGAGACATGTTCCAAGTTCACGGGCAAACGTGACAAACAGTCTGCCCTAAAGTTTCTCCCTCCTTGAACATATTTTATACGCATGTCAAATTCTTGAAACTTAGCTAAAATACGAACCAAGTGAGCAGAAGCCTTGCCAAGAACATTCCCTGAGACTAAGAACACTAATGGCTTATGATCAGTAAAAAGATCAAATGGTTTTCCCCACACATACAGCTTGAATTTCTGCACCGCCCAAACACAAGCTAGAGCTTCCCGCTCAATGGTGCTATAATTTTGCTCAGCATTTGAAAGTGTTCTAGATGCAAAGGCAACAGTCGTCTCACAACCATCTACAAACTCTCCTAAAAAGGCCCTCAAACCTTTGAGACTAGCGTCAACAGTTATTAAACACTTACTTTTAGGATTAAACGGTTTCAAAGCTGGAACACTAGTTATTAACTCTTTGACTTTCCCAAACGCATTGTCCACATCCGGAGACCAAACAAATTTCACACCTTTACATAACAACTCTCTTAAAGGCTGAACAATAATGGCATAACCTGGCACAAAATGAGCATAATACTCACAAAGGCCAAGAAAAGACCTAAGAGTATCCTTATCAGTTGGTGCTAGTGCTTTTTGAATGGCTTCTAAATTACCACATTTCGGTTTGATGCCATCTTCGGAAATCAGATGTCCAAGATACTCCACCTCCTTTATTAAAATTTCACATTTCTCTGGTCTTACTGTCATGCCCCTCTCTTTCAACACACCAAAAACGCTTTCTAATTGAGCCATATGTTCCTGTCTTTCTTTAGTGAAGATTAAAATACTCATCTTGGAAGGCTTGTACACATTCAAAGTCACCAAACAAATGATCCATCAACCTCTGGAAAACACTAGCAGCCGATGCAAGTCCAAATGGCAAACTTAAATATTTGTAGGCCCCAAATGGTGTCACAAATGTGGTAAAATCCTGTGAACAGTCATCTAAGGGAATTTGATGATACGCGGAATGCAAGTCAATCAAAGAAAAATATTTTGCTCCACTAATGTTCGATAACATGTCCTGAATGTGTGGAAGAGGATGACAATCCACAACTCAATTCTTATTGAGTGACCTCAAGTCAACACACAACCTCAATTTGTCAGATCTTTTCTTTGCAATCACAATGGGAGAAACCACTCTGAGGCCCCAGCTTGTTGTATTACACCTTCCTTGCACAGTCTATCCAAAAGTGTTTTCAAATCTGAATGAAGACTTAAGGGAACTGGTCGAACTTTGTGTGCAACAGGACATGCATTCAACTTCAATTTGATATGATGTTCAAAACCTTTCACATTCCCAATATCTTTCTTAAATACTTCTGGAAACATATTCATTACATGTCCTAAAACATCTCCACCATTCTCAGTAGAGCTTAGTGGAAAATCGCCTAATGCCACTGGTTCATCATGACCTGGTCTTAATATCAAGCCCAGTCTTGCCAGATCCTTCTACCCCACAATATCTTGTCCCCTGACAGCTACATAAATCTTTGTTGAAACAGTCCTACCTAAACATTCTAGGTCGCCCACAAAAACTCCCAACATCTCAATGTCAAACTCCCCAAAAGGTTTGGGATTGATGTCTGTGTGCTCCAATTTAGAATGATGTTGCCACATTCTCCAAAAAATACTATCTGCTAAAATGGTAACCGGGGCACCAGAATCAGCCATGACTAACATATGCCTGTTATCTACAACAGCTTGCACAAGAGGACCTTTGACCTATAAGATATCCCTATCATTCTCAACTGTTAATGGCACATTCTCAAACCTCTGTACACAAACATCCTCATCACTCATATCTACACTGCTAATTTTAACTTTGTTGATGACACTTTTGAATGATTCTTTTCCCGCTCTACACATTGCCTTAAAAAGTCCCATCTTCCTGCAAACATTACACCTTTTATTGAAGGCAGGACAAAACGTTGAATTGCTAAAATGTGTCTGAGAACCACAGCGGAAACATACACTTTGGTTCCCCCCTTTCTGTTTCCACTTTGTGTTTAAAGCACAAACAACTTTATAATCTATAGAGGCAATAGAAGCATCTCTCTCACAACTAGCTAAAGCTTTAGATAAAAGAACTGAACGTTCAATGCTTTTTGCAACATCAATAACTTTAGAAAGCGTAGGATTTCGACAAGTCAACAACCTTTCCTGATTTTTTTTTTTTTAAACAATTGAAGACAAACTGATCACGGATATAAATGTCCACATTGTTTTCAAATTCACATTTTGAAGCCAACACATGAAGATCAGAAATATATTCCTCCACTGTCTCATCACTCACTTGTGTCCGTCTAGAAAAATTGTGTCTTTCCAAAAGTACACTAGTCGCTTCTGAATATTGCTTCTGAATTATCTGTTTAGCTTCCTCATAAATATCCCATCTGGCACCCTCTCATACAGGTGCGGGAACAATATGTAAATTGTCAAAAATCTTTTGGCCAGCCACACCCAAATGGTTAAACAATAATTCAGCTTTACAATCAGACTCATATCTAGCTGCTCCAATGGCAACAAAATAATTTTCAAAAATGCGCAACCACTGTCTCCATTGAATCATGGGCTTTCCTGGACTCTGTAAAAATGGAGGCGGTTGAATCACATTGTTGTTGGCTGCTATATTTAGAGTTAAAAAAAAAAAAAAAAAAACATTGGAAGAATTCCTCTTTTTTTTTTTTTATAAAAGAAGTACAATATTGTTAATCAAGATGTTAAAACTCGCACAAAAATACTCCTGGTCACAACAGCGTTTCAAGGATGACACCAATAACAAGAAAGAAGAGTCTTAACAGTGAGTAGAAGTACTCACTCACCAACGTTGGCTCTCCTGCATCAAATAAGTGCAAAAAGGCAAGGCAGTTATAAACTTTTCCAATAAACTTTTCCTTCCCTCGTCGCAATCTACTTGAGCGAGGCAGAGCACCCACACTGCAGAAGGCCCGTCCGCGATTAACACACGATGATAGTTGCCCCTAGCAACACGGGCTTACATCACACGTCGCGCTTGTCTCAGTCTTTACAGGTCCTCCATGTGCTGTGCGTAACCAAGGACTTCAAAGAATGCCTGGGAGCCGTACATCACGTAACGGTCGGCAAAATAAGACAACAAACACAAATTTCAGAAACTCCACATGGGCCGTAGGAAAGTTTCCAATAACAGATCTGGGCGTAAATACACTCCAGACAGCCAGCAGCCACAGCGTCATCAGTGTCGGTGGGTTTGCTCCGTTAGCTTAGAAATATGAAGCAAATATACCCACGTAGCTCAGGCACCCCACTCCTGGTACCAAATAATGTAGGAAGATGTTCCAAACTCCATTGTTGGTGTCGGTAAAATAGTTTATTGTAATAAAAAACCCACGACACAGAGCGGCATAGAAGGCTAGACTTGTCCGGTCAGCAGCTCCAAGCAAACTGCCTACTGTGACAACCCCAACCTTCCAGAACGCTTCTATGTCATGGAATGAAAACAGCTTAAAAGAACACAATACATCTATTAACATACTACACAAAGTCACCCAAACTATTCCCTAATTCCCAATTGGTCAATTAATCGTACGTTATTACTTTATCCAGTAAAATTTCTATACCAAATCTATGAATTCTAATATTTCACATTTCACACGTCGTTGATCGGTCTGCTTTACGATGTTCTCATCATTCGGCTCGTCAGGCATCGAATTTGTTGCATCTTCTTCAACAGTGTCTTTATTGTTTGCGACCTGGAAAATAACTTCTTGCACACATTACACACATCTCAATACATTTTAAGGACACGGGGGTGATTCTGACCCCGCCGGTTCACTACCGCCGGGGCCAGGGTCGGCGGGAGCACCGCCAACAGGCTGGCGGTGCCCCGCAGGGCATTCTGACCGCGGCGGTTTGGCCGCGGTCAGAAAGGGAAAACCGGCGGTCTCCCGCCGGTTTTCCGCTGCCCTGGGAATCCCCCATGGCGGCGCAGCTTGCTGCGCCGCCATGGGGGATTCTGACAACCCATGCCGCCATCCTGTTCCTGGCGGTTCTCCCGCCAGGAACAGGATGGCGGTATGGGTTGTCGGGGGCCCCTGGGGGCCCCTGCAGCGCCCATGCCAATGGCATGGGCACTGCAGGGGCCGCCGTAAGAGGGCCCCACATTGTATTTCAGTGTCTGCATTGCAGACACTGAAATACGCAACGGGTGCCACTGCACCCGTCACACCTTCCGACTCCGCCGGATCAATTCTGAGCCGGCGTCCTCGTGGGAAGGCTCTTTTGCACTGGGCTGGCGGGCGGCCTTTTGGCAGCCGCCCGCCAGCCCAGTGCATAAGCCAAAATCACCGCAGCGGTCTTATGACCGGGGAGCGGTGTTCTGGAGGGGGGAACTCTGGCGGGCGGCCTCCGCCACCCGTCAGGGTCAGAATGACCCCCACTGTCTCCTGTTAGTTGGTTCTCAAGGAAAGCTTCTGCTAAGCATTTTAACAAGACAATGAGCATTTCACAGTTGGTTCACTCTGTCAGCATTTTCATTAAACGCTAAGGTATACAGCTTCTGCATGAGGCCTGACAAAACTAGGCCAAGACACTCACTAAGTTAAGGATTTAGTACATTTCGTCAAAACTGGTGGCCATTCTTCGAGGTCACAATTTCAAACATGCACATTATGTTTTCTACGTTATTCATTTTCTACATAAGTCATTATTAAAAATACATAAACTGTCATTAGTAAATTTCTAATTAAAACACCGGCTTCAGCACTACTGATGCGTAAAATCTTACGAAAGTTAAATGGACTCAGTAGACTGAGCCAAGTGGATTCGAGTGCTCGCCCATTTCCACACATTTGGAACCAAGACCTTGCGGTCATTGTGCCTTGAAGAATAGAAGATAGAGCAGGATAACGTGCGCCCCTGTGCTCCTGTCAACAGGAGGGAAGGTCCCCGGACACACGAGGTAATCTTGAACCTGCTTCAGCCTGCTACTATGACAACCAATCTCAGCTGCCACAATCCACAATTTGGAATATAACATATTATTAGAGAAATAATTCTAGAACCCAGAATCCACTAAGCATCAGAACAAGCTTAAAGACGCCATGATAAATACAGCAGAATTAATTCCCCTGTCCCACCAACACCCAAAGCTACTTTCGGCACGGTGGTGCAGGAGATAATTAACCCATGCTGGAATCCAATCTTCTTAAAAACACAGTTAGCCAATCAACTTCCTCTTCTAGCGAGAGATGTATCCTCTCTCTATAATTTGCATTTTGTTTAAATCATTTAGGGGGTGATTCTCACCCTGGCGGGCGGCGGAGGCCGCCCGCCAGAGTTCCCCCCTCCAAAATACCGCTCCGCGGTCGAAAGACTGCTGAGGGTATTTTGGGTTTTGCACTGGGCTGGCGGGCGACCGCCAAAAGGCCGCCCGCCAGCCCAGTGCAAAACACCCTTCCCACGAGGACGCCGGCTCAGAATTGATCCGGCGGAGTGGGAAGGTGCGACGGGTGCAGTTGCACCCGTCGCGAATTTCAGTGTCTGCAAAGCAGACACTGAAATTCTTTTTGGGGCCCTCTTACGGGGGCCCCTGCAGTGCCCATGCCATTGGCATGGGCACTGCAGGGGCCCCCAGGGGCCCCACGACACTCCATACCGCCATCCTGTTCCTGGCGGAAGAACCGCCAGGAACAGGATGGCAGTATGGGGTGTCAGAATCCTCCATGGCGGCGCAGCTTGCTGCTCCGCCATGGAGGATTCATTTGGGCAGCGGAAAACCGGCGGGAGACCGCCGGTTTTCCACTTCTGACCGCGGCTGAACCGCCGCGGTCAGAATGCCCAGCGGGGCACCGCCAGCCTGTTGGCGGTGCCCCCGTCATTTTAGCCCTCGCGGTCTTGGACCGCCAGGGTTAGAATGACCCCCTTAGTTTTATACATTGCCTGTACACCGCTTTTAATATGTCTCTACACTGTACACCACCCTTAAGGTAAATATCTTCATTTTCAGTAATTGTGCAGCTTTTAAAATTAATGTGGAAACGCGTGGTATCACACTACCGGATTCAATCGTGCTGTCAATTCTGTGACAGAACGTCTTACCAGGCGGCACTGCGTAAACACGAATCTGCGATGATGCGTATTTTCACCATTGTGTGGCACTAGAAAGCCATGAAATGCTTACATTTGCTTCACAAGAAACCTGCAATTTCTTATGATGTCTGAGATGGTGGGGTTTATCAGTCTCTTAATTCAGGCTCGGATGTCCAAAGCCCCAGAGCTGTTTTGTTGGCACATGCAGACCTTTTTTCTTTTGGGAGCTTCTGTACACTGGAAGTTTATTTTAAAAGATGATAAACTGGCTGGGGATCGCATTACAAACAAAGCACGCAATTTGCAGTTCAAGTCTTGAAACTAGATTTCTAGAAAGTTGGCACCAGTTTTTTTTGCATTACACTGCTGAAGGCAAAATAACAGTTTTAGAGCGCCTGAGCTTTCCGTCCGATTTATCAACTTTAGTGCTTGTAGTCTTCTGGCACAAAGCAGCACTACGCCATGAAACAGCTAGTAGTCCTGACATTTGCTGTTTATTACTTTTAGTGCAGACATCATGAGTTTCCAAAGCACAAACACGAACACAGGCTCTTTCCCTGTGAGGATGGTTGTTATGAAATACATACTACGATTAAACTCCCGCCGCCAATGCAAAGGTGGGAAAACAAAATGAGTCACTTGAAAAAATGCACGTATGGCGACATAACGAACAACAAGTTAGCATGGTTTAACAACTCCACGTGTGATATGCGGTTGCTTGCTGGGATGTACTCTGCTCCGCCATTACGTAAGGCTTAAATGTGAATATATTTCTGTAGTTAGATATACATGATTATTCTGTAGCAATGGGATAATATCCCGAATCGACCAACACAGAAAACAACCGAGTACCTGTCTGAGCGGCAATTTTCTGCTACACCACACGTTCCACAGCAATAGTGAAAATTACAAATATGTTATAAAGGAGTCATCAGATGATTGAGGTCACAGAAGAGCTCAAAACCCGAGATGTCACGAAACTTCCTAGAATGCCTATTGGTTTGTTCGAGAAGCAGGACTGGGTAAGGAGAGCGTTGATACTCCATTTGTCACAGGATACTCAGTGGGGTTAGCGGCAGAATGCTTCATTGTAGCGCAGGCTCGCTGCTGAACTTCGAAATGATCTACCACGCATTAGCTCAAACTCAAGCCAGGGCCAAGTTAGCCTTCCATCCTGGATTGGTCGGTAAGAGGAGTACCAGTATGCTGAGAAAATGGATATACCTGTGGCCATACCACGAAGGGTTTAATTGGCACTGAGCACAGCTGTGCTCCTGTTTTCCTGCGATTTCAAAAGCGCAAACTGTCGGGGGTTCAGATTGTAAATCATATAAAAACAGGAGCATAGGTGGGCCGTGGACATGGGCACACCTTCCTGATACAGCCTCTCTTATTATTGCTGCGTAGAAACTGCACATGCCAGAGCCATTTTAAGGCATAGGCAAAGTGGGCAATTGCACAGGGTGCACCTTCCAATGTATTCAAGGGGGACCCCTAGTAAAAAATCTGCGTGCACCAGAAACACATTTTTTTTATTTGACAGCCGGGCATACTCGAGCTTTCGAACCTTAAAAATCGTACCCTCAGGCAGCTAATCGCAATTAAAATTAACAAAATAATCTTTCCCTCCTGCTCTTTTCCAATATTTCTTCACACCCTTGTATCTCCAACACCTAGTTATCTCTCTCTTTCTCTCTGTCCCTCTCTGCCTGTAGCTACATTACGGTGTGCCTATCCACTCACGCTCTACTCTCTATCACCTTAGTCTTTCTCACCTCTCTCTCAATCAGTCATGTCAGGAGTTCTTGTGGGGCCTTGACAATGATGTTGAAGTGGAGGAGCCCATCATGAGAGGCAAGCTCTTTTAAAGTTTAAACATACGTCTCTAGGGAAAGAGAAACCAAAGCAGATCAGCACTTGACACCAACTAATAGAATTAGCCCTGCAACCTCATCATTAATAAAACTGGGAGCTTTGTTTTAAAAATCTATAAACGAATATGTTGCAGCACAAATGCTAGGCCCTTCAATCAGAAAGAATGAGTGGTGAGCTAGAATGACTCCCTCTGACTCCTCGTCCTTCTGAAAAACCTTCTTTCATAACATCTCTCAACCTCATCTCTCCCTACTCTTTCTCTCGCTTTCAAGACTTCTCCCCTTTCTCTCTCTACATCTCTGTGCCTACCTCCAGATCGCTACACCTCTTGAACTCAGCTCTCCTGCCACCTCAGGGCTCTCACTGTACCACACTGCTCTGTTTCCATGTTACCTCTCTCGATGCTTCATCCATTTATTTTACCGCTTTGAAACTCACCTCTTTCTTTACTCCACAACTACCTCTCTCCCTCCATACTTTTATAGCTCACCTCTTTCCTCTTCTCCTTTTGCCCTCTCCACCTTACTTTTCTCTACCTCAACTCCCTCTCTACTCCATTTCTCCTTGCATCTCACATCTCTCCCTACCTTATCTTTCTTCGACCTTCTCTTTCTCTCTACCTAACCTCCCAATTTACGTCGTTTGTCACTACACCTCGTCACGCCCCTTCTCTCCTTGCCTCTCTTTCCTCTTCTTAACCTTCCTCGCTATCTTACTCCGTTCTCATTGCTTCTCTATCTCGACCTCATTTCCTCTATTTGCGCATTCTCACTCTTTCATTTCTATGTGCATCTCCTCTTTAATTTCAACTCTCCTTCCTTATCTCACTTCTCTCTGAACCTTGCTCTCTTTGTACATCACTGTACGTACATCTTGGGCTCTACATTTCTGTCTACCTAAGAACTCTCTCTATCTCACCCTCTCGCTACCTCTGTATCAGCTTACCACACTTTCTTTACCGCACGTGTCTCTGATTCACCGTTTCTCTCTGCACCTCATCTCCCCTTCTTCCCTTCGCTCCTCTCTCTGTCTTTCTCTCTGCCTCACCACTCATATTGCGTGGCTGGCTTTTCTATACCTATTGCCATTTTGCCCTTCTCTGTCTCACTACGCTGTCTAGCTTTCCCATCCCCTCCCATTTCTCTTAGTCAATAAAATTCACTGTCTAGCAAGAAAAGTGAACATGCAGTTGAGGAGTCCCACGGCAGGCAAAGATAACTACTGAGAATTTCACCCGATAGAATAGAGAAAATCCTGGGACCAGTGCTTTAATTTTCACCATTGTAGCACAAGTATTTATTTGTATTAGTTTGGCATGAAAGCTCAAATTCCAAGCGCTATGTGTGTATGTCTTCTTTTAATACCATGCACTAAACCAAAACGAGCAAGTGACCCTTACTGTATGTTTCATTCAAGTGGGGTTACAGGCTAATTCGTTTCTTGATTCCATATACAATATTACAGGACATAAAACCTACATCCAAGCATAAAAAATGGTTTATCAGTGCTTACTCAAGCCCTCTCTTGGATGTATTCGGCTAGTGGACACCTGGAAACATAAACATCCAGCTCCTTTTGTATGTTTATAAAAGTTAGTTCAATATTCTTTGACTTCACAAGCGCTTGAATAAGATTAACATGCTTACCCAATTCAAACATTTTCTTAACAGACAGCACCAATTATAATTTGTCCAAGTAAACAAAAATCCATTAATGCCCGATATGAACTGAACCAAAATAGTACTTAGCAAGAAAGAAATGCGACCGAGCCCGGCACTCACTCGGAGAGAGGATGGAGGGGGGGGGGGTCCATCTTTCTTTCACTCTTTCAATCTGTCCATTTCTCAATACATCCTTTTTTCTACCTCTTTCTTTCCTTCTGTCTGTCCATCCATACATTCCACCATAATTCCTTCCTTCCGTTCTTCCATCTATCCATGCATCCACTATCTCTCCATCTTTCCGAACATCCCTTCATCCAACCTACTCTCCATCCTTCTCAAAATCATTGATCCTTCACTTCTCCATATATCCTTCATCCTCTCTATCATTTTCTCCATTTATTCATCTGTCTATATTCTTCCACCCAGTTATCCGTCTCTCCAACCATCCATACTTTTTCCATCCGTTCAACTCTCCATACATCCACCCTTCCTTTCATCCATCCATTCATCCTTGCCTCAAGTAATGTGTGAGAGAATTCCCCTTTTTGTGTGGTTACCCCATTTTATTTGCTGAATCCTATAGCTGATTTTAAAGTCTGCCCACTGGTGCACTGTTTTGAAGTGCATGTTTCTGACTCCTAGAACATGTAGAAATTATCTAATTCCTGACTTGTATATTTGACTTTCCGTTAAGAGCATAGTGTATGGTGTAGAAACTCCACCCTTGGCATGGAAACTTAAATGTCAATTGTGGACTTCAGCACTTATTGTGCCACCCACTAGTGTGATACAGGAAAACATGGTTTCTGGTCTACCACTGTAGCCTGACTGGTGCAGTTTAAACTTGTAGCCCAACCTTCCCAAATAACCCTTTTTCACAGGAGAACAATCTTCTTATACATAATAATGTCACCCCACAGAGGCCTTGCAACCCACAAGGTAGGGAGTATAGCACTTAAAAGTGGGACATGTAGAAATGTTATGTTACAATGTCTCTGCAGAGACAAGCCTGCCAGAAGCTATTTTTACTGTGGAAGGCACTGGCTCTTCTATGAGAAAGAGAAAGTAAAGTTTAAAATATTCATTCTGCCATCTTGGGATTCAACTTCTATTTTTAACATTTATTTAAAACCCAGTTCAATGGTGAACTCAGCTTTCTAATAAATGTTTAGGAAATGTATCTTTCAGACAGCTACCATTTTCATGCCTGAAGCTCCTGGCAGCTAAATTGCATTAATCTGATAGCAGCTGCCCAACCAGTGCTTGACCTGAAGGAGGTGTGAAAACTGCTCCTGAAGTAGAAAAAACTGCCTAGTTGTTGAGTGGTGTTTTTGTCCTTGCAGAAAGACCATGGGCCACATTATGTATATGACACACTATTTCTGTTTACACCATGGTTCACCTTTCAAAAAGTGCATCACACAAACATGGAAAGTGTGCCATAGAATGTGCTGCCCGCAAGATAGCGGCAAGCTCCTGCTGGCATGGGGGCAGTGCAATCAAGTGAAATACAGAGCAGCTATCTGAAAGCCGCTCCATGTTTCACTGTGCATGTGGCAACACACCTGCACTTTTAAGAGGGTAAAGAGATCCCTCTTGCAAGCAGGTGCAGTGAGTGCCTGCACCCATCTGCAGGGGCATGTCTGGGGTCCATAGGACCCTCTTTCTCCCTTCCAGATGTCTAACATTAGGAAGGGCACTGAAAGTGTGCACACTTTTGGTGCCTCTCTTAAAGGCATGTTTGCCTCTGTGCCCACATCCATAATAAGGCATGGACGCAGAGGCAAAGTAATTAGTCATTTGCACGGGGGCCACAACTTCCTATGAAAGCGCTGGAGAAAATGTGTGCCAGTGCTAAAAGTATTAGAGAAGGGGATGCACCCACCACTGTAGTACCATTTTTGCCTGGGGGCACACAAAGCTTGGGCACATGCATTTTGCACCCCCAGGGCACAATGTATAATATGGCCCCAGTTAGGGTGGACCCAGGAACATCATTAAAATGTGGGGAAGAAAACCCTTTGTTCCCCTAGCCAGCCTGACTCCAAATCCTGTGGGAGGGAAGGTAGGGCTACTCATTTCTGTGGGGGCATGCTGGCTCTGCACAAGGGAGAGATGGTTTCCCCATCTTGGACTTTAGGAGTAAAGTACACTGTTGGATAGTTTACAGTAGGCCAAACAAGAACTGCTGAAAAATGGGTAGGGGTGCCCTAGGGACCTCTTACCCCAGTGGCTAGGGAGGAGCAAGGAGTCACTACACTCACTAGCTAGTAATAACAATAAATGTGGTACCCCAAGAGACCCTCCTCAGAACACTTTCAGGACCTGTTCTGGACCTATGGAAAAAACAGAAAAAAGATCATACCTGCTGTTTGTGACCTGAGAGGAGATCTTATGGCAGGGTCTGCCGCCACTTCTATCCAGGACAAAAACGTTGCTTCTAAGGGGCAGTTGAGTGACCCCCTGTGAAAACAGGGATATAACAAGATGTAGGAGGCTTTTCCCTGAAATGTGAACCTGACAAGTTACAATTTGACCTAGGCTACACCCTACAGGTAGCCTCTGCTGGAGTCCTGGCACATATACGCTGTCTCTAAAGTCCAGGTATCTTTGGTTGCATCTAACTGGACTCCTCAAACAATCTATGAAAAGTTAGGACTTAGAAAAAGTCTGACTTGCAGGCCATCGAGGACCAAGACCAAACACACAAGCAAATTCAGCCAAAGAGCAACTTCTGTGTCCTGAAGAAAAAAGTTGCTACCTCTTGGAGCTTCTCCGCAGCCGCAAATCCATTTCAGCGGGCCCTCAGCAAGGATGTATCTGGCCTTGTGGAGCTCCTCATACGATACAGCCTGCAATCTTGTCCTGCTGGATGATTCTGAGTTCAAAAAAAGAGACAAGTCTGAACGTTGAAATATCAACAGGACAAATGTGCCTAAAGTATTGAGATGGACTTCCTAAGGTTTGAATTTTCACACTTAGGGCTTTTCCTGCCAAAACCATTGGCTTCGGTAGGATCAAGTCAAACACATATCCAACCTCAAAAGGTCTTCCTCCAGTACAACCTGCAACCTTGTCCTACTGGAGTCTTTCGACTTCCATTTCAGAGGCTAAATACAATGTAAAATCTTCGACCGGGATGAACCTGGAGACGGTATCTGATCTGCGCTCCATCAGTATCGGACTGAAATCGCACTGAGGTCCCCCCTTACTGTGACAATGAACTTTCAATGGCACTTAGGGCCTCATTCCGACCCCGGCGGGCGGCGGGCGCCGCCCGCCGGGCGGAAACCGCCCAAACACCGCCGGGCGGAAACCGCCCAAACACCGCGAGGACCATTCTAACTTTCCCGCTTGTCCGGCGGGCGATCTTCAAAAGATCGCCCGCTGGCCCAGCGGGAAATCCCCAGCAAAGATGAAGCCGGCTCCGAATGGAGCCGGCGGATTTGCTGGGGTGCGACGGGTGCAGTTGCACCCATCGCGATTTTCAGTGTCTGCCAAGCAGACACTGAAAATCTTAATGGGGCCCTGTTAGGGGGCCCCACGACACCCGTTCTCGCCAGCCTCTTCCTGGCGGTGTAAACCGCCAGGAAACAGGCTGGCAGGAAGGGGGTCAGAATCCCCATGGCGGCGCTGCATGCAGCGCCGCCATGGAGGATTCCCTGGGGCAGGGGAAAACCGGCGGGAAACCGCTGGTTCCCCTTTTCTGACTGCGGCTTTACCGCCGCGGTCAGAATTGCCCCGGAAGCACCGCCAGCCTGTTGGCGGTGCTTCCTCTGCCCTCTGCCCTGGCGGTTACAAACCGCCAGGGTCAGAATGAGGGCCTTAATGTTTTATGGTGCTATTTTTTTCTTAAATCTTCTGAAATTCTCATCTCTGGTCGCCCTTTTTGGCTTTTTGTCGTTTTGTTGTCACTTTTTTAGTAAATCTTACTTTATTTTAAATTGGAGTGAGATTTATATTGTGTTGTTGATTTTTGTAACTGCTTTGGTACTTCTAAATGCTTTACACGTTTTGTTTAAGTTAAGCCTGTCTGCTCTGTGCTACAGCTACCAGTGATAGAGCTCAGATTTCAATTATTGAAACAGTTGCTTGGACCTAACAGATCAATGACTGTACTACTTGTGGCAGGCAACCATCCGCCCCAATTATTGTCACTTTCTTATATCATCCATTTCTCTATTCACCCATCTCTTCATGTTGTGCAATCTTGTTTTATTTGTTCCTCCACCTAGACTCATCAGCTCCATTAAACTATTCTCTTCAGTGGCCTTTATGAGCTTCTACCTGGAGAGCTGATTCTAGATTAAAGTCAGAGGAATAGTAAACATCATTATAAATGCTATGCATTACCAGAACTCCAAGTGACACCCATGCCGCTTAAGCTACTAAAGTGGCTAGTTCATGACGTGCTAGCTGATAGAGTTTGAGGAAGATATGAGGATTGACTTAAACACCACAATAAAAACTGTTTGCATATTGTAAAAACGTTATGTGGTTTATGTTGTTTCAGAATTATAATGGAATTAGTGTGAATGACAAGCCCTTACTGGACGATTATCTAAAAGAAAACACCACAAGATAAATGAAATTGCAGGGGCCCTCAAATTCCAATTGCAAAATAAAGTCTCATGACTTGATCATTTTAAATAGAGTTATTTCACCAGTTCATTCAGAAATTAATAAAGTTGAATCCAATGTTCAGTAGGTTGGATACGTATAAGTTCATAGATAGCCAAGAAAGAAAAGGTAACACTTTGTTTCACATATTTGCATCATCAGGACCGTAAACATTATATGCATCAAAAATAATTACATCAAATGACACATCATTTATAGTCTTCCCAAAGCAATGGTTTAATGTCCTTATTTGATATCTATAGCGCTTGTCCATGATAAACCAGTATAATATTGAAATAATCACACTGGAGAAAAACTGTGTTGAGCATTTTCCATGCCTATTATAAGGAAGCATTCCACAAGGGTTCCTAGGCAAGCAGGGGCTAATGGTCTCTCCAGTTGCAGCAACTGTGGCTTTCCACCTCTGTTATTCTGGTGCCTTTCTTACTATTGGTGCAAAAACACCAAGTACAACTCATTAGCTCTTGACCCTTAGGGTAACTAAGCATACTGGTCCACGACTTTCTCACTGAAGTGGATGGTTAGAATCTCAGGACTTAGTGGAGGACAGGTGGAGTGTTAAAGTCTAACTACAAGTTCACACCTCTAACGCTGCCTCTTCAGTCGACCAAGTGCAGAGCTCACTTTGACCCTGTGGTCCACGCCATGCTGCTACTTGGAGGGGACCTTGGAGGTGAACCTCATATTTCACCAGGTTCAGCTACACGTATTAAGGGTCAGTATCAGAAGAACATACTGCTAGTTCCATATTTAATGAGTAGTGGTCACTTTGAGAGTGTCTCTGCTAAAATGGTGGTCCACGATTTGATGCTTGCTATTGTGGAGAAACTCATCAGAAGGAGTTAGCACTTTCCTGCCTCTGTAGATTTATTGGAATCATGTGCTTTAAGAGCCTGGGTAGATATCAGGGGTAAGGGCACATAGACACCAATAACTCTTGAACACAAAGGAATCTTTAGCAAATAGCTTTTAGAAAAGCATGCATCACCCAAGGGACAGTGAAGGTCTTGTTAAGTTTCAAATGTAATTAATTGATACATTTTTAAATTTAGCCTTAGGCAAGGAAAAAGAATCCTTTAGATTTTTACTAAAAAGACGACTTTTGTATCACTGCAAAGAATGAGGAAAAGATTTGTACATTTCTGTGCGTATGAAAGAGTGACACAGAAACAGATGCGGAGAGAGCAAGGAATGCAGAGGTAAGTGTGTACATTTGCTGAAGATGTAAAGAAAACATACCTAGCCATCATCATTGTAAGCTGCATGGTAGCAGGGTGTTGAAAACCTCTGATGCCAATGTTCACCCCAGTGAATCTTCCTAACACATTGTGGTATGTTAAGAGATTCTAAATTATGTCAATAGTTTTTTTCTTAAATCAGTACTTGGGTGGGGAGAACTGAAGTTAAGTAGGCAATAATGCCAGTGCCCAACTAGTGTTTGTCTTACAAAAAAGTACTATAATACTAACATACAAATTAAATGTTCCTCAAATGAAATAGACATATACATTTAAAACAGGTAATTCAAGTTATTAATACGTGAAGTTCAGACTATTTAAGGTCAGTAGTAGGAAGGGATACCTTTAATCATCATATTAAAAGTGACAGTTATCCCACCCCGGATATGACGTCATTTCCGGTGGCTGGGACTTCCGGTGTCCCTGAAAGCCCTCCCCGGAAGTGACGTGTGTGCATGGGGGTGTCAAGTGGGATGTGCCCTCATGGTGTCACGTGTTAGCCCCCCTTTTTTTGAAATGTTGCATATAAGGAGCTGGTTAGAACCGGCTGTCAAACCGCGAACCAGGGCTGAAACAGTTTGGCAAGGTGCCATGAAGAGATACAATCCGATCGCAAGAAAAGCCACCTCCTCAGGGGCCCTGAACACTAATGGTAGATATTACCGGACCCTAGCCCCTCTTACGATGGATGAGAATGCACAACAGGGTGTCCCTGCCACCCAAGATACCGATGTTACCGGTTTTGAAGAGGAACTTTGCTATCGGCTTGAAAAGCTCAACCTCAAGGATGTGTCGACCCAGATATCCCCTATTAAGGGGGCCGACAGCGACAGCAATGCCTCTAAAGATGAATTAAGTGTTGCATCTAACTTCATAGACATTGAAGATGTTGAAGAATGTGTAGCACCACCAAATTCGCCCATCTATGAAGACATGGGCGTCCAGGAGGACCCCGAGTCAGAGGCCGTTATTGTACAGCCATCAGGTGTAAGCTCCGGCGATGTTTCTACCCCAATGGACCTCTGCGACTCCCAGGATTTCAGAGGAGCCTCTGAGTGTGATGCGAAAATGGAGGTTGGTAATGACAGTTTTTTTATTATTTTATTTTTATTTTTTATGCCTGTATACTCTAATGTCATACATCTAACTAATAATGTGCCTTGTGCTTTCTGTTTGAACCCTAGAACGTAGCTGAAGAAAGAGAGCCTCTAGAAGGGTCAACTCCAAAGGTTAACGCCGTAAATTTTTACTGCTTATGCTGTTCCAGACAGTCTGGAAGTATTACAAGCCAGAACAAAGAGCCTCGTAAGAAATGTGTCTGCACCTACACTAGCCGCGATTTTGAAAAGGAAGCTCCGGGCGTACCCTGGGCCACCATATGGCCAGTTAAAGGTTTTGCAGCGGCCGTTGTGAACGCATGTGTTAAACGGGATTATTATGATCTTTGTTACGGGCATAAAATTAATGAGCCTCAACAGGAGGCTCACAAATGTTTATACGATCCATACACAGCAAGAATAATTCGCCACATTTGTAGTCGGATAGACCCTTACCGGGTATATAAGTTGTTAAGGGTTGTGTATGGGCTGTCTGCTGTGAGGAAAGGTGTCCACAGTGATATGATTAAGGTCTTGGCTGCGGTTGTCAATGAGATCTGCTGAGCCCTGCTCAAAACTCGACCGTATGCACGGGATGTGTCCCCACTTTGACATAAGTATGTTAGAACGGGTTATAGAAAGACGAATGTGTGACATTTATTATAAAAACAGAAGAATGATGTCTTTAGCCCCACGAAAGCTGTTTTAAAAAAAATAAAATAAAAATAAAAAAAAAGTAGACCATAAATGTGTTACTTAACGCTCCATACTTACTCACTTTTAGGCGGGGAATCCGGGTATCGAGATGCAAGATGTCTATGAGTTACACCCGGGCTACATCTGTATCGGGAGATTGATTTTTGTGCTGGTTAAAGAAAGAATAGCTGAAATACATCCTGTGACTCTGTGGTATCTGAACATTTCGGAACCTTCGGCCTTGTTGCAATGTAGCAGTCATGTGTGTATCGCCAAGTGGTGTATCAATGGACGGCTAAACGCATCTGTTAAATGCCGGACATCGGACAAAGATCACAATCGGGAGTTAAGACTTTCACCTGAGACGGGGATACACGAGGCTTTGGAGAACATGACTGAATATTATCTCACAAATAAAGGTTCTGAGTGGTCCTGGCTAGAACTGTATGAACTGTTGAATTCTGTCAGTATCCTGAGTGTTCAGAGTTATAGGCGTGGGGAGCGGGAAGTCATGTCTAGAGCTATTGAGAGTATAGCTATAAAAATATCAAAGTTTGTGGCGCTTAGGGTTTGTAAAAGGACATGCTTTGAGTAACATGTGTAGGGGTGGGGGTGTTGTACTATGTATACGTTTGTAAAAAGACCACAGCGGTCCAGCGTTATGACATCTATAAGCTATGTAGCACAAAATGTCAAATACACGTTGGTTGTGTAGCCCAGCCGCACTTTTATGTTTTTCATGTTTAATAAAATGACCTTACACAAAACAGGCGTCTTTCATTTCGTGGTGTTGGTGGGAGACAGCATGACGGATGCAGATTTAAGGAAGCTTTATTACGATAAACATGGGGTTGGAAGTTTCGGAGGCTCCGAAGCTCTATTTAGAAGGGCTCGAGCTGAAAATGAATCTGTAAAACGTGCCAGTGTGAAGACTTGGTTAGCTGGGGAAGAGGCTTATTCGCTGCACAAACCTGCCAGGAGACGCTTTAAGAGGAGGGCCACCGTTGTTAACGCACAGCTCGATTATCAGTGGCAGGCCGATATAATCAGTCTTCAAGATCTAGCAAAACATAACGATGGTGCCATGTATATATTAACCGTCATAGATGTCTTGTCCAAGTACGCCTATGCAGAGGCATTAAACGATAAAAGTGGTACCAGCGTTACATCTGCTTTTAAAGACATCTTCGCTAGCGGGCGTGTGCCCCAGAAACTACAAACAGACGCAGGAAAGGAATTTTTAAACAAACATTTCCAAAAATTATTAGACCAGCACGCTGTTCAACATTTTGTAACGCACACAGAGGTAAAGGCTGCTGTTGTAGAGGGTTTTAACCGGACTTTAAAGTCGAAGATGTGGCGATATTTCACAGCCAACAACACCTACAGATACGTGGATGTTCTAAAGGCTTTTATAGATGTTTATAACGCCACATACCACAGGACAATCAAAATGGCCCCTGTTAAGGTAACAAGGGATAATTCGTTAACGGTGTGGAGATGTGGAGAACGGTGTACGGTGGGCGTCTCACGCCGAAGGTCAAGAAACCGAATTTAAAAGAAGGGGATCATGTCAGGGTTTCAAAGTTGAAGGGTGTCTTCACCAAAGGCTACCAGCAAACATTCAGCGATGAGATATTCATAGTGGAAAGTGTGCAGCTTAAAGAAGGGATATATATTTACAGGTTAAAAGACTACGCTGGGGAAGAGGTATCGGGTGTCTTTTACACCGAAGAGTGGCAAAAGGTGCCCTACGATCCGAACAGGGTGTACAGGGTTGAAAAGGTTCTGAAAAGGAAAGGGAGCGGTGCCCGGAGACAGGCGTTGGTCAAATGGCGTGGGTAGCCCGAGAAATTTAACAGTTGGGTCCTGGCCAGCTCATTGCACGGTGTGTGAGGTCAAGCTGTAAGCGCCATGATGGAGAACTCCCCTTTTTATATCACGCTGCCATCCAATGCTTCGAAGGACATGTTCCCAGACAATCAGATTTCGAGTTATACGGTGAAACTTGCAAAACCAGTGGATTTGAAAGGCCCGTGGGAGGTGGCACTAACGGAAATACAGTACCCTAGAACTTGGAATACCTTCACAAAGGCCGATGTTAAATTTCATATAAAGCGCCCTCAGGATACCCTGACCTATCACCTGTCTTTCCCACACGGCTATTACCCCACCGTAGCGACGGTAGTCGAGGCCATCAACAAAACTATAGGCAGCATTGAGACGTATGCGAATATATATCTGGTATTGGATTACGTTAGAAGAAAAGTGTTTCTTAAAGCCCCAGAGCTCAGTACTGTGTTTAAATGTAGTGGTAAATTACAACGGGTTTTAGGGACCGTACAACATCAGCAAAGACAGGTGGATCCAGACCCTACATGTCCCGATATTAACAGAGGATTTTATACACTCTACGTTTATAGCTATATTGTAGAGACGCAGAGGGTCGGGGACAGTTATTCACCATTGTTGTGGTGGGTCCCTGTGCAGGGCGAAAATAACACGATGGTTAATATACAACATCACAAACTCGACTATGTTGCAATTTCTAAAAACCATTTTGACACTATAACCATCATGGTGTACAACGATCAGTCGGAGCCGGTTGCCTTTAAATACGGGAAAGTTATTGTCAAGCTTCATTTAAGGCCACGGCGCGAAGGTGACTATTAGACAGCTGCAATGGTCATCATGAAAACCTACGGGGATCCCTCTATGTACAGGGACTATTATAGAGTTCAGGCGGGGTATGGAGGCCCCCAGCCCTACTTTCAAGGGGCTCCGGTTATGTATGGGGCGGGATTGGGTGGTTTCTTCCGGAGCATGTTTAGGAGAGCCATGCCCTTTTTGAGAAGAGGGTTCGAAATTGCAAAACCTCATGTTAAAGCGGCTGCTACAAACATCGCCCAGGATGTCGTGGGTAGTGTAACGTCTGCGGTAGCCGAACGCATGAATAGACAGCCCCAAGAAGGAGCGGGGTTGCTGTATAAAGCGCCTGGTGGTGTTAAAAGGAAGCGCAGGGCTTCGAGGCGTAGGGGTCCACCAAGGCCCTATAAGAAGCGCCGGACTACTTCAAAAGGCCCTCACAAAAGAAGAGCCGTAAGACGGAAGAGATCGACCAGGAAGAAGAGAACTCGTTCTAGTGCGAATATTTTTTAAAACATCGATCATGGCCTTCGTACACTGTGCATCGGGTGAATGCGCCAAATCTGAGTTAGATCTGTTTTCTCTCAAACCCACACAGACTAGCATTGAAAACAGTTTTTTCATGGAAGTGTCGCCGATGGCCGCTCTGACACCCCTTGCACCGATAGGGTCCACGGATATGTACCTTGATCTCAACAACCCTCTCCTGCACCTTGTCTGTAAAATAACCAAAGCGAACGGTGACAACATCGAGGATGATGCTAGAGTGGCCCCGATAGCCTACCCCATCGCAACAATGTTTAATCAAGTGGACATTAACCTAGGCGATCGCCTTGTCACACAGAGTGATAACATGTATGCCTACAGGGCCTACATAGAGAGTATTCTAAATTATAGTCGCGATGCGCTGGACACACATCTTTCAGCAGGGCTCTTCTACCGAGATACCGAAGCGCATTTGGAGAACACGGCTTTGGACGGGGACAATGAGGGATTTAAAAAAAGAGCCCGCTTCGTCGCCGGCAGTAGGCATTTTGACCTCCTAGGGCGCGTACATTCAGACCTTTTCTTCCAAGACAAACTGTTAGTCAACGGTATCGATCTTAAGATCAAACTCAATCGTAACAAAGACGCTTTCTGTCTCATCAGCGGTGATGCAGAGCAGTATAAACTGGTTATATTGTCAGCGAGCCTGTTTGTAAAGAGAGTGAAAGTGTCCCCAAGTGTCAGACTGGCCCATGCTGAAGCTTTACAATTATCGAACGCCAAGTATGCCATTGAAAGAGTTGCTCTGAAGATATTCAGCATCCCCGCCGGAACCCGATTAACGCAGCAGCAGAATCTTTTTCTGGGGCAATTACCGAAACTCATCATCATAGGGTTTGTGGACAATACCGCTTTTAGTGGCGTCTACAACTCAAACCCTTTCAACTTCAAACACTATGATATCAACTATGCTGCTCTGGTTCACAAGGGCGCTGTGATCCCCGCAAAACCTTTCACACCGAATTTTGGAACATCAAATTTTGTCCGGGAATATCTAGGACTGGTCTCGATAACGGGGAAACAGCTGTGGGACTCTGGAGTAGTTGTTTCAAGAGAAGGGTATGCTGCCGGCTACACTCTGTTTGCGTTCGACCTGACGCCGGACATGGAAGACGGCGACCATTACAACCTGATCAAAAACGGAAATCTAAAAGCAGAAATACGTTTTACACAGGCGCTGGCGGCCAATGTGAACATGGTTGTGTTCTCGGTATTCGACAGCGTTATCCAGGTCAACCACGCCCGTCAGCTTATGTTTGACTACCATTGAAAGAGTGTAAAATAAAAAAAATAAAAAATTTATTTTTTTTAAAATATATAAAATGGACACTACAGAGATACGGGACTTCTTAAGTAGACATAAACATGCTAAGAAATACTTTCTAGGGGTATACCCTAGCGATGGACTACCTGAAAAGATAGGTCCAGAAAGGCCACGCACCCTCGTCTTTAACACCGATCCCCATTACAGGGGTGCACATTGGGCGGCTCTGTTTCTGGATGTGGACAAGGTTATAGTGTTTGATAGTTTAGCCGAATTCCCAGAGCATAGTATTTATACAAAGCCGATATTCAAATATGTAAAAAAAGCATCACCCACTGTTGTGTATAATAAACTTCGGGTACAGGATCCTATGGCTATCACATGTGGGGAACATTGTATATACTTTATTAGTAAAATGTCTGAAGGTATAACGTTTAGAAATTTTTTTAATCTGTACTCAGACGATCTAGTAAACAACGATGCTGTTTTTATGAAATATGTGAATGAAAACTCCAGGACAATGTCGCACGTTGTTAAAGCAGAATATGGTCTTTGTCAAAAGTGTAAGGTACTGTAAAGCTGTTATTTGTACTTATGTGTGCCTAAAATAAAAAACATCTTAAACATGCTTTCATCCTTGGCATTTTTTTTTTAAGTCACACTGCGCACATTTTCAAAGCATTTATAAACACAAAAGATGACAGACTACTGATGAAAATTTAAAAGTGTTTATTACAAGCATGTTTCAACACTAACATTTACAAGGTTAAACATATAAAATGAAGCACAATTTTTCGAACCGTAAAAACTTTTAACAAAAACTGTACAGGTGTGCAAAATTAGAGCGGTAGCCAGGTGTTCATTTTGAATAGTCTCTTTTTAGGCTCCATAGGAAGAGCAGCACTGTTCCGAACAGGTGTTAGTTGTGGAAAGAAAGGTGACGTCGATATAGCGGGGCTCCTTGTAAAAACAGCTGGGGCCGGATCTTTTAATCTTTCAAGCTTACGGCGATTCTCTGCATTACCGATAATCGTGGAGGGAATGTTGAGTTCCGCAGCTGCACTTAGGAACTGCTCCCAGCCTCTAGGAGCGTCTTGTGTCGATAGGGCTTTACCGTGTGTGAGACCCCGGACCAGATCATACATATGGGAACCAGCAATCGGCTGCCCTTTGTAAACGAATTCACCCCGGTCGTTCCAGGTGGTCAAATCTTTAGTAGTAGTCATTTTACAGAGCAACATTTGAGCAGCCCCTCTATATTTCTGACTGATATTTTTTAAAAGGTCTAAGACAAAGGCATCCGTTGTGGTTGTGGGGCCTATGTCTTGAGACGCCGTAGAGGGTCCTGGCTGCTGTTCAGCATCTGGGGTATACAGCGTCAGTTTGTTTTTTTCAGAGGTTAGCTGCTTGTAGTATTGTAGAAAGTTTTGAAGGGCTCCTGAGTAAAGCCCTGCTTTGTCGTGGGGTTTTAAATCAGTTCGGTTCAAAATGGCTTTGATTTCAGCATCGAGACGCTGCGTTTCGTTTTTGCGTATGTCCCAGACATCCGTGTTAGAAGGGCCAAGATGTTCCAGTTGTTGCCGTGGTACGAGGTACATTTTGTGGGCGTGCTCCATCAGGACCTCGACAGTAACCCTGTGATTAGGGGTATAGCTATACCTAACAGCGACCCTATAAAGCCTCCTGACTGTTTGAACAGTTTTCTTTTGGAAAGGAGCGACGCCCTCTTATTGCTGAGCTTCTTAATAATGTGGCGCTTCTTCTTCAGAACGCGGAACTGGCTCGTTGATATCGGGACATTACCTTTTAGGGTGTTTAGGGTTATTTCTGAAATGGCGGCCACTAAGTCGTCCGAGGCAGCGCAAAGGATTGCTTTTCTTTTAGAGGGGCTGGCTGTGATCAACATTTTTAGAAGGCCTAAATTACGCCGCAACCTCGCAGACATTGTGGGGTCCTTATATTACAAGGTTTAGAGTGTAAATGTTATAAACATCTTTTTACTTGTTCTTTTTATAGGTTTTGGGCATTGTTTTAGGCGTGTAGGCGACTGGGAAGTCAGGTGGTAGTATGCCGGCTCGTAGTCTGTAGTCTTCAAGAGTGTTGGGTTTCAAATCCACCAGTAAGTAACCATGGGGTTTTGCTGTAGCATCGTTAAAGGCCTCCATGAAAAACGGGGTGTTTCCGGGGTACATTTGTTTAGCTATAATTGAGATCTGAAGTTTGTCTCTGGGTTTTTTAAATAAGACCAGGTATGAGGCGTTGAGAGTTATGGATCGGCTGCTCTTGCCCTTGTAAAACAGGTTCTGCACTATATAGCATATGCTCAGATTACGGTGGTGTGAATATTGTGTAAAAGCCCGCTCAATCTCGGGGTGGTCCCCGCCTTCACGCATGAGGTCATCCACCACGACCATGTTTACAAGTTGTTTTGGTAGCAAATCATCGTCGTTGAGATTATCAGGGATACCCTCTATAAACCGAATGTGGGGGAACTTTAGGGTGAGCTCCGTGTAAAGATCCTGCCAGCATGAATAAAGCCACACAATGTTGTTTGGGGTCTGAGATAAAACACCGGGAGCATTTTCTAGCAGTTTCTTTATAAAAAAACTTTTACCGCTATTGGAGGGACCTGCTAAAACGCAGGAGAATGGGTGTTGTAGTCTAGTGTCCATGTCTGGGTGGAGTTCGAGCCTCTAATGTCTTTTAGTAACTGTAAGGCAGTGTTTTGTAGTCCGATGTGAGGACCCGTTTGTCAAACACTACTCTTAAGGTTTTATACATAGGTTGGGTTGTAATTTCCCATTTTTTCTTGGACCTGACAATGCTCGGGTGGTTTACAACAATGGCTTTGCTATTTTTGTGATCGCTCGAGGCGGAGTATTCGTGCACCAGGCCCTTCAGACTGTCAAAGTTTATTTTAATCGTATTGTTGACGTTTAAAGTGATACCTTTGACTTTCATGCAAACCTTGTTGTTTGAGGTCTTATAACTGTACGTCTTAGGGCCTGAGGAGGTAAATTCCTGTATATACTCCCCCTTTTCGAGCTCGCTGGTCAAATCCCCTAGATAATCACCCAGCGGAGGATCTTCATCACCCTCTTTACTCACAAAGATAACCGAGTCAGTGTCATGGTACAAACACCGTTCCTGAAGCTTGTCCAGCAACCTGTAAAGCTCTAGCCTGGCGTGAGCGGTTGTGAAGCAGGCTATAAAGATGTTTATATTGTTACACGTTGTGGGGTACTCTTTGGCGTATTTCCAGCATAGAACGGCCGTCTCGTCGTCAATAAATTCACAACTGGATATGTCATAAACCGGTGTGAATATGTACTTAAAAAGCTCATCTGGATCTGTGACGATGGATGTGTTTGACAAATTGGTACGTTGTGCGAACTTACCCCACAAGGAATTGAGACAGAGCTTAGCTAGCTGACGGCGGGCGGGGTTAACCTTAATGAACGCAGGTCTCAGTTTAATACCCTCGCGAGCTTTGTAATCAACGATATACTTTTTCTTTGAGGGCTCATCGACACACCATTCTGGATACCCCGAGGCCTCCTGCTTGTCTCTGAGAAACAAGTTGATGTACTCAGAAAAGAGCTGGGTTGTTGTGTTTGGAAAGTGCCAGACTTCCAGGATTTTACCTAGGCGATACCCTTTCTCTAGGGCCGTCTGCACCTCGATGGTACACCATGTCCCTTCCAGCACCCTCTGCTCATCACTATGCAGACATTCGCTAAGCTGTTTACTTTCAGCGCAGGTACGGCATAGGGGGAACATTAGCTTACCCTCGACTCTATAAGGGAGCACCGGAAAGTAAAGTTTCCGCGGTGGGTGAATCTGACACTTAATGATTCCAAAGTACTCTTTGAGAGGTTTAAAGTTCTGGTATATTATGGTAGGATGGCCCATAGGGTACAACTTCACCTTGTTCACAAACGGATACAGACTTGTGAAGTCGTAGTAATGTATTTTCTCACCAGGGCCAGCTACACGGTACAATTGAATGGCGTTTGTACGACCACCGAATAAGGCGTCACGGGGTTCCAGCGGTGAAGGTAACTGCTGGCTCTTAATAAAAGTGCTCAGTTCACCATCTTTCGATAGCTCAGTTACCCAATCATGTTCCCATAGAGTTCTCAAAACAAACCCACAACTCTCAATATACTGCGCCTTCGCCATAGTCCTGCGGTGCAGATGTTCAAACGTGGTTCCCTGCAGTCTATTAAACTCATGGGGCTTGTAACACTGAGGGCAGCCATGGTAAAAACACCCCTTGAACTCAAAGGCCGTTGGTACAACGTTAATTAATGCATACCCGTCTAGATAGTAGCGACCCAGCCGGTATTCGCCGCCCTGCAGAGCGTGCTGAATGAAGATGCTCTCACTCGCAGAGACGTACATGAGCCACTGAATAGAGGGGGTGGAGTAACGTTTCTGCTTGCCGTTATAGAGGTCAGGTGGTACTAAGGCGATAGTTTCAGGCAATAAAAACATGTGTTTATAAATAGACATGCACATTGAAGCCAGAGTAATGTTTTGAAATGGGTCCAGGTATACAGTTATTTTTTTTTTACTCTTGAGTGATTCGGTTTCAACAAACAGGACCCGCTTTGTCATCGCCACCACAATATCTCTGAAAAGGTTGCATGCTTTTCGCAATATCATAACATCCGCCTGACAGTATGCTTTCAATTCAGTTTGCAAATGAAACCATTTTTCACGGTTTTCATCGTACCACTGTAGAAAACTCTCTTTTTCAGAGGGCATCATGTACTCGCAACCATAACTGTCGGGCGGAGGCATAGGGCCGCTGTAATTCTGATTAGCCCAGGTGTTAAAAAAGTGAGGGAAATAACCTTTACAGCCTTCAAACCCAAAGGCTTTTGGCAGTTTGCTCAACTTCATGGGCAGAAAATTCAAGGTGTCTATGAACCTAATGTCAAAAGGTACAACCTTAAGCAGCATTAGTTTGGAACCTTGGGTTATGAGACTAATGGGCAACTTTTCATGTATCAGGTCACGGATAATAAAGAATGAGTCATATGCTTTGGAGTTGTGAGCCAGAAATGTATAATCCTGGTATCGAGGTTGCATGAACGTGATGAGGAAATCATTCACGCATGACCGTCCTTCAAACTCCCAGCTCTCATCACCTGTTAGATGGTGGGCGTAAATATAGTTTGGCTGGTGCACACCCGTCTCTTGCGTACACTCTATATCAAATACGATATAGTCTTCTGTTTTTTTCTGGTAGTGACTTCTGAGCATGTAACACTCATGTGTTGTTCCGGCTATAAAAGCAGCGGTACACCTAGGGCATTCCATGCCTTTACATTTGTGGTCGACAGGTTTATAGCGACCGCATGCCCCACAGTCGGCTTTAAGAACACATTGGGCTAGGCCGATGTGCGTGATTAAGCAGTCTTGCGACCGACAAAACAGCTTACACTTTGTGCAGTTCACTTTCTGAGCATTGTCATTGACACAACCGTCCCTCTGACACATTTTACAGTGAAATTCACACTGGTGTTTGGTCCGATTGTTGTATATATGATCGCAATGCTCGCACACATACTTGGCCCCTAGAAAACCCTTCAGGTTCAAGACACCGTAAAAGTGGTTTTCATGATGCAACACATACACGGTCTTGTTTTTCACACCTTCATTGGTAGTGAAGTACTTCCAAGAACCGGCATGGTATAGAACTTTAACCGTCACGGCAAAGTGATTCTCAAAAAGGCCTAGATCCCCAAAACCGACCATTTTGTTAGTCGGTATCTGAAGTGCCTCATGTGCCGCTACAGCCATCGACATAATGACGGCGTCTGGGGTAGAGCGGTCCATCAATAAGCCCGCAATGCTTGCGGGCAGACACATGTTGGTAGCTCCGGTATTAAAATCGAGCAACCACCGAGATTTCTTGCCAATGATTTTACTGTACATAACGCTCTTTAAGGCTCTGGAAGCACCACCCTCGCGACCCCTAACAACGAGGGCGATGATTCTAAAGGACCTGTACGCCAATAATTCAGCCTTGCTCTGTAAAAGTTTAGATAGGTTTTCTAAAAACGTTACAGCGTCAAACACATCCCGAGATGACCGTCTGGTGAACAGGGGACTATTGAGACCCTGTCCCTGAAAACGCATCTGAAAGAAATCATTAGGACCCACATTGTGTAACAATCGTTCGATTAGCGCTTGCACAGCCTGATGTATAGCTATAATGCCATGAGCTGAGGAGTGTAGGCGATCTAGGTTAACAAACCTAAACTCCTCATAGTGCTCTGTAGCGTTAAACCGCTCTACAACTCGACTATACCGTCTCACACTTTCCATAAATACTGGTTCTGAAGCCTCAGTTTGAGAATTACTGGTTGTTGGAGAGCTCACAGGGGTATGGTTAGATGTAGATGTGTTTTTAGACCTTCTGGTAACGCAGAGTCTGGCTTTCTTTAACTTTTTTATTACAACCTTGCGTTTTCTAGAGCTACCAAGCCACTTTGGCTTCTTATGGGCCCATCTGGTTTTTGGTAACTGTCCCCCGCCGATCTGAACAATATTTGTGTTGTTTACAAGTGGTGACACTGACCCTACACCGACTTCGGATGGGGCTCCTTCAGACTGCTTAAGGCTGAGACGGCTCGGACCATCACCCCCAGAGGACCTGTAAAGACCATCAGCACCTCCTAACTCTATATTTTGAGGTCTTATGGGTGTTGGTTTTGGGGGTTGACATGACCTCTGACTATTGAACGCGCGTAAAACTCTTAGAGCTCTACTAAGTAGGTGCTGTGGCTTCTTTTCATATTTAGACCTATGGCCCATTGTACTGGTAAAGGTACCTCTAACAATCCCCGTGTATGTACGCGCGCCTAGTCATGATGGTATGTTACCCATGGCTATAACAGTTGAAGCGCAAGTTTGGGCCATTTTGTTTCTACACCGAGCCATCAGCTGTTTTAAAGCCTTTATGCTAGCTCTGGATGCTGCTATATTACCGCCGTTCTTACACAGTTTTAAAGTTTTTAGACGGAGCTGGCATTTTAATTGTCTGAACAACTGATGGATTTCTTTAATGTAGCTGTCTAGAACTCTAGCACGGTTTGAAAGGTTGGTTTCAAGGCCCGTACTTATGACATTAGAGGTATGATTGCCAACTCCCTGAGCCACCCCGGTTATAGGACAATGGCTGGCGTTATCACCACCACTCACTGTTGCTGGACCAGAGCGGGACGTAAAAACAGGGTTCCAGTGTGAACACCCAGGAGTTTGAGAGTCCTGATCATCGCTCGAGGGTGTTCCAAAACTCTGATTTTGCATTCCGCTACACCCTATACTGCTGTCGGGGTATATTGATGAGGATGGTGAAGACCACTGCGCACGGGCACTTGGCGAAGGACTGGTGGGGTCGTATGCCCCCGGGGGTGTATCAGGGGACATCAGACATGGGGAGGTTAAATGTTTATCGCAATAACGGATGGCCGCTGATGTAGAGGCAGTGTTGTGGCTGGGTGCTACTGATTGAGACCCTACTGATTGTAACCCTGAGGGGATCATCTTAGAAGTATCACATGGGGATGCCGGGGCTTCAGAACTTTGGGTAGTACCAGCTAGAGCCTTAAGAAGTTCTATACAGTGGGAGTAGGGATCCTCTGCAGGGTGATCATTTTCCAAGGAGGGGTCATATAACACAGAGGGGATAGTTGTACACCCTGTAGGGGTTAGGGTGTGGCCAGACACCCCGGTATTAGAACTCTGGGCCCTAGGGGGAACCGGTTGTACCTTAACAACATTTTTAAAAGACAGGTCTAAAGGTCCAGATTGCCGCTCAGGGGTCTGGAACTTCTTCCTACGACTCTTTAAGGACAACCGATTTATTTTAGGACTGCTGCACTGTTTTGGGCACCCTCCAGAGACCTCACACGGTACAAACAGTTGGGCGTTTGGTGTTGTACTATCGATAATGTCCGTTTGTCCATGCCCCATCCCCGGGATAGTTGTTGCAGAAGTGTTCGCTGTACTAGGCATTCCCTTTATGACGGTTGGTGTGGTGCCGTTAAGAGTTGTACCTGGACCATGATCGGTGGCTGTAGAGAGGTTGCAGGGTGGGTCTTGATGTTCGGGTTGGTTCACGTGTACCGATGACGCGGTGGGGTTTTGAGCAGTCCCAGTGCAGACCTTTAAAGACGACATCCGCTGCTTAGGCTGAGGGCAGGCGTCTCCGGAGCTCTGGGGTGATGATTCTAGGATGTAAAGATAGCAAAATACATATTAGGGTTAGTTATAGCTGCTATACCGGTGGGTGTGAAAGACGTTTAGACACACTAAGGACAGTATACATCAGACTCTACATTTTCTAAAAATCACCTTTGGTTTTTCGGCTTGAGGAGCCCTTCTTAATGGGCGGGCCGTCCTTAGAACCAGGGGACTTCCTTTTGCGGGGCTGACTTTTAAGCTTTGCATCCAAATTCTGGATCGTTTCATCCATAGGGACCCCTCGGGATAAAAAACATAAAAAATAATGTTACACATACAAGATAATACATAGACTATACGAACTCACTAAGATGACCAAATATAGGTCTGATTGTAGGGCTTGTTAGGTTTTCAGAGGGGGTTACAAAAAGAACCCTAATATTTACCTGCAGAAACGTTATCCTGTGACAAGATGTTTGACCCATCTTGAACATGAAGGATTTGTTGGAGAGAGGCAAGCGCACACCTGAGTTCGGCATCATAACCTATGCAAACACATGGGTTCCCATTAGCAGTAAAATAAAAATAACATTCCTGACAACGTCGTTCAGAACGACCTAGGGCCTGTAACGCACCTTGCTGCACGGTCTCCATTTCCACACGGGGTTCCCCAGACTCTTGACAGTCCTGTGTACAAGAGAGACAGATTTACCTTTAAGCACCCCACAATTCATCTTCTAGGGCAGAACCCTTCATAAAAGCACACCGAGGGTTGAAATTATTATTTTTTTTTTTTTAAATTTGTGAAACAAAAAAAAAAAATATATATATATATATATACATCAATATATATATCAAGATTCAAATTGTTGAATCCCGATGTTCTGTAAGTATAAATACATATTGACAACTGTAAAACTTTTCTCAAAAACTATACACGGTTTAATAAACAAATTCCACATGGTGGCGCTCTTGCATAATACGAGCTCTAAGATTGTCTCTATAAGACATAGCCAGGAAACCGGATCCTAGGAGCCATGCCTGGTTTTCACCTTAGCTGAACAAGGCTGTGAACCATTTGTGGGGGCGGAGCTCAGTCTAAACTCCAAGCTGAGCCAATTCCAACACCACACAGTCTTTGTTTTAAAAAAAAAGAAAATGGCCGGATGTGGATGCAACATGTGTGAGGTCCTGGGTTTTTCAGGGCAACAAAATCAGATCCAATGCCTTCCTGAACTACGGTGAGTGGTGTGGGGTACTTGAGGGGTCTGAGGCTCCCTACCAGGGATAGTTATTTTTTAATCATTATTATTTTTCATTTATTTCAACAGCTTTTATTTTTTTTTTAATTTATGTGGTTTTCTATTTTTAAAATGATCTAGACTTCAGGGTCTCCTAAACCCCGTGTCACACTTGCAACATTTAAAAAAAAAAAAAAAAAAAAAAAAGCAGGCCCCAAGGAGACCGGTGGTCTCTGAACCCTGTGCTCAGGGCACTCATATTTGTATTTTTTTTTTTTCTTTTTTTTTTAAATGCGGCCCTAAGGGGCCCTGGGAGCCCCAATCCCAAGGCCCCAAAACGCTATTCATTTATTTTTTATTTATATATATGTGTACGGGCCCCTAGGGCCCTAGCGCGCGTGGTCAGGGCCCCACAGACCATGGCCACGCGCCATTAATCCTCCTCCCTTTTTTAAAAAAAAAACAAAAAAAACAAATGCCGCACCGTGGCGGCAAGCGATCGGATCACCGAGGCCTCGGTGAGCCGAGCGGATGGTTTAATTACAGAGAATGCCGCGTTGAAACAAACACGGCATTCTCTGTAATTAAACCTTCCAGGCGGCTCTCAGAAGCCGCTAGGGAACCCCCAGCGGCTTCTGAGAGCCGCCTTACCCCTTGTAGGCCACATGGTCCCCACCCAGAGACCGGTGTAATTATTCATTAAAGCTGTAATGCCCGAAGGGACCGCGTGGTCCCTGCGAGCATTTTAGCATTAATGTATAATTACACCGGGTTCCCGAGCGGCCGCGGCCGCCCGGGAGACCCGCTGTAATTATCTACTAATGCTGAAATGCTCTCAGGGACCGCGCAGTCCCTGAGAGCATTTTAACATTAGTGAATAATTACACCGGGTTCCCGAGCGGCCGCGGCCGCCCGGGAGACCCGCTGTAATTATTTACTAATGCTGAAATGCTCTCAGGGACCGCGTGGTTCCTAAGAGCATTTTAACATTAGTGAATAATTACCGAGGGGTTCCCGGGCGGCCGCGACCGCCCTGGAGACCCGCTGTAATTATTTACTAATGCTGAAACGCTCTAAGGAACCACGCGGTTCCTGAGAGCGTTTTAACATTAGTGAATAATTACAACGGGCCCCTGGGTTGCCGTGGGAGCCCGGCTGTAATTATTCACTAATGCTGAAATGCTCTCAGGGTCCGCATGGTCTCTGAGAGCATTTTAACATTAGTGAATAGCACTGTTATTAACTTTAGAGCTCTGTGCACCACAAAGCAGAGAGCTGAGCTCTAAAGTTAATAACAGTGCCCCCCAGAGAGGCCCTAAGCAACAATTATATATGTATGAACACATAATACCAAGGCTGAGTTACACATGTCTATGAGAACAGCTCTGAAAAAATTAATAACGTGGGGGCCCAGAGTGCTGGTTATCTCTGGGGAGAACCAGAACTAGATAGTACAACTTAAACCTAAAACCAACCCCCAAAATACAACCCCACAAAAACACCTGCCCATGCACAACCCCTGAACCATCCCGTACAAATTAAGCCCTAGAGCAAACCCTAAAATAAGGACAGCCCCTCAAAAATACCTTCAAATGCATAACCCCTGAACCAGCATGTACAAATTAAACCCTATAACCAACCCACAAAATAAGTGCAGACCCTAAAAAAAATACCTTCACATAACCCCAGAACCAGTAAGTACAAATTAAGCCCTACAACCACCCCACAAAATAAAATGCTTACCCTTAAAAATACATGTACATACACTTCACCAGAACCATCCGGTTCAAATTAAGCAATACAGCCATCCCACAAAATGAGTGCAGATCATCAGAAACTCATGTAAATGCTCAACATAAGAACCAGCCTGTACAAAATAAGCAGTACCATTACATCCCACATAATAAGTGCGCTCACGCAAAAATACAAATACATAGCCCATGACCCTACAAGTACCAATTTAACAAAACCATCCCATAAAGTAATTACAGTATCTCAAAAATACACTAATAGCTTTTAAATTTGTATTTTTTTTTTTTTTTTTTTTTTTTAAACAGGCATTTTACATATCTATGTATAGTTAAACAGGTTGGGGCTAAGGTCATTGTTAAACTTTAGTAAATCACATACACACACCACACTGTTACAGACCTTAAGTAGAAGATGTTCAGCATCACCAGTCTGAGCTCTGCCCTTCATGTTTCCAGCCATGATGTCCTGCTACAGCCCTGCTTGCCACAAGTGTCAGTATGTAGTTCAGAAAAAAAGAGGTCTGTGAAGGTGGGGGGGTTCTTATACCATGCTCACCGTGGTAATTATGCCTGTGCTCTATGATTGGCAGGACCTGGAAATAGACATCTGTTATAGGTTAGCAATACTTGGCCTTTGTTGTGTTTCAACTTTTAATTACTGGGTCAGTTTCTAATTTAGCCCCCTCTGTGTCCCTGGAAAGAATGTAGGCCCACCTCTGTTTTAGATTTACCATGCCCATCATCCTCTGTTGTGTTTCAACTTTTAATTACTGGGTCAGTTTCTAATTTAGCCCCCTCTGTGTCCCTGGAAAGAATGTAGGCCCACCTCTGTTTTAGATTAGCCATGCCACAACAACATCTGTTGTGTTTCAAACTTTTAATTACTGGGTCAGTTTCTAATTTAGCCCCCTCTGTCACCCCTGGAAAGAATGTAGGCCCATCTCTGTTTTAGATTAGACATGCCACAACAACATCTGTTGTGTTTCAAACTTTTAATTACTGGGTCAGTTTCTAATTTAGCCCCCTCTGTGTCCCTGGAAAGAATGTAGGCCCACATCTGTTTTAGATTAGCCATGCCCCTCATCCTCTGTTGTGTTTCAAACCTTTAATTACTGGGGCCAGTTTCTAATTTAGACCCCACTGTGTCCCTGGAAAGAATGTAGGCCCACCTCTGTTTTAGATTCGCCATGCCCCTCATCCTCTGTTGTGTTTCAACTTTTAATTACTGGGTCAGTTTCTAATTTAGCCCCCTCTGTGTCCCTGGAAAGAATGTAGGCCCACATCTGTTTTAGATTTGCCATGCCCCTCATCCTCTGTTGTGTTTCAACTTTTATTACTGGGTCAGTTTCTAATTTAGCCCCCTCTGTGTCCCTGGAAAGAATGTAGGCCCACATCTGTTTTAGATTTGCCATGCCCCTCATCCTCTGTTGTGTTTCAACTTTTAATTACTGGGTCAGTTTCTAATTTAACCCCCTCTGTGTCCCTGGAAAGAATGTAGGCCCACATCTGTTTTAGATTTGCCATGCCCATCATCCTCTGTTGTGTTTCAAACTTTTAATTACTGGGTCAGTTTCTAATTTAGCCCCCTCTGTGTCCCTGGAAAGAATGTAGGCCCACCTCTGTTTTAGATTTACCTCTCTAAATTGATAGGCTGGCTCTAACAAAAGCAGCATTTGACCATTCCCACTTTTTTGGATTAGCCAACAGTGTGGAGGTTTGACCAGACCGCCCACTTTGCAGCCCTATGCAGAGGCACCCTAACAGCCACTTGGGCATGAATGTCTGACATGTCCAGACCTGTCCCTCTCAAGCTCTGAAACCACGTGCACATCACTAAGTCATACTTTTTACACATCTCATAGGCCAAAACCCAGGGGCTAGGACCCAGGCACAGGGCTAACACGTGACACCATGAGGGCACATCCCACTTGACACCCCCATGCACACACGTCACTTCCGGGGAGGGCTTTCAGGGACACCGGAAGTCCCAGCCACCGGAAATGACGTCATATCCGGGGCGGGATAACTGTCACTTTTAATATGATGATTAAAGGTATCCCTTCCTACTACTAAGGTCCCCATGTTAGAATCTATCTGATCTAGATCCTCAGGAATCTGTCTGACGCAGGTAAGGTGTTTGGACCTCTTGCTGTAATTACCTGCTAATGTGCTTGCCTTCACTGAGATGGTGGAGAGTGCATAGTCACACTGGATGACCGAAGGCTTGCTGACTAAGGCTGGCAGATGCATGCTCTTCACAGCCCCTTTGGCAGGCCCTCGGTATGCTCCGTCCTCTGTATTTGATTATTTGATTCCTTTGGCACTTGATGATCAGTGGACCATCTCACCCAAACAATATCATAAGCCTACCCCAGCACACCAGTAGCTGGTGACAGAGGGAGTTCGGAAAGTCTAAAGATGGGAATGCACAGAGGGAGAGTACAGAGGACCACTGGTGCCCACACACCCCCAACCCTGGGCATGTGAGTATCATGCACTACAATTGTGTAATGCATGTACTTCAAAGATGCAGGATGTGATGGGGGAAACGCCATGCTGCAATCCAGCTTAGGTCTTTAGCTTCCTTGAACACAGGAAAGCCACAGTCTTCTGGGAGCAATATCTTTGGATTTGCCACATCAGGTTAGGTTTACATGTACCCTATATCAAACGCTGAGCCACAGAGGCAACAGTCAACCATGCTGTAGTTCCATAAAGTGGGGCTTAAAAGTGTGGCATGCAAACACTTTTGCCCAGAACCTATGCCTGACAAGAGAACAGAGATGGTTTACATTGACCTGTTCTCTTTTGGGTCATTTCTGGCTTTGGGGATTATTGGTGGGGAATCAAAAAAGTGTGACCTGACCATCATGTTTGATCAGCAGATTCAGTGGTTAAGAAGAGTGGTGCTGCATGTTTCCTGGGAATACAGGCACAAATGAAGGAGAGCCAAATGTGGCCTTGGCACTTCGAGGGCAGCCACTCCCCAACCACTAGTTTCAGAGGCCTGGCTCACTTCAAAGGGAGGCTACATAATTTCCATAATTTCACAAGAGCAACATAACCCTTAAAAGGATGCCCCCCTGAGGCTTTATTTCATGAGTCATCTATATCGAGGAGTTTCAAGATGAATGCCTTTTCCCAATGAAGCACAGCTCATACTTCTTGCTCACTCTGTCACACATATCTAGATTAAACTCATATTTACCATCCAGATTCACACTGAACAAGTGAAAGACCCAGTTGCAAAAAACTAGGCAGAATGTTTACCAGAATATTCCAGCAGGCACTCCAACTTGCAGGCGACAGGACAAAAAGGGCTTGCAGCTTTACTATAACCACATGCTACCACCACCAGCAGTCTCTCACAGTCCGGTAAAAGGACAGACATTGCTTTTAAAATGAGGCTACACTTTAAATGTCCCTCCTAACATTGGACCCATGCTTGGGAGTCACATGCAATTACAGGGAAGGCCCTCAGTGACCAGGTGATTGTCTGGTTTACTGAAGCAAAAAAAATAAAACATGCATAAGGGCCTGATTCACAAAGACCACATTTTAGTAAGTTTACAGTTTTGAGTAAGTTTACTTTCTTTTAGTGTTCATAAACTGCACTTTTGCAGCAACAAACTTTTTGTAGTAACTTGCACTTTTGTTTTACGCCAAGCACTACACATGGTAAACAAGTAGGGCCTTAAAAATAACCCCATAGGAAACAATGATAAATTAAATTAAATTACTTAAAATATGAATACATATCAGTGTTACAAATATATACCAATAGCACATATTATTTCATTCAAAATATATAATTATTTAAATATAAAATATTTACCAACCTATTTTAAAGCTCAAAATAGATTCCATAATTTATAATTAATATATATGCACTATTTGTATTCAGTCAAACAAACTAAAGTGAATGGGATGTTATTTAAAAATTAAGCTTCTGTTTATAAGCAAAAGGCAGAAAGCAAAGATGTCAGCACAGTTGTACTCAACAGAGCTGAACAAATATTGAAATAGCAAATATTGAAGTAGAAAAATTGGACATATATCTCAGCAACATTCATCAACCATGAACCTGGTAACTTTTCAAAATGGGCCAAAAAAAAATCAAATTGCATCTTCGAGGCTAAGGCATCTACAATCGATCCCAAAAAGCCTTTTCACATAGTTAAGCACCATACTCAACCTCATGCAGAAGAAATGAGTGACAAATATTGAAATATTCTATTCCCACCCAGTCTGCGGATGAAAATCCTAATCTATTCAAAGTCAAAAAGCAATTGGCATCTGGGACAATGTCAGAAACATCACTGAAAGTATACTTATGAGAAGTATAGTAAACTCTAGAGCAGCTTCTCCTGGCAATCATCTAACACCAACCACCATGATAAAAGATAATGACTCATCTGTTGGTCAACTCTTGTTCTATACTGGGCCAATCTGACCAATTTGTCCTCAAGTTGGGATAAGGTCACAACCATCTTACAACAGGACAGGTCTTCCCACTCTAAAAAGACAAACAGGAGCCACTCCCGATGTTCTAGAGCATTTTCTTCCTCTAATAACCCTCCAATTGTTAGCAACTGTCCTAGAAAGTTCTATTTCTTGAAGATTTTGGGCTTCCTTAAGAGTTTAGCTGACAGGTTACTCCATCACAAACATGATGGTTTATCCCATCCACCCTTTTAAGCTCTCCCTAGATTATAATAGGATTGTAATACAGCAGATGGGATATCTGTCACATTTGTGATGGAGTAAGGCCCTCTGCCAAACTCTAAATCAGGCTCTAAGACTGCTGGGATGATCTACAGTCCAGTTTCCAGTCTTCATGCAGTAAATTAATCTGTTACACTTCCAACTGTTGGTGGGGCACTTCTTAAAAAGGATGACCCATGTCTACTCATCTTCTTAGATCGTTCAACTGAATTTGATAAAATCTACCTCAAACTCTCATTAATACTTTCAGAGAAGAATGGGTATAAATGACAACACTGAACTGGATATCATCATACATAAAAGACCAAGCAACAATGTCTCTGACCATTCTCTCTTAACCCCTTGCACGCCATGGACGTAACCATTACTCCCCCCGAGGGCCGCCCCCCCCAGGTCAGGGCTGGAAGGGGAATCGCTCGGGAGGAGAGGGCCAGCAGAGACATGAAAGGAAAGGCCTCTGCGATCGGGCAGCAGAAATGCACACTAGACACCAGTTTTTTTTTTTTAAATTAACATAAGGGGAGCGGCCCCTTGGGTAAGGGCCGCTCCCTAGGGGGGCAAATAATTTTTAGGTCAATTCTGCCCCCCCCAGGGCAGATCAGCCTAATATAAATAGGCCGATCTGCCCCCGGGGGCAGAAAGCCCCTAGACACCAGGGATCTTTTTCTTTTTTCTTTTATGTTTAGGGAGCGACCCCTTCAGCAAGGGTCGCTACCTGGGGGGCCAAACTGTTTTAGGCCATTCCTGCCCACCTGTGTGCAGATCGGCCTAATATAATTAGGCCGATCTGCCCCCGGGGGGGGGCAGAAACCACTAGACACCAGGGAGTTTTTTTTTAATTATCCTTACGCATAAGGGGAGTGTCCCCTTGGGCAAGGGCCGCTCCCCGGGTGGGCAAAATATTTGTAGGCCTGTTCTGGCCCCCTTTGGAGGCAGATCGGCCTAATATAATTAGGCTGATCTGCCTCCGGGTGGGCAGAAACCTCTAGACACCAGGGATATATATATATTTTTATTTTTTATTTACTTTGGCACTCATTATGAACACGGCGGTCAAAATTGCGCCACCGGAGGTGGCGGTACAAACCGCCAACAGAGGAGTGGTCCAGACCGCCAAATAATGAACCAACTGAAACACAGGCATCCTGAAAACCACCCACTGCCAGTAGAGGAGTGACGACAATGTCGGCAGAGTCTGCCCATCAAAGGGCCAACCCTCCCATCAAATAATGAACCACTAGACCGCCGTCATTTCCGAGGCCAGGCGGAAACAAACCCAATATAAGGAAAGACTCACCGGAGGCACTCACAACACGCCGAAGCAGACATTGATAGAGAGCTGCAGATCATGCCAGCCCTGCTCCTTGATATATACCTCCACGACCAAGACCGCCGACGAAGACGACGATGGTAAGTACCGCAACCTACGACACAAGGGAGGAAAGGGCACAGTTACATACCCACCCACTCCACCCACCCTGCAATGCTCCCACAACCCTTCACAGCAGCACACCCATACACCCCACAGCAAGAGGTACTTACCTGACACAAGGCAAATGCAACCTGACCATAGTACATACAAATGCCCCACACCCACAAACAATAAAACAAGAGACCAGGGTTCAAGAGTGTGCCGCCAAAACACAGGCCACACAGAAATATTTATTGCAGCTCACAGAGCTAACTATGCTAAATGGCCAGTCCATAGTGCCAGACATGTTTGGGCTACAATGGCCCCAACCTGACTCCCAAAAGTGCACAGTACTCCACCTAATGGGGCAACAATGTGGCATCCAGGCACCTCAGGGAACAGGGGCAGGGGATGGTGGGGGTGGGGATTTGCGACGGGGTGGGGCTTGGACTTGCGTTTGGAAGGTGGAGGGGGTTTGGGTTTGGCCTTGGAAGGTGGGGGTGTGTGCTTCGACCGGGTGGAGCCAGATGGAATTGGCTCTGCACAGGACTTCTTCCTCTCTGGGGAAGGGGCATGGGAATCTGAAGGGTGGACAGGGGCGGGCTATGAAGTGGAAGGAGTGGAAAGGGCAAGGAGGTGCGCACGTTTAGGGACAAGCAGGGGTGGGCCAGTGGGTTGGAAGAGGTCAGCATGGGAGAGGAAATGTTTGTTCTGAGCAATTGGGTTGGGCCTGGAGGTGGGCGTGGGAGTGGAGGCAGAGGGTGTGGTTGTAAGTGGTGTAGGGGTGCGTGTTGTGGGTGCAGGTGACTGGACAGTATGCTGAGGTGTGGCGGATGTGTGATGGGTGGGTGTCTTGGTGCGTTTGTGTGTTTTTGGAGGAGGGGGCTGGACACAGTGGGAGAAGACAGGCTGCCAGTGTGGATGTATGTTGTGTGGGTGTCTGCAAGTCTGGTGAGTGTGCTGCATGTGTCAACTACAGTAGTTGTGGTGAGTGCAGGTGTGGTGTCTGGGGTGCATGTATGGATGTCTGCTATTGTGGTGAGTACAGGAATAGGCTCAGCAGCAGTGACTGAAAGTGCAGTGCCTGGGGGTGTGCATGTAGAGCGGATAGACAGGGAGGCGGAAGAGGTGGGCACACTAGGGGAAGTGGATGTTGCTGTTTGTGCGTGTGTATGTTGGCTGTGTGAATGCTTGTGGTGGGAGGTGTGGCGCTTGTGTTTAGAAGTGTGCTTTTTGTGTGTTGAGGTACCTGACTGCGTGTCAGATTGTGTGCTTTGGACGAGTGAAGGGAGTAGGGTGCTGGAAGCGGTAGAGAAGGTTGGAGGGGGGACAGAATGACCAGGGAAACTGGCTGCCATCAAAGAGGAGGCCAGAGCCTGAAAAGAACTCTGTAGGCCAGACATGGCACCATGAGTGCCATCCAGATAGGCATTGGTCTGCTGCATCACTGATGCTAGCCCCTGGATGGCATTGACCATGGTTGTCTGCCCTACAGAGATGGTTCTCAGGAGGTCAATAACCTCCTCTGTGAGGGTAGCAGGGCTGACTGGGGCAGGGGAGGAGGTGCCTATGACGAAGGAGACGCCCACCCTTCTGGGTGAGCGGGCACGGGCAACTAGGTGGAGAGCAAATGGGAGGGCGATCATGGCATGGGGGTGGTGGAAGATGATACAGTAGTGGTGTGCCCACTAGGGTCCGCCACCGCCAGGGAGCCCCCATCGGAGGAGGTATCGGAGTCACTACCTCCAGTGGTAGTTGCCTCCCCCATGGTACTCCCCTAGCCCTCCAACCCACTGGTCCCCTTGGCGTCGGATGACTCTGCCTCCGAGGATCTGTGGGCCGCTACATCCCCACTTGCCGGTGCCTCAGCTCCCTCACCAGATGATGCTGATGTACACAAACAACACAAGAGAACTGGGATGGGGAGACAAAACAGGAGAAACACTTGTAAATAGCTGAAAGGAGTGAACATAGTGGCCAGACATACACCCACCCAGAAGACCCCCAAGCAGGCAGCCCCTTCCACTATGCCCATGGCCATGACCCTGACTAGTGACCCGAACCCTGCTCTACACTCATCCCCTAAACTACCTCAGGACCCGACGTGTAGGAGACCTGACCCAAAAAACCCCACACCCTGCGGGGGCCATCATGTAGATGGACTTCAGTCAGAATCCCAGCAACTAAGCAGCATAAACTCTAATGCACACACAGACATCCATCAAGGGTTAAGATTGTGACATGAGCACTCACCACCTTGTGACTGCTGTGCAGCCTTCAAGTGCCCATCCAGGTCTGGCATGCCACCGCCAGGATGCGTAGCATGAGGGGGGTCAGTGCCCGACAGGCACCCCTTCCACGTTGGGATGACTTCCCCAGCTGGGTCTCACAGATTTTTCGCGCCCCGCGCCGCAGGTCCTCCCACCTCTTTCTGCAGTGGGTGCTTCACCGGTTGTAGACCCCCAAGGTCCACACCTCCTTGCGATGGCATGCCAAAGTGCCCTCTCCTGGTGGCCGCTGACCTAAAAGGGAGACACAGAAATGTAACACAGAGGTCAGGCACTTGGAAAATATGTACAGCTGGCTATACGTCCACTATGGGAAGGACAGTACTAACAGACTTACAGGACATACGCACGCAGCATGGCATGAACCATGGCCCATGCAGGGTCAGAGGTGCACACAGATGTACTTACAACACCATCCATTACACACAACCATTGCCTCCAAACCCCGACTCACCTGTACCTCTGGCTGTCTGTACAGCTTGGCATACAGGGACAGGACCTCGTCCACTAGCCTCTCGAATTCCTCCTGGGTGAAGGCTAGGGCCCTTTCCCCTGCAACACAAGCCACTTCCAGGACCAGAGGCAGGACACAGCTGTACACTCAGTGGAGTCCTCCTCACACAAGATCAGGGAGTCAAGTGAAGTTGGGGTGCCGAATTTGCGTACGTACCGCTGCGGTGTGCACTGTCACCGCCGACGGTGATCATGATACGCCAGGATTTCCCATTGGCATCCATGTTAACCAATGACTGTGCGAACAGCGTTAAACACCGCCTTTACACTGTTACGGTAACCGCTAGAGGTATGAGGTCACTTCCACAACTACAGTTCTGGATTACAGGGGGCAGACATTTTGGCCTTAACTATGCATTAATAAAAATGATATCTGTACAATGCAGGCCCTACTGTTCATCTAACACACCTATGCATGTGACCATTAATAATACCACACAGAACAAACCCTATTCACTCATTAAGGTCTAGATGGAATTCTGTCAAAAACATTTTACTTTTGAGTACCTACAATCAAGTCAGCAGTGCATAATGAATGACAATGTGTGCCTATGTATGTGTGTTCCTCATACGTGTTTCAAATCCCTCCTAGGTACCGACCCTTGTGGCAAGGAAGGGCCCCATCGGTGTACAGACCACTTGTTGATTTGAAGACCATGGTGGAGCATCACATCATAATCAATTACAGACTATTCTCGAACTTTGTGCATTACTGGATCCTGCACTAACTCCGGCAAATTGTAATCAGCCTGCCATCCCTACTGAAGTGCAGGTGCTCTCTGCACTCCATTTCCTGGCCACGGGTTCCTTTCAAGTGACAGTGGGCATGGGTGCAGGATTTTCACAGCCAATGTTCACCATGATACTGACAAGATTTCCAAATGCATTTGTACGACACCTGCAGTCCTATGTGAGGTTTCCCCAAAGTACTGGCCTCCCTGCCATCAAATCTGACTTCTATGCATTTACAAGCATACCCCATGTGATAGGTGCCATTGATGGCACCCACATACCTTTAATACCACCAAGAGTCAGTGAACAGAGGTACAGAAACAGAAAGAACTTTCACTCGATGAACATCCAGTTGGTATGTACTGCAGACCAGTACATCTCACATGTGAATGCCGTGTTCCCCGGTTCAGTCCATGATTCCTTTGTGCTGAGGAACAGTAGTGTGCCACACAAGATGGAACAACTACAAGAGGACAGAGGGTGGATCATAGGTAGGTGTTTCTGTCAGTAACTGCCATCTAGCAGACAGCCAGGCTGGCTGACTCAGAGGCTTGACAATGACTGCTCTGTTTTGCACATTTTTCCAGGTGATTCTGGCTATCCCAACTTGCGTTGGCTCCTGACACCAGTCAGGAATCCTGGGGCAGATGCAGAGAGGAATTACAATGAGGCCCATGGACATACTAAGAGGGTGATAGAGCGCACAATAGGTCTTCTGAAGGCTAGATTTCGTTGCCTACATATCTCTGGGGGTTCCTTGGCCTATGGGCCTGAAAAGGTGTGTAGAATAGTGGTGGTTTGCTGCATACTGCACAACGTGGCAGTGAGAAATTCTATCCCCCTCTTGGATTTGGATGGTGCTGTAAATCCTGACCAGCTTCCTCAGGGAGGAGAGTGATGGTGATGATGAGGAAGGGGAAGATGTCAATTCCAGGACCCAACTGATACAACTGTACTTCCAGTAACTATGTGGGACTAAGGGCTGGCATTGGTGTTTGTGATACATACTGTCAGTGTGCTTTGTCATCTGGGTGGGGTTTGAATCTACTATTTGCAACAGGGTCCAGGTCTGCATTTTACCAAATACAATTTAGAGGTTCTTTTTTTGACAACATTTAGGCACACAGGTGTACTTTCATGCTACTCATTACAAATAAAGTAGTTATCAGCCAGTTGAACCCATACTTCACTTTCTTCATACATTATGACAGGGGACAGTGTTACAGGTGTGATATGTGTTTTATTTGGGGCAGGGTTTGAATAGTGCAAATTTCAGGGATGGCAGTTGGTCATGGGTTGTTGTCCTCAATGCCAACATGGTGGCAGCCTTGTTGTCAGTATTGATGGGTCCATCATTACATGAGTTCTTCTTGATTGTTAGCACTGTTTGGTGGTTGATTGTGTGGGATGGATGGTGGGCAGATTGTTGCAGAATCACTTCTTGGAGGGGGCCTTCTTTTTGGCAGGGTTTCCAGTCCCATATCTTGGCCTGAGGGTCCGTTTGGGCACCTGCTGTTGACCTAAAGGGGATGATATGGTTGTTCCTTGTGTTTTCTCTGAGCGTAGTTCGTGGAATGTTGCTGCTGATGCTGTCATTGTCCGGTCTGTCTCCTGTGCTGTAGTGGGGGCCTCCTGCCTGTGTGGGTCTCAGACTGGGTTTGTACCAGCTGCAGCAGTGCTCCTGCTATGCTGGCCATTGTGGCGTTGTGCAGTTTCCACTGCTCCATGTCCTCTTGGTGGTGCTCCTGTTGCATCCTCTGACTATGCTCCAGGATGGATACTATCTGGGCCAATCTGTCATGGGTATGCTGGTGGGCCCCCAGGACCTCAGAGATCACATCCTGGGCTGCAGCATCCATCCTGTGGCCTCCCCCCTGGGCCACTGAGGCCCTACCACTGGGCCTAGCCCCCTGTGCCTGTGTCCTCTGCACAGGTCTGGCGGTACCACTTGTACTGGGGCCTTTGTCTTCCTGCCTGTTGGTAGGGGGTGACTGTGGCCTCTGTACCTGTGTTCCACCAGTCTGTGGCCTGTATACACTGGTGTGGGGATAGTTGCCCTGGGCTGATGTTCTTGCCTGCGTAGTAGGGGTGTCAGTGGTATCCTGGGTGGGGCTGCTGGACGGTGACAGTACAGGACTGTGTGAGGGGCCAGCCTTCTCATCAGTGTCCAGGGATCCATCCCTAGTGGCCTGTGAGGTTCCTCTGTCTCCCTGGGGGGCACTGCCACTCCTTGTCCTGTCCGTTAGGGTGGCATGGGTGGTGGTGCCTGTTGGGGGAAATGAACATGTCTGTTACAAATGCATAATCGGATGGGGTGCACAGGATTGGGCTGTTTTGTGCAGGTGTTACATTTTGGGGCCATGCAGGGTGCCTTTGTGAGGTTTGCACTGCATTTTGCTTAGGATGTGGAGTTGCATTGTAGGTAGTGTAGTGCCATTGTGAATCCTTGCAGGGGTAGGTGGCTGTACACAGGGGGAGGGATGTGGGCCTGTTATTGGGTTTGTGGGCATGCAGGGGGAGTGGATTCAGTGCCTGTGGGCTGGTTGGGGTAGTGGTCCTGGTGGGTGTTGGTGGGGTGGGGTGGTGCATGCATTCCAGGTGTGATGGACATGGGTTAAATGTAGACGACTTACCCGAGTCCATTCCTTCAGTGAGTCCAGTGGGTCCCTCAGGGTGCAGGACAGACAGCACCTTTTCCTCCCCATCAGTGTAGTAGGGTGGTGTTGGTAGAGGTCCTCCCCCAGTCTTCTGGACTGCAGTGTGGTGCCTGGATGCCATGGCCCTGACCTTCCCCCGCAGGTCGTTCCATATCTTGCGGATGTCGTCCCTGGTGCGTGGATGGTGTCCCACTGCATTTACCCTGTTGACAATGGTCTGCCATAGCTCCATCTTCCTGGCGATGGGTGCGTGCTGCACCTGAGCCCAAATAGTTGTGGCTCCACTTTCTGGATCTTGTCCACCATGGTCATTAGCTCCCTTTCTGTGAAGGGTGGATGTTTGGGGGGTGACATGGTGAGTGTGGTGAATGGTGTCGGGGTGGAATCGTGGTGAGGGTGCTCTTCTGTGGGTCGGTGTGAGTCTTGTGTATAGTGGCGTTCGGTGTCTGCTTCTGGTGATCTCTGTCTTCGCTGGCCTACTTTCGTTGCAAAGGATTGTGGGGTGTGTATGTGAGTGTTTTATGGCGTTGTGGATGTGTGTCAGGTGTGTGGGTTTCTAGCTTATCCAATGTATGCACTTCTTGCTGTTGGGTCCACTTGCCACCCGTGGCGGTTTGCACCGCAAATGGTCATTCAGCTTCCACTGACCGCCAAGGTGATTTTTGCATCATTGTTTGGAGGGCGGGATGTGGGTGTGCTTGGCAGTGGTAGGGTGGGAGGTCCAGCATTTCCGCTGACAGGGTCCTGGCGGTGACTGGTGGGCTGGTCATTTTTGGTGGGTTTGGGATTTTGGTTCATTATTTGGCGGGTTTCTATTCACCGCCAACGGCGGTCTTCTGTTCACCATCACCACGGCGGTCGGCGGTTTTGACTGCTGTATTCATAATAGCTGCCTTTATGTTTTTATGTATGGGGACCGAACCCCTAGGCAAGGGTCTCTCCCCTGGGGGCCAAATTGTTATTAGGCCGTTTCTGCCCCCCTTGGGAGCAGATCAGCCTATTTGTGTTAGGCCAATCTGCCCCCAAGAGGTGCAGAAACCACTAGACACCAGGGATTGGTGTGTGTGTATGTGTGTGTTTTGTTTGGGGGGCTGCCCCTTGGGCAAGGGTCACTCCCCATGGGGGCACATTACTGTTGGCCATATCTGCCCCCCTTTGGGGGCAGATCGGCCTATTTTTGGAAGGCCCATCTGCCCCCAAAGGGGGCAGAAAGTCCACCAGAGACCAGGGAAGATTGTTTTAAAAAAATAAGAGGGTTGGTGTATGGCCATACCCTGACCCCAAATAAATGGGGCCAAAGTTGTTCTGCCCACCAGTGGGCAGATGGGGCAATTACCCCCTATCCACGCCTTGGGGGGGGGGCAGATAGTCTACTAGATGGCATGGAATAAAAAATAAAATAGTGGGGTGGTAGCTACCAACCAGTATGGGCCTGGTTATGCCCCCACCCCAACTGAAGGGGGTAACAGTCTTTCAGCTCTCCCCCACACACTAAAACATCTTATCCCATGGCAAGCAAGAAGACATTTGATTATTTTGGGTTTTGGTTTTACATTTGGGCCATGAGAGCTTGGTAACTCTCAAAATCGTCCCACTTGGAATAGTGAGGGCTGCACTTTTTGGACCTTGGGACGCTGCCATGTAGAAAAATCCACAAGACCCAAACACATCTGAAAACTAAACATCTGGTTGATTCCAGGGTGGTGTGCTTCACATGCACCCTGCACCATTTTCTTACCCACAATGCCCTGCAAACCTCCAACTTTGCTGAAAATCACACATTTTCCCTACATTTTTGTGATGGAACCTTTCGGAATCTGCAGGAATCCACAAAATTCCTACCACCGAACGTTGTCCCATCTATACGATAAATATTCTGCTGCACTTGTCAGCCTAAAAATGTTTTTTTTCAAACTGCCCTTTTGGACCCCCTTTGGTTCCCCCTCAATTTCGACATGTTTTGGCATTTCCCTGTCACAGGCACTTGGCCTACCTACACAAGTGAGGTATAATTGTTACTGGGAGACTGAGGGGAATGTTGTGTGGTACGAAATTTGTCCCGGTGCGGTGATCGCACACAGAAATGGGTGAAAAAAGTGATTTTCTTTTGCTAAATTTGAGGTTTGCTGAGGATTCTGGGTTATAAATCATTGAGGGATCCACGAAAGTCACACCTCCCTGGACTCCCTCGGGTGTCTAGTTTTCAGAAATGTCTGGGTTTGGTAGGTTTCCCTAGATGGCTTCAAAGCCCAGGACCAAGAACGCAGGTTGCCCCCCCTCCACAAAAAACAGGTCGTTTTGTATTTGATAATTTTGATGTGTCCAGATAGTGTTTTGGGCCATTTCCTGTCACAGGCACTAGGCCTACCCACACAAGTGAGGTATCATTTTTATCGGGAGACTTGGGGGAACGCTGGGTGGAAAGAAAATTTGTGGCTCCTCTCAGATTCCAGAACTTTCTGTCACTGAAATGTGAGGAGAAAGTGTTTTTTTAGCAAACTTTTGAGGTTTGCAAAGGATTCTGGGTAACAGAACCTGGTGAGAGCCCCACAAGTCACCCCATCTTGGATTCACCTAGGTGTCTAGTTTTCAAAAATGCACAGGTTTGGTAGGTTTCCCTAGGTGCCGGCTGAGTTAGAGACCAAAATCCACAGGTAGGAACTTTGCAAAAACACCTCTGTTTTCTTTGGGAAAATGTGATGTGTCCACTTTGTGTTTTGGGGCATTTCCTGTCGCGGGCACTAGGCCTAACCACACAAGTGAAGAATCATTTTTATCAGGAGACTAGGGGGAACGCTGGGTGGAAGGAAATGTGTGGCTCCTCTCAGATTCCAGAGCTTTCTGTCACTGAAATGTGAGGAGAAAGTATTTTTTTAGCCACATTTTGAGGTTTGCAAAGGATTATGGGTAACAAAACTTGGTGAGAGCCCCACAAGTCACCCCATCTTGGATTCACCTAGGTGTCTAGTTTTCAAAAACGTGCGGGTTTGCTAGGTTTCCCTTGGTGCCGGATGAGCTAGAGGCCAAAATCTACAGCTAGGAACTTTGCAAAAAACACATCAGATTTCAATGTAAAAATGTGATGTGTCCATGTTGCGTTTCCTGTCACAAGCATCAGGCCTACCCACGCAAGTGCGGTACCATTTGTATCGGGAGACTTTGGGGAACACAGAATAGCAAAACAAGTGTTATTGCCCATTGTCTTTCTGTTCATTTTTTCCTTCCAAATGTAAGACAGTGTGTAAAAAAGACATGTAATTTAGAAATGCCCTGTAATTCACATGCTAGTCTGGGCAAACCCCAGAATTCAGAGCTGTGCAAATAACCACTGCTTCTCAACACCTTATCTTGTGCCCTTTTTGAAAGTACAAAGGTTTTCTTGACACCTATTTTTCACTCTTTACATTTCAGCAAATGAATTGCTGTGTACCCGGTATAGAATGAAAACCCATTGCAAGGTGAAGCTCATTTATTGGCTCTGGGTCCCTAGGGTTCTTGATGAACCTACAAGTCCTATATACCCCCGCAACCAGAAAAGTCCAGCAGACGTAACAGTATATTGCTTTCAAAAATCTGACATCGCAGGAAAAGATAGAGAGTAAAACATTGAGAAAAATTGTTGTTTTTTTCACCTCAATTTCAATATTTGTTTTTATTTCAGTTGTTGTTTTCTGTAGGAAACCCTTGAGGGATCTACACAAATTACCCCTTGCTGAATTCAGAATTTTTTCTACTTTTCTGAAATATTTAGATTTCTGGGATCCAGCATTGGTTTCACACCCATTTCTGTCACTTAGTTGAAGGAGGCTGAAAGCACAAAAAATAGTAAAAATGGTGTATGTCCCAGTAAAATGCCAAAATTGTGTTGAAAAATGAGGTTTTCTGATTCAAGTCTGCCTGTTTCTGAAAGCTGAGAAGATGGTGATTGTAGCACCACAAACCCTTTGTTGATGCCATGTTCAGGGAAAAATCCACGAGCATTCTTCTGCAGCCTTTTTTCCCATTTGTTTAAAAAAATGAAATTTTTGCTGTATTTTGGCTAATTTATTGGTCTCCTTCAGGGGAACCCACGAAGTCTGGGTACCTCTAGAATCCCTAGGATGTTGGAAAAAAAGGACACAAATTTGGTGTGGGTAGCTTATGTGGACAAAAGGTTATGAGGGCCTAAGAGCGAACTGCCCTAAATAGCCAAAAAAAGGCCTGGCACCTGAGGGGGAAAAAGCCTGGCAGCGAAGGGGTTAAGCCAAGGAGTCCCCAAAGGCTTAATTCACTGCCCAGCTCTTTTTAATGTATACTTTGAACCTCTTGTAATTCTCTCATACTTGACCGCCTTGTATCCAGTTTCTGCAGATGAAAATTATGGCTAAGAACAAATGTATTGATGAGAGTTTAAAAGAGGTTCAATCATAAACTGTCTTTCTTTTCACCATCAAAATTTAAAATGACTCGATCCCTATATTTGCCTAACTTTTCAGGCCAAAGCTTGATCCTGGTTTAATAATAGCTGGAATCTCCCTATGTAGTACGGATTTAACAATCCCTGCTCACATCATTAAATTCACAAAACCCCTGAGCTCAATGGTAGACAGACATCTGCTCCTACCTGCACACATATAGTGCATGGTAAAGAACATGTAATATCAAATAAAAATCCTTTAAGGGGTTTAATTCCTACAGGAATCATGCATCAAAATGTAGGTCCTAGATTAGGCTCTCGAGGATGGTCTGCTGACAATCAGGGTGGCAAATGTCACCATGAAGGAGTTACTCTGATCCGCTGCAATTGACTGCAAATGAAAAAGAAAATCACCAATTCCCATTGTTTGAGATTGAAACTCAGGACAACAAACCTTTCATCTTCCATATCATATTTCACCCCCCTCAAGCCAGCTGATGGAGTTCTTAGCCAAGAGGTCCAATTTGCTGATAAGACCATCTTCCTAAGTGACTTACATCTACATTGTGTACATCAGAATGTCATCAAAGCATCTAGCCCATATTTAAAACAACTTTGCTCAAATCCCACTCATATGTAAGACTCCACCCTAGATCTCCTCAACACTACAACAGGGCATCATCACGATAACCCTATCCCAGTGGATTGGTTTGACCACTTTTTTGGACCCTGCTTCTTGCTCTGCAACAAATCATATACAATGGGGCACCCAAAAATACCTTAAGTCTTAATAAGAAACCTCGAAGACACCGAAAAGCCTACACTGTAATAGAGGATTTCAACAAATTTACTAAACGTTTGATTTGACTCTGACTCAGCATCAAAGGTCAAGCAATATAAATGAATCTTGATGAGGCAGATAAGTTGGCTTCACTTAATTTAAAATAAAAATAAAAACAAAGCTTTGCACTGGTTCTCTAGAGAAATACACATAGAGAGAAGAGAACACATGTAAGAGCACTGGAAAAATTATGATGACATCTCTGCTCCATTAAAAACCTTTAGAACCTGAGGACCAGTAGTAAATATTAGAGAAGACAAAAATCCGAGACCAAGGCATCCTTCATTAATTCTTAAATCATCGCTGCAAAAAAACACAACCCCAGATGCTTTTCAATATTGTAATAACATACCAAGCCGTCATCCACTCCAGACATCTCAGACTCCATGGAAAACTCCAAGATAATCTCTTCTTTCTTACATGATGAAATAGGCAAGATTCACCTGTCCACCTCTCCTGACCAATCTCCAATATCAATAACACTGCACAAAACACATAAACCACTGATTGTGATGTCATTCCATAAGTTCTCAATAGCCGACATAATGAAGATCACTGCTGATCATAATCCTTCCTCTCATTTTCTGATCCAATACCAGCCAAACTGATAAAATACATCCACCCATACTTCATAACATTCTTAACCCTAGTGTTCAACTTCCCTCTGAGTCAAGATTCTAGATGCTGCAAAAAAACAGCCAAGGCATTCCCCTATATAAAAAACTGAGTTTATTCAGAAGATCTTAATCATTTTTGGCCCATCTACAGTCTGCCCCTTCAGCAAAGATCTTGCATAACAACATAACCAAAGAACTATTAATGTTTATCAAAGAAAACAAGCGCTAGGAGGACTTCCAGTCACTGAGTCTGCCCGCATCAGATACTGATGATGCCTTCTGCAATCTAGACAATCAAGATTCCTGACGACACATTCTCCTTGACTTATAAGTAGCATTTGCTATGGTAAATCATGCCAGACACCCTCTTACAAATCCTATGGACGGGATTGAGCAGCACTGTCGATGGGTGGTGTGAATCCTATCTGACCAATCACTCACAACAAATAAAATTGGCAAACTTTCTTTCAAGTTCCTCACCTTCACCTGAAGAATCCTGAAGGATCTATATTTTTCTCAACAATCTTCAATCTTAAAATGGAACCTTACTGTTTATTCCCGAGGCACTTGAACGTATCTTTCTACCTTTATGCTGACGACACACAACGGTACTTAAAAGTGTTTTTTTTCTGGATATATTGCCACCCTAACGAATGTCCTAAATGTCCTTCAATCCTGGTTGTCTCTGCAAAGCCTGAAATTCTGAGCTGAGCTCTGGACACTGTGCACCACACAGTGATACTGGAATAACGTAATCGGTAGTGTAATGATTATTTACAAGGCTGCATTCTTTGTAAATAGAACATCATCAAAAAAAACTTTTATAAAGTGTAATTGTCTGGCTCTCACGCTAAAAACAAAACATCTGACTCCTTCATATTCAACTTCTTTCTTTCTCCGCCTCTTTCTCTAAATCTTTTCATTACCATTTTTCTGCTTGTGTGGCTGCAATGCAAGCTGGGATGGCTACCCATTTATTCAAGCACAAATTCATTTTTTCCTGCTTTCTGTTCTCTGCCAGTCCCTGCTTCTTGTCTCTTTCCTCCTTCTACGTCTCTTTCCGCTTATAATTTGCTTTTTTATTTAATTAATCTCTTCAGTTTGCTCGACAAATTTGTGCCTTTATTAAATGTTATCACTTTTGGGTTTATAATGTTTAAAAAAAAAAAACTTTTTTGATTCTCGGTGCTACAAAACCTGCTCAAAGCCCTTTTAGTTCTGCGTTAGTGCAGTTTTGCATCACAAAGTATAAATATGTCCCTAACTTTAGCCATCTAAAGATTATAAAAAAAGATTGGGAACATAAAAGGAAAACACTCAAAGACAGGCAAAAATGCAGTGCAGATTAAATTAGCTGTCCAAACAGAAACAATGGCAAAGTAATTGATATTTCAAAATAGTGAAAACTGCCCCCAGATGGCTGCCAGTATTTTAAAATAGCCAGCCTACCCATATCAGGACACATACATTTTTTAAACAAGATGCTTGCTTATCAATTCATTGTGTGATTATGTGCTGAATCTGATTGGGCTGCAACATATTAATTTAGTTTATGTAACAGCAGCCCCACCCTCAGTTCCTGAATGGTACCTCATTTTGTGCACTATGTGTTGTGATGAAATAAAAATCATTGATGTATAAAGAAATCTAGACCAAAAACATCCAAAATTCTGAATCTCCAAAAGGATGAAGAATTCTTAGATGTTTATCTTGGGTCACAACAGGCTTCAGATACTTAGAGTTAACAGCTTTAGTTAAATAGGCCCCTCGTCTTCGGTTTGTTGTTGGATGTATATACCAAGCACAGTCCACTCTACTGAATTCCCTTTCTGATCTTGTTAGATTTGGTCCTTTTTGCAGGATTATCCCCAAACATTTTGCCTTCTTCGACCTATTTTTTCTGACCTGTTTTTTGTTGCCTTTAGACTCTGGGATCCTTCCACTGCTCACCAGTGCTAAAGCGCATATGCTCCCTGTCTAAATTGTATTGGTGAATGGTTTATCAATGATTGGCACATTTGATTTACTAGTAAGTCCCTAGTATAGTGCACCAGGTGTGCCTAGGGTTTGTAAATCAAAGTGTGTTAGTGGGCCTGCTGCACTGATTGTGCCACCCACGTGGGCAGCCCTGCAAACATGTCCCAGGCCAGCCATTGCAGTGTCAGTGTGTGCAGTTTTAAACAGCCATGTCAACCTGGCAAGTGAACCCACTTGCCAGGCCCAAACCTTCCCCTTCATACCTATAAGTCACCCCTAAGGCAGGCCTAAGGAAGCCCCAAAGGCAGGGTGCAGTGTATATAAAAGATAGGACATATACTGGTGTGTTTTACATGTCCTGATAGTGAAATACTGCTAATTTTGCTTTTCACTATTGCAAGACCTATCTCTCCAATAAGGTAACATGGGGATTGCCTTGAAATATCTTTAAAGTGTAATTTCTCATTGGGAGCAACTAGAGATTTGGCGTTTGGAGTCTCTGAACGCACAATTTAAAGACACATCTTTTGGTGAAGTTAGTTTTTGAATTGTAAGTTTGAAAATGAGACTTATAAAAAGTGGGCATTTTCTTTCTTGACCATTCTTTGCCTCTACCTGTCTGCTAAATACACGCCTGAGTCAGCATGTTTGTGCATTCACTCCAGACAATCACACAAAGTTCGCTGAGGTGTGCCCTGCACATGCTGATGCCCCATCACCAGGCTGATGGTCTTCCTGAGCTAGGGTGGTGGGAGGAGCTGACACTTGCCCATGAATAGGGCTGTGTTTGTCCTCACACAAAGCAGTCTCCAACCCCTGGAGCATGTCTAGGAAAAGGGCAGGTAAAGGCCGGGTCTTGTGCACTACCAAGACTTCTCCTTGAAGTTTGCCTACTTCAGAGACAGAAATGGGTTTAAGGACTGGATCTCTGACACCAAATAGTTAGAATTCTTCTGAACTGAGGAAATTCTGCCAGGAAGAAGAGCTGGATCCTGTAGGATGGAATGCCACTCTGCCTTTTGTTTTGTTGTGCTGGCCTGCTGCTTGCTGCCTCTGTCCTGGTGCTGTAAGAACTGGACTTATCTTTCTACATTCTGCTTCCAAAGGTTATCCAAGGGCTTGGGCTGACCTTGCCTCCTGTTAAGAAGTCTCAGGGACATCAAAGACTTAGACCCATATTTATACTTTTTGATGCTAAACTGTGCTAACGCAGTTGAGCGTCAAAACGTTTACCGCCGGCTAGCGCCATACCAAGATGCCAGCCGGGCATCATATTTATGGTATGACACTGGCCGGTGGTAAGGCCCATCTAGCGTCATAGAAAAGGACGCTAGCCGGGTGGGGGAGGTGTAGGGGGACAGGAGGATTAGTGTCAGAGGATGACACTAGTACGGGCAGAGGTAAAAAAAAACGTTAGAACCCCATGGACATGACTCCTGTCCTGTTAAGACAGGAGTCATGCCCCCTAGCTCAATGGACATGCACAGGGGACTTATGTCCCCTGGGCATGGCCATTGGGCCCAGTGCCATGTAGGGGGGCCCAAGTTAGGCCCACCATGACACTTCATAAAATAAAAATTAATACTCACTCATACCTACCACTACTTACCTGGGATGGGGTCCCGCATCCTTAGGTGTCTACTGGGCGTGGGTGGGGGTGGGTGAGGGTGTCTCTGGGGCCAGGGAAGGGCACCTGTGGGCTCTTTCCATGGTCTGTGACCATGGAAAAAGGCCCACAGGTCCCCTAACGCCTGGCCTGGCCTAACCCAGGCATTAAATAATGGCGCTAAGCAAGCTTAGTATAAATATGTGCCTTAATCTGCCAGTGCCTGGACTCTTCTGCTGAGAGTCCTGATTTGCCAAGTGGTGCCAACTGCAGTCCCTGGACCTTTGGAAGTGCGAGCTGGTGATCTGAAGGAGAAAATCCATGCATCAAAGTGCTGAGCCAAAATAATTTACACAGTGCCTGTCTAGAAGTTGCAGAATCCATGCAGTGCCTGTTTCACCGCAGTTCCATAATCACAGAACATCCGGATTTTCCACACATTTTCCCTGGGTATCAATTTGTCATCAACCCCACACCGCAGTAAGGAATCAAAGCTGCATGTCTGGAAATTGACGCATCAACTTCCTGTGCAGTAAAGAACCAATGCATCACTTCGTTTTTCCTCTGCCTCACGTCCCCTGTAGCCCGCTTCGTCTTTGTTTTAGACGCATCCCAGGTACTTTGTGCTGACTAAATATATCCATTGAAACCTATGGATTAGGACTTGCTTAAAGTTTTAAGAAGTGATATTTTGATTTGTGTCATTTTTGTCTTGTTGACTATTTTACTAAACTGGTGTGGAGCCCTTTTGCAATGTTTTCACTGTGTTACTGTGTGTGTGGGTAAAAATCATTTACACATTGCCTCTCACTCTGAGAAAAGCCTGACTGCTTGAGTCAAGCTACCAAGTGGGTGAGCAGGGGTTATCTTAGCTGTGTGGCTCCCTTACCCTGACTAGAGTGAGGATTCCTACATGGACAGTGTGCAAACCACTGCCTGAGATCCCATTTCTAGCAGTGCCAAAAGAATAATCCATAATTTCACTTTACACCTCCTGGCCAGGTCAAGCTCAAATATTGCTAAGTTGCAATCATGAACTTCAATTCACCAAAATTCCAGAGGTTGCAGAAGTGACATCTCACGCTCTTTGATCTTCAATTTACACATATATTCTTACACAGACAAACATTCACACTTTTACACATACACTCTCTCTCAAGCACACACACACACACACGCACCATGCATTTAAAAGCATTTTCTACATTCCTCAGTTGCCAGGGAAGGCCCTAGCCCAGCTAATTTAATTTGAATTACACTAATAGAGATAATGAAACATAATTTACTATTAGCGTAATAAGAAATTAGAGAGAACAATGAGAAAGGAGCCTCAACCGACACCTGTAAGGACGCACTGCCATTGAGCTCCTGGCACTGATTTTGCCACCTCTGAAGCAAGGACCCGCAAAGACAGTGCCAGGGGTCACAAGGGGCAAGCCAGGGGTCTTAGCTTTGACCCCTGGAGACCCTTAAATGATGTCCATGGTTGCAATGTACAAGAGTTGATCAACCAGGAGCAAACCCATGTTATTATGTGGTCTTAAGGAATGAACATTGCCCACGATATGGGTGGATATATTTTCCCAACATGGTTAGATAGTTTTTTCTTTAAAGCTGTTTTTAGCATTTTCCTTTTTTCAATGTATTTGAGGCTTTATGTTGCATGTGGCAGACCCAAATGGGCAGTAGATTGTTTTACAAATATAGGGTTTCAAAAGCATGTGAGGGAGACAGTATACAAAGAATCACTAACTTAGGATGCTTAGGGTGAATGAGAACAACCAAACAGTAGAACATCAGTAAGAAATATGCATATGTGCAATTTCAGGAGCTGTCAAAGTCAAAAGGAAATTTTAATCACCTGAAAGTCACAGGTCACAATTGAAAGTGTTATTCCAAAAAGCAGGACTTTTGCCTCTTCTTTGAATGAATCACATGAAAGGTGCTGTCAGGATAAAAGGAAGCATTGCATTTCATATTTTGATTATGGCTCCTATGGAGACTGAATTTTTCTTTTTAAAGTTGGATTTCATGTAGAAGGGTATATTCAGAGGGCTATAAGAGAAACTTAATTTCTGTGAAAAAAGTATGGTGAAGACTCTTGTAGACTATACAGGCTAGTTTAAAAACACTCCTGGCTTTAAGAGTGATCAGTGTAAAACATACTGCGTCCAAATTCCTCAGCACCTTAAACTAGCCTTGCAGCTCTGCAGAAGGATATTCTAGAAGGTCTGTGGTGGATGGTCCACATTGGAAGTAAGAAATTGCCATAATCTAGCCTTTAAAATAATACTGGATGAGCCATTGACTTAAAAGCTATTAGTGTAGAAGATGTTATTCCTTAGATTAGACTGAGTTGGAATCAAACTCTTTTAGCTACGGAGTGTATGTGTGTTTTGATAATTCAGTTTTGTATGAGGAAGAAGCTGAGTGACTTAGGTAGACCAAAGATGCATAGCTTACAATTGAGCACATTAAGTGATGATAGCTGTGGGTGCGCTGAAAGTGAGAAATTTGAGTAAAAGGTTTAATATGGAAGTGCTGTAAGGACATCAATTATTGAATACCACTGAAATGTCTGAACAGAGGGGGTGATGTCCTCTGGACAGGTGTCTTTCATATACAGCTGAGAGTCATCAATGTAAAGATGGCAAACAATATTACATGTCTCAGTTGAGAGACAATGAGGCCCACATATGGATTGCAAAGTGTGTAGGAAAGTATATAGCCTGCTAGAGGGAGAATTCATTGTTTTTTGCTGATATAGGTAAGTCAGAAGCCTTTTAAGAACCATCCCATTTATTCTTTCAAACCATGTCTTTCAGAGATATTTAGGAGAAAGCATCAGTTGACATTCTCCTGATTATTGAAGAATAATGAAAAGGTATGAATTCTCTGAATTTAGGATTCATAGTACACTGCGCACTTTTATTTAAATGCCCCCTTCCTTACTACATCCTTATCTAAAATACTAGTCTGGTTTTGACACAGATATGTGCTTTTTATATGTTTACATGTTTTATTAGTCTGATATGGCCTCACATTTGTGATTTTTGTATGTTTTACATTACTTGCCTCGGATTGAAACAATTTACCAATTGTGCTCTTAGGCCATAGTATGATTGGATTCTAAACTGGTTAACCAATTACTCCTGTTTAGCACTAGACTCTCTCAGGATGGAACCATAGAACATTGCATAAATTATTTAAGTAGATGATAAAAAAATAGAAATTCCAAAATATAGTAAAAGCAAACAATATCCCTTAGTAACCAAATGTGCAACCATTGTTTCAATTTATTAACAGAATAGTTTTTTAGTACACCTAGGGCTACATGTATAAACATTTGAATTCATGATTTTCTAGTAGTAATTTCCTGCAAATCACAATTAGGAAATCACTAATTCAAATGTATGAAGCCCTTTAGAGTTTAATTTGCGATTCGTAGTGGGTCACAATAGAGCTACCACATGAACATTAATGAGATAGGTCTCAATTTGCGACCCATTAGGAATCTCAGCCATCAAATTGATGGTGGCTGCTGGGCTCCACAGGCCACCTAGTCTGTGATTGCTTTTAAATTAAGCATTTTTCTTTTAAACGCAGCTCATTTTCTTAAAGGAAAAGAGGATGAATTTAAAAAGGAAAAAATGAAACATTTGTATAATTTTTTAAGAGTATGCAGTGGTCCATGCATTGCAAATGTGTTAGCACCAGGTTGAAATTTGTGTTAAAATTTGAATGTTTTGCATCCGCAGTTTCGTCACAAAACATTTGTACATTGGACTGTGAGTAGCTATTAGGAAGGGACGCCCTTAACACGCCCTTTCCTAATACTGAATCACTAACACATTTTGCGGTTCGGTAGCAAGTTACCGAACCGCAAAATAGGGTTTTGTACATAGCAAGATGCTTTTTTTTTATTGCAAACAGCCCGATTCCGTGAATGGGGCCATTTGCAACCAAAAGAAAAGCTACTTACATGTGGCCTTTAGTTTGAGAATCTGTACATGAAATGACGATCCACAAGGAAAATCAGAAATCTCTGCCTTTTTCCTGCCTGGAGACACTATAGCAACAATGGCCATATGGCTTTCTCTGGTCTATTTAGTGAAAACAAAGGTTGTTTTCCAAGATTTCAAGACCACGGATTTGGTCTTCACAAACGTCATCCATTGAATACCATTGTTCATAGACATCAACTTTAAAGGTTTTTGTGGAGCTTAATGGGTAATCCCTATAATAAATCTTTAAAAAATCCTCATGAATTGTTCTGCACTTGCTATGTTACTCCCTATACTTGTCTTTAAGAAAAAGAATTCTAGTTTGAATTTCTCTGAGTTTGGTGTGTTGTGACATGCTTTATTTGATGTTATTGCAAAGTTCATGAACTTGTTTGCATTGTCCAAGTCAAATCAGAGTTGCCTGTCTTCATCTCAATGATTTCCCAAAAAATATGCTGCCAGTGGATCCTTTTTTCTCACAAGTAATGCTTTCACTTGAAATCAACAAGCTCCTCCAACCATTCTCTATGCTCTAACATTAAGGGGGTCATTTTGACCTCGGCGGTCTTTTGCCAAGACCGCCGAGGGACCGCCGTGCAGAAGACCGCCAGTGTTGGCGGTTTGCCGCTCAGCCTATTATGACCGTTGGCAGCTCTCCGTCCTTTTTCGGACGGAGAGCCGCCAACAGCCATACTGGCGGGTGGCGGGGAAGTGGAGGTTGCTCCACCTCCACCGCCACGCCAACAGAACACCGCCCAGTGAATCACGTCCTGTGATTCGGCGTGGCGGTGTTCTGTTGATGGTGTGGTGTCGGGGGAGCAGCCCCCATGGCTCCCGTCTCCTCCCAGAGGATCGTCGGACCAGGTAAGTCGATCGTCCATGAGGGGAGGGGGTGGGGGGGTGTTGTGTGCGTGCATGGGGGTGTGCGTGTGTGTATGTAGAGGGGGTGTGTGAGTGCGTGTATGCTTGCGGGGTGTAGTGTGTCTGGGAATGAGTGCGTGTATGTCTGTAGGTATGTCTGTATGGATGTGTGCGTGTATGTTTGAATGTGGGTGTGCATGTCTGACTGTGTGTGTGGATGTTGGCATGTATGTCGGTGTGTGTGTGCGTGTATGTGTGTTGGTGGTGCCTGCGTGTGTGTCGTGTGTGCATGAGTGCTGTGATGTTGGGGGTCGGGGTGGGGAGGGGGGTCCTGCCACCTTTAGGGGGTGGCAGGGGTGGTGGGGGGTGTAGGGGAGGGAGTCGGGGTGGGGGTGGGGGTTGGGGGAGACCCCTATCAGTGCCAGGGAAGGAATTCCCTGGCACTGATAGTGCTTACCGCCATGGATTTCATGGCGGTTTCAAACCGCATGAAATCCATGGCGGCCAGCCGGGTCCAAATACCGCCGGCGGTATAGTGACGGCCGCCAGGCTGGGGACCCTGGTCTCCAGCCTGGCGGGCGGAACGGAGAACCGGCGGATGACCATGACGGTAACCGCCATGGTCATAATTCAAAATAAAAGACCGCCAGCCTGTTCTCCGCCTTCCGCCAGGGTCATAATGACCCCCTAAGTGTCTTGCCTTTCCTTAGCCATAACAACAGACACGACTCCATAATGTAGTAATGAGACAGTCAATGATTTCAACATAGCCAGCATCTTGCAACCCTAGCCTGAAAGAAATTCACCAAAAAGATCCTACTCTCTTGAGTCAAAAGATTAAGAATTCATCCAAAACATCATCCAGCATCACTATGCTGGCTTTGAAGCTGACAAGATTGAAAATGAAGCAGATATTCTATCCAGCTTAGTATACAGTGATTATGGGCAAGAAGAGAATGGATATCCTCTTGTAGTAATGTTCGTCTAACCCTTGGTGCCTGATTCACAAAGGTAACGTATACTTTTGAGTAAGTTAACACGTTTAAGTAAGGTTACTACATTCTTGCATTCACAAACTATCCTTTTGTAGCAACTTACACCTTTATAGTAACTCACATGCGTAAATTACACTTTTATTGTAGATTACAATGTTGTAGTACTTACACTCTTCTAGAAAGTCCAGCACTAAACATGGCCAACCACTGGTACTCCAACACCCTTCCATAAAACAAATGGAGGTAGGGCCATAAAATAAAACCTCTTTGTTAATGAAAGTTACATTAAATTACATTATTTAAAAGTGTAAAAGGAATAAATAAATCTAAATTAATCTTTAAAAAATATACAAAAACAGTACATATTCCTTATTCAACTATAAAAATTTTAACTATTTTAACTATTTTAACTTAAAACAATGTCATTGATAATTCCTTACATTTTAATGAATTTTACACATCACTATATAAATATATATTTATATATACATATATATATATATAAATATATATATATATATATGTATATATTGAACCAAAATCCGGAATGCGGGCGCAGTGTCCCAGCGGTCCCAGCCGGGCTCCGGAGCTCCCATACATGTATCAAAATGTCCTCTTTATTTTAAGTAAATCTGGGAAACCTCCAGGTTGCTGTCAATGTAAATAAAAATGTATTAAGGAGAAATGACTCCTCTCCAATGCGTTTCACCCCTATGGACAGCAACCTGGAGGTGTCCTGGCTTTCCTTAAAACAAAGAGGAAATTTTGATATATATATATATATATATATATATATATAAATATATATATATACACACATATGTATATATATATAGAGAGTGGGTTTTTTTAATGCATTTTTTATTTTTGTGTAATATAATTACTTGTATAATTTTTTTGCAGGTTTGTAGGGGAATAGGGTAGGACTTTAAATTATAATATTTTTTCATTATTATTTATTTGATGATTATCTAGATATTCATTTTTTTATTTATGTAAAGTATTTGTTTTGTAAATGTGTTTTATTTTAATAATTCCTAATTTATTGGTTAGTGTATTTAATATTAGGGCCTGTAAAATGTGTTTTAAATGTATTATTATTGTATTATTCATAATTTATTACACTTTTTATGATGCTTAGTACATTCTGTGAATAGTAGAGAGGAAAGTGCATTTTATTACAATGCATTTATTTTGTTGTTGTTTTTATTATTTTGTATTATTCATTTTTTATATTTCATTTCATTTATTTACACTGTATGTTGTTCATTTTGAATGTTTCCATAATTATGTTTATGTTGGTAGCTATTTAAATGTTTGTTTAATAATGATTAGGGGGTTGAAAGACAGCTCTATCCTGCCCGGCATTGATGAGAGAGGCAGATGTAGAATCTGCTTTTATAGTGTTACCAGTACACTCTGACAGCTACTACCTTCTGGGTTTTCATTTTGAGGGGGAGACGTATTTCGATAAGGCTCTACCCATGGGGTGTTCAATCTAATGTGCATACTTTGACGAGTTCTCTACTTTTTTGGAATGGACCCTGCACAAAAGACACCTGAAAGGGGCAAACTCCATTCCCTGGATTATTTCCTATTCGTAGGTTAACCGAATAGCGAGGAGTGTGGGAACCTACTTAAGGCCTCTGTGTCTGGCATCCCGTGGATTCCCGAAGTCAAAGTGCAGGATATAAGAGGCAAGATAAAGACCTGATGTGGAAAAAAAAGGCCTCAGCAGGAGAACTACAAGAGCTGATTAGTAAACTGAATTTTCTCACAAGGGTCATGCTAGTGGGGAGAGTATTCGCAAGAAGACTGACACAATTGACCAAAGGTTTAAAGAAAAAGCACCACCACATCAAATTGAGTGCAAGGGCAAAGCAGGATCTGAGGACTTGGTTATTCTTCCTGAAAGACTTCAGTGGGGTACAACTATGGAGGGAAGGATGGACTATCTGCACTTGCGCTGTGTGGCCCATAACTACTCTGCAGCCCAGTTATGGGTCACACAGCGCAAGCGCAGACAATCTGCACTTGTGCTGTGTGGCCCATTACTGGGCTGCGTGTTATTCTGCCCAGTTGGAGTGGAGCTGCTGCTAAAGAGGAGGAGGGCTGCACTGGTGCCAGTTCCGGATCCAGGCCTTCCTCCTTTCACTGTCCTCAGCAGCCTGGTGGCAGAGGGAGTCAGAGAGCCCGGCCACTTGCAATGGGTACCCTGGACCTAGACAGTATTTTTGAGGCAGGTAAGACGTGCCGCGTTTAGCTTTCTCATATGTGTGCACAAGGGAGCCAACATTGGGCATGGACAGTATTTGCATACGAGGAGGGAAGTAGTCTGTGGTTTTAAAAAAAAGGAAACGCATAGTCAGAGCTCCACTTGTTTGGCTTAATTACCAGCAGGTGTAGATTGAGACACTGTTCCACCATGCTGAGCCCATCACAGAACTCGAACTGTACATTTGACAATGCATCCGTCGCCCTTGTCCGTGTAAGGAGGCAAAACAATCTAATCTAATACAGCTCTTCCTACTAGCTTTACTGCTGAATGAAGCAGATATATTGGCCAATAGCACCCTGGACATTGAGGGTTTCTCTTTTAAAACAGGGACTATCACAGCAGTGTGCCAGGTCAGTGGGAGACCCACATTACAGGCAGCATTAAAAGAGCTACACAGGAGAAGTGCCCATAAATCGGTGTTGGCTTATAAAGGTCCATGGCACTCCATCTGGGTTAGGGGCTTTGTGGAAAGGCTGTTTTGGATTGCTTCCAATATGTCCTCAACCGTAAAATTGATGGCCATTAGGTAAACAACCCCCTCCTCATCCTGGTTGCAAATTACTCTCTTGCCATAAACCTCCTTAAAATGAGCAACCCATGCCTTTGGAGAAATGGAGGTAATGACAGAGTTAGGTCTGGTGCCGCTCTGTTTGCTCCAACCTAAAGGCCTTGTTGTCCCTTAATCTTGAGGCCCTTATCAGTATACTCCAAGATTAATTTTTTTGTTCCTTTTTCCTAAACTGCACAGCTTTTTTATGCTCTGTTCTGCAACTTTGTATTTTACTGTGGTTCCTGGGAAACTCCTTCACGACTGGGTGAACTACCTAACTACCGGGGGTCCAGAGCTGCTAGGCTTCAATAGCATACCTTGTACTTCCAAATTCAGCTGTACATGCAAAGAATCATTGTTGTTTTCCCTATTGTCGCTAATTACTCTCCGAGGCTGTCCTAGTTTGGAATTAACCACCACCCCCCAAAAAAAATGTCAAAACCTTTGTGTAAATAGGCAAGTTTAACTTCCAGTTCTACAATAAAATCAAAGAAGTTGTTGATATTAGTGGAATTATCACACTCCAGGGACCCATTCTAAAAATTTATAAAAAATATATTGTTGGCGGTGGGACACGTGTGGAGAAGTGCTTAGAATAAAGCACAGTCAAAGGGGATCAAACTGATTTTGCAGTCCAGGGTGATTTCGACCCAAGCTGCTAGCCCTGCCCTCGCCCTGCCCAATGTTGAGGGGAATGCTGGGACTGTGTAGGGAGATACCCATGGAGATGTAGGGATCTAATCACCGGAGCCTCCTGAAAAAAAAGAATGCCATAGTTATGACCAAAGTCTGTCCACCAATCACTGCCCATTTTGATGGCTAACCCAGCGATATTCCATTAATGGACCTCGACCACATGGTATAGGCATGGGCAGGAATCACAGATATCATATATCTTCCCTTCAGCCCTAGCCCAGGTAGTGTTTGAGAATTAGCCTCTGTCGGGCCTTCTCTACCTATAATGAGGCTGGCACACTGTCTTGTAGCACTGGCATTACTGCTGTGTACTCCTGCTGACCACTTCTGGAACTCATAATCATTGGACAGTCTATCATTATCTGACAAATCACCCAGAAGTTCATATCAATTTTGAGTTGCTATACTAGGTGGAAAATTCAAAGCAGGCTTACTAGAAGGGGACATCAGCTGGCTCACGGGGCTATAGCTAATTCTCCATAGAAATACCTCAGTGGCAAAATCTTAACATTGGTGGAGTTGACATGCTCCAGTCTGGAGGCCCAGATAAGGTCTTCAGCGATCCTGGGGTTCCTAAAAGTAAGTATCACGCAATCCCCCTTAAGTTCTTTGAACATCTTCCACACCAAGCACCCTCTCCCTACCATCGTAATCTCTGGGAAGAGGGTACCCCCTGACCTAACATTTCCTTGAACCAAGTGCGCAGTCTTTTTGATGAGCTCTACCACTGTCTCACTGGGTGTGATATAGGATTTTGAAGTATTTGAGGTTTAGCAGGAATCCTCTTCCTTTTGCCAGACTGTCCCCTTGTAAACGCTCCACTATGTTGGATATTGGACACATCCCCATAGCCAACACTGACATTTAGGCAGTGGTGACAACAGATTCTGCCTCAGGACTGAATTCCACTTCTCAGTTAATGGTAACACTGATTTTATGGGCAGCTGTTGGCAATGATGCAGGGCTAACAATAACTTTGGGAGGTGATGAAACCTGACAAAGAGCGCTCCGCTAGCTCAATTTCCTTTGTAATAAACCCACCGCCCACTTTAGAAGTCCATCCAGGGTACATCCTAGGGAGACAGAGGTTTACGTTGCAGGCCTGCGTTTGCCCATCCTAGCTGGTATTAGCTCCCATAAGTAGAAACAGAGGCTAATAAAAAGGTGGCACTTACAATAAAGCAGGAGTAAGAAGGGTGGCCCAGCCTCAGTCGGCCAAAGACAGGTGCATATGGGCCCACCCTTGGACCGGGCTTTTCCCAGGCGTGGCTCCCCTGCGTACCACACCATGGGGTTACATGATGCACTACATAGCGCTGCCAAGGCATCCTCAGGTGCAGGCAATGCGGTGAGAGATGAAAGGGCCGCCTCTAGGGGCCCAACGAATGGTGTGATACAAAGCCATTGCTTGACAAAACCCCACACTATTTTGTCATAAAAAGTATTTCCTTCTTTTGAATTCATGGTCAGACCAGGTTTTAACACTGGAATTGAAGGTTTCCATGTATTATAACTTCATTATCAATACACCAAGAAAAGTATAATCTCTTCCTGTTAAATATTCAGGTTTATTATTCTTGTACTTGTTCTAGTATAGGTAAGAAGAGATGCTATCTTTAAATGTGTTTTTAAAACAGAAGAAACACAAACATTACTATAGGTATTATTTGAGTGACTCTGCCTATCGCCTCGGCTTTAGTGAAAGCGCGCGCATTATAATTGACTGCTTGTGGTAAACTGCTATTCAGCAGTGACTTCCCAAGGAGGAGTGATTTTTTTCTGTGGTTAAGCACCATCTTGCTTGCAATCACACCTTCACATTAACGCGAGGTCCTTTCTTAAAGTGTGCATGCAGCAGAGTGTGCAATCAATGAGCAAGCACTGATTGATGTTCCACAGATAGCAAAGTGCCGTTCTAGTTGAGTTACAATTGGCACATATTTTATCACTTCAAACACCAAAGCTAAATGATTGCATTAAATCCACCGGTGCTCGTCAAACTGCACACACAGTGAGGAAATTGTTGTAAGACAGGAAAAATGGGCAATGTGAAGTTAAATTACCTTTCTATATGGTGTTTACTTTTTAGATGTATTGATTATTTTAGGACAAGCAAACATGAACTTGGGAAAGATAGGAAAAGATTGTGGCTAACTAAGAAAGGGAGAGCTTTAGTAAATAACTAATTTAGCACAACAGGCTAAATGATGGGTCAGTCTTTGGAAATAACTGACCAGCGCCAGAATCGCAGGACAGAAGGTGAAACAAAGGTCACCATAACTGATTACAGATATTATAAACAAGCCCTACCATGGCTGTATGCTTTGTATGTGTTTTTTAAATGACTGGTGCCCTCCGAGGCCGTATCATGAGGGGCTACGCTGGCTCAGCGCGGAACTGAGCACCTGTGTTTTTTGAGTGTGAGGTGTCTAAAGTTCAGCCATATCTCGAGGTCAATGCATGAACTTTAAACAGAACAAGTCAAAAGCAACAATAGACAATCTCTATTCATTGCTGCGACTTGTTCTATTCAAACGTCATACGTTAGCACAGCTCAGAAACAGAAAGAGACAATCTGCCCGTTCATTGCTAGCTGTACTATCTGAACTGGGAAAAATAACCGGCTAAATAAATTGATTTTTTTTCGCACTGCAGGCGCATAACATGTCCCAGAGCCTATCATGAAATGACCCCTGATGTTTATATCAGACAAACATGCATTTGCTAATCTTTTCTTCCCCCAGAATAGTTCTATAAATAGGTGTAACTGGTATATTTTGAAAAATGATTCTAGCAACAACAAACAAATCATGTTACTGTGAAATTCATAGTCACGCTTCGTATCAGGTGACTTTACTCAGCCAATGATGGCAGGTGTTGTCCATCTATGATGGATTAAGGTTACAGACAAGTTTGATTGAATTATGACCCCCCTAATGTGTCAAATAAAGGTGCGGCTGTTAACTTCCAACATATTCAGTGTATGTTATAGTATATATGAGTGGGAGTGGCCGCGTGCAAACTTTAATCCTAAATGTCACCTAATAAACCCCAGTATGAATCAAGTGAGCAAAAGCCTATCCCAAGAGCTATCAATCCACTCAAGGTAGGGTTTGAGAGATGGGGCGGTATGGATCTCCACGTACTCTTTCATGGAACCTTTGTTGAATTCAAGATCCTCCCTGAGCAATCTCGCTCTCTTCTTATAGGCAGATTTAAACCAAAGTATATCCAAATTATGAATAGAAGATGGACTTGTAAAAAAGGTGGGCCTGCCCAGCTTCATGAAAGCAGTATTCATATAGTTAAACCAGGGAATTTAGCAGATATATATCTCACATCCTGTAGTTTCTTGGATTATAAACCATAATAAAAGTCTCTGTTTCATTAGTGGCCAGGTCCAGTGAACTTATAAAAGCCACAAATTCTTGGAGTAAAACATTTATCCCATTAGAAGTTCTAGAAAGCAGAACTGCATCATCTGCGTAAAGAAGAACAGGGACCATTTTCCACCCAAAAGAGTGCTGGAAAGGGCTGCTCTGAGGCAATTGGTTTTAAGGGTGGGCGGTGAGCTCCGCTGGTAGAGCCAATGGAGTTTTTGGCATGCTGCGCTCTTGGAGCGCAGAGTTTGGCCAAAAACTCACTCTGCTAGCCCCAGAGCGGAGCGGACCTCACCACACTAGTGCTATGGGCCACACAGCGCAAGCGCAGACTGTCTGCACTTGTGCTGTGTGGCCCATTACTGGGCTGTGTGTTATTCTGCCCAGTTGGAGTGGAGCTGCTGCTAAAGAGGAGGAGGGCTGCAATGGTGCCAGTTCCGGATCCAGGCCTCCCTCCTTTCACTGTCCTCATCAGCCTGGTGGCAGAGGGAGTCAGAGAGCCCGGCCACTTGCAATGGGTAACCTGGACCTAGACAGTATTTTTGAGGCAGGTAAGACGTGCCTCGTTTAGCTTTCTCTTATGTGTGCACACGGGGGCCAACATTGGGCATGGACAGTATTTGCATATGAGGAGGGAAGTGGTCTGTGGTTTTAAAAAAAAGGAAACGCATAGTCAGACCTCCACTTGTTTGGCTTAATGACCAGCAGGTGTAGATTGAGACACTGTTCCACCATGCTGAGCCCATCACAGAACTCGAACTGTACATTTGACAATGCATCCATCGCCCTTGCCCATGTAAGGAGGCAAAACAATCTAATCTAATACAGCTCTTCCTACTAGCTTTACTGCTGAATCAAGCAGATAAATTGGCCAATAACACCCTGGAAATTGAGGGTTTCTCTTTTAAAACAGGGACTATCACAGCAGTGTGCCAGGTCAGTGGGAGACCCACATTACAGGCAGCATTAAAAGAGTTACACAGGAGAAGTGCCCATAAATCGGTGTTGGCTTATAAAGGTCCATGGCACTCCATCTGGGTTAGGGGCTTTATGGAAAGGCTGTTTTGGATTTCTTCCAATATTTCCTCAACTGTAAAATTGATGGCCATTAGGTAAACAACCCCCTCCTCATCCTGGTTGTAAATTACTCTCTTGCCATAAACCTCCTTAAAATGAGCAACCTATGCCTTTGGAGTAATGGAGGTAATGACAGAGTTAGGTCTGGTGCCGCCCTGTTTGCTCCAACCAAAAGGCCTTGTTGTCCCTTAATCTTGAGGCCCTTATCAGTATACTCCAAGATTAATTTTTTAGTTTCTTTTTCCTAAACTACACAGCTTTTTAATGCTCTGTTCTGCAACTTTGTATTTTACTGTGGTTCCTGGGAAACTCCTTCAATGCTTCGTGGAGCAGAGTTGAAGCCTTCTTACAGGGCTGGGTGAACTACCTAACTACCGGGGGTCCAGAGCTGCTAGGCTTCAATAGCATACCTTGTACTTCCAAATTCAGCTGTGCATGCAAAGAATCATTGTTGTTTTCCCTATTGTCCCTAATTACTCTCTGAGGCTGTCCTAGTTTGGCATTAACCACCAGCCCCCCCAAAAAATGTCAAAACCTTTGTATAAATAGGCAAGTTTAACTTTTATTTCTACAATAAAATCAATTAACTTGTTGATATTAGTAGAATTATCACACTCCAGGGACCGATTCTAAAAATGTATAAAAAATATTTTGTTGACAGTGGGACATGTGTGGAGAAGTGCTTAGAATAAAGCACAGTCAAAGGGGATCGAGCTGATTTTGCAGTCCAGGGTGATTTCAACCCAAGCTGCTAGCTCTGCCCTCGCCCTGCCCAATGTTGAGGGGAATGCTGGGACTGTGTAGGGGCACTACCCATCGAGATGTAGGGATCTAATCACCGGAGCCTCCTGAAAAAAAAGAATGCCATAGTTATGAACAAAGTCTGTCCACCAATCACTGCCCATTTTGATGGCTAACCCAGCGATATTCCATTAATGGACCTCGACCACATGGGTATAGGCATGGGCAGGAATCACAGATATCACATATCTTCCCTTCAGCCCTAGCCCCAGGTAGTGTTGGAGAATTAGCCTCTGTCGGACCTTCTCTACCTACTGTCTCATTAATGAGGCTGGCACACTGTCTTGTAGCACTGGCATTACTGATGTGTAGTCCTGCTGGGCACTCCTGTAACTCATAATCATTGGACAGTCTATCATTATCTGACAAATCACCCAGAAGTTGATACCGGTTTTGAGTTGCTATACTAGGTGGAAAATTCAAAGCAGGCTTACTAGAACGGGACATCAGCCGGCTCACGGGGCTTGCCCTGGCTTGTAAGCAATTTCTTCACTTTAAGCATTATTCTCATGAATTAGGCGGCGCATGCTCTTAAGCCAGGAAAAAATGGACAGCTATGAAAATATACATATTTAACTTAAAATAATAATGTTTTATTGGGGGGGCGTGACCTAATCACTGAAGATGGCAGTTGTCCTCTAATTGAACTGTGGGCCGGCAAGTGGCAAAACCCTGAAGAATCCTGCTGACCAGGGTACCATCTGCTGGGAGGATCCTGCGGAGGAGAGGTAGCTGTGGAGACCGGGTGAGGCCACTAGATTCCACTGAGGGGGGTCACCACACCCCACTAGGACTGCTGTGACTGCGCTGCTCAGTCGGAGGAGTTGCCTGTCTGAGTGGCCCTTTGGTGTGGCTGGCTGAGTCGACAAGCAATCAGCACAGGAGCCTGAGCTCCTGCTTGTCAGTCTGCAGAGGCTGCGGCATCCGAGCATAGAACCACTAGGCCCACTCATGCCAGCACAAGTTGGACCGCCACCCCCACCATCTCTATTTAGCAAGCCCTCTGCTGCACAGAATCTGCACCACGGGTATGCAGTAAAACGCTGCCAAACTCCCGCAGGGATGCTGTGAGGATTGAGTGGGCCTCCGGGGCCCCAACATCTGGGCTGCCTTGTGCCCGTGGACTCCTGATTTTACAGTTGTGCCAGTCACCTACGAGGATCATCCCTCTTGCCTCACCTGGAGCCACTGCAAGGCCTAATCAGTGTACGGTCAGCACAGGGGGACAGACTGCCTGTTCCTCTAATCATGGAGGATGATGAGAGAAGAGGTGACCCTAGCACCTCCATGACCCACCTTGGAGTCCTTTAACTGTCCCTGTTATCCATCGCTTGAGGGGCACATTCCCTTTGACCCCCACTAGAACCAAGGTGGGCCTAATCTGCATGTGGTCAGCATACAGGATGGAGCACCTCCTCCCCCTATTGTGCGAGCTGTAGGATGGAGTCATTTCCCTGGTGCCCCCCTGACTCATCTGGTAATACTTTGCTGCTCTTGTCACCGTGTATGGCCCCCCCTGCTGCCAACCTGGAAATGCAGTCCTCAAGGTCACACTGAGACCTCAGAGCATGTTAACAGACCAGGTGAAGTACCTGTGCATGGACTGGTGAGGGCACAACTGTAGCAGGCTAAGTGTGTGGGAGACTCCATCCCTTTCCATCCTTTTCGTGAGTGTGGGAACACCGACACATCACACCAAACCCTCTGCAGCCATGGGGGAGGAAGCAGGAGTGGCTTTGCCCTCTCGGTGGCACTAAGGCCCTGAGGGACTTACCCTGGGGGCCAGCATACGCTCCTGGGTATGTCACCAGGCTGGACGGCAGCAGGGACTGGAGGTATCGGGGAACACACCCTGACCTGCAGAAAGTGAGCCTTGAATGGTAGGCACTCCCAGAATTTGGTCCTCATTGTTCCTAGGCAACTACCATAGCTGCCTCGTGGCAGCCCACCTTAGGCCATGGCATCTTGAGCCCCAGCAGCGGGGTGGGTTCCAACCATCGCTCAGCAACTATACTACAATACACCGCACCAGATGAACTGTTCATGCTGACATTACCTGATCTCCTTTTGGGTCACCTGCCTGAGGGAATTAGGATGTTTACTGCCTTGATCTGAATTAAGTGTCATCGCTACACAGACACCGTCAGTAGACATGGGCAGATAGAAACCAACTACAGGCCAGTCCCGTCCTTCTTCACCAGCACCCGTTCTCTGGCCTGCCTGGCACCAGATGACCTGTGACCTGTCCAGTCACAGGACCCTTCTGCCAAACTGGACACTATCTTGCACACAATCAAAATGCTGCATACCTCTGTGGAGTCCAGGATAGAGGAGCTTGGGTGGAGTTCAGTCTTCTACGACCAACAGAAAGTTGCCTCTAGGATCACAGACCCGGAAAGTTGCATCAGGGACATATGGCTGCAGTTAGCAAACCAAGAAAAATGCATGCAGGACCTCCTCGACAGTATGCAGTTGTTGGAATATCATGCACAGAATGCAGAGGGGTGAGCCTGACGGGACAATATACAAGTTGTTGGTCTGCTGGAGGGTGCTGAAAGCTCCTGATTGATGGTCGAGTTCCTGGAGGAATGGATGAAGTCCTTCATGCCAACCCAATCACTCCCCCCCCACTTCTCCATAGAGAGGGCACACTGGGTGCCCGCCCACCGCCCCCACCAGGAACGCCCCCTCATCCAGTGGTCACCAAACTACTCCATTATACTGATAGAGAGGCAATCCTGCAAGCAGCTAGACAGATAGTTCCACTCGGAAATTGAACACTACTGGATTTCAATCTTCTCCAGTTATGTAATGCTGACCCAACACTCTTCTTTACTCAGTGTAAAGCTCCACCTTCAGGACCTCCACATCCAATACTCCTTGCTTTAGCCAGCAAAGCTGAAAGTGATCCATGAGAAATGGACTCACTTCTTCGCAGATCCTACCACTGCTTGGTACTAGGTGAAAGCTCATTGAGGGGAGGCCCTCATCCTCCAGCGGACAGGGATAATGCATCTCACCCTGACGATGGAGGGGGTTGGTGGAATCAACCATGCAATAAGACTGGGGGAGCTCACGGGGACTCCCACGCAACAGGATCTAAGACAGAGTCAGCAATCAGCCATCACAGTAGCACTTGCAGTTCTACAATCCTTGTCTCCCAGACACCATCTCCAGGTCAGCCATAAGCGAGGATGGCACAGCATCAGGCACCTTGGGGTTGTTGTCCTGCCCCCTGGTCACACCGCAAACTATGGGCAACCTACTTTAATATCCCTTCGTCCAAGCCCAGTTGTACACTGTTGAGGGAGCTGGTCATAGTGACTGACCCCCGAACCATCTCTGAACCCTGGTCAGGGAAATTCTCCCCATCCCTACACCACCTCGCTGTTTATACATTTGGCTATTGACACCCTACTCTACTACAGACCCTGGATGGTCTGTTTGCCCCACTGAACCATGGCTCGGTTTATCAACCTACCACCCATCCTCCTTCCCCTTCCGACATATGGCTGTTGTTTACTACTGTCCCCCCTCCATGTACTGGTTTTTTATAGACTGGGTGTGCAGCCACCAGATGCAGGCTCCTGTTTGAATTCTTTTGCCTATTAATAATGGTTTCTTTGCGCACAGAACAAGCAATGCACTATCTCTCCCCACACACTAGGGTGGACGCTAGAGATAGGTTGCCCCTCCATACCTTTACCGCTTGACACACACACTCAACATCACCCCGTGACATCCCAACAAACCATCAGATTCCTAACATTAAACATGCAAGGGATGCATTTGGGACCCGCCGTTATTTGATGTACTCCTACATCAAGGAACAACAGGCACACATTAGCTTCCTGCAGGAAACCCATCACACTGATAGTGAACTCCAGTGTCTTGGTAAGCATGGGAGGGGCACGATTTATGGCATTACATACTCCAACAATGCACAGGGTACTTTATACTGAATTCTTACAGGCACACATCAACAAACTCACAACACAATCACTAATAAAGATGGGAGATTTGTTTTTGTGGAAGGCTGATTAGAAGGCACCTTCCAACTCCTGGGCTGTATTTATGGTCCAAACACAGAACAGGCAGTGTTTTTGACCACCTTGTCTGGCGTTCTAGCCCAATGGGTCAATATCCCCAGGAAATTAGAGTGAGACTACAACAACGTCCTGAACCTGCTTCTCGACTGCTCCCACGCCTCACTCCCTTAAGTCCCTTCTCTCCACCACTCACAACAATTTTACCGCTGGGCCCAGCAATAGCCTCTACTTGATGTCTGAAGGGCTCACAACCCACACCTCCGCCTATACTCCCATTACTCAGACCCAAATGATTTATACATCCACCTGGACTGCTATTTGTGTTCCCCGGTCATGCTCCCACGACTCGCACACTCGGGCTATCTGGCACATGTCCTCTCTGTCCATGGCACTCAAATAGTAGATATAGAATGGGTTCCCACCTGGTGGTTACCCCGGGACATGCTAGATGACCATATATCCCATGATTCTCATCTGATACACAGTTAGTATGTTTCCGAGAACCATGCCACAGTCACCACCTGTGCAATCGAGGGGGACTCATTTCAGACTTTATGGTATCCATAGCCAGGGTCTGCTGAGAACTGACTAGGTATCTTTAAGATGCCAAGGTGACACTGACTGCCCTTGATAATCATGCCCTCCCAGATGACGCTGCATGCCCAACTTTGACCGATGTTAAAGGAAAGCATACCACCCTGTTAAGGAATCTTCATTGTTATAATTTTGCAGTATACACTGCCCAACTTCACACCACAGGAGACAAACCCTGCAGCTTGTTCACATGGGTAGCCCCCAACAGACTCATACTCCCCCAATAACAGAAATAACACTTGACACAGGTCCTATCTTGCAATCCCAATCAGCAATACTGCAGGCATTCAGTTCCTAGTACTCTGAACTGCATAAGTTGCCTCCCACTCCACCTTCCAGCATGATTGCATGCTTTCTTGTCCCTCTCCCCTTGCCTTCCATTAATGCCATTGAATGTGAAGAACTTGACAAGCTGATAACAGTGGCCTAGGTGATTAGATGGCATCCCAATAGAGAACTGTGAGAGGATGGTTGTGATTACCTGGTCCGCCCTGATTTTTCACTTTTGGATCACCTGGTTTTTATCATTTTACTCTGAGGGAGCCTTATAGTTTGGGTCTCACTCACAGTAAACTTAGGGTAAAATGGACTGCGCTTGTTTACTTCTGGTGCCGCCTTGTTAAGCAAAGGCTGCTATGAAACAGCAAGGATAAAAGGTCCAGGGCTCATTCCACGTGATCAAGTGTGCACCCATGTGAGGGCGGGTGGCGAGGATTCCTGGTATGTGCAGCCCAAGAATGGAGCTTAGGTAGCCTGGTGTAGAAGGGACCATGCAGAGTGTATGGGGACCTGGAGTAGGCCGTATGAGGTTGGTTTACACATGTGAGGGATAGTCAGTGTGCTTTACTGTTTTTACTGTAGTGACACCTTGTTATATGCCAATGGGAAAGGCTGGCCTAGGGTGCAACTTCAGTTCCCTAGGGTCCACAGACTCCAGTATCGCACCAATGTACACTTCATCCTGTATGAAAAGAATAATACAGTAGGGTACAAAAGCATATTTGTACACATTATGGGTCATCCAGGAATGCCATCTTTCTCAGCTCAGGAATAGGGTGAATTATTGTTCTGTCCACCTGCAGAAGCTGGGCCTTGCATCAATCAGCCTGCTTTCATTCCATGCCAGGAGCTGTGCTTGAGATGCCCTAGCAGGAATGTCAGGGAGGAGGGGCTGAGTCTCTCAGAGCACATGTGGCAACTGACTTCTGGACGATGACATGTTGAGCTATCCCAGAAGACTGTGCAGAAAGGTTGGACAGAGGTGGAAAAGTGATGTGGCACATCTGGTTAGGCCAGAGGTGCATCCCTGCAGGAAACTTCCACCCTCACTTAAAAGGTCTTGCACAGGGAAGGGCCCTCTTGGCTGTGCTTCCCCGCAGGATGCTGGGACTGCAGACGTGCGTCATGGACAAATGGAAGGAAGAACCCCCTGACTGCCCACTGGGGCAAGGACTCTGATACTGAATGACTTCAGACCCAGAAAGGCGAATGCCAGGGCCAACTAAGCTGGCTCTCTTACATTCCCTGAAGATCAGTTGGGGGAAAGACAGGGATCTGGTGCAAGAAGAGCACGCTGCCCAGAAGAAAAGCAAGCACCAAAATGAAAGGATGAAGCAGAGAGTCAGTGGGACTGGCTCCCTAACCCAGTTGGTGTCTTTGAGGCCAGGAGGCCTAAAGAAAGTGCACCTGGTGGCGAGGGCTCACCATTAGGAATGAAATGGCACCAAGATCGTCCAACACGGCCACGACCCGAGTTATGGCTTCCAGAAGGTGCATGACTGTTGATCTTTCTGAGAGAGTGGTGAAGCACATGGGGCTTAGCCGCTGCTGTGGTGTGTGCCCCCTGGGTGGGTCAGGGCCTGGGTGCTGCCCCCAAGAAAAAGAGCAGTGCGGAGTGTTGCAAAAGAGGGGGCTCAAGACCCCATCCCGGGACCCCTTGGAGACCAGCCAGCTCATGAAAAAAGGGGAAGGTTTGCCATCCCACCCCCCCTGCAGCAATGGTGAAGAGGCCCTGGACCCCATTCCAGGACCCCAAGCGGCCGAAGCAAAGCCAGGAGGCACAGTCACACTCCTGTGCAGATGTGAGTGGGGCCGCAGCCCTGAAGCAAAGCTGGGGAGTGCCATTACGGTCCTCATTAAGATGGACAGGGTAATGGACCCCATCCCAGGCCAGCAAGGATGATAAGCCAGGGGATGCCATCACGCACCCCACAAAGATGGCTGTGGGCAGGGCTTGCAACTGAAGTAAAGCCAGTGAGGGGGTGCCTTCATGCTCCCCATGAAGGTGCCCAGTACCCATCTCTAGGCCCCCAGAGCAGCGAGAAAGATGTGGGGGAGGGCTGCCGCACTCCCCCAAATGGCCCAACTCCTCACACTCCCAGTGCCTGTGCCAAAGGGAGCACGGGGATGCTGCACATCTCTGCCTGAAGGAGCAGGCAGTCTGAACTGAGGCTGCCAGTTCCCGCGGCAGCCTGTGAGCCCGGCACACATGAGGAGTTGTCATTTTCAGGCCGCTTGTGACTGGCCTGCCCCATGTGCAGTCAGTGAGTGCACATGGGGCAGGCCAGTGCACAAGAGGCCTAAAACGGCAGCTTAGGCAGGGAAAGCTGCTGTTTCAGGCATCTTATGCACAGCAGCTTTCAAAGTCAATGGCCCTGGCCTGAATTCAGTCCAGGGCCGCAGGCAGCGAAAGCTGCTGTTTCAGGCCTCTTGTGCACAAGTGTGTGCAGGAACAATGAAGGAAAATAACTGCGGACTTACCTGGGTTCCCCCCATGGGTCCTCGTTGCCAGGGGCCTGATGCTCCCCCTCCCCCTGCCTCCTGCTCCCGGGCCCAGCCCGGGCTGCTGGTGGAGGAAATCCTGGATCTCAAACTGCTGGTGCCAGCGAGCAGCTCCATCACCGATGTAGGCCAGAGTGTGCACTGCAGCCAGTTATGGGCCACACAGCACAAGTGCAGACTGTCTGCACTTCAGCTGTGTGGGCCATAACTGGGCTGCAGTGTGCCTGTGGTGAGCTCCGCTCCGCTGCCGGGACTAGTTTTTGGTCAAACTCCGCACTCCAAGAGGAGCGCAGAGTGCCATAAACTTAGTTAGCTCCTTCAGTAGAGAAGAGCTCAACCCCATCCCTACTCAGAAGGAGAGCTGCTAATTAAATATGCAAGCGCTAGACGGAGAGCCCCATAATGACTTGTGAGGTACAACAGTTTTTGGCCCTTCCTCAGACTGTGGTGGCTCCAGGAAGATGGGCGTCACCTAGTAACATGATTATACAAAACAGTCAGAGAGCACACACGGATCCCTCTGACAGACCTTTGACATGTCTGGGAGGACTTGGCACACCTCACACATGATGCTAAGTGGATCAGGGCCCTGGAATCCCCACAGACAATGGCGGTCATTACAACATTGGTGGTAAAAGCCACTTACCGCCGTGCAGAAGACCGCCAACACACCGCTACGGCAGCGGTATTCCGCCACAGCTATTATGACCCACATTTCGGAATCCGCCAAAATTCAGACACCCACACAAGTCCGCCACACCAAAGGTCAGTGAGAAACTGGCGAAAACAAAACCTCCACCATGACGCCAACAGAAATACGCCCACACTATCACGACACACGAATCCACGCGGCGGTCTTTCAACCGCTGTATTCCATTGGCGGTACACACCGCCACACTCAAAATACACACACTCTTACAAAACACTACCACATTGGACGATTCCAAATACACACACCTGAAACAAATACACACACCACTCCCACACACCCATTAAAATATAAAACACACGCCCACATCACCCACAAACCCCCACGACCAAAAATTCCAAAAGAAGGCCAGAGAGAGACACCACCAGCAAGAACAACAGCATCCACAGGCAAACAACACCATCACCCACAGAACTTCGACGCACCTCACACAACACACCACTACATATCACCACACTTATCACCACACACTCCACCCAACACATCACCTACACCACCCCATGGCACGGCAAATACACCCCAGGTTCTCGGAGGAGGAGCTCAGGGTCATGGTGGAGGAAATCGTCCAGGTAGAGCCACAGCTATTCGGAGCACAGGTGCAGCACACCTCAATTGCAAAGAAGATGGAGCTATGACGAAGAATAGTGGACAGGGTCAACGCAGTGGGACAGCACCCAAGAAATCGGAAGAACATCAGGAAGAGGTGGAATGACCTACGGGGGAAGGTGCATTCTGTGGTCTCAAGACACCACCAGGCGGTTCAGCGGACTGGCGGCAGACCCCCACCTCCTCCCCCACAACTAACAACATGGGAGGAGCAGGTCTTGGTGATTCTGCATCCTGAGGGCCTCGCAGGAGTAGGTGAAGGAATGGACTCTGGTAAGACAAATCTTAATTATTACATCCCCCACCCTACCTGCATGCTATCACATACCTCCACCCTCACCCCCAGCGCCCCAACTCCTCACATATGTCCCAACATCACAAACCACCCATTCCAACACCAAGCCCTGCATGCAACAACAAAGCATGGACGCTGATCACTAAAGCATGGCCACTGCACATACCCATACAACCCCCTAAACCATCATCACAATGTCCCACACAGAAATGCAAGCACTGGGGTACACGGTCACCCACCCATTACACACCATGACACACACAGATGTCATAACCATCCTTTTATACCCCTGCAGGACGCCTACCCAACATCACCGGACAGGGGGGTCCACACATGTCCACACCACCAACAGAAGAGGCCCACAGTGATGACAGCACCTCTGTCCAACTGGGTCTAGATGACCAGCCCGGCCCATCGGGGACCTCGGGACAGTCGGTTGCCCTCATTCAGTCACAGGCCACCAGAGACCTTCCCCCCTCTGGAAACACCAGCACAGCACCCACCCAGCGGGCCCATACCTCCGTCCACAGGACACGTCAATCAGCTGTGTGTCCACCACTACAGGGAACCCAGGATAACCCACCACCCCAACAACAACAGGGACCTGGGGGCAGTGGTAGTGGGCACACGGTCCAGGGGACGGAGGCCCAGGAACACATGGGAACTGGGAGGGCTGCTGTGTGACAGGGGGCGGACAGGCCAAGGGAACCCACTCTCCACGAGGCCCTCTCCTCCATCATGGGAGCCTACCACCACTCCCAGGAGACGATGGCAACGGTACTGGCCAATTTTCAGGAGACCCATCGCCTGCAGGAGGAACAGGATATGGGCTTCAGGGAGGAACTCAGAACCATCAGCTCCACCCTGGGCACCATCGTAGGGGTGCTGAAGGAAGTACTCAACACCAGGAGGGAAACTGTGGCACTACAAGGGGCCCCTGACACTAGCATGGACGATGAACTGCCCACTACCTCCGCCGGCGCTAGTGGACAGGACGCCCCGCCACAGGACCACCACACCAGCACCCCACCCCCTGCAGAGGGAGAACCACCCCGCAAATGGTCCCTGAGATCCAGGACAAAGACAGAGCACCCATGCCAAGACCCCTGCCAAGAAATGAGACCACCCTGATTGTCATCCTACTGTCCCACTTTGTCACCCTGTCCATACTTAAACTGCCCCAGCTCTACTTCCTATGCCCATTTAGGCAATGCACCTGTGAGACTAATAGACTGGACTCTGCCATGGACATTGCTCCGCCATCACCCCTCACCATTTCACTACCCCCTCCAATATTGAGCAATAAAATAAACACACTTAAATCACAAAACAATCTGGAGTCTGTCTGTGATTTCGAAATAGTGTATTATCAATTGCAGTGACAAAATGTTATTTCTATTATAATGTCAACATACCTATGTCACACAGCTCTAGTCCATGAGGAATCTAAGCAGATGTCACACAGTGGGACCCACATCTGTGAAATCCTAAGGGAAAGTGACAACTCAGTGACCATACACTGGGAGAAAACGACAGACAGGATAGAGGTGGTATTGTAAAAGTACATGTAGTAGGCAGGTTTGTACTCTTACCTGTGTCTCACTGGAAATATTGCTGGATCACTGAGTCCCTGTTTTTCATGTCTTCTTCCTCTGCTTCCTCGTCTTCACTGTCCACAGGCTCCACAGCTGCAACAACACCACCATCTGGATCATCCTCCTGCAGAAAAGGCACCTGTCGTCGCAAAGCCAAGTTGTGAAGCATACAGCAGGCCACGATGAACTGGCACACCTTCTTTGGTGAGTAGAATAGGGATCCACCTGTCATATGGAGGCACCTGAACCTGGCCTTCAGGAGGCCGAAGGTCCGCTCGATCACCCTCCTAGTTCACCCATGGGCCTCATTGTAGCGTTCCTCTGCCCTTGTCCTGGGATTCCTCACTGGGGTCAGTAGCCATGACAGGTTGGGGTAACCAGAGTCACCTGCAAATAGTGAGGGACAACTGTTAGACATGCACTAACCTGGAGTGATATTCCCAGACAACCATTCCCACTGACTTGCCTCCAGGTGCTCACCTAATAGCCACACACGGTGCCACTGGAGTTGACACATCACATAAAGAATGCTGCTATTCCGCAGGATGCAGGCGTCATGCACTGAACCAGGGAACTTGGCATTCACATGGGAGATGTACTGGTCTGCCAAACATACCATCTGTATATTCATAGAATGATAACTGTTCCGGTTTCTGTACACCTGTTCACTCCTGTGGGGGGGAAGCAAAGCCACATGGGTCCCATCAATGGCACCTATGATGTTGGGGATGTGTCCCAGGGCATAGAAATCCCCTTTCACTGTAGGCAAATCCTCCACCTGAGGGAAAACGATGTAACTCCGCATGTGTTTCAGAAGGGCAGACACCACTCTGGACAATATGTTGGAAAACATAGGCAGGGATATCCCTGATGCTATGGCCACTGTTGTTTGAAAAGACCCACATGCAAGGAAATGGAGCACTGACAGCACCTACACTTGAGGGGAGATTCCTGTGGGATGGCAGATTGCTGACATCAGGTCTGGCACCAACTGGGTACACAGTTCTTGGAGTGTGGCACGGTCAAGCCTGTATGTGATAATCACATGCCGCTCCTCCATTGTTGACAGGTCCACCAACGGTCGGTACACCGGAGGATGCCGCCATCTCCTCACATGTCCCAGCGGACGGTGCTGATGAAGGACAACAGCGAGCACAGAGTCAAACAACTCAGAGGTACGTACCCACAGTTCACCCAGAACACCAATCATGAACAAAAGGTGGCCTGTACGTGGGTTGAGTCTAGGCCTAGGCATGTGTGACGCAGTTGGAAATGAAGCCATGTGGGCCCCTGAAATGGCGGCTGCCTGACCTCTAAAGTGGGACAATGAGATGTGAGATAACTGCGCTGGCGTTGTTCACCGTCGCGGTAGGCCGTCGAAGACCGCGGCGCAATGCTGCATTGGTTAACATTGTACCCTATGGGTCCCAGGAGCCAATGACAATGTACGGCGGCGGTGACGGTACGCACCGCCGCAGACGTGACCGCCATTTTCTATCTGTTCAATCACTCGATGCCTGATCTTCGACAGGAGAGGACCTACACTGCAAGTGCTGCTGTGACCTCGGTCTGGAAGAGACGAGTGTCTGGGGAAAGGGCCCCTGCCTTCACATCGGAGGAGTTGGAGAAGCTCGTGGATGGGGTCCTCCCCCAGTACACGCTACTTTACGGTCCTCCAGACAAACAGGAAAGTACACAGGGAGCATGTTGTATGGGCTATGCCTGTGTGGAGAGGGCTGGATGTAAAAAGGAAGGGGTGAGAGTGCTGCGTGCATGAAAGACAGTGAATGCATGTGCCACATGCAAGGGTAGGGATGGGGGCCAATCACTTTGACGGTGCAGTTGGTAATAACTTCTCTTTTTCCCCTATATATTTCATGTAGGTCAGCGCCCACCAGAAAAAAGATATTTGGCGTGCCATCGCCAAGGATGTCTGGACCCTGTGGGTCTACCACAGACAGAGCACCCACTGCCGGAAAAGATGGGAGGACATTCGCCGCTGGAGCAAGAAGACGGCGGAGGCTCAGCTGGGGATGGCCTCCCAACGTGGGAGGGTTGCCCGTCGCACCATGACCCCCCTGATGTTCAGGATACTGGCGGTGGCCTACCCGGAGTTGGATGGGCACTTGAGGGCATCACAGCAGCCACAAGGGGGTGAGTACACTCTCATTCTGGTGACTTTGCGCGCAGTGGAGGGGTCTGGGTGGGGGAGGTGGGCTGTGGGTTTCCCTAGGCCAAGGCAGAGTTCACCAGTGGGACGGAGGGTAAACCAACCACTGTAGAGAGGTTCTGGAGGGGGCTTGTTGCCCAGAGTGCTTCATCCTGCCAAGAATTGGTGTAGTGGATGCTTTTCTCCACTGGTTCTGGAGGGGGCTTGGTGCCCAGAGTGCTTCATCCTGCCAAGAATTGGTGTAGTGGATGCTTTTCTCCACTGGTTCTGGAGGGGGCTTGGTGCCCAGAGTGCATCATTCACCCCGTGACGGACTCAGTTGCGTCAGTGCCCTTGCCGCTCATGGGCCAGCGGTGCTTGAGACGGCGGTGCCCTGTGCAGCAGTGCTTGAGATGGCGGTGCCCTGTTCAGCGGTGCTTGAGATGGCAGTGCCCTGTGCAGCGGTGCTTGAGGCGGCGGTGCCATGTTCAGCGGTGTTTGAGATGGCGGTGCCCTGTGCAGCGGTGCTTGAGATGGCGGTGCCCTGTTCAGCGGTGCTTGAGATGGCGGTGCCCTGTTTAGCAGTGCTTGAGATGGCGGTGCCCTGTTCAGCGGTGCTTGAGATGGCGGTGCCCTGTTCAGCGGTGCTTGAGGCGGCGGTGCCCTGTTCAGCGGTGCTTGAGATGGCAGTCTCCATTGAAGGGTCTCAGCTACTGGCAGTCCTTCATGGCCCAGTGGGGCTTTTGCTGGCAGTCCTTCATGGCCCAGCGGGGCGAGTGCTGGTGGTGGCCTCCTGGGCAGGTGGGCTGGTGCTGGCAGTGGCCTCCTGGGCAGCTGGGCTGGTTTTGGCCTCCTGGGCAGCTGGGCTGGTGCTGGCAGTGGCCTCCTGGGCAGCTGGGCTGGTGCTGGCGGTGTCTTCCTGGGCAGCTGGGCTGGTGCTGGCGGGTCCCTCCTGGGCAGGTGGGCTAGTGCTGGCGATCCTGTCCTGGGCAGCTGGGCTTGTGCTGGAGGTGGGCTCCTAGGCATCGGGGATGATGGCGGTCTTCTCCGCCGTGCTGCTCTTCCCAGACTTGCCGGGTTTCTTGTGTCCCTTCCCCACCATGGAAGGTCTCACAGCTGACTCCACACTCTCACCGGGACCCCTGGGAGTGGCTTTGGTGGCTGGAGTCTTCCCCCTCTCCGCCGGGCACAGGCCAACTTCTAATGCTTCACAGGTGGGGGACTGTCTGTGCTGTGGCTCCGTGCCACACTGGCTGCCCTGGTGGCCGGTGCACTCCAGATTCCGGTGACTAAAGGCACCACTGGTCCCGGAGAAGTTGTGGCTGAGGTGCTACTTCAGGACCTATGAGACGGATGGGGTGGGGGAGGTGTGGGAAAGAGGTCAAGGTTGGACAGGAAAAGTTTTTTGGACACACTGGGATGGGTAGCTGGAGGGGGTTTGGGAGTGGAGGAAGAGGTGGTGGTTGTAGGAGGTGTACGTTTGGTGACTTTGGGTGAAGGTGCATGAGGTGGATGGCTGTTGGGTGGGTGTGTGCCTGCGTTTGTGTATCTTGGGAGGGGGCGTCACAGACACACTGGGAGAGGAAACAGGGGACGTGTGAATGGTAGTGGGGGTGGTGACTGCACGTGAGCGGGGTGTGCTGGTGGGTGTGCTGGTGAGGGACGTAGTGGCTGTAGAGGTAATGCATGCAGGAGTGAGTGTAGACGAGACTGGGAGGGAGGAGAGAGATGACGAGGAGGGGGACACAGTGGAGGCAGTGGATGTTGGTGTGTCTGCATGTCTGTGTTGCTTGCGTGAGTGCCTGTGGGATGTGTGGTGCTTATGTTTGCCTGAGCTTCCCTTGTGTGTTGAGGTGTGTGCATGTTGGTCTGATGGTGTGCTTGGGATAGGCAGAGGTACAGGGGATTGGGTCTGGGTGGAGGAAGTTGGAGGGGGGAGGCTAGAGACGGGGACAATGGCTGCCATCAGTGCTGAGGCCAGAGTCTGAAAAGCTCGGTGAAGGGCCGCCTGACCAGAATGAATGCCCTCAAGGAATGGATTTGTTGCAACTGCCTTTCTACACCCGGGATGGCATTCAAAATGGTAGTCTGCCCAACAGTGAGGGACCTGAGGAGGTCAATGGCCTCCTCACTGAGGGCAGCAGTGGTGACTGGGGCAGGGCCTGAGGTGCCTGGGCCGAAGGTGATGCCCACCCTCCTGGGTGAGCGGGCACAGGGAAAAGGCTGAGGGGCTGCTGGGAGGGCGGTGCTGGTAGGGGGGTGGCGGCTGTACCTGTAGATGCAGGGGGCACAGATGTTGCCACAAGGGAGCTCCCATCAGAGGACGAGTCCATGTCGCTGGTATCAGCTCCTGTCCCCGCCGTGGAGCTCCCCTCGCCCTCCGTCACACTGGTGAATTCCGAGTCTGTAGTCTCGCCCTGCAGGGCCATGTGGGATGCAGCTCCCTCGTGCTCCGGTGCCAGTGCTCCTCCGCCTGATGATGCTAATGCACACAAGAACAGGGAGACCACAAAAAGGGGGAGGACAACAGAAGAAAGACATGTTGAGGCCATGGATTACCGCTACCGTTGGCGGACACGACAGACACAGAAGCCCCCTGCACTACGCCGCGCCCTTGGGCTCCACTGTTCAACTCCTGGGAAATGGCCTACAAGGCTATGGACGACATCTGCACACATAGATGACACAGGGGCATGAATAGCTGTACTTGGCACTCTACAGGGGTGGGATGGGGTGCCACATGGCCTGCCTTACGGAGGTGCCTTGCCTACGGAATTCGCACTGGCCTAGGGAAACCCACAGCCCTCCTCCCCCACCCAGACATCTCCACTGCAGGCAAAGTCAGCAGAATAAGAGTGTACTCACCCCCTTGTGTCTGCTGTGATGCCCTCAAGCGCCCATCAAACTCCGGGTAGGCCACCGCCAGGATCCTGAACATCAGGGGGGTCATGGTGCGACGGGCACCCCTCCCACATTGGGAGGCCATCCCCAGCTGAGCCTCCGCCGTCTTCTTGCTCCAGCGGCGAATGTCCTCCCATCTTTTCCGGCAGTGGGTGCTCCGTCTGTGGTAGACCCCCAGGGTCCGGACGTCCTTGGCGATGGCACGCCAAATATCTTTCTTCTGGTGGGCGCTGACCTACATGAAATGTACAGGGGAAAAAGAGAAGTCATTACCAACTGCACTGTCAAAGTGATTGGCCCCCATCCCTACCCTTGCCATGTGGCACATGCATTCAATGTCAATCATGCACGCAGCACTCTGTCCCCTTCCTTCTTACATCCAGCCCTCTCCACACAGGCATAGCCCCTACAACATGCTCCCTGTGTACTTACCTGTTTGTCTGGAGGACCGTAGAGTAGCTTGTAGTGGGGGAGGACCCCGTCCACGAGTTTCTCCAATTCCTCTGATGGGAAGGCAAGGGCCCTTTCCCCAGACACTCGTCTCTTCCAGACCGAGGTCACAGCAGCACTTGCAGTGTAGGTCCTCTCCTGTTGAAGATCAGGTATCGAGTGATTGAACAGATAGAAAATGGCGGTCACGTCTGTGGCGGTGCGTGCCGTCACCGCCGCCGTACATTGTCATTGGCTCCTGGGACCCATAGGGTACAATGTTAACCAATGCAGCATTGCGCCACGGTCTTCGACCGCCTACCGCGATGGTGTACAACGCCAGTGCAGTTATCTCACATCCCACTGTACAACTTTAGAGGTCGGCAGCCGTCATTTCAGGGGCCCACATGGCTTCATTTTCAACTGCGTCACACATACCTAGGCCTAGACTCAACACACATACAGGCCACCTTTTGTGTATGGATGGTGTTCTGTGTAAACTGTGGGTACGCACCTCTGAGTTGGTTGACTCTGTGGTCGCTGTTGTCCTTCATCAACACCGTCCGCTGGGACATGTGAGGAGATGGTGGAATCCTCCGGTCTTCCGACCGTTGGTGGACGTCTTGACAATGGAGGAGCGACATTTGATTATCACCTACAGGCTTGACCGTGCCACAATCCAGGAACTGTGTATCCAGTTGGACCCAGACCTGATGTCAGCAATCTGCCATCCCACAGGAATCCCCCCTCAAGTGCAGGTGCTGTCAGTGCTCCATTTCCTTGCAAGTGGCTCTTTTCAAACAACTGTGGTCATGGCATCAGGGATGTCCCAGCCTATGTTTTCCAACGTATTGTCCAGAGTGTTGTCTGCCCTTCTGAAACACATGTGGAGCTACATCGTTTTCCCTCAGGTGGAGGATTTGCCTACAGTGAAAGGTGATTTCTATGCCCAGGGACTTATCCCCAACATCATAGGTGCCATTGATGGGACCTATGTGGCTTTGGTCCCCCCCCCCACAGAAGTGAACAGGTGTACAGAAACCGGAAGAGTTATCATTCTATGAATGTACAGATGGTATGTTTGGCAGACCAGTACATCTCCCATGTGAATGCCATGTTCCCTGGCTCAGTGCATGACGCCTACATCCTGCGGGATAGCAGCATCCCTTATGTGATGGGTCAACTCCAGAGGCACCGTGTGTGGCTATTAGGTGAGCACCTGGAAGCAAGTCATTGGGAATGGTTGTCTGGGTCTGGGGTTATCCCTACAGGTTAGTGTGTGTCTAACAGTTGTCCCTTGCCATTTGCAGGTGACTCTGGTTACCCCAACCTGTCATGGCTACTGACCCCAGTGAGGAATCCCAGGACAAGGGCAGAGGAACGATACAATGAGGCCCATGGGTGAACTAGGAGGGTGATCGAGCGGACCTTCGGCCCCCTGAAGGCCAGGTTCAGGTGCCTCCATATGACAGGTGGATCCCTATTCTACTCACCAAAGAAGGTGTGCCAGATCATCATGGCCTGCTGTATGCTTCACAACTTGGCTTTGCGACGACAGGTGCCCTTTCTGCAGGAGGATGGTCCAGATGGCGGTGTTGTGGCAGCTGTGGAGCCTGTGGACAGTGATGAGGAGGAAGCAGAGGAAGAATACGTGCACAACAGGGACTCAGTAATCCTGCAATATTTCCAGTGAGACACAGGTAGGAATCCAAACCTGCCTACTACATGTACTTTGACACTACTACCTCTCTCCTGTCTGTCGTTTTCACATAGTGTATGGTCACTGAGTTGTCACTTTCCCTTACGATTTCACAGATGTGGGTCCCACTGTGTGACATCTGCTTAGATTCCTCATGGACTAGAGCTGTGTGACATAGGTATGTTGACATTACTATTTAAAAAACATTTTAGCACTGTAATTGCTAATACACTATTTCAAAATCATAGACAGACTCCAGATCGTTTTGTGCTTTAGGTGTGTTTATTTAAATGCTCAATATTGGAGGGGGTAGTGAAATGGTGAGGGGTGATGGTGGAGGAGTGTCCATGGCAGAGTCCAGTCTATTAGTCTCACAGGTGCATTGCCCATATGGGCATAGGAGGTGGAGCTGGGGCAGTTTAATTATGGACAGGGTGACAAAGTGGGACAGTAGGATGACAATCAGGGTGGTCTCATTTCTTGGCAGGGGTCTTTGCATCGTGCTCTGTCTTTGTCCTGGATCTCAGGGACCGTTTGCGGGGTGGTTCTCCCTCTGCAGGGGGCGGGGTGCTGGTGTGGAGGTCCTGTGGCGGGGCGTCCTGTCCACTAGTGCCAGCGGAGGTGGTGGGCAGTTCATCGTCCATGTTAGTGTCAGGGGCCCCTTGTAGTGCCACAGTGTCCCTCCTGGTGTTGATTAGTTCCTTCAGCACCCCTACGTTGGTGCCCAGGGTGGAGCTGATGGTTCAGAGTTCCTCCCTGAAGCCCATATACTGTTCCTCCTGCATGCGCTGGGTCTCCTGAAACTTGGCCAGTACCGCTGCCATTGTCTCCTGGGAGTGGTGGTAGGCTCCCATGATGGAGGAGAGGGCCTCGTGGAGAGTGGGTTCCCTTGGCCTGTCCGCCCCCTGTCGCACAGCAGCCCTCCCAGTTCCCCTGTGTTCCTGGGCCTCCGTCCCCTGGACCGTGTGCCCACTACCACTGCCCCCAGGTCCCTGTTGTTGTTGGGGTGGTGGGTTATCCTGGGTTCCCTGTAGTGGTGGACACACTGCTGATTGACGTGTCCTGGGGACGCAGGTATGGGCCCGCTGGGTGGGTGCTGTGCTGGTGTTTCCAGAGGGGGGAAGGTCTGTGGTGGCCTGTGCCTGTGTGAGGGGAACCGACTGTCCAGAGGTCCCCGATGGTCCGGACTGGTCATCTAGATCCAGTTGGACAGAGCTGCTGTCATCACTGTGGGCCTCTTCTGTTGGTGGTGTGGACATGTGTGGACACTGCTGTCCGGTGACGTTGGGTAGGGGTCCTGCAGGGGTAAAAAAGGATGTTTATTAAATCTGTGTGTGTAATGGTGTGCAATGGGTGGGTGACTGTGTACCCCAGTGCTAGCATTCCTGTGTGGGAGCTTGTGTGATGATGGTTTAGGGGGGTGTATGGGTATGTGCAGTGGGCATGCTTTGTTGTTGCATGCAGGGCTTGGTGTTGGGATGTGTTGTTTGTGATGTTGGGACATATGTGAGGAGTTGGGGTGCTGGGGGTGAGGGTGGGGGTATGTGATAGCATGCAGGTAGGGTGGGGGATGTAATAGCAAAGCTTTGACTTACCAGGGTCCATTCCTCCACCTACTCCTGCGAGGCCCTCAGGATGCAGAATCGGCAAGACCTGCTCCTCCCATGTTGTTAGTTGTGGGGGAGGAGGTGGGGGTTAGCCGCCAGCCCGCTGAACCACCAGGTGGTGTCTTGAGACCACAGAACGCACCTTCCCCGGTAGGTAGTTCCACCTCTTCCTGATGTCCTCCCGATTTCTTGGGTGCTGTCCTACTGCGTTGACCCTGTCCACTATTCTTCGCCATAGCTCCATCTTCCTAGCTATGGAGGTGTGCTGCACTTGTGATCCAAATAGCTGTGGCTCTACCCGGATGATTTCCTCCACCATAACCCTGAGCTCCTCCTCCGAGAACCTGGGGTATCTTTGCCGTGCCATGGGGTGGTGTAGGTGATGTGTGGGGTGGAGTGTGTGGGGTGGAGTGTGTGGTGATATGTAGTGGTGTGTTGTGTGAGGTGCGTGGAAGTTGTGTGGGTGATGGTGTTGTGTGTCTGTGGACGCTGTTGTTCTTGCTGGTGGTGTCTCTCTCTGGCCTTCTTTCAGAATTTTTTGTTGTGGGGGTTTGTGGGTGATGTGGGTGTGTGTTTTATATTGTATTGGGTGTGTGGGAGTGGTGTGTGTATCAGGTGTGTGTATTTGGAATTGTCCAATGTGGCTGTGTTTTGTAAGTGTGTGTGTATTTTGAGCGCAGCGGTGTGTACCGCCAATGGAATACCGCGGATGAAAGACCGCCGCGTGGATTCGTGTGTCGTGATAGTGTGGGTGTATTTCTGTTGGCGTGACGGTGGAGGTTCTGTTTTTGCCCATTTATCACTGACCTTTGGTGTGGCGGACTTGTGTGGGTGTCTGACTTTTGGCGGATTCCGAGATGTGGGTCACAATAGCTGTGGCGGATTTCCGCGGCCGTGTGTTGGCGGTCTTCTGCACGGCGGTAAGCGGCTTTTACCGCCAATGTTGTAATGACCGCCAAAGTATGGCCTGCTTTGCCAATCTTGCCTTCCTGCTGGCTAAGCATCTTCTCACCATACGTTGGAGGGCCCAACAGCTTCTGATCATTTCCCAGTGGCACTGGGCACTCCTTCTTTGAGGAGAGGCACAGAACACCATGCTACACTGGGAGGAAGCCAAGTACCTCAGAAGACACTCTATTGCAGCAGCTTGGAACATCATGCTCTCCCAGTTTAAGGAGCTAGTTAGAGAAGACACCACCTTACCCATAACCCCCTGAGATACTATTACTTTGCCGTTGTCAACATCCCCTACCTCCATCGACTTGATGAACCACCATATACTGGGTTGGTGTCCCCCTCCCTTCCCGTGATGTGAGGGGGTGTGACCAGGCCACCCATGTGGCCACCACCTCCTTCAAACCCCGTCACTTACAACTCCAAGCCCAGGCCTACCTCTTCTCTCCTGTATACCCTACTGATGATGTTGCCTGTGCTTATTCCACTTTGTTGCCCTTTTTCCTCACATGTTTTTCCCTGATCCCCCTGTTCCTGCAGAGGTTTTTTTCTCTTCCTTCCATTCCACATCCATCCCTTTAGAGCAACTCAGATGTCTACGTTTAGATCTTCAGTTGATAAACTCAAAATACAAATGTATGTCGTGCAGCCCACTGCTCAAATCATGCTACTGTACAACCCGCAAAATTTGTCTTTCTGACAAAGTATATCATTACCTGAACCGCTTGTCATGTATATACATCCATCTATTAACCTCTCAACGATGTAACATGACTTTCAATCATTTTCGCACGTGGCATGATATAACCAAAACAGTCACAAAAAAACTCAAAAAAACTTTGTTTTTTCTTCTAAAAAATAATGTTCCATTATTAAAATAGTTTGAGGTCCACCAATGTACCAGTGTGAGACCTGGCATCCTTGGCATAGTCTCCCCTGTCTTTTTTGCTTCTTCTTCCTATGTTTTGACTGTGTGCTGGACTCAGGGCACTTTATTAGCACTAGTATAAGTGCTCCCTGTGCAAATTACATGTGTAAGTGGCTTTTCCATGATTGGCATATTTGATTTGTGCACTTTTCTACAGACTAGTAAGTCCGTAGTAAAGTGCACTAGAGGTGCCCAGGGCTTGTAAATCAATTGCTACTAGTGGCTTGTAATACTGATTGTGCCACCCACATGTCAAGCCCTGTAAACACTGCTCAGACCTGCCACTCCAGTGTCTGTGTGTGCAGTTTTAAACTGCCAATTCGACTTAGGAAGTCTACCCACTTGCTATGCCTAAACCTTCCCTTTTAAAACATGCAAGGCACCCCTAAGGTAGGCCCTAGGTAGCCCCATGGGCAGGATGCAGTGTATGTTAAAGGTGGGACATGCACTGATGTGTTTTACATGTCCCAACAGTGACATACTGTCAAATTTCGGTTTCCCTGTTGCAAGGCCTAGCACTCTCATGGTTAACATGGGGGCTACCATTGAATATCTTTTAAATGCAGTTTGTCTTTGCGAGCAGATAGAAATTTGGAGTTTGGGGTCTCTGAACTCATAATTTAAAAATACATCCTTTAGCAAAGTTGTTTTTTAAATTGTCTGTCTGAAAATGCCACTTTAGAAAGTGGGCATTTTCTTACTTGAACCATTCTGTGACTCTGCCTGCCTGCTTGGGTATTCCCTGTCTGGGTCAGACTGACAGTTGGACTGTTTGTGAATCTCCACTAGATAGTGACACAAAGGGAACTGGGGTGTAGCCTGCATATCCCGATGGGCCATCTGGGCTAGAGTGGAGGGAGGAGTTATCACTCACACCTGAATGGGCTGTGCCTGCCCTCACACAATGAAGTCTCCAACCCCATGGTGTGTGTCTGGGGCCAGGACTGGGCAAGGCAGGATCTTGTGGACAGAGACTTTCCCTTGAAGTTTGCCTTCTTCAAAGACAGAAAGGGGTATAAGTAGTGGACCCAAAACCCCAGATTGTCAGATTTACTTCTGTAACCAAGAGGAACCTCTGCCAAGGAGAAGAGCTCAAGAGCTAAGAAGAAGTGCTGCCCCTTCCTGTGACTGTGCTTTGTTGGGCTATCCTGTAGTCGTTGCTTCTGTCTGAGGAAGGGGACAAAGACTGGACTTTGTGGAATATTCCTGCTTGTGAAGAATCTCCAAGGGATTGGACTGTGCTTGCCTCCTGTTTTGAAGACTCAGGGCCATCAAAGACTTCCTCTGTCAGCACTTGGGCTGTTTGCTGAGACTTCTGCCCTGCCAAGTGGTACCCTATCCAGTCCCTGGACCCTTCAAAGGTGAAGCTGGTAGAACAAAGATGGAAATCCACACACAGGGAGCCGTGCGGGGAACATTTCATGCACCACCTGCAACGCGGATGTAAAAACAATGCACCACCCGCCTCGCAGCTGATTTCAACGCATCACCTGCATTGCAGCTAGAGAAATGACGCAACAGCTACTTGAGGCTACAGCAACTGGTGCAAACTCCACGCAGTGCAGTTTTACATCACTGTGCGACCAGGGGTTCTCACGTATCATTACTGGGCGTCAAAGTCATCGGGAACCTGCGCGGATTCCATGTGCCCTGTCCAGAAATTGAAGCATCGCTCTCTTGTGGGGGAGAAAAACAATGAATCCCCTACTTTAAAGGAGAAGAAACGACGCATGACCTCACTTGAGAGTAAGGTTTCAACGCATCGTTGACTTTTACGATGCACGCTCGCCTGTGTGGCTTTATTTCTGACACAAACCAGGTAAAAACAACATTTCCATTGTTTTCCATGCAGTAAGATTCTACTATTTTGAACATTTCTAACTTTACTTGTGTATGTTGGGTTTTTGTGGTTTTGGTCTTGTTTGATTTAGATAAATATTGCCCATTTTTAGGGTCGAGCCTGCGTCGCATGCGCTTGCGCATGCGTTCGCTAAGCGAGAAGCTTTAGGTATTAAAAAAGGGCTCGGAGCCCCATCGACGTCACGTCAGTGTCTTTCATTGGCAAGTTGGCTTGCCTGTTAGAATCTGCTTCCTTTGATTAGTGGAAGGCACGCATATGTCATGCCTTTTCCGGTGGTTAGCCCTCCTCGAGTGCAGCGACCAAGTACAGAAAACATGCGAGGCTCGCTGTTTCCTTCAGGTTTGTGGACTACTTTTTCTATATTTTTGCAGAGCGATTTCACTGGGCAAAAGTCGAGCGCACCTTGTAACACAGTTAATTGCACTTTTGCTGGTTATGTTTATAATTGCACTTTTGCTGATAGGTATTATTACGTGTGAACTGTAGCAGCACGATCGTGCTGTTTTTTTCTTTTAGTGCAAGAAAAATCCGGTTGGGAGTTTACAACTGTGAATAGCTGTAACTCTGACAAATGCGAGACCCTAGTGCATTGCAAATGCTTGTTCTAAAATGGTGTGGTGCCTATTTTGTAGTGTTTTCACTGTATTACTGTGTGTGCTTTGGTACAAATACTTTACACATTGCCTTTGAGGTAAACCTGACTGCTTGTGCCAAGCCAACAAAGGAGTGAGCAGGGGTTATCCTAAGTGTGTATCTCCATTGACCCGACTGGAGTGAGGGTCCCTGCTTGGACAGAGTGCAAACTGACTGCCAACCAGAGATCCCATTTATATCAACCAGTATATTCATTCTGCAAAATAGAAGAAATTGAAGATTCCATTGGAAAGTTAGTCCTTACTTTTCCTCAAGCGTCCACTGAGTCATTCATTCTTATACTACAATTTCTCACCATTTCCATTCCCTCATAGTCATACCTTAAAGATCCAATCTCAGACTCATTTACAGAGTTAAAATCTGGATGCTCCCAGCAAGCAGGATACCTTCCTTTTTCTCCAGTGAGCAAAAAAGATATCTCAACCATCATCACAGTTCCACCAATAGAGGAAAATGTTTGCCACCAACACTCCATTTTTCTCTTCACTTCCACAGTTCCTATGTAACACAGCACAACTCGTGCCATGCTTTTCCATGACTCCTTCGCCCGGTCTTCCTTAGTATATCAACAACTCTCCTGAGTGCAGAGAAGCTATTTTGACCTTTCACACCACTCTTTGCATGCACATATTGACCTTTCTTAATATATCTAACCCCTTTGTCACATACATTAAATGAATTTTGTACTTCTCTTGCAATTTCTTTATGCAATGCCTGTCCATGGTGATAGACACTGCCATGGAAAGGCTAGCTGTAAGGGGGACTCGGGGTGCCCCTGGGGGCCCCTGCACTGACCATGCACTTGGCATGGGCAGTGTAGAGGCCCCCAGGCACAGCCCCATCGCGCATTTCTGAAATGCGCGACAGTTGCTGCTGCACCTGCTGCACATCAACATTGCCGCCGGCTCTATTATGAGCCAGCTGCAATGTTGATGTCATAATAGGGAGCCACTGATACCTCCAGCACTGGCAGTATGGTGGCGCCCGCGGCTTCGGTGGTCTTCTAGTAAGACTCCCGAAGTCATGATGAGGGCCTTTGTTCCGAGTCGGTGCGAATGGATAACCACAGTTGCACATTTTTCTTTTTTTTTGGTGCTATCCACATTGAATTCTCAAAACTTGCAAATCTCCAGTTCTATTAATTGGATTTTTGTTATTTTGGTCCTGTTTCATTTACTAAAAATTACTTTAGTTTTCTAAACTGGTGTGGGTTCCTTTTGTGATGTGTTTTCAGTGTGGCACTGTTTGAAGTGTTGCACAAATACTTTACACATTACCCCTAAGTTAAGCCTGACTGCTCTTTGCCAAGGTATCCAAGGGTTGAGCACTAGTTAATTTAGTGGCTTTTGTTCACTCTGACAAATATTGTGGTTGTTGCCGGAGTCCGGTTTCCACCCCCTCAACTAATAACCATTCGTATTCAGTGGTGGGATACAGTACTTGTGTTTGTGCAGTGCCACTCGGTAATTTTGTGCACAGCTAAAATCCCATATAAATAATCTGACATCAGATTAAATTTCATTTTAAATTCTTCCTGATTTGTCATATGTTTCCCTTTTTCAAATCTGAGGGAAGTGGGCTAACCTCGTGGGAAGGGGGCCACAGGCATGCACTTTCAAAAATCTCTCAGAGCCCATGAGTTGGTCTGCTGGATGCAAGCTGCCACCAGAGAGTAGAAACACAATGACTGAGGAGGATGAAGTGGATGTGTGGTAGACCAGACATTTCTTAGTGTGGTATTCCCCCAAAGCTTTTGTCTTCACTTCTGAATTAATGTTTATTGACATGATGACACTGTACTTTACTACTGCTAACCAGTGCCAAAAGGTTCTCTCCCTAAAACATAGTAAAATTGGCATACACCTGATTGGCACATTTAATTTACATAGAAGTACATGGTAATGCATGGCCTGTAAATTAAATGCTGCTAGTGGGCCTGGGGAACTCATTGTGTCACCCTCCAAGTAATCCTCTAAAACATGTCAAGCCTGCCATCGCAGCCTATCGTGCACTTTTTTGTTATTTTGAACTTGCAAAGTAAACCTTTTGCCAAGCCATGGCCTTCCATTTTTAATATTTGTAAGTCACCTCTAATGTAGGACCTAAAAGCCCATAGGGCAAGGTGAATTGTATTTTAAAAGTAGGACATGTGGGTTTGAGTTTTACATGTCCTGCTATCCAAAAACTCCTAGATTTGTTTGTACTCCTGTAAGACCTATCTCTCCCAGTTGATAGCATTGCATAGGCTTATTACATTTAATAAGTGCTAACTTGCGATTGAGAGCACATAGGGATCGCATGTTTAGACTCAAATTGTAATTTTAGAATCCTCTTTAATAGTAAAGTTGGATTTTGAGTCACAATTCTGAAAATGTCACTTTTGGAAAGGTGGAATGTCCTTGTCCTAACCATTTGTGCTTTCTGCCAGTATGCTGGGTCACATGACTGTGAATTTCTCTGCTGTTGGGGTTTGTGTATTCCTTTCAGACAGTGACACAAAGGGGATTAGGTGTAGACAGAATGGGCCATCCTGCCAGAATGGCTGTGGAGCTGTGCCTTGCCCCACTTACAGTTCAAAAGGTTTGCTTCCAGCAGGTACAAAGGAACCTGACACTAATCGTTTGTCAACCCAGATGTCATGGAGCCTTGACAGGGGAAGATAAGAACTTTCCAGAACCAGATGTGGGGACAGAATAGGGAATCCCCACCTGGCAACATTTATAAATATTGGACCTCTAGAGCCACTCTTCAGTGCACACGTTGACCTGTGGACATTACAGTCCAGAGGACTGTCCTGCTGCTTGAGGACTGCCTCAGGCTAACCTGAGTGGCTCCAACGGCCAACAGGCTAACCTGTCTGAGCTACTGGGACCCAAGAAGTTCCAGAGGCTTCCCTGCAGTTGCCCAGCTGAACGTCTGCACTGGACCTTCCTGAGCCCTGCTGCTCTCTGCTGAAGTGATGTCTTGATCCCCAAGAGGTTTGCCCCAGCTCCAGGAACCTTGACTGGCATCAGTGAGACAACATCTTGGCAGGAAGCAGTACAATCTACTTAGATGTAGCATGACACAATCTAATGCAGAACATCCCATTGCAGCACCCTCCAGCTTCTGATCAATGGATTCAAAGGAACAGATGCAGTGCAATGCAGCTTGACTTTGCATTGTTGGGTTCAGGATTTTTCTTATGTTCCTTTTCACTTCGTGACTGTGTGCTGCAGACATACTTTACACTTTGCCTCTAAGGTAACTCTCGCTGCTTTGGTGCCAAGCTACCAGGAGGTTAAGTACAGGTTAATGAAGTGACTTTTATGGTTCATCCTGACACGTATCGTGGTTGTTGCCTGAGTGGGACTTTCACTTCCATCAACCAACAACCCGATTTCATACAGAAATGATAAGGGTCAGTGGATTTCCACAATTCCGTGGCAGCATAGTTTTATAGCACAATTATGGATTCACCACATAATGTGCCTTATAAATTGTAAATTTAATTGAAAGGGGTTTTCTAATTCAAACAGCTGGAACTAATACTCTCAGAGAATGTACCTGTGAGAAAACAGGGCTGATTGCAGAGGCCCCCTAACTTTTTGCCCCCATTTTCCACTTTATGCTGGTGGTTTCCTGACTCTGATGGTGCCCTGGGTACTGCTAACCAGTCCCAGGGCCTGTGCTCTGTGTAAAATGGATATGCAAATTAGGCTAATTATAATTGGCTAAGTTAACCTACCTATAAGTCCCTAGTATATGGTAGGGCATGTAGGTTTAGGGACCACAGCATAGGTGGTGCACACCTAGGTGCACTGCTGAGGTGCCCAGTGTCATTTTAAAGGCAGGCCTGCCTTGCTGGCTGCTTTTAAATTAAAGTTATATGCAAATTCGACTTTGGAATTAAAAGTACTTCCAAAGTCTTAAACTACCTTATTTTTACATATAAGTCACCCCTAAGGTGTGCCCTATGTGCCCCTAGGGCTGGGTGCCATGTAACTATAAGCAGGGACTTTATAAAAATAGATTTATAAACCCTGGTGAGGTAAAAACAGCCAAATTCGTTTTTCCCTCATTGAAGTAAATGGCCTTCATAGGCTAGAATGGGGAGACTTTATTTTAAATTTTAAAGTCTCCTTAAATGTTGCATACCAAGAATTTGGTATCAAATTAATTGTTGTAATAAATCCCACAACTTCCAGTTGTTGGATTTAATATAACTTGTTCAGGTAAAGAGTTATAGACTTTACCTAAAAAGTTGCCAATTTCAGTCCTGCATTGTTTTTGCTGCTGTGCTCTGATTGGCCAGCCTGCAGCAGCTTTGCAGAGCTGCCTTGATGAGGTGTGAAGTGGCCTGGCTTCACACAAAGGAATGTGCTTGTGGGAGAGAATCTCCCCTCAGCAGATGGTGAGGCAGGAAGGGGGAGGGCTGCCAAACTGGTCTTCAAAGGCAGAGAAGGACATTTGGAGCAACCAGCAATACCCCCACATCCTGCAACCCCAGACAGCTAGGTGCCCCCTTGATTAGATTAGGAGAGGGCAGGAGAGGGGTGTGTTTATGATTTTTAGCCACACCAGTGGGTGGGCTCAGCCAGATGTAACCTCCAAAAATCAGATTCAGCCATGTTGGATTTTTAGAGAATGTTGCCCACTGGGATGGATTTTTGCCACACTTCCCAGGAAGTGGTCATCACAGGGGGACGACCCTGTACCTGATTGGAGAACCAGGACCCCCCTGCTTTTCACCCAGGAGCAAGGATAAAACTGGCAGACCTGCACCCACACCTCAGATCCCCTCCAGAATTCAACAAGAAAAGAACTAAAGAAGAAGGACTGCCCTGCTGGACCCCTGGCCTGCACCTGAAACCTGCACTCAGAAGGACTGCACCAGCTGCACACTTGGGCTTCACCACAAGAAGGACTTTGCCTGGCTTCAACTGGTTCAAGGAGGGACTCCCTGTTTGCTACAGGTGAAAAATTGCTAACCAGAGTCCCCTGCACCAACTCCTGAAAAGTGACCAGCTGACCACTGTCCAGTGGCCAAAAAGGAGTTTGCGCCAGGTGCATTCTGGGAGTTGAAGTCCGCACCCCCCAAGGACCATCACAGAACTTCTGGACCCTTGGGGTGAGCTGTGGACCCCAAAAGAACCTTAAAAGGACATCTGGGTGAAGCCCCAGAAGTTTGGAGAAGATTTGAGAATTTTTGAAAAAAAGCTCCAGAGAGGGACCGACCCGCCGCGGAAATTCTAGCCGGCTTGCCTCAACCGCGACCCTGCCTGATTTGGTGGTTCGTCCCAGTAAAGAAAAATCTCCGAAAAAGAGACTAAGTCCGAAGGTAAAAAGTTGACCGGGACCTCCCAGCCATCGTATCCGAGAAGGGCTCCACGGACGTCGGATCAAGATCCAGGTTTACCCCGGTCGAAGGATTTTCACCTCGAAAAAACAACTAAGTCCGAAGGTAAAAATCTCCACCGAGGAAACCCACATCGCGTATCCGGACAAGGGCTCCAGGAGGTCGGATTCAACTGGCAGGTTCGTCCCGGTGAAGAAAATCTTCAAAATAAAGACTAAGTCAGAAGGTAACTTTTTGACCGAGGCCTCCCGCGACCTGTAGCCGAGCAGGGCTCCATCGCGGTCGGCCTGAAAGTTTGACTTTGCCCCGGTCCTGGTGCAACCAGATGACCCGATTGGCGCTTTTTTGTTTCTAAGCGCTAGAAAAGTAATAATTTTTTAAAAATTCATATCTCCGGTTCCCTTTATCCGATTTTATTCGTTTTTGTGTCATTTTAAAGATAAAAATATAAACTATTTTCATAAATTGGTTTTGGATTTTTAAACTGTTTCCTGTGTTTTATTTAATTACTGTTTTGTGATATTTGAATGCTTTACACACTGTCTCCTAAGTTAAGCCTTGACGCTATTTGCCAAGCTACCAAGGGTTGAGCTGGGATTAATTTACTGAGACCTAACTGTACCTAGGTGGAGGTTAGTGGCTTGTTGCTAGGTGTAGGTACCTACCTGCCCTTACCAATAACCCATTTTCCAACAGTACCACATAATTATCAGTTTTGCTTCATAATTTAGAAAACCTTTCCACATAATTTGATCCTCCATGCTCCATAGCCCTTGCAATGTTAAGGTTCTCAAGAGTGGCTTGGGAACGATCATTATAATGAAGAGCTTTGTATTTCACAGGTGAATGTGAAATATTGTCCACATTTCATGGTTCCTTTTGCCCTTTCATATATTTATATATATATATATATATATATATATATATATATATATACACACACACACATACACACATTTATAAAAGGGCAAAAGGAATATAAATATAAATATATACATATACACACAAACACAAGGCATATATATATATATATATATATATATATATATATACACATACACGCGCACACACAGACTATTCACAGTTTGCGATGCCTCAAGGCCCCTGCAGGATACTGTATTGCTCCTGCATGCAGGGAGCTGCTGGTAATGCAGCTTCCTGCATGCAGGAGCAATACTTTCATCTCTTTTCTTCTCCAGGCATGGAAAAAGATGAAAACTCCACTTCCAGCAAGCAGGAGAATTTTGACAGCTCCCCCTTGCTGGAAGCAGAGTTGGTGTTTGCTTTTGCTTGCCAAGAGCTGTCACAACTCTCACCAAGCAAAAAGCAAACAACTCTCTCCTGAGCGTGGGCATGTTAGAAGATAGAAGGAGCTGGCCCTGTGGGGGTAGGTGAGGGACAGTCCCAAGGGCCATTGATGGCTCCGGGGGGGGGTACAGCCCTCCTCCTTTCTTTTCCATGGGCCGGCCCTGGGGAAGTCATGGACCCCAGGGCTGTATATGACCCAAGAGTGAGGGCCCTCTTTTAAAAATAGGAATTGGCCCCAGGGAGGTGGTAGTTCCTGGGTCCCAGGAGGTCTGTGTGGACCCTATATAATTTTTTATACGTAGCCCCAGGGAGCTGGTGGTCCCCAGGGGTGAAGTCCATGCAGCCTTCCCTGTAGATTTGTTATATGCAGCACTGGGGAGGTGGTGGTCCCCTGGCCTTGTAGGAGCCTCAGGAGGGGGTCCCTTTTTGCCCCCGTTCTATTTTTGTTCCCCTTGGGACCTGGCCCACTCAGGTGCTAAATTAATAACAAGTACAGGAGTCTGCCCTTATTTTTCTTACATTTGCAGCAAAATGTGTGGATCCAACATGGATTTTGTTGAAAATTGTAATACACTTATTTTTTTGCCCTGACAAAGTCCCAGAGGAACCACAGCACCAAGAAAAGCAGGTTAGGGTATTCCTACCCCGCCCCCCCTTTCTTTTTTTGCATTGTTTTAGGTTGAAGTGTTGGCAGCCAATCATAAATGAGCAAGAGTACTGTTGGATCCGCATAGGATTCGTGTCCCTAGATATGAATATTTCATTTCCTTCAACCCCTTCTGTGCCGATCACGTAATGGTTTACGTCCACCAGCACAGTGCTCCGGTGCTGAGGATGTAACCATTACATCCTCGGCACTGAGCTCTTAGGGAGCGCTAGCTCTCTCTCTGTGGGCTTCCCCCCTACCCCCACAAGGCAGGGATAGAAGGGGAAGCCCTTCCCCTTTCACCCCCAACTCCCCCGGTGACATCTGATGACCTCAGCGTGCATTCGAGTGCTGACCTCTTCAGAGCCCACTTCCCCATCAGCTTCCAGCGTGATCGGGAAATAAATGCTGGAGGTTTCAAAGGGAAGGAAAGGAATTTCCTTCCCTTTGAAGTCTCTCAGAGCATTTCAGAAGCCTGATCCTAAAACGATCGGCTTCTGAAATGCCCACTAGACAACAGGGATTTATTTTTAAAAGAAATTGGCATAAGGGGAGCGACCCCTTGGGCAAGGGTCGCTCCACAGTGGGGCAATTTTTTTCAAGGCCTTTTCTGCCCCCCCTGGGGGCAGATCAGCCTATTGTTATTAGGCTCTATCTGCCCCCAAGGGGGGCAGAAACCACTAGACACCAGGGAGTTTTTTTTATGGCAAATTCACAGAAGGGGAGCAATCCCTTAGGTAAGGGTCGCTTCCTGCGGGGGGGGCAAATTTATTTTAGGCCATTTCTGCCATCCCTGGGGGCAGATCGGCCTATTGTTATTAGGCCAATCTGCCCCCGGGGGGGACAGAAACATCTAGGTGCCAGGGATTAATTTTTTTAAAAAAATTTTTTTTAGAGGTGGGGAGCGACCCCTTAGGCAAGGGTCGCTTCCCTGGGGGGGCAAATTGTATTTAGACCATTTCTGCCCCCCTTGGGGGCAGATTGGCTGATTTTTGTTAGGCCAATCTGCCCCCGAGGGGGGCAGAAACCACTAGGCACTGGGGACTTTTTTTTTGCACCAATTTCACGCAAGGGGAGCGACCCCTTAGGCAAGGGTCGCTCCCCGGGGGGGGCAAATTTATTTTAGGCCATTTCTGCCCGCCTTGGGTGCAGATCGACCTATTGTTATTAGGCTGATCTGCCCCCGGGGGAGGCAGAAACCTCTAGGTGCCAGGGATAAAAATGTTTTGTTTATTTTTGTTTTTGTTTTTTAGAGGTGGCGAGCGACCCCTTAGGCAAGGGTCGCTCCCCTGGGGGGCAAATTTATTTTTGGCCACTTTTGCTTCCCTTCGGGGCAGATCGGCGTATTTCTATTAGGCCGATCTGCCCCCGAGTGAGCAGAAACCACTTAGGCACCAGGGATTGGTCTGTGTGTATGTGTGTGTTTTCTTTAGGGGGCAGCCCCTTGGGTAAGGGTCGCTCCCCATGGGGGCACTTTACTGTTGGCCATATCTGCCCCCCTGAGGGGCAGATTGGCCTATTATTGGAAGGCCCACCTGTCCCCAAGGGGGGGGGGTCAGAAAGCCCACCAGAGACCAGGGAAGTTTTTTTTTCTCCAAAATAAGAGGGTGGGGGTATGGACATACCCCCACCCCAAATAAATGGGGCCAAAGTTGTTCTGCCCACCAGTGGGCAGATGGGGCAATTACCCCTGATCCACACCCCGGGGGGGGCAGAAAGTCTACTAGATGCCTGGGAATTAAAAAAAAATAGTGGGTGGTGGCTACCAACAAGTACGGGCCTGGTTATACCCCCACCCCAAATGAAGGGGTTAACAGTCTTTCAGCTCTCCCCCGCACTCTAAAACATCTTATCCCACAGCAAGCAAGAAGACATTTGATTATTTTGGGTTTTGGTTTTACATTTGGGCCATGAGAACTTGGCTAACTCTCAAAATCGTCCCACTTGGAATGGTGAGGGCTGCACTTTATGGACTTTGGAATCTGCCATGTAGATAAATCCACAAGACCTAAACACATCTGAAAACTAGACATCTGGGTGAGTCCAGGGTGGTGTGTTTCACATGCGTCCTGCACCATTTTCTTACCACAATGTCCTGCAAACCTCCAACTTTGCTGGAAATCACACATTTTTCCCACGTTTTTGTGATGGAACCTTCCGGAGTCTGCAGGAATCCACAAAATTCCTGCCATCCAGCATTGTCTCATCTATACCAATACATATTCTGCTGCACTTGTCAGCCTAAACTTTTTTTTTTTTAAACTGCCCTTTTGGACCCGCTTTGGTTCCCCCTCAATTTCTACATGTTTTTGGCTCTTCCCTGTCACAAGCACTTGGCCCACTTACAAAAATGAGGTATCATTTTTACCGGGAGTCTGAGGGAAACGTTGGGTGGTATGAAATTTGTCCCGGTGCGGTGATCCCAGACAGAAATGTGGGAAAAATTTGATTTTGTAGCTAAATTTGACGTTTGCCGAGGTTTGCTGAGGATTCTGGGTAAGAAAACATTGGGGGATCCACCCAAGCCACACCTCCCTGGATTCCCTCGGGTGTCTAGTTTTCAGAAATGTCTGGGTTTGGTAGGTTTCCCTAGATGACTGCTGAGCCCAGGACCAAAAACGCAGGTGCCCCCGCAAAAACAGGTAGTTTTGTATTTGATAATTTTGATGTATCCAGATAGTGTTTTGGGGCATTTCCTTTCGCAGGCAGTAGGCCTACCCACAAAAGTGAGGTACAATTTTTATTGGGAGACTTGGGGGAATGCTGGGTGGAAGGAAATTAGTGGCTTCTCTCCGATTGCAGAACTTTCTGTCACCGAAAGGAGAGGAAAAAGTGTTTTTTTGGCCCAAGTTTGAGGTTTTGAAAGGATTCTGGGTAACAGAACCTGGTCAGTGCCCCGCAAATCATCCCATCTAGGATTCCCCTAGGTGTCTAGTTTTCAAAACTGCACAGGTTTGCTAGGTTTCCCTAGGTGCCGGCTGAGCTAGAGGCCAAAATCCACAGCTAGGCACTTTGCAAAAAACAGCTCTGTTTTCTTTGTGAAAATGTGATGTGTCCATGTTGTGTTTTGGGGCATTTCCTGTAGCGGGCGCTAGGCCTAACCCCACAAGTGAGGTACCATTTTTATTGGGAGACATGGGGGAATGCTGGGTAGATGGAAATCTGTGGCTTCTCTCTGATTCCAGAATTTTCTGTCACCGAAATGAGAGGAAAAAGTGTTTTTTTGGCCACGTTTTGAGGCTTGCAAAGGATTCTGGGTAACAGAACCTGGTCAGAGCCCCACAATCACCCCATCTTGGATTCCCCTAGGTGTCTAGTTTTCAAAACTGTGCAGGTTTGCTAGGTTTCCCTAGGTGCCCGCTGAGCTAGAGGCCGAAATCCACAGCTAGGCACTTTGCAAAAAACAGCTCTGTTTTCTTTGTGAAAATTTGATGTGTCTACGTTGTGTTTAGGGTCATTTCACGGCGCTAGGCCTACCCACGCAAGTGAGGTACCATTTTTATCGGGAGACTTGGGGGAATACAGAATAGTAAAACAAGTGTTATTGCCCCTTGTCTTTCTCTACATTTTTTCCTTCCAAATGTAAAACAGTGTGTAAAAAAGACGTCTATTTGAGAAATGCCCTGTAATTCACATGCTAGTATGGGCACCCCGGAATTCAGAGATTTGCCAATAACCACTGCTTCCCAACACCTTATCTTGTGGCCATTTTGGAAATACAGAGGTTTTCTTGATACCTATTTTTCACTTTTTATATTTCAGCAAAAGGATTGCTGTTTACCCGGTATAGAATGAAAACCCATTGCAAGGTGCAGCTCATTTATTAGCTCTGGGTACCTAGGGTTCTTGATGAACCTACAAGCCATTTATATCCCCGCAACCAGAAGAGTCCAGCTGACGTAACAGTATATTGCTTTCAAAAATCTGACATCACAGGAGAAAGTCACAGAGTAAAACGTGGAGCAAAATGGCTGTTTTCTTCCCCTCAATTTCAATATTCTTTTATTTCAGCTGTTATTTTCTGTAGGAAACACTTGTAGGATTTACACAAATGACCCCTTGCTGAATTCAGAATTTTGTCTACGTTTCATAAATGTTTAGCTTTCTGGGATCCAGCATTGGTTTCTTACCCATTTCTATCACTAACTGGAAGGAGGCTGAAAGCACCAAAAAATAGTAAAAATGGGATATGTCCCAGTAAAATGTCAATTCAAGTCTGCCTGTTCCAGAAAGTTGGTAAGATGGTATTTTTACCACCACAAACCATTTGTTGACGCCATTTTCAGGGGAAATCCACAAGCCTTCTTCTGCAGCCCTTTTTTCAATTTGTTTTTTAAAAAAAATGAAATTTTCACTGTATTTTGGCTAATTTCTTGGTCTCCTTCAGGGGAACCCACAAAGTCTGCATACCTCTAGAATCCCTAGGATGTTGGAAAAAAGGGACGCAAATTTGGCATGGGTAGCTTATGTGGAGAATAAGTTATGAGGGCCTAAGCACAAACTGCCCCAAATAGCCAAAAAAGGCTCGGCACAGGAGAGGAAAAGCCCTGGCAGCGAAGGGGTTAAAATCTCTCAAAATTACAAAAAGCACCCTTTCTGGAGCAAGAGCTAGCTTTCTTCCGAATTTGGTGTACTTTCGTTCAGCAGTTTTGTCTGTAGTTGTGTTCAAATTCCCTATGGGAAAATGTGTGGGGAAAGTGTGTTTCGGGACCCCTCCCCTTTTTTTCAGCCCCCGCTTTACAGATCATCCCAGAGACAAGTTTAAAGGGCTACTCAAGCGGCTGGCACAATCCGTGCTGCAGGCCCACTAGTAGGATTTATTTTACGAACCCTAGTTACATGGGCTGCCACTTTACTAGGGAATTATAAGTACATTTATATTGCTAATAGGGTGCAAGCCATTTTTGCCATGTTTCAAAGCGAGAGCACAAATACTTTATCACTGGTTAGCAGTAGTAAAGTGCACAGAGTCTTAAAGTCAGAAAAAAACGAAGTCAGCAAAATTGGAGGATTGAATGCAAAAAGATAAAGGACAACTCCACCAAGGGGCTAGGTATAGCATGCACTTATGAATAAAAACAGGAAGAACATGAACAATGAAACATTAGTCATGATGTTGTCCAGTCTTGATGCCAGCTTCTTGGATTTTTTTTTATAATGCCAATGACCTCTCAAACTTCTTAAAACACTGCCCCTACAAATGCAGGCATGTGTGCCTCACTTTCTCTGCAAAAACTGAAATCTATGCCTGTACATAGACGAGGCAACCTATGATTCTCATCACAACTAAAAAACCTTGAATTTACTGGCTGGAGAGCTGAGAGCTTCTAGAGACTGCAACGTACCCAGTAAACCTGCCTACTTGGAGGCTATTGCATTGAATACAAATAAATTAAAGTAATTGGAAAGTGTCTTCAAGAGGCAGTGACTTCCTGTACAAAGGAACTCCTCTCAAAACAAACATGAGCAGGAGTAGCTCCCAGCAGCTAAGAGTATTCAGCTACTGAAGGAGGTGTTTCCAAAACATAGATTATTTGCTAAAACTCTTAAGAAAGTTGAAACTACTCCCAAATAGGATGGCACCCCAAAGGTGTATAGGTTTATATTTAGTACAACATCATTGAACATGACCCCAATACTAGGCTTAACAGGATACTTAAATGTGGAAGTCACCTGATGAGTAAACACTCAATACAAGATTACAAAGTGTAAAAACATGAAACAATCCAACATGTAAAACACACAGATGTCCCTTTTGCAAACTAAAAATGGCTAATTATTTAGAATGGGAATTTATTATATATAAAAAGGTCCCTGCATTTGATAATGTTACATGAACACACTGAGCCAGATTTACTAAGCCCCTGTTTAAGTGAGATTTGCTAAGGCACACAAAGCCACCTTGTGTGGCTCTGCATGGCTTAGTAAATCCAGAGTAACTGAAGCTAGCTCAGATCACAGCCTTGCTTTACTCTGTATTGGAAAGGCATTCCATGGGTGGAGCAAGGATATTCCAATGCATCCACTCTTTGAGTTTCACACAACCCCAGATTTACTAAGGGTAGTAAACCTGAGATTGCACCAAAAGGGTATGCCTCCCCAACAAAGGCATGAGGAGGAGAAATAGCTTATTTTCGCCTCAGTATTTCTGTTTATATGTGTGCTGCTTTCTGCAGCACAAGTAGAAAGGGAAAAATGCCTCAAAGGATATTTTTTTGTGTTCAGGAAGGTGCCCTTTTGCGCACAAAAACAATCCTGCCTGTAATGCAGATACCCTTGCACCAAGGCTCAAGGGTACCTGAGTGGGTGCTAGGAAGCACTCAGAGTATTAGCTCAGGGAGAGAACGCAAATGCATGATATCTTAATAGATATGTGCATTCCTGCTCTCTCCAAGTCATGCAGGTCAGTGCAGCAAGTTGTCATACTGCTTTGTCTGAAAGACAGCAGCGGCAGGAGACCACAGATCAAAATTCTTCCGGGCAGCGCGTCTACTCCACAGGTGAGTTCACATCTTACAGCCAAATTTCTTCGTCTTTTATACCTTAAAGTAACTCAAGAGGAAGATTCTTAGTAACTCCCCTCCCTTCTGTTATGGAATTCAAACAATGGCACTAGTTGGTCTGTGTCAAAAACATACAAAAGAATTGGCCAGGCCGAGACATAGCTGTACCTTTCTCTGATGGAAACTTTCTCAGCCTTGTATTCTACTATAGCAGCCACATCCCCCATAATATGTTCCAGCACGGTGTGACCCTGCTCTGGTGAGAAGAGCGAAAACACATTCAGTGTGGAAAACAAGCTGTGTGGAAAAACACCTGCACAGTAGCAGGGTACAAAATGGAATCACTCGCACAAAATGGAGTTGATTTGTCAAAATACGGCTAACTTTAAATAGCATCCCACTGGTCTTTCCAAACATGCTGGGGAGAGCAAATCCAAATGTGAGCAACATTCTGTGGCAAATACATCCCATTAGGCCAAACGGGCAGATGGAAATCACTTTGTTAAGCTGCATTTCCTTCTATTCTTGGAACACTGCTGGTTTGAGGATGCAGCTTGACACTGTAAAATATATTGAGGAAATTGACATGCTTTTAAGTAAAAAAATGTTGGCTATTAGAAAATGAGTGCATTGATGCTTAGTACACTGACACATCAGAATTTATAGCAATATATAATTTCTTAAAATTGCCTAATCAAATTCTTATTTCAGCATTATGGGAATTGGCAATTATAAGTTTCAGTCCATTTTGAAATGCCTTTTGAAGTGACCGTTAGCTAAATCAAATTACAGTGATTACAACTTTTACCACTTGTGCGAAAACATCTGGAATACGCAGGAACCAACCCAGCATTAACTTATTTGTGCCGAAAAAAATGCTGTGCCACTCGTGCGTTGGGGCCTGGTGCCAGCTATATGAACAGATCCAACCAAGGTCAATAGAGATCCCCACAAAGTGCTCCCATTGTCCTTGGTTTGATCTATTCCTGTCACTGGTACTTGACCACCACACAAGTGGCTCCGCTTTTTTATCAGTACAAATGGGGCAATTCTGCGTGGTAAGAATCTTGTGGATTCCTGTGGATTCCGGAAGTTTCCATCTTAGAAATGGAAGGAAAATGTGTGATTTCAGGCAAAGCTTGCATTTTATAGGGCATTGTGGGTAAAGAAACCTCATGGGATCCATGCAAGTTACCTCATCTTGGATTCCCCTAGGTACCTATGCCCATGTTTATACTTTGTGCCCCAAAACTGCGCTAATGCTGTTTTGTGGCAAAACGTTTAGCACCGGCTTGCTCATTTCGCAATGCGAGCCGGGCGCCATATTTACAGAATGGTGCAAGCTGGCGCTAAGCTTGGGCTAATGTCTTAAAAACAAACGCTAGCCGGGTGGGGTTGGCGGTAGGGAAGGAGGGGGCTTTGTGTCAGAAAATGACACTATCCTAGTTAGAGGCAAAAAATGCCTCTACCAGCCTAGCACCATTTCCTGGCTCACAACCACCAAAACATGACTCCGGTCTTAGGAAAGACAGGAGTCATGCCCACCACCCCAATGACCAGGACAGGGGACAGGTGTCCCCTGGCCATGGCCATTGTACTCTGTGCCATGCAGGGGGCCCCCAGTTAGAGCCCTGATGGCAAAAGAAATATAGAAAAAAAAACTCACCTGGACTTACCTGAGATGGGGTCCCCCATCCTCAGGTGTCCCTCTGGTGGGGGTGTTCCTGGGGCTTTGGGAGGGCACCTGTGGACCTATTCCATTGAGTTTAATCATGGAAATGGGTCCACAGGTCCCCTAACGCCTGGTCTTACCCAAGCGTTAAATAATGGCACTAAGCAAGCTTAGCACCATTATTTAACCCCTCCTCCCACCCTTGCATCATTTTAGCACAGGGGATAAACATAGGGCTATGGGGATAGCACCATTTTTTGGATTGGAATGCCTACCTTGCATCTCATTAATGCAAGATAGGTAGGTTCATTCATCCAAAAAATGGTGCAAACTCCTATATTTTGATGTTAGACATGTCTAACATCAAAAAATAAAAGTGGAGATAGGTTTGCGCTGAATTTGCGTCACAAATGCGGTGCAAAAAAAGTATAACTATGGGCCCTAGTTTTAAAAAATTTACAGGTTTGCTAGGTTTCTCTCTGTGCTAGCTGAACTAAGGCCCAAAAACCACAGCTATCCACTTTGTGAAAAATGGGTTAGTTTTGCGTAGAAAAATCTGATGTATTCATGCTGTGCTTTGGACTATTTCCTGATGTGGCCAGTTGGCCTATCCACACAAGTGAGGTACCATTTTTATCAGAAGACTTAGGGGAATGCTGGGTGGAAGAACATTTGTAGCTCCCTTCAGATTCCATAACTTCCCTTCAGAGAAATGTGAGGGAAATGTGTCTTTTTAGTCAAAGTTTGATCTTTGCAGGGGATTCTAGGTAACACCACCTAGTGCGAGGGATGCAAGTCACCCCATCCTGGATTCCCCTAGGTATCTAGTTTACAAAAATGTACAGCCATGCTAGGTTTCTCTAGGTGCCAGCTGATCTAGGCCCCAAAAAAACACAGCTACAGACTTTATAAATAACAGACCTATTTTGCATGAAAAATATAACGCATGTTGCATTTTGGGCATTTTCCTGTCATGGGAACTAGCCGTACACACACAAAAGAGATGTACTATCTTTATCAAAAGACGTAGGAGAACGCTGGGTGAAAGGAAGTTTGTGGCTCCCCACGGATTCCATAACTTTCAATCACAGAAATGTGAGGAAAATGTGTTTTTTTAGTCAAAGTTTGAGGTATGCAAAGGATTCTGGGTAACACCGCCTGGTAATAGCCATGCAAGTCACCCCATCCCAGATTCTTCTATGTGTCCAGTTGTGAAAAATGTACAGGTCTGCTAGGTTTCCCTAGATGCTGGCTGAGCTAGGGCCCAGAAACCACAGCTATCCACTTTGCATAAAACAGGTCAGTTTTCCTTAAGAAAATTAATGTATACATTTTGCTTTTTGGGCCGTTTCCTGTTGCGGCCACTTGGCCTACCTACACAAATGATAAACCTTTTTTATCAGAATACCTAGGGGAATGCCTGTGGAAGGAATTTTGTGTTTTCTAGTCAAAGTTTGCTGTTTCAAGTGATTCTGGGTAACACAACCTGGTGAGAGCCATGCAAGACACTGCATCCTGGATTGCCCTAGGTGTCTAGTTAAAAATGTACAGGTTTGCTAGTTTTCCTTTAGAAAGCTGGCTTTTTATATAGCATTCCAAAAAAGACGTATGTTGTGTAAAAAGTCCAGGTATCCCCTTAAAAGTGGACTCGGCTTTCTTTAAAAATCTCAGGTGCTCCCTTTGTGGTAGGGTGGTTGAGCAGCTTAGGCTAATCAAAGGGGAGTGTTAGATATTTGCTGCATACACAGTCAATAAATCAAACACATGCACACCCAATAAGGAGATCCACACCAATTCAGAAATATAACTTGTATTTTTATATATTTTTAACACCAAGAACTTCATTATTGGGTAAGCACTTTTTAAGTTAGCAGTTTTTAAGTATACAGCAAATACACTTGCATTGACTTAATGCAGTAATGTTATCATATAGAAAAAGAAGCATATACTGCATACTGGTACTTGGCAATTAATTACAGGACTGTTCTTCTGGAGTTAAGGTAAGTTTGGGGCTAGGTCCAAGCACCACAAACAGGTCACCTTTGGCGACTCTGGAGCATCTGGGTGCAGAGGTGCTTTTCAGCATAGGATGCTCTAGTTTTATCCTATAAGGAAGAAACACATACTGCATATGGGCAACAATTTACAGGACTGTACCTCTGGAGTTAAAGTAAGTATGTAACACGGTCCAAGGCAGGACCAACAATGCACTCCCGGAAGCACTGGGACATCTAATTTCAGAGGTGCTTTAGAGCACTGGGTGTCCCCTTCACTTTAAGGGGAAACGATCCTGAGGAAAAGAGGCTGCAAGTGGGGACTTGGTGAAAGTCTGGTTGAACCCAAAGGGAGGCTCAGGTCTCAAGGATCTGAAGCACACAGGTCCACCGTCGGAGCACAGCAACTCCGGCTGGGGGGCAAGTGTGCAGTGGTGCTTTGTCCGGTGGGGTTGCAATGTGAAGACTTATCGCCGTTCTTGGTTACTGCACAAAAGAGGCTACATGCGGTGACTGGAGGACCAATCTGACCAAACCCAAGGTTGGGTTCATCTCTAGAGGATCTCAGGACCTCGTTGGCACCATTGCCCACTTCAACTCAGGCTGGGGCACTCGAGTACAGTGCTGCTTTTTGGTGTTGAGTCTTCCACAGTCTGGGGCTCTCATAGTTCTTCTTTGGTGCCTGCAAGGTGCAGGGGAGTAGCTCTGCTGGTGGTTCATTGAAGTGCAGGCAGTCCTCCTAGGCTTTTGGAGGCAGAGCAGCTGCAAGACAAGTTGACCTTGGTGCAATTGTTGAGGACAGGAGTCTGGTCAGCAGGATTGGGGCCAAGTCAGTTGCTGCTCCTCAGTTCTTAGTTTTCACTGCTCTTCTGTGTCATTCTTAGGTAGGTTGAATCTGAGTTCCTGGTGTCAGGGGGCCATCTAAATACTGAATTTAATTTAGATGTGCTAAGGGGAGTGAAGGGTAGTAGCCAATGGGCTACTTACCCTTGGGGCCCCTAGATCGTCTAAATGACCACTTCCAGTGGGAAGCGGGTACAGAGTGCCTAATTCCACCACACACAAGATGGTGGAATTCTTGTTTTCGTGTTCACTTCAGGTAGCCCACCCTAGGGGTGTGGCTATCGTGGGAGTGTAACACGCCTCCTGACTATATAATTTCCTACCTATCCTGGTCCCAAATGAGCCTCCGGGCAGTCAGTGGCATCTCCCAGGACTGGTGGGAAGACGGGTCACATATTAAAGGAGGCAGGGACTTTGAAGTCCCTGGCATGCTAAATTGTTTTTGTTTGGCTCTCATTGTACTAAATGAGACTTCTGGATTTGGGCGGCAGCAACACCAGGCTGTGGGAAACTGAGTCCAATTCCACACCGTGTGACAACTGTCCACCTAACCCTTCTGGGTAGCAATAGTACCTCACCAGCATCTGAAAGTGGGGGTAATTTGTGGAAGCTGTACTGCGCAGGACATTATGATTTCTCAGAGGAAATGTGGTGAAATAGATCTCATCCTATTCTCTCAGTTACATTTGTTTCACACATGCCAAGACAAACAGAAGCATTAATCAGTTCAAAATATTTTATTGAATCTCACTGCGTTCTAGATACAATGGCATTTAATGCAATGATTAGGATGATAAAACAGAATAATACTAATGTGGTGACAAGGAAAGTGAAACATAAGAAAAGTCCCACCATAGTGACAAAGTGCTAAGTGTCAGGATTCCTACCTACACCACTAAGATACTACTAGATCACAGCAGTGTTAAAACTAGTCTGCTCTTCGGGTTCCCAAGGAAGACACCATCCCCCATACCTGAATATGAAGGTAGTGAAGAGGGGTGTTGGTCTACTGAGAGTCCTCTCCCATGTAAATGGAAAGATGCCAAGTCTCAACAGACAGCTGCAATGAAGCAACAGCACACAGTGCCAATTTTGTGGCTGGAACTCTCCATCTAACATACAGGGGCAGAGGGATATTTTGTAATAAAACAGCTGGTGTTCTGAGAAACCTGCCTTAACGTAAGAACACATGTGTTTCATGTGACATGACAAAGACTGAAGTGCTCCACTTTGTACTGATAACATGTTGGAGACAGTCTTGAGCAAAGCACAGAACAAGAATGTCCCAGTGAAAGGAATGAAAAGAGTTTCTCTGCTAAAAGTGTATGAGATAAAGGGAAATAAAACATCACAACAGAAAAGAGCTTCTGCTCAGAAAATAAAATGAATTGTTACTAGGCTAAAAGGAACAAGCTGCAGACCTATGGCTAAAATAAAGTGCCCATAAAAGAAACTAAAATAACCTTATGACAAAATCACTAGCCATCCTGCTAGAAGAGGTGTGAACACCTTCCTCCAGAGTAGGCATTGTTTCTGGCCTCCAAGAGCAATGCTCTTACCTGCAGGGGGTGAGAAACCTGTCTGTAGCAGCAGGCTGCAAGGAACCAGTCAGCAAGCACACTAGAGAGCTAATAGGTTTCAGGGGGTACCTCTAAGGTACCCTCTGGGTGCATGTATAACTAAATAACTGGAATCAGTGTGGGTTTATAAATATGATGTGTTTGATACCAAACACCATAGGTTGCAGTGAAGCCATTATGGAGCTTGGTAACTCATTTTGACCAGTGTCCAGTACATACCTTGAGATGGCTTTCCTGCTCACTTGTAATATCTAGCAGTGGCACTAGCCATTGCAAGGGCATATCTGCTCATGCAGATATGTCCCACAAGTGTTACAATGCACCCAGCCTTACGGCTCCAAGTTCTGCTGTAGGGGTAACTTGCATAAGGCTCATACAGGGTCTATGGCATGGAACACTGGAATGTGCCATGTTATGTTTTCAAACATGGTTTGCACCGTGCCACTCAGCCTGTGATGGCTGTCTGTGTATAATTTCGTGTATTGGTCCCTTAGGGTGGCATAAGATATGTTTCAGCCCTTAGCGGCGCTCTTTGGTACCCATGTCCTAGATACCAGCGGTACTATTTACGAGGGACTTACAGGGTTGCCAAAGTCCATACCAGTTGGGTTATAATTAGACTTTACTTGTTTTAGGTTAAAGAGCACTCTCATTGAGGTTTGATTCGCAGGTCTCAGTGCACTGTCAGAGTCAAAAACTAGCATCTAGTAGTTCTAAATGGGGCAAAAAGTGGGGATACATCTGCGAAGAAGTCCAGTTTCCTACAGTTTCCTATGTGCCGACTGAGCTAGGGCCCAAAATCCACAGCTAGGCACATTGCAAAAAAACAAATCAGTTTTCAGTGGAAAGATTTGATATGTCCATGTTGCATTTTTTGTCTGTTTCCTGTTGGTTGCACTAGGGCTACCCACATAAGTGAGGTACCATTTTATTGGCAGACTTAGGGGAACACAGAATAGTTGAACAAGTATTGTATTTTGTATTTCACTGTATATACACCTTCCAAATGTCAGACAATGTGTAAGAAAGAAGTCAGCTTGAGAAATGCCTTCTAATTCACATGCTAGTATGGGTACCCACAAATTCAGAGATGTTCAAATAACCTCTGCTTCTAAACTCCATATGTTGTGCCTATTTAAGAAGTACATAGATATCCTTGATAGCGATTTTACACTATTTAGATTTTACCATATGAATTTCTCTATACCTGGTACACAATGAAAAACCATTGCAAGGTACAGCTCAGTTATTAGTTCTTGGGACCTCGAGTTCTTGGAAAACCCACAAACCCCATATATCCTCACAACCAAAAGGGTCTAGCAGATGTAATGGTTTAAGAATTTTGTAAATTGGCCATCACAATGAGAAGTTACAAATGAAAATGTTGTCACAAATGTCCATTTTTTCCTACACGTTTTCAATTTTTTTTTATTTCAACACTTAGGTGATCTTTCCGAGTTTGGCGGTAACCTGACCGCCATGCTGGGGGCGGTGTTGTGACCCATCATTGTATCCCACCATACACCTTCAGGGCCAGTGACACTGACAAAGACGACAACCGTAAGTATGCCTAGCACAGAGTGGAGGAAATGGCGGTGATACACACACACACATTGCACACCGAAAGGCACATACACATTCCACACACACACACACAAAATACATCAAAGACAAGTACCCAATACACACACAAAGCCAAACAGATACGTGTCAAACATACAGCACAACATACACCAACACAGCCATACACATCCATACACAACACCCCATACAATATCACAAGAAAGCAGTCAGACACATAACAACATGCACTTGGCACAACCTATCTACCCAGTGCATGCAACAACACAGACACAACCCATACACAAACCACACACACCGTTGCACACAGATGTCACACCACCGTGTAGAAGGAAACCAGGACTAACATCTCAACTAGCGAAGTACAGTAATGTGGGCAGATGTATTGTCAAACAAAATATATAAATAAACTATATACAATAAAGTATCAGTTCACTGTCCAGTAATGCAGGACACATTGTCCAGATATCATGGCCCCAACTTGACTCCTGACAGCAATGGGACAGGCAGGCACCTAAGGGGTCTGGGGTGGTGGTGGCTTTGATTTGGAAGAGGCATGTCTCGGTTTGGGCTTGGGAGAAGGGACTTTGCCTCTGGGAGGGGTGGATTGTTTGCTGGGTGGAGGGGCAGGGGAAATACCAGAGGGGGCACCTGAGAAATGGGAAGTGGAAGGGCCTGGGAGGGGCAGGGGGACATGACATTTAGGGGTAACATGGAGTGGGAGGGGAGTAGGGAAGAGGTCAAGGGCGGCAAGGAAGACTTTTTTAGGTACCAGGGCAAGGTCACATGATTGAGGTTTGGGAGTGGAGACAGAGGGATTGCTCGTCTGACGTGTTGGTGTGCTGTACATTGATGCTGGTGTGTGAAATGTGTGCATGTCTGTGGTGGGTGAATTTTGGGTGGGTGAGTGGGTGCGTGTGTATTCATTGGGAGGAGGGGGTAGAGATGCAGGGAGAGGGAATGAGAGATGTGTGAGTGAATGTTGGGGTGGTGTGTGCAAGTGATGTGGATGTGCTGTAGGTGGCAGAGAAGGTAGTCGTGGTGAGTGCAGATGTTGTTTGTGAGGTGGGTGTCTGTGAGTCTGCTGTTGTGGTGATTGAGGGTATGACTGGAATGCTAGCTGGACCAGTGTGTGATGATGTACTGCTGGCAGGTGTAAGTGGTGAAGCAACTGTAAGGGAGGAGGTGGTAGGGGAAGTGTCTGTTGTTGTGTATGCAGATGTGTGTTTTCGTGTGTGCATGCCTGTGGGTTAGTTTGTGATGCTTGTGCCTGTCTTTGCACACCTTGTCCATTGTACTGGGTGTAGGCTGGTCTGTATATGTGCCCTGGACGGGTGTAGGGAGAGGGGTTGTGGATTGGGAACACGTAGCTGGAGGAGGGACAAAAATGAAGGGACACTGGCTACCATCAGCGAGGAGGCCAAAGCCTGAAACGATCTCTGTAGGCCAGACAAGGCACCATGAATGCCTTCCAGGTAGGCATTGGACTGCTGCATCTGGGATGCCAGTCCCTGGATTGCATTCACGATGGCTGTCTGCCCCACAGAAATGGACCTCAGGAGGTCAATAGCCTCCTCATTGAGGGCAGCAGGGCTGACAGGGGCAGGGGCAGAGGTGCCTGCAGCGAATGACATGCCAACCCTTCTGGGTGAGCAGGCACAGGCAACTAGGTGGGGAGCTGCAGGGAGGCCGGTGCTGGTAAGTGGGTTGGTGGACAAGGATTGTGCTGGGGTGGTCCCAGATGGGTGCCCCACTGACAGGGAGCTGCCATTGGAGGAGGAATCAGAATCTGATGTGGTGGATGCTCCGGTCTCCACCATAGTGCTCACCTCGCTCTCCGTCGCAGCCTCCTTGGTCCTATGGGATGCTGCATCCCCACTCGCCGGTGCCCTTCCTGCTTCACCATATGATGCTATTGCACACATAGACAGAGGTAGAGAGAGAAGGAGGGTGGGAGAAACAGAAAGGGAGGAAATGGTGATAACCCCCACATCCACTTCACATATACAATACATGGATTAGCCCCTGCCAGGTAAGCAAGAGACCATTTTGCAATAAGAAAAAATAGAGTCTTGCAAGTGATATCCAAACTTATCAGTGATCATCTCAATCCTGCAGCCTGTACACCAGATAGAAACCTACTACATGCCTATGAACTGGCTAAATGACTGATCCAACAATTCAACCCAATAACATACCTAACCACATGTCATCCATTACAGGATGAAACAAATCTGAGCTCAGAGGAACTGTGCACACAAACTAACTGACAGGAATGTGTGGAGTACATGTGGTACAGAGGTCCACTAATGTTGCAATTGAAGCAATTACAATGTTAACGAAAAATACCTCTCATTACCCAAATACAGTGCCAATATAATCACCTTGTACTACTACAATACACGCAGAGATGAAGGATGCAGCCAGTGACATGATAGAACATTTGAGCAACCCATACATACAGTTGAACGTATGTCACAGTAGCAACACCTCTGTTCCTGAATGGCTCTAGATAGCTAATGTGTCACACTCCTACATGATTGGTGTGTCAACCAGGACTGTACACTCCCTAAATCTCATCTGAGCACGTAAATCCCAAGTCCAGTGAGGGTTACAGTACACAACCATGCAGACGTCACCTGATATTCTACACTTACCCCCCTCTGGCTGCTGTGCTGCCCACAAGCGCCCATCCAACTCTGGGTAGGCCACCACCAGTATGCAGGCCATTAGGGGGGTCAGGGTCCAACGGGCACCCCTTCCACGTTGGGAGGCCATCCCCAGCTGGGCCTCTGTGATCTTCCAGGCCCAGCGTCTCAGGTTCTCCCACCGCTTCCTGCAGTGGGTGCTCTGCTGGCTATGGAACCCTAGGGTCTACACTTCCTTGGTAACGGCTCTCCATAACCCTTTTTTCTGGTGGGTGCTATCCTGCATGGGAAACATTCCAAAAATGGGGGATATACTGTAAATGATACCAATACAGCTGCCTTTGGCGGCACACAACATACAAGGTCCATGCACACTGCTAATATACCACACACATCATGTGCATGCAAAAAACCCATATCAGTCATTACATGTCAATGTGCACACACATGCATCCTCAAACACCACCCGAAATGCGGGACAAAGTATGTTGTGCTGACCTGTTGCCCTGGAGCCCTGTACAACCGCGCATACAGGGGTAGGACCCCTCTCACAGGTTTCTCTAGCTTCTCACTTATGAAGGCTGGGGCCCTATCCCCTGCAGGGCTTGCCATCATTACTCCAAGATCCAGGACAAAGCAGCCCACGAAGTGGAGGTCTTCCTTGCTCGAATGGCAGGAGTCATTGGTCCCAGTTTCCCTTAGACATCAATGTTAATCAATGAGGAGTTGCACGGTGGTTCCGACCGCCTTCCCCCATGACGACTGCCGCCGGCAGAATGATGTCACTTCCATCTGCCCAATGCATGCAGGACAGGCGGATGCCATTTTAGTTTGTTACATGACTGTCCTGGGTTCACACTGCGTCATCACCTGTATATCGTCACAAATTCATTCATTTTGGTTGCACTTTGTGGATAATCACATATGTAGTGAGGGTCAGGTGACATCACCACACTTGTCACTAAATTTGTCAGTACTGATAATCTGTATGGAGGGACACATGAAAGGTGTATGTTTACATGTCCTCTACACATCCATTGTCACAGGGATTATGGGGCAGTCTCTTCGCACAACATGACATCCGATTTACATGACCAACAATTTGTGATTTTCGTATGTCATACTTGGTGCTCAACATTGTGGGAGGTTCCCAGATTGTTGTTTGTCTCCCTACCTAGAGATAGCCAAAATGGAGTGATGAGGAATGCACCAGTTTACCAGCCACTCGTAGATCTTGAAACCATGGAAGAGCATGATATCATCCTGACCTATCGACTTAACCATTTGTGCATTAGGGAACTGGTTGCCAAGTTGATTGCAGACGTCCTGCCAGCTTTGAAAAGTCCCCATGCCATCCCCCCAATAGTCCAGCTGTTGTCAGTCCTGCATTTTCTGGCAAGTGGCTCTTTTCAGGTGACTGTGGGACTGGCTGCAGGGATGTGACAGCCCAAGTTCAGTAAGGTGTTGCAGGATATGGTAGATGCCCTACTCAAACATGTGCACAGGAACATCAGGTTCCCACAATGTGTAGAATTGGCCACTGTCAAAGCAGCCTTCTACAATATATCAAATGTCCCACATGTAATAGGAGCCATTGATGGGACTCACATCGCTTTGGTACCTCGAGAGCCAATTAACAGGTCTACAGAAACCGGAAAAGTACATATTCACTCAATGTACAAGTGGTGTGTCTTACAGACAAGTACATAACACATGTAAATGCAAAATTCCCAGGATCAGTACATGATTCCTACGTCCTGAGGAACAGCAGTGTCCCTGCACTGATGTCACAGCTACAGGGAAAAAGGGCCTGGCTCATAGGTATGTGTACTGCTCACAATGACAGACGTTTGCACCCCTCCCTACACAGGCTGCCCTCTGCCTAGTATTTTTACCTATAGTCATGTCCCCTTATCCACACAGCTGACTCCGGATACCCCAACCTCCCCTGGCTCCTGGCTCCTGACACCTGTTCGACGTCCAACTACAGTAGGGGAGAAGAGGTACAATGAGGCACCTGGCCGGATGAGGCAAGTGTTTGAGAGGACTTTCGGCCTCTTGAAAGCTAGGTTTCGTTGCCTCTATGTGTCCGGTGGTACCCTACAATACCGACCAGGGAAAGTCTGAAAGATCTTTATTGCATGCTACATAATCTGGGCTCAGAAGGCACATCCCACTGCTGCTGGAGGGGGACATTGATGCTGGAGGAGTGTTTGAGGCCGGTGACTCTGATGCACATGACAACAGGACTGAACTGATTTGTCACTACTTTCAATGATGAACAGGGATGTGTGATTTGTATGTCATCTGCACTTGGGATATGTATTGTTAATGCCAGTCTGTACCCAGATTTGGCATGCATCAAGGTGTATGTGGGGACTACAGCCTTCCATCTTATTTTCCTAAAAGGTGGCTGACTTACCATGTGGGGTAGTGGAAATGCATTTCTGCTAATGACGTGTGGAATGTTGGTGCCATTATGGAACATCCTTATGGCTGAACCAAAGGTTTTGAGTCCTCAGTCTGCCTGTTTGGCTTCATGAAAGGGGGACTTATCAGTCTTGTCTTGCTGTGTAGGCATGCCATGCTGCATTGTCAGCTGTTGTGTGGCAACTACCTATTCCTGACTACTCAGGGAGGTGGACAGTAGAGGATGTTACCTATGTGATATCTTTCCTATCCTACACATGTGTGTGAGTGACAGTGCAGGCCCTTACATATGTGGTATCATAACTGCTGGGACAGTCATCCTGTGTTTGTGTTCAACTGCTGTTGGTGTATGACTGTGGATTACATGCCTTACAACATTGTGCCTATTTCAATTTAATTTTCCCTCTTCAGATCACATATCGGTTTGCAATCTGTTTATTGAATAGCCGGTTGTGATCGTTGACAGTGGATGTTACAACAATATGGATGTACTTACACACCTGCTGGAGTACCCCACTACATCTGTCACTTTGACACTATTTGTGTGTCGACATGTGCATATATTTGTTGCTTATAAACAGTGCCACTACTTACAATGAAGTGACATGACCATGATAATTGGTGTTTATTTAGTGTTTAAAATCACAGTCAAGAGGAGTGGGGTAATGGTCTAGTTGAAGTTCAGAGTGGGTGGTACAGCTGTTTGTTTCACGGGTCCTGCTCCATTTGCCTCGGAACGATGGGAACTTGGTATTGGACAGCCAACAGGGTGTAACAGTGGCACACAAGGGTGACAATTCAGAAGAGGGATCACTTCCAGGTGGGGGGATTGGTCTTTGCCTCAGGTCCAGCAGGATGTCTGGATGGCTGGCTTCTTTTACAGGGGTTCCCTCAGCTGCAGGGGTAGAGGTGCTGGTGGCCTGTGGGTCCTCCTGCTGGGCCTCCATTCCAGTAGCAGGTGCTGATGTTGAGGGCAGTGGTGTTTACTGACTACTGGATGGGTCCTGCTGTTGGGTGGAGGATGTCCGCAGGAAGTTGTTCAGTTCCTTGAACTCCCCTAATATAAAGACCATGGTGGCATTGAGTGCCTGCCACCGCTGCATGGCATCCAGGTGGTATTCCCCCTGCAGCTTTTGGCGTGTCCTGCATGGTTGAGAGTACCTGACCCATCTTGTCCTGGGATTGCTGGTAGGCTCCCATGACTCTGGTGACGGCCTCCTGGCCAGTCGTGTCCTGTGCCTGCCTCATCCATTGGCCCACGATTGCCCTCCCACTCACCCTTGCACCATGCACTTGTGCTACTGGTGCAGTGTGGCCCTCCCACTGACACCAGGACCGTCATTGTCTTTGGTTTGCATCGTTGACTCCTGCCCCTGTCCTGTGGGGAACACTGATGCTTGATGCGTCCTTGGGACACAGGTTTCAGAAGGTGGGCTTTGCTGTGCAATGGATGCCAGAGGGGAGGTTGTTTTCAGTTGTGGGCAGGGTGAGGCTGGTGCTGGTGGTGGACTGACCACTCATGCCTGATGGGCCAGGTTTGTCATCCATATCCAGACATCCACGGGACTCCTCCACTATTGGACCTGCTTCCAGGCCTGGGCTTTCCATCACTGGCCTCCTCCACTGTGTAGCAGTACTTGGGAGATGGGTGGAATGAGAGGTATTGTGTCACATGATGGTATTACAGAAGTAATGCCATCACTGACTGGATTTGCAGGGCATTAATGGAATTGACAGTTACTAGACCACTGCTTGCGTTTCCATCAGTGGAATGTTGCAATGGTCCTATTTTGGGGATTAATTAATATTTGTCTTGTTAGTGTCATTGCCATGTACAGGTGTGCATTCCAAACACTTTTTGGTGATGGGGAGTGACATGGTTTAACATGTAAGTGCCGAGATGTGAAGGTGATGTAGCAGTAATGCAAGGTTTGGGAGTGTTGCATTGTGGTAGTTGTAGTACTTGCTGCAGTGTGGGGTATCCATGTACTAGGTGGGCCTGTGAGGGAATGGTGTCAGTAAGGTGCTGTGGAATGCAAAGGGTGGGCTTTGGGTCCATGGCGGGTTTGTGCATGTTAGGGTGGTGTATGGGGGGTGAGAGGGTGGTGGGGGTATATGCTGTGCACGGGTACATGTTGGCTGGGGTGTGTAGGTAACTTATCAGTGTCCAGTCCACTAGGTATTCCCGTCAGCTCTTCTGGGTGTAGGATGGCCAAGACCTTCTCCTCCCACATTGATAATTTTAGGGGAGGCGGTGGGGGCCCACCACCAATCCTCATGATGGCGATTTGGTGCCTGAGAGCCATGGCCCATACCTTCCCCCGTAGGTTGTTCACCTCTTCCTAACATCCTCCCTTGTGTGTGGATGGTTCCCCACAGCATTCACCCTGACGACTATCCTCAACCATAAGTCGTTTTTCCAGACAATGGATGTCTGCAGGACCTGTGCTCCAAACATTTGCGGCTCCACTCTGACAATTTCGTCATCCACAACCCTCAGTTCTTTGTCTGTGAACCTGGGTTTTTTAATGGTGCCATGGTGGTTGAGTTGTGGGTAGGGTGTGTGTGTTGTGCAGGGATGCTGGGTGTGCTGTTTGTTGGTGTGAGTTAGGGTAATGGGATGCACATGTGGTTTGTGGTGTTTGTGTGCAGCGGTGTGTTGTGTGATGCTGGTTCAGTGTGATGGTGCATGTGATATCTAGGTGCAGTGCCTTCTTTCAGTGTGCTCTTGCCTTGCTCTAACAAAGTTTCTGGATGCAAACGGTTCTGCGTATGTGTGGGGGCGGTGTTGTAGTGCTGTGGTCAGGTGTGTGTATGTGTATCAGGTGTGGGGTAATGGTATTGTCCAATGTGGTGCAGTGTTCTGGTGGAGGTGCATTTTTTCTGCAGTGGTTTCGACTGCCAATGAAATTGCGCTGTGTTGAGACCACATTGCAGATTTGTGATTCCTTATTTGGCAGGCAGGATGTTCCTGGCGTGGCGGTGCTGGTATGGCAGACGCCTCCTTCATGTTGTCGTTTCAGCCAACGGTGTCGTTTTTTGGGTGAATTTTAGGCGGTGTTGTGTTGGTGACTCATAATGCGGCACTCTCCAGACTGCCATCACTGGCAGTCTTTTGCGGCCGCTTACACGGCGGTCTTTGGTACAGACTGCCAAAGTGAGAATGACCACCTTAGTTTCTGTGGAAACTTTGAAGGATCTATACAAATTACCACTTGCTGAATTTAGAATTTTGTCTAGTTTTTAGAAACGTATAGCTTTCCAGGATCCACCATGGGATTCACACCTGTTTCCACAACAAATTGGAAGCTATATTTTGCCTAATTTCTGAGTCCTTTCTGGGGAAATCCACAAACCTGGGTAACCTCAGAGCCTCCAAGACGTTAGGAAGAAAGGACATAAATTTGGCGTGGGTAGCTTATGTGTGTAAGAAACTTATGGAGGCTTAGTTTTGACTTCCCCATTGAGCCAAAAAAAAGGCTTAGCACTGGAGTGGAGGGGGGATTCAGGGGTGGAGAAGGCCTAGCAGCGACGGTGTTAAACTGTTTCTAGTAAATAGACCATCAAATGTAGAGAAATAAATGTTCTCTCTACCCATTTCTGCATCAATAACAATCACCAGCAATGGACTTTCCCGAAAGTTGATGATGTCTGGTTCAGTTTTGAGACCTATTGTGACATCATTTACCTCATTGTCCCTTTCACTCTTGATATTCTTTAAAAAAAAAACATGAAGTGTATCTATTGACTAATGTGCCTTATCATGCGTACCTTGTAGAAGCCTCATAACACTGATATTGTTTCTAAGTCTTAGTGGTGGGTTACCCTCAAGAGTAAACGGGCGATGCCTGGTCACCTGCGAGGAGCTACACACTCCAGATGCTGGGAGTGAAAGAGGAAAACTGCTCCTCACTGGCACTGTATATGAAAACATGTTAATTTCAACATGATTGTGTTTTTATGCATTCAGCCAGAGTGCGTAGCAGCCTTTGTAGCTCGTTACAGTAATAGCAGTGAGTAGGTGAGGCTGATTCATTCATCATGTATGTTTAGGGCAATCAGAATATGCATGCTTGGATTGTGCATGTGTGAGGGTGTAATTCAACTTCATCCCCTCACACAGGCACAATGTATTGAATTTAATAGCCATATTGCGCATATCTTAATCAGCACAATACACCTGTTAAAAAGAGGGGTGTCAGTTCAACCTGGCATTCGACTGGAATACAGACATAACAGCAGGTGTGGGTATCTCAGCCCTGCCCCAACTTCGGACAGGGGATCAGAGAGAGGACTTGGGGTGGCGCGTCTCTTCTTGGTACTGCTGCCGCTGTTATGGCTTTCTATTTTCAGGATGCAGAGTTGGGATCCTACCTTTATGTGCACCATGGAGGAGTGGAAATTTTTCAGGCTGCAGTATTCAAGAAAGCAAGATAAGTAAAAAAAAAACAAATTCCTATAGTGGTGGGTGCGTGCATTTCTGCGTGAGGGTGTGGACATTTCCTTGGCGTGGACATTTCTTTGGCGCATGTTACATTTTAATGAGATGTGGTTACTCTTGGAAGTTGATGAATTGCTTAAAATATTTCTTAAAGCATGTTGGTAACGAAATAGAGCTTACTTTTTTACCTATAGCTATTGAAACAGTTTCTTTAATTAAGGAGGTCAAGATGCAAAATGCCATCTTGTTTTTAAAGGCTTAGACCCAGATTTATGGAGGACTTGCGCCTTTTCAACACCAGATTAGCGTAATTGTTTTGATGCTAATGTGGCGTTGGAAGGGTAAAAACGGCAAGCCATATTTACAAAGTGGTGCAATGCCTGTGTTGTGCCACTTTGTAACCCCTTGCACGACATTATGTCTGTGCCAGGCATAATGTATGCAAGTGGACGTTCCAGCACTAGGGAGCCATAAAATGGTGCAAAGGAATCTATGAAATTCCTTTGCACCATTGTTATCTGCATTTTTTAATGCCTGCTAAGTGCAGGTGTTAAAAAAAGGCTCCCATTCATTACAATGGGCCTCTGGGTGCTTTGCAGGATTAGTGTCATAATTTTTTACGGTAATCCTCCAAAGCACCGTACTGGTGTAAAAAATAATGATGCTAGTCACCTTAACTACCACTGCAGTGTGCCAAATATTAAATATGGTGCACACATGGTTGCATTAGGGGGGCACTAAGGCCACTTTTCATAAATCTGCCCCTTATTTTGGGGAGAATATTCCCAATCGGTGATCCTTTGGAACATTTGGATTGCTCGCTCATTACCAGCAAGTCATGACTAGTGTTATGCCAAACCACTGTAAAATCTCACCAGCGACCACTGCTAACTCTATAGTTTAGGTCTCAGACAAATTGCTGTAAAATAACTCCTTGCAATACTGTGTTTTTGCCAGCTGTTTATATTCAGATTACACAAGTGTGGCAGTTCACCAATGAAAAAGAATGGCACGGTTTCCAAGAGGAATTCTTTAATGTGTGTTGAGGAGGAAACACAATTACTTGATAACTTGTTTTGGCAATGAGAAGACATGCTGAGATGGGCATATGTATATTTGTATTTCCAATCAGCTTTGATAGTAACCAGGCAAGCCCTACATATCTGGCAGCTGAAGTTAGTTGACTGTCTTACAATTAAAGGGGCAAACTGGGTAAGATCCAGAAGCAGATGACCCCGAACTGGAGGACCCAGATGGGGGAGCGGCACCCACCTCGGAGGAGATCAGGGAGGACAGCGGGCCACAGTGGCGGTTGCGACTCTGAGCGGAGGGGAGACTATCCCACGATCCACAGAGACACAGAAAGGAGCTCCGATGCTGAATCAGAGAGCTCAATGGCCCTGAGCATGGAGTTGCCGATAGTGATGCCGGGACCTTCTGAGAATATCATATGACATGACACCCAGGCACTGAGAATAATATATGAGCCCTGAAGCGGCGATGCCTCCACGATCAGGTAGAATTCTATGTATTACGGTTTGCAGGATATTGACGGGGGTTACCTGGAGCTGGTGACTCGACCTGGCTGGAGCTTTCTTTTCATCTACTGCATAAGCATTGAGTTCGTTTTTTGAACAGTGTGGATGGGGGACTGTTTTGACGCCTGTCCTGGGGAAGGGGAGTTGGGGAAATTCTTTGTTAGACTTTGGGAAATCCGCCAAATGCCACACCAATGGGGGAGTTATGGTCCTAGCTGTTGCTGTCCTAAAGATACTATACGCAGGGATGGTGAGCAGAAACAGAACAGTACTGTTATTTCTTCATGAGTGATCTCCAAGAATACAAAATGATCTCTTGGAACATAAGGGACATGCACAATATGGCTAAACATTATAAAGTATACTCCTATTTATGCAGAAGGGGTGCTCATACAGCAATGCTACAGGAAGCTCACCTGACGGTAGGAGAGGGCACAGCATTACAGAGGGGATGGAGGGGCCAAGTATTCTATACAACCTACTCAGCATACTCAAGGGGCACCCTTATCTGGATAAGGGCAGGAATACCGTTTCAAATGACCAAAACACTAATAGATCCTGAGGGGCGATACTTGGTGGTCTCTGGCAGATTGGAAGGAAGGGATATAACACTGATAAATATATATGAGCCTAACATTGACCAGGGCACATTTCTAGATCAATTATCGAACACACTAGCTCCTCACTTGCTACACAAAGTGCTGATTGGGGGGACTTCAATTGTGTGGCTTGACAGGTCCCATCCTCCACTGAGGGACTCATCGGTGAATGCCTTAGCTAAAAAAATCCTAGAGCGGCAATCTGGATGGCAGCTATCTAACTCCTGGAGGACCCTCAATCCACAAGCCAAGGATTACTCTTACTGATCTGCAGTGCATGATTTGCATATGCGATTGGACACCTTCCTGTGCACACCAGAGGTACACACTCAGATACGGGAAATAGAGTATGTGGGTAGAACACTCTCCGATCACAATCCCATACTAATGCACTTACTGTGGATAAGGGCTAACTCCAGTATACCCACCTGGCACCTTAAACTAGATTCCCTCGAAGACCCTGCATATCGCGACCAAAGAAGGGGGCATATTACACAGTACTTTGAGGATAATGAGGCCACTGCCCCCTTCCCCCCAAACATTATGGGAAGCATTCAAGGTGGTGATACGTGGGAGCTGTATTGCTGCGTCTATGGGGATCAGGAAAACTTTATTACGAGATGTTGAGCTGGCTGAGACAGAACTCCGATCTCTAGCGAAATTAGCGCCAGAACGCCCTGCCATGCAGGGGGAGCTTCGGACGGCCAGGGAGAAGGTTGCTGATCATATGGAGAAGCTCCGCTGCTTTGATTACAAAAATTAAATGGCAAGGGCGCATGCAGAAAGAGATAAGACGGGAACGTTATTAGCGTAGTTGGTCAACCTCGCTCAGCAAGGTTCCCCATTACAGAGATTAACACCCAGTCAGGAGCAAGGCTTTACCAACAGATCGAAATTAATTGTCACTTCCTTGAATACTACACCACCCTCTATACCAGCACATCACATGGGGAGGGAGAGAATTTACGGGTATTCCTGAATGCACTTCCACACCAACATCTTAGTGTAGCAGAGAGGGATGTCCTGGGGGGTGACATAATGACGTCAGAAATTAGAGACACCATCAAAGGATTGGCTCAGGGGAAAACTCCGGGGACTGATGGCCTGCCGATTTAGTTTTATGCCACATATGCCCAGGAACTGACCCCTAAACCGGCATGCTTGTACAATGCGGCACATGCAAAGAAACACCTCCCACATTCCACAGGAGAGGCTCTGATAATCCCTCTGCTTAAACCAGGTAAGCTGTCGGACGATAGTAAGGTTTACAGACCCCTCTCCATGCTAAATTCAGACTACAAGATCCTAAGCCGAATACTGGCGACAAGATTACTCCCACACATGACCCGATTGGTACACCCTGACCAGGCGGGCTTTATTCCCACCAGGAATACCGCCCAGAATGTACAGAGAGTTATGCATATTAAGGATTCCATTGCCCCACCTATGGCAGCAGATATAGAAAAGGCATTTGATAGCCTAGAATGGGATTATTTATATGCAGCACTAGCCTGCATGGGCTTGGGCAAGGGCTTTATCAGTTGGACGAAGCTCTTATATGCGAACCCTAAGGCAAGGGTTAGAACTGGTACCATTATATCAGAGCAGTACTCAGTGCAGAGGGGCACTAGTCAGGGCTGCCCTCTGTCACCATTATTATTTGCTCTAGCAATGGAGCCTTTAGCTGCCCAAGCTCGAACTGCCGCCTGGTATGGGGGGTTGTTGCAGGGCACTAGATGTCATACGATAGCATTATATGCAGATGACCTGCTACTATTCTTACAGAACACTGGTCGGGAGTTGGAGGGAGCTCAGGCTCTGCTGGCATTATTTGGCTGTTTGACAGGCTTGAAAGTCAATTGGCAGAAATTATTCTTGTTCCCCTTGTCGGAACACTGTGATCTGCCTGAGGACCTGGGGAATGTAACATGAGAACCCCGTTGTGTACCCTACCTGGGAGTAAAAATATATCATTCTAGACCGGATATATTAGAGGGTAATATAGGGAGCACCGTTAGGGCCTCGAGAACTAGCATGGCTTTTTGGAGCTCGCTCCCGCTCTTGGTAGCTGGGAGAATAGCGCTCATTAAGATGGTGGCACTGCCACGCCTATTGTACTATTTTGTGGTCTTGCCAATCTGGGTTCCTGCAGCGGTGTTCAGAGAGCTATATTCTATGCTTATGGCATTTATCTAGGGAAGAGGAAGATGTAGAGTGGCACTCACTAAGTTAAAGTGACCCCGGGCAGAGGGAGAACTGGCGGTTCCCGATTTTGAGGCCTATTACCTGGCAGCCCAGCTGCAATAGCTGACCTGGTGGGTGGCCGCGCGAGGGACCGGCGAGGAAAATGATGACACTACGGCTCCTCCTGCGTCGTTCCTGGCGAGAGTGTTCTTTGGAGGCACAGCCCTCGGTACCAAGCTCGCACCTGAGATTGGTGCCCTTAGCCAATGTTGAAGGCGCTGCCTCCGACGAACTGGCTTAATTATGCCTTATACACCTGAAATTCCAATGGCCTGGCTTGCCCCGAGCAGGGGACTGGAGGTGACTGCTATCCTGGGAGGAGGCAGGGGCCATACAGATGGGAGATCTATACCGCGAGGGCAACCTCCTGCCATTCAAGGACTTCCGACAAGCACATGATCTTCCTCAGGGCCACTTTCTGCTGCACCGTGCAATAACACACACCATCCGAGTGCATTGGAAGGTGGGAAGTAGAGAACCCATTCCTCATCGCCCAAGCTCCTACTTATTAACTTCGGACTGGGTACGAAAAGCCATCACAAGTTTATACAGAGCAATAAATGTAGTAACACAGGGGCTAATCGAGGAACTGCAACACAAATGGGAGGTAGACTTGGGGACCCAGGTATCAGAAGGAGACTGGGGCCAAATATTGGAAAGAGTGCCGAAGGTTTCCAGAAACGCTAGGTTTCAGCTCATACAATTCTATATCCTACACAGAGCTTATCTTACTCCGCAGAGACTGCAGGACCACCTTCAGATACTAGATGCGAAATGCCCCAGATGTGGGGCAGAGGCAGCCAATTTCATGCATATGATATGGTCCTGCCCTCATCTGAGGGAATACTGGAACACAGTGGTGAAGGAAATAGCGGAAATTATAGAGCGCGATGTTGCGTGTACACCGGACCATTGTTTACCACACTGGTTTCCTCACATCCCCAATAATAGAGCAACTAGTAGGTTCTAAGATCTTGCATTCATACTAGCTAAAAGAGAGCTGATGAAGAACTGGAAAAGCCCAACTGGCCCTGGTCCTCCCAGCTGGAAGAGAGAGCTAAGGAAATGGTCAGAGAGTGAAAGATTAGTTCTACATACAGAGCTTGGGAAGAGTAGTGGTTCTCTTGAGTTAAAGGAGGCCTGGGAACAGATTATTATCAGGTTACAGGCTGAGACATTGCACCCCTGCACAGAAGAAGTAGAGCCAGCTTTTGCACCCACCAAGTAATGAAACACTTCTCCCATTCGCTCACCAGACAACTAATGCAGGGAACAGAACATATACCGGAAACCCTCAAGCTGAGTACTCAGTGTAGGGACCGGGGGCAGTACAGGATGAAGGACAATAAGAAATTTCAACATAGGGTGGAAAGGGGGTGGAAGGCGGGGATACGGGGGGAGTTGAGAGTTAAGAAGTTTATGCGTTATCTTACTACAGCATATTTGAAAGAGATACCACACTAATACACTCAGCTTCCTTAGGTATAAGAACTTAGACAATCAGAGAAGCGAATAGGGACACAGTATTTGACGATACCGGTCCGCTTCCTATTAATGTATTAAGATTGACGATAACCAATAATGTATGATCACTGCCAAGCGTAAGAATTTCGACATTTAATGTACAAATATGGACATATCTCTATTTAATGTATCCATATGATTGTAATGAGAAACAAATAAAATATGTTAAAAAAAGGGGGCAAACTGGGTATGTAGGAAAATGCATTTGCCACATGTGTTTGACTTTACAGCAGTTTTATCCTTCTCTGATTGCAAAACAGCATTATGGAACCTTCGGGAAAGACCTGGTGACATCAGCCTACTTTATTTCTCATTCGTTTGAATTTGCCATTTGAAATATTGATGAAAGCTTAAAAGCGGGCTGATTGAGTTCACCTCTTACATTGAACAATACTATGTTTAATTAACAGAGAGACAAAGGTCTTGTTGCAAGGTAATTACTGAGAAGCCAGATGAATACCAATAAGGGAATTTTACTACTCCAGGCTAACGATTATGCAAGGATTAGCCGCAGACTAATCATGCAACAATTAATAATAATAAAAAAATAATAAAAGCTAATATGCTCACTTTAAAATCTGTTCTGTCAGACCATCCGTGTCACTTAAGGCTTTTTGTTTTTACAATACAAATTGAATGGATTGCTATAAGCCATACCTAGTGGCTTATGCAGATCATATACAGAAATCTGTAAATAAAGCAATCGATCCTAGACCATTTTTCAATAATGGGCTTATTGAAGAATAAAGTGGTGACAAGATGGTCGGGGTTCCACTAAGATTAATATCACAAACTTTCTTGCCCTTATTTATCCGGCAAACAGCCTTGGCACACTGAGAATACCGGTAACCCAAATGCTAATATTTCTGTATCGTGCCTGTTCACTGCCTAGGACATGGTCCCTGCTGTAGGACTACACCGTGTTCAATGAAAACCTTACCCAGAATACCATACTATAATGATATTGCCAACCCTCCTCCAAAATGAGACTTGACTCTTCACTGAAAAAATAGCACTCTGAATGAATTCTGTAATGGAGTGCATCTTCCGAAAAAAAGAGAGTTGTCATTGGTGAAGAAACAACAGGGGAAAGACAACTTCTATTTTTCCACAGCTGTAACATCATAACAGTGAACAAAGGGATTTAAGATCTCGTATTCACGCTAATGATTATCAATGGAAGTCATCCACAAATACATTTTTCTGGCTAATAGCAACTTACCTGGCTGTTTCGTAATTGATTCAACCCTAGCTAGTTTTTGCAGAAAGGTGAAGAAGTTTATTTGTACCAGAGACATGTCCATGAGTCAGACATTCATGACTAGACACTATTTAGAAACGCTACTGAAAACTCTTACATTTTCACAATTAGTGTATCCCACAATATTGTCAGGTTTCTTCCCCATCCCCAAAGAGAGAGGATTTACTCCTGGCTTTGACAGGAATAAAATCATCAAAGACACTCATTTAGAATTGCCTGGAACAATATCTCCATTAGGATAATGCACCCTGAAACTATGAGATGTCCAGTATTTCTGGACCCAAAAGTACCATGTTTGGAAACACCGGACTTGTTTTCACTGGGAGCCCATCTTCAGACGGTAAGAGGGGTAGATCCTGCAAGGCAGCTGCACAGCGTGGACCCTGTCCACTGTTCCCAACACCACAAGAAGGCAATGCTCTCCCAGAGATATTACAGCCTCTCCACCATCTAGACACCCTCCCCATCATCAGCTCAAAGCCCCACGACTCCCACCAACCCCGCAGATAATTACCCCCTGCTCAGAGCAGGTAGTTAATATCAGTTATATTACCGATTATTGGTGTGATGCCACATGAAAGCTTATGTTTTTAGGAATGTAAATATGTTTTTGCTACTATTAAAATCATATACTTGAAATTGAATTTAAATCCCTTATTCACGCCCAAAGTGTTTAAGGGATTATAATACATCAAGAGACTGCATTACTATTTTAGATACTTCAACAATGTCCTAAATGTATTTCTAGAAATTAACATTTGTTAAAATGTTCACTGTAGCAGAATGGGAGAAGACTCTTAACAAATATGGCAGCTGATGTACAAAGAAACTACTATGTTTCCCAGGACAGGTAAACAGGTCTAATACCAAACTAGAACACATGACCTCTGTCATTGCATTTTTCCGAGGAAGATCGTTCTTATGGAAGAGGAGGCATCACGCACATTGTTGTGTCATACTTCATCATCAGGAATGCCAACAAGTAAAGTTATTTTTCTAATCTAATTTAAAATGACCTCTCATGCTAATTCTAGCCATTGAACCTTCTTACAAATATATCAAAAGGTTTTTAAATAATTATGAAGTTTCACTGGATATTATGAAAACTAAATTCCATGAGGTAAAAAAGATTTAGGTCAAAGTATGAAATTATGGACAAGATGTATCATTATACAGGTCACATAAAATGATTGCAAATTGAGACCTGTATTTTTGTGAGCAGTGTTGAATTTTGTGAACCGACCTATGTACTAATAGGTCGGTTCATACAATCCTGAGAAGGAATGCAGCACAGTCGAACTGACCTACTTAATATTCATACAGTAGGTTGAAAATTGTGACCTACTTCAATTAGATACAATGTCAGAGATAGTAGAATGCAAAGGTCAGCAGAGCACCATGTCTGCAATTGCATTTTTTTTTTAACTATTCTTTAAATGTATTTCAATTTACTTAAAGGAAACAGGGCTTCTAAACAAAATAAATAAATAAAAGGGGGTCTTTTGTTTAGTTTGAGAGTTTGCAGTAGCCCCCTAGACCACTGCCAACTCCCACAGAAACCTTTAAAATAATTCACAGAAAGGAAAGGTTCCAAAGAGGATCCATTCTGCTTTGTGAACAGTTTACCACCCCAACATGGAAGCAGTAAAGTTCCAACGGTTTGCAACCAAAAGTCCAGTTATAAACCACTGTTAAATAAGGTGGTGTGATGAACAATGTTGAAGGGAAGCCCAGAACATGCTTCTTCCAAATTGTAACTAGCTAATCATTTAGAAACCCATTTTAGGGGAAGATAAGAGATAACCACTTCCTGGAGTGGGTTTCACACATAAGAAATGCATATTTTAGAGATGCAATGTTTTGAGACCATAAAATAGGTTAACACATCAGGCCCTAAATCGTGATAGCCATTTATTTTATTTTAATTTATTCTTACTCCTTAGAGTTTCAAGGAAATTGAAGGGAGTGATATTAACTAAATATGTTCTCATTTTAAATTATCCTATTTCTGAAGATGTTTGTGTTTGTGTGTTATGCCTTGTACAGAAGTATGAAATAATAATTATAAAATGATTACAAATGTATTACCTTTTTTATTATATAATTTTCATATGAACTGTTTTAAAAAAGAAACTGTAGTTTTTCAATATCATCATCACTGGATTTACAGAGACCTTTGTATCAAGAGGCATCAAGTACTACTAAAAACCAAACAAGTAAGGCTATTAATGTCTATGGAAGTAATTAATTGCACAGTAGCCCCACTTTTCAAAATTATTGACGGCAGTAGTGATCTTATCTATAATATTATTGTAATAATCATTCATCTCATAGTGTATAATATTAACCATATAATAAACATATGCATTTTTATGAAGTAGGACCTCATAATAATGTATGAATCCTTATGTTGTGATTATTGTTTACTTATTCACTTATTTATACTTTTTAGCATTCTTGTTTACTAACTTATATTTTGAACTTTCAGATGTCATATATATTTGTTAAGCAGGGTTCTCCCACAGCCCCACCGTCCTATACACCAGATTCTAAATCTGGTAATTCACTGCTGTGAATTAACAACAGTAGTTCGCAAACCATGTCACTCACTGTTGCTGTTTCATGAAGGAATTTGGCAGGGCTCTCACCGATATAAGCAGAGAGCACACAGGGAGGGAAATGGGGAGGACGAGGAAAGAAAGGACAGAATGTGGCTGGAGTGTGTGGGAATATTTCAGGATTTTGTTTTGCAACAGGATGGAGAGGCCGTGTTATGTATGGCTCCCCGATTGATCCTCCATTCCTGCATAATACTTGCAAGCAGGTACAGATAATTTGGGTTGGCCATACATAACAAACTTATTGATAGATATTCTTCACCAGAAGGTTCTGAGTGACATCATAGACAACTCGCGCTTTACTCTTGTTGTCTGTTTAATGAGCTCTGATGTAAAAACAGCACCATTAGTCACTGGTTCCCATCTATAATTCTATATATATTATTGATCCTGATCTCCTTAATGTATATCTTATGTATTTTTGTTCTAAAGTTTCATTTAAACAGTAACATGATGAACCATTCCTCATAGCTTTTAACTTGTGTTATTCAGGTAGGAATTTATACATTTTTATTTTTATTCAGGAAGCCTTATCTCATCCGCCATTCAGACAGTTGCATGAGGTAACTAACCATAGACTGCAAAGGCACTATGTAAGGACCCAGTTTGCATAACAAATAAAAACATACATTATAAATAAACCGATTTTAAATGTGAAGAAGGATTGCCTTGTGCGAAGTACTCCCTTCCTTCCACACAAAGGGGGTTATTCCAACTTTGGAGGAAGTGGTAATCCGTCCCAAAAGTGACGGTAAAGTGACGGATATACCACCAGCTGTATTACGAGTCCATTATATCCTATGGAACTCGTAATACGGCTGGTGGTAAATCCGTCACATTTGGGACGGATTACCACCTCCTCCAAAGTAGGAATAACCCCCAAAGTCTTCTTATTCCTTATGGCAAACAAATAAAGGTTACTCCACCAAGTGTAGTGTATCAAAGTGACAGTTCAGTCTAGGAATGGTTGCGTTAGAGGCAATATTGAGGTGGTGACAGCATGAAAATGACCTTTTTTGTGTGGTCACTCAGAATGTTTGCGAGATTCTTCTGCATTGTTTTTTTATTCTGCACACTGGGACACTGTTGTCCGGTGCCTAGAGTATTGTTTAGGGAGGGGCAGAGTTGCCCCTACCCACAGGCTTGTGCCAGGCATAAATGTGGCACCCCGGACACTCTCTTCAGAATCCTACTGGAGTTATAGAAAATAGAAAAACGACTTCACCTTCTGTTGAGACCTGTGAGGGGACTGCACTGCACTGGTCCTGCTCCCACTTGTACACAGGGCAAAGAAGTGGACAAAAACAAAATCAGCAAATGAGTCAAGCTGACCAGCTTCAAGTGGACCTGCCTGGCACTCTGCTTGAGGCTTCTTTAGAAGTGAACCTGAACCCCAAGTGGTGTTCCTGAAAAAATGTATCCCCTTTTCAGGTGTTAGAGTGCAGTCCTCCTGCCCAAACTGAAAATGGTGGGACTCAGAAACTTTTTGAAGACTTTCTACCTGGAAAACTCATGGAGACTGGGGTTGCCATCCAAGTCACAGCCATCAGCGTCAAATTACTGGTTGAACTCAGCTTGTTAGTTTGCCCTGCTAAAGGAAATCAGACTTACAGAAAAGTTTCTAAGTCCAAATGGAGAGAGTTTTGCCAGGACTGATGAAGAGAAGCATCAGATTGACGTGGAGGCCTTCTTGGGGATGGACTGTGCCCATTCAGAGCTTTCCCTCCTTTGCTGATGACCAGACTGGGACCCCCTATTTCAGCAACCTGTGCACTGAGACCCACTTCTGACCCAGCTTATAGCTGGTCTCGCTGACAACTCATCAATGACAATGAGGTTTCGAAGGTAACTCTTTGACTGGGTCCAACCCGATTTTCGCATCCAACCCACGTTCCATTGTAGTTGGCTTCAAACCTTACCCTTCTCTGACCTAGAGCAACCATTTGCCCATGGTTGGTGTTTTGCGCCTCCTGATGTTATTTATATGTAAAAGTTTTAAAATGCTTGTCTCGGTTCTCCTTACTGGATTTTTGCCTCTTTGATGTAATTCTGTTCATCAAAATAGTCGTTATTTTTACAAATTAGAGTGTGATTTTTATTTTGTTGTGTTTTCGACTTTTTATCCATTTTGGTACTTCTGATGGTTTACACATTTTCTTATGTTAAGCCTGTCTGTTCCATGCTATAGCCACCAGAGGTTGGGCGGAGATAAAGTAACAAAGCATGTGATAGACCTAACAAGAATAGTGACATTACTACTTGTGGTGGGCTACCATCCACCCCAACTAATAATCCAGTTTTTCGCAGTGACATTTTGCCATTTCTTTTTCGTGCAAAAACTCCAAATCAAATATTATATAAACCCTTAACTTAAAATCTAACAGTCAGAAACAAGATGTGAGTCAGAGGGATGAGGCCAATCTATTGAGGAGTGGGGGTCATGATAGTGGGAAAGGGCTGGCATTTCTGCCATTTCCCCTGTACCAAGCAGCCCTAACAGGTCAAATGTTATTGATCAGTCAGTCAAACTTCTTGAGTGCTATTGGCTCCTCCCTGAGGCATTAATGATTTGATTGCCAGTCAGACATCGGAGCAGCTAGATTCTCAAGGCTTACTTTAGTTTTTTTCGGTAATATGAATAAATAAGAAAATAGTAGACTTGATTTGTCTTGTTTTACTTTTTTATTCAGTTGGTAATGAATTGCTTTGCGTAATCATCATATAAATGATTGATACTAAACCACTATAATTTTGTATGTGTCCCGTCCATGAAAACCAAATAAAATAAACATGTGAAATTCAAACTATTGAATGCATGTACATTCTGACTCATTAGTATTTTCTGTATATTTTGGATAATGTCTCTCTTGTAAGAAACTTTAGAGGATTTACAAAATCTTCTGAAGTTCAGGATTGTTTTACAAAATCTTCTGAAGTTCTGGATTGTTTTCAAGAACTGCAATGTAGATGATGTAAGCTTTCCACACTATAATAAACTCAGAATCTTGATTTACATAATTATAGCTGTGTAATTATGATTTTTGCAAGACAGAAGCCAAAATGCATTCATTATGCAAATAACGAAGCAGGGAAAAAAAAGACAGCCTTTTTAATTTATCTGCACATAAAAACTTTGCGCAGAGTCACTTTGCCTTTATCAGAGTGAAGTTTCTGTTTAGTGATTTTGTTTAAACAACATAAAAATAACCAAAAGAAATTTCAAATTTAGCAGTAATATGCCCATTTTCAGAACTGAAAACAGTTTATTACAAAGCCACTTTAAACTTTTTCTAATGTGCTTTAGTGATGTCTCTCATTTAACAAAGATCAAAATAATTCACATTGCCTTTTGTTTGGCTGGAGAGTACCCAATTCTATCACTTTCCCACCATGTTCTTTGTCAGACGTTTACTCGGATACCAGGAGATGTATGAATTTTGGTAGTTGCTTTGCCATATGTTGGTGGAAATTGTTTACAGATGATACATTAACTTTCAGAGTCTCATTTAAAGTTCAGTGGGACCACAAACTCAAAAACTCTTTGCTGAATATCGTTTCTGTCAGGTGTTTACTGAGTTTTTACCTGAAATTTACAAAGGAGGGGAAACGTGGAAATAATATGCACCAGCTGTATTTACATGGCTTTCATTGGGTAACATCTTACATCTTGTTAGTTTGTTTCAAGTCTACTGTTACCACAAACTGAAAGCTGGTGGGCTGCACAGGTGCAAACGGTGATTAAAAGCATTTTCTGTCAAGCTCATACCCTGCACTAAGAATAAAAATGGGCTCACATATATTGTCAGTGTCTAAATGAGGGAGCAAATAATTTATAATTTCTACACTAAAATGCCCAGAAAGGTTGACAGAGGAATTTATTTTTACAAAAGTCAACTGTATCTATTATTTAAAAATAAAAAATAAAAATATTAGCATCAACTACGATATCCAGAGATGATCCAACACACCATCATGGACATTATGAAAAGTGATGTATCAAATATAACGAGAAACCACAAAGTGACAGAAGAAGCTGTAAGAAACACTCTTTCCTGAAAGAGCCCACCTGACCAGTTTTAACTGGACCTGCTTTGGACCTGCTGGTAGCTTCTGTTAGAGTGAGTCCTGGCCCCTAAGTGCTTTTCCTGAGGTCCTGCAACCCTTGGCTGATGTTAGAATTTACTCCTGTTTGGGCTAAAAATGCCATGCCTTAAGTATCCAAGTGAGCACTAGTCAAATGACATTTCTTTTGAGTCCTGGCTTTTTAGTTCACCGCAATTGGCTGACTGTACCTTGTAATTTGATTTTTTTACATTTAGATGTGAAAATGCCAGGATGCAAAGTGCTGTTGATTACTAATCAAGGATTGACTAAAAACGTCATACATAATACTTTATAACAATGGTGGGCGTTCCAATGTGCAAACACTCTGCACACTCCACTGCGTTCCGGCTTCCTCAACACAATTTGAAAAACGGTCTAATGTTTTATCCAGAGTGGCAAGAAAGTTTGTGAACTAACTGTCAAATACTGACAATGACCAAAGTTGAAAGGGCTTATTATTACCAGATTTTATTGACAAACCAGAGGATTTACAGTGCTTTCTCGGATGTAATCATAAAATCCTTCCTGTCAAAAGAGAGGAAAAACAAACTAATCGTGGTGAACAATAGTTCTTGAGAGGCTGCCTTTCATACAAACCAACCTCCATTCCTATTTGTTTACAGCCTACAGCTATGGACATGCGTTTAGGAGAAAATGATTAAAAATGTAATTGACTGCTGTCATGTGTATTTGAAGACTTTTTCTGATGGATCTCTAGGAATATGCTAGGAGGGTGTAGTGTCCTGTATGGTGATTTATGGTGGATGGTGACTGCTTACTGGATAGTGTGACTGCACTTGCACTTCCTGGTTGTTTCACTTGACGCTTCGGCACATTTGAGCATTTTCTCATGTGCTGCAGTTGGCCTGCATTCAGTGAACTTGGTAGCGGAGCATAAACCTAAACCAATTCGCCACAGTCAAGACAATATCACATCTGTTTTTTTACTCCAAATGACAGGCTAAGCCCCCCGACCCTACTGACTCCCCTAGCTCGGACCAGGATGATGCTGCTGAGGGAGAATCATTCTTGCCGGGGGACATCAAGTCCCTGCTGCTGGATAAGAAGGCAAGCCTTTCAGCAATTGGCCACAAAATAGACTCACTGATGCAGCACATGAATGTCATGCAAGATCGACTGAACAAGCAACATACTCGGATCATGAATGCTTAATAGTGTATTTTGGACACTGGGGATGTTCAAGCGAGTTAGTAAGACGCAAAACAAATTTTGATGTATATGCCTCAAAAATGAAGATTTGGAAGCTAATATGGCACAAAACAACGACCGCATACTGGGCATCGTGGAATCCGCTACCAGGTGTCACACAGAAGACTATATTGAGGACTTGTGGACTCCACTTTTTGGTGTCAGTAAATTCTTCTTTGTGGAGAGAGCTCATTTATGCCTGGGCCCAAGGCCACGCCCAGGCTAGCCACTTCATTCAATTATTGCTAAGCTCCTCAATTAGACAGACTGAGACAAGTTGCTGCGCCTAGCCTGAGAATCCAGGAAAACGTGCCATGAAGCGACAAGACTCTCCTTTTACCCAGATTTCACACCAGCTGTGCATGACGGCCTAAAAAAAAATTCCCAGTAAAAAAGAAACTGAAAGTAAGGGGTATCCCCTTTGAAAGGCTATAACCTGCTCATCTTAAGTTCAGCTGGAGGGACAAGCAAAAGATCTTTGCTTACTCTGGGGAGGCCCTTCCCGTTCTTTAATGCAATGCTTCAAACTGTGGTTCGTGGTCTCTCCGCAAGATGGCTGACTGTGGATCGTCATTGGAGACGGTTGAATGAGCTTCTACTATATTTGTCTGTTATCTTCTCTGGATAGTTCGCCTTTTGCGTTAGTACTGTTGCTCAATACAATTGACTTGTGATTCTGTCTTGCCTGGTGATGTGTGTTGGGTCGCCATTGGGTCTGTAATTTGGTCCACGCAGTTTGTTTTTAGATTGTTGTCGTTGTACTCATCTATCTATATATGTGTATGCCGAACACTTAGGCCTATATTTATACTTTTTTAGCACCGCATTTGCGCCCCTTTTTGATGAAGCGCAAACTTACAATATACAATTGTATTTTGCAAGTTTGCGCCGCTTTTGCGTCAAAAAATGACACAAACGTGGCACTAAAAAAGTATAAATATGGGCCTTAATACTTATTCATATCATAAGTTGGTCTGGCCTCCCACAGCTTTTAGTCACTGTGGCCCATATTTATACTTTTTGATGCAAACCAGCACCGGCGCTGGTTTGCGTCAAAACTTTTACCGCCGGCTAACGCCATTCCTACGTCCCATGCGGGCGCCTTATTTAAGGAATGACATTAGCCGGCGCTGCAGACTGGTCAGAGTACAAAAAATGACTCAAACCAGGCTGCGCCGGCATAGGGGAAAATGGGGGTTGTGCATCAAAAAATAGTGCAAGTCCGGTTTGAGGCAAAAATCATGCCTCAAACCGGACTTGCGCCATTTTTTGCTGCACAACCCCCATTAAATGACTTCTGTCTTAGCAAAGACAGAAGTCATGCCCTCTTGCCCAATGGCCATGCCCAGGGGACTTCTGTCCCCTGGGCATGGCCATTGGGCACAGTGGCATGTAGGGGGGCCCAAATTAGGCCCCCCTATGCCACTTTAAAAAAAGAAAAAAAAGAAAAACTTACCTCAACTTACTTGTACTTACCTGGGATGGGTCCCCCATCCATGGGTGTCCTCCAGGGGTGGGCGAGGGTGGCAGGGGGGTGTCCCTGGGGGCAGGGAAGGGCACCTCTGGACTCCTTCCTTAGTCAGAGACCATGGAAGTGAGCCCACAGGTCCCTTAACGCCTGCCCTGACCCAGGTGTTAAAAAACTGCGCACATCAGGCTGTGCCCCGTTTTTCAAGGCCCGCCCTCTCCTGTGCGTCAAAATGAGGCTGGAGTATAAATAAGGCGCAGAGGTCTTAAAGTCATTTTTTTACGGGAACCCCTACCTTGCATGTCATTAATGCAAGGCAGTTTCCCGCATCCAAAAAATGACGCACACGGAGGAATTTTGACGTCCGTGTGGTCGGGCGTCAAAGTTTAAATTTGGTGCACAGTTTGCGCTGAATGTGCGTCAAAAAAATTTAAATGCACATTTGGCGCGAACAGAGTATAAATATGCCCCTTTATCACTGCTAACCAGTGCTGAAGTGCATATGCTCTCTCCCTTAAACATGGTGACATTGGTTCATACCCAGTTGATCTACTTCTGAGTCCCTAGTAAAGTGCACTAAATGTGCCCAGGACCTGTATATCGAATGGTACTAGTGGGCCGGCAGGACTGGTTGTGCCACCCACATAAGTAGCCCCTTAAACATGTCTCAGGCCTGCCATTCCAAGGCATGTGTGTGCAGTTTCACTGCCACTTCGAATTGGCATTTGAAAATCCGACGCACACCTTATTTTTCCACACATCTTTCCCTCTGTGGTCTCCGTGCATCGTAATTTTAATGCAAACCAAGTACTTTGTGCAAACAAGAGACAACTTTTGATGTCTAAGATTTAAGATTCTTCTTAATCCTACAAAAGTGATATTTCAATTTGTACTTATTGAATCGTTATCGTTTTGACCTTAATGTGACCAGATAAATATCTCATATTTTTCTATACCTGTGTGGAGTATTTTTGTGGTGTTTTCCCTGTGTTACTGTATGTTTTAATGCACAATACTTTACACATTGTCATCTAAGTTAAACCTGACTGCCTGCTCAGTGCCAAGCTACCAGAGGGTGGGCACAGGATAATTTGAATTGTGTATGACTTACCCTGACTAGGATTGTGGTCCCTACTTGGACAAAGGTCTATACCTCTGCCAACAAGAGACCCCATTTCTAACATTAGTGATCAGCGGTGAGGGTGGGACTTGCATTTGTTCAGTGACATACAATAGCTACATCTGCACTACCTACCCACAGTTAAAGGTCAACTTGATTTTTTTCATTTTGAAGCATTTTTTTTCTGATTGACATTCTAAACTAATCCCAATCCACATGTCTCTTGCTGGGTCTCAAGGAGGAGCTGGAGAGTTTGATCTAGCCAAGCTGGAGACATACACTGTCAGCCAGCTGAAAGGGTTCTGCATGTGGATGGGAGTACCTACCTGGGGTGCCTCCAAGAAGGAGGAATACCAAAAGGTGCTGAGGGCCTGGGAAGAAGCCCGTTCACAAGAGGATGTTCAGGTGGAAGGGCCAGAGGATGGCTCCCCAGAGGATTTGCCAATAGCAGTGGGGGGGTGACACCCCTGGATTTGTGCCCCCTGCCAAACCAGGGAGCAGTGTCTCAAGCCACCGCCTGATCACTGAGTAGAGGAGGGAGGAGAGAGAGTACCTACTGCAATTGGGCAGATTAAAAATGGAGGAAAAGAGAGCAGAGAGAGAGGCAGAGGAGAGGAGAGCTGAGGCTGCAGCTGAGAGAGCCTTGGCTGAAATGAAACTACTTATGGCTCATGAACTGAGTCTAAAGGAGATGGACCTCAAGTCTAGGCAGTCTTAGTCCACCATGGATGGTGGCAGCATACATACAGGACCTGCTGGAGACAAAAAGGTTTGTATGTCCAAAGATGTGGTGCCAAGTTATGTGGTGGGAGAGGACACTGATAAATGGTTTGATGCCTATGAAGTTGTACTAAGGGCCCATGGGGTTTCTGAAGAGCATCGGGGGGGGGGCTTGTGGAAATATGTACCAATAATTGGGAGGGACACACTTCTCACATTAGAACCAGAGGAACATAACACATACCTGCTCATGAAAGCCATTTTAATTGCCAAGTTTGGACTGACCCCTGAAAAGTATCATTAGAAATTCAGGGACAGTACCAAACTCTCCACACAAACGTGGGTGGACTTTTTTGATGTTTCTAGCAAGGCACTAAATGGATGGGTGCGAGCAGTAAAGTAAATGATTATAAGGGGTTATATGATTTGCACCAGCACCTGATTGACAGTAAGCTGACTGATCGCTGGAAGGTTGCTGAGGAGGCGGATCCCTGGGTTAGCACCAGAATGTCAAAAAGGTATAGGGGGGGCACCCACAAAGGTGGTCAGGGCTCCCACCAGAAGAAAGAGGGGGGACAAAAACTTAAAAATAAGAAGTTCTCAAAAGGCCCCCCAAATAATTCCCAAGGGGATAGTGCTACCCAGTCCCAACCTAATTCTGTAAAGAAACCAGGTTTCTTTGACCGCAAGAAAGGGAGGTGTGTACCCCATGTACAGAGTGCACTAAGTATGGTCACTCTAAGGGTGACCAAGTTTCCCCAGAGGGCACAGCCCCCCACTGGAGGGCTGACACCTGGGTTGGCTAGTGTGGCGTTCGGGGAGGAGGAAGTCCCAGTTAGCTTTAGGGACCAGACAGAGGTGACCCTAGTGTCCCTGGGAGATGAGGAAATGGTGCTGAAAGCCCACATGACTGCTAATACTTCCAAGTATAGGCAGTGGGTCACTTTTAATGAGCAAAGGGTGGAGGCTCTGCTTGACACAGGAGCCAGTACGACTACTGTCAGGGGTCAGCTGGTGTCAGCAGAGCAGGTCTTCCCCAATACTTTCCACCAGGTCATAGTCACTGACAATCGTGAGAGCCACCTACCAGTAGCTCGGGTTCTCTTTGAGTGGGGGGTCTTTGGTACACTGAAAGTAGCTGTGAGTCCTGCCTTGCCTGTAGATTGTCTGTTAGGCAACGACTTTGAGCATACTACCAGGAAGGAGATAGAGCTAAGGTCCCACCTGGAGATGTAAGGTTTGCCTGAGTGTGTCTGCATGACCACAAGGTCCATCTCTGCCTGGGGAGGGAGTCAAGGACATCTGGAGCATGGAACAATGGCCCAGACAGCTGCCAAGGAACGGGGCAAGGGGAGTGGGAAACTGGTCCCCAAAGATCCCACGGTCGTTGACGGGGTCCCTGAGGAGGAAGCCCCTGAGCCAAATGTGGAGGACATTGCTGCCCTGGGTAACCTACCTGAGCTTGCTGGCTGGCAAGTTGAGGGTGGGACAACCAGGGAGGAATTCTGCCAAGCGCAGAAGGAATGCCCTACTCTTGAGGGTCTGAGGCAACCGGCTTCAGCTGAAGCAGCAGGTAAAACCTTTGACGATCACCATAACTATTGAGAGAATTATCTCATCTACAGTGAGTCTAAGGTGTTGGAGGCTTGGGCAGCATAAATGCTGGTGGTTCCCTCAGTGCTACCAGTCCTTCCTACTGGATCTGGCTCACAACATCACCCTGGCAGGGCATTTGGGGCAAGACAAGACCTTCGCTAGGCTTGTCACACACTTTTATTGGCCCCAAATGTGGGTGGCCTCAGATGCATTCTGTAGGTCCTATCCAACCTGCCAGGCTAGTGGGAAGACAGGGAAAAGGGTCAAGGCCCCCCTGATCCCACACCCCGTCCTTAGCACCCACTTTGAAAGGGTGGGCATCAATGTCATTGGTCCCGTGGACCCCAAGACTGCCTTAGGCAACAGGTTTATCTTGGTTTTAGTGGACCATGCCACCCGCTTCCCAGAGGCAATCCATCTGAGGACAGTGACTGCACCAGTGCTGATCAGAGCTCTGATGGGGATATTTACCTGTGTGGGATTCCCAAAGGAAGCTGTGTTTGACAAAGGCACAAACTTCATGTGCATACATGAAGTCCATGTGGGATGCGTGTGGGGTGACGTACCTGTTCACCACCCCTTACCATCCTCAATCCAATGGTCTTGTGGAGAGATTCAACAAGACCTTGAAAGGCAAGATCATAGGCCTCCATGAGGCCATGAGGCATATGTGGGACATCCTTTTGCCATGCTTTTCTTTGCTTATAGAGAGGTGCCCCAGAAAGGGGTTGAGTTCAGCCCCTTTGAACTTCTCTATGGGTATTCTGTCAGGGGACTGCTAAGCATAGTAAGAAAGGGGTGGGAGAAGGCTCCCAGGAACCCCCCCCAAGGATGTGGTCAGTCCCATGCTGGACCACCGCAACCATATGCAGCACTTCTGGAAAAATGCCAAAAGCAACCTTGAGGCCAGTCAAGAAGTTATGAAACAATTATATGACAAGAAGGCCACCCTGGTGGAGTTTCAACCTGGTGACAAAGTATGGGTGATGGAGCCAGTAGAGCCTAGGGCCTCCAGGACCACTGGACTGGCCCATTTGAAATCAAGGAAAAAAAGGGGGAGGCCACTTACTTAGTGGACCTCACGTCCCCTAGAAAACCCCTAAGGGTGCTCCATCAGAACCGACTGAAGCCTCATTTTGAGAGGTCTGAGGTCAGCAACCCTCTGGTGACAGATGAGGGTATGGAAGGGAAGAGTGAACTTCTCCCCAACCTCCTCTCTGCCAAGGAAGGTGATGGGTCAGTGGAGACTGTCAATCTCTATGACTCCCTGACGCTGGATCAGAGAAGGGACTGCAACCAGTTACTGGAACTGTACTCCCTGTTTTCCCTCACATCTGGACTTATACTCTTGTTTGTCCATGACATTGACATAGGAGACAGTCCACCTGTAAAGAACAAAGGCGGTCATTCTGACCTTGGCGGACGGCGGAGGCCGTCCGCCAAGGTACCGCCGTCAGAACACCGCACCGCGGTCGAAAGACCGCGGCGGTGATTCTGACATTTGCCCTGGGCTGGCGGGCGGCCGCCAAAAGGCCGCCCGCCAGCCCAGGGCAAATCAACCTTCCCACTAGGATGCCGGCTCAGAATTGAGCCGGCGGAGTGGGAAGGTGCGACGGGTGCAGTTGCACCCGTCGCGTATTTCAGTGTCTGCAAAGCAGACACTGAAATACTTTGCGGGGCCCTCTTACGGGGGCCCCTGCAGTGCCCATGCCATTGGCATGGGCACTGCAGGGGCCCCCAGGGGCCCTGCGGCACCCCCTACCGCCATCCTGTTCATGGCGGGAGAGCCGCCATGAACAGGATGGCGGTAGGGGGTGTCTGAATCCCCATGGCGGCGGAGCGCGCTCCGCCGCCATGGAGGATTCAGACGGGCAGCGGAAAGTCGGCGGTACCCCGCCGGCTTTCCGCTTCTGGCCGCGGCTGTACCGCCGCGGTCAGAATGCCCGGCGGAGCACCGCCAGCCTGTTGGCGGTGCTACCGCCGACCTCCGCCCTGGCGGTAATTACCGCCAGGGTGAGAATCAGGGCCAAAATTTACAGGTTGTCAGACAAGGTGAGGACTAGCATGAAGGAGGAAGTTGCCAAGATGCTGGCTCTTTGGGTGATTGAGAAGTCCAGCAGTCCCTGGTCCAGCCATGTGAGGCTGGACCCCAAGGCTGCCACTCCCAGTGCCAAGCCAGATCTCTGGTTCTGCGTGGACTAACGGGGTCTCAACTTTGTCACAAAGATCGACGCTCACCCCGAGCTGATGAGCTCGTAGATAGGCTAGGCGCTGACTAATTCCTCAGTACCTTTGATCTCACATCAGGGTACTTACTGGCAGATAGCCTTGACTGACGGGGCCGAAGAGAGATCTGCTTTTTCTACTCCTAAGGGAGTGTAATGCCCTTTGGATTGAAAAATGCCCCCACTACCTTCCAACGGTTGGTTAACGCTGGCAAGGATGAATTATGCACAGCCTACTTAGACAACATTGCTGTCTACAGTTTCAGCTGGGAGGAACACCTGCTCAACCTCAAGGAGGTGCTTCAGGCTCTGCAGCAGGCAGGCCTGACCATCAAGGCCAGTAAGTGTCAGATTAGGCAGGGTTCCATGGTGTACTTGGGACACTAGTAGGTAGTGGCAAGGTGCAGCCCCTCCCGGCCTACATTCAGACAATTAAGGCCTGGCAACCTTCGAGAACCCAAACTGAGGTTAAGGACTTCCTGGGTCTCACCGGGTACTACAGCAGATTTTTTAAGGGCTATGGCACCATAGTGGGCCCCTTAACATAACTCACATCTAAAAAACAATCTAGGTTGGTGAATTGGACAGAGGCTTGTCAGAAAGCCTTTGGGGCCACATGTAGGTAGCTTTTTCCATGCAAAAAGCACATCACGATGCACAAACCCCATTTTGCGATTCGGTAAACTGGTTACCGAATCGCAAAACGGGCTTGCGACTCGCAATTAGGAAGGGGCGTTCCCTTCCTAATTGAGACTCGCAATGCAATGTAGGATTGTTTTGTGACCGTGAACGCGGTCGCAAACCAATCGCAGTTTGCAACCATTTCAAATGGGTGCCAACCCATTCGCAAAAGGGAAGGGGTCCCCATGGGACCCCTTCCCCACTGTGAATGTCACTGTAAAAAAAAAATCAGAGCACGCAGTGGTCCGGACCACTGCCTGCTCTGTAAAAATGAAACAAAACATTTAATTTTTTGATTTTGTAATGCATTTCTTTTTCCTTTAAGGAAAACGGGCTGCATTTAAAAAAAAAAAAAAACTGCTTTATTTAAAAGCAGTCACAGACTCCAGCAGGCCACCCTCCCTGTGAGGGCCGCTATTCCCAAGGGGGTCGCAAATTGCGACTTACCTCATGAATATTCATGAGGTGGGCATTTGCGACCCCCTTGCGAATCGCAAATGGTGTCAAGGACACCATCCTACATTCGGATTTGCAACTCGCAAATTGCGAGTCACTCTGACTCGCAATTTGCGGGTCGCTCTGACTCGCAAGTTTGGGGTCGCAAATCTGAACCTACGTACATGTGGCCCTTGATTCTCTAAAGGAAACCATGTGCAAGGCACCCGTGCCAAGGGCCCCTGACTACTCCAAGGAGTTCATCATGCTGACAGATGCTTCAGGACATGGCATAGGGGCGTTTCTAGCACAGCTGAATGAGGAGGGCCTAGACCAACCAGTAGTCTTCATTAGCAGAAGACTTTTACCACATGAACTGAGGTGGAGTGTCATTGAAAGAGAAGCATTTACTTTGGTCTGGGCACTGAAGAAGCTGAGACCCCACCTGTTTGTGACTCACTTCCAGGTTATGACAGACCACAGGCCCCTCAGATGGCTCATGCAGATGAGGGATGAAAATCCTAAACTCTTGTGGTGGTCCATTTCCCTATAGGAGATGTAATTTACGGTGGAGCATCACTCAGGGACTGACCACACAAATGCTGATGGTCTCTCCAAATACTTCCGCCTTAGCGATGAGAGCTCCCAAGGGGTTAGGTAGCTCTCCCGACTTTCAGCTGGGGGGACACATGTTAGACCTGACAGCCTTAGGGTGGCCATCCCCCAACTTTTTGCCTGCCTTCCTCCACTTTTCTGTTTTTCCTGGTTTTAGGACTCTGTGCACATTACCACTGCTGACCAGTGCTAAAGTGCATAGGCTCTCTCCTTTGAACATGGTAACATTGGCTCATACCCAATTGGCATATGTGATATACTTGTAAGTCCCTAGTAAAGTGCACTATATGTGCCCAGGGCCTGTAGATTGAATGCTATTAGTGGGCCTGCAGCACTGGTTGTGCACCCACATAAGTAGCCCATTAACCATGTCTCAGGCCTGCCTGCCAAAGGCAGGCCTGTGTGTGCAGTTTCACTGCCACTTCGACTTGGCATTTTAAAAAACTTGCCAAACCTTAAACTCCCCCTTTTCTACATACAAGTCACCCCCAAGGTAGGCCCTTGGTACCCCATAGTGCAGGGTACTATATAGGTAAAAGACAGGATATATACATATGTGTTTTTATGTCCTTGTAGTGGAAAACTCCTAAATTCATTTTCCACTACTCTGAGTCCTGCTCCCTTCATAGGATAAAATTACGGCTACCCTCATATACTGTTTGAGTGGTAGATTCTGATCCGAAAGGGGTAACCAGGTCATATTTAGGATGGCCAGAATGGTAATACAAACTCCTGCTTATTGGTGAGGTTGGATTCTATATTACTATTTTAGAAATGCCACTTTTAGAAAGTGAGCATTTCTCTGCACTTAAAATCCATCTGTGCCTTTCAGCCTGTCTTCAATCCACGTCTGGCCTGTGCTGGTTGACAGTTCCCTTGTGCATTTTATTCAGGCAACCACAAACACAGGATACTCAGTCACACCTGCACTCATCTGCATACTGAATGAGTCTTCCTGGGCTCGAAGAGTGGAGGGCCTGACACTTACATTTCAAGGGCTAGTGGCTTGCCCTCACACAATGGACTGCCTAACCCCCTACTGGGACCCTGGCAGACAGACCTGTACTGAGAAGGGACCTTGTGCACTTCAAAACCACTCTTTGAAGTCTCCCCTACTTCAAAGGCATTTATTAGGTATATAAACTGGGTCCCTGACCCCACCAAATAAGACACTTCTGGACTGGAATCTGCAACCTCTCAAGGGGAATTGTCTGGCTGCCCAAAGGACTCATCTGGACTGCTTTGCTGTGAAGGACTGCTGTCCTGCTGTTGCCCTGCTGCCCTCTGACTTTGCTGAGAAGTGCTCTGCAAGGGCTTAGATTGAGTTTGCCTCCTGTTTTTCTGAAGCCTCAGGGTAAAAAAGACTTCAGCCCTCATTACAACCCTGGTGGTCAGTGTTAAAGCGGCGGTAATACCGCCAACAGGCCAGCGGTAAAAAAAATGAGATCACGACCATGGCGGAAAACGCCAACATAGACAGCCACTTTAACACTCTGACCGCCATTGCAGTAGAAACAAACACCGCGGCGGTAACTGCCAACAGACAGGCGGAAGACAAGGTTCCGCCCACTGTATTACGAGAGGCCTATACGCCACCTTTTCTGGGGCGGTACCAATGCCATCAAAAGCACGGCGGAAACAGGACTCGGAACGGAAACCACTCACCTTTCAACACCCAACGAGGACCCAGGACGCCAGGGAGCCCGAGTTACAGGTCCTGCCCAGGTTGCTTTACCTCCTCTTGTATCAGGAGCAGCAAAGACGCTGGCGACGACCACGGTGAGTACTGCACCTAGCACACAGGGGAGGGGAGGAGGGAAAAGAGAGTGACACACTCACGCAACACTCCCACCCCCACCCTCATCCCCAACTCCATACACACAAATACATGCAGCAACATTACATATACACCCCGTAACCCTATGGAAGAACGCAAGGACCAAATGAAATGATTGTAACGAGTGTAATCATTAAAAAATCAGATGGGACAAATTAAAATATCAGTATATACAAATATGTACACCAACTACACAATTCCAGATATTAATTAAATCATTGTCCGTGGACCATTGGTCCCACAATGCATGGGCAAAGCCCACACAAGATACCTGACTCGAAACGGAGAGAACACTGCAGGGGCATCAGGTCGAAAATAAACAGGCACCTCAGGGGGAAAGGGAGGGGGGCACATCAGCCAGATTAACGGACGACGCCCCTGCTCGAGGAGGGGGCTCCATGCCCACAGTTTGGTCCTGGGGAGTGCAAAGCCACAGTCTCTCAAGTCTCTCCAGTGGGTGGTTTGCCCACTGCTTTATCCTGGGGAGTGCAAAGCCACAGTCTCTCAAGTCTCTCCAGTGGGTGGTTTGCCCACTGCTTTATCCTAGGGAGTGCAAAGCCACAGTCTCTCAAGTGGATGTCATTCTCCACTGATTCTGGAGGGGGCTTTGTTCCCAGAGTGCTTCATCCTGCCAAGGACTGGGGTATTGGATTTGATTCTCCACTGGTTATGGATGGGGCATTGTGCCCAGAGTGCTTCATCCTGCCAAGGATCAGGTGAGTGGATGTGATTCTCCACTGGTTCCGGAGGGGGCATTGTGCCCAGAGTGCTTTATCCTGCCAAGGACTGGGATAGTGGATGTGAATCTCCACTGGTTCTGGAGGGGGCATTGTGCCCAGAGTGCTACACATGCAGTGTGGCAAGTCCCTTTCCCTCACCTGGGTGTGTGTGCCACGAGATTGCCTGGGAACAGGTAGCATGATACTCCATGGAGACAGAGACACACTCCACCCTGCTGCGACTTTGCCTGCCACATGCAGGTACAAACAGTGCTGGGTGTCGTGCTTCATGTACGCTGTGCAGGGTCCAGGATGTCTCCTGCAGCCTTGGACGGCTGCCCACTGGGGATGATCGCCATGTCAGCTGTGGTGGCACTGTCTGAGCACATCGTGGGGCTGGTGGCGGTGGTTGCGGCAGTGTCTGTGGTGGAGGTGATGGCGGTGGTGCATGTGTCAGCACCTGTGGAGGGACACAGCACGACGTCACTTGCAGCCTCGGATGTCTGCCCACTGGGGACGATGCTGGGGACTGTTGCTGAGGCAGCGAACGTGCAGGTGGCGGTGCAGGTGGCAGTGCATGCAGAGGTGCATGTGGCAGTGCAGGTGGCGGTGTCCCCCGCTTTACAGGTTGATGTTCTGGTTGACAGAAGGGGTGACTCTGGTCCCTCAGCTGGAGCCTCCGTGCCTTGTCCTGACTTGCTCTTCGCCTTGTGTCCCTTCCCCACCTTTGATGTTGCTGCTGGTCCCTTGGCACTGTCCCCTTTTGGCTTGGAAGAGCCCTTGCTTGGTGGTTGGTGCGGCTTCTCCCTCCGGCATGGGGCCCCTTCTTCACCTTGGGAGATGGCGGAATGGGCTGATCCTTGGCCTCGCTAAGTGGCACACAGGCAGCCCTGATGGGTGCCGTCCGCGATGTGACTGGACTTGCTGAGACCACTGTGCTGGATGATTTGGTGGCTGAGGTGCTGGGCTGGGACCTGGACAGCCTGGCCCTAGGGGAAGGACGGGGGGGAGGTGTAGGGAAGAGGTCAATGTTAGCCAGGAAGAGTTTCTTAGACACACTGGGATGGGAAGATGGAGGGGGTTTGGGAGTGGAGGAAGAGGTAGTGGTTGTAGGAGGTGTATGTCTACTGAATTTGGGTGAAGGTGCATGGGCCGGAGGCTGTTGCGAGGTGGATGGCTGTTAGGTGGGTGTGTGCCTGCGTTTGTATAGTTTGGGACGAGGGCTCACAGGCACAGTGGGAGAGGACACAGGGGATGTGTGCATGGTTGTGGGGGTGGTGATTGCACGTGAGTGGTGTGTGGTGATGGGCGTGGGAGGGGGACACAGTGGAGGCAGTGGATGTTGGTGTGTCTGCATGGGTATGGTGCTTGTGTGAGTGCCTGTGGGATGTGTGGTGCTTATGTTTGCCATGTCCACTCTTGTGTGTTGATGAGTGTGCATGCTGGTCTGATGGTCTGCTTGGGATAGGCTGAGGTACAGGGGATTAGGTCTGGGTGGAGGAAGTTGGAGGGGGGAGGCTGGACTCAGGGACAATGGCTGCCATCAGTGCTGAGGCCAGAGCCTGAAATGCTCTCTGTTGGGCCGCCAAGCCAGAATGAATGCCCTCCAGGTATGCATTTGTTTGCTGCAAATGCCTCTCAACACCCTGGATGGCATTCAAAATGGTTGATTGCCCAACAGTGAGGGATCTCAGGCGGTTAATAGCCTCCTCACTGAGGGCAGCAGAGCTGACTGGGGCAGGGCCTGAGGTGCTTGGGGCGAAGGAGATGCCCACCCTCCTGGGTGAGCGGGCACAGGAAACTCAATGAGGGGCTGCTTGGAGGGCGGTGTTGGTGGGGGGGTGGCGGCTGTACCTGTTGATGTGGTGGGCACAGAGGTGCCAGCCACCGCAAAGGAGCTCCCATCAGAGGAGGTGTCGCTGTCGCTGGTGTCTCCTCCTGTTGCCGTTGTGGAGCTCCCCTCACCCTACGTCCCACTGGTGCCTTCTAGCACCGGCAGAGGCGGAGGGCTGTTCATCGTCCGGGCTAGTGTCAGGGGCCCGTTTGTGTGCCACTGTGTCCCTCATGGTGTTGGCCAGGTCTGCCAGCACCTGACCAGGGTGGTGTTAATGGACTTCAAGTCCTCCCTGACCCCAAGGTAGTCTTCCTCCTGCAGTCGCTGGGTCTCCTGAAACTTGGACAGTACCGTACCCATGGTCTCCTGGGAATGGTGGTATGCTCCCATGATGTTGGAGAGTGCCTCGTGGAGGGTCGGTTTCCTGGACCTGTCCCCTCCCTGTCGCACAGCAGTCCTCATAGCTTTCCTGTTGTCCTGTGCCTCTGGCACCTGAACCGTGTGCCCACTGCCACTGGCCCCAGGTCCCTGATTGTCTTGGGTTGGTGGGTTTGCCTGGGGTCCCTGTAGTGGTGGACAAACTGCTGATTGACGTGTCCTGGGGACAGTGGCATTGGCCCGCTGGGTGGGTGCTGTGCTTGTGTTTCCTGAGGGGGGAGGGTCTGTGGTGGTTTGTGACAGTGGAGGGGAACCGACTGAACAGCGGCCCCTGATGGGCCGGGCTGGTCATCTTGATCCAGGCATGCAGAACTGCTGTCATCACTGTGGGACTCTTCAGTGGGGGGACTGGATATGTCTGGCACCTCCTGTCCAGTGACGTTGGGTATGGGTCCTGTTGGGGTTTAAATGCATAGTTTTAGTATCTGTGTGTGCCATCTTCTGCATTGGGTGGGGTACCCTCTACTCCTGTGCTTGCATTATTGTGTTTGCCCTTTTGTGATAGTTGGTTTGGAGTCTGTGTGGGTATCTGTACTGGACATCCTTTGGTGATGGGGGTCCATGCATAGGTGTTGAATGCAGGGCCTTGGTATTGGGATGTGTGGGTTGTGATAGTGGGAAATTTGTGAGATGTTGGAGTGATGGGGTGGTGGTAGGGGTATGTGATGGCATGCAGGTGGGGTGGGGGGATATGGTAAATAAGATATGACTTACCAGAGTCCAGTACTCCTGCTACTCCTGCGAGGCCCTCAGGATGCATGATTGCCAAGACTTGCTCCTCCCATGTTGTTAGTTGTGGGGGAGGAGGCGGGGGTCCACCACCAGTCCTCTGTACAGCAATCTGGTGTCTGGATACCACTGAACGCACCTTCCCCCGTAGGTCGTTCCACCTCTTCCTGATGTCATCCTGTGTTCTTGGATGCTGTCCCACTGCGTTGACCCTGTCGACGATTCTCCGCCATAGCTCCATCTTCCTAGCAATGGAGGTGTGCTGCACCTGTGATCCGAAAAGCTGTGGCTCTACCCGGATGATTTCCTCCACCATGACCCTGAGCTCCTTCTCTGAAAACCTGGGGTGTCTTTGAGGTGCCATGATGTTGTGTGGGTGATGTGTGAGGTGCTGTTTGTTGTGCTGTGTGATGTGTTGTGTTGGGATGTGTTGTGTGAGGTGTGTGGATGTTGTATGAGTGATGGTGTTGTGTGCCTGTGGATGCTGGTGTTGTGTTTGCTATTCTCTCTCTCTCAGCTTTTAAAAAAAAATGTTGTTGTAAGGGTTTGTGGGTAATTTGGGTATGTGTTTTATAGTGTTGTGAGTGTGTGGGTGTGGTGTGTGTATGTGTATCAGGTGTGTGTATTTCAAATTTTCCAATGTGGTTGTGTTTTGTAAATGCATGCGTATTTTGAGCGCGGCGGTGTGTACCGCCAATGGATTACCGCGGTTGAAAGACCGCTGCATTGATTCATGGGTTGTGATAGTGTGGGTGTCTTCTTGTTGGCATGACGGTGTAGGTTTTGGTATTGCTAGTTCATCACTGACCTTTGGTGTGGCGGACTTGTGTGGGTGTCTGTATTGTGACGGATTCCGAGATGTGGGTGGTAATACCTCTAGTGGAATTCCACCGCTGCCACGGTATGTTGGTGGCCTTCAGCACAGCGGTAGGCGGGATTTACCGCCAGGGTTGTAATGAGGGCCTTCATCTCTTAAAGGAAACTACTTGTGCACCGAAAATCGACAACCTGCAGGAAATGACGCACAGCCTGCCCTGCATCAAGAAAAGCGCCACACAGCTGAGCTGGAATGATGCAGTCTGACTTCCTCAGCGAAGATCTTTGCAGCGCCGATGTTGCAACCAGAAATTCGAAGCATAGCCCTACCGGATCGACACACAAGTGAGCCGGAACAACGCAGTCTGACTTCCAGAGTGAAAAATCGATGCAGCTCCTGCCGTGTGACAGAACATTCGACACCTCACCTACCAGATTCACTTAAAGCCTTTGACTTCTTCCTGCACTTCGAGGATTTTCCCTGCATCGTCTCTGGCTGTCCAGAGATCCCTGCATCACATTGAGGAACCAAGACTACGCATTGGAAATCGACGCAAAGCCCTTTGCAGAATGGAGTGAAATGACGCATTGTCTGTGCTGTGTTGTAAAATATGACGCACACCTTATTTTTCCATGCATCTCCTCCTCTCCGGTCTCCGTGCATGGTAATTTTGACGCAAACCAGATACTTTGTGGAAACAAAAGACAACTGTTGATTTCTAAGATTTAAGACTCTTCTTAATCCTACAAAAGTTATATTTCAACTTGTGCTTATTGAATCTTTATTGTTTTGTCTTTAATTCAACCAGATAAATATCTTATATTTTTCTAAACCTGTGTGGTGTTTTTGTGGAGTTTTCACTGTGTTACTGTGTGATTTATTGCACAAATACATTACACATTGCCTTCTAATTTAAGCCTGACTGCTCAGTGCCAAGCTACCAGAGGGTGGGCACAGGATAATTTGGATTGTGTGTGACTTACCCTGACTAGGATTGTGGTCCCTATTTGGACAAAGGTTGATGTATACCACTGCCAACTAGAGACGCCATTTCTATCACCCTTACATATGACACTCTTTACCAGCTTGTTCAGAGTTTGTAGCCTACATTTCCTAAGGATCCACCAGAATGGTCAGTACTGTCCCTTTTATTATCCTCATGTCACATTAGGCTTGTCTCGCACCTGTACTTGGCGGTCATTACCCAGTTGGATGTATTAAATTGCAATGGGCACAGGACCATGGTATCTATGTCACGAACGAGATGTGGTGCTATTGTTGTCAACAAACTTGGGTGGTGTCTCCTAATTGAAGATTTCACTTAATACATTTTAAATTCCTATTACTAGTGTGTCATACCCCAGAGACTCTATCTAAGTACAATCAATCCGAAGACACTCACTGTAAAAGGTGTGAGGTTTGGGATGCACACTTTCTCTATCCAGCGTGAAACTGTTTGACTGGTGCTAAGTTCTGGAAATAGCTCCTGCAGGCTATTGAGTCCAAGACCCAACCTGGGCTCGCCTCTCAGCAAGCGATGGAGGGAGTGGGGGAGGGGCAATACATGACCACATGTGAGGAATGGGTGGAAATGTACTTTAAAACTCTGCCTTGCGCTTCTAGACCTAAAGACTTCTGGGAGCTATTTCGTACTTATTTGTGGTCTATCAATGATCAGTGAGGACTGTGTGTATTGGATAATGCTCAGTACTTTGTGATGGGGGAATATTTCCTGTCTGATGTTGTAGCTGATTTTCAGTATGCACCCATTGCTAAGGGATGTAATAATGCATGTTTGCTTTGCATTAATGTGGAGTGTTCTTCTATACATTCAGCTCCACTGTGTTATTATATGTTTGGGTTCCAGTCATTTATATTACATTGTCTATAATGCTACGCTTGTAGTGACTTATTGCCTTATTTGTATTAATTTGCCTCAAAAATATAAATAAATGATTAACAAATAAAGAAGCAATGGGTTAACTGTGCATGCAATAAACATCCAGAAAACATAGTGAAAACACAACACAAGAAAAATCCCACACTTATTTTGACAAAATGAGTACATTTCAATAAATTATTTGAAAGCAAAATGACAAAAATCCAACTAGTAGAACCAAAAATATGCAGTTTCAAAGATTGAAGGTAAGTATAGCACTGAAAAGCAAAATGTGCCACTCATGGTTAACTGGTATGGTGAAACTGGGTGAAAGTCACAAGATCAGGTGTGAACTGAAAAGTGGGTATAAGGGTTCTCAGTTTATATCCGGTACCCACTTTGAAATGGAATAAGCTTCTGGAGTTTTCCCCCTACAGAAGTGTCTGGAATTTCCTGCCTCCCTGCTCTGGTCCCAGTCTGTCTGCAGGCACAATAGACTTGTGTGAAGTACTTTGTGTGTGAGCTGATGCACAGTCTTTGAAGTGCAAGTTTGACACAGGATAGCTCTGCCCCCACTGATCAAATCAGGATGGCTCATTCTGCCAACACCCAGACCTTCTTTTTGTGGCTGTCAGCGAGGAATTCCCAAAGGCTAGTTGCCAACATGACTCTTAGTCAGGTGAACCGGGAAACAGACTGCAGACATCATATTGTTAGGACAAGAAAATGCCAACTTTCTAAAAGTGGCATTTTCAGAATGTATACCTAAAATCCAATTTTAACATTAAAGGGGATTTTAACGTATGATTCCTCAGACACCAACTATGAAATTTCTACCTGCTCCCAACCAAAAGTTATCACTTATAAAATGTATTATGTTAACCCATTGTTATCTTATGGGAGAGGGAGCCCTCACAGTAGTGAAAAATGAATTTAGGAGTTTTTCATTACAAGGATGTAGGAAAATCCTCCTTTTTGCCCTGGTCATCCCCAAACGTTTTGGACGGGTACTGGGTGTTACTGACTCTTGGCTGAGCCCTGGGTACTGCTTACCAGTCCCACGGCAAGTGCTCTTTGTAAAGTGGATATGCAAACTAGGCTAATTAGAATTGGAAGTACTAACTTACCTATAATTCCCTAGTATATGGAAAGGCATGTAGGGTTAGGGACGCCAGCATCGGTAGTGCACTGCTGAGGTGCCCAGTATAATTTTAAAGGCAGGCCTGCCTTGCTGGCTGCTTTCAAACTAAAGTTATATGCAAATTCGACTTTGGAATTAAAAGCACTTCCAAAGTCTTAAAGTACCTTATTTTTACATATAAGTCACCCCTAAGGTGTGCCCTATGTGCCCCTAGGGTTGGGTGTCATGTAACTACAACCAGGGACTTTGTAAAAAATGTTTTATTTGCCCTGGTAAAATAGGCAAATTTGTTTTTCCCTCACTGTAGTGAATGACCTCCATAAGCTCAAAAGGCTAGACTTTATTTTAATGAACAAAGGCCCCTTAAGTGTCAGATACATTGAGTTTGGTATCAAATTAATTGTTATAATAGCTCCCACAATTTACAATTGTTGGATTTAATATAACTAGTTCAGGTAAAGAGTTTTAAACCTCTACCTGAATGTTGCCAACTTCAGCTCTGTAGTAGCCTTTTCTGATTGGCCAGCCTCTGGCCAGGCTGCCTTGATGAGGATTGAAGTGACCTGAGCTGAACACAAAGGATCTGCCTGGAGGAAGAGATCTGCCTCATCAGATGGGGAAACAGGATGGGGGAAGAGCAGCTAAACTAGTTTTCAAGGCAGGGAAGGACATTTGGAGCAGCCCAGCACCTCCCTCACATCCTGCAACCCCAAACAATTAGGTGCCCTCTTGATTAGATTAGGAGAGTGCAGGAGAGGGGTATGTTTAGGATTTTTTGCAACACCAGTGGGTGGGCTCAGTCACATCTAACCTCCAAAAAGCACTTTCAGCCAAGGAAGTGGTCAACAAAGTGTAAAGGAGCCTGCCTGTGATTGGATACCAAGAACCCCCCTGCTTTCCACCCAGGAGCAAGGATACATATGGCAGAGCTGCACCCACAACTCAGATCCCTACAGGAAAGAACATCAGAAGAAGAAGGAGTGCCCTGCTGGGCCCCTGACCTGCACCTGGACACTGCGCTCTGAAGGACTGCACCAGCTGCACACTTGGGCTTCACCACAAGAAGGACTTTGCCTGGTTCCAACTGGTTTAAGAAGGGACTCCCTGTTTTCTACAGGTGGAAAATAGCTAATCAGAGTCCACTTCATCAAATCCTGAAGAAACTGAAGAAACTGACCAGCTGACCACTGTCCAGTGGCCATTTTGGAGTTTGAGCCAGGTGCATTCTGGAAGTTGGAGTCCACACCCTCAAGGAGCAACTCAGAGCTTCTGGAACCTTGGGGTGAGCTGTGGACTCCTAAAAGACCTTCAAAGTCCTTTTAGAAGAAGATCCAGAGGTTTGAAGAAGATTGGTGAACTTTTTGGAAAGAGCTCCATAGAGGGACCAACCCGTTGCTGTGAGTGTAGCCAGCTTGCCTCAACCAAGACCTGGCCTGACTTGCAGGTTTGTCCCGCTGAAGAAAATCTCCAAAAAAGTGACTAAGTCTAAATGTAAAAAGTTGACCAGGAGCTCCTTCGCAGTGTATCTGAAGAGGGCTGCAGGGATGTCGGATCAAGATTCAGGTTTGGCCCGGTCAAAGATTTTCGTCTTGAAAAATCGTTTAAGTCTGAACTTAGAAATCTTCACTGGGGTCTCCTGCGACGTGTATCTGAGGAAGGGCTCCAGGGAGGTCAGATCGGACTGGTGACTTTGTCCTACTGAAGAAAATCTTCAAGAAAATACTAAGGCCCATATTTACACTTTTTTAGCGCCGCATTTGCGCTGCTTTATGACGCAAAAACAAATGACGCAAATCCGGCGCTAAAAAAGTATAAATATGGGCCTAAGTCTGAAGGTAAACTTTTGACCGAGGCCTCCCACTTGCTGTACCTGAGCAGGGCTCCAACGCGGTCGGCTTTAAGCTGTGACTTTGCCCTCGTCGAGGTGCGACCAGATGACCAGATTGTCACTGTTCGTTTCTATGCGCTAAAAAATACAAATTCTTTAAAAATTCATATCTCTGGTGCCACTTATCCACTGTTATTTGTTTTGGTGTCAAATTAAAGATAATTTAAAATTGGTTTTAGATTTTTAAACTGTTTCCTGTGTCGTATTTACTTACTATTTTGTAATATTTGAATGCTTTACACACTTTGGCCCTGATTTATACTTTTTGGTGCAAAATTGCACTAACACAGTTTTGCACCAAAACGTTTAGCACTGGCTTGCACCATTTCTGTGCACCAGCTGGGCACAATATTTCTGGAATTGTGCAAGCCGGTTCAAAGGGTAGGCTAGGGTCAAAGAAAATGACGTTAGTTGGGTGGGGCTGGAGGTATGGAAGAAGGGGCTTTTGCACCACAAAATGCCGTTAGGCAGGGTAGAGTAAAAGAAAATGACTCTAACCTGCCTAGAGTCATTTTGTGATGCAAAACCATCCATACCACATGACTCCTGTCTTAGAAAAGACAAGAGTTATGCCCACCACCCCAATGGCCAGCACTGGGGACCATGGTTTCCTGGGCATGGCCATTGCACCCAGTGCCATGTAGGGGGGCCCATTTCAGGGCCCCCATTGGCACTTAAAAACAAAAATACTTGCCTGTACTTACCTATGCTCCGCTGTCCCTCTGGTGTGGGTGGGGGTGTCCCTGTGGCCTGAGGAGGGCATGTGTGGGCTTATTCCATGGTGTTTCACCATGTAAATATGCCCACAGGTCCCCTAACGCCTGCTTTGACGCAGGTGCTTTGCCTCACTTTTTGACCCCTCCTCCCTCCCGTTCGTGATTTTAGTACAGAGTGATAAATATGGCACTAAGGCCATAGAGTCCTTTTTTGCACGATAAGGCCTACTTTGCATCTCATTGACGCAAAGTAGGTTTCCATGGCCAAAAAATTACTTTAACTACATAAATTTAGAGCTAGGTTGGTCTAGCGCCAAAGTATAAATATGGAGGTAGTTTCGCACTGAATTTGCATCAAACAAAATGATGCAAATTTGGCGCAAAACAGGTATAAATATGCCCCTTTGTCTCCAAAAGTTAAGCCTTGTCACTAGTTGTCAATCTACCAAGGGTTGAGCTGGGGTTCATTTATTGAGATCTAATTAAACCTAGTGGGGGTTAGTGGCCTATTGCTAAGTGTAGGTACTTACCTGCCCTTACCAATAGTACACTTTCCAACACAGTATATACATATATTTTTTTAAATAATACTTCTTTATGAAATTTTGTTACAGCATACAGGGAATATGTAATGAGACGTCCATATTTTGCATATTAACAGATCAACATTATGCATGGCACTTTAGATAGTGGAGTATCTTGATATATGTTCATATATAGGCCAACATCTTTTGAATTAGCAGATAAAGTTGGGAAATGATGCAGCATTAGTGCCCAAATATTGCCTGGTGGAAATGTTCCCTGTTACAACTTCAGATACTCAATACAGCCACAACAATAACATGTGCTATGTGTTGCACAACATTTGTGATAAGGTTGCTTATGTGCTGGGTGGGTTGGAGAGGGAAGAAGTCCCATGCAGCAAGGCTTGTGTGATTTAGTGGTTGATATTCTACGGTCTGTGGGTCTGGGCATTTACGCAGGGTTGGAGGTCGTGGTCCTTAGGAGGAGTGGTGTTGCTAGAGCGAAGGAAGGATCCGCACTCATATGTCGTATTCCAGTGAAAAGTGCATAATGATGCTGTAGTGTAGAAGCAGTTGTCAGATTGTGGAGGGTGTCCCCAATGACTATTGAGTCATGTTATCTGATTCTGCTTCTATCTTTTCTAAGTATGTCTGCCAGTTAGTAGGAGAAGCCGACTTCAGTACCAGGACATGGTAAACTTAAAAGTGCATCTCCAACTTTTTAAATACACTACACCTAGCGCTAAGGGCTGTTTATGACCTACCCTTGGGATGACGTATATGTATTACATAGATAGGTTTAGGCCTTGCAAAAGGTTTATTTTGACAGGTCAAAAAGTCAATTTAAAATCTCACACACAGGCTGCAGTGGCAGGCCTGAGACATGTTTAAATAGGGCTACTTAAGGTAGTGGCACAAAAAGTGCTGCAGGCCCACTAGTAGCATTTAATTTACAGGCCTTGAGTACATGTAGTACTACTTCAGCAGGGACTTGAAAGTAAATTAAATGTGCTGATTGGGTGTAAGCTAATTTTACCATGTTTAGAGGGGAGAGCACAAGCACTTTAGCACTGGTTAGTAGTGGTAATGTGTGCAGAGTTCTAACACCAACCAAAACAGATTTAAAAAAATGAAGGGGTCAAAGAAAGCAGTTTGGTTTGACCCTGAAGAGAAGGCCAGGTCCAACAACACACCATTAGGCATGTAAAAAGGGGAGATATTTTTTTGCTGACTAAGGCGGTCATTATGAACATAGGCGATCCGGGCCGCCATGCCGGTGTGGCGGTCCGGACCGTCAAATTATGTTCATTGAGGGACCGCCACGGGCGGAACTCCGCCACCAACAGGCTACTACCGCCAGGCAGCTTGTCGATGGCGGAGTTCCTTATCCGACAAGGCAGTGCTGCAAGCAGCGCTGCCCGCCGGATAAAGAACCTGTGTCCACCAGATTTTCCCTGGTGGTTTCCCCCACCAGGAAAAGTCTGGCGGAATGGGTGCCTCTGGGCACTGCCCATGAACTTGGCATTTACGATTTATGGGCAGTGATATGCACGATGGGTGCTGCTGCACCTGCCGCACTGCTAAATTGACTATGGCTCCATGTGATACCGTCGGCAATGTCCAGGCCCAGCATTCGGCTGAGCCGGCTGGCAGAAACACTTTTTCCGTCTGCCGTCCCAGTGGAATGTTGATTACTTGGCCAGCGGTGTCCTCTACGGGCTGGCGGTCTGTGTTTAGGCCACCAGCCTGAACACGCCGTGCTCATAATGAGGCTCTAAATCACTTAGATGCTTGGATGAAAAAGTTTTGATGCTATATCACCAGATCTTGCCTTATAATCAGATGTTAGTTAATGAGGAATGGTGAGCTTGGTGTGGCCAGTTCTTGTCAGGCATAGTATGGTATAAAAGGAGTCAATAATGCAAATAAAATGAAACAAACTATGTTGCGTTATTCTGCAAGGGTAAACTTCCTAAACAACGTGGCCTAAGCCATGCGGCCATTTACCACGCAAGTGAAACAATGCTTGCCTAAACCACGACTGCCTTTTTCTCTGCCTTAACCATGCATGTGCGTGAATCACACATGTGAGTGGTTGAGGCAGAGTTAAGGCAGCGAGAGGTCTAGTGGTGCGGAGATAAGAGCAAAAAGCATCTCAAATTATGACCATCATGATTGACAGGAGATCACTGCTCCTGCATTTTCATTCTCAAATATGAAAACAAATATTTTTAAAGTTGCGCAAGGACAATGCAAAGGCTCTCAGTAATGTTTACAGAGTCAGACAAGGGACAATTCGTGTAATCTTGTGTGGCTTTGTACAGAAGTGTAACACAAGGAGTGGCTTGTATTATGTTGCATCACATTTCAAGGTGGGAGGTGTTCAATGAGTGGTGCATGGGCATTTCCATGCATCCACCCAGGGATTTTGGTGTAGTCCTAGATTTACAAAACTAGTAAACAGGGGAATGCATCAGAATGCTACAACTTTCCCATTGAGGAGTACCAAATAGAAATACCTTTTTTTTCTTGGTAATTCCTCTTACTATGCATGATGCATTCAGCATCACCCAAATAAACTGGAATACACTTCTAAGGATTATTTTTTGTGTGGGAAGTTTTCTGTTACTGCAAACAAACAATCCTGCCTGTCACACATGCACCCTTGCACAATGATGCAAGGGTGCCTGTGTTTGCTCTAGACAACACACAGTGTGCCCACACAAGGAGAAAGCAGAAACACTATATGTCTGTGCAAATATAAAGCTTATCTGCTATCTCCCTCACATGCAATGGAGGGCAGCAACTTTGCTTGCTGCCCTGCATTGTATGAAAGGTCAGTAAATATGCCCCAAAATGTTTTGTAATTGGGAAGACATTGAGGGAAGCAACCAATGGTCCTGTGGATGATATGACTCCCATTGAGGAAGTAGTACCACAGAGACTAATTCGCTTTCTCAAACTCAGAATTTGGTAAGTGATAGATTGTTTGTGACTTCAATTGCATCACAAACCAGTGACATATATAATTTTGTGACTCAAAAATAGGAGTTGGACACCCCTTTTTACGACTCCATCAGATTTCCAATTCTGAAAGAGTCACAAAAGTCCATTTACGAGTCAGAAAGACAGTTCTGACTCTTAAAGAGCTCTTGTATGTCACAAAAAGACATCTTGCTACTGCAAGTACTGTGATTTTGCAAATCACAGGTTGGTTGCAGCAAAAGGATTTTATACATTCTGTCAAAACAATCCTGATCTGCATGTATCAGGGTTAGGAACAGGGGCTCCATGTGATCCCATAATGTATTGGTTTGAACAGGGAGTGGATTGCCTGATGATCTACAACTTCTCAAAAAGAATACATTCTAGTGATTTGCATTTAAAAATATTTCTGGTGAAAGTGGTAACCCTGCTTTTTCTTATTTCATTTCTGCCTCCAATAAGAAGATATGAGTGTGTTCACAATGTACTGCAGAGTCTTGTGCGTATATTGGAACCATGCTACCTTCTAAGCAACATGCAGGCCCTCCTCATGACATTGGCAGTAAATCCTGCTCCCGCCATGCTGATGGCAGCCAACATACCACCACGGTGGTGGATAACTGTTCTGCATATTACGACACACACCAAACCGATAGAATATAGCCACAAACACAAATCCGCTGGCCAAAAGGTCAGTGCTAAAGTGGCAGTCCCATCACCCATACCGTTATGCCAACAGAACAACGCCCACCACATTATGGCCCACAAATCACCACAGCGGACATTCAAAGGCAGTAAACCATTGGCGGCACAAACTGCTACGCTCAGAATGGACACCCAAAAACTAAACTACACAACATTGGCCAATTCAAACAACACACACCTGACAACCATGCACACACCACACCCACCAACTCACACACTATAAAACACACACACACACACACATTATCAACAAACCTTTACGAATACAAATCATTGCTACCAGACTGACATCAAGACCACTGCGACAAATACACACACACCCATACATCCCTCACGCACTCCACTATGCACACCCAGTCACACCACCCAACACTCACACACATCACACAACACCTATGTCCCCACAAAGGCACCCCGTTTCACAGATGAGGAGTTGAGAGTCATAGTGCAGGAAATAGTCATGGTAGAACCACAGCTCTTTGGAGCACATGTCCAGCAGATATCCATTGCAAGGACGATGGAGCTATGGTGGAGAATCGTGGAGAGGGTGAATGCCGTGGGACAGCATCCAAGAACAAGGGACAACATCAGGAAGAGGTGGAACGACCAACGGTGGAAGGTAAGTTCCATGGCAGCAAGACCCTCACCTTCTCCCCCACAGCTCACAACATGAGAGGAGCAAGTGTTGGCATTACTGCATCCTGAGGGACTCACTGGAGTAGCCGGAGGACTGGACACTGTTAAGTCAACATTTACCACTTATCACCCCCATACCTGCATGCCATCTCACACCCTCACCCTCACTCCCATCACTCCACACCATCCCACACACTGCGCCAATGCAGATGACGAACCCCAATGCCAAGCCCTGCATGCCACACCAATGCATGGACAGCCCTCCCAGCTCTGCATGGACACCCATCACCAAAGCATGCACAGCATAGGGGAACTAACAATCCCACAATACATCACCATACACAATCAAAGGTGGCAGGGCAAAAGCAACCATTGAGGGGAAGATAGGGATGTACAACATGTCACAGGCATGAAGCATAATGTATCTCTTACATACCCACAGGTGCCCCAGCCAATCTCAGTGGAGAAGAGATACCACGACTATCCAGTCCCCGAACAGGAGATGCCCCCAGTGATGACGGTAACTGTTGACATCAGGATCTGGATCAATAACCTAGCCCATCAGGGACTACTGGACAGTTGGTCACGCCAGCCCACTCACAGTCTACCACAGAGCCTCCCCCATCAGTTACCAACACCACAGCACTCACCCAGTTTACCCATACCTCTGTCCCCAGGACAGGTCAATCAGCAGTGTGACCATCGGTACAGGTACCCCAGTCCACACCTCATACCCAAGACAATTCGGGACCTGGGGTCAGTGGCAGTGGGCACACCGTTCAGGAAGGACAGGGGCACAGGGCAACAGGGACACTGGGAGGACCACCGGGAGCCGGGGGGGACAGGCCCAGGGAACAGACTCTCCATGAGGCACTCACCCATATCCTGGGTGCCTACCAAAAATCCCAGGGCACGATGGGCCGAATCCTGAACAACATGCAGGAGAACAAGCGGCTGCAGGAGGAACACCATCAGGAGATCAGGTAGACTTGCAGGCACTCGACGTCACCATGATCTCCATAGCAGGGATGCTGACAAACATGGCCAACATCATGAGGGAATGGACAACATATCATTGGGCCCTTACCACCAGCCAGTCTATTGACCAGCCCTCCATTTCTGCTGCAGCTAGTGGACAGGAGGCACCACCACAGGACCCACAAACCCCCAATACCCCTCCCCCTGCAGAAGGTGAACCACCCACAAATGTTACCTGTGAACCAGAGAGAAGCCAGAGACACTTGCCGAGACCAAGACCACTGCCAAAAAATGAAACTCCTGATTATCTCCCTTGAGTCCCACCCTGTAACCTTGTCCACTTTGAACAGCCATTGCTCCCCTTCCGATGGCCCCTTGGACACTGGAGCTGTGCTACAAACTGACTGGAACAATACCCTGGACTTTCCTCCACCATCACCCCATTCCAAAGCACTTTACCCTCAATTATATAGCACTACAATAAACACCCTTGAACACAATTTGAGTAACACTGTTTTATGTGTCTTTAATGTGCATTTGTGGAAACAGTCACATTGAGTGCAAATGATCTGAACACTGTGATAGCTAACAAATAATGACCTGGAACTGTCTGTAGTGACCACATCAGGACAATGTTGTCATACCACCAAGATCTGGAAAATGTGAAGCAATAGGTGACAGTAAGTTGAGATGCAAAGGAAGTGAAAGCCATCATGCCACAGGCACACAGATAAATTAATATTCAGAGTAATGATCAGTTTCCCTGTCTCACACGTTTGGCATTGGAAGTATTGTTATATAACTGATGTTCTGTTGTCCTCATCCTCTGCCTCCTCATCCTCACTGTTCTCAGGGTACACTGCTGCCACAGGGTCATCTCCAGTCTCCTCCTCCTGAAGAAAAGGCACATGTCATATGAGGGCCAGGTTGTGTAACATGCAGCATGCCACTACTATCTGGCAGACCTTTGCAGGTGAGTAGCACAGGGATCCACCTGTCAGATGGAGGCACCTGAACCTGGTCTTCAGGAGGCCAAAGGTCCTCTCGATTATTCTTCTGATTCGCCCATGTGACTCATTATAATGTTCCTCAGCCACTGTCCTGGCATTCCTCACATGGGTCAGCGGTCACAATAGGTTCGGGTAGGCAGAGTCACCTGGAAATAATGAGGGACAACATTTAGCCTTACACAATCCTTTGGGGAGAACACCTGAAGGCATACACTGACATACAGTGAGTGGGGATATGGCTCACCTATTAGCCTCACCCTGTGCCTCTGTAGTTGGGCCATCACATCTGGGATGCTGCTATTCCTCAGAACGAAGGCGGCATGCACTGACCCAGGATACTTGGCAGTGACGTGAGAGATGTACTGGTCTGCCAGGCAAACTATTTGCACATTCAGTGAGTGGAAACTCTTACGATTCCTGAACACCTGTTCATTCTGGTGGGGGAGGACTAACGCAATAAGTGTACCATCAGTCGCACCAATTATACTGGGGATATGGCCCATTGGATAGAATCCTGCCTTGACAGTGGCCAAATCCTTCACCTGGGGGAAAGCAATGTAGCTGCACATGTGTTTCACCAGGGCAGACAAGACCTTTGCAAGCACAATAGAAAACATTGGCTGTGACATTCCAGCTACCAAGCCCACTGTCACTTGGAAAGAACCAGTTGCCAAGAAATGGAGTACTAATAGCACTTGCACAGGAGGGGGGATCCCAGCGGCATGATGGATAACTGTTATCAGGTCAGGCTCCAATTGGGCACACAGATCTGTGATAGTGGCCCTGCCCAGTCTGTAGGTGAGTATAATGTGCCTGTCCTCCAGTGTAGCCAAGTCCACAAGGGGTCAGTACACGGGGGTTCATCTTCTCCTCCCATTCATCTGCAGCAGTAGTGAGTAGGCTGTCACAATTTGAACAATGGAACCACAACCTCAGTGCACATGTTGCATTTATGTGATAGGACATTGGTAATGGCAGGTATGTGCAAATCTAGGCAGTGACGCTGTAAAGGTCAATCTGGTGGTTGTCCATCTCCATGACATGGCGTTCGCCTGTCCTGTATGTAGGGAGAGGTGGAAGTGAGGCAACTCTGCTGACACTGGGCGTCGTGGCGGAAGGCAGTCTTGCACCACCGTGCGATTCCTCATTGGATAATATGGGGCTCTATGGAGTACAGTGGCCAATGGGGATGAGCGCCATGACCGCCATTTTCTATCTGATTCTTCACTTGTTTCGTGACCTTCAACAGGAGAACACCTACACTGCATATGATGCTGTGACCTGTGTCTGGAACCTACCATGGCCCGTGTGACTGGGGAAAGGGCCCCTGCCTTCACTTTGGATGAGTTGGAGTGATTGGTGGATGGGGTCCTACCCCAGTACGGACTACTCTATGGGCCTCCAGACCAACAGGGGAGTACACCTTGGGCACGATGCATGTGGGAGGGATGCATGGAGATGTGTGCGCAAGCATCGTGTCATGGGGGGATGTAATGTGGTGGTGTACATGGTGTGCGCCACCCGATGTGTGTGCCAATGGTGACAGAAACAGGATTGGTGGGCCAAATGTTTGACAGGCTGGATTGTATGTGTTATGGTGTCCTACCATCTGTATCGCCTCTGCAGATCAGCGTCCATCAAAAGAAGGGATTATGGCATGCGGACCCTGGGGGTCTATGGAAGGCGGAGTACCCACTGGCAGAGACGGTGGGAAGATCTGAGACGCTGGGCACAGAAGACCGCGGAGGCCCAGCTAGGGATGGCCTCCAAACGAGGAAGGGGTGCCAGTCGGAACCTGACCCCCCTGATGGGCAGCATACTGGCTGTGGCCTAACCAGAGCTGGATGGGCGCTTGAGGGTATCACAGCAGCCACAAGGGGTGAGTACAATGGGCATTACTACAATAATTTGTAGGTGGCATGTGATCCGGGTGGTGGGTGTCAGTTAGTGGGTGCCCCTTAATTCCAAGCCATACATTGCAGTGTGATCCAGCTCAAGAGTAATGCTTGAATAAGGCAACCTAGCTCTGAATGGCAGTGCAATGCATAGTGCTTGATCCTGATCCCTGTGTGTGGCGGTGCTGTGTATGCCAACAGTGGTGTTGGTGCAGTAAATGACTCTGTGTTTTTTTTCTCTCTCCCCCCTTTATCTTCTGTCATCCTGTACATGTGTGCATTAGCGTCATCTGGCGGAGGAGCAGGGGCACCGGCAACAGAGGGAGCTGCATCCCCAGGACCCAGGAGGCAGAGTCCACCGACGCTGAGGGTACCAGTGGGATGGAGGGCGAGGGGAGCACCACAGGGGAGACAGGAGGTCACACCACAGACTCAGATACCTCCTCTGATGGAAGCTCCCTGGTGGTGGTGGACACTTCTTTCACCACCCCAGCTGCAGGTAAAGCCGCCACCCCCGTACCAGCACCGCCCTCCCAGTAACCCCTCAGCGAGTTGCCCGTGCCCGCTCATCCAGGAGGGTGGGCATCTCCTTTGCCCCAGGCACTTCAGGCCCTGCCCCAGTGAGCCCTTCTGCCCTGAGTGAGAAGGCTATTGACTTCCTGAGATCCATCTCTGTAGGGAAGTCAACCATTGTGAATGCCATCCAGAGGCTGGCATCCCAGATGCAGCAATGCAATGCATTCTTGGAGGGCATCCACTGTGGGTTGGAGGCCCAACAGAGATGGATTCAGGCTCTGGCCTCCTATCTGATGGCAGCCATTGTCCATGTCCCTACCGTCCCCCTCCAACTACCACTTTCCAGTCCCAGCCTCCTCAACACCAACCCACCCCATGCACACATACAGACGAGCATGCACACAAGACAACACACAAGGGTAGCAAAGTCAAACACAGGCACCACACTTCAACACACAAGCACTCACGCAAACACCAGACATTTGCAGACACAACAACATCCTCTGCCTCTACTGTCTCCCCCTCCTCCACCTCCCTCACAGTCACGTCCACAGTCACACCTGCATGCACTGTTTCAACAGCCACCACTGGCATCACCACACCAAGCAGCACACACCTCACTAGCAGACACCTCCACAACATCCATGCGCGCGTCCCCTGTGTCCCCTCCAACCCTGTCTGTCGCCCCTCCTAAAGCACACAAATGCAAGCACTCAGACACCCAACAGCCATCCACCTCACATCAGCACACTCCCCATGCACCTTCACCCACGTCCAGCAGATGTACTCCTCAAACAACCACTCCCTTAACCTCAACTACCATCCCTCCTCCCTTTTCCCACCCCACCATCATTAAAAATCTTTTTCTTGGCCACTTTGACCTTTTCCCTGCCCCTCCACTCCCTCGTTCTGCCCGTAAATGCAGAGTCCCAATGACCCAGCCCAGCATCTCAGTCAAACAGCCCACGCGGACAGTGCAGGCACCTCCTAGTCGTGGAGGCAAGACAGTGACGGTTCCCTCTCCACCAGTCAGGAAGGGTGAGGATCCCACAGCCACTGCCATGAAGGGGAAAAGGCCCTCGACTCCTGCCATGAAGAGGACTAAGCCCTCAACTCCTGCCATGATGGGGAAGAAGCCCTCGACTCCTGCCATGAAGGGAAAGGAGCCCGCACCTCCTGCCATGAAGGTGAAGAATCCCTCGTTGTCTGCCATGAAGGGGAAAAAGCCCTCAACTCCAGCAGAGCTGGCAGGGTGACACCACCACCACCATCACCTCCACCAGTGCTCACAGAGCCCTCACTGCCAGCTGAGGCAGTGCAGCCCACTCCTCCTGCAGAGGCTGCACCTTCACACGCTGAGACAGTGCAGCCCTCACCTCCAGCAGAGGCTGCCCAGGAGGCACCTTCACTTGCTGACACAGTGTAGCCCTCACCTGTAGCAGAGGCTGGCAGGATGACACCACCACCAGTGGTCACGGAGCCCTCACCTCCAGATGAGACAGTGCAGCCCTCACCTCCAGTAGAGGGCATGTAGGTTACCCGCCTGCGACTGTTGTACAACGAGCCCCATCTAGAACCAGTGGGAAAGTCACCCACCCCAGAGACTGTGGCCTTGCGCTCCTCAGCACAGAGAAATGGGCATGGAGCCCCTTCTAGAACCAGTGGGCAAGTGCCCAAACTCAGCTGAGGTGCCCCCCACACCTCTTCTCCCTGAGGCGCCTCCCACTTACAACATGATGCCCCTGCCGAGTTCTGTGCAGTTGATGTCAGGAGACAAGTTTGGCCTTGGACGGTGCCCTGTGGCCATGTTGCTCCCTTGTACTTTGGACTGGGCATTGGCCCTTTGTGGACAACTGTACATATCATTATTCATGTGGTGGCTTTTCCCTTGCTAATACATTTTAAGTACTTACGAAATCTGGTCCATGTTTTATTGTGCCGTGTGTTGTGTGCGATTGGTTTACATCTGCAGCAGGTTGTGTATATGGTGTGTGTGTCTCTGGTGTGTGTTGTGCATGTGTGTGTCACTCTTGTTTTCCTCCCTCCCTCGTGTGCTAGACGGCAGTACTCACAGTCGTTGTCTTCGTCGCCGTTGGTGTTCCAGATTGAGCATGGCATAGAAGAGCATCAGGAAGACTTGCAGTTCCGGTTCCATGGCGGCGGGGAGTCCTTTGTGTACTTTTTGGTGAGTCTTTTATTTTCTGTATTCGGTTTCCACCAGGCTTTTGACGGCATTGGCACCGCCCTGGAAATTGTGGCAGTGTGCTGTGTCATAATATGGTAGGCGGTACCTTGTCTTCTGCCTGGCTGTTGATGGGTACCGCCGTGGTCAGTGGTGTTAACGCCCTGGCAGATGGTGTGATACATTGGCTGTCTATGGGAGTTCTCACTGCCATGGTCATAATTTGGCAGTAATTACCACTGGCCTGTTGGCAGTATTTCAGCCACTTTATCTCTCACCGGCAATGTCATAATGAGGGCCATAGTTCTCAATTGTGATGGCAAGATGAGGAACAAAAAGAAAGAAAGACAATAAAATGGACCAATTGCAACATTTCATTAGATACTTTCATAATGTCAATTGATTAATTAATACCCTTTATTCTGGAGAATGGCTGGCTCTGCACTGCAGTCATGGGCCCTGATCAGTTCGATGAACCTTTGAAAGTTGACAAGTAAATATACCCTTTGGTTCTTATATGCTAACTATTTCAGATAATCATGTCTAGACATATATCGGGACTTATAACATGAGAATGCAAAAGAGAGGGCGATGGAGACAGACAAAAGTAGAGGTAGGCAGATGAGTGAAAATGAGAGATTTGAATAGAGATAGGAAGAGGAACATGAATGAGAGAGAGGGAGGGATTTGAGAGAAAGAGATGTAGACTGTTAAGGGGGAAGAGTAAAGGACCATAAGAGTATAAGGATATAGGGGCATATATATACTTGTTTTGCGCCAAATTTGCATCATTTCTTTGACGCAAACTTGGTGCAAAACTAACTCCACATTTATACCTTGGCGCTAGACCCATCTAGCGCCACATTTATGGAGTTAAAGTAATTTTTTCAACATGGAAACCTACTTTGCGTCAATGAGATGCAAAGTAGGCGTACCCGTGCAAAAACTGACTCTATGGCCTTAGCACCATATTTATCCCTTCATGCTAAAATCATGCACGGGAGGCAGGAGGGGTCAAAAAATGGTGCAAAGCTTGCTTTGCACCATTTTTTAAATCCAGGGTCAGGGCAGGTGTTAAGGGACCTGTGGGCCTACTTCCATGGTGGAACACCATGGAATAAGCCCACAGGTGACCTCCCCAGGCTCCAGGGACACCCCCACCCACACCAGAGGCACAGCGGAGGATGGGGAACCCCATCCCAGGTAAGTATAATTAAGTACAGGTGAGTATGTTTTTTAGGTGCCATTGGAGGCCCTGAAATGGGCCCCCTACATGGCACTAGGTGCAGTGGACATGCCCAGGGCACCCTAGTCCCCTGTGCTGGCCATTGGGGTGGTGGGAAAAGACAGGAGTCCTGTGGTATGGATGGTTTTGTGTCAGAAAATGACTCTAGGCTGGTTAGAGTAATTTTTTTTTACTCAAACCTGCCTAACCGCATTTTTTGGTGGAAAACCCCCTACTTCCATAACACCAGCCCCACCCGACTAACAGCATTTTTTTCACGCTAGCCCACCCTCTGCACCGGCTTACTTGGACCATTGCATAAATATGGTGCCCAGCTGGTGCACAGAAATGGTGTAAGCAGGTGCTAAACATTTTGGTGCAAAACTGCGTTACTGCAGTTTTGCACCAAAAAATATAAATCAGGGGCATAGTGTGGCCGATTGTAGGACATAGCCCTATTTACAGGGTCATCCCCCAACGTTTTGCCTCTGTCCTACAATCTTTTCTGACCTGTTTTGTTGGCTTTAGGACTTTGGGCACTTTACCACAAATTACCAGTGATAATGTGCTCTCTGTCTAAATTGTATTGGAGAGTGGTTTATGCATGATTGACATCTATGATTTACTAGTAAGCCCCTGGAAAAGTGCACTATGTGTGCCCAGGGCCTGTAAATCAAATGCTACTAGTAGACCTGATGCAAAAAGAACAGATGATGGACAGAATGCTGAACAATGCAAACATTCACCCTCAGTCACAAAAATCTGGGTTTAATCTATTGTTTTTTTGCTCACCATACCACCCCAGTTTGGCCCATCCATATGCAAATCAGTCTTGATCCTGTTTCTCATGGGAACAGTTCACCAGCCGAACTGCCAAACCAGGTCCTCCCTGGACCAGAAACAAGCATCCTAGGACCAGTTTCAGGATACTCCCCTTCATGAGCTAGGCTAGCTTGAATCCAGTGGCGCAGTGAGCACGAGACCCACGTCTGGGCATACCCTTCCCACATGGGGCGACAAATGCAAAAAGAACAGATGATGAACGGAATGCTGAACAATGCAAACATTCATTCCAAGTCTCAAAAATCTGGGTTTATTTCATCGTTTTTTTGCTCACCACGTCACCCCAGTTTGGACCCAGCCATATGCAAATCAGTCTTGACCCTGTTCCTCACGGGAACAGTCCAGCCCGAACTGCCAAGCCAGGTCCTCCCTGGACCAGAAACAAGTACCCTAGGACCGGTTTCAGGGTATCACCCTTCATCAACTAAGCTAGCTTGAGTCCAGTGGCGCAGTGAGCACAAGACCCATGTCTGGGCATGCCCTTTCCACTTTGGGCGACAAATGCAAAAAGAATAGATGCTGGACAGAATGCTGAACAATGCAAACATTCACCCCTAGTCACAAATATCTGGGTTTATTCTATTGTTTTTATGCTCACTACACCACCTCAGTTTGGACCCAACCATATGCAAATCAGTCTTTACCCTGTTCCTTATGGGAACAGTCCACCCTGAACTGCCAAGCCAGGTCCTCCCTGGACCGGAAACATGCATCCTAGGACCAGTTTCAGGGTATCCGCCTTCATCAGCTAGGCTAGCACGAATCCAGTGGCACGGTGAGCATGGGACCCATGTCTGGGCATACCCTTCCCACTTGGGGCGACAAATGCAAAAAGAACAGATGATGGACGGAATGCTGAATAATGCAAACATTCACCCCTTGTCTCAAAGATCTGGGTTAAATCCATGATTTTTCTGCTCACCACGCCACCCCAGTTTGGACCCAGCCATATGCAAATCAGTCTTGACCCTGTTCATCATGGGAACAGTCCAGCCCGAACTGCCAAGCCAAGTCCTCCCTGGACCGGAAACAAGTACCCTTGGACCGGTTTCAGGGTATCACCCTTCATCAGCTAGGCTAGCTTGAATCCAGTGGCGCAGTGAGCACAGGACCCATGTCTGGGCATGCCCTTCCCCCCACTTTGGGCAACAAATGGAAAAAGAACAGATAATGGACAGAATGCTGAACAATGCATACACTCACCCCCAGTCACAAAGATCTGGGTTAAATCCATTGTTTTTTTTACTCACCACACCACCCCAGTTTGAACCTAGCCATATGCAAATCAGTCTTGATCCTGTTCCTATTGGTAACATTCCAAGCCGAACTGCCATGTCAGGTCCTCCCTGGCCAGGAAACAAGCATCCTAGGACTGGTTTCAGGTTATCACCCCTCATCAGCTAGGCTAACTTGAATCAAGTTGTGCAGTGAGCACGAGACCCACAACTGGGCATACCCTTCCCACTTGGGGTGACAAATGCAAAAAGAACAGATGATGGATGGAATGCTGAACAGTGCAAATTTTCACCCCCAGTCACAAAGATCTAGGTTTATGCCATTGTTTTTTTGCTCACCATGCCGCCCCAGTTTGCACCTAGCCATATGCATATCAGTCTTGAGCCTGCTCATCATGGGAACACTCCAGTCCGAACTGCCAAACCAGTTCCTCCCTGGACCGGAAATAAGCATCTTAGGACCGGTTTTAGGTTATCACCCTTCATCAGCTAGGCTAGCTTGAATCCAGTGGCACAGAGAGCATGGGACCCATGTCTAGACATACACTTCCCACTTGGGGCAACAAATGCAAAAAGAACAGATGATGGACATAATGCTGAACAATGCAAACAATCAGCAAGTCTAAAATATCTGGGTTTAATCCATCATTTTTTTTCTCTCCACGCCACCCCAGTTTGGACCAGCCATATGTAAATCAGTCTTGATCCTGTTCCTCATGGGAACAGTCCAGCATGAACTGCCAAGCTCGGTCCTCGCTGGACTGGAAACAAGCATCCTAGGAATAGTTTCAGGGTGTCACCCTTCATCGGCTAGGCTAGCTTGAATCCAGTGGCGCAGTGAGCACCAAACCCACATCTGGGCATACCCTTCCCGCTTGGGGTGACAAATGGAAAAAGAACAGATGATGGACAGAATGCTGAACAATGCAAACATTCACCCCCAGTCACAAAGATCTGGGTTTAATACATTGTTTTTTTGCTCACCACCCCACCCCAGTTTGGACTCAGCCATATGCAAATCAGTCTTGACCCTGTTCCTCATGAGAACAGTCCAGCCTGAACTGCCAAGCCAGGTCCTCCCTGGACTGGAAACAAGCATCCTAGGACCAGTTTCAGGGTATCACCCTTTATCAGCTAGGCTAGCTTGAATCCAGTGACGCAGTGAGCACGGGACCCACGTCTCGGCATACCCTTCCCACATGGGGCAACAAATGCAAAAAGAACAGGTGATGGATTGAATGCTGAACAATGCAAACATCAACCCCCAATCACAAAGATTTGGGTTAAAACTGATGGATGTTACAGATAGGGCTTCCCTCTGCACTGCAGAATCTGTGTCAGAAGCAGGGCACTTGCTCTTCCTACAAGGAAGGCTGATGGTCAGACACACGCTGATCGTTGTCCCAAGTACAGTGGCTAGCCTCAGGAGTAGCAAAGTCCCACGGCACTGGTACCCACTTAAAGTCTTTGAGGTCCCTGAGACTTTAGGAACAGGAGGCAAGCCAGCAAGCCCTTGAAGATCAATTTGGAGGGAATGCACAGTTCACCTCTCCTGCAGCAGAATCAGAGAGCATCAGGCCAACAAGCAGAAAAAGTCTTTCCAAAAAAGCAGTCCAGTTGGGTCCTTTAAGCCACACAGCAGTTCTTCTGATAGAGGTCTAGTTCAAGAACCAGAAGTGCTTGATTTGGTAGGAACAGAGGCCCACTACTTATACCCAAATGTGCCTTTGAAGTGGCAGTGACTTCATAGCAGCTCTTTGAAGTGCACAGGTGCCCTTTTAATCACACCCCTGGCTTCAGACTATCAGTAGGGTGTAATCAGCCCTTTGTGTGGGACAGAGCACACTGCCTTATGAAGTGTGTCAGCTTTCCAGGAAGAGCTATCAGAATGCAGTGAATTGTCTGTCACACCCAGCCTTCCTGTGCTTGTGGCTATCTAGAGGGAATGCACAAAGCCTAGCTGTCACCTACCCAGACATGTATTGGAGACAGACTGCAAGGCTCACAGACCAGTAGAAGCAGAGAAATGACTGTTTTCTATAAGTGGCATTTCTAAAATAATAATGTTAAAACTGACTTTACCATTACAGAGGATTTATCATTACCATTCTAAGGATATTGAACATGATGCAGTGGCTCCTTTCTGATCAGGAAAGATGTATAAAGGAATTCCAAATGCTGGCGTATGAGAGGAGTAGGCTTCACAGTAGTGAAAAATATCTTAGGGAGTTTTTCACTACCAGGACATTTAAAACTGAAAAGTACATGTCCTTCCTTTTACATACATAGACTTCTGCCCTTTAGGGCTACCTAGGGCCCACCTGATGGGTGACTCATGTGTAATAAAAGGGAGGTTCAAGCTTTGCAAGTAGATTTAAATGCCAAGTTGAGGTGGCAGTAATCTGCATCCATAGGTACTGCCGTAGCAGGCCTGAGACAGGTTTGAAAGGCTACATCTGTGGGTGGCACAATCAGTGTTGCAGGCCCACTAGTAGCATTTAATATACAGGCCCTGGGTAAATGGTATACCACTAAATAAGGGACTTACAAGTTAATCAAATATGCCACTTTAGCACTCCTTGGCAGTTTTAAAGTGCTGAGAGTCCAGACAAAAAGAGGGACAAAAAAAAAATCTGAGGAGGCAAAATGTTTGGGATGACCCTTCAGAGAGGGCAATATTCCAACAAAGACTATCTCTAGTGAACCTGGATTGACATATTTGGTGTATGATTGTTTAAAGAAACGTATCTGTCCTTTTAGGACAGATATGTTCAACCTAGAGCATGAAACACATTGCATTGTTCTACGCTTTGAGCCAGTGTCTTATGCTACTGTCACAGACACACAACAAAATGAAAGTACCCTCTTTATTGAGATCTTTTCTGAACTGAGATCTATAATAGACTTCAACTCTTGAAATACCAAACTAATTTATTAAGATTGTATGGATATAATATTCCAAACAATGTGAAGGACTAAACTGATATATTTTGATGAAATGATAGTTAAGTGACAGTACTGTACCAAGAAAAGTGTTACTGATCGATATATTTAAATCGCTTTGAATTATAGGCAACTGCAAAAACTTGGGTTGTTGGTTGACTGAGGGGTGACCCATAACCAAGCCTCAACCACATTTCTAGTCAGAAGAAGACATAAGCAATCCCCAAATTAACCTGTGCTCAACCCCTACTAGCGTAACACAGAGCAGTCAGGCTTAACTTTGAGGCATTATGTAAAGTATTTATGCAACACTTCAAACAGTAACACAGAGAAACAAAACACAAAAGGAGCCCATAACAGAATAGGAAAAACAGAAAAGATATTAATTAAAAAACGATCCCAAAATGACAAAAATCCAATAAGTAGAACTGAAAAAAATGAATTTGAAATATTCAAGTAAAAATAGCCCCAAGAAGCACTATTGTGGTATCGGGTCACAGCAGACCAGAACAAAGTCACAAGTTCAGCCCAACCATGATAGAGTGAGTACTGGCTACAGGGACCCAGTTAGACACACTGAACAAAGTACTGTAAATCCTGCAGAGTGTTGCATGGAGCTGCATCGAAGATGCATCATACAGCTAAGGCGCACTGTCGGTTCTGAGATGTGTCAAGGCTGCATTGCAAGAGCCTGTTGCGTCAACAGGGCTTGTAATGTGAAGGTTTGTGTTAGGGATGCATTGCGTAGTCGAGGTGATGCATCGGTTCCAATGAGCAGTGAACTTGTGGCTATCATCAACAAAGGATGTTAAAGGTGAGAAGTGTGCATCAGCAGTTCCGAAGGCGATCTGTTGGTTGCAAGATGCAGGTTGCTGGGTCAATGAGAGTCCTTTGTGATGAATCCAATCCACGCAGTAGCAGTGATGCGTCAGTTCTGCAGGATATTGTGGGTAAGAAAATGTGGTGGGATCCACACACCACCCAGGACTCTCCCGGGTATTTAGGTTTCAGAACTGTGAGGGTATGGTAGGTTTTTCCAAGTGGCAGCCTACCCAAGCACAATAAGTGCAGCTATTAACAATTGGAAAAGGGACTATATTGGAAGTTAAACCACACTCTCCTGGTCCGCATGTAAAAGGAACACCCAAAGTAATCAAATGTCCTCTTATTTGCCACTAGGATGGGATTTTTTTGTCTGCAGGGGAGCAGAAAGACTGTTGAGGATTTACGTTTGAGGGTGAGCCGGATGTTAGGATGGCCAGACCCTCCTCACTATTTTATTTTAAAAATATGTTCCTGCCATACAAGGGCATATCTCCTGGGTTCCCTGGGGGCAGGGGCAAAAAGACTGGTTTGTTCCTTTTTTTGGGGTGGGGTAGGTGTGACTGATGCCACAGTGCAACACCCATACCACTTTATTTTGCCACAAAAGTAAAATCCTTGGTGTCAGGTGGACATTCAGTAGAAATATTTGGGGCAATCTCTCAAGTTCGGACAAAAATTCTACCTGTTCCCAAGGGGGGAGAAAGACACTTTTGTCCCTTCTGGGAGGGGGTATGACTCAATGGCAGGGTAGGCCGCATCTTCTTTTTCTTTGTTTAGTCTCCCTTTTGAAATGCCTAGTGTTTAGTGGGATTTCTGCCGCTGGGGGACAGTTTGGGGCTGAATACCCCAGTACACCTGCTGAGGGGCAAAAATTCTATAGGGCCCCGAGTTGGGATTGTGCATGGACCCATGCCCCCCAAAAAAATACTGCATGAATTTAGTCTCTAGTGTCTACTGGGCTTTTTGTTCCCAGGAGAAAATACTCCCCCAAGGGAGACAAGGACTGTCTGGCTTCTTGTTGGAGAGGGGGCATGACCATCGCCATGGTGGGTGGCTCACACCCCTTTTTAAGAAAAACGAAACATTTCCTGATGTCTAGTGGGCTTTCTGTCCCCGAGGAAGCAGACTGGGAGAAATCACAGCCATTTGCCCTTTGGGGGGCAGAAAGAACACCACCCTAGTGTTTTGGCGGGTGGGGGCATGGCTATGCCCATAATAGCAGGCCCCACCCCCATTTTTAATTCAGAAAATTGGCCCTAGTGTCAAGAAGGCTTTCTGCCCACCTGGGGGGCAGATCAGAGGTAATTACCATCTACCTCCTTGGGGGGCAGACATACTGTTTAGTGGGCTTCTTGCACTCCCTGGGGAGTGCAGATTCAGAGTAATCACCCCCATCTGCCCTCAAAGAGGAGGCAGAAAAACTGATACCATCGTTTTTTGGGAGGAATGGGCATGGCCACTATATTTATTTAAAATAATTTACCCTGGTGTCTAGTAGGCTTTCTACCCCCTAGGAAGACAAATCAGGGGTAATTACACCCATCTTGTTGAAATGGAGGCATGGCCATCCCCATTGTAGGCAGCCCTCACCCCTATATTTAAAAATAAAATCCCTGGGGAGGGGGGCAGAAAGACTGTCACCATAGTGTTTTTGGGGGGTGGGGAATGGCTATTCCTATAAAGAGCAGCCCCCACAGTTATATTCAGTTTTTATGGCCCTCATTATGATATTGGCAGTAAGTGCCGCTTACCGCCATGCTGACTGCCATCAACATGCCCGGACCGCAGCGGAATACGCGTATTATGACCCACAACTAGAAATCCGCCAATATGCAGACAAGTCCGCCAGCCCAAAGGTCAGTGATAAACTGGCGGTACCAAAACCCACACCATTACGCCAACAGAAATACGCCCACAGCATTATGACCCATGAATCACTGCGATGGTCATTCAACCTCGGTAAACCATTGGCGGTACAGACCGCTGCGCTCAAAATACACACACACATACAAAACAACACCACATTGGACAATTCAAACTCCACACACCTGACACACATACACACACCACACCCACACACCCACACCACTATAAAACAAACACACACACTACCCACAACCCTTTACGAATTTTTTTTTTTACAACTGAGAGAGAGACACACCAGGAGCACCCACTGAATCAGAGCCACAGAACACCATCACCCATACACCATCCACGCACCTCACAGCACACACCCCAACACATCACCCCACACACCCTCACACACACTACACCCATGGCACCACAAAGACACCCCAGGTTTTCAGAGGAGGAGCTAAGGTTCATGGTGGAGGAAATCATCCGGTTAGAGCCACAGCTATTCGGATCACAGGTGCAGCAGACGTCCATTGCTAGGAAGATGGAGCTGTGGCGGAGAAACGTGGACATGGTCAATGCCATGGGACAGCACCCCAGAACAAGGAATTAAATCAGGAAGAGGTGGAAAGACCTACGGGGGAATGTGCGATCCGTGGTAGCAAGACACCAGATAGATGTACAGAGGACTGGTGGTGGACCCCCACCTCCTCCCCCACAACTAACAACATGGGAAAAGCAAATCTTAGCGTTCATGCACCCTGAGGGCCTGGCAGAAGTAGCAGGAAGACTGGACTCTGGTAAGTCAAATATTAACTACTTTCACCCCCCCTACCTGCATGCCATCACAAACTCCTACCCCTACCCTCACCCCCATCACTCCATCACCTCACATATACCCCACCATCACAACCCACCCATCCCAATACCAATCCCTGCATGCAACACCAATGCATGGACCCCCATCACAACAGCATGCACACTAGTGACAATCAGTTAGCCAACCAAATCACAACTCACACAAGCCAAAGCTGCCTTGGTGATAACAACCATAGAGGGGAACATACCCATGCACAAGATGTTACACACAGTAACAATAACACTGCATTTACATCCCCACAGGACCCCCATACAAAGTCACCAGAGAGGAGGTGTCAGCAACATCCAGTCCCCCCCCCAGAAGAGGCCCACAGTGATGACAGCAGCTCTGCACGTCTAGATCACGATGACCAACCTGGACCATCAGGGACCACTGGACAGTCGGTGACCCAGCCACAGTCCCAAACCACCACAGAGCCTCCCCGGTCAGGAATCACCACCACATCAACCACGCAGCGGGCCCATCCCTCTGTCCCCAGGACACGTCAATCAGCAGTGTGTCCACCACTACAGGGACTCCAGGCACCCCACAAACACAGGATGATCAGGGACCTGGGGTCAGTGGCAGTGGGCACACGGTTCAGGGGACAAAAGCACAGGACAACAGGGAAGCTGGGAGGACTGTTGTGCAACAGGGGGAGACAGACCAAGGGAACCGACTCTCCACGAGGCACTCATCAACATCCTGGGAGCATACCACCATTTCCAGGAGATCATGTGCCAGATACTGGCCAAGCTGCAAGAGACCCAGCGGTTGCAGGAGGGACAGTACCTGGGGATCAGGAAGGACCTGAGAGACATCCACACAACCCTGGTCACCATTGCAGGGGTGCTGGCAGACATGGCCAACACCATGAGGGAGGCAGTGGCACACCAACAGGCCCCTGACACTAGCCACACCGATAAACAGCCCTCCACCTCCGCTGATGCTAGTGGACAGGAGGCCCACCACAGGAACAACAGGCCACCAGCACCCCACCCCCTGCAGAAGGAGAACCACCACGCAAAAGGTCCCTGTGATCTAGGCAGAAGCCAGAGAACATTGCCAAGACCCCCGCCAGGAAATAAGACTCCCCTGAATGTCACCCTTGTGTCTAACTCTGTCATCCTGTCCACCTTGAACTGTCATTGCCCCACTCCCTATGCCCCCTTGGGCAATGCATCTGTGATAACAATAGACTGGACTCTATCCTGGACATTCCTCCACCATCAACCCATCCCATTTCAATACCCACTACACTTATTATCACAGAAATAAACACCCTTGAAACAAATACAAGTATGGAGTCTGACAATTGATTGAAATATGTATTAGTTTAACAAGCAGTAAACATTGCAATTCAAATGTACAGTTATATATACGTAGGTATGACCTTTAGTGGGCAGCAGTAAACATACCAGGAGCCAGAGTGGGGCACGGATATCTGAAAATAGAGATGCCAAAGGGTACAGTAAGTGGCCATAGAAATAGGAAAATCGGGCTGCCATGTACAATGTCCAACACAAAACTGCAAAGGAAGGTAAAGTTGCATTGCCTTACCTGTGTGTCACTGGAAGTACTGTTGAATTATAGTAGTTCTGTTGTCCACATCCTCTTCCTCTGCCTCCTCTTCATCACGGTCCACAGGCTCCACCGCTGCCAAACGACCATCTCCAGTCTCATCCTCCTGCAGAAAAGGCACCTGCGTCTCAAGGCCAGGTTGTGCAACATGCAACATGCAACGATGATCTGGCACACCTTCTTGGGTGAGTAGTACAGGGATCCACCTGTCAGATGGAGGCACCGCAATCTGGCCTTCAGGAGGCCAAAGGTGCGCTCAATGATCCTCCTTGTACGCCCATGTGCCTCATTGTAATGTTCCTCTGCCCTTGTCCTGGGATTCCTCACTGGGGTCAGTAGCCATGAGAGGTTTGGGTAACCAGAGTCACCTGAAAATATCTAGGGATACCTGTTAGCCAGACACTCACCCTTAGGGTCAACCCCACACCCATATACCTACATCAACTGGATGGGGACCATGGGCTCACCTATTAGCAACACCCTGTGCCTCTGGAGTTGAGGCATCACATATGGGATGCTGCTATTCCTCAAGATAAAGGCATCATGCACAGAGCCAGGATACTTTGCATTTACATGGGAGATGTACTGGTCCGCCAAACACACCATCTACACATTCAGAGAGTGAAAGCTCTTTCGATTTCTGAACACCTGTTCATTTCTCCCGTGTGGGACAAAGGGAATATGTGTACCATCAATACCACCAATGATGATGGGGACATGTCCCATTGCATAGAAATCAGCCTTCACTGTGGGCAAATCCTCCACCTCGGGTAATACGATGTAGCTGTGCATGGGTTTCATCAGGGCAGACAACACTCTGGCCAGCACGTTTGAGAACATAGGCTGTGACATCCCTGATGCCATGGCCACTGTCACTTGGAAGGAACCACTTGCCAAGAAATGGAGCACTGACAGGACCTGCACTTGAGGGGGGATACCTGTGGGGTGGCGGATAGCTGAAATCAGGTCTGGCTCCAATTGGACACACAGCTCTTGGATTGTGGCCCTATCAAGTCTGTAGGTTAGTATAACGTGCCTGTCCTCCATTGTTGCCAGGTCCACCAGGGGTCTGTACACGGGGGTATGTCTCCATCTCCTATTCATCCTCAGCGGTTGAACTCTAGGGTGAAAAACGGTGAGCAGATGGTCATATTCAAACATATACTCTGATTAATATGCCTTTCGTTTCTTACAGAAACAGTATATGAACGTGTAGGTCTGTTGATGTGCCTATGTCTGCTGTGACGCAGTTAGGTGCCATGGCCTGTGCCCCCCTGAAATGGCAGCCACCTGACCTGTGAGGAGGGACAAGTGGAAATAAGGTAATTCTGCTGGTGTTGTGTGCCGTTGCGGGAGGCGTGTGACAACCGCCGTGGAACACATCATTGGTTATCATTGGGGCGTACGGGTCCCAGGAGCCAATGGTGATGTACGCCGGCAGTGACGGTACGCACCGCCGCGGACGTGACCACCATTTTCTATCTGTTCACTCACTTGCTACCTGACCTTCAACAGGAGATGACCTACACTGCAAGTGCTGCTGTGACCTGTGTTTGGAAGTGACCATGGCTCAAGTGTCTGGGGACAGGGCCCCTGCCTTCACTTCCGAGTAGTTGAGAGACTAGTAGATGGGGTCCTACCCCAGTACCCATTACTTTGTGGTCCTCCAGACAAACGGGTGTGTACACTGTGAGCATGATGCGTGGGGCATTAATGTATTGAGTGCTGTGTGTGTAAGCCTCGTGTGGGGGGGGCTAAGGAGTCCTGGGCAGAGTGCTGCATGTTCGGTGGGCAATGTCTGTGCGTAAGGGGATGGGAGGGATATGGTGGGCCATGAGTATAGAAGTCCGGATGGTATGAATAATACCCTTCCTGCTGTATCTTTTTCTGCAGGTCAGCGCCCATCAGAAAAAGGGTATGTGGTGTGCCATCGCCAAGAAGGTGTGGACCCTGGGGGTCTTTGACAGACGGAGCACCCACTGTCGAAAACGGTGGGAGGACCTGTGCTGCCAGGCAAGGAAGACAGCGGAGGCCCAGCTGGGGCTGGCCTCCCAAAGAGGAAGGGGTGCCCGTCGTACCCTGACCCCCCTGATGTTCCACATCCTGGCGGTGGCCTACCCGGAGTTAGATGGGCGCTTGAAGACATCACAGCAGCCACAAGGAGGGGTGAGTACAGATTCAGAATCCTGACTTTGCGTGCGTTAAGGTGTTACCTGGTTGGGGGATGTGGGTCTGTGGGTGCCCCTAGGCCAGGGCAAACATGGCAGGGTAAGTTCCATGATGGGCAAGCTCAGATGCACTCCAACCACAATAATGTAGGCATCTACTACTGGGCAGGGTCCTGTGGGTTCCAGGTGTGCAGCTAACGGCTTTAGGCATTGTACCCCATGGCCTGGTGACCAGCATTGTAACTGGTAGTGCATGGCCTAGTGCATAGGACTGTTCCCTGAGAGTTGTGTACGCCAACGGTAGTGCTGTTGCTGGCATTGATCAAGTTTATCCTCTGTCTCTTCCCCCCCTTTCTGTTTTGTCACCCTGTCCTTGTGTGCATTAGCATCATCTGGCGGAGGAGCAGAGACACCAGCGATGGAGGGAGCTGCATCCCACATGGGCCTGGAGGCCGAATCCACCGACGGTGAGGGCACCAGTGGGACGGAGGATGAGGAGAGCACAACGATGGAGACAGGAGGGGACAGTTCTGAAAGCGACACCTCCTCCGATGGAAGCTCCCTCGCAGTGGTGGACACCTTTGTACCCACCCCAACTACATGTACAGCTGCCACCCCCGTGCCAGCACTGCCCTCCCAGCAGCCTCTCAGCGAGTTTCCTGTGCCCGCTCACCCAGGAGGGTGGGCATCTCCTTCGCTCCAGGCACCTAAGGCTCTGCTCCAGTCAGCCCTGCTGCCCTCAGTGAGGAGGCTATTGACCTCCTGAGATCCCTCTCTGTTGGGCAGTCAACCATACTGAATGCCATCCAGGGTCTAGCAGGGCATTTTCAACAAACAAATACATACCTGGAGGGCATTCACTCTGGCGTGGCGGCCCAACAAAGAGAATTCCAGGCCCTGGCCTCCTCCCTGATGGCAGCCATTGTCCCTGTCTCCAGCCTCCCCCCTCCAACTTCCTCTACCCAGTCCCATTCCCCTCAACCCCAGCCTATCCCAAGCACACCTTCAGACCTGCATGCACCCAAATCAACACACAGATTTGGCTCAGGCAAACACAAGCACCACACTTCATCCCACAGGCACTCACACAAGCACCATCCAGATGCAGCCACACCAACATCCACTGCGTCTCTACTCACACCTGCATGCACTACATCCTCAGCCACTACCTCCATCAATATCACAACACGCCCCTCACTGGCAGTCACCACCCCCACATCCATGCACACATCCCCTGTGTCCTCTCCCACTGAGTCTGTGCCCCCTCCTCCCAAAGTACACAAACACAAGCACTCAGAAACCCAACAGCCATCCACCTCACAACAGCATCCAGCCTATGCACCTGCACTTCGGGCCAGGGTGGACAGAACCCAGGCCAGCACCTCAGCCACCCAGTGCACGGCCACTGTAGTTCGTGCAGCTACTGCAGGTGTGAGAGGCTCCAATGAGGCACTCGTCACCACAGCCAGTGTACCTGCACCACCTGCCAAGGGCAAGAAGGGGACACCAGCCAGCAAGACGAAGGAGGCACCACCGGCCAGCAAGGGGAAGGAGGCACCACCAGCCAGCAAGGGGAAGGAGGCACCACCAGCCAGCAAGGGGAAGGAGGGAACACCAGCCATCAAGGGCAGGAAGGGAACACCAGCTGGCAGATGCAGGGAGGCACCACCATCTGCCAAGGGCAGGAAGGGGACAACAGCTGCCAAGGCCAATGTAAAGGGAACTGAAGCCGCCGGCAGGATGGATCTGGTGCCTGGGGCTGGAGCAGCATCTGGGCAAACAACACCAGCCATGGCACTTCCGCCATCCGAGGCTGCAAGGGAAGGGCCAGAGCTTCCCCCCTCCGCCGGCAGCACCGCCACCTGCACCACCAGCAGCACCACCACCTGCACCACCGGCAGCACCACTGTCAGCAGCAGCAGCCCCAGTGGGCAGCCGTCAGAGGCTGCAGGTGAAGAGCTGGAGCCTCCCCCAACCGCCGGCAAAACCGCCATCTGCACCACCACCTGCACCGCCACCAGCACCGCCACCTGCACCACCACCTGCACCACCACCAGCACCACTGCCAGCAGCAGCAGCCCGAGTGGGCAGCCGTCCGAGGCTGCAGGTGAAGGGCTGGAGCCTCCCCCCACCACTGACAGCACTGCCACCTGCAGCGCAACAGCCATCCAATGAGCAGCCGTCACCGCTGGCGAGCAGTGTGTAGCTGTGCCTACAAGGGCTGTAGTGCGTCCAGGCCCCTGCAACACCTGTAGGTGTGGCATCCAGGTGAGAGACTGTGACCTTGCACCATCCAGGATCAGCATCACAGTGCACAAAGCCCCCTCCAGAACCAGTGGAAGAAGGCATCCACTCACCCCCTTCTTGGCAGGATGAAGCACAGTGGGCACAAAGCCCTCTCCAGAATCAGTGGAAGAAGGCATCCACTCACCCCCTCCTTGGCAGGATGAAGCACAGTGGGCACGAAGCCCCCTCCAGAACCAGTGGAAGAAGGCATCCACTCACCCCCTCCTTGGCAGGATGAAGCCTGAGGTGCCTGTGTGTTTTCGACCTGATGCCCCAGCAGTGTTCTCTCCGTATTGAGGCAGGAGTCAAGTGTGGCCTTGGCCTATGTGTTACAGCCCTGTGGGCCACGCACATTTTGGAGTGGGCATTGTCCCTCCATCTGTATATGTTGTACATACTGTTTATTGCTTTAAGGATGTATATATCTAAATTTGAAATATTACACTCGCTTTAATCAATTCCTTTTGTCCTTGCGTTATTCCTGAGGGTTACAGGGTGTATATGTAATGTTGCTGCATCTGTTTGTGTGTATAGTGTTGGGGGTGTGGGGTGTTTCATGTTGCATGTTGCATGTGTGTGTCACTCTCTTTTTCCTCCCCCCTCCCTTGTGTGCTAGGTGCGGTACTCACTGTGGTCATCTTCGCCGCCGTTCGTGCTCCTGGTGTAGGAGGAGGTAGACCAACAAAGGAAATATTTGCACTTCGGGCTCTATGGCGTCATGGTTCTTCCTTGTGACTCGAGAGGTGAGTCGTTTCACTTCTGTGTACTGTTTCTGCCGTGCTTTTGATGGCGTTGGTACTGCCCCGGAAAAGGTGGCGGATTGGTGTGTCATAATAGTGTGGGTGGTACATTGTCTTCCGCCTGGCTGTTGTCCGTTACTGCCGCGGTGTTTGTTGCTACCGCCGTGGCGGTCGGAGTGTTAAAGTGGCTGTATGTGTTGACGGTTTCCGCCGTGGTCATAATTCTATTTTTCTTACCGCCAGCCTGTTGGCGGTATTACCGCCGCTTTATCACCGACCGCCAGGGTTGTAATGATGGCCTTAGTTATTGAAATCGACCCAGGTGTTGAGGGGTTTCTGCCCCCCTGGGAAAGGAGTTCAGATGTGATTATCCTAATCTGCTTCCTGGGGGGTAGAAAGACTGTCTCCCTTTTAATTGGGGTAGGTGCATGGCCATGCCCATGGTGAGCGCCACACTCCAGTATTCTTTTTGTTAATTCCCTGGTGTCTAGTGGGCTTTCTGCACCCCCCCGTCACCAGTCTGCCCTAGATGAGGGGGGCAAAAAGACTGTCACCATGGTTTTTAGGGGGAGGGGGCATAGCCATGCCCATAATGGCCAAGCTCCACCACTATATTTATTTTAAAAATTGACCCTGGTGTCTAGTGGGCTTTTTCCCCCCTGGGGATGCAAATCAGGGGTGATTAACCTCATAGCCCCCCTAACCTTTTTTTTGAGTGGGAGCATGGTCATGGTGGGTAGCCTTCACCCCTATATTTAAAAAAAAAAAATCCCTATTTTCTAGTCAGCTTTCTACCTCCCTGGCGGGCAGATTGGGGGTAGCAGAAAGACTGTCAACATAGGTCTTCGGGGGTAGGGCAGCCCCCAACACCTATAATTATTTTAAAAAAATATTGACCCTGGTGTCTAGTAGGCTTTCTGCACCTCAGGGCCTGATCAAAGTATATGGGGTGGTGGGGGGACTGATCTAGCATGGGAGTGGGGGGGCACAAGCCCCTTTCTAAGGGCTGCTCCCTTTTAAAATCCCTGATGTATAGTGGGTGGATCTCTGCTTGGTGATCACTCTCCTGTGGAGTTCCCAAAGCAGGGATCCACTGCAAAGACATTGCATTGAAAGGGGGGGGGCTCTCCCCTTTTCAACAGTACCTCTCTTACCCCATTCAGTGCTCCGGGAGCTAAGATATGCCCCGAGTACTGATGCAGTGAAGGTTAAACAAGCCCTTCAGCTCCTTGTACTTTCACTTTGGTGTAATGATGTCAGTGCAGCCTTCTGAGTGCAGCCTTCAGCCCAAATTTAAAATGAAATAAAGGAATCCTTCTGGTGTTCAGCACCAAAGGGGCCTTTATCTGCCTCCCCAGTGTTGGCCAAGGCTGACATACGCAGTCAAGGGGTTAATAAGAACATGTACTGAATACAAATAAACAAATACAGTAAAAAAGATAACAGGGCGTAAAAAGACGACTTGTTGCTAACATAACAAATGAATATAAACAAAATAAAGGGCAATCAAATATTGAGGTTGTAAACATTCAAGCACACAACCTCTATGAGACCCACAATAGTTTGAGGAACAGTGGTAAGGGTTGCATCAATGTTGATCCTCACTCACAATAAAGTAATAGCCCTGCAATAGGTCCGTTGGTGAAAATATCTCTGTAATGGAGTCGCAAGGAAGACACACAATCGTGGGTATATTGTTTATAGATAGTATTTTAATTGTTAGACTACAGGCCACTGCTCGTTCTTTATTTTTTGTCTTCTCTTGAGGATGCGTTCACTGGTCGCTCTTTCTCTAGCGGTAATTTCTGGTCTTCTTCCTTCCAGGGCGACTCCCAGGAGGCACATGTGAAAAGAAAACAAACGGTAAGTGGCCTCTTTGTTTCTGTTTTCAATCTTTTGCCCTTTCTTTTCCTGGTTTCTTTTCCTATTATCTTTTCTGCACTTCTTTTCTCTTCTGTCTCTCTTTCTTCCTTTCTTTTTTTCTACTGGTGGTTCTTTGTTCCTCACTTCTCTTGTCCTCTTCTTCTTCTGCCTTTTCTTTTTTTTTCCCCGAGGCTATACCTGCCCTTTTTGTCTTTTCCTATACCTGTAGTGGGGGAGGGATATTTTCTAGGCTACTCTTGCGGGTGTTTGTCTTCCCCACTCCTTGCCTGGTAGTCCACAGTGTAAACACTACCGACAAATTAAGCGTTCAATAAACGAAAAAAACAATAGATTTAATAATATAAAAAAATATTAGGAGCCAAAAGGAAGGTGCCACCAACCAAAACAAAAAGATAACCTTCCCCAATCAAACCCCAGCTATCCCTCCCCGGGTATTCCTTCCCTCCTTGCTTCCCACCCCCCCCCCCCCCCTTTTATCGTGCTTTAATCCTGGCCACACACCTGTTGAGGCCACGCTCTTCTCAGAGTGTGGCTGGGGTTTTGGAGTATTGCCTACTGGTCCTCCCCTCCTTGCTGTCTTCCTGCTTGTGTGAGTCCACGTGTCCGTCCTCGTCTTCTCCTTCTACTGCTGGTGCTGTCGTCTCCGTTGGCGTTTCAGTCATCTCTGGTTCCTCGCTGTCCTTCTGCTCTGCCGGGTCTGAGGCCACGTTCCTTTTCTGCCCCTCCGTACCCTCCGTACCCCAGAATTGGTTTCTGTCCTGAGGTCTTCCGGGTCAAGCAGTTCCGTGCCTCTGGTGCCCCCGCGGTATGGCGGGTCCAACGCCAGTGGCGGCCCGTCACAATCTCTCATATGATTACAAACACAGTCTTGTTACTGAAGAAGCAAGCAGCGGAGAAGCGTTGATATTTTCATTCCTGTTATACTTAATATATGAGCCATCCTCAAGACAATGCTTGAGTAAATTGTTTAGACCCTTATGCTTTTGTCAATGCAGAGTATAAAAACTATAATAAGTAAATAGCCACTAGTTTTGCAGAAAGCTAATAAATACTAATACTATTATTGCCAGTACCCACGTTCAAAGCCATCGATCCCCAATTTATTGATTAATCCATACCTAAAAATTGGTTTTGTTACCTTTCTACATAAACAATGGCTTTTCACTCATTTCTCACACAGTCTGGCAGTTATACAATATCAGAAGCAATTCCACCCCTCGCAAGTTAGCAGTCATGCACTTCATTCAAAAAGAGGTACAAGGAGAATTAACCGGTCCAGCTCACAGCCTCCTAAAATCAGAATATGAAATATATCTAAGTACACTGTTGTGAACAGAAGGACTTAATTAGACCCTTCTTTTATCACAGATTTACTGGGCACTTCTATGCTCAGAAGTAAGAGCCCTCACACACCCAAATGGGTATCATGCTTCATCATCCGCATGCTCCACGTTGGGCCGGCACTGCAGTGCCCAACAGGACCCACAGGGGGGCTCATTGCCAGAGATCGTTTTGATAGGTGTTGTTGGTGTGTGCAGGAGTAAACTTAATCATGCTAGTAAAAAAAGTGAAGGAATGGGAAAAGTGCATTAAAATTGACTACAGGCCCTAAAATATCTAGGTTTATTATTCCCTTAAGGGTCTTTGTCAAGGTTAAAAACAGGGTGGTGAGTAACAAAGGAAATAATGTTCCTACACTCACCAAAGAAGAGAAAAAAAGGGTGTGGGGAGGACAATATCCTTTAATCCAGTGTGACGGTCAACATGTTTCATGCCTGTAGTTGTCCTCACTAAAGGATCAGTGGTGTTTCTTCAGGACCAACAATAAAGAAAGAAAGCCTAGTCCTCACTGCAGAGACCCTAAGGCCCAGATGTATACTTGCTTTGTACCAAATTTGCGTCATTTTTTTTCACGCAAATTTGGCGCGAACCTAACTCCAAATTTATACTTTGGCGCTAGACCCGTCTAACGCCAAAGGTTTGGAGGTAAAGTCATTTTTTGCTAGCAGGAAACTACCTTGCATCAATGAGATGCAAGGCAGGCATTTTCGGGCAAAAACTGACGATATGGTGTTAGCGCCATATCTATACCCCCATACTAAAATCAAGCAAGGGGGAAGTGGGCCTTAAATAATGCCACTAAGCTTTTTGGGTCCTTCCCAGTCACGGGTACTAGGCCTATCCACACAAGTGTGGTACCAGTTTTATTGGGAGACTTAGGGAATGCTGAGTGGAAGGAAGTTTGTGGCTCCCCTCAGATTCCAGAACTTTGCATCACTAAAATGTGAGGAAAATTAGTTTTTTTAAACAAATTTTGAGGTTTGCAAAGGATTCTGGGTGACAGAACGTGATGAGAGCCCCATAACTCAACCCATTCTGGATTCTCCTAGGTGTCTAGTTTTAAAAAATGTATAGGTTTGCTAGGTTTGCCTAGGTGCCGGCTGAGCTAGAGGCCAAAATCCACAGCTAGGCACTTTTCCAAAAACATGTCTGTTTTCAGTGGCAAAATGTGATGTGTCCACGTTGTGTTTTGTGGCATTTCCTATCGCGGGCACTAGGCCTGCCCATACAAGTGAGGTACTATTTTTATCAGGAGACTTGGGCGAATACAGAATAATAGTTATTGCCACTAGTCTTTCTCTACATTTTTGCTTTCCAAATATAAGACAGTGTATGAGAAAGAAGTAATTTTTCATTTCACTAAAGGAATTGCTGTGTACCCGGTAAAGAAATAAAAACCCATTGCAAGGTGAAGCTCATTTATTGGTTCTCGGTACTTTGGGATCTTGATGAACCTACAAGGCCTATATATCTTCGCAACCAGAAGGGTCCAGCAGACGTAACGGTATATTGCTTTAAAAAATCTGCCATAGTTGCATAAAGTTACAGAAGAAAAGGTAGACAGAAATGGCTGGCTTTTTCAACTCAATTTCAATTTATTTTTTTATTTCAACTGTTAATTTCTATGGGAAAACCTTGAAGGATCTACACAAATGACCCCTTGCTGAATTATGAATTTTGTCTACTTTTCAGAACAAACCCTATTAGCTGCTAGGCAGGGGCAGCTTCTCCGTTAGGGCGGAGTAGTGTTGCCCCCTCTCCCCCTCCTGCCAGCAGCAAAAGCTGTAAAACATTCACAACGAGGGGATAATAAACTTTGAAAGAGGCGGGGCATTTGGGGTGAGGAGCTGTGACGGGGAGTGCTCAGCACTCCCCCTTACTGCTCATGTATGCTTGACTGGCCAGCTCGGGCCAGCCAAAAACACATGCGCGGTAGCCTGCAAAGGCTCCCAGTCTGTTTGGAAGTGCCCAGCCAGGGCGCTCCCAGCCAATCCTGATGCTGCTTTGAGCAGCATCAGGACTGGCTGTAGGGCAGGCTTGGAGCCTGAGCCTGTGTGTGCAGCCAGGAGGGAAGGAGGGAAGAGGAGCGCAGCACAGGACCGCGCCAAAAAAGTAAGTGGTTTTGTTTTTTTCTAAATTTAATTTCAGGTGCCCTGCCCCTCACGCGCCTCACCCGCCCGCTCCTTTTGAGCAAAGTGGGCCGTGACTGTATCCAGGATACACTATTGGTTCCACATCCATTTCTATCACTAACTGGAAGGAGTCTGAAAGCACAAAAAATACTAAAAATGGGGTATGTCCCAGTAAAATGCCAAAACAGTGTTAAAACATTTCGTTTTCTGATTGAAGTCTGCAAGTTCCTGAAAGGAAGATGGTGATTTTAGCACTGCAAACCCTTTGTTGATACCAGTTGCAGTGGAAAAAACAGATGCTTTCTTCTGCAGCACTTTTTCCCATGCCCCCCCCACCCCAAAAAAAACTAATTTTAGCTGTATTTGGCTAATTTATTGGTCTCCTCCATGAGGGTACCCTCAGACTCCTCAGATGTTGGGAAAAAGGATTCAAATTTGTCATGGATAGCTTATGGGGATGAAAAGTTACGGGCGGCCTAAGCGCGAACTACTCCAAATACTTAAAACAAGGCTTGGCACAGAAGGGGAAAAGGCCTGGCAGCAAAGGGATTAATGACGGAAAAGATTAACAAATATACTTTGGGGATGGGTAACAGGGACGGATTCAAGCTTTAAACACACAGCAAATAAATTGGATCTGGAAGGACTTCAGCAGAGGATGTTCTGCATTGTTACTCTTGAGTGTAACTGCATTTGGCTTTAAAACGTAAAATTGCTGTTATTCAATTATTTTAGGTAATACGAAATCAAAAACAGTTAGGGCTTTTATCTTCTGACTAGCTAAGTGCAGCGAGGACAGAGGCTGAGAGAAAACATTTTCGCGCGCTCTTCCAGATTCATTTGATTGAAAAAGAGAAGTGCAGTAAATCTGAAGTAAATGAGCTGCCTTTGTATCTCCTAACTCTTCTTTTTTATTCGAAAAGATTAAAGTCCTCTGAAACAGCATATAACTGTGGTTATTCAGAGCTGAGCAGGGTATAAAATAATGTGCAATTCTATCAAGTCATATTAACTCTGGAGAATTGGGAATTATGCCTCATCAGTGACAGAAAAACTGCAAGAGTGTCCTAATTCTTCATTTGGAGAATATGCATGTGCATCCGAGTGTAGAGCGATTGTTATATGTGCAGTCGCTACTGTTACTTGTTTTGAGTTATGTGGCCGCGACGGAATTTTTGGCCATAATCAGCAGAAAAATTGTCACAAACTTCTTAACTGTTCGGAGACGTTCATAGTTCTGGGAGTAAAATGCTCTGACAACTTAAAAGAAATGCAGGCCCGAAGGCCTTCCTAAAGATGCTGATACCAGAGCCACCGATTAGAAAACGAGTACAACGCAAAAAAACAGTCTTGCAGTTTCAAGTGATTCAGGTGGCCTGCGGTAAGTGTTATCAATTTTGATGGGGAGTGCAGTGAAAAAACTAAGGGCTACATGTACGAAGCATTTTGCACATCGCAAACGGCGAATCGGGTAGTTTGCAACATGCATAATACAATTTGGGATGTACAGACCCATTTTTGCGATTTGGTAATCTATTTACCGAATTGCAAAAAGGGTTTGCGAGTGGCAATTAGGAAGGGGTGTTCTCTTCCTAACTGCGAGTCGCACTCCCATGTATGAGTGTTTTGTGAACGCAAATGCGGTCGCAAAACAATCGCAGTTAGCACTAGTTTCAAACTGGTGCTAACCCATTCGCAAACGGGAAAGGGTCCCCAGGGGACCCCTTCTCCTTTGTGAATGGCAACGAAAACATTTTTTCATTTTTTGTTTTTGAAATGCATCTCGTTTTCCGTTAAGTAAAATGGACTGCATTTAAAAAAAAAACCTGCTTTATTTAAAAACAGTCACTGACATGGGGGTCTGCTGTCTCCAGCAGGCCACCATCCATGTAAGGACGGCCATTCCCAATGGGGTCGCAAATTGCGACCTACCTCATGAATATTCATGAGATAGGTCATTTGTGACCCCTTGCAAATCGCAAACAGTGTCATTGACACTGTTGTACATAAGGTTTTGAGACTTGCAAATTGCAAGCCGCAAACCTGTATTTCATACATGTGGTCCTCAGTTAGCACATGGGCTCTATTGGCAGCAACGAAAATGTGACCACGGTCCCCTGGTTGGTTTCCAAATGTCATTTGACAGCTAGGGCTGAAGCTGCTAATTCCTCATAGGTCTGGGCAGGCTGTGCACTCAGTTAGTGGCACATCGGCCCCTGGCAACAGATACAAGCTAACCGGGGGTAAATGCCATGGGCCTGTGCACGAGCCACTCGCCAATACATTTTTAATACCTGTACTACTTCAAGAATCAAACCATATACTTCTGACGACTGCGGGTGAGGAAAAGGCTTCCGCCTTCTAAACAAAACTGACCTCTGATAGCAGTCAGTGTGAAGAATATTGACTTAAGGTTACTTTACTACAAAATATATAATAGCAGACGGCAAAATACTACGTCGTCTTAAGTTGTACTTTACTGGGATCCTCAAGTTTAGGAGGCAAGTGCAACACCTGGAAACGTGTCCGGATGTTTATTTGGAGTCGAGTCATTTCCTCAAAAGGGGTTGTTAGGTTGTAACACGTCTGCAAAGTATGAAGCTGGAAAATCCAATCTATCGACACTAGTGTCTTAATTGTGGAATGTGAAGACCGGTTTACCTTTGGGAACTGTTCTTACACAATGGACTGAGAAATTTTCTTGCGAACGGAAACATTCCTCTTTAATTTCTTCTTGGCATGATTATGGTGCCTTTGACAGCAATGGCTGTCCATGGTCACAGTTGAGCCGGGATTTGGAAAAACAGAGGTTTGCACAGCGGTCTAAAAACTCGGAACCACTCTTCGAAAATATGGCATTGTTCTGCTCTTTCTTTCACGCAAGCAATGCAGCAACTGCGCCTGATGCACTGTGCCATGTGACATTTTAGTAAATAATCCTTGTAGATGCAGACGTTCTTCACATATGTCGTCCACTGGGAGCAGATGAAAACCTAGAATCACTTTCTTACATACTTCATTATATCCATAGTTTCCAATCTTGTTTTCTGAAAGCTGGTCTGTAACTCCTCTATATGTAGTCTACTGGCTTTACGATTCTGGGGCATTATTCAATGTGTCATGAGTACTTTGTAAGAAAAGGATCCACTTTTCTATTCTCACCAAGGAGCTGGTGGGAGACTGCTGAGAAAAGTGAAATTAATAGTTTCTTGAAAGTGGAAAATGTCATCTATATGAGTATAAGTGAAAAAGCCTGCAACCCCAGTCTGGCAATTGCTTCTTTTTCTATGTGGGAATATATTGTTGTTGTTGTTGTCTCTTATGGGATGGCATTAATCACATAAGCGAAGTCACAACAAAGAGGGCCAAATGACATTTAGAGACCAGCAGGTGTCATCTTCCAAACACACAGAAAACACATGGGTTTAAGTCAAAAAGAAGGTGACAACTATCAGGGGTATTCCTAGGTTAAGGACGAATTCCCTCACCTACCAGGGGTGGCATACTCCGTTATAGGGAATCTTCTCGCACCGGGGAAGCTCGTCACGGCGCGAGCTACTACTTCTTAACCAAGAGGAGAACCTCAGCAGATGTTTTCAGAGATGTAGTCAGTGCCCCATGGCGAGCTGCGGTGTGGGAAGGTTATCACAGTGAGTGATCGATACTAAAGTGAAATAGGAGATTAAAACTGGCTAAAGGGTTCGTGTATACCTTTATTCATGCACCCCTTGGGTCAGGATTTAAAAAACATAACTGGACACTACAGGATTGGATTAAACCTGCGCAAGCGTACCCAAAACTGGTAAAACGGGCAGCATGTTTCTGTCTTGTTAACTCAAAAATGAGGTGTATATGGCATTCAACAGACCCAAAAAGTAGGGACTTCTGCTCCTAGGATGTCACAAGGAAAAGAGTAAAATAGAAATAATAGTACTATGGTCCACTGACATTTGTAAAAAAAAGAAGGGGGTCCACTGTTGGGCAACCAGTGGTGGAATACAAACCAAAAGGCCACCATCTTCAAATAAGTAGCCATTCAATAGTGGTACTGCTTACCAAAAGGAGAAAAAGATACCTATGGCTATTGTGCATGTACATAGACATTGTAACATTGTAATAAAACATGCCAGTGCAGAGAGAGTATGCTATGTCGTACACAGGTGTGCATGCAGAAAGAAGTGAACTAGGCTGACGTGCAAGTGACGGGTTCAATGCTTAACACACAGATACCCTTGCATGCAGCTCAGGGTGCTCTTTATCCTGAAAAGGGAATACAGGAAAAATAAAAATAAAAGTTAAGGCTCTCAGGTATGTGAACATAGTGGGAAAAGGATTGGTCACAATGGATCTGACGTAACCCAGCATAATATGCGCAACTTTCATGTCGAGATCAAACGACCACCATCACTCTGTGTAATGTATGGTAAAAGTATTAATGGATTGACAGGTGAAAGTAAAACTAACACAGACATGTCAAAGGGAGTTTAATCCTAAGCACATAGTGGGAGACTAAACTATGACTAACAAGGGCAAACCTAATGCAGTGATTATAAAAGACATTTGCAAAACATGTTGTTGAGAAGTACATACAAAAAAACATAAAAGGCACTTACTTGCAGTGGCCCTTTGATCCGTCCTGTCCATTGGCAAGTCTGAGGGACCGGTTAGCGCGAACCGCCTCTTTTAAAACCTTAAATGCCAAGGGCAGTATGACTTGTGGGAGGGACTAACCCTCGATCGATGTCTTAAACCTGGGTGAGCTGGCAAATTTAGTTCTGGGCTGTACCGCCAAAAAGTGAACAATAAAAGGTAAGCCCTTTAAAAACCAGTCATCGGGCGCATGTGAGCAAAATTATTGAAACAAACCCACATGGTTTGGAAGGTGTAAAATTTAGAATGTAAAAGTGTAAGAACACCCAAGAGATACTGTGTAGCCAAATATACAAATATGAGTCAAATATACAGATGCAAGTCATCTCCTATCTAGGGCATGATGGGAGATGTAGTCCAAACATGCCAGTATTTTATCAGTATACCGGGGCCGAAATGCATAATCAGCTCATCATGTCCCTAAATCAGCCAAAAAAACAACCTAAATGGCCCTTTATCTCATGTAGACATGGAATTATATGTAAGAACCTAACAGATGGTCAAACGGCCCTTATGGTGGGCCCTGGTCCAAATGGCAAGGCAGGGCAGACAGACATTATCAGATATATAGTTACTGACAAAAAGACCCTGGATTATGCTCAAAGGCAAATGAACCTAACAAAAAAACACTGTGAGGTAAACGGGGGCGACCCTGCAATTAATGTGTGTTGGTGGTTGTTGATGCGGTCACGTGATTATTTCAGTCAGTGCCCCTAGTCATGTCTGTAAGAGTTCAAAAAACATAAACAAGAAGCGCTACTGGACAGAGGATGAAACTGATGGAAGTTGACACCTCTTTATATATGAATCCTACAAGTGTGTCTATTTGTATCTATTGTGAGCTTTTATTGTATGTTCACCCAATGGCCACATATGCGTATATCGGTCAGCGCCCCTAGTCGTGTCTGTAAGAGCTCAAAAACAAAGAAGAGGCGCTACTCGACAGAGGATGAAATCAATGGAAGTAGACACCTCTTTCTATGTGAAATGTACATGTGTGTCTATGTGTCTATGGGGATCATTTAGAAGAGAGTTGATATGACATATGGTGACACAGATTCAGGGGATTGATGACCAAGAAATGTCACCATTAGGCTCGTGTATATGGATCCATTTCTGTTCGTTGATAAAAGAGGAATTGTGAGACACTATGGTGCTCTGACACAGTGGGGTTGTCAAGCACTGTCCAGTGTAGGGCATCTGTGCTGTGGCCTCTTTCAAAGAAATAGTTAATCAGCTTTATCAGCTGTGTCCTGCATCTGATCGTACTCTTGTGTTAAATGATGAGTGTTTTGTTCTTATGTGTTGTCATAAGGAAGGCCACATGGGCAAGAGATTAGTTATATGGGGTTCTCACTGTCACAGTTGGCATGTTGTCTTAATTCCCATGGGGTATTAGTGCAGATGTTAATATGAGTGGTGTGTGTCGTCAAAGCACAAACCCTGCAGGAGCCACAAGGAAAATAGGCTTGTATTGGCGGTACATCCCAGAGTGTTGCTTGTTTCTTAGGTGGTGATGTGCGTAATATGGACCAGCTTATCCCTGATATGTTGGCTGCGTTTGTGTGCAAACAGGGACCACTGGATGAGATTATTGCCCTTGTTCAGTATGTGCCAGTTCCTGCATATAGATCTCTTAACTTTACTGGAGAGGCTGCAGACGGCGTTTACACATACTAATCTCTGTGGACTGTTAGGGAGGTCTGAGATCCAGGAGCGCGTCCCAGTTATTATTCCAAGGCCTTTGCTGCTGCTCATATCAGGGGCGCAGGATACTGTCTATCAAAAAGGCCACTCAATTAAATCGCAGCATGTTCCTTGATCTTCTGGACGGCAGAAAAGTTGTGCCTGAGGCACAGAACCTGCCCAAAAGGAAGAAAGTCTCTGAGTGTCTTAGAATGGAAACTATCATAGGACAGCAAGTCATTCCGTGCCATTGGTTATTTGTATAGTTGGGTACAGGTGGCGTGCAGAAGGGTAAATCAGAAGGTCCAAGAAAGACAGTCTCTCATTGCTGTAGTCACAGGTTAACTTCCAGGAAATCATTCTAAGAATTGAGCCATTGGTGAACTTACAAGATGGAAGGTACATCACCATGACATATGACAAGAATGTCATCAATATATTGTTTCCACAAACCAGTGCGGGAAAGAAAATGATTATTATTGGACCAGACCATTTTTGCAGGGTTATCCCTAACTATTTTGCCTTCTTCCTCCTATTTCTTTGAACCGTTTTTTGTTGATTTTAGGACTCTGGGAATTTTATCACTTTTAACCAGTGCTAAAGTGCATATGCTCTCTGTTTAAAATGTATTGGTGATTGGTTTCTCCATGACTGGCATATTCGATTTACTATTAAGCTCCTATGATAGTGTAACTGGTGTACCCAGGGCTCATTAATCAAATGCTACTAGTGCAAAACACTTGAGTAGCCCTGCAAATATGTCTCTGCAGTGTCTGTGTGCAGGTTTAAACTGCCATGTCAACCTGGCAATGCACTCACTTGCCAGGCCACCAAAACTTCCCTTTTATTACCTATAAGGCACCCCGTAGGGTAGGCCCAAAGCAGCCCAATGGGCAGGGTGCATTGTATTTAAAGTGCAGTACACATACTGGTGTATTTTACATGTCCTGAAAGTGAAATACTTAACTATTGCAAGGTCTAACTCTCCCATAGTGTAACATGGGGATTGCCATGAAATATCTTTTAAATATAATTTTCCATTGGGAGCATGGAGTTTGTTGTCTCAGAACTCACAATTTGAAAGTACATACTTTGGTGAAGTTGGTTACCAAATTGTGAGTTTGAAAATGGCACTTTTAGAAAGTGGGCATTTTCATGCTTGACTATTCTGTGCCTCTGCCTGTCTGCTGAACACACGTCTGGGTCAGGATGACAGTTGGGCTGCTTGTGCTTTCACTGTAGACAGTCATCCAAAGGGAGCTGAGGTGTGCCCTGCATATCCTGATGGCCCATCACCAGGTTGATGGGTCTTCCTGAGCTAGAGTGGTGGGAGGAGCTGACACTTGCACCTGAATAGGGCTGTGCCTGTCCTCACACAAAGCAATCTCCAACCCCTGGAGCATGTCTGGGGCTAGGGCAGGGAAAGGCAGGGTCTTGTGCACTACAAAGACTTCTCCTTTAAGTTTGCCAACTTCAAAGACAGAAATGGGTATGGGTACTGGACCTCTGACACCACATAGTTAGAATATTCTGGACTGAGGACATTCTGCCAGGAAGAAGAGATGGATGCCGTAGGAGGGACTGCTATTCTGCCTGTTGCTTTGTTGTGCTGGCTTGCTGCTTCTGTCCTGGGAGTGAAAGGACTGGACTTTGCTTTCTATATCCTACTTTCCAAGGTTCACCAAGGGCTTGAACTGAGCTGACCTCCTGTTAAGAAGTCTCAGGGACATTACAAACTTCATCTGCCAGTGCTTGGGTTCTTCTGCTGAGAGTCCTGGCTTGCCAAGTGGTGCCAACCCCAGTCCCTGGACCCTTGGAAGTGCAAAAGGGTGATCTGTAGGAGAAAATTCACACAATAACACTCTGCACTGGAAGAATCAAAGCAGCACTCTCTTGTGGCTGAAGAATGGACACAGCACCTGCCCCGCAGCTGGAGAACCAATGCAGCACCTGTCTCGCAGTTGCAGAATCAATGCAGCACCTGTTTTACCATGGTCCATCAACACAGCACATCTGAATTTTCCAAGCATCTTCCCCGGGCACCAATTTTTCCAAACGTGCCCATACTGCAGTAAGGAACCACGGCTATGTGTCCGAAAATCGATGCATCGCCTTTCATGCGAGAATCAATGCATCATCTCCCCTGAGCAGCAAGGAACCAATGCATTATCTCCCCTGCGCAGTAAGGAACCAATGCATCACTTTGCTTTTCCATGCCTCACCTCTCCTGTGGCCCACATTGTCTTTGTTTTGATGCATCCCAGGAACTTTGTGCTAAAGAGATACATCCACGGATTCCTATGGATAAACCTTGCTTAAACTTTTTAAAAGATATATTTTGACTTGTGTATATTTAATTTCTTGTCGTTTTGGTCTTGGTTTTGTTCAGATAAATATTGGCTATTTTTCTAAACTGGTGTGGACTCCTTCTGCAGTGTTTTCACTGTGTTACAGTGTGTGTATGTGTGTACAAATACTTTACACATTGCCTCTGAGATAAGCCTGATTGCTCGAGCCAAGCTTCCAAAGGCGTGAGCAGGGGTTCTTTTAGCTGTGTGAATCCCTTACTCTGACTAGAGTGAGGTCCCCTACTTAGACAGGGTAAAAACCACTGCCAACTAGGGACCCACTTTCTAACAATGATCAGATGAGAGAACATGTTCTGCCTCAAAGACATGCATATACAAATTCGCCAAGCTGGGCGCAAGGGTGCTTCCCATGGAAGTCACAGATGTTTGTCAGTAGATGCATTGTTCAAGCTGGAAAAAATTCTCCTTCATGGCCAGATGGGCACATCCCATGATGAAAGAGACTGGCATCAGATAGTCATGGCCGCTGGTTTGAGGAAGTGAATTAACAGTGGCAAGAGTCTGATCTTGGGGGATGCAAGTGTCCAATGACTCAACATCAATAGAAACTAGCAAGTCAATCCAAGTGTCAAAGGTGAGAGCATGAAGAAGTCTAAGGACATCTTCAGTGTCCTCTAAGTAGGTGGGCATATCACAGACAAGAGGTCTCAAAAAGAAATCTACAAAGTGAAAGATGTTCCAATAGTGACCCAATGCCCAAAATGATTGGTCTACCAGTTGGCGGTCGCTGGGATTTGTGGATCTTTGGGATAACATAAGAGTATGGAAGAACTGGGTTGGAAGCTACAAGAAAGCTACAAGAAAATCTACTTTTTTGGCCGTAATACAGCGCTGATCTTTGGCTTCCTCAACCATATGTATGATGGTGGACAGGAGCTTCTTTCATTGAATCACTCTTCCAGGATTGATAAAAACCGTTGACACTCAGTTGTTAAGGTCCCCTTGTCACCCTTGTCTGCTGATTTGATGCTAATAGAGGTATCTGAGCCAAGGGAGTGGAGGGCTGATTGTCCAATTTTTGAAAGATTGTTAAAAGATGATTTGACAGTCAGATAAATTTCTCCTTTTGGCTTTGCAGAGGGGTACTGATTGGAGTACTTGCTGTCACACACCCATATTTCCCATGAAAATGCATTACCCATTTATCTGGTGTTATGGTGCAATCTAAAACAACCCATTGAAATAGGATAGATTGTCCATTTCTCTAAAACTGTCACTATTTTTCAAGACGTGAGTCTGAAGTAGTTGGTCCCAATCTTCCTCTTTAATTCTCTTTGTTCGGGCTGCTAAGGCCAGCTTATATCTCTTTCTACAAGAAGGTATCTCAGTCTTATTCCTGGGAGTTTTTGAGAGCTGTAAGTAGGATATGGTGTGCCTTGGAGAGCTGTAGTCTAACCACCTCTCTCCTCTGGCTTATGTTTCAACTCCATTCTCTTAAGACTATTTGCGACATACACACAGATTCTATTAAAGTCTCTTAATAAAAGATCAGCTTTGCTGCAACCCTCTAAACAGACTAATATCAGGGCCACATTTGTGATGGTGGATATTTACAAAAAAAGATCTAATGGGGCCTTGCTCCATTTTAATCTATGCGCTTGGTCCAGAGGTCAAATATCAGTATTCCTATGTCCTACAGTTGAAGTGACTAACTCTGCCGTTCTTCATTCCGCGGCACAAAATAAAGGTCTGGGTTCACTGAACTGATTCCATTTGATCTCAAAATGCAGCACTAACTTTGCTAGCAAGGACAAAATGTATATTTTATCAATAGTCAAATTGGAATACGTGCCAATAAAAGTAGGATTGTCTTCTTAATCTCTACATTGCACAGTACGTGCCACATTAAAGTCGGCTATTATATCACTAAGCAGATCCCCTTGACTAGTATGCTTAAAGTGACCAGTATTGAGGTCATCTTGGGAGGTCTCTTCATGTATGTGACACACAGATTGGCATGGGTGAATGTTAAAATCTCCAACTAAAATGACCAGATATGATGAATTGTGTCTTTCCACAAAAGACTCTAAGAAAAGACTTTAAGGACAGCAAATATTCTGGAGATTTAGACTGTACAAAAGAATGTTATAAAACGTACAATCAGTCAAGTAGGTGCATGTTTAAAATTTAGTTGAACCACCAACAGATAGTTAGAACCTGTTTCAGCCTGCTTAGAATTACATGGGATATTTAACAATACCAAGGTAGCTAAGCCACCTTTCGCCATACCAGATTGTGACTGGAGCAGTAGAAAAGTAGGAAGTATATCCATCCGAATAAAAGGAATTGATTGTGACCCATGTTTCTTGTAAACCCACTATGTGCTGAACTGTTAATAGATTGAGCCACCTCTCATTGGCCCGTTTTTAGCACAGCCCTGTTATATTCCAGCTCATCACCCTCAAGTGTGGGCCTTGCGTGGCGAATAAATTATCAGAGTGATTGACCCTGTCATGCACTATCCTATATCTCTCCTGCAAAGGGCTGGTAAGCACAGGGGTCAGTCAATCAGTATTATATAGAGTACTCAATGGGAGAAATCTATTAGTCAACTGAACGTTAGCTACCTGTTCCATTATTGCCTGAACTTTTTTCAACCCTAATGGCGTTCTTCTGTTCCTGATGTGAACCATCTGGTGGATAGAAGAAACCTAGCAGGAATACTTTGTTAGAGATGGGGTTTCTGGTTGGCTGGGTAGGCTCCTAAGCCAGGCAGTAACCACCACTCTAGTCGGGGCCAGAATTCCCTGCTCACCCCCTTGGTAGCTTGGAAGAGCAGTCAGGCTTATCTCGGAGGTCACGTTTAAAGTGTTTGCATGACATAATAACACCAGTGACACAATAAATACACCACAAAATAGACTTCACACTAGCTTATATAAATAAACACTGTATTGCAAATAAACAGTATACCAAAACAACATCAACCAGTAATTTGCCTACCAGGCAATTGTCAGAGCACCATTGTGCAACTAAGAAGAATTAGTCTCACATTGCACAAGTCGTGTTGAACATTACCCTTCCAATGCATATCAGACAGGTCATGTAAGGTGCTCATTATCCCAGCAGAATAAACTTGCCATGTACTATACACCAGGTCATGAAGAATGCAGTGCAAACGAGAAGGGCACAGCTAATCGAAGTGAACTACAGAACAGCCAACAATAATCGGGCATTTTAGAAGCAAATGCCTTTATGCTCCAATTGGGCGGTTTATGATAACTTTGTGAACTTCACGGAAAAACCTCAGAGCACCTAGGCTCATATTAGGATAAATATGGCTGTAATGGAAGGAAACACGAGTAGGCTACCAGACTTCCTGCACGGCAACTACATATGTCCTCAGGCCCCCTTTCAGAGAATACCAGATGAAAATGGCTCACTGCCTGTGCTGTCACCTTTCCCATGAGGGTGCTGCTGCCGTGGCTGCCCGCAAGCATTTGGTGCAGTTGCTGACAGTGTCCTTCGAGTGCAAATGCAGCTGCAGGGAAGTGAGGCCAGTGTAGTGTTGGGGGCCCTATGCCCTCAAGCTACTGAAATGATACACACAGACTCAATAGCATGGTAGTGGGAACTGACCTTGGGCATGTGTGTCCGGCCCCTTTTATTGGCAGGGTCACCTGACTGGTGACGCCTGTGTTGGGTGGGTGGGTGGTGTACATTTAAGACCAGCCCTCAGCAGAGTGGCTGGCAGAAACACTAGAACGTGTCCAGCAGGACACTACATCCCTCCCAAACTTTATTGAGGAACAAAACAACAAAGTCCAACCTGTGGGAGAGAAACAAAGACACAAAATATATACACAGAGTCTCTTCAGGCCGTCCACCTGAGCTGTGGCATGGACTAGGGGCAGCTGAGCACTCGGCTTCACAGCACGCCTCCGTTGTTCAACCAGACTGCGCTGGACACGAACAGCAGTGCCAATGACATCCTGATACTTCAGTCGCTTGTCCACGACTTCATAGTTTGCTGAATATTGTCGGTCCGGTCCCGCCTGACCTCATGTTGCCAAAGTCTATTTGTAGTTTCTGATGCGGGTGCATCTGGAGCAGTGGGGAGTCCACTGTACACAATTCTGGACAGCATTCTGGCTCTGGAGATTGTCTACCTCCGAAGACTGCAGACAACATGACGGCCTGGTGTACCTGGGAGTACAGCGGCAGAGCAGCAGCAGTCTTCTCTCTTGTGCCAGACCTCCATCAAGCAGGAGTCTCCTCCAGGCCCTTTCGCGGACTGTGTGGACTGTGCCTGCCTATCATAGGCCCAGCAAAGACGTTGCAGAGGAACAGCGAACAGGACCCCATCCAAGTCTCGCATGGAGCCACAAGGGTGGTTGATGAAGGGTCAGCTTGCTCGAGCCACCAGGATTCAGGTGCTCTGGCCATAGTGCAAAGTCTTTGGGTGACCAGTCTCTCAATATAGAACCTCTGTGTTTCTGGATGCCTGACGTGGAGCGGTCTCAGATGCATTCTCTCTCAGCAGGATTCCTCTCTCACAGGAATTTGTTGGAGACCCTTGCCCCTCGATTGCCACAGGACTGCGTGTGCTGTGCGGGCCAACGTAGGCCACGCCAAAGGAGTCTCTCTGAACTCCCAACAGGGCCACGTCCAAGTCTTGTGCAACCCCAAGTGTGGATGGTTTAAATGATTTGGTCTGCTCTCACCGGCAGGTGTCTTGTTCACGGGGCTCATGGCAGGTGTTCAGATGGTGAGTTTCTACCTTGCCAGACATGCCTTGTCAGCATCGGTTTTCGTTACTGACTGTATCCACTCAGGTGGTGCTGTGCTCCTTCGGTGGTTGGGCGATGCACCTCATCGTGATGATGATGATGTTTTTCATCCTTCTGCAGATCAAACATGTGGCGGCATCTTCATTTGCAGAAGGATCACTTGATGGACGTCGTGGCCACTGGCGGGTCTTGTGTGGCCTGTGGAGTTGGCGACAGGGATGCCACTGCAGCCAAGCAGCCGTCAACAAGTGACAGGACGGCTGCACTGAGAAGCGTGGGGGACCACCCGCGTAGCAGTCTTCAGTGACGTCTGCTCACCCGGTGACTGTCTTGTGCTGATGGATACCTTCTCATCTGCTCGCACGAGTCCTCAGTTGTTGCACTCTACTTCCTTCCGCTTGCACACCTGTGATGGAGTCGATCTGTGGTGTGATCGGTCTGTCACACTCCTCTCTTCTTCTCATTTCTTTTTGTGGCATCGTGCCACTCTGTCTTCTCCTTTTCCTCCTCGGTGTGGCATCGTGCCACAGGTCTCATGTTGTGTCACATGGACCTATCACTGCACCTCCGCTGGTGCATCTTGCCCAGTCACAACCTCTCGCAGGCTGAGTCCTGCGGTAGGACATGATCCGCTCATCTGGCAGACCTCTCCCGGTCTGGTCCGTTCTTGTATCCTCTAGGTGGACCTTTCCTTGGCAGAAGGGTCACTGCTCTCTTCCTTTATCTCTTCACTCGAGGGCGCCACTCTTGTGCTGCGAGGCTGCACTGTTGCGGCACTCACTCCTGCTTCCATCTGTTTTGGCAGGGTCAGTCAATTCAGATGACCTGCTCACTGATCGGCCAACGGTGGCCATCTTCTGTCCTTGTGTGGCCAGCTGACACAACCTCTTGTCCTGTGTGTTACGTCACGCTCTAGGGTGCTCTCTCCATCTTCGCGGGCTTTGCCCGTGTCGTCACGTTCTCTGGCGCAGCTCTCTGTGCATGTGACATAGTCTTTTATTTTTCTCACTTCTGGGCATCCTTTGTTAACGCTTGGCATGTCCCTTTCTTGTCCTGCGGTGATGTCCATCACTGCTGGGGCATGTGGCGTTCTTTTGGTGGTGGCAGTGGACGGCTGCCAGGGGCTGCGCAGGCCATGCACGCTCTCTTCGTGCCTCACGTGACACTTATGTCCATTCCTCACCGTTGCAGCTTGGCTGGGACAGCTGCAGTCCTCTCCTTCGCTGTGAAGCGTCGTCCGTGTCGCTTCCATCTTCTGCACCCTTTCTGTCTTCTGCGCCGTTTCCGTCCGCGGGCGTGCTATTAGTCCGGTACAGTTACTCTCTGGGGTGTTGCTGTAGACTTTTCTTTAACAGAGCTTGCATCCCTGTTAAACAGAAACAAGGGTGCAGTACCAACTCTGGCCACTAGATGCCACTAGTGTACTTCTTTCCAGCTGGAAAGACACTCTTTCTCCCTCTCCTGCCTAGTTAGTTGGAGGCAGACACCGGAGGAACGACACTGCCCAGGAGTTCACCAGGCTGGAGGGGGCTGCAGGAGCTGGAGGTAAGTGTCCTTTTCTCTCTTTTCCACCTTTTTGTCTTCTTTTTTTATTTTATTTTCTATTGTAGAAGTTTTCATTTTCTTGTCCAGCCTCCTTGCGAAGAGACAGGCAGACGGCACAGATTTCAGTGAGGGGGATGGGTGGGGGTTCCGGACACTTAACTCTTTTTCAGGTGCTGATTTCCATCAGCGCATTTTTCTTTAGTTTTTCCATAGGAGGGGGGGCGCGGACCTGGGCATTTAGAACTTTGGTACATGTCTGTACCATCGTATTTCAATTTGTTTTGGTGCGTGTCTGCACCAATGTACTTTCTGTCCACACGGTAGCTGGGGGCGGCTTTGGGCATTTTTCTTTTTTGTTTCTGGTGCATAGTAGCACCGTCGCGGATCCATCGTTGCGGCCACAGTATCCATCCTTTTGAGAGGCGGGCCATTTTGCCAACATTTTTTGGGTTGAGTGCGGCCCTGGGCATTACTTCTTCGGTGCGCAACAGCACCATTATTTAAAAAGATAAGGGGAAAACGGCCCGGGGCATTTTTCTTTAGTCTTGGTGCACAATCGCACCATTTCCTTAAGGCGCGGCCACAGCAGCATGGCACACGCTGCAGACCGCATTCTTTTCTTGTGGGTGGGGCGACCGGCCCAGGCCATTGCTTGGTGCCCCTCAGTTCTTCACAGTGCGTGATGGCACCGTATGCGCATATAATCCGTGGTCCCGGCAGCCGTCTCACACGCTGCGGGCCGCGCTTTTTGCCAGGAGCATTTTGTAAAGGGGGCGGCCTTGGGCATTACTGCATTTGTTTTTTCTGTGGTGCGTGGCAGCACCATTTTCTCCCTTCCACATCGCGGCCGCTGCAGCCTTCCCTAACACTGCGGGCCATGTTGCTCGATGTGGAGGGTACCCCCGGGCTCACCTCATGCTCGGTGGAGTGCCGGACGGCGCTCCCGTTTCCCTCGTCTTTTCAGGGTTCACGGCGGGCGCCTGTTTCTGCACCGGGTCACTGTCCTGGTGCACCAGTGATCTTCATGCTCGCCGGAGGCATGGGGGTGCCTTCTACAGAGGCTATACTTCCCTTCACGACCAACAGAGAAGTAGCTGCCTGTGGTCACGTGGGGTTGCGGTACCCACTCGTTGCCAATGTAGTGTTGGGGGCCCTAGGCCCTCATGCTACTGAAATGATACACACAGACTCCATAGCACAGTAGTGGGAACTGGCCTCGGGCACGTGCGCCCGCCCCCTTTCATTGGCAGGGTCACCTGACTGGTGACACCTGTGTTGGGTGGGTGTGGGGTGTACATGTAAGACCAGCCCTCAGCAGAGTGGCTGGCAGAAACACCAGAACCGGTCCAGCAGGACACTGCAGCCCTGGATCGAAGACAAAGGCGGGGCTTGGGGGCGCACACTGGATCGAGCCTCCCGCAGTGGTGCTCACCAGGCACTCCCAAGGCAGCACAGCATGGTGGCTTCCTTTGGGGGGGCTTCCTTGAGGAATTCCCTCAATGCATCTTGGCAGTAAGTCTGCAGTGAGCAAGGTTCCCCAGGTGTGGCAGGCAATCACTGTCGGGCTGTGCCAAATCTTTCCTGCTGCCACATGCTTAGTCTTACTACTGCAGGACACTTTCAAGGGAGCAGTACGTACGTGAGTGAGTGAGGCTGCAGTCACTCCCTCCTGTTAGAGGCAGCTGTAGATGGGCCAGCTGGTTTCTCCTTCTTTGGGTCATACATCGCAGCCCCCTCAGCAGGAGGGGGACCGTGCTAGATGCTAATCCCCACACAGAGCTCCCCACACACTAGCGAAAAAGGGCCTGTGACGCAACTTATGGCAACGAGGGACACTGAATTTTAAAGTGCTACTTTTTGATAATAAGGCACCCTAGGGTGGCCTCCTCAGGGTCAGGGGCTAGAAGAGCGGGAATAATCAATTGAAGCACTCAACCTGGTCTGGCAAAAATCATTGGTGGCCTCACAAATAACTGATAAGCGTGCACTGTCTTCAGTCGCTCAGGGACCAAGGGCGAAGCATTCCAAAAAAGATTAAAGGACTTCACCAAGCACTATAGCAGCAGGACCAGGGGCAGTGTTTGTGTTTGATTAATCCTATGCTAGATCCTCTGAGACCATGGTGCCACACAGAAACACAGTACCAGCAGCAGGCCAGCACATCAGGGTCCCTAGGGTAAAGTTGCATTCCTTCTTGTGCCCAGTAGGCCACAGGTTAGCACAACATCAGGACATGCCTAATGGTGGTTCCTCCTAGCACGAAAGTCCTTTCCTGCAGGTTCTAGTTACAAGTCCAGAAAGTGTCTAGAGGAACCCATGGCAGGGAGCAACGAGCAGCAGGGCAACAAGCAGAAAAGCAATCCAGATGAGTCCTTTGTGCCACCCAGCAGACACCATCAGCAGGACAACAAACAGAAGAGCAGTCCAGATGAGTCCTTTCTGCAGTTCAGCAGTCCTTTTGACAGAGGTTCAGTCCCAGTTCAAAAGTGTTCTAAAAATCAGGGGCAGAGCCCCTCTACTTAAACTCAGCAATGCCTTTGTTCGGGGGAAGGGGTATCTTCAAAGGGACCCTTTCAAGTGAAGCACAACACCATTTCAACCCAACCCTGGGTCAGGACATCAGTAGGGGTTAATCAGCCCATTGTGTGAGGACAGAACACAGCCTATTCACATGTAAGGTATGGACGACCCTCCCTCTCCCCAGTCCGGCCCAGGAAGACTGTTCAGTATGCCGATGTAATCCTGTTACACCTCCACCCTCCCTGTGCAATGGCTGCCTGGAAAGTAAGCACAAAGCCCAGCTGTTACTTTACCCCGGAGTGAATTGCTGTGAGGCTGCAAAGCACAAGAGTCATAAGCACAATTAAATGATGACTTTCTAAACGTGGCATTTCCACATAGGTAATAAAATAATCCACCTACACCAATAAGCAGGCCCTCTGCTCCTGATAGATCATAAAAATACCACTTAGACATATGCAAGCGCATTCCTAAAGCAACCCTATGAGGGAGCAGCACTCAGAGAAGTGAGAAACCAAATAGGCTGTTTGTCACTATCAGGACAAGCCAAGCAATAGCCACATGTCCTACTGTTTGCCTAGACAGCATCCTGCTTCTAGGGCTACTTGGGCCCTGCCTTAGGGATGACCTATATGTAGTAAAAGGGGAGTTCCAGGCCTGGCAAGTAAATTTAGATGCAAAGCTAATGTGGCAGTAAACTGCACTTGCAAGCTCTGCAGTGTCAGGCCTGAGACAGGTGTGAGGGGCTACTTCTGTGGGTAGCACAAGCTGTGCTGCAGTCCACTAGTAGCATTTAATTTACAGGCCCTTGGTATAGGTTATACCACGTTAACCCCTTCGCTGCCCGGCCTTTTCCCCCTCCTGTGCCAGGCCTTTTTTTGCCTATTTGGAATAGTTCTCGATTAGGCCCTCATAACTTTTTGTCCACATAAGCTACCCACGCCAAATTTGCGTCCTTTTTTTCAAACATCCTAGGGATTCTAGAGGTACCCAGACTTTGTGGGTTCCCCTGAAAGAGGCCCAGAAATTAGCCAAAATACAGTGAAAATGTAGTTTTTTTCAACAAAATTGGAAAAAGGGGCTTTAGAAGAAGGCTTGTGGTTTTTTCCCTGAAAATGGCATCAACAAAGGGTTTAAGGTGCTACAATCACCAGATTCCCAGCGGTCAGGAACAGGCAGACTTGAATAAGAAAACCCAATTTTCCAACTCAATTTTGGCATTTTACTGGGACATACCCCATTTTTACGATTTTTTGTGCTTTCAGCCTCCTTCCAGTCAGTGACAGAAATGGGTGTAAAACCAATGCTGGATCCCAGAAACCTAAACATTTCTGAAAAGTAAACAAAATTCTGAATTCAGCAAGGTGTAATTTGTGTAGATCCTACAAGGGTTTCCTACAGAAAATAACAACTGAAAAAAACAAATATTGAAATTGAGGTGAAAAAAACAGCAATTTTTCTCTACATTTTACTCTGTAACTTTTACCTGCAATGTCAGACTTTTGAAAGCAATATACCGTTACGTCTGCTGGACTCTCCTGGTTGCGGGGATATATAGGGCTTGTAGGTTCATCAAGAACCCTAGGTACCCAGAGCCAATAAATGAGCTGCACCCTGCAGTGGGTTTTCATTCTATAACGGGTATACAGCAATCCATTTGCTGAAATATAAAGAGGGAAACATAGCTATCAAGAAAAACCTTTGTATTTCCAAAATGGGCACAAGATAAGGTGTTGAGGAGCAGTGGTACAGGGCATTTCTCAAATAGACGTCTTTTTTACACACTCTCTTATATTTGGAAGGAAAAAATGTAGAGAAAGACAAGGGGCAATAACACTTGTTTTGCTATTCTATGTTCCCCCAAGTCTCCCGATAAAAATGATACCTCACTTGTGTGGGTAGGCCTAGCGCCTGCAACAGGAAATGCCCCAAAACACAACGTGGACAAATCCCATTTTTTGACAGAAAACAGAGGTGTTTTTTGCAAATTGCCTACCTGTAGATTTTGGCCTCTAGCTCCGCCGGCACCTAGGAAAACCTACCAAACCTGTGCATTTCTAAAAACTAGAGACCTAGGGGAATCCAAAATGGGGTGACTTGTGGGGCTCTGACCAGGTTTTGTTACCCAGAATCCTTTGCAAACCTTAAAATTTGGCTAGAAAAACATGTTTTCCTCACATTTCAGTGACAGAAAGTTCTGGAATCTGAGAGGAGCCACAAATGTCCTTTTGCCCAGCATTCCCCCAAGTCTCCCGATAAAAATGATACCTCACTTGTGTGGGTAGGCCTAGCGCCCACGACAGGAAATGCCCCAAAACACAACGTGGACGCATCCCATTTTTTGATAGAAAACAGGTGTTTTTTGCAAAGTGCCTACCTGTAGATTTTGGCCTCTAGCTCAGCCGGCACCTAGGGAAACCTACCAAACCTGTGCATTTTTTAAAACTAGAGGCCTAGGGGAATCCAAGATGGGGTGTCTTGTGGGGCTCTGACCAGGTTCTGTTACCCAGAATCCTTTGCAAACTTCAAAATTTGGCTAAAAAAACACGTTTTCCTCACATTTCGGTGACAGAAAGTTCTGGAATCTGAGAGGAGCCACAAATGTCCTTCCACCCAGCGTTTCCCCAAGTCTCCCGATAAAAATGATACCTCACTTGTGTGGGTAGGCCTAGCGCCCGCAACAGGAAATGCCCCAAAACACAATGTGGACACATCCCATTTTTTGACAGAAAACGGAGGTGTTTTTTGCAAAGTGCCTACCTGTAGAGTATGGCCTCTAGCTCAGCTGGCACCCAGGGAAACCTACCAAACCTGTGCATTTTTAAAAACTAGAGACCTAGGGGAATCCAAGATGGGGTGACTTGTGGGGCTCTGACCAGGTTCTGTTACCCAGAATCCTCTGCAAACCTCAAAATGTGGCTAGAAAAACACATTTTCCTCACATTTCGGTGGCAGAAAGTTCTGGAATCTGAGAGGAGCCACAAATTTCCTTCCCCTCAGAGTTCCCCCAAGTCTCCAGATAAAAATGATACCTCACTTGTGTGGGTGGGCCAGGTGCCTGCAACAGAAAAAGGCCACAAACTTGTAGAGATTATGGGGATAGCACAGCCAGTTGATAAGCACATATTCTTCTTTTATACATCTTTAGTCTGACTCTGCTTTGGGGATGTCATTTTACTTGGGAGACTGAGGGGGACGCTGGGGAATGGGAAATTTGTGCTGGAGCGGTGATCGTACAAACGAAAGTCAGGAAAATATGCTTTTTTAAGCAAATTTTGAGGTTTGCAGAGGAGTCTGGGTAAGAAAATGTTGGGGGATCCACGCAAGCCACACCTCCCTGGACTCCTTGGGGTGTCTAGTTTAAAAAAATGTCTGGGTTTGGTAGGTTTCCCTAGATGAAGGCCACACCCAGGAGCAAAAACATAGGTGTCCCCTCCCCCCCAAACATAGGTAGTTTTGTAATATATCATTTTGATGTATCCACATACGTCTGATGTGCCAAACACTAAAAATGTGAAAAGAAATGCACTTAGGTTATGTGAAAAAGACCCCTAATCCACCAACCAAGATGATGGCATGCTTCATCATCGGGGTCCCACCTGAGACACCTAGCGTGTCACAAGTGTGCTGCAACGCCTGATTACAGCGGAGCAGGTTTTGCCATTTGTACCACACATACTGGTTGGATTTGGCACGAGGGTAAGTGATGGTTCAGTAGATCAAATTTTATTAACAATAGATTTCACAAAAGTGAAATGCACTGGTAATAACTGAAAGGCCAAAAAACTGAACCAATAAGTCACAGCTTGTGAGCTGTAAAGCCACGGCAAGGCACCAACCGCTTTACAGTCCATTCACACACCTTTCATACATGACATGCACAAGACCATTCACGCCGCCAGCCACGGGCCCAGAACATTACAACACTCGCATCGACAGACAGCACTAGCCAAGGGCCCTTCACTTTCATACGCCCACATGCCTGATACAGCAATCACACCAGCTGATGAGTGTGTGGACTGGCATTTGGCTGGCACCCCACCCATACCGCCAGCCAAGCGCCACCCCAAGCACACCGCCAGCCAAGCGCCACCCCACCCATACCGCCAGCCAAGCTCCACCCCAAGCACACCGCCAGCCAAGCACCACCCCACCCATACCGCCAGCCAAGCGCCACCCCACGCACACCGCCAGCCAAGCGCCACCCCACGCACACCGCCATCACTGTTTATAAACAACAAAGAAACCACTAACTAATTATAAAATAAGTACAAAACTACAAACACAAAAGCTCTAACTAAATACATGACAGTAATGCCAACCGTGAAACTGAACATATGAAAATATAAAACAGGCAGTTTACACTCACGGTATTTCCCAACATTTTTTCCTTGTGTGGTAACTTCTAAAACAGCCGGGCACACACAGCCCAGGCTCTGAAGGGCATTTGTGGGCATTCGTGGTAGTACATCCGGCTCTCCCTCCGGATTGATCTCCGGGCACATACTCTACATTTCTTTGTGGGCAAGTCTTTTTTGGGAGTGGGAGGAATGTGATCTGGAAAGTGGCGATCTTTCAATCTAGCCACTTCCTCCACCTCTTCTACTCTAGGAACTGTTGCCCATTCCACCACAATAAGGCTCTCTATCACTGACTCCTGAAATTTAACAAATGTCATCCTTGACTCAGGTGAACAATCCTTGAACACAATAAAAGCATTAAAAGTTACCAAATGAAATAAATGGAGGGCCAACTTTTTATACCACACGTAAGACTTACGAAGAGCAGTGTGAGGTTCCAACCTCTGATCTACTCTATCAACACCACCCATGTGCCTATTGTAGTCCAAAATGCACGCAGGTTTGCGCACTTCCGCAACCTGACCCCAAACAGTCACAGTACTCTCATCATGGAATGGTACACATCCCTCCTGTCTGAAAATTTCAGAGCTAGCAGCTCATTATTCCGCAAGGCACTGCACTGTCCCCTCTCAAGTTTTTTACAGACAAGCTCCCTTGGATAGCCTTTCCGGTTAGAACGGATTGTGTCCACTCTAAACAACTCCTTGAACAACTGCACTCCAGTGTAGAAATTATCTACGTACAAATCGTGACCTTTGTTAAACAGTTGTCTACCAAGTTCCCACGCAGTTCTTTCACTAACTCCAAAAGTGGCTGGACAACCAGGAGGGTCAATAGTGGAATCCCTACCAGTGTAGACCCGGAAATTATACACATATCCTGTACTGCTTTCTGACAGCATATACAATTTAATCCCATACCGTGCCCTCTTACTAGGAATGTACTGCTTAAAAACTAAATGCCCCTTGAAAAGGACCAAAGACTCGTCCACACTTATCTCTTTGCCTGGAACATAGACCTCTGAAAACCGACCTACAAAATGATCAAGGCCAGGCCTAATCTTAAAAAGGTGGTCACAATGAGGGTGATCTTTTGGCAAGGCTAAAGCATTGTCTACAAAATGCAACATACGAAGAAGAAGCAAATAGCGATTATGTGTCATAGTTGCAGGAAATATTGCCTTTGCCATAAAGGGACTAGTAGACCAATAAGAAGCCAGTGACGGCTTCCTGATCAACCCCATCAAAAAGTCAAACCTAAAAACTTTTTCATCTCTTCCAGATATGTGGGAACCCACTGAGTAGCTCTAGACTGAGGCCTAAGTCTGGCAGCGTTGTCCCTCAAATATTGCTCTGCATACAAATTAGTCTGCTCCACAATCTCTTCCAAAAATACATCGTCCATAAACAAGTGAAAGAAATGGACAGGCAAAAAGTTTTCCGTATTGAGTCTACACCCTGGGAGACCAGTAAATGCAGGTAACTGTGGCTGCTCCATGTTTGGGGCAATCCAGGTGTCAGGTCTTCTAATGGGAAACCCTTCAGCCCCAGGCTGCTGCACTCTTGGCACATCAATGTCCTCCTCTACAACAGGCCCTTCATCTGCACTGAGAGTAGCTTCCTCACTAGAAGAATACTCTTGGACAGAAAACTCACTGCCAGAATCTCTCACTTCCTCCTCTGCCTCAGATGCAGAGTCAGTCTTGTAATCATGGTCTGAAGACGACTCAAAGAGCATGCCAACAACCTGCTGAGTGGTCACTCTGTGGCTAGCCATGATCCTCACTAACAACAAATGGATTACCAACAACAACTAGCACTAAAATAAGTAATAAACAAAGTGTAGCTTTATCACAAAGAGTTATGTACTAAAAAACGATACCACTCACTTGCCTGAAAAAGCTTCTTACCAGCAACTACTCTGCACAGACACAGCAATCACCAATGATATCAAACTAAAAAGAAAAAAGAAAAAAGCTATTTAGACATGTGACAACACAAATATCATTGTGCTCAAATCTAAGGACAATTTCACACACAATACTAATACTGCATTTAGTACACCACCTACAAACATGTCATTCATGCATGTCGACAATACTCCTTTGGAGTAAATTGCTTTCACTTACCTAAAACATGCAACTATGCAAACCCCAGGACAACTACTGCCAAAACCGCAAGGATCCACAGCAAAGGAAGCAAAAGCTTTGAACTAGAACAAAAAGAAGAAATAAACTGTTATAATCACAAATACAAATACTTTGCCAGTTGACAAACACCCCGCCCCCAAGAACTTAGAAATTGTCCCTGGTGCCTAAGTGGCTTCTGCCCCACTAGGAGGCAGATGGGCCTAAAAAAAAATAGGCTGATCTGCCCCCAAGTGGGGCAGAAATTGCCAACAGCTCTGTACCCTATTTGGGGGGAGCGGCCCTTGCCAAAGGGGGCGAATGGGGGTGCCCCCAGCACAAAAATAACAAAGGGAACCAAAAAAAATAATCTCTGACATCTTGGTGCCTTCTGCCCCCCTTGGGGGCAGATGGGCCTAACAAAAATAGGCTGATCTGCCTCCAAGGTGGGCAGAAATGGCCTTCACTAATGTGCCCCCTTTGGGGGGAGACCCTTGCCAAAGGCGCCGCCCCCCCCCACACACAAAACACACACGATCCCTGGTGCCTAAGTGGATACTGCCCCCCTTGGGGGCATTTGGGCATAAAACAAATGGGCTGATCTGCCCCCAAGGGGGGCAGAAATGGGCAACAGCTCTGTGCCCACTTTAGGGGGCGACCCTTGCCAAAGGGGGCCTGAAACCGGTCCCAGGATGCTTGTTTCTGGTTCAGGGAAGACCTGGCCTGGCAGTTCGGGCTGGACTGTTCCCATGGGGAAAAGGGTCAAGACTGATTTGCATATGGCTGGGTCCAAACTGAAATGGCATAGCAAGCAAAAAAATGATGGATTTAACCCAGATCTGTGACTGGGGGGAATGTTTGATTTGCTCTGCATTCCACCATCATCTGTTGTTTTTGCAAGGGGGCACCCCCAGCACAAAACAAAAAAAAGGGGAACAAAAATAAAATCCCAGGTGTATTGGTTATTTCTGCCCTCCTTGGAGGCAGATGGGCCTACAAAAATAGGCCCATCTGCCCCCAATGGGGGCAGAGATGGCCAATACGAAATTTCCCCACTTTGGGGGGGGGGGGCGACCCTTGCCCAAGGGGTGCCCCCAAGCACACAAAACACACACCACACAATCCCTGGAGCCTAGTGCGTTTCAACCCCCCGGGGGCCAGATCGTCCAAAAACATGGCCGATCTGCCCTCTGGGGGGGGGCCGAAACAGAAAAAAAAAATAGCCCCCCATGGGAGCGACCCTTGCCCAAGGGGTCGCTCCCAAAATACATATGAAAAAATGAAATCCCTGGTGTCTAGTGGTTTTTGCCCCCCCCCGCCCCCTGGGGGCAGATCGGCCCAAAAATCAGCAGATCTGCTCCCAGGGGGGCCGAAATAGGATAAAAAATAGCCCCCACTGGGAGCGACCCTTGCCCAAGGGGTCGTTCCCAAAATCTAATAAAATAAAAAATCCCTCGTGGCTAGTGGGGATTCCTGCTCTACCATGAGCAGGAATCCAGTGAAAACAGGCATAGGGGGAAAGGAAAAACCCTTTCCTTTCCCCCCGTGTCTGTTTTCCCCTCCAAACCCCACAAAAAGGGAAGGACTTACCAGAAGGAAGTCCTCTTCCCTCGACACGCTGGAAGCAAATGACTTCCAGCGCGTCCCAGCAATACTTGATGACGTCAGCGTGCTGTGAGCGCACTGATGTCATCAGATTGCAGGAGGGCGGTCGGGGGAGGAAGGGGAAGGGCTTCCCCTTCCATCCACGACATTGGCCCATGGGGGGCCCCAGTTCCCGGGTGCAGGACGAGGTGATCTCGTCCAAGGCACCCGGGAACCCGTGCCTTGGACGAGATCACCTCATCCAAGGCACAGAAGCGGTTAAAGGGACTTACATGTAAATTAAATAAGCCAAAGAGGTGTCAGCCAATAATACTACGTTGTAGGGGAGAGAGCGCATGCACTTTAGCACTGACTAGCAGTGGTAAAGTGCCCAGAGTCCTAAAGCCAACAAAAGAGGGTCAGGAAAATAGGAGGAGAAAGTCAAAAAGTTTTTGGATAACCCCGCAGAAAGGGCCATTCCCAACACACTTTAATTCCTGTAGGTGGAGAGCTGACGTGAGACACCTGTTGTACTGAAATTCCCGCTATGTCTGGTTGATCAAAGTTGATGATAATGCAATCTCCCTCATCCAGTTTCTTCCTTGGTCCTACCCATCCCACTATTCTGGCTGTAATAATATGAGTAGCCAAGTACTTACTATCCCCAAATGGCTATTGCACCAATGTATAACCTTGCAAATCAGTTAAGGAGTGGTTTCTATCATGCCCGGCCTCAGTGAGGGAGCATCTACCAAATTGCCACCAGCAGGGAGATTGGGGGTAGGGGGGACTGCTGTCTTAAACTGTTTGCCTCTGTCCCAACCCGAATTGGCGGGCGGCTAATATCTCTTTGATAGCTATCACAGCTAAAAGAAGGGCCTGGCAGAGAGGGAAGTGACTCCTGAATGGAAGAAGGAGATACCCACACTTCCCACAATCCTCTATTATTACATGGGTTCACATTTGTATTTGTCTTCTTCATAACTACATGCTTATGCACTTGAATTCCCCCAGCCGCCTCATTGGATTTGGGATTACTTGAAGGTTTATGTGAGGTTTACGGTTGATTTCTAATGTGAACATTGCATTCAGAATGACCCTCCTGGGTACCATTAAACGGGTGGCGAAGTGCTTTTCCCATATTCCCTGTTATTAAAGAATTCAAGATAACAAACGAGGATTCTAATGTCCTGAATTCCACCTGATAACCCTCCAAAGCAGTTTTAATTAACTTTGCTCAATAATTTAGTTGTATAATATTGCAAAGACTCCAATGCTACTTCAATGTTACATGCAGAGCAAGCTAAAAACGTAGTATCCCATAGCACAGAATTGATAGAGGGAACTCGGAGACTGAAGCATGGTTTTCTTGTTAATGACCAGTTTCGCCATGCCAGTTCAGGACTTGCCCCCACATCTTTATTTTTCCTGGTTGGCGCGTCACGAACAAATCTACAGAACCGGGAGCCAAATGAATCTCTGCAGTCATGGAACCTCTTGAACAGAGGCTCAAATAGATCTGAACTTTTTTGGGGGGGCTCTAACACTTCCAGTAAGAGCAAGCTCTATCTAGTGATGCTGAATCATTATTTAGGCCCTCACGTACCCCATGACCTCCTTCTCCATGAATTTCCTCACTATCACTTTCCAACAGTGCGCCTCATCTCTCCATAGCTTCTCTGATATTCATTTAATTTTTTATAGTGCTGCTCATAGTTTGCTCACACGCAGTGCTGTGATCTGCATGCTACCAATTCTTTGCAGCAAGCACATTAACTCTATGCACTACTTTACTGTGAGTCTAAACTGCCAGTGGACAAAATTCTGATCCCTTCCCAGTAGGCACATTAATCACCAGAGTTACCCTGATAGTTTTATTGTTGCCTGAAAACTGCTGGCTGCACAAGGAAGTTTGTGTGCTTTTAAACCAAAAGTTATTTTTAAACACAGATCCCCACCAAAGTCAGCGGCGGGTGCGGCTGCACCGGTGCCATCGCCCTAAAGCCAACCCTGCTCCCAGCAATGATGCAGGACAAGCATTTCTAAAAATGGGTTCGGAGTTAGCCTCAGCCGTTGTAGGAGGAAAAAGGAACTACCAATTGTGCAGTTTAAATATATTGAGCAAACCTGATAGCATAACAAACAGGTTTTGTAGATTTGACACTGTTCCTTGGCTTCAGCCCATTCAGGTCCAGTAAAATGCTCCAAACACATTGGCGGCTGAAGGTACAGTTTTAGTTTATCAAAAAACAAGAAAAGGGAGGGGGCTTGAGAAATATGGGAGGTTCGGAAATTGAGTCCTGGTCCTGTGTATAATACTCCCATCTAACATGCAAATCAAAAAGTATAAACAGTTCCACTGGGAAAGAGGTCCCTATACCTCAAAGTGAAAAGGGAGAAGCATGTCCCTGAAAGACAAATAATTCAGAACAAGAGCCCTCACTCACCAATTGGTGACATGCTTCATCATTGGGCTATGCTCCTCGTTAGGCCGGTTCTGCAATGCCTGACGGGCCACACAAGGGGGCTCTTTGCTGGAGATCTTTTAACAGAAAATAATTGCCAGTCAGTGTATATTGTTGTGTAGGAATGGTATGAAAAAAATAAAGAATGTGCTGTTAAAAATGGCTAGAGGTAACACATAATTTATTAAGATATCTAACCCTGTCATGATTAAAAACAAAAGTGGGGGGAGAAAACAAGTTAAGGTCTAGTCTCCCCCAAAAAAGAAGAAGTGTTGATAACTGCCACTAACCCTCTCAACTTGGAATGTAGTGTATGTACGTACAGGATCCCCTGTACTACTAATAAATGAAGGTCAACATGTTTCTCGCTTTTTGATCTACAAGATCTGGTGCGATTCTTCAGGACCAATAAACCTACCTAATCCTAAAGTTATCTGTAGCCCAAAGTAGGGAATATCATATTTCGCAGGAACCTAAAATATAAAGACAAAAAACAGGTTATACAAAAGCACAGGACATTCAGTGATGTGTAATGTGCAAAATCGTAAAAATAATCAACACACTGGTGATGTCTCCCCTTCGTGATGTTCATATCTGAAAGGTGGAGGAGTAGAGAAACCAAAAAATATTTAAGCACAACCATGCTTACCCTCCTCATATTAGCGGATGGGCCCCATCGGGTTAAGCACCAAGAAAACGTGGTCCAATATGGTCTATATATGTAAATACAAATATGAGATTGGAAAGATGCTATTAGGAAAAGGGTATATAACGTGTCTTGTACCTGGCTAGACATGCACATACCACACTGTTGATAGCCACAAGTATCTTTATAGTGAAATGCCCCAAAACAAGCTCTCTCTGGAGATGGATGAGGTTTTCAACAAAGTAGAAAGAAGAAATCTGTAATATTGCAATACCAGCTGAATATTACGTGTCTCCAAGGCATGGGAGAGCGTAATATAGGTGAATTTATCTGTAAATGAACAATGTGTCTGTGGTAACTCTTGTGCATCACATGAAAAAAGCACCGATCTCTATCAGCATTTAGCGAGGTCTGGTGCACTGGGCCGAGATATCAGACATGCCAGTGTCCGGTAAAGGGACCTAGCTAAGAAGTCCCATAGGTGGCATGTTGAAAGGGCACTGAATTGACACAAAAATACGATAGGGGAAAAAGAGGGGGGGTCGCAGGGGTACTGCAGCAATAACTTACTAGGACTGCGCTAGAAAGTCCCGGAAAGTGGCATATAGAATGGGTCACTGAATCAACACAAAAAAGCAAAAGGGGAAAATGAAATTGGCCGCAGGGGTACTGCAGCAATCACTTACTCGAATTGTTGCCACGACTGGCGGCTGTACCTGCCCCAATTTGGTGCTCCCGGAAGAATGGAGATCAACCGTTGGACAGGAACATTAATAGGAACTCAAAAACATAGAAAAAGGACTCGCAAACAAAGAGAGGAAGTAGCCATCTTGCTTGCTGTGTCAACAGTGACAAAGTAGGGTGGTAAACATTAAAAAAGGACACCAATGCCTATAAGATGAATGTCAGCCATAATAGACAGGGAAGATATTCCCAAGAAAAAATGGAAACAGATATAAATGACTATGGGAGTTACTCTGGCTACATCAATATGAGGCATAACATAATTAAAATGGGCTAATTCTAGAAATGTTGGCATCGTACTAAAGGCCAGATCTATAAAACAACCCAAAATTAAATGTTATGATTGTGCAGTGTCTAGTGCAGAAACTTAGGGGACCTCTATGTTCCTTAAGATGGTGATAGAGAGGAGCGATCTATGTACTAAAATTAAAGAAAAAACATTAAATATACAGTATCTAAAGACTAGGAAGGATGGCAAAAATCATGATTCGAGGGAAAATTATCTATGGATAAAATCAATCCATGGAATATCATTGTTAAGTCCTGTTAAGTGTGTACTAAGTCTATAGACCAAGCGTTGTTCTTTCTCAAACAGACGAATAGTACATTCTCTCTGATCTTTAATAGTCTCCAAAATAACCCATTTGAGATCGTTGGGAGTATGATGTTATTCTATATAATACTTAGTCAATTTTGTTGAGGATTTATGGAATCGAATGGTGCTACGGTGTTCATTGATCCTTGTCTTAACCATTCTAGTGGTCATGCCTATGTATCGTAAGTTGCAAGGACAGGTAATCATGTAGATACAATTTTTCGTGCGGCAATTACTATGTGTTACTAACTGCCATTTTTTTGCCTCGTCCAGGTCCAATTCTTGAGTGTAGGTAGTCAGTGGGAAAATGTTACACCATCCACAGGGGTGATGACCTCTAACCCCCAGCCAATATCTAGTTCTGGTTAAGTTTAGATTTCTATCTGGTACCGGTCTCGTATGTACCACAAGGTCTCTAATATTTTCTGTACTTTTAAAGGCAAATAGGGGGCGTTCTATGGATTCCCCGGAACTGTTGAGAATGTTCCAATGTCTTTGAGTAATCTTTTTAACACGATTGCTTAAAGGGGTGAAAGTAGTTACACAGGTCAACTTGGTCTGTGGTTCACATGCATTGGTTGTTAGCAGTGTATCTCTAGCAATATTTTTGGCTCTTTTTTTAGCTTGTCTAGTTATAGATTTAGGATAATTGCGCTCCCTCAGTTTCTGACTTAAAGTATCTGCTTGTGCCTGATAGTCCGCTGTAGGAAAGTCCTCCTTTTTGCCCTGGTCACCCCCACACTTTTTGGACAGGTACTGGTGGTTACTGACTCTTGGCTGTGCCCTGGGTACTGCTTACCTGTCCCAGGGCCAGTGCTCTGTGTAAAGTGGATATGCAAGTTAGGGTAATTATAATTGGCAAAGTTAACCTACCTATAAGTCCCTAGTACATGGTAGGGCATGGAGTTTTAGGGACCCCAGCATAGGTAGTGCCCCCATAGGTGCACTGCTTGCTGAGGTGCCCAGTGTCATTTTAAAGGCAGGCCTGCCTTTCAGGCTGCTTTTAAATTAAAGAATTAAAAGTAGTTCCAAAGTCTTAAACTACCTTATTTTTACATATAAGTCACCCATAAGGTGTGCCCTATGTGCCCCTAGGGCTGGGTGCCATGTAACTATAAGCAGGCATATAAGGGAAAAAGAAATACTATGAGCAGGCACCTTATAAAAATAGTTGTATAAGTCCTGGTGAGGTAAAAGAGCCAAATTCATTTTTCCCTCATTGTAGTGAATGGCCTCCATAGGCTAGAATGGGTAGACTTTATTTTAATTTTTAAAGTCCCCTAAAGTAACAGATACCAAGAGTTTGGTATCAAATTAATTGTTATAATAAATCCCTCAACTTCCAGTTGTTGGATTTAATATAACTTGTTCAGGTAAAGAGTTTTAAACTTTACCTGAAAAGTTGCCAACTTCAGCCCTGCAGTGTTTTTGCTGCTGTGCCCTGATTGGCCAGCCTCTGGCAGCCTGGCCAGGCTGCCTTGATGAGGTGTGAAGTCGCCTGGCTTCACACAAAGAGAGGTGCCTGTGTGGAGGAGATCTCCTCTCAGCAGATGGTGAGGCAGGAAGGGGGAGGGCTGCCAAACTGGTCTTCAAAGGCAGAGAAGGATATTTGTAGTAACCCAGCAACACTCCCACATCCTGCAAACCCAGACGGTTAGGTGCCCCCTTGATTAGATTAGGAGAGGGCAGGAGGGGGGGTGTTTAGGCTTTTTAGCCACACCAGTGGGTGGGCTCAACCAGATGTAACCTCCAAAAATCACTTTCAGCCATGATGGATTTTTGAGGAATGTTGCTCCCTGGGATTGATTTTTGCCACGCTTCCCAGGAAGTGGTCATCACAGGGGGAAGGACCCTGCACCTGATTGGAGAACCAGGACCCCCCTGTTTTTCACCCAGGAGCAAGGATAAAACTGGCAGACCTGCACCCACACCTCAGATCCCCATCAGATTCAAACAAGGAAGAATCACAGGAGAAGAAGGACAGCCCTACTGGACCCCTGGCCTGCACCTGGACCCTGCACTCTGAAGGACTGCACAAGCTGCACACTTGGGCTTCACCACAAGAAGGACTTTGCCTGGCTTCAACTGGTTCAAGGAGGGACTCCCTGTTTGCTACAGGTGAAAAATTGCTAACCAGAGTCCCCTGCACCAACTCCTGAAGAAACCAACCAGCTGACCACTGTCCAGTGGCCAAAAAGGAGTTTGCACTAGGGGTGCATTCTGGGAGTTCTAGTCCACTCCCCCAAGGATCATCTCAGAGCCCTGGAACCTTGGGGTGAGCTGTGGACCCCAAAAGAACCTTAAAGGAACATCTGGGAGAAGATCCAGAAGTTTGGAGAACTTTTGAAAAAAGCTCCCTAGAGGGACCGACCCGCCGTGGCAACTCTAGCCAGCTTGCCTCAACCGCGACCCGGCCTGACTTGCAGGATCGTCCCGGTGAAGAAAATCTCCAAAAAAGAGACTAAGGCCCTCATTACAACCCTGGCGGTCGGTGTTAAAGCGCCAACAGGCCGGTGGAAAACAAATGGATTCATGACCGTGGCGGAAACCGCCAACATAGACAGCCACTTAAACACTCCGACCGCCACGGCGGTACAAACAAACAGCGCGGCGGTCACCGCCAACAGACAGGCGGAAGACAATGTACCGCCCACACTATTATGAGAGGCCAATCCGACACCTTTTCCGGGGCGGAACCAACGCGAACAAAAACACGGCGGAAACATTACTTGGAAGGGAAAACACTCACCTCTCCACACCCCACGAGGAACCAGGACGCCATGGGGCCAGAACTCCAAATACTCCCTGCAATGGTATTCCTGCTCCTCTATCAGGAGCAACGAAGACGGCTGCGACGACCACAGTGAGTACTGCACCTACAACACAGGTGAGGAGGGAGGGAAAAGAGAGTGACACACACACGCAACACCCCCACCCCCACCCAAACCCTCACCCACAACAAGATAAACACAAATACATGCTGCAACATTACATTTACACCGCCCACCCCCCTTTCAAGAACGCAAGGACAAAAGGAAATGAGTTGAACGATTGTAATCATGAACAAAACAGTAGTCAAAACTCGAAATACAGTATATACAATTATGTACACCAACTACATAAGTCTGGATAGTGCACCATGGGCGAGACCCACACTTGATACCAGACATCAAATGGAGAGAACACTGCAGGGACATCAGATCGAAATGAAACATGCACCTCAGGGGGAAGGGAAGGGGGGGCACGTCAGCCGGATGAGTGCACGATGCCACTGCTCCACGAGGGGGCTCCATGCCCACTGCTGTATCCTGGGGAGTGCAAAGCCACAGTCTCTCAAGTATCTCCAGTGGGTGGTTTGCCCACTGCTTTATCCAGGGCAGTGTAAAGCCACAGTCTCTCAAGTCTCTCCAGTGGGTGGTTTGCCCACTGCTTTATCCTGGGGAGTGCAAAGCCACAGTCGCTCAAGTCTCTCCAGTGGGTTGTTTGCCCACTGCTTTATCCTGGGGAGTTCATAGCCACAGTCTCTCAAGTGGATGACAGTCTCCACTGGTTCTGGAGGGGGCTTTGTGCCCAGATTGCTTCATCCCACCAAGGAGAGAGGTAGTGGATGTGATACTCCACTGGTTCTGGAGGGGGCTTTGTGCCCAGAGTGCTTCATCTTGCCAAGGACAGAGGTAGTGGATGACTTTCTCCACTGAAGGTGTTGCATCATGGAAGCTGCCCAGGCTCTGTCGACTGACCACTGGGGATGGCAGCCATGTCTGTGGTGGTGCCAGTGGCTCAGGACGTCGCGGGCCGCTAATGGTGCTTGCGGCGGTGTCAGTAGCGGCGGTGCTTGCGGCGACCTCTGTGGCATCGGTGCTGGTGGCAGACTCTGTGGTAGCGGTGCTGGCAGCGGCCTCTGTGGCATCGGTGCTGGTGGTGGGCTCTGTGGTGGCGGTGCTGGTGGTGGACTCTGTGGCGGCGGTGCTGGTGGCAGTGCTGGTGGCAGGGTCTGTGGTGGCGGGCTCAGTGGCGGCGATGCTGGTGGCGGGCTCAGTGACTGCGGTGCTGGTGGCGGGCTCAGGGACTGCAGTGCTGGTGGCGGTGCATGTGGCGGTGCAGGTGGCGGTGCAGGTTGCAGTCTTCTCTGCCATACAGGTTGGCATCGACGTGGACAGAAGGTGTGACACTGGTCCCATAGTCGGTGCCACCATGTCCTCTCCTGACCTGCCCTTGATTTTCTGGCCCTTCCCCACCTTGGATGGTGGCGCAGCTGTCTTGCCTTTTGTTTTCCCTGAGCCCTTGGTGGCAGGTGTTTTCGCCTTCTCCCTCCGGGATGTGGGCAACTTTTTTACTTTCGCAGGTGGCGGAATGTCCTTGCCTTCGCTCCGTGGCACACTGGCTGCCCTGATGCCTGGTGCACTCCAAAAACCCGCTGTTGCTGGGACCACAGTGCCCGGTGATGTGGTGGCTGAGGTCCTGAGTTGGGACCTGGAAAGCCTGGCCCTAGTGGACGGACGGGGGGGAGGTGTAGGGAAGAGGTCAATGTTAGCCAGGAATTAGTTTTTTACTCACACTGGGACAGGTAGATGGAGTGGGTTTGGAAGTGGAGGAAGAGGTAGTGGTTCTAGGAGGTGTACGATTGCTGAATTTGGGTAAAGGTGCATGGGCTGGAGGCTGTTGTGAGGTGGATGGCTGTTGGGTGGGTGTGTGCCTGCATTTGTGTACTTTGGGAGGAGGGCTCACAGACACACTGGTAGAGGACACAGGGGATGTGTGAATGGTAGTGGGGGAGGTGAGTGCACGTGAGCAGTGTGTGGTGATGGGCGTGCTGGTGATGGAGGTAGTGGCTGAAGATGTTGTGCATGCAGGTGTGAGTGGAGACGAGACAAGGAGGGAGGAGGACGATGTGGAGGAGGGGGGCACAGTGGAGGCAGTGGATGTTGGTATGTCTGCATGGGAATGATACTTATGTGAGTGCCTGTAGGATGTGTGGTGCTTATGTTTGCAGATCCACCCTTGTGTGATGAGGTGTGTGCATGCTGGTCTGATGGTGTGCTTGGGATAGGCTGAGTGTTAGAAATGAAGTATTTGATTGGCAGTCAGGTTACCCCCTGTCCAAGCAAGGACCCTCACTCTAGTCAGGGTAAGTCACACACAATCCAAATTATCCTGTGCCCACCCTCTGGTAGCTTGGCACTGAGCAGTCAGGCTTAACTTAGAAGGCAATGTGTAAAGTATTTGTGCAATGAATCATACAAGAACACAATATAGCACCACAAAAATACACCACACAGTGTTTAGAAAAATATATATTATTTATCTGGATATTTGCAGGTCAAAACAATCAAAGATGCAATAGGTAAAGGTAGAGATATCACTGAAAAGTGATATCAAGTGTCTCAAGTCTTTTAAAAGCAAACAAAGTCTCTTTCAAGCACCTGGTGTGCGTGAAAAATCTCCGCAAAGGGCCGCAGAGGAGGAGAAGCATGGAAACAAAGGGGTGTGCGTCGATTTCACAGTCGATGCGTCGTTTAGTTTCCATGCAGGGACGGCTGTGTGTCGATTTCCAGCTCTCGGTCGTGGATCCTCTTCGGGGTGCGGGGTTTTCAGACGCCCCGGGGTCTGTGCATAGAATCCTGGGCTTGTGATAAGCTCTGCATCGTTCCGGTGGGCGTTGCAGGGAAATTTCTCCCACACAGCAGGCGCTGCGTTGATTTCCCCTCTGGAAGTCGGGCGGTGTCGTCCCAGGTCGGCTGTGCATCAATCAGGTGGGCTGTGCGTCGAAGTTCCGGTCGCAACGCAGGCGCCGCGTCGATCTTTTCCTTGCGAAGTCGAGCTGCGTCGTTCCGGTTCGGCGTGCAGTGAATTTCTCACTGCGGGACAGGCTGTGCGTCGGTTTTAGCAAGCTGTGCATCGAATTTTCACCGCACAAGGAGTCCAGTTGCAAGAGAGAAGTCTTTTTGGTTCTGAGACTTCAGTGAACAGGAGGCAGGCTCTATCCAAGCCCTTGGAGAGCACTTTTTCACCACAGCCAGGGAGCAGCAAGGCAGCAGGGCAACAGCAAGGCAGCAGTCCTTTAAAGAAAGCAGTCAGGTGAGTCCTTTGGGCAGCCAGGCAGTTCTTCTTGACAGGATGCAGGTTCTGGTTACAAGTTTCTTCTCCAGGAACTGTTTGAGGTGGTAGGGCAGAGGCCCTGTTTTTATACCCAAATGTGCCCTTTGAAGTGGGGGAGACTTCAAAGAGTGGCGTAGTGGCTTAGAAGTGCACCAGGTCTCTTTTCAGTTCAATCCTGTCTGCCAGGGTCCCAGTAGGGGGTGTGGCAGTGCCTTGTGGGAGAGCAGGCCCTCCACACTCCCATCCCAGGAAGACCCAATCAAAATGCAGATTTATGCAAGTGAGGCTGAATATCCTGGGTTTGGGGGGTGTCTGAGTAAATGCACAAGGAGCTGTCAACTAAATCCAGCCAGACGTAGATTGTAAGACACAGAAAGATTTAAGTGCAGAGAAATGCTCACTTTCTAAAAGTGGCATTTCTGAAATAGTAATATTAAATCCAACTTCACCAGTCAGCAGGATTTTGTATTATCATTCTGGCCATACTAAATATGACATTCCTACTCTTTTCAGATCAGCTGCTACCACTCCAGCAATGTATGAGGGCAGTCCCAATGTTAGCCTATGAAGGGAGCAGGCCTCACAGCAGTGTAAAAACAAATTTAGGAGTTTTACACTACCAGGACATGTAGACTACACAGGTACATGTCCTGCCTTTTACCCACACAGCACCCTGCCATAGGGGTTAATTAGGGCACACCTTAGGGGTGACTTATATGTAGAAAAAGGGGAGTTTTAGGCTTGGCAAGTACTTTTAAATGCCAAGTTGAATTGGCAGTGAAACTGCACACACAGGCCTTGCAAAGGCAGGCCTGAGACAGGGTTCAGGGGCTACTTAAGTGGGTGGCGCAATCAGTGCTGCAGGCCCACTAGTAGCATTTAATCTACAGGTCCTGGGCACATATAGTGCGCTCTACTAGGGACTTATAAGTAAATTAAATAGTCCAATTGGGTATGATCCAATGTTACCATGTTGAAAGGGAGAGAGCATTTGCACTTTAGCACTGCTTAGCAGTGGTAAAGTGTGCAGTCTAAAAACCAGCAAAAACAGTGTCCAAAAAGTGTAGGGAGGCAGGCAAAAAGTTATGGGTGACCACCCTAAGCCTGTCAGGTCTAACACCGAGGTACAGGGGATTGGGTGGAGGAAGTTGTAGGGGGGAGGCTGGACACAGGGACAATGGCTGCCACCAGTGCTGAGGCCAGAGCCTGAAATGCTCTCTGTTGGGCTGCCTGGCCAGAATGAATGCCCTCCAGGTATACATTTGTTTGTTGCAAATGCCTCTCAACACCCTGGATGGCATTCACAATGGTAGATTGCCCAACAGTGAGGGATCGCAGGAGGTCAATAGCCTCCTCACTGAGGGCAGCAGGGCCTGAGGTGCCTGGGGCGAAGGAGATGCCCACCCTCCTGGTTGAGTGGCCTCAGGACACAATCTGAGAGGCTGCTGGGAGGGTGGTGCTGGTAGGGGGGTGGCTGCTGTACCTGTTGATGCAGGGGGCACAGAGGGTCCCCCCACCGCAAGGGAGCTCCCATCAGAGGAGGAGTCGCTGTCGCTGATGTCACCTCCTGTCCCCGCCGTGGAGCTTCTCTCGCCCTCCGTCCCACTGGTGGCTTCAGACTCCGTTGTCTCGCCCTCCAGGGCCAAGTGGGATGCAGCTCCCTCCTGCTCTGGTGCCACTGCTCATCCGCCTGATGATGCTATTGCACACAAGAACAGGGAGACCACAAAAAGGGTGGGGAAAAGACAGAAGAAAGACATGTTCAGTTCATGCAATACCACTAACATTGGCGGACACTACAGACACAGCAGCCCTTCCCACTACGCCATGCACTTAGGCGGTCAAAAGACCGCCGCAGTAATTCTGAGTTTCCCGCTGGGCTGGCGGGCGACCGCCAGAAGGCCGCCCGCCAGCCCAGCGGGAAACCCCCTTCCATGAGGATGCCGGCTCCGAATGGAGCCGGCGGAGTGGAATGGGTGCGACGGGTGCAGTTGCACCCGTCGCGATTTTCAGTGTCTGCTTGGCAGACACTGAAAATCTTGGTGGGGCCCTGTTAGGGGGCCCCTGCAGTGCCCATGCCATTGGCATGGGCACTGCAGGGGCCCCCAGGGGCCCCACGACACCCGTTACCGCCAGCCAGGTTCTGGCGGTCAAAACCGCCAGAACCAGGCTGGCGGTAAGGGGGTCGGAATCCCCATGGCGGCGCTGCCTGCAGCGCCGCCATGGAGGATTCCCAAGGGCAGCGGGAAACCGGCGGGACACCGGCGGTTTCCCGTTTCTGACCGCGGCTGTACCGCCGCGGTCAGAATGCCCATGGATGCACCGCCAGCCTGTTGGCGGTGCATCCGCGGTCCCCGGCCCTGGTGGTAGTCTACCGCAAGGGTCGGAATGACCCCCTTAGAGTTCCTAGATTAATCACATGCCCATTGGGTACAAGGCCTATGCCCGATTGCTGCACACATGGAAGGCACAGGAGCCTGACTAGGTGTAGATGGCTCTTACCACTGGTGGGGTTGGGGTGCCACATGGCCTGCCTCACAAAGGTCCCTTGCCTACAAAGCTCGCCCTGGCCTAGGGTAACCCACTGCCCCCACCCAGACACCTCGTAAAGCGCGTAGAGTAAGATGGATGTGACTGTACTCACCCCCTTGTGGCTGCTGTGATGCCCTCAAGCGCCCATCCAACTCCAGATATGCCACTGCCAGGATCCGGAACATCAGGGAAGTCATGGTGCGACGGGCCCCCCTCCCACGTTGGGAGGCCATCCCCAGCTGGGCCTCCGCTGTCTTCTTGCTCCAGCGGCGAATGTCCTCTCATCTTTTCCGGCAGTGGGTGCTCCGTCTATGGTGGACCCCCAGGGTCCAGACGTCCTTGGCGATGGCACGCCAAATATCCTTTTTCTGATGGGCGCTGACCTAGAGGAATAGTACAGGGGAAAAGGAAAAGCTTCAGCCGTCCGGACTGTCACAGTCATTGGCCCACGTTCCTACCCTTGCCCTGATGCACATACACTCTCAGTCCGCACATTCAGGCCTCAGCCACCCCCCCATGTATCTTCCATCCACACCACTCCAAACAGGCATTGCCCATGCAGCATGCTCACAGTGTACTCACCTGTTTGTCTAGAGGACCGTAGAGTAGCGTGTATTGGGGGAGGACCACATCCACTAACTTTTCCAACTCCTCCGAAGTGAAGGCAGGGGCCCTTTCCCCAGACACCTGAGCCATTGTCACTTCCAGAATGAGGTCAAAGCAGCACTTGCAGTGTAGGTCCTCTCCTGTTAAAGGTCAAGTATCAAGTGATTGAACAGACAGAAAATGGCGGTCACGTCCGCGGCGGTGCGTACCGTCACCACCGGCGTACATCGTCATTGGCTCCTGGGACCCATAGGGTCCAATGTTAACCAATGCAGGATTGCGCTGCGGTCTTCGACCGCCTACCGCGACGGTGTAGAACACCAGCGCGGTTACCTCATATCACCTTGTCCCACCTTACAGGTCAGGCAGCCGCCATTTCAGGGGGCCACATGGCATTAATATTAATATTAACTGCGTCACACCTATCTAGGACTTGCATACACACAGTAACAGGCACATTGCGGATTTACAAATGTTTGCTAATTGCATGTAGTAATACCTGTGTTGGCTGACTCTCTGCTCAGTGTTTTCCTCCATAGGGCATGTCCGATGGGGCAGGTGGTGAGATGGCGGCATCCTCCGGTGTACGGACCGCTGGTGGACCTGTCGACAATGGAAGAGAGACACGTAATAGTCGCCTACAGACTTGATCGTGCAACAATCCATGAACTGTGTGCCCAGTTGGAACCAGACCTGATGTCAGCAATCTGCCATCCCACAGGAATCCCCCCTCTAGTGCAGGTCCTGTCATTACTCCATTTCCTGGCAAGTGGGTCTTTTCAAACAAAAGTGTCCATTGCATCAGGGATGTCCCAGCCTATGTTCTCAAACGTGTTGTCCAGAGTGGTGTCTGCCCTGCTGAAACACATGCGCAGCTACATCGTGTTCCCTCAGGTGGAGGATTTGCCTACAGTGAAAGGTGACTTCTATGCCCTAGGACATATCCCTAACAGCATAGGTGCCATTGATGAGACACATGTGGCCTTGGTACCCCCCGCAGGAGTGAGCAGGTATACAGAAACCGGAAGAGCTACCATTCAATGAATGTGCAGATGGTGTGTTTGGCTGACCAGTACATCTCCCATATGAGTGCCAAGTTTCCTGGCTCAGTGCATGACGCTTACATTCTGAGGAATAGCAGCATCCGTTATGTGATGGGGCAACTCCAGAGGACAAGGACCCTACACCCTGTGAATAGTTGTCTGGGTCTGGGGTTGTCCTTAAGGGTTAGTGTGTGTCTAACAGTTGTCCCTCGATATTTGCAGGTGACTCTGGGTACCCCAAACTGTCATGAATACTAACCCCAGTGAGAAATCCCAGGACAAGGGCAGAGGAACGCTACAGTGAGGCACATGGGCGAACTAGGAGAGTGATCGAAAGGACCTTCGGCCTCCTGAAGGCCAGGTTACGGTGCCTCATATGACAGGTGGTTCTATCTACTACTCACCAAAGATGGTGTGCCAGATCATCGTGGCCTGCTGTATGCTGCACAACCTGGCTTTGCGACGACAGGTGCCTTTTTTGCAGGAGGATGGTCCAGATGGGAGTCCCGTGGCAGCTGTGGAGCCTGTGGACAGTGAAGAAGAGGAGGCAGAAGAAGAGGATATCGACAACAGAAACAACGTTATCAAGCAATACTTCCAGTGAGACACAGGTAAGAAGATGTCACTGCCTCACACCTCTCATACAATTGTTACACCCATCATATGTCTGTCCCTTTCACCCAGTGTATGGACCTTGACTTGTCACTTTGCCTTTCCATTTACAGATGTGGGTCCCACTGTGTGACCTCTGCTATATTACCTCATAGACTAGAGCTGTGTTACATCAGTATTTTGACAATACAATCAACACTGCTATATTCCACAGCTTGTTTTGTGATTCAAGGGTGTTTATTTCAGTGCTAAATAGTGGAGGGGGTTGTAAAATGGGCAGGGGTGATGGTGGAGGATTGTCCATGGCAGAGTCCAGTCTATTTGTTTCACAGTGCATTGTCCAAAGAGGCATAAGAAGTGGAGCTAGGGCAGTTGATGGATGGACAGGGTGACAAAGTGGGACAGAAGGATGACATTCAGGGGGGACTCATTTCCTGGGGGGTCTTGGCATTGTTCTCTGTCTTTGTCCTGGATCTCAGGGACCGTTTGCGGGGTGGTTCTCCATCTGCAGGGGTGGGGTGCTGGTGTGGTGGTCCTGTGGCGGTGCCTCCTGTCCACTAGCGCCGGCGGAGGTGGTGGGCTGTTGATCATCCATGCTAATGTCAGGGGCCCCTTGTTGTGCCACAGTGTCCCTCCTGTGTTCACAAGGTCCTTCAGCACCCCTACAATGGTGACCAGGGTGGTGTTGATGGACTTAAGTTCCTCCTTGATCCCCAGATACTGTTCCTCCTGCAGCCGCTGGGTCTCCTGAAACTTGGCCAGTACCGTTGCCATCGTCTCCTGGGAATGATGGTACGCTCCCATGATGTTGGAGAGGACCTTGTGGAGAGTGGGTTCCCTGGGCTTGTCTTCCCCATGTCGCACAGCAGTGCTCCCAGTTCCCCTGTTTTCCTGTGCCTCTGTCCCCTGAACCGTGTGCCCACTGCCACTGCACCCAGGTCCCTGATTTTCTTGGGTTGTTGGGTTTGCCTGGGTTCCCTGTAGTGGTGGACACACTTCCACTTTCCGTGTCCTGGGGACAGAGGGATGGGCCCGCTGGGTGGGTGTCGTGCTGGTGTTTCCTGAGGGGGGAGGCTCTGTGGTGGCTTGTGCCAGTGTCCGGGGAACTGACTGTCCCGAGGTCCCAGATGGGCCGGGCTGGTCATCTTGATCCAATTGGACAGAGCTGCTGTCATCACTGTGGGCCTCTTCTGTGGGGGGAGTGGACATGTCTGGAACCTCGTGTCCGGTGACATTGGGTAGGGGTCCTGCAGGGGTGTAAAGGCATGATTATTGCATCTGTGTGTGCCATTGTGTGCAATGGATGGGTGACCCTGTACTCCAGTGCTTGCATTCTTGTGTAGGACCTTGTGTGATAAATGGTTTGGGGATCTGTGTGGGTATCTGCTAGTGGACATGCTTTGGTGATGGGTGTCCATGCTTTGGTGTTGCATGCAGGGCTTGGTGTTGGGATGTGTGGGTTGTGATAGTGGGACATTTGTGAGGTGTTGGAGTGATGGGGGTGAGGGTGGGGTATGTGATAGCATGCAGGTAGGGTGGGGGATGTAATAGTTAAGATTTGACTTACCAGAGTCCATTCCTCCTGCTACTCCTGCGAGGCCCTCAGGATGCAGTATAGCCAAGACCTGCTCCGCCCATGTTGTAAGTTATGGGTGAGGAGGTGGGGGTGCGCCGCCAGTCCTCTGAACTGCAATCTGGTGTCTTGAGACCACGGAACGCACCTTCCCCCTTAGGCCGTTCCACCTCTTCCTGATGTCATCCCATGTTCTTGGATGCTGTCCCACTGCGTTGACCTTGTCTACGATTCTGCGCCATAGCTCCATCTTCCTAGCTATGGAGGTGTGCTGCACCTGTGATCCGAATAGCTGCGGATCTACCCGGATGATTTCCTCCACCATGACTCTGAGCTCCTCCTCAGAGAACCTGGGCTGTCTTTGCGGTGCCATGGTGTGGTGTGGGTGATGTGTGAGGTGGTGTGTGTTGTGATGTGGGAGGGGATATGTTTTTGTGTGTTGTCTGAGGTGCGTGGATGTTGTGTGTGTGATGGTGTTGTGTGCCTGTGGATGCTAGTATTGTTGATGGTGGTGTCTCTCTCTTGGCTTCTTTCTCAATTTTTGTTGTAGGGGTTTGTGGGTGATGTGTGTTTTATATTGTATTGAGTGTGTGGGAGTGGTGTGTGTATGTGTATCAGGTTTCGTAAATGTGTGTGTATTTTGAGCGCGGTGGTGTGTACCGCCAATGGAATACCGCGGTTGAAAGACCGCTGGGTGGATTCGTGGGTCGTGATAGTGTGGGCGTATTCCTGTTGGCGTGACAGTGCCGGTTTTGTTATCGGCAGTTTATCACTGATCTTTGGTGTGGCAGACGTGTGTGGGTGTCTGGATTTTGGGGGATTCCGGGCTGCGGGTCGTAATAGCTGTGGCGGAATTCTGCCACTGCAGCGGTGTGTTGGCGGTCTTCTGCACGGCGGTAAGCGGGATTTACCGCCAATGTTGTAATGAGGGCCTAAGTCTGAACGTAGGAAGTTGACCGGGACCTCCCAGGACATCGGATCAAGATCCAGGTTTACCCCGGTCGAAGGATTTTCACCTCGAAAAAACAACTAAGTCCAAAGGTAAAAATCTCCACCGAGGGCTCCCGCGATGCGTATCCGGAGACGAGTTCCAGGAGGTTGGATTGGACTGGCAGGTTCATCCCGCTGAAGAAAATCCTCAGAAAAACGACGAAGTCCGAAGGTAAACTTTTGACTGGGACCTCTCGCGGGCTGTAGCCGAGCCAGGCTCTATCGTGATCAGCCTTAAACTTTGACTTTGCCCCGGTCGAGGTGCGACCAGATGACCAGATTGGTGCTTTTTGTTTCTAGGTGCTAGAAAACAATCATTCTTTAAAAATTCATATCTCTGGTTCCCCTTATCCGATTTTATTCAATTTTGTGTCATTTTACAGATAAAAATATAATCTATTTTCATAAATTGATTTTGGATTTTTAAACTGTTTCCTGTGTTTTATTTAATTACTGTTTTGTGATATCTGAATGCTTTACACTCTGTCTCCTAAGTTAAGCCTCGTCGCTCGTTGCCAAGCTACCAAGGGTTGATCTGGGTTTAATTTACTGAGACCTAAGTGGAGGTTAGTGGCCTATTGCTAAGTGTAGGTACCTACCTGCCCTTACCCATAACCCATTTTCCAACATCCGCGGATTCGGAACAGTTTTGTCTCACTCTTAAGAATTGTCCAAAAGGAAGGTTGCTTCTCAAGGATTTGGGATGATGACTGTCATAAAGTAAGAGGCTGTTCCTATCAGTAGGCTTGTGGAAGATAGAGGAGTGTAATGCCCCATCTGTCAGGATGATCTGTAAATCCAAAAAGGAAACCTCTTTGTTGGAGAAGTTATCACTAAAATGAAGGTGACTACCAAAGTGTTGATCCAATGTATGAAAGCTCTAACCTGATCTACGTCACCCTTCCAAACCACCAAAATGTCGGCTATTTAGCAACACCACAGTCCGATATTAGAGAAAAAGGGTTGGGTGGATATAAGAATGTGGCGTTACTCAAAAGTGTACATATACAGGCAGACTAGGCTCGGCACAAATGTTTTCTTTGAGATCCAGGCTAGCACATTGCATGATGAAACTAATGGGAGTGTTGAAAGTCCAGGTCATAGACTAGAGTATGTCTTCCACTGCTGCTAAGGTGGCCTCCTGCGGAATATTAGTATATAGGCCCTCATTACGACGCCCGCCAAGATCGGGGCCGCCAATGCGGCTGCACTCCCGCCGCGGCCATTTGGAGATCCCCGCTGGGCTGGCGGGTGGAAACCTGGTTTCCGCCCGCCGGCCCAGCGGGGATCTCGGTGCAACACAGGAGCCGGCTCCAAATGGAGCCGGCGGTGTTGCGGCTGTGCGACGGGTGCAGTTGCACCCGTCGCGCTTTTCACTGTCAGGGGCCCTGCGACTCCCCTTTCCGCCAGCCTTTGCCAGGAAAAGGCTGGCGGGAGGGGGACTCGTAATCCCCTGGGCAGCGCTGCAAGCAGCGCTGCCCAGGCGGATTATCACCGTCGGGGCAAATGTGGCGGAATACCGCCGGACCCGGCGGTGCGAAGCACCACCAGCCTATTGGCGGTGCTTTCGTCATTTTAGCCCTGGAGGTCTCGTACCGGCAGGGTCAAAATGACCCCCATAGTGCCTCAACGTCAAGACATATCAACATATCAGTAGAGCCTGTCGTGTTGATATGTTCTAGTAGGATCAAGGTGTCCTTAGTGCCTTTCAAAAAGGTCGACGTCTGCTGGACGATAGGCTGGAAGAAGAAATCACAAAACTTAGAAAGAGGTTCCAAAAGGGAGCCTATCCCTGATACAATGGGGCGACCTGGTGGAGGGGTGCCCTTATGGATTTTTGGAAGGCAATAGAAATAGGGCACTCTTGGTTCTTCAGTGTCCAGATATTTGGCTTCTTGCTGTGTAATCCAACCAGCTGATTCAGCTTCACTTATCATCCCACGGATGGTACCCTGTAGACGGGAAGTGGGATTAGTAGAGATAGGTTCATAGTACGTATTGTCACTCAATAGTCTGAGACATTCTTGTCTATAAAACGTAGTATCGAGAACTACAATCGCGCCCCCATTTGTCTGTAGGTTTAATAATAATGTCATGATTGTGGGACAAGGAACGGATCACTGCCTTTTCCAGTCTTGACATATTCTGAAAAGAATGTGTAGGCAATAAATGCTGTAATTCATGACGTACTGCCTTCTCAAAAGTAAGTACTTCTATAGGAACCGAGGTGGATGGAGGCATGAAAGTGGAAGGCTTCCTCAGATTCGTGTCGCCCTTCAAAGTAGGGGGGGTGCGGTCTTTAAAGAAGAAATGTAACCGGATTTCGCAATTTAGCCGAAACTGGTCTTCCTTAGGGGTTGCCTTTTTGGATTTATGGATCATATTGACAGATGGGGCATTACACTCCTCTATCTTCCACAAGCCTACTGGTAGGAACAGCCTCTTACTTTATGACAGTCATCATCCCAAATCTTTGAGAAGCAACCTTCCTTTTGGACAATTCTTAAGAGTGAGACGAAACTGGTCTGAATCCGCAGACTTTCAGGCACAAGCAGATACTTTAAGTCAGAAACTGAGAGAGCGCGATTATCCTAAATCTATAATTAGACAAGCTAAAAAAAGAGCCAAAAATGTTCCTAGAGATGCACTGCTAACAACCAATGCACGTGAACCACAGACCAGGTTGACCTGTGTAACTACTTTCACCCCTTTAAGCAATCATGTTAAAAAGGTTATTCAAAGACATTGGAACATTCTCAACAGCTCTGGGGAATCCATAGAGCGCCCCCTATTTGCCTTTAAAAGAACACAAAATATTAGAGACCTTGTGGTACATACGAGACCTGTACCACATAGAAATCTAGACTTAACCAGAACTAGACCTTGGCTGGGGGTTAGAGGTCATCACCCCTGTGGAGGGTGTAACATTTGCCCACTGACTACCTACACTCAAGAATTGGACCTGGGTGAGCCAAAAAAATGGCAGTTAGTAACACATGCTAATTGCCGCACGAAAAATTGCATCTACATGATTACCTGTCCTTGCAACTTACGATATATAAGCATGACCACTAGAATGATTAAGACAAGGATCAATGAACACCGTAGCACCATTAGATGCCATAAATCCTCGACAAAATTGACTAAGCATTATATAGAATAACATCATACTCCAAACAATCTCAAATGGGTTATTTTGGAGACTATTAAAGTTCCGAGAGAATGTACTATTCGTTTGTTTGAGAAAGAACAACGCTGGGTCTATAGACTTAGTACACATCTAACAGGACTTAACAATGATATTCCATGGATTGATTTTATCCATCGATAATTTTCACTTGAATCATGATTTTTGTCATCCTTCCTAGTCTTTAGATACTGTATATTTCCTGTTTTTTCTTTCATTTTAGTACCTAAATCGCTCCTCTCTATCACCATCTTGAGGAACATGGAGGTCCCCTATGTTCCTGCACTAGACACTGCACAATCATAACATTTCATTTTGGGTTGTTTTATAGATCTGGCCTTTAGTACGATACCAACATTTCTAGAATTAGCCCTTTTTAATTATGATTGCTGCAGTACCCCTGCAGCCCCTTTCATTTTCCCCTTTCGCTTTTTTTGTTTTGATTCAGTGCCCCATTTTATATGCCACTTACCGGGACTTTCTAGTGCAGTCCTAGTAAGTTATTGCTGCAGTACCCCTGCGACTCCCCTCTTTTTCTCCTATCGTCTTTTTTTGACGATTCAGTCCCTTTCAACATGCCACCTACCGGAACTTCTTAGCGCGGTCCCCTTATCGGACACTGGCGCGTCTGATATCTCGGCGCAGTGCACCTGACCTCGTTAAACGCTGATAGAGATCAGTGTTTTTTTCATGTGATGCACGAGAGTTACCACAGACACATTGTTCATTTACAGATAAATTCACCTATATTACACTCTCCCATGCCTCGGAGACACATAATATTCAGCTGGTATTGCAATATTACAAAGTTCTACTTTCTAGTTTGTTGAAAACCTTATCCATCTCCAGAGAGAGCTTGTTTTGGGGCACTTCACTATACAGAAACTTGTGGCTATCAACAGTGTGGTATGAGCATTTATAGCCAGGTACAAGACACGTTATATACCCTTTTCCTAATAGCATCTTTCCAATCTCATATTTGTATTTACATATGTAGACCATATTGGACCACGTTATCTTGGTGCTTAACCCAATGGGGCCCATCCGCTAATACGAGGAGGGTAAGCATGGTTGTGCTTAAATATTTTATGGTTTCTCTACTCCTCTACCTTTCAGATATGCACATCATGAAGGGGAGACATCACCAGTGTGTTGATTATTTTTACGATTTTGCACATTACACATCACTGAATGTCCTGTGCTTTTGTATAACCTGTTTTCTGTTGTTATATTTTTGGTTCCCGCGAAATATGATATTCCCTACTATAGGTTACAGATAACTTTAGGATTAGGTAGGTTTTTTGGTCCTGAAGAATCGCACCAGATCTTGTTGACTAAAAAGCGAGAAACATGTTGACCTTCATTTATAAGTAGTACAGGGGATCCTGTACGTACATACACTACACTCCAAGATGAGAGGGTTAGTGGCAGTTATCCACACTTCTTCTTTTATTGGGGAGATTAGACCTTATCTTGTTTTCTCCCCCCACTTTTGTTTTTAATCGTGACAGGGGTTAGATATCTTAATAAATTATGTGTTACCCCTAGCCATTTTTAACAGCACATTTTTTCTTTTTTTCTTACCAATCCTACACAACAGTATACACTGACCGGCAATTATTTTCTGTTAAAAGATCTCTGTTAAGAGCCCCCTTGTGGGGTCCATCAGGCATTGCAGTGCCGGCCTGATGAGGAGCATAATCCAATGATGAAGCATGTCACCAATTGGTGAGTGAGGGCTCTTGTTCCGAATTATTTGGTCTTTCAGGGACCTGCTTCTCCCTTTTAACTTTGAGGTATAGAGACCCCTTTCCCAGTGGAACTGAGTTTACTTTTTGATTTGTACAGTTTTAGTTTACCCAATGAGATGTTGAAAAATATTCAAGAGTAAGGTAGCCCTTCTGTACAGTATCAAATGAATAGGCTTAGAAGCAGTGCTCAGTTTGAGTCAGCAGTCGGAGATGGAGCCCATGGTATTCATTTTCAGGGCTCCACACATTGTTTCCTCATCAGACTTTGTTACATAACAAGAGTGGAAAAAAACCAAGAGTGAACAGGTGAAGGAAAAATAGCAAAATTGTGACCGAGGGAGAAAGCAAAGATGAAAAATTACCTGCAAGAGTGATAAAAAGAACAGGGATTGTCCAGTGGTGGATGAAAGTGGCACACAGTAGAATCAGGTCTAGGCAGTCTTGGCATCCAGCTGTCATGGCATTTGAAATTGCTGAGTACATGCACCTGAGCAAGATTTTGGGCCCCAGCACTTATTATTGTACAAATTAAGGACTACTTAGTGGGTTACACCATGTTAAATTGGAATATGTGACTGGTAAGTCACAGATTCAGTTCCCAAAATACCATTCCTTCTTGCTGAGTTAATTGTGTGTAATGGGTTGGCAATCACTGCATATAAATGCACTGCCACACACCTGTGCTACACTAAATAAAAAATCCAATAATAATTGTGATCATGCTACATTGAGCAGTTCCCGTATTGGTAGAATATTGAGCCATATCCATGCAGGAATACACTAGGTTGTTATTGACCAGCTCTCAAAAAAAAGTTGTCATGTAAGGAGTATCATGCCATAGAGATGCCAGCCTTTATGGTAGAGGCCTAACTAAAATACAGATGTAGAGTTATTTGTTTAGAAAGTTTAGTACAATTCCCTTTGGAGGTTAAATGAATCAAAGGCAAGACAGAAGTCAAGTATAGGCATTCTGGCTCTCCATCTCAATCCATTGAAGTGTTTAATTCATTCAGTGTGGACGTCAGTGCTGCTTTTGTAGGAAGGTTACTTTCTTCAATCAATGTAGATATTTGTCATGAAACCCATCTTTCAATCTTTTTGCCTAGAAACAATTGGTTATTGACCTTAAGTTAGAAGAAGCCTTTGTTGGAAAGCCTCTTTGTTTTAGGGAGTTCTTTTGGGAATAGACCTTTAGCCAAGGAGTTGTTAATATTTCTTGCTGGATAGGCTGCATAGCTATTATTAAGGATATTCTTGCATATATGAACAGGAAATGGATCTGCCAGTGATCATGTTGGCCTACAAGCTTCTTCAGCCCTTATGAAGGTCTGTGTGGTCATGAGGCTAAAGGTGAGTAACTGTGGTTGCTTTCATGATTTGTTTTCTAGTAAACTGCACAGCAATGCTGGAATTGTAATTGAGCCATGGAGAGGAAAGCAGGGATTCTAAAATTATTTGGAGATTAGAAAGACATTCAAGTGTCTCAGGCACACAGCAAAGATAAGTGGTGAGGCCTTCGACTGTGCTGCTAAGGCATCAGAGGTCCAAAGGTACTGCCACTTCAGGTACTGTGGTTGGAGGCCCATTCTTCTTTTGAAATATTGTAGCAGGTCTGTTTTTGTGACCTTGAGGCCCAACATCAGCTCTCCCTGTTCAGATCTCCCGTTCCATGTTAAGGTCTCTTGACCACTGTCTTCTCTTTAGGCTGTAGGTCAGTTTTCCAGGATACAGCCATCAGGTCTCATTGTGTTCCTGACTCCAGTCTGAGCAGTGGCTATTCCTGTAGGTGTTTGTACAGATATGGGCAAGTGTTGGAATGAATAAATATTTAGATAAATGATTACCCACTGAGGCACAAATATGCATCAGTTTAGTATTCATGTAATGACACATTTAATGGAGCCCGCTAAACAATATAAAGAGTGAAAACCCATTAGTGAGCCCTTGGTAATTGAGGAAAAATATAATGTTGCATGAATATGCTCTACCAGATAGGATACATATTGCAAAAAGACAACTGTGCACAACGTAGCTTCTTGTAGTCACTGTCATCCAATTACTACGTTTTCAATGAGCCAAAGGCAAAATGAGTGCAGATAGAAAATGTACAAGATTATTGGCAATAGTTGAACACAATATAATTTTGAATAAAGCAGGGTGTAATAAAACTACTTCACTGTCTCTGGATAATGACTAAAACTCTGCAACCATTGACATAACTTCATGCATTCGTATGGAAAAGCTAAGATACTTCTCCAGTATTGTGATGCACTTTTTATTAAAGCACCATAGTTCAAGCATGTGTTTCAGAACATTTGAGATTCAAAGTTTTGCTTTTTAGGTCTGGATGCACATTGCAGTAGCCACCTGACCATATGTGATCAACTGAAAAAGAGCTTTAAGTAGCACACCTAAGAGAGGGGCTTTGTCTCTGCACACATGCTGGTTACCTTGAGTACAATATTTGATTGGGCAGAAGGTGTGTGCTGCCGTTGAGAAACAGTGCCTGTCGTACTCCTGTTAGCTTCTGAGGGGAGTTTAGTCACCTAAAAATATGTAATGATGTGTCAGTCTGCAATCAGAAGGCTTCTTTACTATGTGGTAATAGTATTAGCTAATACTATACCTAAAGCATCAGGACATGCTTGCTGTGTGCATTAACTACATGTCGACTATATTTTTATTGATATTCTAATCCTGTTGATGAACATAGGTTTTCATTGAGGATGTTCCCTCATTCAAAATGGCCGTGTCATCCACATTAATGCTGCAAAGGCATCTGTGCAGGTTTTTCTCCATTACATTTGTGCTATGAAGAACATGCAATTGGTTTTGCTCTTTCTTCCCAGTACTCCAACGGACATGCCTGTTGCTACAGTTCCAACATGCCTTATGTGGATCCTTCCTGCTGCATCATTGCATTGTCTCAGTTTGCTTTCTTTGGAGAGAGTGGAAGGTGATCTGTGGGAGTGACTGGTGAGTGCATTGTGAGAGTAGTTAGTGCAGGGTGTTGTGCCCACATGCTTTCTGGCAGATTATTGTCCTTGTGTGCAGGTAGGATGAACAGAGTGTCTATGTGAGTGTTAGGTGAGAGGAGTGAGTGCAGGGTGAGTGATGTGCTTGTTTGCATTGTGTGAGTGCTGTGCCCATGTCACTGAAGTGTGAGCTGCATGAGTAACAGGAGTGTCTATGGAGTGCACAGTGAGTGAAGTGACAGTGTAAGAGTAGGGTGAGATGAGTGACTTTCGGGTGAGTGATGTGACCATATGAGTTTCGGTGCAACTGAAGGTGCAGAGTGGGACAAATGAATGCATATATAGTGATATGCTTGTTATGAGTGAGATTGCAGAATGAGCAGCGAGGGTGAGTAAATAAATAAATCCACGATTTGCAAAGTGAGACAAATCACCCCTGAGAGTCACAAGGCACTGAATTTCAGGCACAGGGAGATTAAGTGATTTGCCCAGAATCACAGGATGTTGAGGTGACGCTGAGACTCTAACCTGGTCTCCCAAGCTCCCAAGTCGACAGCTTATGCCACATCCTCTCCAGAAGTGTCATCAGTGCAAAGTGAGTACTGTGCTCATGTACTGCAGGGTGATTACAGGGTGCACAACACATGAGCATGGTGAGTGGTGGAAGTGCAGTATGATCACTGAGGGAGTGGTGTGCTTATGTGACCCCAGGGTAAGTGGAGGGTAAACGGCATGAGTGCAGTGTGAACTCTGTGAGTGAAGGGTGATTGCTGTGCTTGTGTGAGCGCAGGGTAGGAGGAGGATGAATGGTGTAAGTGCAGGGTAGCAGCATGAGTGCATGGTGAGTAGTGTGATTACTTTGAGGATAGGTTGAGCAGTGAACATGACAGGTAAGTAGAGTGCCATATGCATGCAGGGTGAGCGGTTGTAGGAGGCTGGACTGGCTTGTAGTGAGTACCAAGGGGTACTTACACCTTGCACCAGGCCCAGGTATCCCTTATTAGTGTAGAGGGGTGTCTAGCAGCTTAGGCTGATAGAAAAGGTAGCTTAGCAGAGCAGCTTAGGCTGAACTAGGAGACGAGTGAAGCTCCTACAGTACCACTAGTGTCACTTGCACAATATCATAAAACACAATACACAGATATACTAAAAATAAAGGTACTTTATTTTTATGACAATATGCCAAAGTATCTCAGTGAGTACCCTCAGTATGAGGATAGCAAATATACACAAGATATATGTACACAATACCAAAATATGCAATAATAGCAATAGAAAACAGTGCAGACAATGTATAGTCACAATAGAATGCAATGGGGGCACATAGGGATAGGGGCAACACAAACCATATACTTCAAAAGTGGAATGCGAACCACAAATGGACCCCAAACCTATGTGACCTTGTAGAGGGTCGCTGGGACTGTAAGAAAACAGTGAGGGTTAGAAAAATAGCCCACCCCAAGACCCTGAAAAGTGGGTGCAAAGTGCACCTAAGTTCCCCAAAGAGCACAGAAGTCGTGATAGGGGAATTCTGCAGGAAAGACCAACACCAGCAATGCAACTACAATGGATTTCCAGACGAGAGTACCTGTGGAACAAGGGGACCAAGTCCAAAAGTCACAATCAATTCGGGAGTGGGCAGATGCCCAGGAAATGCCAGCTGTGGGTGCAAAGAAGCTGCCACCGGATGGTAGAAGCTGTGGATTCTGCAAGAACGACAAGGGCTAGAAACTTCCCCTTTGGAGGATGGATGTCCCACGTCGTGAAGAGTCGTGCAGAAGTGTTTCCGTGCAGAAGGGCAAGCCTTGCTAGCTGCAAAGGTCGCGGTTAGGGTTTTTGGATGCTGCTGTGGCCCAGGAGGGACCAGGATGTCGCCAATTGCGTGAGGGGACAGAGGGGGCGCCCAGCAAGACAAGGAGCCCTCTCAGAAGCAAGCAGCACCTGCAGAAGTGCCGGAACAGGCACTACGTAGTGGAGTGAACCGGAGCTCACCCGAAGTCACGAAAGAGGGTCCCACGACGCCGGAGGACAACTCAGGAGGTCGTGCACTGCAGGTTAGAGTGCTGGGGACCCAGGCTTGGCTGTGCACAAAGGAAATCCTGGAAGAGTGCACAGGAGCCGGAGTAGCTGCAAAACACGCGGTTCCCAGCAATGCAGTCTGGCGTGGGGAGGCAAGGACTTACCTCCACCAAACTTGGACTGAAGAGTCACTGGACTGTGGGAGTCACTTGGACAGAGTTGCTGAGTTCAAGGGACCTCGCTCGTCGTGCTGAGAGGAGACCCAGAGGACCGGTGATGCAGTTCTTTGGTGCCTGCGGTTGCAGGGGGAAGATTCCGTCAACCCACAGGAGATTTCTTCTGAGCTTCTAGTGCAGAGAGGAGGCAGACTACCCCCACAGCATGCACCACCAGGAAAACAGTCGAGAAGGCGGCAGGATCAGCGTTACAAGGTCGCAGTAGTCGTCTTTGCTACTTTGTTGCAGTTTTGCAGGCTTCCAGCGCGGTCAGCAGTCGATTCCTTGGCAGAAGGTGAAGAGAGAGATGCAGAGGAACTCTGATGAGCTCTTGCATTCGTTATCTAAAGAATTCCCCAAAGCAGAGACCCTAAATAGCCAGAAAGGGAGGTTTGGCTACCTAGGTGAGAGGATAGGCTAGCAACACAGGTAAGAGCCTATCAGAAGGAGTCTCTGACGTCACCTGCTGGCCTTGGCCACTCAGAGCAGTCCAGTGTGCCAGCAGCACCTCTGTTTCCAAGATGGCAGAGGTCTGGAGCACACTGGAGGAGCTCTGGGCACCTCCCAGGGGAGGTGCAGGTCAGGGGAGTGGTCACTCCCCTTCCCTTTGTCCAGTTTCGCGCCAGAGCAGGGCTGGGGGATCCCTGAACCGGTGTAGACTGGCTTATGCAGAAATGGGCACCATCTGTGCCCATGAAAGCATTTCCAGAGGCTGGGGGAGGCTACTCCTCCCCTGCCTTAACACCTTTTTCCAAAGGGAGAGGGTGTAACACCCTCTCTCTGAGGAAGTCCTTTGTTCTGCCTTCCTGGGCCAAGCATGGCTGGACCCCAGGAGGGCAGAAACCTGTCTGAGGGGTTGGCAGCAGCTGCAGTGAAACCCCTGAAAAGGCAGTTTGGCAGTACCCGGGTCTGTGCTAGAGACCCGGGGAGTCATGGGATTGTCTCCCCAATACCAGGATGGCATTGGGGGGGCAATTCCATGATCTTATACATGTTAAATGGCCATGTTCGGAGTTACCATTGTGAAGCTACACATAGGTAGTGACCTATGTGTAGTGCACGCGTGTAATGGTGTCCCCGCACTCACAGAGTCCGGGGAATTTGCCCTGAACAATGTGGGGGCACCTTGGCTAGTGCCAGGGTGCCCACACACTAAGTAACGTAGCACCCAACCTTTACCAGGTAAAGGTTAGACATATAGGTGACTTATAAGTTACTTAAGTGCAGTGGTAAATGGCTGTGAAATAACGTGGACGTTATTTCACTCAGGCTGCAGTGGCAGACCTGTGTAAGAATTGTCAGAGCTCCCTATGGGTGGCAAAAGAAATGCTGCAGCCCATAGGGATCTCCTGGAACCCCAATACCCTGGGTACCTCAGTACCATATACTAGGGAATTATAAGGGTGTTCCAGTATGCCAATGTAAATTGGTAAAATTGATCACTAGCCTGTTAGTGACAATTTGGAAAGAAATGAGAGAGCATAACCACTGAGGTTCTGATTAGCAGAGCCTCAGTGAGACAGTTAGTCATAACACAGGTAACACATACAGGGCACACTTATGAGCACTGGGGCCCTGGCTGGCAGGGTCCCAGTGACACATACAACTAAAACAACATATATACAGTGAAATATGGGGGTAACATGCCAGGCAAGATGTTACTTTCCTACAGCGGTGTGCTCGTGTGAGTGCGGGGTAAGAGGAGGACGAATGGCATGAGTGCATGGTGAGCACTGTGCAGTGTGATTACTGTGTGTGCAGGGTGAGCATGAAAGTGAAGTCTTAGTGGTGAAAATGTGCAAGATGTATTCCCAGACACTTGGAGTAACTCAGCATGCAATTGACGCCTGTGTAGGGTTTGAGATATAAGTTGAACTAGTGCTACTATGGCATCAATCAGGTATGGAGGGTGGGGGAAACAAACTTTCAGTCTCGTGATTAGGGTTGCCAGCTCAGTATTTTGATGTCCCAGCCCATACAAAATAAGTAGAATCACCCAAAGCCAGTGTTTTTAGCACTTATCTGTGCATATTTCAAACAGCAAATATAAATACAAAGCACTTTTTGATGTTTTCTAGCACTGCATTAGATCCATGGCTAATAATTAAAGGAAACAAAGACAGAAAAGTCATGTTACAAATAAATAGATGCAATTTTATTTACAGCCTATTTAGTGTCAAGGCTAGGCCTTTGCAGGGTCTTAAACAACAAATGGCCAGTATTTTTTTTTGGAAAGGTGGCAATCCTACTGGTGATATGCCTTTTCATGAAATGTAGGGGTGCTAATACCCTTTTAGCACAATGGGCATTTCACACCTGCCCTTGAAGCAGTCTCAGTGGAAAGATATCACTCCTGCTCGGAGGTGTGAGTCACTTCTGCCAAGTCCCCAGATACAAGGCACAACCAGACTTCTGTAGTCCTTCAAGTCAGAATGGTGGGGCTACTGTTTCACGTAATGGGCTAAAACTTCGTCAGAGCCAGTATGAAAACACGTTAGCGCGCCTGGTCCTTAGTAAGTAAATGTACAAGGGGACGCGTATAGGCCGATGAACCTTTTGGATCGCATGGAGTATCCTAATTATAAAGTGATTAGTGACATCAACAATCAATCTGATCAATTAATATCCATTAAAATCTTTAATTAATAAACAACTATAACCATCAATTCATGAATAACCACAACTCAGAAAAGCATTTAACAATTTGTATTTCCCAATTAGTTACAATACCAATCATCAAATTAGGTCAAACTTTATTCAGTCCACAGAATTATTCATTAATCACCATCAATATCATAAACTAATCAGAACTTGAGAAAACATATGCTTGAATGCTTCAACATAAGCCAATAAAGATGAATACAACATTAATAGCAGAGTTCAGCAAGCAGTCCGTCAGTCATTTGTCACTGTCAAACGTCACCCATAGGAAGCCTACCTAACCCAGATTAGCATCAGCGTGTTAGGCTTCATGCAAAACAATTTAGAAAACGAGAATTTGGAAAAACATTTCACTATGAGAAAAACTATAAAACAGCGCAGTTGGTACCTAGGAGAAAAGGCACAAGTTAATCCATGGAATGGATCAGCAACAAAGTTAGTCTTCATCTTCAGGTCATCAATAGATCAGCAACGCATCAGGCTCTCAGAACATGAGCCCAATGACAGAATCTCGAACAGCGTCTCCTGACGTCATCAACGTCTCCCCTCACATCTCTCCCTAAATCTGAATTCTTAGCCCCTTTTCATGACTTTTTATTAGAGTTTTTCAATCCATCCCCCTAATTTCCAATTGGCCAGTCAGTCAGCAGATATGACTCTAACCTATAATATTATTTTTTCAAATCTATGAATTACAATATTAGTCCTTTCACAGCACATGGATTGGTCCACTATACAATGTCCTCATCCTCCGGCTTTTCAGGTATCGAAAATGTTGCATGTTCCTCTTCAGTTAGTGCTCTCATTCTTCAAGTCCTGGGAAAGTACGGTTAGCCTACTCTACACATAATTGTATCAATTTGACTTAATTATCTCCTGTCCGTCGGTACGTTGCAGAAAATTCTAGCTAAGCAACTTTAACATTGGGTGGCTCAAGGACAGGTCATGCACCAGCTTCTCTGCAGTGTGTTAGAATATCAGCTCCTTGTGCGAGTCCTGGAAGAGACTAGGCCTTAAATTCGGGTAAGTTAACTTCTACAAATTAATACAAAACATAGGTTATACATTTCAATATAACATATTACTACATTATTCTTTCACATTTTCATTATTTCACACATCTTTAGTTATTTTAGCATAACTTCGTATAAACGTCTGCCATTCCCTGAGGTCAATATTTCAAACGTGCACTTTATTTTCTCTACAATTAATTTCTCTACAAACTTTTCATCATCAAAACACATAAACATTCATTAATAATTTCTAATTAGCATATTTGCGTCAGCAGTCCCTCCTCTGATGGCTAAATATGTCATTACACCTTTCCTTATCAACATCTCAGAATTCTGTCTCAACTGTATTTTGCCTTCTTTTTAAATTTCCTCTATAAATTCTTCCCCTGTTTTGATCTTCCCTCCTCTGATTATTTGTATATCTCTTCAATATTAATCTTTTGCCATAATTTACATATACCCCATAATCCTAATATGCAAGCAATCACAATTAATATTCCCTGTACAATTTTTAATAATACCCCATTCCAAATTTGACTAAGCCAGTTGCCCACTAGTGCAAATCCTTTTCCAACCTTTTCCCAAACACCTGGTTCTTTTAATTCCTTCAAATCCTTACTAGAATTAGTTAAGTTGTTCAGTAAATCTCTTATAGCTCTATCATGTTTTGGTATAAATAAACAACAATGCCTATCATTAATCATTCTACAGACTCTGCCGTCTTTCGCTAAAAGAATGTCTAAAGCAAGCCTATTTTGAAGTGTCATAGCTCTATCCGCGGCTAATTTAGTAACTAACAGTATTGCCCTGGTAAAATTTGTCAGCATGTTATCCACAATAGTAGACAACTTTCGTATCTTGATTGCATTTAAAATGACTCCCACTGAAGGAATCACTGCACCAAAAATATCTCCCACAATTGCAGAAGAGGTTTCCCTCCTCCTTCGCTTATGATGTAATTCAGTCAGTTCTGGAAACGTCTTTAAGTCATCTATCTGATAAATGTTACCGAAAACTATCCCCAAATAACATGTCCCATACCATCCTCTAGGAAGACAGTAATAAGCATTAAGTCCACAAATATAGTAGATCCCAGGAATCACAGGGTCCTGACCATTCAGCATAAAATTCCATTTACTCTGAAACAAAAATACATGCCTACATTCACTCGTTCCATCAAATAAAGTGTCAGTGTGTGATTTTGGCCTATATATACAAAGCCTCCCTACATGTAATGCATCTAATGCAAATTTCCCTTGCTTTGCAATAGCAGTGTAAGCATAATCATTCTTGTAAGTCCTTTTCTCTAATCCCTTTTCTAACTTCTCCTTCAATGCCTTTCTCCTATCATCAGTATGCCCTATGAAGCTCTTTTCTAAAGGTGTAAGCAAGCACGTCAAATTGTTTCTGTGCACGTATGCGGTCCAAAAGTTAGTGTTGGTTCAAAGAATCAATTAACTAATACTATATCATGGTCTTTAGCCTCCTTACTCAGGTACCTAATAATAGGAACAAATGAAAACACTAAATCATAATATGAGTACAAATACTGTATGTACTCTTGGTTATAGAATCTGGTTAGTAGCAAACTACAGCTTATGCCATAAGTTAAAGGCAGACTATGGTACGTAACTCCTTCCTCTACTGATGAAGGAATTTGCGTACACATAAGACAATTCCTCACATCCATTGTTTCAACATATTCACCCAACAAGGGATAGAAAACATTAGAAGAAAGCTCTCTTTGGGCATTAGTATAGTTATGCAAGTATTTCCCATCTATCTTAAACCTCTCTAAAGCTGTTAATGTGGTAGTTTTTGAGGGAAGAGTAATAGTAGCTCTTTTCATATCATGAACAGACATTCCCACAATCATTTTTATAAACATTATTCCACACATAGTTGCCAATCCAGTACTCACGTATCTACAGTGCCTAATATTTCTATCTTGATTATTTAACTCAGCCATGATCTGTAATGAATCAGAAAGCAGAAGTAACTCTTCGATAAAGTGCAGTAAAATCTAAAATGAAGAAAATTATTTTCTCACAGTTCAATTTCACATCCAGGAACTCTCTTCCCTTGTCATAAATCAATTAGCAGCTTGTCACATCCAGTTTTCAATTGTCATATCAGGTTATCAATGTCTCTTTCGGTTTTGTTTCAACAGTCTCTTTTCTTAAGTTTCTCAGATCAGCTCAACAATTTCACCTTCTCGATCACCTTCAGGTTACATCAAAATACTGACTCGAAACTTCTCTATCAAAACAAAAAGACATAAACTTGTGTTGCCATTCATTGGTAGCTGCATATACCCACTCAGGACCTGCGTATCATTGATTTGCTATTTTCTTTCTTTTCAACTTCTGTTCACCACTTAATTCTCCTTCACTTAGCTCTTCCTTTCACATGGTATCCACTCCTTCTTCTATTGTTTCATTTATTACCAGCTTCTTTTTCTTTCCAATTTGTGATTCAGGCCAATTATCTCCTTTTCTTGTTCCTTCTGTCAATTTTCTTCTCAGGGTTAGACTCTTCTCCTTTTCTTTCTCTATGGTGTTTTCTCTTGATGGACCTGCAATGGGCTCAGAAGGAGTCAAATCACCTTGACTTTGATCCGTCTCAACTCTTTCACCCACTTGGTCTGGCAATTGCTCTGCCTGTTTTTCAACACCATCTGCTTCTGGGAGAAGCTCTGCTGAGCTAGGTTCTCCTGCTGTATCCATCGAGATTGACTCTTTCACACCCTTCTGCAATTATTCACACTTGTCGCTTACAGGGGTGATAGAACCATCTCCCACAAGCTCTGGTTCAATTTCAGGCCCTGTTGATTCCCTTCCTGGCTCAGGTGCAGCGACCTGTTTCCCTGTTGTTGGTGCTCTCAACAACACGTCTTCATGTTCTCGTGGACATACCACTCTCTTTGTATGACTTGCATGGATCCAGTTTGGAAGTCCTGCACACTTCACAGCTATCGTAGTTGTTAGCACCACCTGGTAGGGACCCCTCCAACTCTGTTTCAAACAAGTCTTGCGTACGGTGCTTTTGGACAACGACTCAGTCTCCGGCTCTCAGATTGTGACCTCGATTGTGAATGGGTGACAGGGTGGTGGCCTGCACCTGCTGAGAGAAAGAGCGAACCACATCAGCCAGACCCTTGCCGTAGTCCAACACCATATCATCTGTAATATTGACAAGTGCATTGGCTGGAACTGCTGGTAATGCCATTGCTCTGCCCATGAGGATTTCATGAGGCAATAGCCCTGTCTTCCTGTCAGGTGTGTTTCTCATTGAAATCAACACCAAAGGTAATGCATCTGGCCATTTCATATTTGTAGCTGCACACATCTTTGCAATTCTTGATAGGTACCATTCATCTTTTCCAGTAGTACTGATGCTTCAGGGCGATAGCTACAATGCAACGTTTGCTCAATGTTTAGTGCTGCACATAAGAGTTTAATCACCTTTTTATTGAAGTGAGTTCCCATATCTGATTCTAAAGAGACCGGAAACCCAAAACGTGATATCAACTCCCTAAGCAACAGCTTTGCTACTGTAAGACTATCATTCCTTCTTGTAGGGTATGCTTCAATCCAGTGACTAAAGACACATACAATCACCAACACGTAATTCAAACCTCCACACGCAGACATTTCAATGAAATCCAGTTGCATTCCACTGAATGGACCTCTTCCTCTTCCAATGTGGCTCAAATTTACCACAGTCCCTTTTCTCACATTTAGCTGCTGACAAACTATACAGCGATGACATTCTGCCTCCGCTGCTTGCCAGAATTTAGGATTAAACCAGTCAATTTTGAACAATTTAACCATGGCATCCCTTCCAATATGAGCATGTCCATGGTAATAACGGCCATTTGAGACAATAAACTATTGGGCAGGACCATCTGACTCTCCTCAGAAATCCAAATTTCATCAGGTCTTTGGACACATTTTAACTTAACCCAGAGTTGTTTCTCTTCTTTGTCAACATTATCCTGCAATGTTTTCAACTCTTCCAGAGTATCAATCACCTTTAATGCAAAACTTGTACAAGTACTGTCTTCTTCGGGCATTAATTCCCATTCATCTTTAAACGATATACAGTTCAATGCGCAAAACCTTGCGACTTGATCCGCATATCCATTTTTCAATGAGATGTAATCCTGTGCCTTCTGATGTGCACTTCATTTTACCACGGCAATTTCTTCAGGTAACTGTATTGCATACAACAACTAATTTATCTTGTCAGCATTTCTTACTGGTGTACCAGTAGAGGTCATGAAACCCCTTTGCGACCACAACTGACCAAAATCACGTACAATTCCAAATCCATATTTGCTGTTAGTATAAATTGTGACTCTCAGTCTCGCAGAAACATGGCATGCTCTAGTAAGAGCTACCAATTCTGCCACTTGTGCAGAACATTCACCTCGAAGCCAGGAAGCTTCTACTGTGCCTGTGATTGTGCATACAGCATATTCTGCTCTCAATGTCCCTGTACCATCTCTGAGACAGGAGCAATCAACAAAAACAATTTGATCATTTTCTTCTAATCGTGTATCTCTGATATCTGGCCTTGGTTTTGTACAGAGTTCAGTTACCTCAAGACAATCATGCTTGATGTCTTCCTCTTTTTCAATTTCAACAGTGTCACTTGGAAGTAATGTTGCTGGATTTAACACTGTACATCTTTTCAATGTTACATTGGGAGCACCTAATATGCTCATCTCATACCTTGTCAGTCTTGCACTAGTCAAATACTGTGTTTTCGTCCTTGTCAGTAAAATCTCAATAGAGTGTGGTACCATTACTGTCAAAGGGTATCCCATCACTACTCCCTCACATTGTGAAAGGCTTTGATCAACTTCGGCAACTGCACTCAACAACCTGGTAAAGCTGCTGTGACTGGGTCCAAGGTAGCTGAAAAATAAGCTACTGGGTGATAAGGACCTTCATGGACCTGTGTCAAAACAGACAAAGAACAAGCATCACGTTCATGACAAAACAATGTGAATGGCTTTGTGTAATCAGGCATTGCCAATGCTGGAGCTCTGCACAAACTCTCTCTCAGCTCAGTGAATGCTTTCATCTGATCCTCGTCTAATGTTATAGGGTCTGTAACATCCTTATGTGTCAGCTGCTGCAGGGGTTTAGCAATCTCAGCAAAATTTGGAATCCACTGTCAACAACACCCTACCGTTCCCAAAAACATTCTGACATCTCTCTGTGAAGTCAGAGGACTTCTCTGCAGAATCATGGCAATCCTTTCTCTGGAGATTCTCCTTGACCCTTTCTCGATCTGGTGTCCCAAGTATTTCACTGATTTCTGACAGTACTGCAATTTCAAAGGTGACACCTTATGTCCAAATTTTCCCAAATGATTCAACAGGGCAATCAAGTCATACTTACACTCGTCCATTGTCCTGGATGCACTCTGCAAATCATCAATATACTGCACTAGAGTCGATTGGTACGGTAGTTCCAATGAACTCCAAATTCTTTTTCAGGATCTGATTAAACAGAGATGGTGACTCCGTATACCCTTGTGGAAGTCTGCACCAGCTGTAGACTCTGTCTAGGAATTTGAAACTAAAAAAAACTGACTATCCTCATGAAGATGCAGAGAAAAGAAAGCTTGTGACAATCAAGCACTGTGAACCACTCTGCATCGCATGGAATCTGAAACAGTATCTCTGCTGGATTTGGCACTACATGACAACACTTGACCACCATGATGTTCACTTTTCGCAAGTCTTGTACAATGCGTACTTTCCCACGCAGCTTTTTTAAGCCCATTATCGGTGAATTACATGGACTGCTCAATACTTCTTTCAAGACCCCTTGTTTCAGGAAATCTCCAATTATCTGCGCCACCTTCATTAGAACATCTTGTGCCATGTTATACTGCGGAAGCTGCAGAAACACTACATTCGGCATCAAAGTGATCTTAATTAGCTTCACTCCCTTAATCAAACCCACTTCTTTACCTCTCAGGTCCCACACATTTTCCTGTACTGTTCCGAACAAGTCTACATGCAATTCTTTCACACTAAACATCGGAAAAAACTTGATCAATCGGTATTCCTCTTTAACATTTTCATTTGCCGTTTCAATAGTCTGTTCTTCCTCATCATCACTATTAGTCTGAACCTCTATTCCAGCAGTCGAATAACTAATGGAGCATTTTGTCTTACACAGTAAGGGCCAGATGTAGCAAATAAAATATTTGCGAGTTGCAAAGTGCGAGTCCATGCGACTCGCAATTTGCAACTCGCAAATTGGTATGCAGTACGGTGTCTCAGACACCGACTGCGACTCGCTATGGGGTCGCAATGACCCACCTCATGAATATTCATGAGGTGGGTCGCAAATTGCGGCCCCATAGCGAGTCAAGGCACTCGCAAACATGGAGGCCTGCTGTAGTCAGCAGACCTCCGTGTTCGTGACTGCTTTAAATAAAGCAGTTTTTTTTTTTTTAAGTGTAGTCCATTTTCCTTAAAGGAAAACGAGCTGCACTTAAAAAAAAAAAACGAAACCTTTAGTTTCAGTATTTTTTCAGGGCAGGGAGTGGTCCCTTGGACCACTACCTGCCCTGAAAAAATAATATGGGGTCCAGTCACAAAGGGGAAGGGGTCCCATGGGGACCCCTTCCCGTTTGCGAGTGGGTTACCATCCACTTCAAGTGGATGGTAACTGCGACTCCATTTGCGACCGCGTACGCGGTCGCAAATGGAATTGCATCCCACTGCGAGTCGCAAATAGGAAGGGAACACCCCTTCCTATTTGCGAGTCGGAAATGCATTTTGCGAGTCGGTCCCGACTCGCAAAATGCATTTCTGCATAGGAAACTCACATTTGCGACTCGCAAACGGCCATTTTTGCCGTTTGCGAGTCGCAAATCGTTTCCTACATCTGGCCCTAAATCCCTTCCCACTAGGGATCCTGGACTTGAGTCACAGACTGCAAACCTATGCAGTCCCTGAAAGTTGCCAATTTCAACCTGTACCGGATCTGTGATTGGATTTGTTAACTTTCTATTCTCTACTCCCACAACCTGAACTGTTCTGCCTGAAAGAGGTAAGTTCAGAACTTCTGCACTTCTCACTGTAGAGCGTGTAGCTCCTGTGTCCACTAAGAATGAGACTTTGTAACCCATCCCCTTTCCCTTCACAAAACGTCCTCTCTAATCTACTTCTAAGGACGCTGCAAGCATACACGGTCCTTCATCTGAACTGTCACTCATCCATTCATCGTTTATTTCATTCTCACTACGAACTGGGAATTGGTGCACTGTGTCATTACTTCTGTCTTGTCCCTGACCTGTGACCTGCTGAGTAAGCATCATTTGTTGCTGTACTATCGGGGTTTGAGGTATCTGCATTTGCTGTCTAGGTACCATAGGAACCTGCTGCTGCATTGGTTGCAACTGTGTCAATTGTGCATGCAGCACTTGCGCCTGCTGCATGGGTTGGAAATTCTGCACCTGGTTCTGAACATTCAGATTAAATCCTCTCATTCTAGGGACTTTCACAGCTTGAAATATTATCCTTTTGTCTCACGAATAACTTCTTCCTTTTTAAAGGTCAATATTTTCTCCAACTACAAGGTACAGCAATGGGAGCTAAATTTGCGCCGCCATATGCATGCATCCTTATGGGAGCAGTAGAAAGACATTGGCTCTGGAATGATGACCTGGAAAACATTATTTTCTGGTGCCGCTACATAGATGATATTCTTCTTATCTGGCAGGGTCAAGAATCATTACTCCAACTTTTTCTCAAATCTCTTACACCTGACAGATGGAACATTGAAATTACGTATCAGTTCTATAGAATCACAATAGAATATTTGGAGCACACACTGTACATCGAGAATGACAAATTACATACCTGTTTTCATAGAAAGAGCACAGCAGCTAATTCCATTTTACATGCATCTAGCTGCCACCCATACAGTACAATCTGCAATATTCCAGCAGGAGAATTCAGACGGGCCAGACTCAACAGCAGTAATATAGCTGACTATGAGACTGTATCCTCTGAAATTGTTGAACGTCTCTCTACCAGATGATATAATACTTTCAGCTTAAAGAATACCAAAGAACACTTTGCAAAAACAGATTGAAGCACAATCCTAAACAAGTCTAAAACAATCTCTGAGAGGACTCGTATTCACGTTATTACACATTTTCACAATGGTCAACAATTTATTCGTAAACTATTTCGTAAACATTGGTACCTAACCCACAGCAATCCGTCGATCAACCAACACATTTCCCCTTTTCCTCAGATAGGCTTCAAAAGAGCTCCTAACCTCAGAGACAAACTTTGGTCTTCCTTCTACTATGAAAAAACACATACCCTTAGCTTCATACAACCCCCAATGGGCTTCTATACTTGCACAAAGTGTTCCATTTGCAAACTTGGTTTAACAGAAATGAAAACAATCTTGATTAACAACCAACCATATTTGATGCGTGTCTTTATTAACTGTGAAAGCATCAACACAGTTTACCTCATTAACTGTCCTTGCAATAAACCTTACATAGGAAGCACAACCAGAGCACTCAAAATTCGGATACAAGAACACTATAGCAACATACAAAAGGATGACACTAAATTCCCTTTGGTTGAACATTTTGTAAAATGTCACCCATATACATGTTCATTTACATTTAGTGGTCTAATGCAACTGAAGCAACACCCTCTGGGAGGTAACCTTGAACTTCAGTTACGATGGAATGAAAGCAGACATATCATTCACTTTGACACTGTACGACAAGGCCTCAACAAGGATCCTAAATGGCATTATTGGCTTCATTAATGAGCCACACCTGTATTGTCTAATGAAATCACATTTGTATTTTACCTATATTTCTCTGCATTGATAGTTCTGTTTGAGGTCTAAATATATCTTTTTTCTTTGTGTCTTGTAGGCAATTTTAAGGGATTTACTCTGACAATCAAGGCTATCATTAGTGCTAAACATTGATTATTATCCTTTTCTCATCTTTTCAAATAATCACAACTGGTTGTCCGTTTAATTACATTCACATTTGATCCCCCTTTCCCTACATACTCAAATATGATTTTCTTCAAATTAAGTTTATTCTATGTATTGCTATTTATTTTATGACCAGGGGAAGACATCTCCTTCTATTTTTATACCTATTCATCATCATGGACATATTAGGGCCATTACTTATCAATCCTTCTCTTAAGTACAGAGGTGGTCATTCCAACCTCGGCGGTCTTTTTGCAAGACCGCCGAGGGACCGCCGTGCTGAAGACCGCCAGTGCAGGTGATTTTCCGTTCAGCGAACTATGACTGCTGGCAGCCCTCCATCCTTTTCCAGACGGAGAGCCACCAGCAGCCATACTGGCGGTCGGCGGGGAAGTGGAGGTTGCTCCACATCCACCGCCCCGTCAACAGAACACCGCCCACCGAATCGCGTTCCGTGATGCGGCGTGGCAGTGTTCTGTTGACGGGGTGCTAGTGGCAGGGCAGCCCCCATGGATCCCATCCCCTCCCGGAGGATCCATGGACCAGGTAAGTTGATTGTCCGTTAGGGGAGGGGGATGGGGGGTGTTGTGTGCGTGCATAGAGGTGTGCGTGTGAGTATGTAGAGGAGGTGTGTGAGTGCGTGTATGCATGCGGGGTGTGTTTGGAAATGTGTGCGTGTCGGTCTGTATGTATGTCTGAATGGATGTGTGCGTGTATGTCTGTGTGTGTGGCTGTTGGCATGTTTGTTGATATGTGTGCGGGTATGTGTGTTGGTGGTGTCTGCATGCGTGTACGGTGTGTGTCTGGGTTGCGATGTTGGGGGTAGGGGTGGGGAGGGGCGTCCTGCCACCTTTGGGGATGGCAGAGGAGTAGGGGGTGTAGGGGGAGGGCTCGGGGTTGGGGAGACCCCTATCAGTGCCAGGGAAGGAATTCCCTGGCACTGATAGTGCTTACTGTCATGGATTTCATGGCGGTTCCCAAACCCATGGAATCCATGGCGGTCAGCCGGGTCGTGATACCGCCGGCAGTCATGTGACGGCTGCCGGGCTAGAGACCTAAGTCTCCAGCCCAGCGGTCGGAACGGAGAAGTGGCGGATGACCACAGTGGTAACCGCCATGGTCATAATTCCATTTTTCTTACCGCCAGCCTGTTGGCGGTAAGACCGCCACTTCTCCGCCAACCGCCAGGGTCGTAATGAGGGCCAGAATGTGTTCACTTAATCTATGCCCAATTTGGCCTTTTTCTAATCATTTTACCAATGCTCCCTTGACCCCTCCTTAATCATGTTTAACCATGCGGGTTAGTCTCTTAACAATTTTATGAGACCATATCCTGATATCACAATTGGAGATATTTTCTAAAAATAATAACAACATTGTTAAACTTTATTTTCAGGATTTCCCACACTTTATATATTTCTAATCTAGTGGCCTCTCAACGTAATCAACATCATATATATACAAACAACATGGCCGACGTCTCTCTCCTTCCCTTTGTTTGGTTTCTGCACTTCATATAGAATTATGAATACAGAAATAGGACTTTGTTTGACTAGCGCCTCACTAAGTAACAGATGAAGGGACTAATACGCGTGATCCCCTCTCCCGAAAAATAGCATGACAACTAAAGTAGGAGTTGGGCCATCTAGTCATACTTTTTACATAATTAGCGACACGCTCACACACAGCTTTTGCCGCACTCAATATGGCGCCCACCAAGAACGCTGCGTTTTCAACCTCAGGATCACTCCTGGGATTTTGGTATTATATGAACGGGTAAGGGATACCAACCATAATTACAACTGTGACAAATAAAGTAGGACTTGGTCCATCTAGTCACACTTTCTACATAAATAGCAACACGCTTACACATGGCTTTTGCCGCATTCAATATGGCGCCCAACTACAATGCCGCATTTTTGACCTCAGGATCACTCCTGGGATTTCGGTATTATAAAACGGGTAAGGGATACCAACCATAATTATAACTGTACATAAGTATTTGGATTATATTGGGAATGTTTTTTAGCCCTTCAACAACACTGAAACTTGATTGTCACTGTCGACCTACGTCTGTGGACATAAACACTGCTTGTAAAAATCATGAGTAGTGTCTATGTCAGAACACGACCTTTTTCATTTCATGTTGTTTCGATGTATAACTTTCTCTCGACAATTAATAAAACCCCTTCTGTCATTCTTATTTGGTTAACTAAATTATATGTAGTGTATCCATACACATTCTCTGTTATTCTTATTTGACAAAGAATTATGCACTATTATAAGAAATGTCTTAGGAAATGTGCTGCTAATTACACCATTACTAGGTCTTGCTCTGCCTTTTTAACCATTTCAAAGTGCAGCTAATTAATTTGCCAGTAAATGTACCTTCATTCTATTTCTTGTATTTAGATCGCCTGCATTTAATAAAATGAACTATCTCTGATGAATAACTCAATGGTACGATTTTCTTTTCGATTATGATTTTAAAGACCTTTACGACTGACTAACTTATGATGACCACCTTGAAACACTGATGTGATTCTTTCACTTTATCACGCAGTGCCAGCACCAGTTTTATTCCATCACTGGTTTTGGCTTTTCTAACTTCACTATTGAATGGACCTTTTTTGATATTTCTTTATTTTGATTAACCCCTAATGCGTTTTTGACAATTACTGCTCCATTTTCTTCTCTTCCACAACTTTTAGACTAGGCTATGGGACTATCTCCTATTTGAGATCACTACTCATTATTTTCTTCCTCTCTTCTCTCTTTCTTCCTTAGTTTACTAAAAAGTGTGCACTGATGGGTGATATCTCTGCATGATCTTCACCATCATTCTGTTTCCTGAATTCTACAAATGTATGTAATCTGATCAGCCCCCCTTTCGTTATTTGCAGCCTTGAGAAAGCCCTAGGTGAACACACCACAAGGGACGAAACACGTGTCAGCTGTCTCTTCTCGTAACCTTCAGAATATTTCCTATGCCGGGATTCAATAAATGCACCTGAATCGAATAACGTGGATTTGATGTATTATTGTCTGCATGCAACATGAAATTATACTACAACTCTCTTGATCCAAGTGACCTCTCAACTTTAGTACTTCTAGATGCTTGTTTTTCCTGGGGAACACTGGGCCAAACCCTCACCTGACTACCCACTTTTCAAATTAACATTTTTGGGCATTCCTGAGGAAGGGAACTCTGGACCTTCTTCATTGGCGTTTGAACAGCTTGAAATGTATTGACATCACCACTTTGCTGAACAACACCATCCTGCATCATCAATGGACACTCCCACTTCCAGTGTTCCACGTTTCCGCACAGATGACACAGTAACATCCTTTTCATCCCCTGCATATCATTCTGACCCACTACAGCATTCACATCCGGACCACGAGTCATATTGACTCCACAAACCCCTGACTCTCATTTGAGGTTGGAACCTAACAGTTCCCTGCTGCTGCAGCACCTGTTGCACCAAAGCCCCTTGCACTTCTGTTTCAGCTGTCTTAATTTGCATCACCATCACTTTCTCCTTCAGCCTTTTCTGCTTCAATTCAATTTCATCACTACAGTATTTTGCATACTGCAATACTTCATCAATCGGCTTTGCTTGCCAACAAATCAAATGACTCATAATCATCTGCCCTATTTCTGGTCTCAATCCTTCGATGTACCTGAACACAAAGTGCAACATGTCTTTCAGCTCAATTGCTTCCTTGCGACTGTACGCTTTGAATGCTTTCAGCAATATCTCATAATAGTTATGTTTCAACTCTTTAGTTTCTTGCACTGTCCTGTCTATTCTCTGCCAATCAATATTTTTAGAAGAAATTCTCATCTTCAGGAATTCAATCACCTTATAATAATGTTTCATCACTACAGGTGATGGTGCACTTGTAACCCTATCCCTTTCCGGTTCACACGTTGGCCAATCCACTGCCCTCTTGCATTCAACCCACAAATCAGCTGGAACCACTATTTCCAACAAAGTATTCAAGTCTTCCCACAGACATTTAGAAAGCTTCACAAATCTATCTGTCTGCTGATACCACTCAACCAGTTTCTCCCTCAGTTTTGGGGAATCATTTGTGAATTACAGTATGTCGCTTCTGTGCCATGGGACATGAACAAACTGCCCTCCTGGAATTTCCCTCATCGGTAAAATCTTTACTGGATCCTTTTCTTTCTGAACACCTTCGGACCCTTCTTGTGAATCTCGTTTCTGTTTATCCTTCTTCTTTGCCCATCTACCTTGCCATTTCTCTAGTGCTCCCCAAATCTGGGAACTCTACAACAACTCTTTCAGGTGAGCCTTCATCCCTGCTGACCTCATGTGTTCAAAATCCTTTGCCTCGAAATCTAACCTGTAACTTAGTTTCAAATGTTTTGTTCTCTCAATCTCTATATCATGTTTTTCTGCCAGCTCTGCCAATTTCTGATGTATCTTACTCACTTCACTTGTAATCCTTGGGCACAAGTTCTTCTTCTGTGTAGGATTCTAACCTGTTTATTCCCATTGTTCCTTCAACTAGCTCCGTTATTTCTATAGCTAATCTTACACAATTTATATACTCTTCACCCTTGGATATATTTTGAGGAGTATTCAAACTATCCAACCATTCACTCAATTACTGTGCGGACAATCCTTGTAATGAGATGTTACTTGCATTTGGCAATGGCACCTGCTGTATTACAGCACCTGGAGTTTGCTGCATCAAGAGTTTCAAACTCTGACTCACACTCGGTCCATTTACCGTGTCTGGAAGTGCAACAAGTGGACTAAGATCCATTAAAGGTCTGACCCATAGACTCCCCTCCTCACGAGGCTCTGGGACATTTCACCTTGCTCTACTGCAATTGATTTCTTCTGCGCAACAATGGTACAGCTGGACCAACAGTAATTGGTAGTGATATTGCATCTGGAGCTGTTCTGACACTTGCATTTTGTGGAAGAGCTACTCCCATCGTCTGATTCATCACTGGTGTCACATCTGACTGTGTCCCTGTTATCGGTGTAAATTTCGGCAAACCCTGTGTTTGTGCCTGAGGCAACAACATTTGAGTCGGCTCAGTCTGAACTAGCATTGGCCTCAGGAGCGCTTGCTCCGATGGCACCACTAAGTTCGAAATCGTTTCAAGAACTGGTACATGTGGATAAATTCTCTGTAATAATCGCGGGTGCATTTGAGCTTGGACCACTGAAGTAGTCACTGCATTAGGAGTACTATGCACTACCCCTTGTACCTGTCCACGATCTGTCTGCACTCGTCCCACTGTCCCCATTGCTTGTGCTGGAGCAGTTGGAGCAGAACTAGTACTTGGACCACCTACATGCGTCGTACATGACAGAGGTCGATCCCTCAACAATTGGGTAATAAGATCCTCAACATCAGAATCTTCTTCTTCTACATAGGTCTTTTTCTTCTTCTTGCCCCCTGAACTCTTATCACTCTTAGCAGCATGTTCTTTTTCTGACTCATCTTCTTCTGCGATTGCAGGAAACAATGTAATACCCTGTAATGTCTCTGTTCTCCACCTTTTCTGTTCCCAATCCCACCTTGCTTCTGCCAAGGACTTTTCTAGCTTTCTTATTCACCTCTGAAATTTCATCTCTTGTTGCTGTCTGGCCACCAGCTTCCAAACCGCTGATGCCTGAAACTGTGCTGGCCTCTGTAATGCCTTTGTCTCATATAATGCCATTCGCAACTGATCCAAAATTCTTAAGTAAAAACGTTCCATGCTCTGCAAACGCTAAAGCTCCCTGTTTCTCTGTCAATTTGCACCACTGGTTTAACCAAAGTCATGGCGCGACACCTCGCTCCTCCATCACAATATATGCCGGAGAATTTTCCAGTGGGGTCGGTTCCCCCACTGTTGCCTTAATGTAAGAATCACTCCTCATGGCACTTCTGAACGCTTTGAAAAACTTCATCTTCTCTGTTGTATTTATTTTGATTCAATAAGGAAATTACTTTTACTCCCAAGATGCCTTTCACCCACTTACTCAACCAATTGCCTCTTGCGGACGGCTGCCAATTCACTCACGACTCTTCTTATTAACCAACCTATCCCAGCGTGGATCACTCTGATGTCACACACACACTCTGCGGATGACAAGGTCTTGTGGCTTGTCTTATTGAACTTTAATTCACACAGAACTAATGCAAAATATTGCTAGCACTTAACCAAAAAAAAGCCCAATAACCGAAAACAAACCTGCTGGTTTACTACAGGAAGGCACACAATCGCTTCAGAGACCTTACAGATTTTCACTGATGGCCCTTTCACTCATGTAGCTATTCCTCGTTCTCAGTCTCGAACATTCGCAAGTAAAATTGACCCGCAAATTTTACTCTCAACTGATCAATGGGTCTGTCCTGGTGCACATAAGACTCGCCAAATCTCAGTCGAAAAAATTTCTCTTACTCGCTTAACTCACACACCGACTTGTTGACCACGCCTGATCAACCTATTAAACCAGACAGATTACAACATATAACCAAGTGTCTCCTACACTTATCAATTTACTCCGGAGTCTTAGACCATGCAGGGTCCGTACATCACCAAACACCACATGGACAATTTTTGAGCATAAAGCGCCACACACATATGAAGTTCGACGACTTCCCAACTCTCATACTATGGAGTATGCACACTCCTACTAATCCTCATCTGGAGTACGCAAACTCCTTACTTTACCTCACATACATCACAATTCACCTGCGATTTGCTTAAGCATTTGCAAGCGCAACCTACCACTTTCATACTATCACAAATCACGCCGAGAACATACCCAACTTTACTAGCGGGATCCAGGATCTGGGAAAGTCATTTCTGGGCATAAGGGGACATCATCTTTGTCACAATTGCCATTCCAGAAAAACAAAATTTGAACCTCATAAAATACAAACAACTAACCCTACTTAAACTCCCACCATAAACATCAGTCACCACATAACTAGTTCTCCAAGGAAACTAACCATCAAGCTGCTACCAGAAACTGCTAGCTCGTCTGGTCCTTAGTAAGTAGACTCAAAAGGGGATGCGCATAGGCCAATGAACCTTTTGGATCGCATGGAGTATCCTAATTATGCAGTGATTAGTGACATCAATAATCAATCTAATCAATTAATAACCACTAAAATCATTCGTTAATAAACAACTATAACCATCAATTCATGAATAAACACAACTCAGAAAAGCATTTAACAATTTTTATTTCCCTGTCACCATACTAATCATCAAGTTAGATCAAACTTTATTCAATCCACACGGAATTATTCATCAATCACCATCAATATCATAAACTAACCAGAACTTGAGAAAACATATGCTTGAATGCTTCAACATAAGAAAAAGATGATGAATAGAACAACATAAATAGCAGAGTTCAGCAAGCAGTCCGTCAGCCATTTGTCACTGTCAAACGTCACCCATAGGAAGCCTACCTAACCCACATTGGCATCAGCATGTTGAGATTTATGCAAAACAATTTAGAAAACGTGAATTTGGAAAAACATTTCACTATGAGAAAAACTATAAAACAGCACAGTTGGTACCTAGAAGAAAAGGCACATGTTAATCAGTCACATTGTCATAGCTACCTATCCACGGAATGGATTAGCAACAGAGTCAGTCTTCATCTTCAGGTCATCAATGGATCAGCAACGCATCAGGCTCTCAGAGTATGAACCCAATGACAGAATCTCGAACAGCGTCTCCTGATGTCATAAACGTCTCCCCTCGCATATCTCTCTAATTCTGAATTCTTAGCCCCTTGTCATGACTTTTTATTAGAGTTTTTCAGTCCATCCCCCTAATTTCCAATTGGTCAGTCAGTCAGCAGATATGACTCCAACCTATGATATTAATTTTTCAAACCTATGAATTAGTCCTTTCACAGCACATGGATTGGTCCACTATATGATGTCCTCATCATCCGGCTTTTCAGGTATCGAAAATGTTGCATGTTCCTCTTCAGTCAGTGCTCTCATTCTTTAAGTCCTGGGAAAGTACATTTAGCCTACTCTACACATAATTGTATCAATTTGACTTCATTATCTCCTGTCCGTCAGTACGTTGCAGAAAATTCTAGCTAAGCAACTTTAATATCGGGTGGCTCAAGGACAGGTCATGCACCAGCTTCTCTGCAGTGCGTTAGAATATCAGCTCCTTATGCGAGCCCTGGAAAAGACTAGGCCTTAACTTCGGCTAAGTTAACTTCTACAAATTAATACAATACATAGGTTATACGTTTCAATATAACGTATTACTACATTATTCTTTCACATTTTCATTATTTCACACATCTTTAGTTATTTTAGCATAACTTCATATAAACGTCTGCCATTCCCCGTGGTCACAATTTCAAAGTGCACTTTATTTTCTCTACAATTAATTTCTCTACGAACTTTTCAGTATCCAAACACATAAACATTCATTAATAATTTCTAATTAGCATATTTGCGTCAGCACACACATTGCCAGTATGTCAGCTTTTAATGTGTTAACACATGCAAGCAGCATTGGGGATGTCAGCATTGTGATGCTTTAGCACAATAAAGCCTGATCTATTGTCTTTATCAATGTATTCCTCTGAGATACTAAGCACTGCTGGAGCTTCCAGACTATACAGCAGACCTGTGAGCATCAGATGTCTGCAAGATGTTTGGTATTAAGAGAACCTTGGGCTTGTGTGCATGTCTGACACACAGAAAAGAAAGCACTGACACCTTATTGGAAAGGTGTCTTTTCTTACTAAAAGCAACATAAGCTGCATGAAACGAATGCTTCAGCGAACAAGAAGATGCTTGTGGGACGATCTCCCAATGAGCACAACAAACTTCTCCCCCAGACAAATCTGTAGATTGATATGAACCCTATCAAATGTGTGGCATGTGTACTGAGGTAAAGAAAAGATTTTGGGGGCTCCTATCTGGATTTCCCAAAGAGAGGAGGGCTCATCAAAAGCTCAAAGGGAAAGGAAAGTGCAGTAGCTCGGCTCTGTCTATAAACTGGCTTTGCTCTAACTCAGAGCAAGACATTGACTGTCCAAAGAAACTTAACAGTACATCTGCAGGAGCTCTATTCCATCTTTGCTTGAGCTCTACTCTATTTATACAGAGGTTCAGCAGTATATATTTGCAGGGACTCATTTGTATTTGTGGTAGAGGTGTACTCCACCGGGAACTGATATCCACTCTAGAAGAGGACAGGCCTACTTGAGAAAGAGCTTCACTCTCTCTGCATGTGCAGGAACTAATGTCAACTGTGCAGGAACTCATTAATGTCTTCTAGATAGTCAGCCTTATCTCTAGAGCACAACTAACTTCAGTTTTGGGTCTCGCTGTTTAATCGAACAACCACTGAAATGTGCTTCTAAATCGCTAGGCAGTCTTGACCCTTCGACTCCTATTTTGCTCAGCAACACACTAGATTCATCACGCTTTGAACTGGAATTGCGTCGCTCATTTCTATTTACATTGTCTTCTTAGCCTCTCCAACTGGGACACCTTCTTCCTTTCTCAATTTCCTCACTGTCTGCATTTTGTTATGACCTTCTTTACAGTAATTGCTTTTAGCTCATTTTAGCATGTTGTTTTGATCTACATTTGTAGAGAGTAAATTTAGAAACAGCATGGAAGCACAGGCAGAAGAAAGGTGACTGATAGTTTAAAAAAAAAGGAGACAAAGTGAATTTCTAATAAGTGAGATGCTGCAGGTGGAGAAAAACAAAAAGAGAAGATGACGGGGAGAAGGAAAGAAGGAAGTGGCATTGTAGAAAGCAACCGCAATGACAGAAGGTAGGATGGACAGTGTTGAAGCCCAGGTGACTGCCTATGGATGATGTGATAGAAGTCAAAATGTTCTATAGAACATGGGAGGGACAAAGAGGGCCTGGTCTTAAATGCAAAAGCCAAAAAACAAACATAAATTAAGGGTGCTCCACTTTGGAGCTACTTGTATTTCAGCAGGGATCAGCGGGCAGAGAGTGGAGTTGTCTAATGGCAATTATTGCCATTGAAAGTGAAAATTCAAACTGTGACAAACTGTGTGACTGTTAAAGTAACTGTATGACATGATGTTATTGTATAGCCATCACCCTGACACCAATACAGCCTGAAAGCCTCACAACCAACATCAAAGTTTGGGCCTTCGCTGGCCTGCCTCCTGGGACATAACAGGTAGCCAGGTACATTTCACTCAGAAGAGCATATAACAGCATCTTTTAAATGATGGTCACACAGGACACAGGTGTGTCATTTTTTTTCAGGCGAAGCAAATTCCTTCCTGTCGCCATCTTTTAAAAGATCTTGCCCTATCAATAAGTGCCGGTACTACACAACAGCAGCCACAGAAACTAACTGCTGCCTGAACCCCTAGTTGCTTTGCACATTCTTATATTTTATAGTTTGTATATACTTTGACTTTATGGAAACAAAACCACAAGCACTCCCCAAAGAATGCAAGACGTTGTTCCTCACAAATTCTTAACTGCCTGATGAATAATGATTCCTCAATGCAAGGCCATTTAAAACATAGAGAAAAACTCGTTATCTATTTCCTGCTATTATATAGTGCTTGCTATGCCCTCATCATGGGTTGTAAGTGCAATATAAATGCAAATATATCGAATATACTTTTGTATTTTATGCCTTCGTTGCTAGAAAGCACTCAGGCTAAGAGTCAGGTTGCCAAGATGGCAGAGATCGCCTTTCATGTGCTTTACACATTGCAGTGTTAATCGGCATCATTGTATCTTTGTTAAAACAATGACTGCTAAAACAGATTGCTGTAGACAGCGTGAGCCCCACCATGCAGTCTGTCAACCAACATTTTTTGACTCACCAGTGACCTCCTCCTTCTCTTTTAAAGCCACTGTGCAGCAGCATGAGATGATGAACGTGTGTTTGCTAAGGAAATGAAATGTTTGTTTAAACGTGGTCCACGAGGAGTGCTCCTCCCAGAACTTCCCCTCCAACAAGCACGCACGAAGCTGCACACGGGGCTGGGCACACGACGGGGTATCTTATCGTCTTTGTTTTGAGTGCTGGGCTCGGTGTAGAAACATCAGTCCCTAAGCTAAATTTTTCTTCTACAATCTGAATTTTACCAATTAGTACCCGTACTGCCGCGTAAGAAATGAGCTAATCTGTGGGCACTTACATGGGACCTTAGAGTTGACTGAGCAATTATTGTATGTGGCTTTCCACTTACCCATTGTTGTAGCTGACTTGCAGGCGAAAGAGGGGCGGCCTGTCCCACCCTTTGACGTGCGCAAGACTGGTGCAGGAAGGGCCCACCCTTGGACTGGGCTTCACCATGGCGCGGCCAGAACGCGTCCAGCGCAGCGGGAAGTTAATGCGCGCTAAATAGCACTGTGAGGGGGAAGGCCCAATTCTAGCAGGGGGGCTGGGTGGGCCAAGTCCACCCAAACATGGACTTTGGATCACCCGGTTGCGGCAGAAGAGGCCATGGAAAAGGCACCTGTTAAGTGTATCCTCCATCTCAACATCAGAACGCTGTAATGTTGTTTTCAGTCTTTAAAACTGCAACTGAGCGCTGTGTGTTGCGGGGAGAGGTGGGTGAGACAACAAAATTTACAGGGAGAGCCAAGCCAGAGCCGAGCTGAGGGTCTGGCTTGGCTCTTAGATCCCAGGCATTGGCCGAACGCTGAAAATGTTTACTATGTAAAACATATAACAAACCACATAAAATACGATACATTTTCTTCAAAAGTCCAAAAAGGGTATCTCCTTAATACACAAAAGCTTTGAAATTAATATGCCACCCCATAGTCCTGCACTGAAAAGTACTTTATGAAAGTGATACTTTTTAAACATGAGCTTAGAGTCATTCCTGCCCCTGTTCTCAAACTGGTGACATGTCATTAGTCAGTCAAAAGGCAAGACAGTTGTCATGTGACCCCTGTATTTGGCCCAGGTTATTGCAGAGCAACATTAGTCTATTAAATCAAACACAATAGGTTTTTGTATAGTTGTTTTTCTGATTTATGTATTTGAAGTGCAAATATGAAGAAAAATAAGTTTTGGTGAAATAAAATGCATGCCCAAGATCACACAATTAAATGGAGAAGCTGCAATGTGCCCAGGTTTTATGTTTTCACTTTGTACAAATCAACAACTAAATGGCTATTTGTCTCTCTTTTTATGTCAATGCTTTGTTGTTAGCTCTTTGTGCCGTTTTCTGCAGTTATTATATAGTGCCAACTCTACTTGGAGGTACTGAAGTACTTTATACGAACACCAGTTACATTCCATAGGGTCACATTAATTTATTTTAGGCACTGGTGATTTGCCCAGGATCACAGTATGTTGAGCCATCGCCGAGGCTTGAACCTAGCTTGCTCAAAGTCTTAAGTTCTTGCCGTAACATAACATCTCGGTAGATTGAGGGTGGCAGGTAGAAGATACATGCAAACTCGTTATGGACTTGAAGCTCCAACAGGGCTTCAAGCTGAGCCATGCTTCAGTCTCAAGCCTGGATTGAGGTCTCAGTGGGTCCCCATATCTAGTTGAGGGAGTGGAGAAAGAGGTTTACCTGCTAATGATGCAGCAGGTATAGTGACAACAGGCCCCAGCCCTGTAAACTGCCTTCTGCACATCAATTATGGTCTGTATGAGTGCACTGAAAGTGTTTACCTATTTTAGTTTGTGTAAGATGCATGCAGTAATATATTGTAGAATGGGGCATACATTTTACTAGTCACATAGTAGCAGCGCATGTCTCATTGGATGATAAACCTCCAGGGCAGGGAATCATAAATGTCCCCCAAAAGATTAATGTTGAATTGCAATACCTAAAAGAGTAAGAGCCTGATCACAAAGGTAAATTCACACTTTTGTGTAAGTTTACAATTATTTTGTATTCAATAACTACAAGTGTATGTTTACTGACAGTAATTTTACAATTCTGGAGATGCCGCAGCCGGGGTGAAGATTTGCGCACATAAAAAGATAGGACAGGCCCAACTTTTTATGTGCAGCTTCTCTGCCATGAGTGTTGAGTCTCTACAGTCATAAAATTATTATTTGTAAAATTAAACTTGTAATTTAGTAATACCAAAAAATAGCAAACGTACACAAAGTGTACGTTTATATTTGTGAATCAGAATATAAGCGTGTCTGTCTGATTTCTGCCACTTGTTGAGGTGAAGTAAATAACTGTTATCTCAAGTAAGATATTGTGTTGGGCTGGATGCTGTAAATGTGAGCATTTCATAATCTGATATCTTGCTACAGTACACTGCACATTCCCAGGTTACAGTCACTGCCTCTGGAATTGTGTAATTTTATGGCTGTGGTGCTTTCTACAAAATTGTGGAATTGTCAAATTTGTCACACAATCTATCATCAGCTGCATAGTCTGCAGATTTAAAACCTGCTTCTAGTTTAAAAGGACCAAAAGGTAAGACAAACCCTTCCAAGGTTGACTGTTCACCTTTCAGTTGCTTATAGATTTACTTGGTTGTTAAACCTGTGCTAATGAGATGCAACACAGGAGCAAACAATGTTAACATGCAAAAAACAAATGACAAAATAATGCAGTAATCACAAAATGTCACCTCCTTACTCCACATAATTTTTCTTTTCTTGCTGCATAATTCAGTCAACTCTGCTGCATTGTTTGATCCTCACCATAACTGTAGCGCCTTGGTGATACTCTTTGTCTCACCACATCTACTCACAATGGGACTGATCATAATTCAGTTCAATAAAGGACTACCATGGGCTATGCAATGTGGAGTGACATACACGTAGTGGAATTCATGCTAATTATCTAGACTCACCTGAGAAATAAATAAACCAAGTCAAGAAGCTTCGATTCATCCTCAACTGCAAACTCAACATCACAGCCCAAGTCAAAGGCATCATTGCTTAATGCTTCCAAATAATGAAGATGCTAACAGAGATTTTCAAATTGGCTCTCAGTCAACATGTGGAAAGTCATCACCCACACTTTTGCCACCAGCAACCTAAACTATAAGAACAACCTCTGTGCTGGATAAACAAGCATCTCATCAGGAGGCTGCAGAACATCCAGAACTCGGCAGCCAGACTCACTCCCAACCTCTCACGACACTCACACGTCTCACCTCAACTGAAGGAGTTACACTGGCCACCCCTATCCAAATGAGCACATTTCAAACTCCCATCCAAACTTTTTAAGGCTCTCTGGCCTAGTATACCTCAACAATACCATCTGGTTCAACAAACCTTCCAGACACCTCAACTTGGCAAGACTCATATTTGCACACATCCCACACATGAGAACCAGATCCAGTGGTTCAGCCTTCTCCAGCGTCACTCCTAAAGTGTGAACTGAGTTGCCATTACAAAACAGAGCCTCCTCCTCACTTCTTGAATTTCACAAGAAGCTGAAGACCTTTTCGAGTGAGGCCTTAGGCTTGGCTAATCTCACACCTGTTCAGTGCCAGGATACCCTGGGTAGGAGTGCGCTGTACAAACGAACATACCATGATGTGACATGACCCAAGAGAAGCAAGTGCATTTTATTGAGCTTTTAGTTCAGACTGATACAAAACCCAACCATGCTTGAGTATTCAGTTAGTCTGGATGATTGCTTTTGTTACCCATGTTATGTGCTGGTTTGCTTCTGCACCCACATCCATAATATGGGTGGGCTTGGGGGAAAAATGATTCCCTTGTTTGTGGGAGGTCAAACCCCATGGAAACGAGGGAACAAACTCTGAATATGGGTCTGCCTATACATGTGTACCAGCCCGATCAGTATTACAGAAGGGGCTGTACAAGCATCTGCTGCCCCTTCTGTAACTTGGGCATGCTGTGTAATACAGCACCAGAAGATTACCTCTTTGAATGCAATTATCTCTTTAGTCAACAGCACTATTTTCTTTTTTCCAAAAGTATTGCTTTTTTAAAAACGTTTTTATTAATGAAAGTACACCTCAAAAATGACTAACATGAAATTAAACAGTTACAAAGTTCACAGTATGCAAATAGATAGGTATTGGGCAAATTGCAAGGAGTAAGCAGCCAGTCTTCCTGATGGAAAACTCCAAGGTGTGGTAATGGGCACCTCCTTAAGCTTGAACTACTAATACAGTCTGCATGGAATCCCGATGCTTGTGTTGAAGCCTGGTCTGCTGGAAATTATAAAGGTTGGGGCTGTTGACGGTAGACCTTAGCTCTAATTCTCAAATAATGCTTTAGATGCACTGTATGCCTGTTTGGAGGAAGATATGACGTAAATATTGGGCTTGTAGGCTACCTCCAGAAATGACAAAAATTGGGCACACATTGACCCACCTCAACGTATCCTTGGCCCATCCAGATGCAAATTCCTGGAACCGGGCCTGGTGAGGGGGTGTGTCCTCTTTTCCTCCCTTTGGCTGACAGTGCAGGTCTCCCTGGGACTCGTAGTCCAAAAAACAGCAGCAAACAAGGTCCCACACAGTGGGAAGTCAATGCAGGCTATATAGCACTGTGGGGGTGTGTGCCCACTTTTCCTCTACTTGGCTGACAGCGCAGGTCTCCCTGGGACTCGTAGTCCCAAACACAGCAGCAAACAGGATCCCGAGCCATGGGAAGTCAATGCACGCTATATAGCGCTTATTACTGAGGGCAGACAATGGTCCTTAGGATTAGGAAAAGAAGTAACAATTCAAGGTTGTCTTCACATTCTTATACCCTTCGGTAAAATTATCAATCCAACTAAACCACAGGGCCAAATATATACTGTTCAACTTTTATGTTACCCACACCATCTCAGTTAGTCATATAAGTCAGTACACTATTGCCCACAATGCTTAAATGAGGGTGCCGATAACTTGCATATGTTTGTTAAATTGTTCCAATTTGAATTTATTGCGGACCTCATTATTATTTAGAATCAAATTTATACAACTCTCTCCATTCAATCGTACTCGCAGCAAGATTCTGGTGGTCATTACAACCCTGGCGGATGGTGTTAAAGGTGCGGTAATACCGGCAACAGGCCGGCGGACAAAAAAAGGGAATCATGACCGTCGCGGAAACTGCCAACAAAGACAGCCACTTTAACACTCCAACCGCCACGGCGGTACAGACAAGCAGCGCGGCGGTCACCGCCAACAGACAGGGGGAAGACAATGTACCGCCCATAGTATCACAACCCACCAATCCGCCACCTTCTCCGGGGCGGATTCACCGTGGATAAAAACATGGCGGAAACAGTTTCTGCAATGGGAAAACGTTCACCTTAACACATCCCACGAGGAAGGAGGACACCATGGAGCCGGAAGTACAAATCCTACCTGCCCTTCTCTTCCTACTCATCTACGAAGAGCAGCGCTGCCGGCGGCGAAGACAACGGTGAGTACTGCACCTACGACATAGGGGGGGGGGAGGCAAAAGTCAGGGGGACACACACGCAACACCCCCACCCCCACCCCCACCCTCGCATATTACAACACACACACCAATGCAATTACAAACATCACAGTAACAACCCCCAATCCCCCCGGAAGAATGCAAAGACCAAACAAAATCAGTTTAAACATTGTAATTTATCAATATACAGGTGTCAATTATATACAGATATATATAAACTCACACAAAGGTATATACAGTACGAGAAGTAGTGCAGATATGCACATCTCAATGTCCGTGCACCACTAGGCCAAAAATGCATGGGCGAGGCCCACACAAGATACCTGTCCACAAACGGAGAGAACACTGCCGGGGCATCAGAGAGAAAACAACAGGCACCTCAGGGGGAAGGGAATGGGGGGGCACCTCAGCCAGATTACAGCACCACGCCACATCCACGACGGGGCTCCATGCCCATTGATGTATCCTGGGGAGTGCAAAGCTACAGTCTCTCAAGTCTCTACAGTGGGTGGTTTGCCCACTGTTACATCCTGGGGAGTGCAAAGCCACAGTCTCTCAAGTCTCTACAGTGGGAGGTCTGCCCACTGTACCATCCTGGGGACTGCAAAGCCACAGTCTCTCAAGTCTCTACAGTGGGTGGGTTGCCCACTGTTACATCCTGGGGAGTGCAAAGCCACAGTCTCTCAAGTCTCTACAGTGGGTGGTTTGCCCACTGTAGCATCCTGGGGAGTGCAAAGCCACAGTCTCTCAAGTCTCTGCAGTGGGTGGTTTGCCCACTGCTTCATCCTGGGGAGTGCAAAGCCACAGTCTCTCAAGTCTCTACAGTGGGTGGTTTGCCCACTGTAGCATCCTGGGGAGTGCAAAGCCACAGTCTCTCAAGTCTCTACAGTGGGTGGTTTGCCCACTGCTTCATCCTTGGGACTGCAAAGCCACAGTCTCACAAGTACATAACAGCCTCCACTGGTTCTGGAGGGGGACTGGTGCCCAGAGGGGATTAGTCTCCCCGTGACAGTTCCTGTCCCGTCACAGTCCCAGCTACACATGGGATAACGATGCTTGATGTGGCGGTCTTTTCCTTCTTCTGCGGTGCATTCCCTGTTCAGCGGTGCTTGCCCTGTTCATCGGTGCTTGGCCTGTTCAGCGGTGCTTTGCCATGGCGGTCTTTGCCCTGTTCAGCGGTGCTTGCACTTTTCAGCGGTGCATGCCCTGTTCAGCGGTGCTTTGCCATGGCGGTCTCTGGACTGTTCAGCGGTGCTTGCCCTGTTCAGCGGTGCATGCCCTGTTCAGCGGTGTTTGCCATGTTCAGCGGTGCTTGCCCTGTTCAGCGGTGCATGCCCTGTTCAGCGGTGCTTTGCCATGGCGGTCTCTGGACTGTTCAGCGATGCTTGCCCTGTTCAGCGGTGCATGCCCTGTTCAGCGGTGTTTGCCATGTCCAGCGGTGCTTGCCCTGTTCAGCGGTGCATGCCCTGTTCAGCGGTGCTTTGTCATGGCGGTCTCTGGACTGTTCAGCGGTGCTTGCCCTTTTCAGCGGTGCATGCCCTGTTCAGCGGTGCATGGCCTGTTCAGCGGTGTTTGCCATGGCGGTCTTTGCCCTGTTCAGCGGTGCTTGGCCTGTTCAGCGGTATTTGCCATGTTCAGCGGTGCTTTGCCATATCGGACTCTGGACTGTTCAGCGGTGCTTTGCCATGGCGGTGTCTGGACTGGGCATTGGTGTGTGGCATGACGGTCCCTCATTGCCCAGCGGGGCTGTGGCTGCCGGGGCCCTCCTGGGCAATGCCTATGGCGGTGGTCTCCTGACCAGTGACGATACTTGGGCCCTCCTGGGCAATGACTCTGGCGGTGGTCTCCTGACCAGTGACGATACTTGGGTCCTCCTGGGCAATGACTCTGGCGGTGGTTTCCTGACCAGTGACGATACTTGGGCCCTCCTGGGCAATGACTCTGGGGGTGGTCTCCTGACCAGTGAAGATACTTGGGCCCTCCTGGGCAATGCCTATGGCGGTGGTCTCATGACCAGTGACGACGGTGCTGGCGGTGGCCCGGGAAGGATGCCGGCCTTCTCCGCCGTGATGCTCACACCAGGCTGTGCAGACTTCTTCTGGCCCTTCCCCACCTTTGGATGAGTCACAGCTGACTCTGCAATCCCCCTGGGACCCCTGTGAGTTGTTTTGCCTCCAGGAGTCTTCAGCCGGTCTGGTGCGAGTCCTAGTGCCTGTAGATGTAGTGCATGCAGGTGAGAGTGTAGACGACACTGGGAGGGAGGAGGGAGACGATGAGGAGGGGGACACAGTGGAGGCAGTGGATGTTGCTGTGTCTGTATGTGTGTGATGCTTGTGTGAGTGCCTGTGGGATGTGTGGTGCCTATGTTTGCCTGAGCTACTTTTGTGTGTTGAGGTGTGTGCATGCTGGTCTGATGGTGTGCTTGGGATGGGCTGGGGTACAGGGGATAGGGTCTGGGTGGAGGAAGTTGGAGGGGGGAGGCTAGACACAGGGACAATGGCTGTCATCAGTGCTGAGGCCAGAGATTGCAGGGTTCGCTGAAGGGCAGCCTGACCAGAATGAATGCCCTCCAGGAATGCATTACCGTGTTGCAACTCCCTTTCTACACCCTGGATGGCATTCACAATGGTAGACTGCCCAACAGTGAGTGACCTGAGGAGGTCAATGGCCTCCTCACTGAGGGCAGCAGGGGTGACTGGGGCAGTGCCTGAGGTGCCTGGGGCGAAGGTGATGCCCACCCTCCTGGGTGAGCGGGCACGGGGCGAACGCTGAGGGGCTGCTGGGAGGACGGTGCTGGTAGGGGAGGTGGCGGCTGTACCTGTAGAAGTGGGGGGCACAGATGGTGCCGCCACCCCAAGGGAGCTCCCATCGGCGGACGACTCCGTGTCGCTGGTTGGTGATCCGGTGCCTGACGTGAAGCTCCCCTCGCCCTCCGTCCCACTGGTGCATTCAGAGTCCATGGTGTGGCCCTCCATGGCCATGTGGGATGCAGCTCCCTCGTGCTCCGGTGCCACTGTACCTCCGCCTGATGTTGCTGATGCACAAAAGAACACGGAGAGCAGAAAAAGGGGGGGGCGACGACAGAAGAAAGACAGGTTGAGTGCATGGCATACCGCTACCGTTGGCGGACAATACAGACACAGCGGCCCTGCAGTACACCGTGCTCCTAGCCTCTACAGATGCAATTCCTGGGATCTGGACTACATGGCTATGGTGGAATTCTGCACACATGGATGCCACAGGGGCATGTATACCTGTACTTGGCACTCTACTGCGGTGGGGTGGAGTGCCACATGGGCTGCATTACGGAGGGGCCTAGCCTATGGAAGTCGCCATGGCCTACGGAAACCCACAGCCCTCCTCCCACACCTAGACCCCTCAACTGCGCGCAAAGTCCCCAGAATGATAGTGTACTCACCCCCTTGTGTCTGCTGTGATGCCCTCAAGCGCCCATCCAACTCAGGGTAGGCCACCGCCAGGATCCAGAACATCAGGGGGGTCATGGTGCGATGGGCACCCCTCCCACGTTGGGAGGCCATCCCCAACTGAGCCTCCGCCATCTTCTTGCTGCAGCGGCGAATGTCCTCCCATCTTTTCCGGCAGTGGGTGCCCCGTCTCTGGTGGGCCCCCAGGGTCCGGACTTCCTTGGCGAGGGCACGCCAAATGTCCTTCTTCTGGTGGGCGCTGACCTACATGACATGCACAAGGGAAGAAGAGAAGTCATTACCAACTGCACCGTCGATGTTAGTGTCCCCCCTCCCTACCCTTGCCATGTGGCACATGCATTCACATGCATTCATGTTCCATGAACTCTGCCCCCTTCCCTCTTCCAACCAGCCCTCTCCACCCAGGCCCAGCCCATACAACGTGCTCCCTGTGTACTTACCTGTTGGTCTGGAGGACCGTAGAGTAGCGTGTACTGGGGGAGGATCCCGTCTACTAGTTTCTCCAACTCCTGAGCAGTGAAGGCAGGGGCCCTTTCCCCAGACGCAGCAGCCATCGTCGCTTCCAGACCGAGATCACAGCAGCACTTGCAGTGTAGGTCCTCTCCTGTCGAAGGTCAGGTATCGAGTGATTGAATAGATAGAAAATGGCGGTGACGTCAGCGGCGGTGACGTCCATTGGCTCCTGGGACCCATAGGGTCCAATGTTAAGCAATGCTGCATTGCGCTGCGGTCTACCACCGCCTACTGTGACGGTGTGCAACGCCAGCACAGTTACCTCACAATACCATTGTCCCAGTTTAGAGGTCAGGCAGCCGCCATTTCAGGGGCCCACATGGCTTCATTTACTTCTGCGTCACACATAGCTAGGCCTACACTCAACACACATACAGGAATGGTTTTGTGTTTGGTGTCGTGTTCTGTGTATCTGTGGGTACATACCTGGAAATTTGATGACTATGTGGTCGCTGTTGTCCTTCCTAGGCACCGTCAGCTGGGACAATTGAGAAGATGGCGGAATCCTCCGGTGTACCGACCGCTGGTGGACCTGTTGACAATGGAGGAGCGACATTTAATCATCACCTACAGGTTTGACCGTGCCACTATCCAGGAACTATGTACCCAGTTGGAGCCTGACATGATGTCAACAATCCGCCATCCCACTGGAATCCCCCCTCAAGTGCAGGTGCTGTCAGTGCTCCATTTCCTTGCAAGTGGGTCTTTTCAGACAACAGTGGCCATGGCATCAGGGATGTCCCAGCCTATGTTTTCCAACGTGTTGTCCAGAGTGTTGGGTGCCCTGCTGAAACACTTGAGGAGCTACATCATTTTCCCTGAGGTGGAGGATTTGGCTACAGTAAAAGGTGACTTCTATGCCCTTGGACACATCCCCAACATCATAGGTGCTATTGATGGGACCCATGTAGCTCTGGTCCCCCCCCACAGGAGTGAACAGGTGTACAGGAACCGGAAGAGTTATCATTCCATGAATGTACAGATGGTATGTTTGGCAGACATGTACATCTCCCAGGTAAATGCTATGTTCCCTGGCTCAGTGCATGACGCATACATCCTGCGCAATAGCAGCATCCCTTATATGATGGGTCAACTCCAGAGGCACCGTGTGTGGCTATTAGGGGACTCTGGTTACCCCAACCTGTCCTGGCTACTGACCCCAGTGAGGAATCCCAGGACCAGGGCAGAGGAACGCTACAATGAGGCCCATGGGCGGACTAGGAGGGTGATCGAACGCACCTTCGGCCTCCTGAAGGCCAGGTTCAGGTGCCTCCATATGACAGGTGGATCCTTATTCTACTCACCGAAGAAGGTGTGCCAGATCATCATCGCCTGCTGCATGCTTCACAATCTTGCTTTGCGACGCCAGGTGCCTTTTCTGCAGGAGGATGGTCCAGATGACGGTGTTGTGGCAGCTGTGGAGCCTGTGGAGCCTGTGGACAGTGATGAGGAGGAAGCTGAGGAAGAAGACAACGACAACAGGGAGTCAGTCATACAGCAATATTTCCAGTGACACACAGGTGAGAACATTTTCATTTTTACCATTACATTCACTGTCACACGTCTTCCTCTATCCTGTGTGTAATTTCATAGCATTATTTGGTAACTGAGTTGTACCTTTCCATTACAGTTTCACAGGTGTGGTTACCAACGTGTGTTATCTGCTTGCATCCTTCAAGGAATTGTGATGTGTGACATAGGTATGTTTTCTTTACAACTAGAAACGCATTTTGACACTGTCATTGATAATACATTTGACCAAATTCACAGACTGACTCCAGATTTTTGGGTGGTTCAAGGGTGTTTATTGAAGTGCTCAAAAATGGAGGAGGGTTGTACTATGGTGATGGGGGACGGTGGAGGATTGTCCATGGCAGAGTCCAGTCCATTGGTCACACAGGTACACTGGCCATATGGGCAAAGGAAGTGGAGCTGGAGCAGTTAAAGTATGGACAGGGTAACAAAGTGGGACAGTGGGAGGACAATCAGGGTGGTCTCATTTCCTGGTGGGGGTCTTGCCATCTTGCTCTGTCCTGTTCCTGGATCTCAGGGCCCGCTTGCGTGGTGATTGTCCGTCTGCAGGGGGTGGGGTGCTGGTGTGGTGGTCCTGTGGCGGGGCGTCCTGTCCACTAGCGCCGGCGGAGGTGGTGGGCAGTTCATCGTTCATGCTAGTGTCAGGGGCCCCTTGGAGTGCCATGGTGTCCCTCAAGGTCTGCTGTATGTCCTTCAGTACCCCTACGATGGTGGCCAGGGCGGAGCTGATGGTCCTGAGCTCCTTCCTGAACCCCAAATACTGTTCCTCCTGCAGGCGCTGGGTGTCCTGAAACTTGGCCAGGACCGTCGCCATCGTCTCCTGGGAGTGGTGGTATGCTCCCATGATGGAGGATAGGGCCTCGTGGAGAGTGGGTTCCCTTGGCCTGTCCGCCCCTGTCGCACAGCAGCCCTCCCAGTTCCCCTGTGTTCCTGTGCCTCTGTCCCCTGGACCGTGTGCCCACTACCACTGCCCCCAGGTCCCTGTTGTTGCTGGGGTGGTGGGTTACCCTGGGTGCCCTGTAGTGGTGGACACACCGCTGATTGACGTGTCCTGGGTAGGGAGGTATGGGCCCGCTGAGTGGGTGCTGTGCTGGTGTTACCAGAGGGTGGAAGGTCAGTGTTGGGCTGTGTCTGTGCAAGGGGAACCGACTGTCCCGAGGCCCACGATGGTCCGGGCTGGTCATCAGGATCCAGTAGGGCAGAGCTGCTATCGTCACTGTGGGCCTCTTCTGTGGGTGGAGTGGAGTTGTCTGGACCATCCGGTGTGGTGACGGTCCTTCGTGATCCTGCAGGGGCATAAGTGCATGATTATTGCATGTGTGTGTGTCATGGTGTGCAATGTGTGGCTCACCGTGTACACCAGTGCAAGTATTCCTGTGGGGGGGCTTGTGTGATGATGGTTGGGGGGGTGTTCTGGGTATGTGCAGTGAGCATGCTTTGGTGAGGAGTGACCATGCTTAGTTGTGTCATTGAGGGCTTGGTGTTGGGATGTGTGGTTTGTGTTATTAGTACATTAGTGAGGAGTTGGAGTGATAGGGGAGGGTGTGAGGGTGAGGGTGTGTGATAGCATGCAGGTAGGGTGGGGGATATGATAGTTAAGATTTGACTTACCAGTGTCCATATCATCCACCGACTCCTCCGAGGGCCTCTGGATGCATGATGGTCAAGACTTGCTCCTCCCATGTTGTTAGTTGTCGGGGAGGAGGTGGGGGTCCGCCGCCAGTCCGCTGAACCGCGATGTTGTGCCTGGAGACCGATGAACGCACCTTCCCCCGTAGGTCGTTCCACCTCTTCCAGATGTCCTCCCGATTTCTTGGATGCTGTCCCACATCGTTGACCCTGTCCACGATTCTGCGCCATAGCTCCATCTTCCTGGCTATGGATGTGTGCTGCACCTGTGAGCCAAATAGCTGTGGCTCTACCCGTAGGATTTCCTCCACCATGACCCTGTGCTCCTCCTCGGAAAACCGGGGGTGTCTTTGGCGTGACATGGGGTGGTGTAGGTGATGTGTGGGGTGGTGTATGTGTTGATGAGTGTGGTGATGTGTAGTGGTGTGTGGTGTTTTGTGCGTGTATGTTGTGTCGGTGATGGTGTTGTGTGCCTCTGTGTGGTGGGGTTCTCCGTTGCTGTGCTCTCTCTCTATCTGGCCTTCTTTCTGTATTTTTGGTCGTAGGGGTTTGTGGGTGATGTGGGTGTGTGTTTTATATTGTGTTGGGTGTGTGGGAGTGTTGTTTGTATGTGTATCAGGTGTGTGTATTTGGAATTGTCCAATGTGGCGGTGTTTTGGAGATGTGTGTGTATTTTGAGCGCAGCGGTGTGTACCGCCAATGGAATACCGCGGTTGAATGAGCGCCGCGTAGATTCGTGGGTCGTAATGGCATGGGCGTGTTTCTGTTGGCGTGGAGGTGGAGGTTTTGTTTTCGCCAGTTTAACACTGACCTTTGTTGTGGCGGACTTGTGTGGGTGTCTGAATTTCGGCGGATTCCGAGATGTGTGTCATAATAGCTGTGGCGGGATTCCGCGGTTGCGGCGGTGTATTGGCGGTCTTCTGCGCGGCGGTAAGAGCCTTTTACCGCCAATGTTGTAATGACCCCCTCTGTGTCGGAGTACGGTTGAAGACTTTTTTTTTAATGAAACGGCAATCGCTAGGGTGATGATTGCCAAAAAGTACAAAGCTACGAATGCACCTACCCATGATGAATGGTGAAGTGAAGTTCCAGTCACCTATGAACTGGAATATCAATTAGCTAAAATAAGCAGATCAACTGCCAAGTTAAAAACGGATATGCAGAAAAATAAATATTTATTTAGCAAAATGATTTCACTTCCTTCTCAAATGTGTGGCTCCAAGGTCCCAATTTTAAATATTTTTTCCATTCCTTTCTTCTTTGTTTTTTTCAATGATGTTATTTATGAAATGTATCACATGCTCCACAAGTTCAATAAGAGGGTCACAATGTAGCTGCGATGGTGCCCTGAAGGAAACTTCCTTTAATGAAAGGCACTGAAAAGGTATTTGACTGTTTTCAGCATTGTTAATGTAGCCCTGGACATAGATCTTCTTGTCTTGCTCTAAGGAGCGGTGAAACCACTATTTGACTGCAGTGAGGTGTTATGACTAGTGTTGAGGTGTTTTACTGTGTTGGAGATTTTCAAATGTGTTTCTAGTTCCGTCACTGTTTTGAATTTCCTGAAGGTCTTTATAGAATTTTTATTGATATGCTTTTTTAAATTTGTTTTTATTAAATATATCAAGGTATTATATATATATCAAGGTAATACACTCACCAAATAAATTAAATAAACAATTAATAGAAAAAAGTAACATCCAAAGGATAAATTGGTTCACTGGTAGGTATCTTGCCATTTCTACACCACAAAATAAAATGATAAATGGAGTGTTGAAACTTTTCAAACACTCACTCACAGTCACAGATGTGGGTTTAGTCCATCATTATTTTGTCTGCCACGTCACCCCAGTTTGGACCCAGCCATGTGCAAATCAGTCTTGAACCTGCTCCTCTTGGGAACAGTCCAGCCCGAACTGCCAAGCCAGTTCTTCCCTGGACCGGAAACAAACATCCTGGGACCTGTTTCAGAGCAACACCCCTCATCATTCAGGCTAGCTTGAATCCAGGGTACAGCGAGCAAGGGACCCACGTCTGGGCATACCCTAGCCATTTAGGGCACACATAGCAACACCACAAAATAAAATGAAGGATGGAGTCTTGAAACTTTTCAAACACTCACCACCAGTCACAGATCTGGGTTTAGTCCTTTGTTATTTTGCTTGCCATGTCACCCCAGTTTGGACCCAGCCACATGCAAATCAGTCTTGACCCTGTTTCTTATTGGAACAGTCCTGCCTGAACTGCCAAGCCAGGTCCTTCCTGGACCGGAAACAAGCATCCTTGGACCTGTTTTGGGGTATCACCCCTCATCAGCCAGGCTAGCTTGAATTTAGTGGCACAGCAAGCAAGAAACCCATGTCTGGTCATTTTTCCCTGTATTTGATCTGGAATAGTCATATTATACCTTCCGGTATCATTTCTCTTTTGTGTGATATCATTGGCAGCAACACAAGGGGGGTTATTCTAACTTTGGAGGAGTGTTAATCCGTCCCAAAAGTGACGGTAAAGTGACGGATATACCACCAGCCGTATTACGAGTTCCATAGGATATAATGGACTCGTAATACGGCTGGTGGTAAATCCGTCACTTTTCCGTCACTTTTGGGACGGATTAACACCTCCTCCAAAGTTAGAATAACCCCCAAGATGTCTTAAAGTTTTTCATTTGGCCAGTTGACAGTGGTAATCAAGTGTCAGATCTGCCTTAACTCTTTTCTCTAGACACCAGCCCTATTGTCAAAGGTATTTTGGTGTATATAAAGTAGTACTCCTATATTACACTTTTACAAACATTTACTGTTGGAAAATGGCCCTCTATGAAGGGTCACCCCAAACATTTTGCCTTCCTCCTCATCTTTTTCTGACCTAATTCTTGTTGGCTTTAGGACTTTGGGCACTTTATCACTGCTAATCAGTGCTAAAGTGCATGTGCTCTCTCCCTAAAACATGGGAACATTGGCTCATACCCAATTAGCATATTTAATTTACTTGTAAGTACCTAGTAAAGTGCATTACATGTGCCCAGGGCCTGTAAATTAAATGTTACTAGTGGATCTGCAGCATTGATTGTGGCACCTACATAAGTAGCCCCTTAAATATGTCTCAGGCCTGCCGTTGCGGAGCCTGTGGGTACACTTTACTGCCACTTCAACTTGACATTTAAAACTACTTGCCAAGCATTATACTCCCCTTTCATTACATATAAGTCATCCCTAAGGTAGGCCCTAGGTATCCCACAGGGCAGGGTGCTATAAAAGTGACGGAAGGGCATGTACTTGTAAGTTTTACATGTCCTGGTACTGAAATACTCCCAAAGTCGTTTTTCACTACTTTGAAGTGCGCTCATTGCATAGGCCAGCATTGGAAATTCCCCTATATTCTGTTAAGTAGTACTTTCTTATCTGAAAGGAGTGGCATTGTCATGTTTGGTATGGTTGGAAAGGTAGTGAGAAATCCTGCTTACTAGTAAAGTTGGATTTAGCATTACTATTTTCGAAATGCCACTTTTAGAAAGTAGGCATTTCTTTGCACCTGCAGCTCTCTGTGCCTTATAGCGTTCTCCAATCCATGTCTCTCTGTGCTGGTTGACAGCTCCCCTTGTGCATTCTGCCCAGATAGCCATAAACACAGGACACGCAGCTGCATTTGCATTCATCTGCATATGGATAGGTCTTCCTGGGCAGGAAGGGTGGAGGGGCTCTCACTTACACTTCAAAGGCTAGTGGCTTGACCGCACACAAAGTACCCATAACCCTCCACAGATCTTGTGGCAGACAGGACTGGGTTGAAAGGGGAACTCCTGCACTTCAAAACCACTCTTTGAAGTCTCCTTCACTTCAAAGTCACATTTGGGTATATATAATTGTTCTGTGACACTTCTGGACCTACAACCGAACCCTGTCAGAAGGATTGCTGTGCTACCTAAAGGACTCATCTGGACTGCTTTTTTTGGAAGGACTGCTCTCCTGCATGTTGCCTTGCTGCCTGCTGCTCCCTGACTCTGTCAGAAGGACTTTGCCTTCCCCCAAAAGTGATTTCCAATGACTTGGACTGAACCTGCCTCCTGTTAAGAAGTCTCAGGGCCATCAAAGACTTCACCAGAGGGGGAAAATCTACTTCCTCAGAATGTCGACTCACCCCCTGCAAAAATCGATGCATCGCCTGCAAAATCAATGCAGTGCTTGTCTCGTGGCTGGAATCTCAACGCAGAGCCTATTGGATCTACGCAGTGCCTGTTTTATCCTTGCAGCGCAGTTTTGGATTTTTCACGCTTTGTCCCTGGGTGTCAAAATATCCCCACACCGCAGTAAAGAACCAAGGCTATGCACCTGGAAATCAACACTTCACCTTGCCTGTGAGGAAAGAATCAACACATCACTTCCGCTGCACCAGAAAAATTGATGCATCACTTTACTTTCCAATGCATCACCTTCTCTGCAGCCCTCTGCATTGTTATTTTTGACGCATCATAGGTACTTTGTGCTAAAAATATACATCCATTGATTAAGACTTACCTAAACTTCTAAAAAGTAATATCTTGACTTGTGCCTATGGGATACTTGTCATTTTGGTCTTTTTTTATTCAGATAAATATTATCATTTTTTCTAAACTGGTGTGGAGTACTTTTTGTGTTGTTTTCACTGTGTCACTGTATAAGTTATTGCACAAACCCTTCACACATTGCCCTCTATGTTTAGCCTGCCTGCTCTGTACCGAGCTATCAGAGGTTGAACACAGGATTATTTAGGTTGTGTTGTGACTTACTCTGACTAGGATTGTGGTCCCTACTTAGAGAGGGTGCATACCTCTGCCAACTAGAGACCCTATTTCTAACTCTTACATATTACATGTAGTGCTACGTCTTGTTCTCCTAAATGAGTTTGTGGGTTAACCCATTTGTCTTCAAAAAGTTGGCCCTTGCTGAAGCAAACTTGTGTCTTGTCTAAAGATTTTCCAGGCTGTATGGCTGGGTTGAATACGTCCTGTCAAATAGGCAAATATGCCTACTAGTGTTTTGTCTTGCCATAATTGATTTACCCTATGCCTTATAGGTTTGGATTGTTGTAGTAAGTTACCAGTTATGTGACCCCTGAAAATCTGAGTGATAATCCCTAAATTTACACCTTGCTTTCTAAGTTTAAATTATTTTTAAAGGACAGGTGTCAGCATTTCAGAAGCTCGGTCAAGAGTCTTCTCATAGGTCAAAGAAAAATCTAACTCTCTCAGCTAAGCATTTGGGAAATCGGGGGACATTGGCAAAAACGTCTTTACCTCTCAAAGTCCAAGGAAATCTCCTTTTTCAACTAACTGAAATGGATACATTAAAATCCTAAGTAAACAGTGATTTGTCCATTGGTAACACCACATAGATTAGAAGATATCTTTGTCCAATGCTCTTGCATCATACACCAGACATCTGCAGCTTCCAGACAAGTTCCCAAGACTATCATGGGAAGGCATCCATCCATCTCTTCTGGACAACTTTACAACAATTATGAATAGGCTTAGGCCTTCATTATGACATTGGTGATAAATCCCACTTACTGCCACACTGACTGCCGCCAACATACCACCGCGGATATCCGTTCACCATATTATGACACACAGACACCAATCCGTCAGTATTCAGCCACAGACACAAATCCACCACACCAAAGGTCAGTGATAAAGTGGCGGTATCAAAACCCACACCATTACGCCAACAGAACTACGCCCTGCACATTATGACCCATGAATCACCACGGCGGACATTCAACAGTGGTAAACCATTGGCGGTACATACCGCTGCGCTCAAAATACACACACACATACAAAACAACATTACATTGGTCAATTTGAATAACACACACCTGGCACCCATACACACCACATACCCACACCACTATAAAACACACACCCACATTACCCACAACCCCTTACGAATACAAACCATTGGCACAAGACAGACACCACGACCACAGACAAGACCAGAGACACACCACCTACACCTATATACCACCCACGCACCCCACATCACACACCCTACACACCCTCTCCTACACAACTCACACAACACCAATGGCACCACAAAGACACCCGATTCTCAGAGTAGGAGATAAGGGTCATGGTGGAGGAAATCATCAGGGTAGAGCCACAGCTATTTGGAGCACAGGTGCAGGCAATATCCATTGCTAGGAAGATGGAGCTATGGCAGAAAATCGTGGACAGGGTCAATGCCGTGGGACAGCATCCAAGAACCAGGGATGACATCAGGAAGAGGTGGAATGACCCACGGGGGAAGGTGCGTTCCATAGCAGCAAGACACCAGCTCGCTGTACAGAGGACTGGCGATGGACCCCCACCTCCTCCCCCACAACTAACAACATGGGAGGAGCAAGTCTTGGCAATCATGAATCCTGAGGGCCTGGCCAGAGTACCAGGAGGAATGGACTCTGGTAAGTCAACTCTATAATACTACTATACTCCTACGTGCATGCCATCACATATCCCCACCCTCTCTCCCATCACTCCACCACCTCCCACACACCCCACCATCACATCCCACCCATCCCAATGGCAAACCCTGCATGCACCACCAATGCATGGACATCACTTACATCCCTGCATGGACACCTATCACCAACGCATGCACACTAGAGAGAATAAGCTAGCCCACCACATACCAACTTACACAAGTTAAAGCTGCAAGGGCAAATACAAACAAATAGGGCAACCCACTGATGCACAATATGTCACACACAGAAACAATAACAAAGGATTTACATCCCCACAGGTATACCAGCCAATGTCACCAGAGAGGAGGTGCCAGCACTATCCAGTCCCCAAACTGAAGAGGCCCACAGTGATGACAGCAACTCTGGTCACCTGGATCTGGATGACCAACCTGGCCCATCAGGGACCTCTGGACAGTCGGTTACCCAGGCCCAGTCACAGACAACCACAGAGCCTCCCCCATCTGGAAACACCACCACAGCACCCACCCAGCAGACCCATACCTCTGTGCCCATAACACGTCAATCAGCAGTGTGTCCACCACTACAGGGACCCCAGGGCACACCTCATACACAAGACAATCAGGGACCTGGGGTCAGTGGCAGTGGGCACACTGTTCAGGGGACAGAGGCCCAGGCCACCAGGGACACTGGGAGGACTGCTGTGCTCCAGGGGGAGGAAAGAACCAGGGAACCAACTCTTCAGGAGGCACTGACTGAGATCCTGGGAGCCTACAAACATTCCCAGGATACGCTGTGTCAGATCCTGGACTTGGAGAACAGGCGGCTGCAGGAGGGACAGTACCAGGGGATCAGGGAGGACTTGCAGGCTATCAATACCACTCTGGTCTCCATTGCAGGGGTGCTGGCACACATGGCCAATATAATGAGGGAGGCAGTGTCACACCAGTGGGACCCTGTCACTAGCCAGACATCTGAACTGCCTTCCACCTTCGCTGTCGCTAGTGGACCAGAGGCCCCACAACAGGACCAACATGCCACCAGCACCCCTCCCCAGCAGAAGGAGAACCACCCCGCAAACGTTCCCTGCGATTCAGGCAGAAGCCAGAGACTGTTGCCATGACCCCTGCCAGGAAATTAGACTCTCCTGATTGTCACCCTTGGGTCCCACTCTGTCACCCTGTCCACCTTGAACTGTCATTGCTCCCCTTCCTATGTCGCCATGGACAATGCACCTGTGCTACAAATAGACTGAACAATACCCCGGACCTTCCTCCATCATCACCCCATCCCAATGCACTTGCCTCTCTTCTTCTTAGCACTTCAATAAACACCCTTGGAAAAAGTACAAGTATGGAGTATGTAAGATGTTTTAAATATGTATTTGTTTAACTAGGCTCAAACATTGCACTTCAACTGTACAGTAATGTTCACATAGGAAAGACCTGTAGTTCCCTGCAGTGATCACACCAGGAGTGATAGTGGGCCACCAACATCTGTAAAATGAATTGCCAAAGGGTACAGTGAGTGGGCATAGAATTGGGAAATAACAGCATGCCAGTGCCAAAGATTAACGACAATGAAATGTGAAGTAACTGTCTTACATGTGTGTCATTGGAAATATTGTTGCATCACTGCTATTCTGTTGTCCTCATCCTCATCCTCTGCCTCCTCATCCTCACTGTCCACAGGGTCCACTGCTGCCACACGGTCATCTTCAGCCTCCTCCTCCTGCAGAAAAGGCACATGGCGTCTCAAGGCAAGGTTGTGCAACATGCAGCTTGCCACTATTATCTGGCACACCTTCTTGGGTGAGTAGCTCAGGGATCCACCAGTTAGATCCACCAGTTAGATGGAGGCACTGAAACCTGGCCTTCAGGATGCCAAAGGTCCATTCAATTATCCTTCTTGTTCGCCCATGTGCCTCATTGTAGCATTCTTCTGCCCTTGTCCTGGCATTCCTCACAGGGGTCATTAGCCATGAGAGGTTTGGGTAACCTGAGTCACCTGCAAATATCGAGGGACAACATTTAGCCACACACAATCCTATATGGCCCACACCATACTGATACACCAACATATGCTGGGTGGGAACCAGGGCTTACCTATGAGGCACACCCGGTACCTCTGTAGTTGGGCCATCACATTTTGGATGCTGCTATTCCTCAGAACAAAGGCATCATGCACAGACCCAGGATACCTAGCATTAACATGGGAGTTGTACTGGTCCGCCAAGCACACCATCTGTACATTCATGGAGTGAAAACTCCTACGATTTCTGAATACTTGTTCATTTTGCTGGGGGGGGGGCAAATGCAATATGAGTTCCATCAATGGCCCCAATAAGGCTGGGGATATGTCCCATTGCATAGAAGTCAGCCTTCACTGGGGCCAAATCCTCCACTTGGGGGAAAACAATGTAGCTGCACATGTGTTTAATCAGGGCAGAAAACACTCTGGTCAGCACTATTGAGAACATTGGCTGTGACATTCCTGCTGCCAAGCCCACTGTCACTTGGAAAGAACCTGTTGCCAAGAAATGGAGAACAGATAGGACTTGCACAATAGGGGGGATCCCAGTGGGGTGAAGGATAGCAGATATCAGGTCAGGCTCCAATTGGGCACACAGCTCTGTGATTGTGGCCCTGGCAAGTCTATAGGTGAGTATAATCTGCCTGTCCTCCATTGTTGCCAAGTCCACCAGAGGTCTGTACACGGGGGTATGTCTCATCTCCTATTCATCCACAGCGGTTGCAGTCTAAGGGACAAAAGAGTGAGAAGCCGATCACAAACTTTGGAGCCACAACAGTACAATCCATGATGTTAAATACTAATGAGTAAGTGGGATTTGTCCTGTATGTCCACATTTTAACTGTGATGCATTTATTATCCAGGGCCTGCCCCCCTCCCCCTGAAATGGCGTCCACGTGTCCTGTGTGGAGGGACAGGTAGAAGTGAGGTAATTCCGCTGATGTTGTGCGCCGTTACGGGAGGCGGTCTAGAACCGCGGTGCAGCTCCTTATTGGTTAACATTCGGCCCTGTGGGATACAGTGGCCTATGGTGATGTACACCGGCGGTGACGGTATGCACTGCTGTGGACTTGACCGCCATTTTCTAATTCCTCACTTGCTACCTCACCTTCAACAGGAGAGGACCTACACTGAATGTGCTGCTGTGATCTGTGTCTGGAACCTACCATGGCCCGTGTGACTAGGGAATTGGTCCCTGCCTTCACCTCAGCAGAGTTGGGGAGACTGGTGGATGGGGTCCTACCCCAGTACGGACTGCTGTATGGGCTTCCAGACCAACAGGTGAGTACACTGTGGGTATGATGCATGTGGCAAGGATGAATGGAGTGGTGTGTGGGAAGGCCTCGTGCAGGGGGGTGGGTGAATGTCCCCTGGGTGGCGTACAGTTGTGTGCTGGGTCATGTGTGCTGGGTCATGTGCGTGGAAATGGTGATGTGAAGGGGTATGGTGGGCCATAAGTGCAACAGGCAGGACGGTCTGACTGATACCATTTCTTGTGCGTATTCCCGCTGTAGGTCAGCGCCCATCAAAAGAAGGGTATATGGCATGCATCGACAAGGACATGCGGACCCTTGGGGTCTACGGCAGACGGAGCACCCACTGTTGGAAACAGTGGGAGGACCTGAGACACTGGGCATGGAAGACAGCAGAGGCCAAGCTGGGGATGGCCTCCCAAAGAGGAAGGGGTGCCCGTCGAACCCTGACTCCCCTGATGGCCCGCATACTGGTGGTGGCCTATCCGGAGCTGGATGGGTGCTTGAGGGCATCACAGCAGCCACAAGGGGGTGAGTACAGTGCCCGTTATTACAACTTACACATGGTAGGGTGGTATCCGGGTGGGAGATGTGTGTCAGTGGGTACCCCTAGGCCAGGGTCCTGAAGTGATAATCCTGCTACCTAGCTCGTAGGCATCCACAACTGGTCAGGGCTGTGTGGGTCCCAGGTGTGCTGCATTTGGCGGTGTGTGTCCTTCCCCATGCCTTGGTGGCTAGCATTCTAACTGGTAGTGCAATGCATACTGTGTAGCGCTGTTCCCTGTGTGTGAGGGTGGTGTGTACGCCAACGTTGGTATTGGTGCAGCCATTGACCCAGTGTATTCTTTGTCTCTCCCTCCCCCCTTTTTGTTTTGTCACCCTGTCCTTATGTGCATTAGCATCATCTGGTGGAGGAGCAGTGACACCGGCGACAGAGGGAGCTGCATCCCACAGGACCCAGGAGGCAGAGTCCACCAACGCTGAGGGCACCAGTGGGATGCAGGGTGAGGGGAGCACCAAGGCGGGGACTTGAGGGGACAGTTCGGACACAGATACCTCCTCCAATGGGAGCTCCCGGGTGGTGGCGGACACCTCTGTGACCACCCCAGCTACAGGTACAGCCGCCACCCCGTACCAGCACCACCCTCCCAGCAGCCCCTCATTGAGGTTCCCGTGCCCGCTCACACAGGAAAGTGGGCATCTCCCTCGCCCCAGGCATCTCTGGCCCTGCCCCAGTGAGCCCTGCTGCCCTGAGCGAGGAGGCTATTGACCTCCTGAGATCCATCTCTGTAGGGCAGTCAACCATTGTGAATGCCATCGAGGGGCTGGCAGCCCAGATGCAACAGACTAATGCATTCTTGGAGGGTATTCACACTGGCTTGGCGGACCAACAGAAATCAATCCAGGCTCTGGCCTCCTCTCTGATAGCAGCCATTGTTCCTGTTTCCACCTTCCCCCCTCCAACCTCCTCTTCTCAACCCCATTCTCCTCAACCCCAACCTATCCCAAGCACACAGCCTGACAAGTATGCACACAAGACAACACACAAGAGTGCCACAGGCAAACACAAGCACCACACTTCATCCCACAGGCACTCACACAAACACCATACAGTTGCAGACATGACAACTTCCACAGCATCCACTGTCTCCACCTCCTCCCCCTCCTCTACCTCCCTCCCAGTCAGGTCCACACTCACACCTGCATGCACTACATCCTCATCCACTACCAGCATCACAACCACACCTAGCAAACACCCACCTCACTGGCAGACACCTGCACAACAGCCATGCACACATCCCCTGTGTCCTCTCCCACTGTGTCTGTCCCCCCCTCCCAAGGTACACAAACGCAAGCACCTCACAACAGCATCCAGCCCATGCACCTGCACCCAAACACAGCACACAGATACCACCTACAACCACTCCCTCTTCCTCCACTCCCAAATCTTCCCCCTCTTCCTGCCCCAATGTCCCTAAGAAGTTTTTCCTCTCCACCATGGACCTCTTCCCTACCCCCCTGTCCTTCACGTCTGCCCAGGCAATCACCTCAGCCGAGCAGTCCACAGACCCAGTAGTCCCCACACCCACTCATGATGGGACAGGATCCAGGGCACCTGTGCAGAGGTTGAAGAAGCCTGCACCAGCTGCTGCCAGGAAGGGCAAGGAGCTAGCCCCAGCTGTTGCCACGAAGGGTAAGGAGCCAGCAGGCAGGAAGGACAAGTGGCCTGGTGGAGGGACTCAGACAGAGCCCCCATCACCAACCATGGTTGTGCAACCATCGGAGGCAGCAGGGGATGGGCTGGAGCCTCCCCCCACCACCACCAGCAGCAGCAGCAGCACCACCACCAGTACCAGTGGGCAGCCATCCGAGGCTGCACGGGATGGGCTGGAGCTTCCCCCCACCACCACCTGCAGCAGCAAAACCACCACCACCAGTGGGCAGCCATTCGAGGCTGTAGGGGATGAGCCAGAGCGTCCCCCCACCACCACCAGCAGCAGCACCACCACTAGTGGGCAGCCATTGGAGGCTGCAGGGGATGGGCTGGAGCCTCCCCCCACCACCAGCAGCAGCAGAACCGCTACCACCACTGAGCAGCCATCACCGCCGGCGGACGGTATGTAGTCCTGCCTCCATAGGCTGCTGTGCGGCCTGTCCCCTGCAATTCTAGTGGGTATGACACTCACCTGTGAGACTGTGACCTTGCACTCCCCAGGATCAAGAGCAAGGCGCACAAAGCCCCCCCAGAACCAGTGGGTAAGACACCTATCAAACCAAGCCTCCCCAGGATCAAGAGCACAGGGCACGATGCCCCATCCAGAACCAGTGGATAAGACACCCACCTAAACCATCCTCCTCAGGATCAAGAGCACAGGGCACAATGCCCCCTCCAGAACCAGTGGGTAAGACACCCACCTACCCCAGCCTCCCCAGGATCAAGAGCACAGGGCACAATGCCCCCTCCAGAACCTGTGGGTAAGACACCCACCAACCTCAGCCTCCCAAGGATCAAGAGCACAGGGCATGTTGCCCCCTCCAGCGCATGTGGGCAAGTCACCCACTTGAGAGACTGTGGCCTTGCACTCCCCAGGACAGAGCAATGGGCATGTTGCCCCCTCCAGAGCATGTGGGCAAGTCACCCACTTGAGAGACTGTGGCCTTGCACTCTCCAGGATCAAGCACAGGGCATGTTGCCCCCTCCAGAACCAGTGGTCTTGTTTCATCTGCTGGCTGAGGTGCCCCCGTTCCCCATCCCCCTGAGGTGCCTGCCTATTTTCCAACTGATGCCCCTGCAGTGTTCTCTCTGTGTTGCTGCAGGTGCCTTGGACTTTGGCATGTGGCCTTGTGGCCTACATACAATGAGGACTGTGCAGTGTCCCTTGAACTGTACATATGTATATACCAGTTACATTGCGTTTTCTTATTTCTACTGTGTTGATTTTATTACACTCACTTTGACACATTCCTGTTGTCCCTGCATTATTTATCAGTGGTACGGGGTAAATATGTTTTATTGCTGCAGCTGTATGTGTGTATGGTGTTGGGGGTGGGGTGTGTGTTGTGCGTGTGTGTGTGTCACTCTCATTTTCCTCCTCCCCTCCCCTGTGTGCTAGGTGGCTGCACTCACCGCTGTCATCTTCGCCGTCGTTGGTGTTCGTGGTGGAGCAGGACATAGAAAATCATTGGAAATATTTGAAGCTCAGGCTCCATGTGGCGTTGTTGTTTCCTGTGCCTCCAAAGGTGAGTCCTTTGACTTCTGAGCTCTGTTTCCATCAGGCTTTTGATGTCGTTGGTATCGTCCCGGAAAAGGTGCCGGTTTCCTGTCTCATAATATGGTGGGCGGAACATTGGCTTATGTCTGGCTGCAGGCAGCTACCGCCGTGGTGCCTGTTGTTTCCGCCCTGGCGGTTGGAGTGGTAAAGTGGCTGTCTATCTGAGTTCTCAATGCCATGGTCATAATTTGGTGGTAGTTACCACCAGCCTGTTGGGAGTATTACTGCCACTTTATCACCGACCGCCAGGGTTGTAATGAGGGCCTTAGTGTTCCCGTTCTCAGTTCCTGGGTGTGCTGTCTTCAAGGTTAATTTCTCAGGCTCTCTATGAATAAGACAATAGCATATCTGTTTCCAAACTAACATTTCATGTAAACTACATCTGGAAGAAATGATACGTTAACAAAAAGGAAAACAGCTTTCCAATAGTCTATTAGACCGGGACTAGCAGGCTAAACTGAAAAAATAAAAAATAAATGCCACACTTTATTCATGTTAAGCGAACAGACATAAACCTTTCAATTATAATATCTTCATTAATAAATCTTGTCTAACTTCATGTTGCAGTAAACAATAAAACAAAATAACTTTGTTAATACATGTCAGTAAATATGGTAGAGAACTATATTTTTCATTAGCCTATAACATCAAATGCACATTAATCATTAAATCATTATCATTTCAAGTGTGGATACCTTCTCATGATGTCAAGATTAAAATAAAATCATATTAAATGGTTACTTTTCAACTAAATGGTTATACTGCATGCAAATGAGATTCTACACTACAGTGAATGCACTTTAATGTGGACTTTTAGTGACCACTTTACAATTAACTTACTATAACTTCAAACATCGTAATGTCAATATAATCTAGTATAGATCAATATTGTGACCTCAAAGGTAGCAGCCAAATCACTGCAGCACCACTGGACAAGTACGAGATCATGGCATCATGATCGATGAGCCAGTTTGTTGCAAATGAGGCCATAAGGTTTTCGATAGCAACGCTCCTGGGGGCACAACTGTTACAGACACTAATGGTCTGCTTGACCTAAAATAGAATAGTCAGAAAAACACATTTAGGATGTAGTACCCTGTGTGCCACATTCTAAATCAGGCCCGTAGCTTCTGTTTCACCCTGCTCTTGCTTGGGTTGCTCTCAAGCCAGCAGTAGTGTACAGGCTCCAACTTTGACAGATACTTGATCATGTGCGCTTCATATAGTGGTTGACACTCATGCTCCAAGCCCCCCAAAAAATCAAGAAGAGGCTTTATTTTTCCTGCCACCCTTAAGTGCTAGCAATGGGTTTCCACTTAGAAAGGAGGAGAACAGGCGTGGCCGGGCCGCGAAAGAAGATGGGCGCCTAACTCGGGAGCTTCAAGCCACATCGGACTCAAGGGGGTGGCGGGGGCCGCGCGACCACCGTAAATAAAATCATAAACCCTCCAGAGGCTCTTCCAACACACCGAGACTTGAACTCTGTCGAGGAGACTTGGAAACAGCGGCGGGCAAGACCGCCGCGCATCTCGACAGGAAAGGTCCTGCCCGGGGGCCGAGTCGCGTCTTCCGAGGCCGGAGCAGATCGGCCCGTTGGAACGGAGACAACGAACTGCGCGTCCCAGCGCCTTGGGTCAGTAACGCTGCGCAGTCCATCATGACGTCGTGCCCCCCTCCCCAGCTTAAGGGAACAGAAGCCGGTGTCGCCCCAGAGGGGCGGCGGGGACCCCGCAACCAGTGCAAACGGGGTCACACTACCCCAGAGGCTCTCCAACACACACGGAGTCCTGATCTCTATGAGTGAGACCCAGAGATAGCAGCTAGAAGGACCGCTGCACACCAAGACAGAAAAGGCCTAGTTCGGGGGCAGAACTGCGCCTCTTGAGGCTGGAGCGGACCGGCCTGTCAGTAACGGAGACCACGATTCGCGCGCACCCCAATGCCATATCCTGCGGTCAGCAGTGCGGCGCTACTCATCAAGGCACCGGGCCCTCCCCCCTTGACCCACTCTCCACCTCCAGGGAATAAAAACCAGTGACTGGAGAGGGGAGGGTGATAGCTGTCTCAGGGGAAAATGAGGCAACAAGGCATAGGCCAGTATCACTTACCCCTCCCAGCTACTCATCCAACAGAACAACCGCAAGGGCCCTAACAATGACAATGACACTGACAGAGATCCCCCTGCCACCACAAAGTGGACTGACCAACATATCTGAGGACTCCTGAAATTAGAGCAAAGCGCCTACCGGCTGGTCCCTTACAGCACTGGAATAACAGAGCATCGACCAGCCCCCAACATTATCTGCTCGTGGCCATCCAGGACTGAGCAGAGGCAGCACCGAAACCGCGCCCTACAGGAGACGAGGGGCTCAAGATCGGGAGCTGGTGATGATCCTCGATTGGCCCACTGGATAGGAAAAACACCCTGTCGATTAGGCACCTGGCCCCTCCTGAAGGACTCAGCAGTGGTCCTCTAGCTCAAACAGAGCGGATCTCGGGCGGCCCCTCGGACCGGATCAAATATTGAAAAGGGACCCCCAGGTAAACATACCTCTGGACATACCAACCCGGATGTAGTACAGAGGAGGGCGATGCTGGGGCACGATCACCCGCCCTCTGTCTAACAACCTCCAGTGCCCCAAAAAATCGAAAAACGAGCAGCTATACAGTGACAAACTCAGCCCAACGACACAAGTAGGAGAGGTCGGGCACAGACTGACAGACTGACCCACGCATTATCACCCTCACCAGTCACTGAGAAAAACAGAAGAGAGGGAAAAAGGACCCCAGATTCAATAAGGCCTTTCCCACAGGCTGGCACTGAGATGCCCGGAGGCAAGTCAGGACACAAATCTACAGGTAAACCGGCACGACAATTGCTATTTTCAGAGGCGCTCTAACACAAACGTCCTACCTCCCCAACAGTGGGACCTCACACGGCCTTAACTCCAGCCCAGCCTTCCACAATGACTGACAAGGACCAGCCTACAACCATGGAACGGATACTGCAGTAGATCACTGCCGTCAGTCGCCGGATAGAGGGGATGGACGCTTCTATATCCTCTCTGACCCTGGAGACCAAATCCTTGCCATCAGACATTGCAAGCTTCCAATCCCGGGTGACGGGTTGAAACACCGCATGGGGACCCTAGAAACCCAAATGGCCACAGTCCAGGTCAGAGACCAGGACCTTCTCTATCTCCGGAGCAAAATAACAGACCTGGAAGATAGAAGCCGAAGAGACAACATTCGCCTCTTCGGAATCCCGGAAAACAAAGAGGCACCAGATGTACAGGCCTTCCTTAGCTCTGTCCTACCCACGTTGATCTCATTGACCTTTGACCCTCCACTGGAATTCCAGCGAGCACACAGAGTGGGCCTGAAATCCCCCGATGGGGCCTCAATACCTCGCCCGATCATTGCATGCCTGCTACGTCATACCCAGGCCAGCCAACTTCTCCAAGTAGCACGCAACCATGGACCCTTCCGGATAGACAAATATGAAATCCGCATAACGGCTGACTATTCCAAGGACACCAACGAACGCAGGAAGGCCTTCTTGGCTTTAAGAACCCGACTCCATCAGCTAGAGATGAAATACGGCCTCTTCGATCCAGCGAGAATGTGGGTCACCAAAAACGGGGTATCCAAGTACTTCTACAACCCCGAGGACCTGAGACTTTTTCTGGACTCCTTTCCAACATCAACCTAAGGATCCGGCCACCCTGACCTGACCACAGGACACTTCGGGAGACGACAGCTACATCCCTCTCGTAGGACCGGAGAGGGGAGGCACGGAATGGTATGACCCCGTCAACTGCCCTTGAGGCAGGGACCGGGAGAGACTAACCAAGGCATATGAAGCCGTGGCACTCCACACTCTCGGAAAGGGACAAATCCCGTTCACCCCTGAAACCGGCTCCCATACCCCCCTGAGACAATGGACTGCCACAGGGACTATACAGGTTTACATGAGACAACAATGAGAGTCTCGGAGTGCGGCTATCGTCAACTCAACGGACAGATGAGTATCCACCCAGATTCCGTATTCATATTTTCTCCTCTGGTGCTGATAATGTAAATACTAAACAGTTAATGTGCCTCAAACCCTACAATACAAGGTTACACAATGTAATGATGCAATGCAAATTATTTGTAGCCCAACTCTGTGCACACCTCACCTGCAGCTAGACTAGACCTTGTTGGTACCCACTGTTTACGCATAGGACAAGTTTATGCCCCATGCCGATGTTGCAAATTTTCTGTTCATTGGTTCCTACTCTTTTAACACCAAGTAGTATGATGCGATAATGCAATAGAAGCTACCTCTGACCCATCGCCGAGTTTACACATCTCTAGCTCAATTCTGGGCACACATCACCTACAACTAGACCAAACCTTGTTGGGATCCATTGTTTACGCATAGGACAAGTTTATGCCCCATGCCGATGTTGCGAATTTACTATTCATTGGTTCCTACTCTTTCAATGCAAAGTAGTATGATGCGACAATGCAATAGAAGTTACCTCTGACCCATCACCAAGTTTATATTGCCTATATTAAGATTAAGAACTCGTTTACCCCCACTGTTTACACATAGGCCACGGATATGTCTTAGAACTCTATGCCCTGCAGGTAATATCACAATACTAAACCACAGAGATGTTATCTATGCAGGATGAGACGTATGCACATATATATAATTTAACTCTGTGCACACATCACCTGCATTCAGGCCAGACCTTGCTGGTATCCACTGTTCACGCATGGGACAGGTTTACGGTTTATGCCCCATGCCGGTGCTGCGAATGTGTTGTTCATTTATTTCTACTCTTTCAGCATAAAGTAGTATGATGAGATAATACAATAGAAGCTACCTCTGGCCCATCGCTGAGTTTATATTGCTTGTATTAAGATTAAGATTAAGATTTTGTCTATCCCCACTGTTTACACATAGGACACAAATATGCCTTTGAACTCAATGGGGGGTCATTACAACATTGGCGGTAAAAGGCGCTTACCGCCGTGCAGAAGACCGCCAATACATCGCTGCGGCCGCGGAATTCCGCCACAGCTATTGTGACACACAGCTCGGAATCCGCCGAAATTCAGACACCCACACAACTCCGCCACACCAAAGGTCAGTGATAAACTGGCGAAAACAAAACCTCCACCTCCACGCCAACAGAAACACGCCCATGCTATTACGACCCACGAATCCACGCGGCGGTCTTTCAACCGTGGTATTCCATTGGCGGTAGACACCGCCGTGCTCAAAATACACACACATCTCCAAAACACCGCCACATTGGACAATTCAAAATACACACACCTGATACACATACACACACCACCCCCACACACCCAATACTATATAAAACACACACCCACATCACCCGCAAACCCCCATGACCGAAAAATCACAAACGAAGGCCAGAGAGAGAGCACAGAATAGACAACCCCATGACACAGAGGCACACAACACCATCACCCACACAACATCTACGCACCAAACACCACACACCACTACACATCACCACACTCATCACCACATACACAACCCCACACATCACACACACCACCCCATGTCACGCCCCCGCTTCTCCGAGGAGGAGCTCAGGATCATGGTGGAGGAAATCATCCGGGTAGAGCCACAGCTATTTGGCTCACAGGTACAGCACACATCAATAGCCAGGAAGATGGAGCTATGGCACAGAATAGTGGACAGGGTCAACGCAGTGGGACAGCACCCAAGAAATAGGGAGGACATCAGGAAGAGGTGGAACGACCTACGGGGGAAGGTGCGTTCAACGGTCTCCAGGCACAACATCGCGGTGCAGCGGACTGGCGGCGGACCCCCACCTCCTCCCCCACAACTAACAACATGGGAGGAGCAAGTCTTGACCAATATGCATCCAGAGGGCCTCGGAGGAGTCGGTGGAGGATGGGACACTGGTAAGTCAAATCTTAACTATCATATCCCCCACCCTACCTGCATGCTATCACAACCCCCCACCCTCACCCCCTCCCCTATCACTCCAACTCCTCACTAATGTACTAATAACACAAACCACACATCCCAACACCAAGCCCTGATTGACACAACTAAGCATGGTCACCCCTCACTAAAGCATTCTCACTGCACATACCCAGAACAACCCCCTAACCATCATCACACAAGCCCCCACACAGGACTGCTTGCACTGGGGTACACAGGCACCCACCCATTGCACACCATCACACACACATGCAATAATCATGCTCTTATGCCCCTGCAGGAACCCGAAGGACCGTCACCACACTAGAGGCCCACAGTGACGATAGCAGCTCTGCCCTACTGGATCCTGATGACCAGCCCAGACCATCGTGGGCCTCGGGACAGTTGGTTCCCCTTGCACAGGCACAGCCCAACACTGACCTTCCACCCTCTGGTAACACCAGCACAGCACCCACCCAGCGGGCCCAAACTTCCCTACCCAGGACAGGTCAATCAGCGGTGTGTCCACCACTACAGGGAACCCAGGATAACCCACCACCCCAACAACAACAGGGACCTGGGGGCAGTGGTAGTGGGCACACGGTCCAGGGGACGGAGGCACAGGAACACAGGGGAACTGGGAGGGCTGCTGTGCGACAGGGGGCAGACAGGCCAAGGGAACCCACTCTCCACGAGGCCCTCTCCTCCATCATGGGAGCATACCACCACTCCCAGGAGACGATGGTCCTGGGCAAGTTTCAGGAGACCATGCGCCTGCAGGAGGAACAGTATTTGGGGTTCAGGGAGGAGCTCAGGACCATCAGCTCCGCCTTGGGCACCATCGTAGGGGTGCTGAAGGACATACAGAACACCATGAGGGACACCGTGGCACTCCAAGGGGCCCCTGACACTAGCCAGGACGATGAACTGCCCACAACCTCCGCCGGCGCTAGTGGACAGGACGCACCGCCACAGGACCAACACACCAGCACCCCACCCCCTGCAGACGGACAACCACCACACAAGCGGTCCCTGAGATCCAGGAACAGGACAGAGGAAGATGGCAAGACCCCCGCCAGGAAATGAGACCACCCTGTTTGTCCTCCCACTGTACCACCTTGTTACCCTGTCCATACTTAAACTGCCCCAGCTCCACTTCCTATGCCCAGATGGGCAGTGCATCTGTGAGACTAATAGACTGGACTCTGCCATGGACATTCCTTCGCCATCACCCATCCTCTTTTTACAACCCCCTCACATTTCTGAGCACTTCAATAAACACCCTTGAAACACAAAACAATCTTGAGTCAGTCTGTGATTTACTAATTATGTATTATCAATGACAGTGTCATAATGCGTTTCCCATTTTAAGGCTAACATACCTATGTCACACATCACAAGTCCTTAAAGGATGCAAGCAGATGACACGTTGGTAACCACACCTGTGAAACCGTAATGGAAAGGTACAACTCAGTTACCAAATAGTGTTTGAAATCGACAAACTGGATAGAGGTAGACGTGTGAAAGTTAATGTAATGTTAAACATGAAAATGTTCTCACCTGTGTGTCACTGGAAATATTGCTGTATGACTGACTCCCTGTTGTCGTTGTCTTCTTCCTCAGCTTCCTCCTCATCACTGTCCACAGGCTCCACAGCTGCAACAACACCGTCATCTGGATCATCCTCCTGCAGAAAAGGCACCTGGCGTTGCAAAGCCAAATTATGGAGCATGGAGCAGGCGATGATGATCTCGCACACCTTCTTCGGTGACTAGAATAGGGATCCTCCTGTCATATGGAGGCACCTGAACCTGGCCTTCAGGAGGCCGAAGGTGCGTTCGATCACCCTCCTAGTCCGCCCATGGGCCTCATTGTAGCGTTCCTCTGCCCTGGTCCTGGGATTCCTCACTGGGGTCAATAGCCAGGAAAGGTTGGGGTAACCAGAGTCCCCCAATAGCCATACACAGTGCCTCTGGAGTTGACCCATCATATCAGGGATGCTGCTATTTCGCAGGATGTAGGCGTCATGCACTGAGCCAGGGAACATAGCATTTACCTGCAAGATGTACTGGTCTGCCAAACATACCATCTGGACATTCATTGAATGATAACTCTTCCTGTTCCTATACACCTGTTCACTCCTGTGGGGGGGACCAGAGCTACATGGGTCCCATCAATGGCACCTATGACGTTGGGGATATGACCAAGGGCATAGAAGTCACCTTTCACTGTAGGCAAATCTGCCACCTCAGGGAAAATGATGTATCTCCGTACGTATTTCAGCAGGGCAGACAGCACTCTGGACAACACGTTGGAAAACATAGGCTGGGACATCCCTGATGCCATGGCCACTGTTGTCTGAAAAGACCCACTTGCAAGGAAATGGAGCACTGACAGCACCTGCACGTCAGGGGGGATTCCAGTCGGATGGCGGATTGGTGACATCAGGTCTGGCTCCAACTGGGTGCATAGTTCCTGGATTGTGGCACGGTCAAACCGGTAGGTGACAATGACATGTCGCTCTTCCATTGTCAACAGGTCCACCAGCGGTTGGTACACCGGAGGATTCCGCCATCTTCTCAACTGTCCCAGCTGACGGTGCCTACGAAGGACAACAGCGAAGAATCAGTCATTATTCCTCCAGGTATGTACCCACAGTTACACACAAGACTACACCACTCACAGAACCCTTCCTGTATGTGTGTGGAGTGTAGGCCTATCTATGTGTGATGCAGAGGTAAATTAAGCCATGTGGGCCCCTGAAATGGCGGCTGCCTGACCTCTAAACTGGGACAATGGGATTGTGGGGTAACTGCGCTGGCGTTGCACACCGTCACGGTAGGCGGTCGTAGACCGCGGCGCAATGCTGCATTGGTTAACTTTGGACCCTATGGGTCCCAGGAGCCAATGAACAGGTGCGCCAGCGGTGATGATGCGCACCGCCGCGGACGTCACCGCCATTTTCAATCTGTTCAATCACTAGATACCTGACCTTCGACAGGAGAGGACCTACACTGCAAGTGCTGCTGTGACCTTGTTCTGGAAGCGACGATGGCTGCTGCGTCTGGGGAAAGGGCCCCTGCCTTCACTGCACAGGAGTTGGAGAAACTGGTAGACGGGGTCCTCTCCCAGTACACGCTACTCTACGGTCCTCCAGACCAACAGGTTAGTACACAGGGAGCACGTGGTATGGGCTAGGTCTGGGTGGAGAGGGCTGGTTGGAAGAGGGAAGGGGGCAGAGTTCATAGTACATTAATGCATGGGAATGAATGGGCCACATGGCCAGAGTAGGGAGGGGGCCACTCACAACGACGGTGCAGTTGTTAATGACTGTACCTCTTTCCTTGTGCATGTCATGTAGGTCAGCGGCCACCAGAAGAGGGACATTTGGCGTGCCATCGCCAAGGAGGTCCGGACCCTGGGGGCCCACCAGAGACGGGGCACCCACTGCCGTAAGAGATGGGAGGACAATCGCCGCTGCAGCAAGAAGACGTCGGAGGCTCAGCTGGGGATGGCCTCCCAACGTGGGAGGGGTGCCCGTCGCACCATAACCCCCCTGATGTTCCGATCCTGGCGGTGGCCTACCCGAAGTTGGATGGGCGCTTGAGGGCATCACAGCAGACACAAGGGGGTGATTACACTCTTATTCTGCGGACTTTGCGCACAGTGGAGGTGTCTGGGTGGGGAGGTGGGCTGTGGGTGTCCCTAGGCCAGGGCGAGTTCGGTAGGCAAGGCCCCTCCGTAATGTAGGCCATGTGGCACTCTACCCCACCTCAGCAGAGTGCCAGTCGAGGTATAGTTGCCCCTGTGGCATCCATGTGCGCAGATGTCCACCATTGCCATGTAGGCCATATCCCAGGAATTGCATGTGCAGAGGGCAGGAGCACGGTGTAATGCAGGGGGCTGCTGTGTCTGTCTTGTCCGCCAACGGTAGCGGTATGCCATGCACTAAAACTCTCTTTCTTCTGTCTCCCCCCCTTTTTCTGCTCTCCCTGTCCTTTTGTACATCAGCATCATCAGGCGGAGGTACAGTGGCACCGGAGCACGAGGGAGCTGCATCCCCCATGGCCATGGAGGGCCACACCATGGACTCTGAATGCACCAGTGGGACGGAGGGCGAGTGGAGCTTCATGTCGGCCACAGTATCACCAAGCAGCGACACGGACTCGTCCGCCGATGGGGGCTCCCATCTGTGCGCCCCACTTCTACAGGTACAGCCGCCACCTCCCCTACCAGCACCGCCCTCCCAGCAGCCCCTCAGCGTTCGCCCGGTGCCCGCTCACCCAGGAGGGTGGGCTTCACCTTCGCCCCAGGCACCTCAGGCCCTGCCCCAGTCACCCCTGCTGCCCTCAGTGAGCAGGCCATTGACCTCCTCAGTTCACTCACTGTTGGACAGTCTACCATTGTGAATGCCATCCAGGGTGTAGAACGAGAGTTGCAACACAGTAATGCATTCCTGGAGGGCATTCATTCTGGTCAGGCTGTCCTTCAGCGAACCCTGCAATCTCTGGCCTCAGCACTGATGGCAGCCATTGTCCCTGTGTCTAGCCTCCCCCCTCCAACCTCCTCCACCCAGACCCAATCTCCTGTACCCCAGCCCATCCCAAGCACACCTACAGACCAGCATGCACACAAGTCAGCACACACAGGTAGCTCAAGCAAACATAGGCACCACACAACCCACAGGCACTCACTTAAGCCTCACCCACGTACAGACACAGCAACATCTACTGCCTCCACTGTGTCCCCCTCCTCCTCTTCTCCCTCCTCCCTCCCAGTCTCGTCTACACACACACCTGCATGCACCACATCTACAGGCACCATGAATCGCACAAGGAGACCCAGCACCACAAGCCGCTCACCTGCACTCACCACCTCCATTCCCATTTACACGTCCCCTGTGTCCTCTCCCAGTGTGTCTGTGACGCCCCCTCCCAAAGTACACAAACGCCGGCAATCACTCACCCAACATCCATCCACCTCACGACAGCCTCCAGTACCTGCACCTACACCCAAAACACCTAAAGTGACACCTCCGACAACCACCTCCTCTTCCTCCACTCTCAGGCCCCCTCCAACTACCCATCCCAGTGTACGTCAGAAACGTTCCCTCTGTAAAGTTGACCTTTTTGCCCCCACCCCCCCTCCAATTCATCAGTCCCGTCGTAGCGCCTCAGCCAAAAAGCCTCCAATACCAGTGGTGCCTGTTCAAGGTTTGTGGAGTGCACCGGCCACCAGGGCAGGCAGTATGACCCGGAGCCAAGGCACTGGCAGCCCACCCCCTGTAAAGGCTCTAAAATTGGAGAGTGGATGACGGGACCGTGTGAAGACTCCTGGTGGGAAAACAACTCAAATGGGTTCCAAGAGGATTGGAGAGTCAGCTGTGACTCCACCAAAGGTGGGGAAGGGCCAGAGGAAGTCTGCCCAGCCTGTTGTGAGTGTCACGGCGGAGAAGTGCGCCATCATTTCCGGCGGTCGAGACACAACCTCCAGCACCGTCGTCACTGGTCCAGAGACCACCGCCAGAGTCATTGCCCAGGAGGGCACAAGTATCGTCACTGGTCAGGAGACCACCGCCGGAGTCATTGCCCAGGAGGGCACAAGTATCGTCACTGGTCAGGAGACCACCGCCGGAGTCATTGCCCAGGAGGGCACAAGTATCGTCACTGGTCAGGAGACCACCGCCGGAGTCACAGCCCAGGAGGGCACAAGTATCGTCACTGGTGAGGAGACCACCGCCGGAGTCACAGCCCAGGAGGGCACAAGTAACGTCACTGGTCAGGAGACCACCGCCGGAGTCACAGCCCAGGAGGGCACAAGTATCGTCTCTGGTCAGGAGACCACCGCCGGAGTCACAGCCCAGGAGGGCACAAGTATCGTCACTGGTCAGGAGACCACCGCCGGTGTCACAGCCCAGGAGGGCACAAGTATCGTCACTGGTCAGGAGACCACAGCCGGAGTCACAGCAAAGGAGGGCACAAGTATCGTCACTGGTCAGGAGACCACCGCCGGAGTCACAGCCCAGGAGGGCACAAGTATCGTCTCTGGTCAGGAGACCACCGCCGGTGTCACAGCCCAGGAGGGCACAAGTATCGTCACTGGTCAGGAGACCACCAGCGGAGTCACAGCCCAGGAGGGCACAAGTATCGTCACTGGTCAGGAGACCACCGCTGGAGTCACAGCCCAGGAGAGCACAAGTATCGTCTCTGGTCACAAGTATCGTCACTGGTCATGAGACCACCGCCAGTGTCACAGCCCAGGAGGGCACAAGTATCGTCACTGGTCAGGAGACCACCGCCACCGCCAGAGTCACAGCCCAGGAGGGCCCCGGCTGCCACAGCCCAGGTGGGCTATGATGGAACGTCATGCCACACACCAATGTACAGTGTAGGGAACGTCATGCCACACACCAATGCCCAGTGTAGGGAACGTCATGCCACACACCAATGTCCGTACCAGAACCACCATGGCAAAGCACCGCTGAACAGTCCTGAACTGCCATGTCGAAGCACCGCTGAACAGGGCAAAGACCGCCATGGCAAAGCACCGCTAAACAGGGCAAAGACCGCCTTGGCTAAGCACCGCTGAACAGTCCTGAACCGCCATGTCGAAGCACCGCTGAACAGGGCAAAGACCGCCATGGCAAAGCACCGCTGAACAGGGCAAAGACCGCCATGGCTAAGCACCGCTGAACAGTCCTGAACCGCCATGTCGAAGCACTGCTGAACAGGGCAAAGACCGCCATGGCAAAGCACTGCTGAACAGGGCAAAGACCGCCATTGCTAAGCACCGCTGAACAGTCCTGAACCGCCATGTCGAAGCACCGCTGAACAGGGCAAAGACTGCCATGGCAAAGCACCGCTGAACAGGGCAAAGACCGCCATGGCTAAGCACCGCTAAACAGTCCTGAACCGCCATGTCGAAGCACCGCTGAACAGGGCAAAGACCGCCATGGCAAAGCACCGCTGAACAGGGCAGGCACCGGGTAGGAATGAATAGACCGCCACATCAGGCATCCTTATCCCATGTGCAGCTGGGACAGTGAAAGGACAGGAACTTTCACGGGGAGACTCATCCAGTCTGGGCACCAGTCCCCCTCCAGAACCAGTGGAGACCTGCATCCACTCTGTCTGTCCTGCATAGGATGAAGCACTCTGGGCACCAGTCCCCCCCAGTACCAGTGGAGACCTGCATCTACTTGAGAGAGTGTGGCTTTGCACTCCCCAGGATGGCAGAGTGGGCAAGCCACCCACTGTAGAGACTTGAGAGACTGTGGCTTTGCACTCCCCAGGATGGCACAGTGGGCAAGCCACCCACTGTAGAGACTTGAGAGACTGTGGCTTTGCACTCCCCAGGATGGCACAGTGGGCAAGCCACCCACTGTAGAGACTTGAGAGACTGTGGCTTTGCACTCCCCTGGATGGCACATTGGGCACCCCACCCACTGTAGAGACTTGAGAGACTGTGGCTTTGCACTCCCCAGGATACATAAATGGGCATGGAGCCCCGTCGTGGATCTGGCTTTGCAGTCATCTGGCTGAGGTGCCCCCCCTTCCCTTCCCCCTGAGGTGCCTGTAGTATTTCTAGCTGATGCCCCGGCAGTGTTCTCTCCGATTGTGGTCAGGTATCCTTTGTGGGCCTCGCCCATGCATTTTTGGACTGTTGGTGCACGGACATTGTTGTGTACATATCTGCACTACTTCTCGTACTGTATATAATTATGACTGATTTTCATATATATCTGTATATTTTTGTATGACATGTATATTGCCACATTACAATGTTTGACCGAATTTCGCTTTGTCTTTTCATTCTTCCGTGGGGATTGTAGGTTGTTACTGTGATTTTTGTGAATGCATTGGTGTGTATGTTGTATAATGCGAGTTTGGGGGTGGGGGTGGGGGTGTTTGGTGGGTGTCCCCTAACTTTTGCCTCCCCCCTCCCCCATGTCGTAGGTGCAGTACTCACTGTTGTCTTCGGCGCCTACGTAGATGATGGTCATAGAGGAGCAGAAACACAAGGGCAGGGAGTATTTGGAGTTCCGGGTCCATGGAGTCCTCGTGGGATGTGTTCAGGTGAGCGTTTTCCCATTGCCAAAGCTGTTTCCGCCGTGTTTTTATCCACTGTGAATCCGCCCCAGAAAAGGTGGCGGATTGGCGGGTTGTGATACTATGGGCGGTACATTGTGTTCCGCCTCTCTGTTGGCGGTGACCGCCGCGCTGCTTGTCTGTACCGCCGTGGCGGGCGGTGTGTTAAAGTGGCTGTCTTCGTTGGAGGCTCCCGCCAGGGTCATAATTCTCTTTTTTTGTCCGCCGGCCTGTTGGCGGTCTTACCGCCGCTTTAACACCGTCCGCCAGGGTTGTAATGACCACCAATGTCCTGAATGCAATATTATGACATTAAGCCACGGAGATATTATCTGTGAAGGATGAGACGTGTGCACAGGTATATGTATGTATACCTTAAAGTCTCTCCCTGGCCTACCACCGACCTGCTCTTCCCGTCCTTCTCCCCCCCTTCCCCTTCACCTCTACCCCCCTCCCTTCAAACCGTCTTACCGCCCCTATAACACAGGATTCTGCACTACAGCGACGACTGGACACAGCGGTCCCCACTTCATCACTAGGGGTACATAAATGACATTACCTCTCACTCGCTAACAAAATTGCTCCCCCTCTATACCTACGCATGATCACCCCCTCCCCCACCACCCCATCACCTACATAACAAGATTTCACCCCATCAATAACCACAGATACGCAATGCCCTTCTCCCGCTCCAATTCTCCCCCCCTTCCTCTCCCCCCACAAAGAATAATCAACCCTTTAATTGCCACTCCCCCCTAAGCTCCCCCGCGACAAACCTACAACACTCCTCCTCCCTCTGGAGTCAGACAGAAAGACTCTGAACAAACGGCGATGGCGGTCGTTCCTTTTTCTCTCCCCCGCCCTCCCCGACAGGGACCCGACTGTCGGCGCTGAGAGCTCCTATAGGGAAAAGGCCCGCAGTCTACACATCTACCTCCTCCAGGGGATATTGTTCTCCTAGCTTTCCCAACCTAGCTCCTCTATCCCTACCCTTCCCTATCCCTTCTCCCCCTCTCCTCCTCTCTCCCTGACTGCATCTCCCCCCTCACCTTCTACTCCACATCTTTACGCTAACCACTTCCGCCTACCTCTCCTTACCTTCTCTTCCACCCCCTACCCTTCCCTCCCTCTCTCAATCTTATCTACCCTATCTATCTCGGAGAACAATTTATCTCCAAAGTTCGCTTACTATATGACCACCCTACGGCGCAAGTTAACTGCGGGGACTTCCTATCGGACCCGTTCCCCATTGGAAGAGGCACGAGACAGGGCTGCCCCTTGTCACCGCTCCTGTTCCTACTAGCAATGGAACCTCTGGAAGCTACCATACGAAACTCCCAGCAGATACAAGGCAACCCCTTAACTACGCAAAACCCTTCCGGTTACAATCATCAAAACATGGAACGATCCAGAGGGGAGTGATGTATTCGCAAAACTGAAGGTGGGAGACACTTCCCTATGCGTGGGCTCAGTCTATGCACTGACCAGTACTAATCAATCTTTTTTCCTACATTTAAATCGCCTCCTGACTGAAATAGGGACCATCCACTACATCATAGGAGGAGACTGGAACCTCGCCGGGACCCCATATTAGACAGAACAGGCCCTATTGATACGGGCAATAACCACGACAGGGCGCTACTAACTGACTTAATTACCGATGCAGGCTTGGCTGATTATTGGAGACTGATACACCCAAAGGACAAGGAATATACATACCTGTCGCCTGTCCATGGTACCCAGTCCCGCCTGGACTATTTCTTAGTGTTGCGCACTGTAGTTCCTCAACTCCAAGATACTAGTATACTTGAAAGTGGACTCTCAGGCCACTCCCCTATCTTGCTCCAGATCCAAGCGGGCCTCGCCTCCCCTGGTCGCAAACCATGGCGCTTCGCGGTGCATAGATACCCTTCCCCCCAAGGGAAAGAACAACTGAGGACCCATGTAACCACTTACATGGCCAACAACACTGGCACTGTGGCCTCCAAATGAGTTCTCCGGGCGGCGGCGAAGGCAACCCTGAGAGGTAACATGATGCGCGACGCAGCACTGACTAACAAGGAAAGGAAGACACGCCAACAAACCCTAGAAGACGACATCCGGAGCCTCACCAGACAATTCACTGCCCAGCCGTCCCTCGCACTGCGGCGATCTCTCGAACAAGCCCGAGTGGCACACAATGAGCTCTACACTTCGCAGGCGGAATACGCACTGCAAAGACTACACGGCCGTCACTATGAACAAGGCGAGAGAGCGGGATGACTTCTAGCGGCACAACTTCGGCAGAGAGTTGCCTCTGCCATCCCGGCCATAACATCCCCCTCAGGAGCAGTACTAACCCACCCACAAGACATCGTAAATGAATTTGCAGCCTTTTACCTCCATCTTTATACCCCTGAAACAGCGGCCACTAATGCACAAACTGAGGCCATTCTCACCTCGGCCAACCTACCCCGCCTGTCGGAGGTGGGCCAAGCTCTCCTAGAAGGCGACAGAAGTAGGGAAGAAATAGTGCAAGCCATTAAAAACCTCCCCTACCACAAATCTCCGGGTGAGGACGGCTTCCCTGCTGAATTCTATAGATGGGCAGGGGAAGAGGCAGTCACTGCTGTGCATGAGGCACTCGCAGAGGCATGCCAAGAGGGCTCCTTAGGCGCACTGTCCAACAAGGGCACGATTGTTGTCCTACCCAAACCAGGTAGAGACCCCCTACTTTGCGGCAGCTATCGCCCTATCTCCCTCCTGAACGGAGATGTCAAACTCTTGGCCAGCGTCTTGGCGGCTCGCTTACACAAAGTGATACCGCCCTTGATTCACAACACTCAAGTGGGATTCGTACCAGGCCACACCTCTAGAAATCATATGCGCACTCTCTGTCATACCTTACATGAATCCCTAAACATGCCGGAGGAAGCTCTGGCCCTGTCCCTCGACGCGGAGAAGGCGTTTGACCGCATCGAATGGCCCTACCTATTCGCTACTATGAAACACTTCGGTCTCGGAGAACAATTTATCTCCAAAGATTGCTCACTATATTACCACACTACGGCGCAAGTTAACTGCGGGGGCTTCCTATAGGACCCGTTCCCCATTGGAAGAGGCACGAGACAGGGCTGCCCCTTGTCACTGCTCCTGTTCCTACTAGCAATGGAACCTCTGGCAGCTACCATACGAAACTCCCAGCAGATACAAGGCATCCCCTTAACAGGCGGCACCTCCAAAATCTACCTCTATGCTGATGACATCTTGCTCACCCTGTCTGATCTAGAAAGGTCCTTACCATTGTTGCTCTCAATCATAGAGGACTTTGCATCCCTATCTGGATATCGGGTGAACTGGGACAAGAGCGAATCACTACCCCTCTCACGATTAACAACAAGGGCCGCAATCTACGGTCTCCCATTCAAATGGACCCCGACATGCCTCAAATATCTGCGAACACTTATCAAACGGGGCCTGGAGCACATGGTTAGGGAAAACCTAGACCCTCTTGTATCCCGGATGAAACAGGACTTCGCTAAATGGTCACTACTGGGCCTTTCTATGTGGGGCAGGATGCAGGCGGTCACGATTGTCACCCTCCCGTGCTTCACGTATACACTAGGCATGCTTCCCCTGCATGTACCCCTTACCCTGCTTCGGATGATAGATGCCTCAATAATGACTTTTGTTTGGGGCTCTACACACCCGAGGCTGACACCAGCAAAAATATTGGCACACCGATCCTACGGAGGTTTAGGTCTCCCCTCAGTGGAACAATACTTGCTTGCCCTACAGCTATCGCAACTGGCATATTTACTTCCTGGAAACCCAGACCCCCCACAATGGGTAGCCACAGAAAAACTCCTACGGGATCAGCGCGAAGGAATAGGAGGGATATACACTGGCCGCCCCCAACTGCCCAATCCTGTCCTCATGGCAACAAATGGCGCGTGGCGCAGGGCTCATCGCCTCCTAGGAGTGCACCCCTTTTTACATTCCCAAGCCCCTATAGAGGGTTAATCACCTCTATTCGCAACCCCTTCTTGAAAGTTTATGCCTCAAGTGGCAAGACCGGCTTGGGACGACATATACCGAGGAGGACTGGTCAGACATCCTGGAGGCACTAAATAGAGGCACCAGCGAGGCCCGACTGAAGTTTTGCCTATTCAAAGTCCTCCAGGACTGGTATTGGACCCCAATGAGGCTCTTCAGGGCGGGTCTAATACCATATGCAAATTGCTGGCGATGCGCAGACCCTCTATGCGACCTACTACACATCCCTTGCCGCTGCCCATCGATACAACCTTTATGGGATGCCGTGCGTCATACCCTGGCGGACTCCCTTCAGATACCGCACCTGATGCCGCCGTCACTCATCCTTCTCCATGATATGCGCCCGTACCCCCCGTCATGATCTCAGCAGAGATTACTACACACGGCAATCGCCACAGCCAAAATTTGCATACTCTGGCATTAGAGATCCAGACCCACCCCTACACCGACAGAATGGATAACTGCTATGATACAAACTGCCACCCATGAACGGGTAATCTACAACTTACAAGATCAGGCGGCCCTGTTTACAGAAGTCTGGAGTCCCTTTCTGACAGGACCGTAATTGACAAAAATTTCCCCCCTTATACTCCACATTTAGTACCCTTACCACTAATACCATCCCCTCCCCATACCAGCTGGTGGACAGTCGACAGATGCCAACTAGATTCTCCCTTCCCCCTCTCCTTCTCTTCCTTTTCTTCCCTTCTACCTACATCTTATCTCGCACGCTCCGCTTTCCCGCTTTAACTCAACTCATCTCCACTCCCATCTCCCATGCCAACTTCTCCCTCTCTCCCCGACTCCTAGATCACCTACCCCGGACGGAACTCCCCAACCCTACAATGCTCAAAACCTTAATCAACAACCCCGTCCTCCCTATCTCCCCCCCCAGACTACAATACCTTCCCCTCCCCCCCTCCTACCCACCTCTCTCTCTCCATCCAACTTATGTTAGATCGGCCAGTGCAGAAATACAAAACCTGCTCCCAAGAGTTTTAAACAGTTAAAGGACATTTGTGCAGGCTCCCCCGAAACTCCCTCCCACACCCCACCCTTCCCATCCTGGATCTTATACCTCACATCATAAGTATACACATACATAACTATACAAAACCCCACACAATAGTACATACAATAAAATAAATCATCAATATACCCTACGAGCCATCCTGGTACGCTGACCTAACCCCCCCCTGCCCCTCCCTCCCCGCCTACTCTTCTCCGTCTTCTTCCCTCCTCCCCCTCCCCCTACCCACCCCCTCCTCATCTCTCTCTCCTACACCTCCCCTCCTACCTTTCCCTTCTCTATTTTTTACCTTACATCCCAATGTTTATAATGTTTATGTTATCTTGCTGTTAAACTTATGTGTACACTAACCGAGAAATTAGCCATTGTCAATTGTCAAAAAACATATGGGCGACGCCCTATAATGTATATTGTATAATTATGTACCATCCCTCAATCTCCAATAAAGAATTCTAAAAAAAAAGGAAGAAAAAAAGTAGAATGGAAGAGAACGGGTTGGCAAGCAGGTTGGCAGTTATGAGTAACAATGGTGATGGAGAGGAGGGCCATCTGAACCTGTGCATATGAAAGACTCAGTTGGGCCTGATTTTAATGTTGGCAGAGCAGGAACTCCATTGCAGCAGCAAAGGAGTTTTCTCCCTGCCAACATTATGGCTTGTGTGTGCAATTTAGAAACGTGAAGATCATAGGTTTGAGGACAGTAGAGAGTACTCCATTGTCTCCATGTCAAACCCCTCTGAAGGCCCAATGAAGAACAAGGGCCGTTGGATGTTTGGTTTTATGTCCACCCCTATAATGTAGATAGGCTGACATACAGATGATTTTCAATGTCGTTCATTGCCAGGAAAAACCTGGCGGTTAGGGGCATAGAAAAGTGCATTGTTTTTTTATTTTCAAAAAGAAAATGCTTTGAGATTTTGTTTTGGAGAGTAAAAAGCATTGTCAGTTCACTGTGTGGCTCCGTCATGTTGATGGAGCCTTCCATCAATGGATTGGGAGAAACTGCTGTGATGGCAGTTCCTGCCAATGCTAGCAATGTCCACTGTGCTGGTGCACATTTCTCAGTTGGGTGGGTGGTACCTCTGTCAGAGCGACTGAGTAATTTACTTTTAAGCACTGCCAAAAAAATGTGCCATCGGCCAGCATTTAAATCAGGCCCTTAGTTGTTTTGATTGACATATATGTATGGATCAATGGGCAAATATTTAAGGATGAGGTCTGTGAGTATCAGTAATGCCTCTGGGATCAAGGCATACATGTCCAAGTACCACAGCAGGGGTTCAGACTGACAAAGTCTATGTTAAATCCAATCACTTAATACTGGTTCCACACTGTGTCACAAGTTCAACCCAGAGTAACTTGTCAGGGAAACCTCTTTGCCCTGCCAAACAGAGCAAACAGAGTCTGTGCACAGACACAAGTCACATCACAGGTAGATGGCTAGCTGTCCTCACAAAGAAACTTATAGGTAGAGTCAATGAGTTTTTGTATTTCTTTTTGGAAGATAATTTAACAATTACATATGCTTAATGCTGTATTTCAGTTTAATATGAACCTTATCTTAACCTCACTCAAACTGAAACTGACTTGGTAAGCTAACGATTGTACCATTATAGCACTTTGGTCTATGCAGGTCATAGGTTCACAACATTGAAATATATCCTACAGTTTTAACAAGCACAATATGCAAAATCCACAAAGGGAAACTTAGACCAAAAGTCTAAGGGCCTCATTAGGAGTCTGGCGGTTGCATTGACGGTCAGACCACAGCACTTCAGGTGGTCCGACAGCCACATTACGACCCTGGCTGTCGGACTGCCAGGGAACCGCCATCTCTGCCGGGAACAAGGTTCTCGACAGGCTGACGGTAATTGGACTTGTGGTCAGCCACAGCGGTGCTGAACTCAGGTCCACTATGCTGATCGCAACTCCTGTGTCCGCCAGCCTTTCCATGGTGGGGACCCTGTGGAAAGGCTGGCAGAAACACATTGAAGTGGGTCACAGGAGGGCCTCTGCACTGCCTATGTCAATGGTACGGGCAGTGCAGGGCCCCCCTCCCAGCAGTCTCGGAATGCGCAGTTTGCTTTGCAGACAGTGCGCATCCAGTGGGTGCTGTAGTGGTACGGTATTGGCTTCAGCTCCCTTAAGTTCAATATCGTAGCACTGTCGGCGGGAATGTCGTATGACCGCTGCCTCCTCCCCGTGAGTTTGGTGAGCGGAGCCAAGCTCTTAATGAGGACCTAACTTTAGACTAAAAGTCTAAACTTACACCAAAAGTCTAACTTTACTCTTAGTAAAGTTAGACTTTTGCTTTAAGTTTAGATTTCTGGTCTAAACACAAGTCACATCACAGGTATGGATTTAAAAACTCCCCATTTTACTGTTGCTGTATGGAGGCCACCAGAGTAGTTCAGCTCTATTCTATTCTAATATATATATGTGTCTATATAAACATATATATATATATATATATATATATATATATATATATATATATATAGTTTAAACAAAGTAATTCACCGCACTCCAGATTCTATATAACACCGTCTTTATTGACCTCCAGCAACCGGCAGTGGAGTGCGCTGCAAGGACTGTTTGACCAATTTGATATATATATATATATATAAATATATATATATATATATATATATATATATATATATATTCACATAACTATTTCTCTTATGCTCTTTTTTATTAAGATGATATTTAGCGTAGGCAGGCAACCATGGAAAAATGGAATATACATTGACAAAAAAGCATTGTAAAGACGTCAGTAGAGATCACTGAATCCCGCTAGGATATAGAAATGATAAGATCCCTGCATCATCTGTCTCTTGCCTATGCCTGCTAATATTTCCATAGTCAATCTTTCACAGCAAATATTATTTCTAAAAATGACTGATTAGCGTTCGGTTATGAAGGAGGGAGAATATTTTCTTTAGATTGAATTCTTAATCAGTAATATAAGGAGCTGTTCACCATTATGAAGTAAAATGGGATTTAAATTCCCACTCCATATTAGTGTGAGCCCATGCAGATGTTGATATGAATTTATCAGCAAAGATGAGTATTACATTATGCACACCCACGCACATTTCCTTTGCGAGCTTGCAAAGGAAAAGAGCATCATATGTAGCTAATCATACGCAACAAAGACTGGAGAATATAACATTTTACCTATGTTAGGCGGAAGGTTACTACTTTGTTTTTGTTTTTTAATTCCTTCTAAGAACCGTTCTAAATACATGGTATTTAAAATATCATGACCTTGGGAGGCTTGGCCAGATATATCAGCCTGGGTATTATTTGCTCAGTGCATTTACTACTAGCATGAAAGGTATGCCACGCATTTCCATATTTTGCTTTTGATTAGTATAGCAGGGACAAACTCCTTTTAAGCAAGCCGAAGGAGGGTGAGTCTGTAGTCTATTTCTGTGTGAGTAAGTTGAGCTTCCTGTCGCCTAGGTAGTTGAATGATGACAGAATGTGCTTGTTTTCCTTCTACCTTGCATGAATCAGTTTCTCTACCTGATCAGTTACGCCTTAAGTAAGTTTATTCCGATACGCATTTGACAAATAGTACGAGTAATTTGGTAATCATCAGGTTTTCTTACCCAGAAAAGCATTGGAATCAAGTGAGGCAGCATTTTTAGTGGGAGAATTTAGGAAACACTGGGGGTTAGGAAATTATTAATTAGTATTTGTATGTCTGGAGCAATGGGTCCACAGGAGGCCCGTAGGAGCGCCAGTTTAAAAATGGAGCATTCTCTTTTCTTCCTCCTCCACTTCTCAGACCTCCTTCGGTGCCTCCCTCCTTCACTTTTCAAACCTCATTTTTGCTGGCAGTAGGACTCTGACCACTTTACCACTGTTACCATGTGCCAAAGTACTTGCGCTTTCTTCCCCAAAACATGGTAACATTGGCTTATACCTAATTGGCATTTTTAATTTACCTATACGTCCCAGTACAGTGTGCTACAAGTGCCAGGGGCCTGTATATCAAATGCTATTTGTGGACCTGCAGCACTGATTGTGCCACCCACTTACACCTCAGTAGCCCTCTAACCATGTCTCAGGCCTGCCACTGCAGACCCTGTGTGTGCAGTTTTACACTGCCTTGTCGACCTGGCAAAGTATCCCTTTTGCCAGGCCCAAGCCTTTTCTTTTTCTACACATACGTCAACCCTAAGGTAGGCCCTGGACAACCCAGAGGGCAGGATGCAGTGTATTTAAAAGACTGGACAAGGACTTTAAAGTTTTACATGTCCTAGTAGTGATAACCTCCCAAAGTCAATGTTCACTCCTGTAGGGCCTAACTCTCCCGTAGGTTAAATTTGGGATTACCTTATTATAATTTATATGTGTAATTCACAATCTGGAAGTGATATGTTTTTCAGGTTTGGTATCTCTGGAATCACAATTTAAAATCACAACATATGGGAAAGTTCGATTTTAAACTGTAATTCCGAAAATGCCCCTTTTAGAAAGTTGCCATTTTCTTACTTTAGCCATTTGGTGTCTGCTGAATACTTCTCTGGGGTGGGTTACAGCTGAGCTTTGTGTATTACCACTGGACAGTCACATGCAGTAGGAGCTTAGGTGTGACATGATGGGCCATCCACTTTCTGATGGGCCCTCCTGGGCAGGATGGGAGGAAGGGGCTAGACACAGCCTCACACGTACACCTGAATAGTCTGTGTCATGTCCGCATACAAAGGGCTGTATACCCTATTGTAGAGAGTACAGACCCAGGAGCAGAAAGGACTGGACAGCTGTGCACCTCCTAGGTCTGCCTCTGAAGCCCCCCCACTTCAAAAACCAAACTGGGTATAAGTACTGGACCTCTGACACCATCAACTCAGTACACATCTGGACATGTGGATACTCTGCCAGGAAGAAGGGCTGCTGTGCTGCTACAAGGACTGCCACTCTGCTGGACTGCTACCCTGCTGAACTCCTGCTTCCCTGTGCTGACCTTCTGCCTGCTATCCTCTTGCCTGGGAGCGAGAAGGACTGAACCTGCATCTCTCCAACCCAGAACGACTCTAAGGGCCAGCTGGCTGGTCTCCTAATTGAAGTCTTAGCGACATAAACAAATTCCAACCCACCTACATCTGGACTCTGCCATCTCTGAGTCTACTCTGTCAATTGGTGCTAGCCCAGCCCTGGATCCTTTTAAGTGGCCTCAAGGGTTTGCTGTAATGGAAACAATGCATCACCAGTGCCGCACAGATTGGAACCAGAGCATAACGCCTGCTGCATGGATCGGAACCAGCACATCAGCCCCCCTAGTGTGGATCAGAGTTGAAGCATTGTCTCTCCAGCATGGATCGACCTTGGTGCCTCACCTTAAGAACCGCCGCATCTCGGACCAGAAGCATTACTGCTGTTGTGTGGAGAAAATCTGCACATCTTTACTACTGTGTGGGAAGGATCAATGGTTTCCCGCTACTGTGGGGATCTATACCGATGCATCATTTCAGTCTGCTCCACACATCTCTGATGTCGACGCAACCAGGATTAAGGTGCTTTTATTCAGCAGGCCTAAAAGGGTCTCCGTAGCTGGCCCACGCTCCATCATGATCGGCTTGAACTTTTGACTTTGTCCCGGTCTGGCATGACCAGATATCCCCGGTTAGTCCTTCTAGTTTCTAAACACTATCTTTAAGTTTATTCCTTAAAAATTCATATCTCAAGTTTTACTTATTAGATTTTTGTCATTTTTGGTCCTGTTTTATTTATTAAATTAATCTATTTTTGCAACCAGATGTGGTATCTTTTTGTGTTGTGTTTTCAGTTTTACTGTTTGAAGTGTTGAACAAATACTTTACATATTGCCTCTTAAGTTTAGCCTGACTGCTCTGTGTAAAGCTTGCAGAGGGTGAGTACATCTTAATTTAGGGTGTGTTTGTGACTTACCCTGACTAGAATATTGTGGTTCCTACTTTATCAGGGTACATAACACTGTCAACCAGAAACCCAGTTTCTAACACCCAGGCAGCTTTTTTCCTCTCAAGGCAGTTTGCTCCTGTGGGAGTCTGACTTCTAGAGGAGAAAGCGCTCGGATTGGCTCCCAGGAGCATGAGAAAAATGTTGCTGGAAGCCAGGAAAGGACTCAGGGACATGGAGCTCTATGTACGAAGATTAGTAGTAGCGATTAGCAAACAGCGATTTTTTGCAAATCACTATTTGGTAACTGCTCTTACCAATGTATAAAAGTAATATCTGCCCCATTAGCAATATGTAGTGGGTCACAAATAGATCTACATCATGAATATTAATGCAGTAGGTCACAATTTGTAGCCCACTAGGATTCACTGCCATCACAGGAATGGTTGTCTGCTAGGGTCAGTAGACTACGAGGTCTGCGATTGCTTTTAAATAAAGTAATCATTTTTTAAAAATACAGCCCGTTTCCAGGATGCATTTAAAAATAAACAATGAAAAGATTCATTTTTATTTTTTAAGAGTAGGCATTGGTCTATGTTACCGGCTCGCAATTTGGGATTAATAAATACTAAAAAGCATTTTTTAGGTCAGAAACAGCACTATTCTGTGAATCGAGCAATTTGGGGCTGCAAACTGCTTTGTACAACTAACCCTTAGTCCCATGTCCTACATTTTAACAAAAATGATATAAGGGGACAAGGTGTGGATACACTACCCACCTAGGCCTCATGGGGGGTCACAAAGAGACCCCTCAGGGCCAAAATCGAAAACAAAACTGCAATTTTTGTTGTGATCCGTCAGGGTCAAACAAAAAAATGACGGCCCTGGCCACATTCTTTGTTAAAGGGAGGGTGTGTGGCCCTTCTCTGCAATCCATTTTTTACTATGGGGACCCCATGCCCCAGGGATCAATTTCGTTTTCTAGGGGAGGGGCAACAAACCCCTCCCCCTGAGCGGTATTTGCCCCCAGTGACCCCTACCCCAGGGCTCAATTTCATTATTTAGGGTAGGAGGCACTCAGCTCTCCTCCACGTGCAGTATTTAGTCCCAGAGACCCAGAGACCCCATCCCCCAAGGCCCACAGTATTTCTTAAAGGGAAGGGGCCCCACAACCCCCCCCCCCCCAAAGCTTTTAAAAGGCCCTGGGGACCCCATCCCCAAGGGCTGTCACTTAAAACTTAAAATAAAAGGAAGAGGGGCCATGCGGATCCGGGAACCCTATCTCCCCAGGCAGGCTCAATTGTGTCCAAGGGGGTGCAGCCTGGGAACCAGTAGTTTCCCTGGTGGAAGCAATGGTGCTTCATATGATACTGAGCTATTCTGTACAAATTGTCAAGCTTCTAATGCCATATTCGTTTATAATGTAATGTGTAAATAAAAGCTTGAACACTTCATCAGTGATGTCATCAATGAAGTCATTCGAGATATCATCAGTGATGTAAAAAAATGATGTCATAGAACATGCCCTGAATTTTGTAATATGTGAGGTCATGAGCAGTGCATGGCGAGTGTGCCAGTTAGAGTTAGCTCTGCTAACTAGGTCTGGTGAATGCCTGTCATTTTTTTTGTTCAAAATATTAATGTTGTCACTGACATATCACCTAACTATAACATTACTTATATAATTTTTCACATGAGTTACATATATATATTACGGGTGAGCAAAAATTCCGCTCCAGCGACAGTGTTCACAAAGTTTTTCCAGCAACATTAAGTTGGCGAGCACACACAAGAATATGCATTCTCTCGCACGTTTTTTGGGGGGTGGAATACTTCCTGGTGAAATTTCACAACCTTTCGCATTAAGAAAGATGCTGCTCAAAATGCCACCACATGGAGCGCCAGAGGTCACTGCTTCTTTCTGCCATTCAAGTAGCAGAAGCAGTGACCTCTGGCGCTCCATGTGGTGTCATTTTGACTGATTTTACAGCACGGAAGAAGTTTCCAGCATTAAAAATCAATGCATGCTGCCCGATTCTTCCAGCTCATGTAACACCAGGGAATCTTGTAGAAATTTTCTGTAACTCCACGAGTTCTGCCCTAACATATTTATATCTATATATATATATATATATATAGATATACTGTATACAACACCAACAATTGAAAAACAATTGATTCGTTTGCACTACAGGAGAGTTTTATTACTTCTATCCTGGAGTGCAAACGAATCAATTGTTTTCCAATTGTTGGTGTTGGAGATTGTGGAGGAATGGTCCTTTCCTCACGTTTGTACCCGTGAAATTTGTGTTTGGAAAGAAGTAATAAAACTCTCCTGTAGTGCGAACGAATCAATTGTTTTTCAATTGTTGGTATTGGAGATTGTGGAGGAATGGTCCTTTTCTCACGTTTGCATCCGTGAAATTTGCGCGCCACAAGTTCGACCTTACACATATACACTAAAAAAGGTGCAATAGGTCATTAAACCAGAGAAATTCAGTATGTATAGTAACTATAACTTACTCCCCCCACAATGCATTGCTTATGAACTCACATATTAAATCATTCATGACATGGCCAGTGACATCGCTGATGACATCTCTAATGACATCACTGATGACATCATCCACTGAGTTTGAGTAATTCCTAAAAATTTAGGACACTGAAAAATATATACTGAGCTACTGCATAAGTTAAATTACTATTCTTTTTGTACTAGTGAATGTTAGAATTTCTCACATGTTAGAAATTGGGTCTCTAGTTGGCAGAGATATACACCCTTGTCCAAGTAGGGACTACAGTCCTAGTCATGGTAAGTCATGCATAATCCAAATTATCCTGTGCCCACCCTCTGGCAGCTTGGCACTGATCAGTCAGGCTTAACTTAGAAGGCAATGTGTAAAGTATTTGTGCAACAAATCATACAGTAACACAGTGGAAACACCTCAAAAATACACCACACAGGTTTGGAAAAAATAGATAATATTTATCTGAATACAATCTTATTCCTTAGAAATAAACAATTGCCTGGTTGTTACACACAGTACCTGGAAGGTGTAAAAAATAGCGATGCACAGAGACCACTGAGGAGGAGATGCATGGAAAAATAAGATGACGCATCAAAGTTTTCAGACGCAGCACAGACGAAGTGTTGTTTCTTTCCATGCTGCAAGGGGTTGGCATCATTTTTCGGCACACAGTCTTAATTTCTCACTTCGATGCGGGGATATTTTGATGCCCAGGGATGAAGCATGAAAATCCTTGACGCCTTGGATGGAGGCACCGGTGTTGCGTTGATCTGGTAGGCAATACATTAAAGCAGGTGCTGTGTCGAATTTCCACTTGGGAAGTCAGGTTCTGTCATTCTGGTTGGCTGTACGGCGATTTCTCAATCACAAGGCTGGCTTTCCGGTGTTTTCGGCAGGTGTTGTGTCGATTTTTGATGCACAAGGAGTTTCCTGAAGAGATGAAGGCCCTCATTACAACCCTGGCAGACGGCAGTAAAATGGAGAAAAGTACTGCCAACAGGCTGGCAGTAACTTTTCCCATATTATGACAGCGGTAATGACTGCAGGGCTGGATACTGCAGTCTCCACCCAGGTGGCCGTCACTGTACCGCCTGAAGGATAATGACCCCGCCTACAGCCATGGTTTTCGTGGCTTCCTTACCGCCAAGAAAACCATGGTGGTAGCCACAATCAGCGACAGGGAATCCCTTCCCTGGCACTGATGGGGTTTTCTCCACCCCCCCTCCCCTGGTGTGCCCCTAGCCCCCCTCTCACTCCAGACCCTCCCCCAACATACAGGCACCTTCATGCACCATCTAAAATTTGCATATACACACATTCATCCATGCATGCATAGATCCATTCACACACACATCCACACACAAAGACATACACACATGCACACAACATAACATACACGCACTCACACATCCATACACACACAGACAACACGCATCTCACACCCACATATACGCACACATAGACAGACACACACACACAACACCCCCTCCCCTGTCGGAGCACCCGACTTACCTGATTGCAGGGGGTCCTCCGGCAGGAGACGGGACGGGGCGCGTCCGCCAGCAGAACACCACCAGGCCATATCATGTGTCATGATACGGTCTGCGGTGGTCTACTGTTGTGGCGCTGCTGCTGGCAGCAGTGCCACCTTACCGCCATTCGTCACCATGGCCATAGCCAGAATCCCGCCATCCTTCTCAGTGAATTCCAGCTACGGTCATAATTTGGTGGACGGCTGGTAGCCGCAGTGACAGTCTTTTAGCGGCCGTCACCGCAGCGGTAGGCGGTATATACCGCGAATGTTGTAATGAGGGCCAAAGTCCTTTTGGCCCAGAGACTTCAGTAAACGGGAGGAAAGCTCAATCCAAGCCCCTGAAGGGCACTTTTGGGGAAGGCAGAGTCCTTATCAGCTAAGTCAGAGGCCAGCAGCAGTTCTTCTCAGCAAAGCAGTCCCTTTGGGCAGCCAGGCAGCTCCTCTTGACAGGATGCAGGTGTGGCTTCAGAACTGTCTGAGTTGGGGGCGTCAGAGACCCAGTTTATATACCCAAAAATGCCTTTGAAGTGGGGGAAACTTCAAAGAGTGGTTTTGAAGTGCACACGTTACCCTTTCAGAGCAGTCCTGTCTGCCAGGGTTCCAGTAGGAGGTTTGGCAGTCCATTGTGTAGGGCAGGCCACTAGCCTTTGAAATGTGTCAGGCCCTTCATCCTTCCAGCCCAGGAAGACCCATTCAAAATGCAGATGAGTACAGATGTGACTAAGGTGGTCATTCCGACCTAGGCGGGCGGCGGTTGCCGCCCGCCCGTCGGAAGCCGCCTGAATACTGCCCCGCGGTCAATAGACCGCGAGGGGTATTCTGACTTTCCCGCTGGGCCGGCGGGCGATCTGAATCAGATCGCCCGCCGGCCCAGCGGGAAAGCGCCTTCCACAAGGAAGCTGGCTCGGAATCGAGCCGGCGGAGTGGAAGGCGTGCGACGGGTGCAGCAGCACCCGTCGCGCTTTTCAGTGTCTGCATCGCAGACACTGAAAAGCCTAGTTGGGCCCTGTTAGGGGGCCCCTGCAGTGCCCATGCCATGGGCATGGGCACTGCAGGGGCCCCCAGGGGCCCCAAGACGCCCGTTCCCGCCGGCCAGGTTCTGGCGGTAAGAACCGCCAGAGCCAGGCCGGCGGGAAGGGGGTCGGAATCCCCAATGCGGCGCAGCATGCTGCGCCGCCATGGAGGATTCCCCAGGGCAGCGGGAAACTGGCGGGAGACCGCCAGTTTTCCCTGTCTGACCGCGGCGTTAGCGCCGCGGTCAGAATGCCCTTAGGGGCACCGCCGGCCTGTCGGCGGTGCTCCCGCGCCCGTTGGCCCTGGCGGATTGTATCCGCCAGGGTCAGAATGAGGGCCTAAGTGTCCTGTGTTTGTGGTTGTCTGGGTGACATGCTCAAGAGAGCTGTTAACCAGCCCAGCCCAGACGTTGATTGGAGACAGGCTATAAGGCACAGATGGTTTTTAAGAGCGGAGAAATGCTCAATTTCTAAAAGTGGCATTTCTAAAATAGTTATATACAATGCAACCTCACCAATAAGCAAAATTTTCTATTACCATTCTGACCATACCAAATATGACCTGGTTACCCCTTTCAGATCAGAATCTACTGCTCAAAGAGTATATGAGGGCAGTCCTAATGCTAGTCTATGAAAGGAGCAGGCCTCACAGTAGCGGAAAACAAATTTAGGAGTTTTTCACTGCCAGGACATATAAAACACATATGTACATGCCCTGCCTTTTACCTACACTGCACCCTGCCCTCTGAGTTACCTAGGGCCTACCTTAGAGGTGACTTATATGTAGAAAAAGGGAAGTTTAAAGCTTCGCAAGTACTTTTAAATGCCAAATCAAAGTGGCAGTGAAACTGCACACACAGGTCTTGCAATGGCATGCATGAGACATGATTAAGGGGCTGCTTATGTGTGTGGCACAATCAGTGCTGCAGGCCCACTAGTAGCATTTAATTTACAGGCCCTAGGCACATGCGTGCTCTTTACTAGGGACTTATAAGCAAATCAGATATGTTAATTGGGGATGAACCAATGTTACCATGTTTAAGGGAGAGAGCATATACACCTTAGCACTGGTTAGCAGTGGTAAAGTGCGCAGAGTCCTAAAACCAGCTATAACAGTGTCAGAAAAGTGGAAGGAGGGATTCAAAAAGTTGGGGAATGACCACCCTAAGGCTGTCAGACCTAACATAACATTGATCATCTCTACTATAATCCCGTTTTCAAAGTGGGTGTACTATTTATGAGTGAACTAGCCTCTATGCTGACACATGTCCCCTGCTGATGTATGTGTATGGTAGGGCTTTGCAACAGTCTAAGGTTTTCATTGAGTCTTCACTCCACAGTGATCAATGAGTATAGTTGGTTTTACAAAATACTGATCACTTTGTTTAGAACTTTTTACTTTGGCGATGAATAAGGGTAGTTGTAGTTTGCAATAAATGCATCTGTTCACTAAGGCCGTTCTCTAGGGTGAGGACTCAGTATAGTAGTGGTCTGCAAACAGACTGACCTCCCTGCTGACACCTTTCTCCAGGATGAAGAATAATTTTACTAATGTTTTGTGACACAGAGGCCTGTCTGCTAAGCCCTCTCTACTGGGTGTGTGTTTCAGTGGTTTGTGTAAAACTGATGTCTGCACTAAAACATCTTTCCAGGCTGACAAATGGTGTTGTTGTGGTTTGTGATAGACTAGCCTGTATGGTTAGATGTCTTGCTTCGGTTATTTGTCTTTGGAATAGTGGATTAGAATTAACAGGACTATCTACTGAGAACTCCCTCCTGAAGTAGTAGTTGATGAGGTTGCAGTGAGCACTCTGATGTATGTCTCTCAGCTGTCTCCTTTTCTTATTTGAAAAAAGAATGGTGTCATCAGTATGTGAGGTCCTGAGCAGTTCATTGCGGGAGGGTGTAAGTTATAGTTCGCTCGGGTAACTAATATTGCTGAATTTCTATGGTTTTGCGTGTATAAAATCTGAACCTACCTATAATGTCACTGTAACCTTTGTTTTTTTGAATGAATGTTAAAGGTTTTTTTAAATTCTATTTCCTAACTATAACGACCCAGTAGCTTTAGCTTCTTTAGTGAATTTCGATTTTATTTTAATTGTGTTTCCTAACTATAACAGCCAGGTAACTTTTGGTGTTTTAGTGAATTTCACAGTTTTTTAATATAAATTGTACTACAATTTGAACCATATGTTCAATTTAATAATATACATTTTCACAAGTTTATAAATACATTTTATTCACACATTCATTCTTATTATACATTTTAAAACTAATAATTAAGGTAATTTATGTAGTATTTCTATAAATGCAATGCAACAAGCCATTGTATTTTTTTAATTAATGTTATGGATCTGTTGAGATTCCTTGGACAAATAAGAGGTGTACTGGTTATATTGCAGGATGATCCATGGTCGATCCATTAATCCATTCCCAGACAAAACCACATATTCAATACCAAAACAACAAACACATTTAATAAAAACATATGCTATTGCAATTTATATAAGTGTATCACTGCCTGTGTATGAGTTTGTGAGTAGCTGTGTGAGAAACAGTGTGGATGGGTGTTTTTGGCTATATGGGTGTGTGAGTGGGTGTGTGAGTGTCTGTGTGTTGTGTGGTTGCAAGACTGTGTGATTAGGGGCATGTGTGGCTGCGTGGGTGTGTCAGTGGTTTTGTAAATCTGTGAATGGGTGTGTGAATCAGTGTGTGAGTGGGTGTGTGAGTGGGTGTGTGAGTGAGTGTGTGGGTGGGTAAGTGTGTGAGTTGGTGTGCGGGTGGATGTATGAGTAGCTGTTGGAGGCTGTGAGTGGGTGTGTGAATGAATTTGAAGGTATGTGAGTAGGTATGTGAGTAGCTGTATGGATTTGTAGTGGGTGTGGGAGTGGATGTGCAAGTAGAATATGTAAGTAGGAATGTGGATGTGTGAGTGGGTGTGAGTGGATGTGTGGGTATGTGAGTGTGTGTGTTTGGTTTTGTTTGTCTGTGTATGGTTGTGAGACTGGGTGTGTGAGTGGTTTTGTGGGTCTGTGAGTGGTTTTTTAGTTGCTCTATGGGTGTGTAAGTGGTTGTGTGGGTGTGTATGTGGGTGTGTGAGTATGTGAGTAGGTGTGTGGGTCTGTGAGTGGGTGTGTGAGTAGCTGTATGGATGTGTAAGTGGGTGTGTGAAGGGTTGTTTGAGTGTGGATGTAGGTGTGCAGATGTGTGAGTGAGTGTGTGAGTGGCTGTGTGGGTCTGAGAGTGGGTATGTCAGTGATTTTGTAGGTATGTGACTGGGTGTGTGAGTGGCTTTGTGGGTGTAAACGTGGATGTGTGAGCGGTTGTGTGGGTCTGTAAGGGGGGGTGTAATTGGTTTTATGGGTCTGTGAGTGGGTATAAAAGTGGGTGTATAGTCGTGTGAGTGGGTTTGTGAGTGGTAGTGTGGGTTAGTAAGTGGGGGCTCGTGAGTAGGTTTGAGGGTATGCAAGTAGATGTGTGTGTAGCTGTGTGGGTATGTGTTTGTGTGAGTGAGTGGTTGTGTGAATACCTAGGAGGTGTATGGGTCTTTGGGTGGGTTTGTAAGTGGCTATGTAGGTGTGTGAGTGGTTGTGTGGGTTTGTGAGGGCTGTCTGTGTGGCTTTGTGGGTCTGTGAGTGACTCTATGTGTGTTGGTGGTATGTGAGTGGTTGTGTGGAAGTGTAAGGGGGTGTGTGAATGTGTAAGTGAGTGTGTAGGTATGTGGGCATGTGTTTTTTAATTAGGGTCTGGATCAGTGGATCCACCATGGAGCATACCGGAGGTCGTGCTGAGCACTGCAATGGATCCTAAAATCCTTGCTTGCTCAAAAGATTTTTTTTTAGGCAATGTCTTTTCCATGAGGAGTCCTTTACATATCTCTCCATCAGTCCCATGAGGTCAGGATACTTCTACCAGACCCCTTCAATCTCTTTTAAATTGTATTTTTCCCCAGGGAAACCGGATGCAGATGTATAAAATGGTGGCCGCAACTTTCTTCTCAGGTTGTGGCCAGCCGATCACCGCATTGCTTTTGGTGCATGGATCCGCGGATCAGCCACAGTGAAGCCGCGTCTCTAGATATAGACTTGTATTACTTAAGTAACTCCAAAACTACTGAACAGATTTACACCAGATTTAAAAAAAAGTATTCTTTGTGAACTAAGTCCCAGCTTTCTGCCAAATTTGGTGCAATTTCATTGAGCGGTTTGGGCTGTAGTCCTGTCTAAAATCCCTATGGGGAGTTGCATGAGGAAAAAGGCTTTTTGAACCTCCACTTTTTTCTCAGCCCCCGCTTGATGGATCACCCCAAAACTTGATGGATCGTCCCCCAAAATTTTCTAGACAGCACTTGAAGTGTAGTTTTGAAAGGTTTGTGAAGATTTGTCACAGTGTCCAAGATATTAGCAAAACATAAAATGCTCTGTCTATGGAAAGTATATCTTAATTATAACTAAGCATTGGCGACCATCAGTAGGTGATTGACATATATATATAAATATATATATATAGTTATCTAGTAGCAGTCACCACTAGGTAGTTATAGTTAGAACCTAGTTTCTATAGAAAAAGCATTTTTTATCTTGATAACAACTTTGGCGCCATTTGATGAACCTTTATGATTTTTTCCAAAAAAACAACAGACGTGACTTCAGTTGCTGTCTGGAAAGTTTTGGGTGATTCTTCAAGCGGTGGTCGAGAAAAAGGGGAGGTCCCAAACACATTTTCGCCGTTCGGTTTTCCATAGGGATTTTGAACATCGATAGCGCCAAAACCACTTCTGCCCAGTAACTACCATATTCAATTAGCAGCTCTAGCTACAGTTTCATTTGATTGCGTGGGGTTTCTGCCCTTCATATTGTTTGGCTTGTTGGCTTTTATTTGGAGGTTTCCTGGCACCCTGACTTTCTTTTACATTAGGGCAGTGCAGAGAGCCCACTCCTGCGCTACCCAGTCAGGTGCATGGGTCGGTAGCTAGATTCTCCCCTGCACACTCCTTGGGGGCAGGGCTCTTCACGAGGTGGCTGCCGTGCTCTCCCCAGACATGGGCATAGGGAGTAGTGGTGAGCCCACTGCCATTGGTGGTGTGAGATGGCACATAGCCTTCTGATCCACGTGTCACGGGCCCAGGGATACAGTCATGTGCGACTTTCCTGTCATGGAGGTGTCTTGATGGTGGTTCTCTCTCTTCTTTCTTGGTTGGGGACATTGGGATAGGGCCCAGGGCCCCTCCTGTACATAATCCAGTCTGGGGGATAGGGACCCTGGGCCCTATTGAGCTGCTGGGGGTAAAGATGAGGGTTGAGATGGAGCCCCCACTGATTTCATCACTCAAAAAGGGTCAAAGGTCACCTATTTAATGGCATATATCTCTGGCCACGTTTGGCTGATTTCCACAATCTTGCACTTGTTTTGCTCTGGGTGGCAAGTCCTAGCCTCCTGGAGCCTTGGCAGCAGACCTATTAGCCTCTAAAGGGCACACTTTGTGCAGAGCTGACTCCACTTAATCCCTGCATCAGCTTTCCTTTGTCTGTGATGCTCCTTTCCTCCTGCTGGAGCACAGATGTCCAGCTCTTCCTCCAACTGGTCCTTAGTGGGTGTAAGGGAAAAGCCTCACTGGTCTTTTAGAGACTCACTGGTCCTGGGGCTAGCTGTAGGCAGAATCCTTAGTCTGTTAGGGCATTGAGACGCATGTCATTACAACTTCCCATGAAATTGCTGCCATCCAGTTCCAGTGTCCCTCTCTCTTTCTCTCCCTTGTGCAAGTGTTTTAGATTGAGGATGGAAAAATCTAGATGCTAGGCACCCCTGACTCATACTAGGGTGCCATATCTCCCCTGAACCCCTGCCCCAACTCTCCTGCACAGCAAGCTGGGACAATCCATGATGGTGCTGACAAGTGATCTGTGTTCACATCTCCTCTGGGGGTCTCAACTCCAGCCCCAGCTGAAGTAACTGCCAGGGAGTTTCCCATCAAACTTCAAAGGGGAGACCCGTTCTGTGTTGGTTCATGTTGTTTGGGTTCCTCCTTTGTTTACTGGGCCTGAGCTGTTGTAACCCTCGTACAGTGTGACTAATAATTAACAGATGCATATTTTCTTCCCCACCTCTTCCTCCCGAGGATCTGAGTGAAGCACTGTTATTTACTTCTTTTGTGTGGCGAGGTCGTTGTTCCCTCTGCTAGGGAGCAGAGTAATTAACTTGGCCCAGCAGGGTAAAAAAGGCCTGGTATCTGATCCTTAGCTGAGCCCGAGAAATATAATTCTGGATCACCCAGAAGGTATATAAGTAGGTTCCTGGGAACTGAGTATTAAAACTTGGTGCACATGTTTCACACCAGTTTGATACCTTTTGGGACTTTGTAGGCCTAGGTAAAGCGAAACTGCACCTTAAGGCAGATTTCCCCTGATATATATTACAGTGACACTGTAGATTTATCGGCAAATCAAACTGAAGTTACCTATGAGTGCCTACTAAGATTATAAAACCTATCCCAGGTGTGAGGTTTTGGCAATGCTACTCACGAATTAGTTGCACTCTAGTTAGGGATTTCACTTCTTCTATTTATTTTTCTCAAGGTATGTCAACATAAACATCAGATGAAGATTAACCCCTTCTGTGCCCAGGACATAATGGCTATGTCCACAGTGCTCGTGTTCCCAGGACATATCCATTACGTCCTGGGCACAGAGCCCAGAGGGAGCGCTAGCGCTCCCTCTGTGGGGTTCCCCCCTGTAGGAGGCTGGCCTGGCTTGTAGTGGGTACCAAGGGGTACTTACACTCTGTACCAGGTCCAGTTATCCCTTATTAGTGTAGAAGAGGTGTTTCTAGCAGCTTAGGCTGATAGAAGGTAGCTATAGCAGAGCAGCTTAGGCTGAACTAGGAGACATGCAAAGCCCCTACTATACCACTGGTGTCATATGCACAATATCATAAGAAAACACAATACACAGATATACGAAAAATAAAGGTACTTTATTTTTATGACAATATGCCAAAAGTATCTCAGTGAGTACCCTCAGTATGAGGTTGCCAAATATACACAAGATATATGTACACAATACCAAAAATATGCAGTAATAGCAAAAGGAAGTAATGCAAGCAGTGTAAAGTTACAATGTATTGCAATAGCAGCACATAGTTATAGGGGCAACACAAACCATATTCTCCAAAAGTGGAATGCGAATAACGTATGGACCCCAAACCTATGTGAGCTTGTAGAGGGTCGCTGGGACTGTAAGAAAACAGTGAGGGTTAGACAAATAGCCCACCCCAAGACCCTGAAAAGTAGGTGTAAAGTGCACCTATATATTCCCCAGAGAGCACAAAAGTCGTGATAGGGGAATTCTGCAAGGAAGACCAACACCAGCAATGCAACCAAAGTGGATTTCTGGACGAGAGTACCTGTGGAACAAGGGGACCAAGTCCAAGAGTTGCTACAAAGTAGAGAGTGGGCAGATGCCCACGAAATGCCAGCTGAGGGTGCAAAGGAGCTGCCACCGATGGTAGAAGCTGTGGATTCTGCAAGAACGAAGAGGGCTAGAAACTTCCCCTTTGGAGGATGGATGTCCTACGTCGTGTAGAAGCTTGCAGAGGTGTTCCCATGCAGAAAGACTGCAAACAAGCCTTTCTAGCTGCAAGGGTCGCGGTTAGGGTTTTTGGATGCTGCTGTGGCCCAGGAGAGACCAGGATATTGCCAATTGCGTGAGGAGACAGAGGGGGCGAACAGCAAGACAGGGTGCCCTCCCAGAAGCAGGCAGCACACGCAGAAGTGCTGGAACAGGCACTATGAAGAGGAGTGAACCGGAGCTCACCCGAAGTCACAAAAGGAGATCCCACGACGCCGGAGGACAACTCAGGAGGTTGTGCACTGCAGGTTAGAGTGTCGGGGACTCAGGCTTGGCTGTGCACAAAGAAAATCCTGGAAGAGTGTACAGGAGCCAGAGCAGCTGCAAATCACGCAGAACCAAGCAATGCAGTCTAGTGTGGGAAGGCAAGGACTTACCTCCACCAAACTTGGACTGAAGAGTAACTGGACTGTGGGGGTCACTTGGACAGAGTTGCTGAGTTCCAGGGACCACGCTCCTCGTGCTGAGAGGGGACCCAGAGGACTGGTGATGCAGTCTTTTGTTGCCTGCGGTTGTAGGGGGAGGATTCCGTCGTCCCACAGGAGATTTCTTCGGAGCTTCTAGTGCAGAGAGGAGGCAGACTACCCCCACAGCATGCACCACCAGAAAAACAGTCGAGAAGGCGGCAGGATCAGCGATACAAGGTTGCAGTAGTCGTCTTTGCTACTTTGTTGCGGTTTTGCAGGAGTCCTGAGCAGTCAGCGGTCAATTCCTTGGCAGAAGGTGAAGAGAGAGATGCAGAGGAACTCTGATGAGCTCTTGCATTCATTATCTAAAGAATTCCCCAAAGCAGAGACCCTAAATAGCCGGAAAAGGAGGTTTGGCTACCTAGGAAGGAGGATAGGCTAGCAACACAGGTAAGAGCCTATCAGGAGGAGTCTCTGACGTCACCTGCTGGCACTGGCCACTCAGAGCAGTCCAGTGTGCCAGCAGCACCTCTGTTTCCAAGATGGCAGAGGTCTGGAGCACACTGGAGCAGCACTGGGCACCTCCCCTGGGAGGTGCAGGTCAGGGGAGTGGTCACTCCCCTTTCCTTTGTCCAGTTTCGCGCCAGAGCAGGGCTGGGGGATCCCTGAACCGGTGTAGACTGGCTTATGCAGAGATGGGCACCATCTGTGCCCATCAAAGCATTTCCAGAGGCTGGGGGAGGCTACTCCTCCCCAGCCCTGACACCTTTTTCCAAAGGGAGAGGGTGTAACACCCTCTCTCTGAGGAAGTTCTTTGTTCTGCTTTCCTGGGCCAAGCCTGGCTGGACCCCAGGAGGGCCGAAACCTGTCTGAGGGGTTGGCAGCAGCAGCAGCTGCAGTGAAACCCCGGGAAAGGTAGTTTGGCAGTACCCGGGTCTGTGCTAGAGACCCGGGGGATCATGGAATTGTCTCCCCAATGCCAGGATGGCATTGGGGTGACAATTCCATGATCTTAGACATGTTACATGGCCATGTTCGGAGTTACCATTGTGACGCTATACATAGGTAGTGACCTATGTATAGTGCACACGTGTAATAGTGTCCCCGCACTCACAAAGTCCGGGGAATTTGCCCTGAACGATGTGGGGGCACCTTGGCTAGTGCCAGGGTGCCCACACACTAAGTAACTTAGCACCCAACCTTCACCAGGTAAAGGTTAGACATATAGGTGACTTATAAGTTACTTAAGTGCAGTGATAAATGGCTGTGAAATAACGTGGACGTTATTTCACTCAGGCTGCAGTGGCAGGCCTGTGTAAGAATTGTCAGAGCTCCCTATGGGTGGCAAAAGAAATGCTGCAGCCCATAGGGATCTCCTGGAACCCCAATACCCTGGGTACCTCAGTACCATATACTAGGGAATTATAAGGGTGTTCCAGTATGCCAATGTGAATTGGTTAAATTGGTCACTAGCCTGTTAGTGACAATTTAGAAAGCAGAGAGAGCATAACCAATGAGGTTCTGGTTAGCAGAGCCTCAGTGAGACAGTTAGTCATCACACATTGAACACATACAGGGCACACTTATGAGCACTGGGGCCCTGGCTGGCAGGGTCCCAGTGACACATACACTAAAACAACATATATACAGTGAAATATGGGGGTAACATGCCAGGCAAGATGGTACTTTCCTACACCCCCCCCAAACGAAGGACAATAAGACTAGCCATGACCTGATGAGTCTTCATTGTCTAAGTGGAAATATCTGGAGAGTCCATCTGCATTGGAGTGGGTACTCCCAGGTCTATGTTCCACTGTATAGTCCATTCCCTGTAGAGATATGGACCACCTCAACAATTTAGGGTTTTCACCTTTCATTTGTTTTAGCCAAAGTAGAGGTTTGTGGTCTGTCTGAACAATGAAGTGAGTGCCAAACAGGTATGGTCTCAACTTCTTCAGTGCCCAGACCACAGCAAAGGCCTCCCTCTCTATGGCAGACCAATGCTTTTCTCTAGGGGTCAACCTCCTGCTGATAAAAGCAACAGGTTGATCCTGGCCCTCAGAATTGAGTTGTGATAAGACTGCCCCTACCTCTAATTCAGATGCATCAGTTTGAACAATGAATTTCTTGGAGTAACATGGGCTTTTTAGGACAGGTGCAGTGCACATGGCCTGTTTCAGCTCCTCAAAAGTTTTCTGAAAGCTAGCTGTCCATAATACCTTTTTAGGCATTTTCTTAGAGGTGAGGTCATTAAGAGGGGCTGCTATGGAGCCATAATTCTTTATGAACCTCCTGTAATACCCAGTGAGGCCTAAGAAGGCTCTCACCTGGGTCTGAGTTGTAGGGGGAACCCAATCTATAATAGTTTGGATTTTCCCCTGAAGTGGTGCAATCTGGTCTCCACCTACCAGGTGTCCCAGATAAACCACTTTCCCCTGCCCTATCTTGCACTTTGAAGCCTTGATAGTGAGGCCTGCCTTTTGCAGGGCCTCCAAAACTTTCCACAGGTGGAACAGGTGATCATCCCAGGTGGAGCTAAAGACAGCTATATCATCTAGATATGCTGCACTAAAAGCCTCCAACCCTTGCAGGACTGTATTCACCAACCTCTGAAAAGTGGCAGGTGCATTTTTCAAACCAAAGGGCATTACTGTGAAGTGGTAGTGCCCTCCAATAGTCGAAAATGCAGTTTTTGCTTTAGCATCCTTTGATAACTTGATCTGCCAATACCCTGCAGTCAAATCAAAGGTGCTTAGATACTTGGCAGATGCCAGTGTATCTATGAGCTCATCCTCCCTGGGTATAGGGTGAGCATCAGTTTTTGTTACCTGGTTGAGACCTCTGTAATCTACACAAAACCTCATTTCTCTTTTCCCATCTTTAGAGTGAGGCTTTGGTACAAGCACCACAGGAGAGGCCCATGGGCTTTCAGAATGTTCAACCACTCCCTGTTCAAGCATTTTCTGAACCTGTTGTTTTATGCAGTCCCTGACATGGTCAGGCTGCCTATAGATCTTACTTTTGACAGGCATGCTGTCTCCAGTATCTATAGTGTGCTCACACTAAGAAGTGGTGCCTGGCACAGTAGAAAAGAGTTCAGAAAACTGACCCAGGAGATTTATGCAGTGGTCTTTCTGCTCAGCAGTAATACAGTCTGCTAACACTACACCTTCCACTAGAGCATCTTGTTCTGTGGAAGAGAAGAGATCAGGGAGAGGGTCACTCTCTTCTTCCTATCCTTCATCTGTTGCCATGAGCAGGGTGAGATCAGCCCTGTCATAGTAGGGTTTTAGGCGATTGACATGGAGCACCCTAAGGGGACTCCTGGCAGTGCCCAAGTCAACCAAGAAGGTGACTTCTCCCTTCTTTTCAACAATTATGTGGGGTCCACTCCATTTGTCTTGGAGTGCTCTTGGGGCCACAGGCTCCAAGACCCAGACCTTCTGTCCTGGTTGGTACTGAATCAGAACAGCCTTCTGGTCATGCCATTGCTTTTGGAGCTGTTGGCTGGCCTGAAGGTTTTTACTGGCCTTTTTCATGTACTCAGCCATTCTGGATCTTAGGCCGAGTGCATAGTCCACTATGTCTTGCTTAGGAGTTTTTAAAGGTTGTTCCCAACCCTCCTTCACAAGTGTTAGGGGACCTCTTACAGGGTGTCCAAATAGGAGTTCAAAGGGGATGAAGCCCACTCCTTTCTGGGGTACCTCCCTGTAAGCAAAAAGGAGGCAAGGTAACAGGACATCACATCTCCTCCTGAGTTTTTCAGGGAGTCCCATTATCATTCCTTTGAGAGTTTTATTAAACCTCTCTACCAGTCCATTTGTTTGTGGATGATAAGGTGTGGTGAATTTGTATGTTACACCACATTCCTTACACATGGCCTTCAAGTATGCAGACATAAAGTTGCTACCCCTGTCTGATACCACGTCTTTTGGGAAACCCACCCTGGAAAAGATTCCCAGGAGGGCCTTTGCCACTGCAGGTGCTGTAGTGGTCCTAAGAGGAATAGCTTCAGGATATCTTGTGGCATGGTCCACTACCACCAAGATAAACCTATTGCCTGAAGCAGTAGGAGGGTCAAGGGGGCCAACTATGTCAACCCCTACCCTTTCAAAGGGAACCCCAACCACAGGCAGTGGAATAAGGGGAGCCTTTGGGGTGCCACCAGTCTTGCCACTGGCTTGACAGGTGACACAGGACGTACAAAAATCCTTTGTGTCCTCTGACATCCTAGGCCAATGAAACAGGGGGACAAGCCTTTCCCATGTTTTAATTTGCCCTAGATGTCCAGCCAAGGGAATGTTGTGGGCTAGAGTTAGGAGGAACTCTCTGTATTGCAGGGGAATGACCAATCTCCTGGCTGCTCCAGGTTTAGGGTCCCTTGCCTCTGTATACAAAAGGTTGTCCTCCCAGTAAACTCTATGTGAGTCACTGACATCCCCATTTTGCTGTTTGACAGCTTTCTGTCTTAGACCCTCTAATGTGGGACAGGTTTGCTGTGCCACACTCAGCTCCTCCCCGGCAGGCCCCCCTCCACCCAAAAGCTCAGCAGTGTCTGCTTCCAGCTCCTCTGGTGAAGGTTCTGCACAGGGGGGAAATTCTTCTTCCTCAGAAGTTGAATCATCTGTAGAGGGAGGGATAGTGGGTATGGATTTACCCTTACTAACCCTAGCTTTAGGGAGCACTTGGTCCATTGTTCCAGGATCCAAGTCACCCTGTCCTTTTTGCTTTTTGGCCTGAGCCCTGGTTAAAGCAAAAATATGCCCAGGAATGCCCAGCATTGCAGCATGAGCCTCCAACTCCACTTCTGCCCAAGCTGATGTCTCTAAATCGTTCCCTTGTAGACAGTCTACAGGTAAATCTGAGGCAACCACAACTTTCTTTGGACCAGTAACCCCCCGCCCCCAGTTGAGATTTACAACAGCCATGGGATGGCTAAGAGTGCTGTTATGAGCATCAGTCACTTGGTACTGGTGACCAAGTAGGTGTTGTTCAGGGTGTACCAGTTTCTCTATTACCATGGTAACACTGGCACCTGTGTCCCTGTAGGCCTGAACCTCAACACCATTTATTAGGGGAAGTTGCTTGTACTTATCCATATTAAGGGGACAAGCAACCAAGGTGGCCAAATCAATGGCACCATCAGAGACTAGCACAGCCTCTGTGGTCTCCCTAACAAGATCAACCCGAACTAAATTACCAAAAGTGAGCCCAGCTACTCCCTTGGATTGGCTATTAGTAGGTTTGCTCCCACCACCACTGCTATTACTAGGGGCACTAGGTGTAGCAGTAGGGGTTGTGGTAGTGGGAGGCTTGGTGCTTTTCTTTGGACAACTGGCATCAGTTGTCCAATGGCCTTTTACTTTACATAAATAGCACCATGGTTTCTTTACTTGATTAGAAGAGGATTTGGGCCCACCACCCCCACCAGAGTGTTTTTGTGGGCCTGATGAAGACTCATTTTTAGATTTGTCCCCACCCTTGTCTGAAGACTTACCATCCTTCTTCTTGCCATCCTTCTCACCCCCTGTATGAACTTTTCTGTTCACTCTTGTTCTGACCCATTTGTCTGCATTCTTTCCCAATTCTTGGGGAGAGGGCAGATCCGAGTCCACTAGATATTGGTGTAACAAATCAGACACACAGTTATTCTGAATATGCTCTCTCAGGATTAGATTGTGCAGGCTTTCATAGTCAGAAACTTTACTGCCATGTAACCACCCCTCCAAGGCCTTCACTGAATAGTCAACAAAGTCTACCCAGTCTTGTGAGGACTCTTTTCTGGTTTCTCTGAACTTAATCCTGTATTGTTCAGTGGTTAAGCCAAATCCATCCAAGAGTGCATTCTTCAAAACTGTAAAATTATTGGCATGACTTTCCTTCACATTAAGGAGCCTATCCCTACCCTTTCCACTGAAAGATAGCCATAGGATAGCAGCCCACTGCCTTTGAGGGACCCACTGTACAACACAGGCCCTCTCAAGTGCAGCAAACCACTTGTTAATGTCATCCCCCTCCTTGTAAGGGGGAACTATCTTATACAGATTCCTAGAATCATGCTCTTTCACAGGATTACTATCTGTAATACTGCTGCTGCCACCATGGGGTCCAAACCCCAACCTCTGTCTTTCTTTTTCTAAGTCTAAATATTCCCTGTCTAGAGCCAGCTGTTGCTGTTTAAGCTTCAGCCTGGTCTCTTCCACTCTCAATCTATTGAGCTCCCTTTCTAACATTCTGTGATCAGGGTGGGTGGGTTGGGCATGCTTTGACACAGAAGAATGATGTGAATGAACAAAGGGCGAATTGTCCCTAACAGTTGGCACTCTAACAACCTGGCCTGCAGGAATTACCTTCCTACTGTGATGGGAGCTTCCATTACTACCAGTTATGCTAGGTGGACTGCTAAGGGGCAGGTTGGGAAGGATACCATCTAACACTCTCCCTAGGGGTGCCCCAGAGTCAGAGTGTGAACCATCTCCTAACTTCTCAACAGATGTGCCAGCTACGGCCTTATCATTTTCAATGAGCATGTTATTTAACAATTCTCTAGAGGGACTCTTCCCTACCCCTAAACCTCTATCAATGCAGAGACTCCTCAAACCTTTCCAGCTAAGGTGGTCATAAGCTGTGCTGACCTGCTGAAGAGTAGGACCTGTGCCAGACATGATAGAAAAGGGTTTAGGGACAGATAAAAGAAAGAAAAAAGTTTCAGAACTTTTTAAGGACACAGAAAAAAAACTTTTTCAACTTTTTAGAAACGTTTTGAAAGTTTAGAGGTACTTTTCAGCACTTAGTAAATAGAGTAAGAGAAGAAAAGCAAAACTTTTGGGTTAGGTGTACATACACTGAACTTGTTTTGTATATTTTTCTCTTTTGAAAAGTACAATATGACAAAGTGGTAAGCAGTTACAAGTACTTATCCCACCACTGCACCACCAATGTAGGAAGCTGGCCTGGCTTGTAGTGGCTACCAAGGGGTACTTACACTCTGTACCAGGTCCAGTTATCCCTTATTAGTGTAGAAGAGGTGTTTCTAGCAGCTTAGGCTGATAGAAGGTAGCTATAGCAGAGCAGTTTAGGCTGAACTAGGAGACATGCAAAGATCTTACTATACCACTGGTGTCATATGCACAATATCATAAGAAAACACAATACACAGATATACTAAAAATAAAGGTACTTTATATTTATGACAATATGCCAAAAGTATCTCAGTGAGTACCCTCAGTATGAGGATGCCAAAGATACACAAGATATATGTACACAATACCAAAAATATGCAGTAATAGCAAAAGGAAGTAATGCAAGCAGTGTAAAGTTACAATGTATTGCAATAGGAGCACATAGGTATAGGGGCAACACAAACCATATACTCTAAAAGTGGAATGCGAATAACGTATGGACCCCAAACCTATGTGAGCTTGTAGAGGGTCACTGGGACTGTAAGAAAACAGTGAGGGTTAGAAAAATAGCCCACCCCAAGACCCTGAAAAGTAGGTGTAAAGTGCACCTATATTCCCCAGAGAGCACAGAAGTCGTGATAGGGGAATTCTGCAAGGAAGACCAACACCAGCAATGCAACCAAAGTGGATTTCTGGACGAGAGTACCTGTGGAACAAGGGGACCAAGTCCAAGAGTTGCGACAAAATCGAGAGTGGGCAGATGCCCACGAAATGCCAGCTGAGGGGCAAAGGAGCTGCCACAGATGGTAGAAGCTGTGGATTCTGCAAGAACGAAGAGGGCTGGAAACTTCCCCTTTGGAGGATGGATGTCCCACGTCCTGTAGAAGCTTGCAGAGGTGTTCCCACGCAGAAAGACCGCAAACAATCCTTGCTAGCTGCAAGGGTCGCGGTTAGGGTTTTTGGATGCTGCTGTGGCCCAGGAGGGACCAGGATGTCGCCAATTGCGTGAAGAGCCAGAGGGGGCGCCCAGCAAGACAGGGAGCCCTCCCAGAAGCAGGCAGCACCAGCAGAAGTGCCAGAACAGGCACTACAAAGAGGAGTGAACAGGAGCTCACCCGAAGTCACAAAAGGAGATCCCACGATGCCGGAGGACAACTCAGGAGGTTGTGCACTGCAGGTTAGAGTGTCGGGGACCCAGGCTTGGCTGTGCACAAAGGAAATCCTGGAAGAGTGCACAGGAGCCGGAGCAGCTGCAAATCACACGGTACCCAGCAATGCAGTCTAGCGTGGGGAGGCAAGGACTTACCTCCACCAAACTTGGACTGAAGAGTCACTGGACTGTGGGAGTAACTTGAACAGAGTTGCTGAGTTCCAGGGACCACGCTCGTCGTGCTGAGAGGGGACCCAGACGACCAGTGATGCAGTCTTTTGTTGCCTGCGGTTGCATGGGGAGGATTCCGTCGTCCCACGGGAGATTTCTTCAGAGCTTCCAGTGCAGAGAGGAGGCAGACTACCCCCACAGCATGCACCACCAGGAAAACAGTCGAGAAGGCGGCAGGATCAGCGATACAAGGTTGCAGTAGTCGTCTTTGCTACTTTGTTGCGGTTTTGCAGGAGTCCTGAGCAGTCAGCGGTCGATTCCTTGGCAGAAGGTGAAGAGAGAGATGCAGAGGAACTCTGATGAGCTCTTGCATTCATTATCTAATGAATTCCCCAAAGCAGAGACCCTAAATAGCCAGAAAAAGAGGTTTGGCTACCTAGGAAGGAGGATAGGCTAGCAACACAGGTAAGAGCCTATCAGGAGGAGTCTCTGACGTCACCTGCTGGCACTGGCCACTCAGAGCAGTCCAGTGTGCCAGAAGCACCTCTGTTTCCAAGATGGCAGAGGTCTGGAGCACACTGGAGGAGCTCTGGGCACCTCCCCTGGGAGGTGCAGGTCAGGGGAGTGGTCACTCCCCTTTCCTTTGTCCAGTTTCGCACCAGAGCAGGGCTGGGGGATCCCTGAACCGGTGTAGACTGGCTTATGCAGAGATGGGCACCATCTGTGCCCATCAAAGCATTTCCAGAGGCTGGGGGAGGCTACTCCTCCCCAGCCCTGACACCTTTTTCCAAAGGGAGAGGGTGTAACACCCTCTCTCTGAGGAAGTCCTTTGTTCTGCCTTCCTGGGCCAAGCCTGGCTGGAACCCAGGAGGGCAGAAACCTGTCTGAGGGGTTGGCAGCAGCAGCAGCTGCAGTGAAACCCCGGGAAAGGTAGTTTGGCAGTACCCAGGTCTGTGCTAGAGTCGACCCATAGGCAAGGGTCGCTCCCCGAGGGGGTGGGGGAGTGGCGGGCAAATTTATTTTAGGCCATTTCTGCCCCCCCAGTGGGCAGATCGGCCTAGTGTTGTTAGGCCGATCTGCCCCCGCGGGGGGGGCAGAAACCTCTAGGCGCCAGGGCAAATTTTTTGGGGTGTTTTTTTTTGGTTTGTTTGTTTCTTTTAGAGATGGGGAGCGACCAATTAGGCAAGGGTCGCTCCCCTTGGGGAAATTTGTATTTAGACCATTTCTGCCCCCCTTGGTGGCAGATCGGCAGATTTTGGGTTAATCTGGCCCCAAGGGGGGCAGAAACCACTAGGCACCACGGATCTTTTTTTTTGCGCCAACATCACGCAAGGGGAGCGACCCCGTAGGCAAGGGTCGCTCCCCAGGGGGGTGAGGGGACAAATTTATTTTAGGCCATTTCTGCCCCCCCCCCCGGGGGCAGTTCGGCCTATTGTTATTTGGCCAATCTGCCCCTAGGGGGGGGCAGAAACCTCTAGGCACCAGTGCAAATTTTGTTTTTTTGTTTTTTTAGAGATGGGGAGCGACCCATTAGGCAAGGGTCACTCCCCTGGGGGGCAAATTGTATATAGACCATTTCTGCCACCCTTGGGGGCAAATCGGCCGATTTTAGGTCAATCTGTCCCCAAGGGGGGCAGAAACAACTAGGCACCGGGGATCTTTTTTATTGCGCCAATTTCCTTTCGTGGGCTCTAGGCCTACCCGCACAAGTGAGGTACCATTTTTATCGGGAGACTTGGGGGAACGCTGGGTGGAAGGAAATTTGTGGCTCCTTTCAGATTCCAGAACTTTCTGTCACCGAAATGAGAGGAAAAAGTGTTTTTTTGGCCAAATTTTGAGATTTGCAAAGGATTCTGGGTAACAGAACCTGGTCAGAGCCCCACAAGTCACCCCATTTTGGTTTCCCCTTGGTGTCTAGTTTTCAAAAATACGCTGGTTTGCTAGGTTTGCCCAGGTTCCGGCTGAGCTACAGGCCAAAATCCACAGGTAGGCACTTTGTAAAAAACACCTGTGTTTTCTGTGAAAAAATTTGATGTGTCCATGTTGTGTTTTGGGCCATTTCCTTTCGTGGGCGCTAGGCCTACCCACACCAGTGAGGTACCATTTTTATTGGGAGACTTGGAGGAACGCTGGGTGGAAGGAAATGTGTGGCTCCTCTCAGATTCCAGAACTTTCTGTCACCGAAATGAGAGAAAAAAGTGTTTTTTTGGTCAAATTTTGAGGTTTGCAAAGGATTCTGGGTAACATAACCTGGTCAGAGCCCTACAAGTCACCCCATTTCATATTCCCCTAGGTGTCTAGTTTTCAAAAATGCGCTGGTTTGCTAGGTTTCCCCAGGTGCCGGCTGAGCTAGAGGCCAAAAGCCACAGGTAGGCACTTTGTAAAAAACACTTCTGTTTTCTGTGAAAAAATTGATGTGTCCACATTGTGTTTTGGGGCATTTCCTTTCGTGGGCGCTAGGGCTACCCACAGCAGTGAGGTACCATTTTTCCCCCTCCTGTGCCGAGCCTTTTTTTGGCTATTTGGGGCAGTTCGCGCATAGGCCCTCATAACTTTTTGTTCACATAAGCTACCCACGACAAATTATTTGCGTCCTTTTTTCCAACATCCTAGGGATTCTAGAGGTACCCAGACTTTGTGGGTTTCCCTGAAGGAGACTAAGAAATTAGGCAAAATACAGTGATCATTTTTTTTTTTTTTTAAATGGGAAAAAGGGCTGCAGAAGGCAGCTTGTGGTTTTTGACATTTTACTGGGACATACCCCATTTTTAAAAATTTTTGCGCTTTCATCCTCCTTCCAGTTAGTGACCAAAATGGGTGAGAAACCAATGCTGGATCCCAGAAAGCTTAACATTTCTGAAAAGTAGACAACATTCTGAATTTAGTAAGGGGTCATTTGTGTAGATCCTACAAGGTTTTCCTACAGAAAATAACAGCAGAAATAAAAAATATTGAAATTGAAGTAAAAAACAGCAATTTTTCTCCACGTTTTACTCTGTACCTTTTTCTTGCGATGTCAGATTTTTTAAAGCAATATACCGTTATGTCTGCTGGACTCTTCTGGTTGAAGGGATATATAAGGCTTATAGGTTTATCAAGATACCCTAGGTACACAGAGCCAATAAATGAGCTGCACCTTGCAATGGGTTGTACATCGGGTGTACAGCAATTTATTTGCTGAAATATAAAGAGTGAAAAATAGATATCAAGGAAACCTTTCTATTTCCAAAATGGAAACAAGATAAGATGTTGATAAGCAGTGGTTATTTGCACATCTCTCAATTCTGGGGTGCCCATACTAGCATGTGAATTACAGAACATTTCTCAAATAGACGTCTTTTTTACTCACTGTCTTCCATTTGGAAGGAAAAAATGTAGAGAAAGACAAGGGGTAATAACACTTGTTCTGCTATTCTGTATTCCCCCATGTATTCCAATAACAATGGTACCTCACGTGTGTGGGTAGGCCTAATGCCCACGACAGGAAACGCATCATGGACACATCACATTTTTACATTGAAATCTGACATGTTTTTTGGAAAGTGCCTAGCTGTGGATTTTAGCCCTAGCTCAGCCGGCACCTAGGGAAACCTACCAAATCTGTGCATGTTTGAAAAATAGACACCTGGGGGAGTCCTGGATGGGGTGACTAGTGGGGCTCTCACCAGGTTCTGTTACCCAGAATCCTTAACAAACCTCAAAATTGGGTAAGCCTAGTGCCTGCAACAGGAATAGATCACACAACGGTCAATGTTGGTCTTTACATGAGGGCAACTTTTGACCCTGGGGTAATCCATTCCTGATGCAGGCCCTAGGTACAGGCACTCAAGTGGGGTTGAGTTTTTATCAGGACAGGTGGAGAAACACTGGGTGGTAGGAATTTTGTGGATCCCAGCATATTCCTGTAGTTTGTGTTACAGAAATGCAAGAAAAAAGTGAGTTTTCACCTTTGCAGGGTATTCTGGGTAAGACGACTTTGGGGAATCCACACAATTCACACCTCTATGGACTTCCCTGTATGTCTATTTTCCAGAAATGTCTGGGTTTGGTAGGTTTCCCCAGAAAGCCGCCGAGCCCAGGACCAAAAACGAAGGTGCCTGCCTTACAAAACCAGTTTGTTTTGTGATAGATAATTTTTATGTCTCCACAATATGGTTTGGGTGGTGGAATTCGGGGCTGAACTAAATTTGGAAGCTCCCAAGAGAGAACTCCCTCTGTGCTTGCTGCTGCATGCACCTGCTCTCTGGGTCCCACTGCACAGACTGTGCTAGCGAAAGGACAGCAGGACTGTCCTCATCACCTCCCTCATAATCAATGGAAGAGGAGTAATCGAATGGGACTCCTCCAACTGAAAAATCACTCGCAGAGTCTGTGCCATTGTCCTATCCCTCAGATGCTGTCCCAGTATCTGCTGTCTCAGTCTCTGATCCTATGTCTGTATAACCCCAGTGAGGGCTTGAGCAGCAGTCATCCAATGAGATGCCATCTCTGCTACTGGCTAAACTGTTTCTCTAAAACACTAGCCTACATAGACAGTCACAAAATTATTGGTGTGTGTGATACATGCAACAGTAAAGGTCACCTTACCTTTGCTTCTTCCCTCAATCAGCACGCTCTTTCAAGACACTCAAGGCCGCTTCCTGCTCCAATGGAGAAAACAAACAGTGATGCGCTGTTGTCACAAAGGGGCAGTGGGGGTGTGAGGGGAGACACAGAAGATCTTCAGTGTCTCCTATGGTATTTTTTAATCCCCTACCTGGTGTCAGCCACTGGTCGTGACCTGCACCAGGGAGGTAGTGTGGGCATCGGCCAGTGGCCAACGCCCGCACTAATGAGGTTAAGAACATTTTGAGAAGTTAGAGTCTGTAACTCAGTTAGCCAGCAGGCTGGATCCGAAGACAGGGACATCAATGCCAAGTTGCTGAAGGACAAGGTCTTGGTGAAGCTGTTGTCGAATACGAGAAAAACTTAAAGCAGGAAAAGTTCAAAGTTTGTACTGAGGAGCCACTGCCATCAATCAGATAGTGCTCTGCATAGCTTCTATTTTAGTCTCTTTTCTGGAAGTCAGATTCATTCAGTGGGGTAGAGATTCAGGCTTTAGCATAGAGGATTCAATGTTATTCGATATTGATGGGCATCAGGCCATCTGAATCAGATTTGCTGTTTGGAGAAGAACGTAACAGGTCCAACAGCAAAACATCCTCAGGTAATTGGTTTGTCAGGTAGGTTTCAGTCCTTGGTCAGTTCTACAGGCAAAAAATATTTGAAAAAGCTTCTAAGTCCCAGGTGTTAGGGTAAGGCAGGAGGAGCACTCTATAACACCAGCCAGGGGTTCAAGTACCTCAGGAACATCACTTGGAGGTCAGGACGTACTTTACAGAAGCCACCAGCATTGTCCAGTGCCAGTATAATTGAAACTGGTCAACTGGGTTCTTTCAGGAACATGGGCTTTTTGTAGCTTTTGCATTCCTGTGCCATAAGAGGAGCTCAGTGAACTGATCTTCGGAGTCCACTTCTTTGTTAGAAGTAAAAGTGGAAACAGATCCAGCCCTTATGATTCGCCCCACACATCATAACAGCAGGTATGGTCCTTCTTCTGTTTTCCACAGCTCAATTAGTGGTCTGAAGAGGGTGCCACATTTCTGCCTGACACTAACCTGTGAGTGTGTGACTCCTGCTCTCTTCATAATCAATAGAAAAAAGTTCCCATGGGTAAGTCTACCCACACTTGTAGCAGTTTATGTGTGCCCTCCTGCAACCAAACCCATAGCGCCCCTCTCTACCTATAACCTAGATGTATTGCAGATGCTTTCTTTCCCTGTGCAGAACTCATGTGACCAACCTAGATGTGTGGCCAGGGTAAAGAGCAAACCCTCCTCTGTGATTTCTCAAAACTGGTCCCGGGGCAGGATTGAGGAGTTTCCAGCTACTTGGGCCTGTTAAAGGCTCCCCAATTTGGAATGTGCATTGGGCCCAGACAGTGAACAACAGGGCCTGATAAAGCTTAGACAGGGCCTTCCTAACAAGATGATTGAAGTGGAGCTGTAGCCTGTTCCACTTACACTTCAAAGGGCTTTTCCTACAGCACACACAAAGAAACTTGACAACAGGCTGCTCTGCCTTTTGTCACCACAGATAGTTTGGAGCCTTAGCCAGGGGAACGTAAAGCACTTTCCAGAACCACTGTTGGGGGTATGTGAGGGAATCCACCACACAAATGCTGGCACTGGGTATAAATATGGGACCTTCAAAGCCACTCATAAGAAAACAATCCTGGGCCTGTGGAAGTTACAGAATGAGGACTCTCTTGCTGCTGAAGGGTTGCACTGCTGCTTAAAGGACTGCCTTGTTGTCTGAGAAGGAAGATTGAACGTGCTTACATGCATCCCAGGCGACCTAGAGTCACTCCAAAAGTCAGTTGGCTAACATTCTGTGTGAGCTTCAGAGGCACAACAAGCTTCTGGAGGCCCTGCACCTGCCCAACTGACCTGCTGTAACTAGACTCCTTGAACCTGCAACTAGATTTGCCTAAGCCATGCTACTGAACTCTGCTGGAGTGAGTCCTGATCCCCAAGAGTTGCCACTGTTGTATGTTCATTTTACGCTCTGCTTGGGCATACATATTTGAGCTTAGCATAGGTCCATGGACTGTGCCCTTTTACCACAATATGTTATCTGATTTCATTTATTCAGTTTTATTAATTTTTAGTTAGCCTGCTTTCAGCGGGAATGTTTTTTATTTTCTAATCAGCTGTAACTGTGATTTTTCTAAAGCATTGTTATTATTTTTCTGTGCATGATATTTCACCATATACCCCAATCCAAGGTTGACGAGTCTGAGTACATGGTAATTTATATAGCAACTGTTGCCACAAGAGTTTGCAAATAGTCTGACACTTAGACACATGCCCAAGTCAGGCCTTTCATGGAAGGAAAATATGTTTTCTTATAAAAACACTGTGTAGGTGAAGGTACAGCAGGGAGGTCATTCCATCCATGCTGCATGCCATTGAATTGCTGACCTCAGCACTGTCTCTACAGCCACCCAGAAGACAACGGGCAGTCCTTTTTCTTCAGGTAATGGGGATGGGTGTTCCTCTCATGGACTAAGTATGGATAGATTGGGCTATCACTGCTATGCTCCCACTGAGGAGTTAGGGGCTAGGTAGCATTCGCTTGTGTATTTTATTAGTCCAATATGTTGGAACTGTTTATTTTCTTCTCATTGGTCACCACCATTCTCATATTTTTGTGCCTTACTGCAGAACATATATTTTATTGTAGATTGCAGTCTTTTCAATGAATGCATTAAAAACTATCCAGCATCTCTTTCTTTGCCTGTGTGTGTATATGAGACCATTTGCAACTGAGAGAAAAGGGCAGGACTTGTCAACCATTACTTCCTCTAAGAAGTCACTGCATATCATGCTCAGGCTGCCACAAATCACCATTTCTTTCAGGTTTTGGTGAGGTGCTGCTAGCTAGCCAATAGGGTTAGGTCAACAGTTGTCACTTGGTGTGAGATCAGACTCAGTCCCCCTTACTCGGTGGTGTTGCCGCCCAAACTCCAGCAGTTTCAATACTAGGACAGGAGTCTACAACATGGCACCACCAACAATGGTTAGGCATTAATTATATAGGTCGCTTGAGTAGGTCTGTCTCACACACACTAAGGTACCCTAAGTACTATTTTACAGAGACCACTGTGGTCTTAGCGAAAATCCTCCTCAGTTGAATAGGGAGCAGCAGTCTAGGCTGTAGATTGTTCAAGCATGAACCTTAAAAGAAACCCCAGTTGGTGTCCCTGACTCTGATACCTATTCCTTGACATAGCACAACCAGCAAATATCAGCGATAACTGTAGGCCTCCTGTTGCACAGTTCCTCTCATCTAATGGCTTAACAAAAGAGGCGGCGATGTCACATTCATAGTTAAAGCTCAATACACTTACAGAACAGAAGTATTCTGTTCATGGGTCACCTTCTCAGAAATAAATGCTGACTCTCACACATTTCACACATACAGAGTAGCAAACTTACCCTTACAGTATAGAGATTATCAATATTTAAAAATAATGCTAAATTATCAAGAACACCACACTTGGTTTAATGGCACCCTTCCACATGTATTACAAACCGTTAAGTTAGGTCCTTTAAGCTATGAAGTCCAATGTAGCAGAAGTATACACACTATATAATTAGCTATTAGCAATATATAGACGATTAATACAATTTGTAATGCAGACTTTAAACACTGCCCCGGCAAGGGATGCTCCAGCTATAAATGGTTGTTCCACGGATAAATACACAAACTGTCCATTCAATAATGGGAAAAGTGCCCACTGAGAGGGATAAGGTTCCGTTCTGGGTTACGCAAAGAACAAATCAGCTGGTAGCAGTGTTTCCCCATAGGGGACCCCAAAATAAACATAGAATTCTCACAATGTACTTGCCATTTTGGATGCTTTCCTCAATAGACGACTGTGCCACTTGAGGCACAGTCTTTGCCACAATATGGACTACAACACATGGTACAGCGACACTTGCAAATTTACTAGAAGTGTTAAAACTGCTTTAAAATTAACACAGGGCAGCCCCGGATTTGGGGATGAAGCTGATACGCAATTTTGACACAGTCTCCTCAATAATTTTAAGCAATATTAAAGGGTAAACAGCAGTAAACATCAGCACTGGCAATACACCAGTGGCCCAGGAGGTTCCTCACTGGTTCCTCACTGGGACAGGAGCGAGAGCTGGCAAAGATTATTTCCAAAACTGATAGGAGGTTAGGTCAGGAAAGTGTGGGGGTCAGACGAACCAAACCACAGCTACAGAGTACCTCCAATCTATGGAGCTGAAATTTTGGGGTACACAAACATGCACAGGCTAGCAGTTGCTGAAAACACTTTTATTAGCACCTTAGTGGCCATTCCTGTTAGTAAACCACTCATACCCCTGCACCACGATCAAGGCGTCAATGGGATGTCTGACCTTGCCCAGTTGAAACCTCTCCTCTACTGGGTGTGCATTTGGTCGACCCTTGAATTGAACACAGACAGAGATAGTTTATGGGATTTAATAAGACACAGCCATGCCCTCAAAACACCTTGGTTGAGGTTTGTTTATAAGTGGAGTAGAAACCTAAAGTTACTGGCACTTTTGGATAATCCTGAGAGGATTCATAAGATGGAAAAACAGGTTGTCAAGTCGGCGTATTGGTGTTACATTTTGGAGCACCAACATCCTCGGACCAATTTGGGGCTATTAACGGAAAGGTTCCAAGATGTTAAAGCTGCTCCGTTCTTTCAGCCCTTTCTGGACATTGTATCTCACCCTCTGGCTAAGAGCCTTTACCTGCGATTTAGGCATGGGTGTTTGTCCTTTGAACATTTTTTGTAGTACTTGGTCCGAGAGGTGTGTATCTCCTTTATGTCTGTCTTTCCAGGCTACTACTAAGCAGGATGTTGATGGCTCCAACATGCAAACTTTCAAGTGGCACTGCATTTATTTAGGACAAACACTGTATAGCCAATTGTATAATCAGTAAGCCGATTATTTGTCTCCGTATGGCATTAGCGTGCCAAATTTTGAGGTGAGAATTGACTGAGTAACTACAAGTTTTGGGTCAAGACCAATTCACAAAAGGGCCCAGGTAACCAGTAAATCTAATGGCTGGCTACATTGTTACTAACAAAAGGACTTTGTGAGTATCAAGGCCTCTTAAGAATTAAAGGTTTCACTAGAGCTTTTTTTTTTAATTCGCTTTTAGTGATCAGGCTGCATTGTATTTATTGATATATGATACTTTTATTAGGTTTGATCATGGGTGCAAGGTGCTATAGACAGTGTTGTGGATTATGAGTTAATTTTGATAGCTCTTAATGGTTTACAACCCCTGAACCACCATTTTAGGCAATCGTTGCTTGGAGAGCTAAAGTCAGAGGAAATGTGTGTGTTTTGTTTTCGGGATTACAGTTCACATGGGATTAGTACAGTGTATTTTATTTACCTCTTGTTAAAGCTATACTAATATTTACTGAGAGTCATCATTTTGTGTATTGCTTAACGACTCGTAGGGTACTTTTTAATGTATGTATATTATTATATTTATATTATATTATATTTTATGTATTGTTATTTAGGTGACTTTAATGTATGTGATAATTTGTTTTTGTATTATATGATATCATGCAATGGTTTTTTATGTGTTTCTTTGTATGTGCTATCATGGTCGTTGTACCGAATAAAGTTAAATGGAAATATAGATCTTCTGGATGTGACACCAACTAATGACTTCCTTGAAGTTGAAACTGCAGACAGGCGTGTCTCCCCACTCAACAGTGTATACAGATTAAATATTCAAATTGAGGGAGACATTGTGCACACAATTAAAATAATCTTCTGGAGAAGATTAACTTTAAAGTATGGTATTCTATTGGCTGAAAAAGATTGGTCATCTGAATTCATCTGCGTGCTCACACAAGGGTAAGATGTCATTTTGTCTTCTTTCTCAGTCCTAGTTCCAGATGTAGTAAAGAATGTAAAGGAAGCCTATGCTGCTGATTGGGCTTTGGCTCAGGCTCTTGCACTATACCGCAAACACATGGGGCAGGAGAGGATATTCCGCCCCAGAACAACCCTTCATGGCCTCAGGGGACACAACATCATCCAGAGGTACAGGTTGAACTGGCAGGCCATTCAGCAGCTGCTGCGCAACATTGAGCCGCAGTTGGCACCCACCTTGCTGACACCCCGCTCCATCCCAACAGAAACGAAGCTGCTTGCCGTACTTCACATGCTGGCAAGTGGCTCTTTTCAAACAACTGGTGCCCTGGTTGCCGGAATATCACAGCCATCATTCTCTGCCTTTTTGTCAAAATTACTGGATGCCATCATTGGACTTACACCCGCCACATCTGCTTCCCTAACACACTGCAGAAGCAGCAGGAAACAAAACAGGGGTTCTACCTCATTAGTGGCTTCCCACATGTCCTTGGTGCAATCGACTGCACACATGTATGCCTTGTGCCACCTGATGCAACTGAACACCTCTACCGCAACAGGAAGCACACACATTCCATCAATGTGCAGGCCATTGTGGATCACCAAGGATTGATCACCAACATTGAGGCAAAATATCCTGGGAGTGTCCATGACTCATTCATCTTCCGTCACAGCACCATCAATGAACACTTCTAGGATGGACGGTATGGCAATGGACTACTTGATGGTAAGTACAAAAACCTACTTATATACACACTGCACAGCAACCCTCTAGGACACACAACACATTCTCCACAACAGCAACATGTCGACAGGAACACACTGAGGTCGTGACACCGCTAGGCATGTTTCTTAGGTCACCATTGAACCTGTCACACATCTGAAATTAGTGTACAGTCTAATGTTAAGACGTCAAAGATCACAAAGTTTGGAGTGGGTCGCCTAAATGTCACCTTGCAAATTGTAAGTGTCCCAATGACGTTTACATTAATCCATTGCATAAGTCTAAAGGTATGGGATGTCCAGGGTACATTGATATGAACGTGTTAACAACACTGTCAAAATGAATCTGTGTATGGAACTATCATCTCACCCCCAGTGAAGACACTGGGACTCCTGTATCACAAGTCACAATGCTAGGGAGGGCACACTGTACTGCAAATCCCAAAACCTACTGGTCAGCAGCCAAACACTCGTTCAGCCAAGGAAACAACACAATGCAGATGGTACATCCTACAAGCCTAGGATGTGACATAATAACACAAAAGAGTCACAGACAACACAAGACAACTACTGCCATGAAAGGTCATTTCAATAGGGCTAGCTACATCAACATGATCCCATTCATTTTCTCTTGCAGCTGATCAGGGGTATGGCATCCAGCCATGGATAATGACACTTATTGGCAACCCGAGTACTGCAGCAGAGCGTGCCTACAATGACGCACATAGGAGGACACGCACCATAGTCGAGAGGACCTTCGGCATCCTCAAGTCAAGGTTCCGGTACCTCAACATCACTGGTGGTAGCCTCCTATATTCACCGGAGATGGTCTGTAAGAACATCCTAACATGTGCTATTCTGCACAACATTTTCATAAAAAGGAACATTCCCCTCTTGGAACCCGAGCCACACATGCCTGAAGAGGAGGATGGTGGCCTGCAACATGAGGGGGAACAACAGAACACGGCCGCTGGTTTACGCAGGCGGCAACATATCTTTCTTTTAAATATAATCACCATCACCACTTTATGAACTAATTTAAATAAACACCTATAATAATCACCATATCATCGTTTGGCTATTCATTTTCGCACACCTTCATCTCTAACTATCAGAATAAGAGTGTTGCCTCATGGAGCATTGCTGATATACCGATTAGGACACTGAAAATCCCAGAACAAATGTGATGCGTATCATACAATGGTCACATACACACACACTGTAAATGACATATATCATGTACATTTCTCCTTTGAAGGCCAATAGCAGAGGACCACACCTATTTCACACATACATATTGAAATCATGGTCCAACGCAGCATATGGCACACAACTAAGACACCATCACTCAATAAGGGGAAAACAAGCCTCATACATGAGGCAGTTGATGTGCTTTTGCATCAGTAACAGGAATGTCTGACCAGACACACTTCACAGGCACATTTCAGTTATCTACTGCACAATTGATATGTCACATTACCCATAGACAGATTTGTTGTTTAATTGCTATTTCTTGAAAAGTGTTGTAGTGCTATATGTACATTGTCCATGATTGTGAATCCATTATAGTGACATCTTACATTGTGATCCTACACAAGGGGTTACGGAAATGCTTTTGACATGCTGGGGTGATGTTTCAGAGGGACAGGATTTGCCAATGAGTAAGAGAGAGACAATCACTGGGCAGGCTGACAAGATATACAGTGGTAAGCAGAACAGTCATTAAGTAGAGTTGTTGTAAGACTGGCATGTTACAAAGCGCAGGACCTTGGTAATAGTTGGCCATGTGGCATGGACCGGTGCTTCCGGGTACTTTTCCGTTTGAAGGTGATCTGTTCCATGTCTTCTTCTTCTGATGTGTGTGTTGCCTCCTCTGTTCATGGTGGTGGTGGTTGTGAAGGGGCAACACACACCTCAGTGTTAGAAGACGTGGAGTCAGACATCCTGGTTGCTGCTACCTGTGAAGGTCTTAAGGGCAGTACTTCTGCAAGGAGGATCTGCTGATTCTTAAGAATAGCAGCCACATCACGATGGTAGGCAGCCAGGTCGGCCCTGAGGAGGTCATGATTGCATTTGTGCATGCAGTGGAAGGTTTGGGGTCCGAGGTGTTGTGGCAACTCCCTTCCGACAGTGGTGAATTCCTTGACAGTTTCTTGTAGTCCTTGCAGGATGGATGTTAGGGCTTGCATAGCTGCTGCCTGATCTGCAGATGACATCATGCACGAAGGCACCCCCTCTATGCTGGCTGCCATAGTTTGCATTCCCACCCGCACCTCCTTGGCCAGCTCCCGCTGTACCCCAACTACAGTTCTCTCAAAGCTGGTGCCTGTGTCATCTGAGTCCTCAGCTGTATTGGAGCTGGTAGGTCTTACAATTGGGGTGGTGGGTGGATCCTCTGCGATGGCTGCTTCTTCTGTGCTTCTCCTTGTGACTGAAGGTGGGGTCTGGAGGGTTTCAAGGACCTCTTGGATGGTCTCCTGGGGAATGTTTATCAGCTCGTCATCCATGTCATCAGGGTAATCTGGGACAGGCATATCCACAGGAGATCCATTGTCCTCTGCAATGAAACAGGGTACAATTAGTGTGGGTGTGTTGTGGCATTAGTGATGTGACATGCCTGCCTTGTGATGGATTCACATTGTGATCTTGTTTTGTGTTTATTGCTCAAGTCTTTCAGATGGGCATTCTCTCATGCCTATGGCCCACCTGCATGTCACATGTATGTTATTAAGTTATTGGACTTGTCGGCATCATCTCTTCTAGGTGTTGGTTTTGGCCAAATAGTGAATTGCCACCTTCTTGTCCTACTTAACCCTCCGTCTACATCCATTCTCATGGTGAGACCTTTCACTGGCTGTGGGTGTTCTGATGGCGCTGGCAGCACACTTAACAATCTGGACCTGCCCCAGTCTCTGATCTTTCACATCCACTTAAATGTAGTTGACATGTAGCATATCCTATGCATAGCAATGTTATGGCACAATATGGATGTTGGCACTGGTAATGTGTACAGCTGATGTTGGGAATGTGTGGTACATTGGATTGCCCTGATAATCGTATCAGTGTCCTATTTCCTCCTCTGACTGTGCAGGTGTATTTCAGTGACCAGTTACATGTGTCCTCCCCCTCAATGCTGTTGTCTGAGCAGTATGACATTTGGGATGTTACATTGTGACCCAGGCACAGGATGGACCCTGACATATGCAGCATGGGTATGTCCTTAGTGCTGTGCAGCTCCTATTGTTGTTGACATTGGCTGATGTTTGCGACAACTATGGGCATTGACATTTGACAGAACTGGGGCCTTTGTCTTTTTTCAGGGGATTGTTGAAGTTGTCATCCTCAACCCTCTCATTTAGGTGTGTATGATCCATGGGGAGGTTACTGCCATTGGCTACTTGAGCTGCACACAGAGCGGAGGTGGTAGTGGCAACTGTTGTCGCAGTTACATTCCAGTTGTCGGTATGGCTAGATTATGGAGGGGGTATGGTGGCTGACGTGTGCTGGGATGTCAGTTTGACGTTGTGCCCTTCCCTCCTGGCGTGGTTTTCCCTTTGCTCCATTGTTGGCATGGCAGCATGCCCCCATGGTACTGTTGTTGGTGTAGTGTAATGGTGGGCCCCAGCTTCTGTCTGTGCAGGCCATGCCCCCATGCCGTGCCCCTTTACCCAGGCCACTTCATGTATATGATGACTTACATGCAATGTGTAGTTGGTATTCCCCCCCCGGTTGCAGTTAACATTAGTGCATTTTAATTCCCCATGCGACTTACCCGGCATGTGCGTTGTCTCCTGGTAGTCTGCGCTGTCCTGTCCTTGAATCACTGTGACGATCTCCTCAGGGATGACGGCTGCTACCATCTCCTCCATGTGGTCCAGGGCCTCACGGTGTGCTGGACTCCCACCTCCAGTCTGCAGTGCTGCCTTCCTGTTCCTGGCCATCTTTTCCTTGGTCCTGCGCTTGCAGTCATGCCAGCGTTTCTTGCACTCGATGACTGTTCTGGTACTTCTGCCACACTGTTGATCTTGTCAACAATTTGTTGCCGTATAGCCTCTCTCCTACTAATTGGCAATTTTGAGGTAACAAACAGTTGGTGCTGATGTTCCGTCACCTCTTTAACCAGAAGCTCCTGCTCCTCTGCACTGAAGCAACACTTTCTTTTCTTCTTAAAAGTGTCCTGGTTCTTGTGTGGGTCCTCCTGGCTGGTTCCTGGTCTGTTGTCATCTTCCTGGGGTCTGTAGTGGCATCTGGGTTCCATTTTGGCTCTCCTCTGGTGAAATGGCAGTGTTCACTGGGGTTTTTTGATGCTATTGCGTCAAAAACGGCGCATATTCGGTTTGCGGGGTCGTAAATAGACCCACAGTCATTTCTGCTGCGTTAACGTCGTTTTGCTTTACGACTTGACGCTGCGGTGTGCATCAAAATAAATGACTCCCACCTGTGGTTTGCGCCGCCGTGCGTCAAAGTATAAATTTGACGGCCGCACGGCGCACCAAAATGGCGTTAGCCGACGGTATTGTTTTTGATGCAAAACTGCGCCAGCGCAGTTTTGCGTCAAAAATTATAAATATGGCCCTAATACTGCCTGCCGGAAATCGATGCAAAGCCCTTGCAGCATGGAAAGAAACAACGCATTGTCTGTGCCGCACTGGAAATTCTGACGCACACCATATTTTTCCATGCATTTCCTCCTCTGCGGTCTCCATTTGTGTTATTTTTGTCGCATACCAGTTACTTCGTGCTAACAAGAGACAACTGTTGATTTCTAAGATTTAAGACTGTTTTTTCTTGCAAAAGTTATATCTCAACTTGTGCTTATTGAATCTTCATCGTTTTTTACCTTAATTTAGGCAGAGAAATATCTTATATTTTTCTAAACATGTGTGGTGTATTTCTGTGCTGTTTTCACTGTGTTACAGTATGATTTATTGCACAAATACTTTATACATTGCCTTCTAATTTTAGCTTGACTGCTCAGTGCCAAGCTACCAGAAGGTGGACACAGGATAATTTGGATTGTGTGTGTTGTTACCCTGACAAGGACTGTGATCCCTATTTGGACAAAGGTGAATACCTCTGCCAACTAGAGACCCCATTTCTAAAGGGGCTGAGTATAAGGCGTAATCCTGCCTGTCACATTGCCATGTTAATGTCTTAAATTCTGACATCTCCTCTTGATGATTAGGGATGTGCCATGTGTGACACAGTAGATGAATCACTGTATAGATATGTAATGTGGTGCATACTCATGTGCCCTGCCTATTTGCCCAGGGATGTAGGACACAACGGGATACAATCCACAAACAATTTGTTCTCCAGGGACAACATATGACTGTGTACATTGATCAATCAAGTACTGTTTGTTGCTGTAGGGGTTGTAAATTCTATGCAACAGACCACTATTCTTCACTGTGACAGGCCAAAGTAAAGGACATATGGATCACTGCCCTCAGCCATGTGTCTGGTTTAATGATTATATTGGCATCTGCCACCCAGAGGCTACTTGTCTTCAGCGTGTAAATGGTGCTGGTGCCACACTACTCTCTGTAATGTGACGATCGCCATCATACATGTGACAGAGCATACATTTATCTTTGAGTGCAGCTATAGATCAATACATTCCTTTGGTAACATTCCTTGTGCCTACATGTTAGCATGTGTTCCTTTCTCTTTTGACAAAATGTGCATGTTCCTGTTTCATGCATGGTTTACCTGTGTTAATGGGATGATTCCTGTATTTCCTCACATATACCTGTGCATGCCAACCTGTGTTTGGAATACAACATTTACAATGGGAGCACATTTCATGTGGTGCCACAGACAGGAGTGTGTCACCATTGATTGTTGGCTGACACATACCCTCAACCGTCAATGTGTGTCATTTGGCATGTACAACTGCAGTAGCAATGAGGGACAAGACGTGAGTAACTAGATATTTTAGCCACAATGTGGATTTCCGGGCCATTGATGTGTAATTATGTAGCAAAGTGCATTGTACATGTGTAATGGGTAAGGTTTTTTACCTGACTGTTGGCATGCATCATGAAATGTCTTGTAGTTATGTTAAAATCAAGTGTTTGGGTACCCCCATGCATCCACAGACATCTGGGTTTGCAGGATCAAAATAGAGACAGTGTACTTGCAAAACTCTATGTCTCTCCAAGATACAAAGGACTAATGGCTTCTACTGATGCAATCAGAGTATGTAATTGTAAGGGGTGCTAGACATTAATGGTGATTTCCCTGGGGCTTGCTGATTCATTGTGTTGTGGGTTTTAGGTACAAAGCTCCCTGTAAATTTGCGTGTGATGTCTACAGTGTACATTTCATGCCAAATGTGTGGCCTATCGGAGCAACATTGGTACTACCTCCATGACTCCATTGGGACAAATTTCACTTGGTGAAGTGTGCATTGTAGGTATGTTTCCAGTGTGACATGAGTATTTCCATGTCACCTTCTCCAGACTACTGTACTGTTGTTAGAAACATGGCATGTTATGGGAGTATCATTTTTTATTGTTGTGTTATTGTGTATGTGACAAATGAATGTCTGCATTATCTTGTGTGGGATCTGTTGGAATGCAGTTGGCATTGGCCTACTATTCTATGACAGCAGGTAAATGATGTATGCTCCATGGTGCAAAACATTGAACGTGATGTGGTCTTCCACTTGTTAAATGGTTACTGTGATTGCACAAATTCAGCATGCAATTGTAGATGTCTGAGATCCTGATTTTCCTTTGAGCAACAGTTCAGATGGCATGCATGCATATGGAATGGTGCATATAGGGGCCACTTAGGTGGACTTTGTTGCTGGGGCCTACTTGACATCATGCTACTGTTTGCTAATCACAGCTGTTGTTTAAGTGTGATCAGAGGCTTGTTATGACCCTATTTCTCTTTGTGTTTGCAGCATCAGCCCAGGCAAGTGAAGGAGACAGGGCAGAGCCAAGTGGGGAAGCATCTGGCCACGAGACCTTGTGTCAAGACACCACCAACACAGAGGGACCTAAGGGACTGGGAAAGTGAGGGGAGTGCCAAAGATGGGACCGGATCTACATCATCATCATCAGACTCTTCCTCCAATGGCCACTCCCTAGTGGTGGCAGACCCATCGGGGCATACTATAGTACTACCCTTGTCCACCATCCCCAGTTCTTTTGCCACCCTCCCTGTTGCTCCCCACCCAGTTGTGCTGAGTCTGCTCACCCATGAGGGTGGACGTCTCCTTTGCTACAGGCACCTTTGCCTCAGCCCGTGTTACCCCTTCTGCCCTGAGTGAGGAGGCTATTGACCTCCTGAGGAGTATTTCTGTGGGTCAGGCTGCCATTCTGAATGCCATCCAGGGGCTGGCCTGATAACCTCAGCAGATCAATTCTTTCCTGGAAGGCATTCATAGGACCATGTCTGGCCTACATAGATCTTTTAAGGCTCTGGCCTCATCACTGACGTCAGCCAGTCACCCCACCTTCCACACCTCCGTCTTACCGATCTAAATCCCCCATTCATCTACCTATCTCAAGCACATCAGCATGCACCCACCTCAACACACTAAAGCAGCACTCATAAACACCAACACCACAAAACACACCGGCATGCACGCACTCAACAGACACCCATAAACACATCATCTGTCACTTCACCAGACACCCCCACCACCCCCACCAGCCCACACACCACATAAAGCATACCCACAGACTCCACCACAACAGGCAGTGACACATCCACCATGCCCACCATTACTGCAGACACCACCCCAACAGACACTCATACATCCACCACTACAAGCATACCTGCAGACACCACCGCAACAGACACACACACACATCCACCACTCCTACATCACCCAGCACCTCCACCTCCCAACTCCCTAAGACATGCAAATGCGCAGAAGCATTTCTCACACATGCACACACCCAAGATATCAACACCGACACACCAGACAACGACTCTGTCAACCTCCAAATCCCCAATCCCTTCTGCTGACCGTCCCTATGTTCCCAAGGAACGTTTTTTTGTTTGAACTTGTCCTTTCCCCTGTTCCTTCCACCCCTTCCCAAACCCAAGAGGCCCAATCCACATCCCAACACATCCCTTACACATCCAAGTCCTCCCATGTCACACCTGGCCGCTTGCAAGCACTCATATCCCTCCCCCCCAAGAAGAAGCCCACCCCTCCAAAGAAGCAGTTCACCCCTCGCAAACCCATCCATCCCAAATCCGTCCCCCACCCAGATGATCCTTGAGGTGCTTGCCTGCCTACTTGATGCTCCTTCCTGTGGTAATTCCCTGGCAACAATAGGAATCAAGTGTGGGCATAGTAATGTGCACTGAAAGACTTCTGGGCTGGCCAATGGCCTTTTACATTTTGCATATGCTTAAAAAAGGGTATACATTGGCCCTGCAATGCCTTTTCTACCTTTATTTTGTTCCTGAGTAACTTGTGTTGTCTGTCTACAGGTGTATGTGTTTCAGCCTGCTTGCTGATTCAGTTGCAGTTGTTTGCAATATCTGACTTTGTGTGTATTGCTGGTGTCACCCAAGACAAAGGTAGATGTTGACTGTATAGCTATGTGGGTGTATATGCAATTATGGTGTCCTTCCATTGTGTTCTGTTTGTTATGGTAAGTATTTCATCTTGTGTTGTCCAATGTCAGCATGTATTGTGTTGGTGTTGTCCCCCTGATATGGATTGTCCGTTTGTCTCATGTGTGAAAGCTAAAGTTTTATTAGTCCACACATTAAGGGCGCTCAATTGAGCTGTCATCCATTGCATTTGACTGTGCATGTGTCTGTTTTGCTTTGTGTACTGTGCTGCTACTTTATCTAGATGTATAGCCCAAGCTGTTGCTGTTGTATTTGCTTTCTTGACTTGCATTTCCACATTGTGCAGATATGCATGCCACTTGACTCTACTTTTGTTTGTCCCAGAGATAAATGAAGGGCCAGCTCCTGTGCAAATGTTCTTTTAGGGGCATGTGCAAAGTGATATGTGTCCCGGCGCAGCATCCTTCCCTGAGTGCTCCTGATGCTCTATCCCTTTTATGCAGGTATTGTTTGCATAGTGAGCTTAGTATATTTGTCTCTCTGTATAGTCTGCATCCCATTGTCCTTCCATTGTGTTGCAGTATGAGTAACGTGTGGGTCCATTGTAGGGCTGTTTCATGGGAGGGGTGTTTGTGTTCCATGACACATCCACACATATGTGTGTAGACTCTGACAACAGTCCATGGCATGTGTGCAATGTGAGGGTGTCAGTTGTATTTGTAGATATGATGTTGCTGTGTTGTTTGTGTTGTGTGACACAAAGTTATGTACACTTCACTGTCCCTGTGCCTAAAATGTGCAGGTGTGTGTTTTTGTGTAGTTTTGCAGTGTGAGTGACCTGCCCAAAGAAAGTATTTTGTGGCTGTGAATGTGTCCTTCTTTGTGAATGACTCTGACAGTGTTCACGATGAGACGTGTACTTGGCCCATGAAGCGTGACCCCATCTCATGTGAATGATGGCACAATAATCTGTTTTTGAGCTTTATGAAACAGGTAGGTGTGTGTACTTACAGACGGTTGCATCCACGGCTATGTGGATTTTGGGCTCCATTAATGAGCAGCGACAGAATGTTTCTGATGGTCTCCACAGCAGCACAGGATGTGTAAGGCTACCTGCGGGTGAGTTGCACCATTTATGCTCCCCGTTTATATCTGTTGAGACATGTGGTTGGACCTAGGTCACATTTGCGGTGTGCAACCTAATAATGTGCCCAGCAGCAATACTGTTTCCACCGGCCTGTTTGTACTGCCTCGTGACCATCCATGATAGTCTGCGCTGCCTGGCTGGGCCAGCGGGACCATGGCGGTCTTTGCTCCATAGGCCCGCATGACTTGTAATACAGTGATCTGACCGCTAAGCTGATGGCAGTTCCGCAATGGTGGTGCACAGACCGCCAAACTCATAATGAGGCCCTATATTTGGAGGGATACCTTTAGCCATCCATTAACCGGTTCTGTGCCCAGGACGTAATGGTTACGTCCTTAGGCACAGTGCTGCTGTGCCCAGGACGTAACCATTACGTCCTGGTCGCAGAGCCCAGAGGGAGCGCTAGCGCTCCCTCTGTGGGGTTCCCCCCACCCCCCAAGTCAGGGATGGAAGGGGAAGCCCTTCCCCTTCCACCCCGACCCCCCCACCCCGCCTGTGACGTCAGTGTGCGAGTGCGCGCTGATTTATCACAGGGTCTCCCCCGCTTCCAGCGCGATTGAAAGAGAAATGCTCAGCATTTCTCTTTCAATCACGTGGGGGAGGCCCGGAAAGGCTTCAAAGGGAAGGAAATGTATTTCCTTCCCTTTGAAGTCTCTCCCAGCGTTTCAAAAGCCGGATTGCTTGCAATCCGGCTTTTGAAACCCCACTAGACACCAGGGATTTATTTTATTTTTTTAAATGGACATAAGGGAGCGACCCCTTGGGCAAGGGTTTCTCCCAGGGGGGGGCATTTTTTGGGGAAGGCCTTTTCTGCCCCCGGGGGGGGCAGAAACCTCTAGGCACCAGGGATCATTATTTTTTTTGTATTTTTTTTTTTGTTTTGGTTCTTTTTTAGGTGGGGAGCGACCCCTTAGGCAAGGGTCGCTCCCCTAGAGGGCAAATCATATTTAGGACTGGTCTGCCCCCCTTGGGGGCAGATTGGCCTATTTTGATGAGGCCAATCTGCCCCCAAGGGGGGCAGAAACCACTAGACATAAGGGATTTTTTTTTTTTAAATGGACATAAGGGAGCGACCCCTTGGGCAAGGGTCACTCCCAGGGGGGGCATTTTTTGGAAAGGCCTTTATCGGCCTATTATTAGGCCGATCTGCCCACGGGGGGCAGAAAGGGGGCCCCGGGAGGGGCCCCATGGGATATATATTTTTTTCTTTTGTTTTTGTTTATGTTTTTGATTTAGGTGTGGGGAGTGACCCCTTAGGCAAGGGTCACTCCCCTAGGGGGCAAATTATATTTAGGCCATTTCTTCCCCCCTTGGGGGCAGATTGGCCTATTTTAATGAGGCCAATCTGCCCCCCAGGGGGACAGAAACCACTAGACACCGGGGAGTTTTTTTTATTTTTTACGTGACTTTCACGCAAGAGGAGCGACCCCTTAAAATTATTTTAGGCCATTTCTGCCCCCCCCGGGGGCAGATCGGCCTATTGATATTAGGCCGATCTGCCCCCAGGGGGGGCAGAAACCTCTAGGCGCCAGGGCAAATTTTTTTTTTTTTGTTTTTTTTTTGTTTGTTTGTTTTTTCAGAGATGGGGAGAGACCCATTAGGCAAGGGTCGCTCCCCTGGGGGGCAAATTGTATTTGCAGGTTGGCCGATTTTAGGTCAATCTGCCCCCACGGGGCAGAAACCACTAGGCACCGGGGATTTTTTTTTTGGCGCCAGTGTCACGCAGGGTGAGCGACCCCGTAGGCAAGGGTCACTCCCAGGGGGTGTGGGGGGGGGAAATTTATTTTAGGCCATTTCTGCCCCCCCTGGGGGCAGATCGGACTATTGTTATTAGGCCGGTCTGCCCCCAGGGGCGGCAGAAACCTCTAGGCGCCAGGGCAATTTTTTTTTGTGTTTTTTTTTTGTTTGTTTGTTTTTTCAGAGATGGGGAGCGACCCATTAGGCAAGGGTCGCTCCCCTGGGGGGCAAATTGTATTTAGACCATTTCTGCCCCCCTTGGGGGCAGATTGGCCGATTTTAGGTCAATCTGCCCCCAAGGGGGCAGAAACCACTAGACAACGGGGATTTTTTTTTTGGCACCAATGTCACGCAGGGGGAGCGACCCCGTAGGCAAGGGTTGCTCCCGGTGGTGGTTGGGGGGGTTTGGGGGGAATTTATTTTAGGCCATTTCTGCCCCCCCTGTGGGCAGATCAGCCTAGTGTTACTAGGTCGATCTGCCCCCGGGGGGGGGCAGAAACCTCTAGGCGCCAGGGCAATTTTTTTTGTGTGTTTTTTTTTGTTTGTTTGTTTTTTTTAGAGATGGGGAGCGACCCATTAGGCAAGGTTCGCTCCCCTGGGGGAAATTTGTATTTAGACCATTTCTGCCCCCCTTGGGGGCAGATCGGCGGATTTTGGGTTAATCTGCGCCAACGTCACGCAAGGGGAGCGACCCCGTAGGCAAGGGTCCCTCCCCAGGGGTGTGGGGGGACAAATTTATTTTAGGCCATTTCTGCCCCCCCCGGGGGCAGTTCAGCCTATTGTTATTAGGCTATTATTATTGTTATTGTTATTATTATAGGTATCATTTTTATCGGGAGACTTGGGGAACGCTGGGTGGAAGGAAATTTGTGGCTCCTCCCTGATTCCAGAACTTTCTGTCACCAAAATGTGAGGAAAACGTGTTTTTTTAGCCAAATTTTGAGGTTTGCAAAGGATTCTTGGTAACAGAACCTGGTCAGAGCCCCACAAGTCACCCCATCTTGGATTCCCCTAGGTCTCTAGTTTTAAAAATGCACAGGTTTGGTAGGTTTCCCTAGGTGCCGGCTGAGCTAGAGGCCAAAATCTACAGGTAGGGGCTTTGCAAAAAACACCTCTGTTTTCTTTAAAAAAATGTGATGTGTCCACGTTGCGTTTTGGGGCATTTCCTTTCACGGGCGCTAGGCCTAACCACACAAGTGAGGTATCATTTTTATCGGGAGACTTGGGGGAACGCTGGGTGGAAGGAAATTTGTGGCTCCTCTCTGATTCCAGAACTTTCTGTCACCAAAATGTGAGGAAAACGTGTTTTTTTAGCCAAATGTTGAGATTTGCAAAGGATTCTGGGTAACAGAACCTGGTCAGAGCCCCACAAGTCACCCCATCTTGGATTCCCCTAGGTCTCTAGTTTTCAAAAATGCACAGGTTTGGTAGGTTTCCCTAGGTGCCAGCTGAGCTAGAGGCCAAAATCTACAGGTAGGCACTTTGCAAAAAACACCTCTGTTTTCTTTAAAAAAATGTGATGTGTCCACGTTGCGTTTTGGGGCATTTCCTGTCGCGGGCGCTAGGCCTACCCGCACAAGTAAGGTAACATTTCTATCGGGAGACTTGGGGGAACGCTGGGTGGAAGGAAATTTGTGGCTCCTCTCGGATTCCAGAACTTTCTGTCACCAAAATTTGAGGAAAATGTGTTTTTTTAGCCAAAGTTTGAGGTTTGCAAAGGATTCTGGGTAACAGAACCTGGTCAGAGCCCCACAAGTCACCCCATCTTGGATTCCCCTAGGTCTCTAGTTTTCAAAAATGCACAGGTTTGGTAGGTTTCCCTAGGTGCCGGCTGAGCTAGAGGCCAAAATCTACAGGTAGGCACTTTGCAAAAAACACCTCTGTTTTCTTTAAAAAAATGTGATGTGTCCACGTTGCGTTTTGGGGCGTTTCCTGTCGCGGGCGCTAGGCCTACCCACACAAGTGAGGTATCATTTTTATCGGGAGACTTGGGGGAACGCTGGGTGGAAGGAAATTTGTGGCTCCTCTCTGATTCCAGAACTTTCTGTCACCAAAATATGAGGAAAACGTGTTATTTTAGCCAAATGTTGAGATTTGCAAAGGATTCTGGGTAACAGAACCTGGTCAGAGCCCCTCAAGTCACCCCATCTTGGATTCCCCTAGGTCTCTAGTTTTCAAAAATGCACAGGTTTGGTAGGTTTCCCTAGGTGCCAGCTGAGCTAGAGGCCAAAACCTACAGGTAGGCACTTTGCAAAAAACACCTCTGTTTTTTTAAAAAAAATGTGATGTGTCCACGTTGCGTTTTGGGGTATTTCCTGTCGCGGGCGCTAGGCCTACCCGCACAAGTAAGGTATCATTTTTACCGGGAGACTTGGGGGAACGCTGGGTGGAAGGAAATTTGTGGCTCCTCTCGGATTCCAGAACTTTCTGTCACCAAAATTTGAGGAAAATGTGTTTTTTTAGCCAAAGTTTGAGGTTTGCAAAGGATTCTGGGTAACAGAACCTGGTCAGAGCCCCACAAGTCACCCCATCTTGGATTCCCCTAGGTCTCTAGTTTTAAAAAATGCACAGGTTTGGTAGGTTTCCCTAGGTGCCAGCTGAGCTAGAGGCCAAAATCTACAGGTAGGCACTTTGCAAAAAACACCTCTGTTTTCTTTCAAAAAATGTGATGTGTCCACGTTGCGTTTTGGGGCGTTTCCTGTCGCGGGCGCTAGGCCTACCCACACAAGTGAGGTATCATTTTTATCGGGAGACTTGGGGGAACGCTGGGTGGAAGGAAATTTGTGGCTCCTCTCTGATTCCAGAACTTTCTGTCACCAAAATGTGAGGAAAACGTGTTTTTTTAGCCAAATGTTGAGATTTGCAAAGGATTCTGGGTAACAGAACCTGGTCAGAGCCCCACAAGTCACCCCATCTTGGATTCCCCTAGGTCTCTAGTTTTCACAAATGCACAGGTTTGGTAGGTTTCCCTAGGTGCCAGCTGAGCTAGAGGCCAAAATCTACAGGTAGGCACTTTGCAAAAAACACCTCTGTTTTCTTTAAAAAAATGTGATGTGTCCACGTTGCGTTTTGGGGCATTTCCTGTCACGGGCGCTAGGCCTAACCACACAAGTGAGGTATCATTTTTATCGGGAGACTTGGGGGAACGCTGGGTGGAAGGAAATTTGTGGCTCCTCTCTGATTCCAGAACTTTCTGTCACCAAAATGTGAGGAAAACGTGTTTTTTTAGCCAAATGTTGAGATTTGCAAAGGATTCTGGGTAACAGAACCTGGTCAGAGCCCCACAAGTCACCCCATCTTGGATTCCCCTAGGTCTCTAGTTTTCAAAAATGCACAGGTTTGGTAGGTTTCCCTAGGTGCCAGCTGAGCTAGAGGCCAAAATCTACAGGTAGGCACTTTGCAAAAAACACCTCTGTTTTCTTTAAAAAAATGTGATGTGTCCACGTTGCGTTTTGGGGCATTTCCTGTCGCGGGCGCTAGGCCTACCCGCACAAGTAAGGTAACATTTCTATCGGGAGACTTGGGGGAACGCTGGGTGGAAGGAAATTTGTGGCTCCTCTCGGATTCCAGAACTTTCTGTCACCAAAATTTGAGGAAAATGTGTTTTTTTAGCCAAAGTTTGAGGTTTGCAAAGGATTCTGGGTAACAGAACCTGGTCAGAGCCCCACAAGTCACCCCATCTTGGATTCCCCTAGGTCTCTAGTTTTCAAAAATGCACAGGTTTGGTAGGTTTCCCTAGGTGCCGGCTGAGCTAGAGGCCAAAATCTACAGGTAGGCACTTTGCAAAAAACACCTCTGTTTTCTTTAAAAAAATGTGATGTGTCCACGTTGCGTTTTGGGGCGTTTCCTGTCGCGGGCGCTAGGCCTACCCACACAAGTGAGTTATCATTTTTATCGGGAGACTTGGGGGAACGCTGGGTGGAAGGAAATTTGTGGCTCCTCTCTGATTCCAGAACTTTCTGTCACCAAAATGTGAGGAAAACGTGTTTTTTTAGCCAAATGTTGAGATTTGCAAAGGATTCTGGGTAACAGAACCTGGTCAGAGCCCCACAAGTCACCCCATCTTGGATTCCCCTAGGTCTCTAGTTTTCACAAATGCACAGGTTTGGTAGGTTTCCCTAGGTGCCAGCTGAGCTAGAGGCCAAAATCTACAGGTAGGCACTTTGCAAAAAACACCTCTGTTTTCTTTAAAAAAATGTGATGTGTCCACATTGCGTTTTGGGGCATTTCCTGTCGCGGGCGCTAGGCCTACCCGCACAAGTAAGGTATCATTTTTATCGGGAGACTTGGGGGAACGCTGGGTAGAAGGAAATTTGTGGCTCCTCTCGGATTCCAGAACTTTCTGTCACCAAAATTTGAGGAAAATGTGTTTTTTTAGCCAAAGTTTGAGGTTTGCAAAGGATTCTGGGTAACAGAACCTGGTCAGAGCCCCACAAGTCACCCCATCTTGGATTCCCCTAGGTCTCTAGTTTTCAAAAATGCACAGGTTTGGTAGGTTTCCCTAGGTGCCGGCTGAGCTAGAGGCCAAAATCTACAGGTAGGCACTTTGCAAAAAACACCTCTGTTTTCTTTAAAAAAATGTGATGTGTCCACGTTGCGTTTTGGGGCGTTTCCTGTCGCGGGCGCTAGGCCTACCCACACAAGTGAGGTATCATTTTTATCGGGAGACTTGGGGGAACGCTGGGTGGAAGGAAATTTGTGGCTCCTCTCTGATTACAGAACTTTCTGTCACCAAAATGTGAGGAAAACGTGTTATTTTAGCCAAATGTTGAGATTTGCAAAGGATTCTGGGTAACAGAACCTGGTCAGAGCCCCACAAGTCACCCCATCTTGGATTCCCCTAGGTCTCTAGTTTGCAAAAATGCACAGGTTTGGTAGGTTTCCCTAGGTGCCAGCTGAGCTAGAGGCCAAAACCTACAGGTAGGCACTTTGCAAAAAACACCTCTGTTTTCTTTAAAAAAATTTGATGTGTCCACGTTGCGTTTTGGGGCATTTCCTGTCGCGGGCGCTAGACCTACCCGCACAAGTAAGGTATCATTTTTATCGGGAGACTTGGGGGAACGCTGGGTGGAAGGAAATTTATGGCTCCTCTCGGATTCCAGAACTTTCTGTCACCAAAATTTGAGGAAAATGTGTTTTTTTAGCCAAAGTTTGAGGTTTGCAAAGGATTCTGGGTAACAGAACCTGGTCAGAGCCCCACAAGTCACCCCATCTTGGATTCCCCTAGGTCTCTAGTTTTCAAAAATGCACAGGTTTGGTAGGTTTCCCTAGGTGCCAGCTGAGCTAGAGGCCAAAATCTACAGGTAGTCACTTTGCAAAAAACATCTCTGTTTTCTTTAAAAAAATGTGATGTGTCCACGTTGCGTTTTGGGGCGTTTCCTGTCGCGGGCGCTAGGCCTACCCACACGAGTGAGGTATCATTTTTATTGGGAGACTTGGGGGAACGCTGGGTGGAAGGAAATTTGTGGCTCCTCTCTGATTCCAGAACTTTCTGTCACCAAAATGTGAGGAAAATGTGTTTTTTTAGCCAAATTCTGAGGTTTGCAAAGGATTCTGGGTAACAGAACCTGGTCAGAGCCCAACAAGTCACCCCATCTTGGATTCCCCTGTGTCTCTAGTTTTCAAAAATGCACAGGTGTGGTAGGTTTCCCTAGGTGCCGGCTGAGCTAGAGGCCAAAATCTACAGGTAGGTACTTTGCAAAAAACACCTCTGTTTTCTTTAAAAAAATGTGATGTGTCCACGTTGCGTTTTGGGGCATTTCCTGTCGCGGGCGCTAGGCCTACCGACACAAGTGAGGTATCATTTTTATCGGGAGACTTGGGGGAACGCTGGGTAGAAGGAAATTTGTGGCTCCTCTCGGATTCCAGAACTTTCTGTCACCAAAATTTGAGGAAAATGTGTTTTTTTAGCCAAAGTTTGAGGTTTGCAAAGGATTCTGGGTAACAGAACCTGGTCAGAGCCCCACAAGTCACCCCATCTTGGATTCCCCTAGGTCTCTAGTTTTCAAAAATGCACAGGTTTGGTAGGTTTCCCTAGGTGCCGGCTGAGCTAGAGGCCAAAATCTACAGGTAGGCACTTTGCAAAAAACACCTCTGTTTTCTTTAAAAAAATGTGATGTGTCCACGTTGCGTTTTGGGGCGTTTCCTGTCGCGGGCGCTAGGCCTACCCACACAAGTGAGGTATCATTTTTATCGGGAGACTTGGGGGAACGCTGGGTGGAAGGAAATTTGTGGCTCCTCTCTGATTACAGAACTTTCTGTCACCAAAATGTGAGGAAAACGTGTTATTTTAGCCAAATGTTGAGATTTGCAAAGGATTCTGGGTAACAGAACCTGGTCAGAGCCCCACAAGTCACCCCATCTTGGATTCCCCTAGGTCTCTAGTTTGCAAAAATGCACAGGTTTGGTAGGTTTCCCTAGGTGCCAGCTGAGCTAGAGGCCAAAACCTACAGGTAGGCACTTTGCAAAAAACACCTCTGTTTTCTTTAAAAAAATTTGATGTGTCCACGTTGCGTTTTGGGGCATTTCCTGTCGCGGGCGCTAGACCTACCCGCACAAGTAAGGTATCATTTTTATCGGGAGACTTGGGGGAACGCTGGGTGGAAGGAAATTTATGGCTCCTCTCGGATTCCAGAACTTTCTGTCACCAAAATTTGAGGAAAATGTGTTTTTTTAGCCAAAGTTTGAGGTTTGCAAAGGATTCTGGGTAACAGAACCTGGTCAGAGCCCCACAAGTCACCCCATCTTGGATTCCCCTAGGTCTCTAGTTTTCAAAAATGCACAGGTTTGGTAGGTTTCCCTAGGTGCCAGCTGAGCTAGAGGCCAAAATCTACAGGTAGGCACTTTGCAAAAAACATCTCTGTTTTCTTTAAAAAAATGTGATGTGTCCATGTTGCGTTTTGGGGCGTTTCCTGTCGCGGGCGCTAGGCCTACCCACACGAGTGAGGTATCATTTTTATTGGGAGACTTGGGGGAACGCTGGGTGGAAGGAAATTTGTGGCTCCTCTCTGATTCCAGAACTTTCTGTCACCAAAATGTGAGGAAAATGTGTTTTTTTAGCCAAATTCTGAGGTTTGCAAAGGATTCTGGGTAACAGAACCTGGTCAGAGCCCAACAAGTCACCCCATCTTGGATTCCCCTGTGTCTCTAGTTTTCAAAAATGCACAGGTGTGGTAGGTTTCCCTAGGTGCCGGCTGAGCTAGAGGCCAAAATCTACAGGTAGGTACTTTGCAAAAAACACCTCTGTTTTCTTTAAAAAAATGTGATGTGTCCACGTTGCGTTTTGGGGCATTTCCTGTCGCGGGCGCTAGGCCTACCGACACAAGTGAGGTATCATTTTTATCGGGAGACTTGGGGGAACGCTGGGTGGAAGGAAATTTGTGGCTCCTCTATGATTCCAGAACTTTCTGTCACCAAAATTTGAGGAAAATGTGTTTTTTTAGCCAAAGTTTGAGGTTTGCAAAGGATTCTGGGTAACAGAACCTGGTCAGAGCCCCACAAGTCACCCCATCTTGGATTCCCCTAGGTCTCTAGTTTTAAAAAATGCACAGGTTTGGTAGGTTTCCCTAGGTGCCAGCTGAGCTAGAGGCCAAAATCTACAGGTAGGCACTTTGCAAAAAACACCTCTGTTTTCTTTAAAAAAATGTGATGTGTCCACATTGCGTTTTGGGGCATTTCCTGTCGCGGGCGCTAGGCCTACCCGCACAAGTAAGGTATCATTTTTATCGGGAGACTTGGGGGAACGCTGGGTAGAAGGAAATTTGTGGCTCCTCTCGGATTCCAGAACTTTCTGTCACCAAAATTTGAGGAAAATGTGTTTTTTTAGCCAAAGTTTGAGGTTTGCAAAGGATTCTGGGTAACAGAACCTGGTCAGAGCCCCACAAGTCACCCCATCTTGGATTCCCCTAGGTCTCTAGTTTTCAAAAATGCACAGGTTTGGTAGGTTTCCCTAGGTGCCGGCTGAGCTAGAGGCCAAAATCTACAGGTAGGCACTTTGCAAAAAACACCTCTGTTTTCTTTAAAAAAATGTGATGTGTCCACGTTGCGTTTTGGGGCGTTTCCTGTCGCGGGCGCTAGGCCTACCCACACAAGTGAGGTATCATTTTTATCGGGAGACTTGGGGGAACGCTGGGTGGAAGGAAATTTGTGGCTCCTCTCTGATTCCAGAACTTTCTGTCACCAAAATGTGAGGAAAACGTGTTTTTTTAGCCAAAGTTTGAGGTTTGCAAAGGATTCTGGGTAACAGAACCTGGTCAGAGCCCCACAAGTCACCCCATCTTGGATTCCCCTAGGTCTCTAGTTTTCAAAAATGCACAGGTTTGGTAGGTTTCCCTAGGTGCCAGCTGAGCTAGAGGCCAAAACCTACAGGTAGGCACTTTGCAAAAAACACCTCTGTTTTCTTTAAAAAAATTTGATGTGTCCACGTTGCGTTTTGGGGCATTTCCTGTCGCGGGCGCTAGACCTACCCGCACAAGTAAGGTATCATTTTTATCGGGAGACTTGGGGGAACGCTGGGTGGAATGAAATTTATGGCTCCTCTCGGATTCCAGAACTTTCTGTCACCAAAATTTGAGGAAAATGTGTTTTTTTAGCCAAAGTTTGAGGTTTGCAAAGGATTCTGGGTAACAGAACCTGGTCAGAGCCCCACAAGTCACCCCATCTTGGATTCCCCTAGGTCTCTAGTTTTCAAAAATGCACAGGTTTGGTAGGTTTCCCTAGGTGCCAGCTGAGCTAGAGGCCAAAATCTACAGGTAGGCACTTTGCAAAAAACATCTCTGTTTTCTTTAAAAAAATGTGATGTGTCCATGTTGCGTTTTGGGGCGTTTCCTGTCGCGGGCGCTAGGCCTACCCACACGAGTGAGGTATCATTTTTATTGGGAGACTTGGGGGAACGCTGGGTGGAAGGAAATTTGTGGCTCCTCTCTGATTCCAGAACTTTCTGTCACCAAAATGTGAGGAAAATGTGTTTTTTTAGCCAAATTCTGAGGTTTGCAAAGGATTCTGGGTAACAGAACCTGGTCAGAGCCCAACAAGTCACCCCATCTTGGATTCCCCTGTGTCTCTAGTTTTCAAAAATGCACAGGTGTGGTAGGTTTCCCTAGGTGCCGGCTGAGCTAGAGGCCAAAATCTACAGGTAGGTACTTTGCAAAAAACACCTCTGTTTTCTTTAAAAAAATGTGATGTGTCCACGTTGCGTTTTGGGGCATTTCCTGTCGCGGGCGCTAGGCCTACCGACACAAGTGAGGTATCATTTTTATCGGGAGACTTGGGGGAACGCTGGGTGGAAGGAAATTTGTGGCTCCTCTATGATTCCAGAACTTTCTGTCACCAAAATTTGAGGAAAATGTGTTTTTTTAGCCAAAGTTTGAGGTTTGCAAAGGATTCTGGGTAACAGAACCTGGTCAGAGCCCCACAAGTCACCCCATCTTGGATTCCCCTAGGTCTCTAGTTTTCAAAAATGCACAGGGTTGGTAGGTTTACCTAGGTGCCGGCTGAGCTAGAGGCCAAAATCTACAGGTAGGCACTTTGCAAAAACACCTCTGTTTTCTTTCAAAAAATGTGATGTGTCCACATTGCGTTTTGGGGCGTTTCCTGTCGCGGGCGCTAGGCCTGCCCACACAAGTGAGGTATGTTTTTAATCGGGAGACTTGGGGGAACATAGATTAGCAAAACAAGAGTTATTGCCCCTTGTCTTTCTCTACATTTTTTCCTTCTAAATATAAGAGAGTGTGTAAAAAAGACATCTATTTGAGAAATGCCCTGTAATTCACATGCTAGTATGGTCACCCCGGAATTCCGAGATGTGCAAATAACCAGTGCTCCTCAACACCTTATGTTGTGCCCTTTTTGGAAATACAAAGGTTTTCTTGATAGCAATTTTTCACTCTTTATATTTCAGCAAATTAATTGCTGTATACCCGGTATAGAGTGAAAACGCACTGCAGAGTGTAGCTCATTTATTGGCTCTGGGTACCTAGGGTTCTTGATGAACCTACAAGCCCTATATATCCCCACAACCAGAGGAGTCCAGCAGAGGTAATGGTATATTGCTTTTCGAAAATCTGACATTGCAGGAAAAAGTTACAGAGTAAAACGTAGAGAAAAAGTGATGTTTTTTTCACCTGAATTTCAATATTTTTCTGTTTCAGTTGTTATTTTCTGTAGGAAACCCTTGTAGGATCTACACAAATGACCCCTTGCTGAATTCAGAATTTTGTTTACTTTTCAGAAATGTGTAGGTTTCTGGGATCGAGCATTGGTTTCACGCCCATTTCTGTCACTGACTGGAAGGAGGCTGAACGCACAAAAAATTGTAAAAATGGGGCATGTCCCAGTAAAATGCCAAATTTTTGTTGAAAAGTTGGGTTTTCTGATTTAAGTCTGCCTGTTCCTGAAAGCTGGGAAGCTGGTGATTTTAGCACTGCAAACCCTTTGTTGATGCCATTTTCAGGGAAAAAACCACAAGCCTTCTTCTCCAGCCAATTTTTCCAATTTGTTTTTAAAAAACGACATTTTCAATGTATTTTGGCTAATTTCTTGGCCTCCTTCAAGGGAACCCACAAAGTCTGGATACCTCTAGAATGCCTAGGATGTTGGAAAAAAAGGATGCAAATTTGGCTTGGCTAGCTTATGTGGACAAAAAGTTATGAGGGCCTAAGCGCGAACTGCCACAAATAGCCAAAAAAAGTCTCGGCACAGGAGGGGGAAAAGGCCTGGCAGCGAAGGGGTTAACTCTTTTCAAGTGTTTTTGTTGGATTCCCAATATCTTTGGCATTGATTGGCTGTATTCTGCTGTTGCTCTTTTATATGCAATAGCTGTCCCATCTCAGTTTAACTGGGTACTGGAGCACCCACCAGCCCGCCTGTGTCATGATCGCATGATGCAGTATTTCATAGCTTCTCTGCTGGAGTAGCTTGAGCTGAATTGGTCACTGACATTCCGACCAATATTGACCTGGGTGCAGTCGATTTTCCACTGCTTATGGTGCTTCTTTGACTGCAAACTAAAGGTGTGTCTTGCCGTGCAGCCTGTGCCTTCTGTGGAAATGGATCTGTTAATGTTTTTGCGGAGGGCTCATTGTCAGATATGTCCTTTGAAACTGCGGTTGAGACGTGAGGCATCCTATTAGCCACCTCTTGTGGATTTACTGGCTCCTTCACCATCTGCTGCGGCCAGGAGCGGGGCCCCCTAAGCTGGTCCAATGACTGAGACTTCTGCACAGTTTTGCTCTGTGGATCCTTCAGCTAGTGCACTGGTCAACTTGTCACCTGCAGAGGTGGAATCCTTCCTGGCTTCCATCACAATTGAAGACTTTGGAGATTTCTTGCAGGATCATAATTATTGTTAAATTTGACTAACTGGCATTTTTGTCTCAATTACTAAATTTTCCGTTAATTTGGCCTGACTGTTATCTCTTCTTATGTATGTTCTAACATGCATTTAGTGTTTTAGGTTTTAGGAGCATTTTTAGGATAACACTCTTATCCCGACAATGGGGAGGGTGCCGTGGGATTATTTTATGCTGTGTTTGGGCACACATATTTTAGCTTTTCTTATGTCTGTGGACTGTGCCCTTTTACCTAAATATGTGCTCTGATTTCATTTATTTTGTTTCATTCATTTTTAGTTGGCCTGCTTTCAGTTAATCAGCTAATCAGCTGTAACTTTGTGATTCTGCAAAAGCATTGTTAGTATTCTGTGCACAACATTCCACAGTGTACTCCACTCCAAAGTTCACAAGTCTGAGTACATGCTAATCCAGATAGCAATTGTCACCACAAGAGTTTGTAAACAGTCCGACACTTAGGCACATGCCCACGTCAGGCCTTTTCATGGAACGAAAATATGCTTTCTTATAAAAACAGTGTGTGGACCAAGGGACAACTGGGAGGCCATTCCAGCCAGGATTAAGTCCATGCTGCATGCTATTTCATTGCTGACCTCGGACCCTTCCCTACAGTCAATCCAGAAGAAGGTGGGCAGACTCCTTTCCTTCAGGTAATGGGGGAGGGTGCTCCTTTCATGGACAAAGTAGGGACAGATTGGGATATCACTGCTATCTCTTGCTTAGGAGTTAATGGCTAGGTAGGATTCAATTATGCATGTTATTCCAATATGTTGGGACTGTTTGCTTTCCTCTCTCTGGTCACCACAATTCTAATATTGTTATGCCTCATTGCCCTAATAACTGGCGGACATATATTTTATCATAGATTCAAATCTTTAAAAAAAAAATGTATTGAAAAAATCCTGCATCTTTTTCTTTGCCTGTGTGTATGAGACCTTTTGCTAATGAGAGAATGGGGTGGTACTTGTCGAACACAACTACCCCTGAGCAGTCACTCAGGCCCTGATTTAAGAAAAATGTCGCACGAATGTGCTTGTGGAATTGTGCATCAAAAAAATTACTTTGGGCTAAAGCCATTCCATAGCACCATCTGTGCAACATATTTAAACAAGCATTTGCAATGCAACGTGTCTCGCGTTTGCTCATGTTCGAGCTGATAGTGTTGTAAACTCCTAACCCGACTTTTCACCTATCGTCAAAAGTGCATTAATATACGTAAGCCGAAAAAGTGCATTTAACTATGTAAAGCACTCAACTTCTGCCAAGCGAAATCACGCTAGTAAACTAGAGAAAAAGTAGTCCACGAGCAGGACAGAAAACAGCGAGCCTCGCATGTTTTCTGTACTTGGTCGATGCGCTCGAGGAGGGCTAGCCACCGGAAAAGGCATGACGTATGCATGCCTTTGACTAATGAAAGCAAGCAGATTTTAATAGGCAAACCCACTAACCAATGAAAAACACTGACGTGACGTCGACAGGGCTCCGAGCCCTTTTCTAAACCCTAAAGCGTCTCGCTGCGATACGCATGCACGAGCGCATGCAACGCAGGCTCGACCCTAAAAATGACACACCATGCAGCTAAGGAAAGGTTAGCATAAAAAAATTTACCTAGCCATTGCGAGATGCCAGAAAGAAAAAAAGACACTAATCCTGTAAAAGTGGCGTTAGAACATTTTGCAGCACGTTTTTAGATGCTAAACATGTTAGTGCCATATTTAACAGCATTAGCATAAAAACAAAAAACATTTGGGAGATAAGATAGAGAATGCAGAACAGGAGAAACTCCAGTGAGATCCCAATCAGCCCAGTTCCGACCAGGAGGGACCAGCAAATTCCCAGGAGAAGGAGAAGAGGATGTGGATGTGTCGCTTTAGAGAGGAGGAGAATGACATCTTGGTCAGAGAGATGACGGAGCACCAACAACAGCTCTTCGTCACCTCCAAATTGCCAATAGGTAGGGGAGAGGCTATATGACAGGTATTAGTAGATAAAGTCAACAGCGTGGCAGAGGTAAATAGGACTGTAACTGATTGTAAGACGCGCTGGCACGATTGCAAGTGCAGAATTAAGGAGAAACTAGCCAGGAACCAAAAGGCAGCACTGCAGACTGAGGGTGGAAGTCCTGCACCCTAGGAGGACCTGAATGAGCTGGAGAAGATGGTGTCAGCCATCCCGAAGGATTTGGTCATTGGAATCGCAGGACAGCGCAGACTACCAAGAACTACCACAAATGCATGGTAAGTTGCAGGGGGAACTATCTTGAATTTTACAAATGGCAGAACGGGGAGACATATAGGACACACTGAATTCATGCAAAAGGGTCTCATCAGGACACATAGGGGGTCATTCCTACCCTGGCGGTCCGAGACCGCCAGGGTAGGGGACGGAGGAAGCACCGCCAACAGGCTGGCGGTGCTTCTGGGGCTATTCTGACCGCGGCGGTAAAGCCGCGGTCAGAAAAGGGAAGCCGGCGGTTTCCCACCGGTTTCCCGCCGGTTTCCCGCTGCCCCTGTGAATCCTCCACGGCGGCGCTGCAATCAGCGCCGCCATGGGGATTCCGACCCCCTTCCCGCCAGCCTGGTTCTGGCGGTTTTCACCGCCAGAACCAGGCTGGCGGGAATGGGTGTTGTGGGGCCCCTGGGGGCCCCTGGAGGCCCCTGCAGTGCCCATGCCACTGGCATGGGCACTGCAGGGGCCCCCTAACAGGGCCCCACATTGATTTTCAGTGTCTGCTTGGCAGACACTGAAAATCGCGACGGGTGCAACTGCACCCGTCGCACACCAGCAACTCCGCCGGCTCCATTCGGAGCCGGCTTCTTCGTTGCTGGTGCTTTCCCGCTGGGCGGGCGGGCGGCCTTTTGGCGGTCACCCGCCAGCCCAGCGGGAAAGTCAGAATGACCGCCGCGGTCTTTTGACCGCGGTACGGTCTTCTGGCGGTTCCCGCTTGGTGGGCGGCGACCGCCGCCCGCCAAAGTAGGAATGAGGGCCAAAGTGTCGTGTCATAGGACACTCTGGGTATAGGCGAGAAAGGATAAGGAGAGTAAGCAAATAAGCAAGCTAGTCGGGTGGTGAGGGCAGGGATGCAGGGTCATCTGGTTCCATAGGGGTAGAGGGTGGGCTCCTCGCTGTGTTGACATCTAAATTGGGAACAGGTCATAGGGCGCATGTATCGTAGGGCGTCCATGTCCGGCTGGACATCTTTGCCTTGAAGGTCATAACGTCAAGACGATGGTATACCCTAGAGCTGTACGTTGTCAAGGTAGTTGCACAATTAGGATATTGGGACTTAGATCTTCTTTCTTCACTCGGCCACTAGGGTGGTCATTCTGACCTCGGCGGTAAAAGGCGCCTACCGCCGGTCAGAAATCCTCCATAATCCCGCCGCGGTCGCGGAAACCCGCCACGGTCATTCTGACCCGCAGAAGGCAAACCTCCGAAAATCCGACCGCCACAACAGACCGCCAGACCAGCGGTCGGCGGAAAGGTGGAGGTGACCAAACCTCCACCGCCACGCCACAGAAATACGCCCATGCCATTACGACCCACGAATCCACGCGGCGGTCATTCAAACGCGGTATTCCATTGGCGGGACACACCGGCGCGGTCAGAATACACACAAACGAACAAAACTCACCCACATTGGACGATTTGAATCCCACACACCTGATACACATACACACACCACTCCCACACACACAATACAATATAAAACACCCACCCACATCACCCACAAACCCCTACGCTTAAAAATTCGTAAAGAAGACAAGAGCGAGACACCAGCATCCAAAACATAACAGCCACAGCCACTCAACACCATCACCCACACACTATCCACACACAAAACAACACACACCACCACACTCAACTCACTTAAATACACATACTCCACCCCACACATCATACACACCACCCCATGGCACCCCAAAGACAACCCCGCTTCACAGACGAAGAACTCAGGGTCATGGTGGAGGAAATCGTTCGGGTAGAGCCCCAGCTGTTCGGCACACAGATACAATACACCAGCATTGCCCGGAGGACGGAGCTATGGCAGAGGATTGTCGACAGGGTGAACGCAGTGGGACAGCACCCCAGAAATCGGGAAGACATCAGGAAGCGATGGAACGACCTACGGGGGAAGGTGCGTTCCATGGTATCCAGGCACAACATCGCCGTGCAGAAGACTGGCGGAGGACCCCCACCTCAACCCCCACAATTCACATCATGGGAGGAGGAAGTCTTGAACATCCTGCATCCTGACGGCCTCGCAGGAGTCGGCGGAGGAATGGATACTGGTAAGTTGAAGCTTCAATACTGCTTCCCCCCCACCTGCATGCCAAATCAGACCCCAACCCTCACCCCCATCCTCGAACCCCACCCTCACCCCCACCCCCATCCTCACCCCCACCCTCACCCCCACCACCATCCTCACCCCCACCACCATCCTCACCCCCACCACCATCCTCACCCCCACCCCCAGCACACCTATTCCCCGCCAATGTCTCACCATCACAACCCACACATCCCAAAACCTAGGCCTGCATGCGTCCACTAAGCATGGACACCCATCACCAAAGGATGCCCAATGCATATACACATCCCCCTCACAAGCCACCCTCACCAAAGCCCCCACACACGAATGCCAGCACTTGGGGACACGAGAACCCACAGATACACCCATATGCCACACATTGAAACTATAACCATACCTCTATACCCCTGCAGGACCCGACCGTCAACACACCGCGGCGGAGGGGCCAGAATTCTCCACACCCCCCACCCAAGAGGCCGTCAGCGATGACAGCAGCGCTGTCGACCTGGACACCGATGACCAGCCCGGACCATCGGGGACCTCTGGACAGTCGGTTCCCCTCACACAGGCCCAGGCCACTACAGACCCTAACCCCTCTGGGAACACCAGCACAGCTCCCACCCAGCGGGCCCATGCCTCTGTCTCCAGGGCGCGTCAATCTGCGGTGTGTCTACCACTACAGGGCACCCAGGATAACCCACCACCCCAACAACAACAGGGACCTGGGGGCAGTGGTAGTGGGCACACCGGCCAGGGGGCAGAGGCCCTAGGGAAACAGGGCAACTCGGCGGGCAGCTGTGCGACAGGGGGGGGAGGAGAGGCCCAGGGAACCCACTCTCCACGAGGTCCTCACCACCATCATGGGAGCATACAACCGCTCCCAGGAGACGATGGCGACGGTACTGGCCCGGTTCCAGGAGATCCAGGTGCTGCAGGAGGAACACTATCGGGGGTACAGGGAGGACATCAGAGCCATCAACACCACCCTGGTTACCATGGTAGGGCTGCTGCAGGACCTCGTAAACAGCAGGGCGGACACTGAACAACACCCAAGGGCCCCTGCCACTAGCCTGGACCAAGAACAGCCATCCACCTCCGCCGGCGCTAGTGGACAGGAGGCCCCCGCACAGCAGCAGCCCACCAGACCCCCACCTCCTGCAGGAGAAGAACCACCCCGCAAGAGGGCCCTGAGATCTCGCAAGAAGACAGAGTAGGATGTCAAGACCCCCGCCAGCAATGGATACCACCTGATGTCATCCCACTGTCCCACATTGTCACCCTGTCCATCCTTGAACTGCCCATGCTCCATCTCTCCACAGGCCTCTGGACAATGCACCTGTGTGACTGTTACTCTGGACTCTGCCATGGACATTCCTTCACCATAGCCCCCACCCACTTGAAACCACCCATCCCATTTTGAGCACTTCAATAAACACCTATTTTGCACCAAAATATCAGGAGTCTGGCTGTGATTTCAATAGATTGTAATTGACATGACAGTGCAAATATGTCCTTGTACATGGTGAAGTCAACAAACAGCTGCCACAAAGCTGTAGTCCATGGGGAAACGAAGCACAGGACTCGTAGTGGGGACCCCAGATCTGAAATAGGGAGGGAAAAGCCAAAACTCAGTCATCATACACTGGGGCAAATAGACAGGCAGCAGAGATGCAGCAGAGTAGTTAACATTTACTAAATTATCTTTGAAATGTTACCTGTGTCCTATTGGAAGTACTGTTCAATGATTCTGTCCCTGTTGTCTGTTTCAGCCCCGTCGTCTTCCTCCTCGTCACTCTCCTCAGGTTCCACCGCTGGCACAACACCACCGTCTCGACCATCCTCCTGCAGGAAAGGCACCTGGCGGCGCAAAGCCAGGTTGTGAAGCATGCAGCAGGCCACGATGATGTGACACACCTTCTTAGGTGAGTACATTAGGGATCCACCTGTCATATGCAGGCACCTAAACCTGGCCTTCAGGAGGCCAAAGGTGCGTTCGATCACCCTCCTAGTACGCCCATGGGCCTCATTGTACCGTTCCTCTGCCCTGGTCCGGGGATTCCTTACTGGGGTCAGTAGCCACGACAGGTTGGGGTACCCAGAGTCCCCCACTAGCCAGACACGGTGTCTCTGTAGCTGTTCCATCACGTAAGGGATGCTGCTATTCCTGAGGATGTAGGCGTCATGCACTGACCCTGGGAATTTGGCATTTACATGCGAGATGTACTGGTCAGCCAAACACACCACCTGGATGTTCATTGAATGGTAACTTTTTCTGTTCCTGTACACCTGCTCCCTGTCTCTTGGGGGAACCAAAGCCACATGGGTCCCATCAATGGCACCAATTACGTTGGGAATATGTCCAAGGGCGTAGAAATCACCCTTCACTGTAGCCAATTCGCCCACCTCAGGGAAAATGATGTAGTTCCTCACGGATTTCATCAGGGCAGACAACACTCTGGATAACACCTTCGAAAACATGGGCTGAGACATCCCAGAAGCAATTCCCACGGTTGTCTGAAATGACCCACTTGCCAAGAAATGTAGTACTGACATGACCTGCACCAGAGGGGGAATCCCTGTGGGTTGGCGGATGGGGGACATCAGGTCGGGCTCCAGCCGGCCACACAGTTCATGGATAGTGGCACGGTTAAGACGGTAGGTCAGGATAATGTGGCGTTCTTCCATTGTCGACAGGTCCACCAGCGGTCGGTACACGGGAGGATTCATCCGTCTCCTCGCCCAACCCAGCGGACGGTGCCTAGGAAGGACAACATGGAGCACACAGTCAAGCAACCCACAGGTACGTACTCACAGCTAGCACAGTATACGATTCTCTATGCAGTGAATGGCGTGTCTGAGTGGCTATGCAAGGCCTAGGCCTGTGTGACGCAGTTGAAATTGAGCCATGTGGGCCCTGGAAATGGCGGCTGCCTGACCTGTGAAGTGTGACAATGGGATGTGAGGTCAATGCGCTGGCGTGGCACACCGCGGCGGGCGGCGGACCAAGACCGCGGCGCGAAGCCGCATTGGTTAACATTGAAGCCTATGGGTTTCAGGAGCCAATGGCGAAGGGCGCCGGCGGTGGCGGGACGCACCGCCGCGGTACGCACCGCCGCGGACGTGACCGCCATTTTCTATCTACTTATCCACTTGCGACTTGAACTTTCACAGGAGAGGACCTATACTGCAAGTGTTGCTGTGACCTCGGTCTGGAAGGGACAATGGCTGCTGCGACTGGGGAAAGGGCCCCTGCCTTCACTGGAGAGGAGTTGGAGAAACTTGTGGATGGGGTCCTCCCCCAGTATGCGCTACTCTACGGTCCTCCAGACCAACAAGTGAGTTTAATTCAATATGGATTTGGGGCCACTGGCTGGCTTGGGGGCCTGGCGGGGATGGGGGGCATGTTGGGGCTGGCGGGGGGGCCTGGCGGGGGGCCTGGCGGGGATGGGGGGCATGTTGGGCATGGCGGGGTGCATGGCGGGGATGGGGGGCATGTTGGGCATGGCGGGGGGCATGGCGGGGGGCCTGGCGGGGATGGGGGGCATGTTGGGCCTGGCGGGGGGGCCTGGCGGGGATGGGGGGCCTGTTGGGCATGGCGGGGGGCATGGCGGGGGGCCTGGCGGGGATGGGGGGCATGTTGGGACTGGCGGGGGGCCTGGCGGGGATGGGGGGCATGTTGGGCATGGCGGGGGGCCTGGCGGGGATGGGGGGCATGTTGGGCATGGCGGGGGGCATGGTGGGGGGCCTGGCGGGGATGGGGGGCATGTTGGGCCTGGCGGGGGGCCTGGCGGGGATGGGGGGCATGTTGGGCATGGCGGGGGGCATGGCGGGGGGCCTGGCGGGGATGGGGGGCATGTTAGGCCTGGCGGGGGGCATGGCGGGGGGCCTGGCGGGGATGGGGGGCATGTTGGGCATGGCGGGGGGCCTGGCGGGGGGCCTGGCGGGGATGGGGGGCATGTTGGGCATGGCGGGGGGCATGGCGGGGGGCCTGGCGGGGATGGGGGGCATGTTGGGCATGGCGGGGGGCCTGGCGGGGGGCCTGGCGGAGATGGGGGGCGTTGGGCCACTGGAAAGGAAAATGCTGAGTAACTTGAACGTGGTATTTCTCCCTCCCTGTACGTGTCACATAGGTCCGCGCCCATGAGAAGATCGGGATTTGGCGTGCCATCGCCAAGGAAGTCCGGGCCCTGGGGGTCCACCATCGACGGGGCACCCACTGCCGCAAGAGGTGGGAGGACATCCGCCGCGGGACCAAGAAGACCGCCGAGTCTCTGCTGGGGATGGCCTCCCAACGTAGGCGGGGTGCCTGCCGTCAACTGAGCAGCCTGATGTTCCGGATCCTGGCGGTGGCCTACCCTGATTTGGATGGGCGCGTGAGGGCAGCACAGCAGACACAAGGGGGTGAGTACAAGCATTATCTACTCTGTTGTCGCGCAGTGGAGGTGTCTGGGTGGGGGAGGAGGGCTGGGGGTCCCCCTAGGCCAGGGCGATATCTGTAGGCTGGGCACCCCCGTAAGCCCCTGTGTCCCCAGCCACCACCCTCAGTAGTTTGTCAGTACAGCCATCCCTGGGCCGTGTCATCCATGGGTGCAGTTGTCAACTCTAGGCGTGTAGGGCATGTTCCACGGAATGCGTAGCGTACCCCAAGTGCGCAACTTAGTGCAGGGGGCATCTGTGTCTGTCATGTCCGCTAACTGTACCGGAGATCCATGTACTCAATATCCCTTTATTTCTCTCTCCCCCCCACTTTTTGTTTGTCTTTCTGTGCTTGTGTGCATCAGCATCATCAGGCGGAGGAGAAGTGGCATCGGGGCAGGAGGGAGCTGCATCTCACATGGCCCAGGAGGGCCATGCCACAGAGTCAGACTGGACCAGTGAGACGGAGGGCGAGGGGAGCTCCACGACGGGGACGACTGGAGCCTGCAGCGACACGGACACGTCCTCGGAAGGGGGCTCCCTTGCGGGGGTGGCACCATCCGTGCCCCCCGCCATTACAGGTACAGCCGCCACCCAGCGCACCATCTCCGCCCTCCCAGCAGCCCCTCCGCGTTCGCCCCGTGCCCGCTCTGCCAGGAAGCCGGGCATCTCCTTCGCCCCAGGCACCTCAGGCCCTGCCCCTGTTACCCCCGCTGCCCTCAGTGAGGAGGTCATTGACCTCCTCCGAACGCTCATTGTTGGGCAGACTACCCTTTTGAATGCCATCCAGGGGGTGGAGAGGGAGGTTCATCGCAGCAATGCGTACCTGGAGGGCATTCATTCGGGTCAGGCTGCCCATCAGCGATCGTTCCAGGCTCTGGCCTCAGCACTGACGGCAGCCATTGTCCCTGTCTCCTGCCTGCCTCTACTAACTCCCTCCTCCCAGTCTCCTGTTCCTCTGCCTGTCCCACCCACACCATCAGACCAGCCTGCACACACCTCAACACCCAAGAGAAGCTCATCCAAACATAAGCACCACAGATCACGCAGACATTCACACACGCAACATTCCGATGCAGACATGCCAACAGTCACTACCACCTCTGTGACCCCCACCTCCTCGTCTCCCTCCTCCCTCCCTGTGACGTCTACACTCACACCTCCATTCACCTCACCATCAGCCAGTGTTTCCATCACCAGCACACCCTCCACTCCAGTCCGCACACGTGCAGTCACCACCCCCACTGCCATTTACACGTCCCCTGTGTCCTCTCCCACTGTGTCTGTCACCCCCTCTTCCACACCACACAAACGCAGCCACCCACCCACCCAACAGCCATCCACCTCACGACAGCCTATCCCTCCTGCACCTGCACCCAAAGACAGCAAACGTGACTCACCTACAACCACATCCTCTCCCTCCACTCCCATTCCCACTGTACCTACCACTCTCCATTGTCCCAAGAAGCTCTTCCTCGCCACTACTAACTTCTTTCCTGACCCTGAGCCCCCCCCTCCTTCTCGTCGGGGTAAGAAGAGCACCTCAGCCACCACCAGCCCTGCAGCCCCCTTGACAAGGGTGCAGGGGTATTGGAGCCCGCCAGCCCGCATGTCTGGATCTTCGCCCAGCAGCAAGGGGACAGCCAGCCCACCCCCTGGGAAGAGGAGCAGAAGGCGGAAGGGGCGCCGCAGGAGCCCGCCTTCTACATCCCCCCCGGACACCACCCAGAGACAGTCACCAGCCACAGCTCCAAAGGGAGGAAAGGGCCACAGGCCGACGACTAAGGAGGGCAAGGGCAGCAAGTTGGAGAGGTCAGGCAGCAGGCCTGCTGCCCAGGAGGAGCCCACAACCCCCATAGCCGCTGCCCCGGGAGGAACCGGCACAGCTGCCCCGGGAGAGCCCACCAGCCCCATAGCCGCTGCCCAGGGAGGACCCAGCCCAGCTGGCCAGGAGGGCCCCACCACCCACAGCCCAGGTGGGCAGTGAAGGAGCACCATCCCCGCTGCCCAGGAGGGCACCACCAGGCATTTAGCAGTTGGCCATAGACCGTCCGCCGTCTCAAGAACCGCTGAACTGGGCCCTTCAAGGCAAGAACCGCTGAACTGGGCCCCGCCGTCTCAAGAACCGCTGAACTGGGCCCCGCCGTCTCAAGAACCGCTGAACTGGGCCCCGCCGTCTCAAGAACCGCTGAACTGGGCCCCGCCGTCTCAAGAACCGCTGAACTGGGCCCTTCAAGGCAAGAACCGCTGAACTGGGCCCTTCAAGGCAAGAACCGCTGAACTGGGCCCCGCCGTCTCAAGAACCGCTGAATTGGGCCCTTCAAGGCAAGAACCGCTGAACTGGGCCCCGCCGTCTCAAGAACCGCTGAACTGGGCCCTTCAAGGCAAGAACCGCTGAACTGGGCCCCGCCGTCTCAAGAACCGCTGAACTGGGCCCCGCCGTCTCAAGAACCGCTGAACTGGGCCCCGCCGTCTCAAGAACCGCTGAACTGGGCCCGCCGTCTCATGAACCGCTGAACTGGGCCCTTCAGGGCAAGAACCGCTGGCCCTTTGGCAGACGTGGCAGGGCAGGATCTATCTCGGGCAGGGCTGCAGGATGTCCTCTGGCCAACTTGCCTCCTCCAGTGGCAGTGGGGTCTGTTATGGACTGTATGGACTGTGGCTTTGCTCTCCCCAGGATGGCCCAGTGGGCAGGCCACCCACTGTATGGACTGTATGGACTGTGGCTTTGCTCTCCCCAGGATGGGCCAGTGGGCAGGCCACCCACTGTATGGACTGTTTGGACTGTGGCTTTGCTCTCCCCAGGATGGCCCAGTGGGCAGGCCACCCACTGTATGGACTGTATGGACTGTGGCTTTGCTCTCCCCAGGATGGCCCAGTGGGCAGGCCACCCACTGTATGGACTGTATGGACTGTGGCTTTGCTCTCCCCAGGATGGCCCAGTGGGCAGGCCACCCACTGTATGGACTGTTTGGACTGTGGCTTTGCTCTCCCCAGGATGGCCCAGTGGGCAGGCCACCCACTGTATGGACTGTTTGGACTGTGGATTTGCTCTCCCCAGGATGGCCCAGTGGGCAGGCCACCCACTGTATGGACTGTATGGACTGTGGCTTTGCTCTCCCCAGGATGGCCCAGTGGGCAGGCCACCCACTGTATGGACTGTATGGACTGTGGCTTTGCTCTCCCCAGGATGGCCCAGTGGGTAGGCCACCCACTGTATGGACTGTTTGGACTGTGGCTTTGCTCTCCCCAGGATGGCCCAGTGGTCATGGAGTCCCCTCGTGGATCTGGCGTCGTGTACTCAAGTGGCTGAGGTGCCCCCCCTTCCCTTCCCCCTGAGGTGCCTGTCCTATTTTCTTTCTGATGCCCCTGCAGTGTTCTCTCCGTGGAGTTCTTGTCGTGGGACTGGGCCTTGCCCCTTTGCACAGGACCCCTGTGATCCACGGACAGTGGTTGGGCTACATTTAGTAGCTGTATATATTTTGTACATAGTTTATTTATTTATTGGGATTAATGGCGTACATATTTCAATATATCTGCCCGTTTATGATCTCTTCTTTTGGTCTTTGCATTATTTCGGAGGGGGGTGGTTTGTGGGTTGTGACAGTGATCTGTGGGAATGCATTGATGTGTGTGTTGTAGTGGGTGTGGGTGGGTGGGTGTGTGCCGGTAATCTTTTCCCTCCCCTGTGTCGTAGGTGCAGTACTCACCGATGTCTTCCGCGCCGCCGGGCGTGCTCCTGGTATATGAGGAGGAATAGGAGTGCGGGGATGACCTGTAACTCTGGCTCCATACTGCCGGAATCTCGCGTGGAGTGCGTAGAGGTGAGCGTTTTCCCGTTCGTAGTCTGTTTCCGCCGTGTTCTTATCGGCGGTGCTCCCGCCCCGGAAAAGGTGGCAGATTGGTGGGTCGTAATAGGGTGGGCGGTACTTTGTCTGCCGCCGGGCTGTTGGCGGGAACCGCCGCGCTGTTTGTTTGTACCGCTGTGGCGGTCGGAGTGTTAAGTTGGCGGGCTGTGTTGGCGGTTCCCGCCAGGGTCAGAATTGCATATTTTAGACCGCCGGCCTGTTGGCGGCTTGGCCGCCGCTTTATCACCGACCGCCAGGGTCAGAATGAGGGCCTAAGTGTCCTTCCATTGGCTTGTAAAGAAGAATCTACGAAAAAAGGCTGCTAGAGGAGATAGGAGGGACCAGTGTCTAGTCTCTGGTGAAGTTAAGGAATAGAGGAAGAAAAAAGAGAAGAAGAGAAGGGGGGGACTAGTGAGGAGAAAAAGAGGGAGAAAAGAGAAGGAGGGGGGAATAGGGAAGGGAGGGGAAGGAAAGGGGGAGGAAAGTAGGGAAGGGGGGCAGGTGGTTTCGGGTGATCTACGATCGTTCCACTGTAAGGAAGGGAGCCCACACCTGGTTAAATATTTGAGCTTGGTCTTGCAGATTATATATGGTTCTTTCATGCGTGGCTGTGCGGGTCATGGCTATAATCCATTCTTCCGGGTTTGGAGAGGCCTCCGATCGCCAGTGAAGGAGTATGCATATTTTTGCAGTGGCTAATGCAGTGTGTAGCAGTCTTTTGTGCGGTCTAGAAAGGTCTGGAATGGATGTCGTGTCTTGCAAGAGTATGAGGTGGGAGTGGTGACGGAAGCAACATAGATTCGGCAAGAGTGGAACTCACAACGTCCCAGAGTGGTCGGACCGTTGGGCAGTCAGTTAAGATATGTTTTAAGTCGCAGGATGTCTCTGGGCATCGCCAGTACTTCGCATGCGGGAGGAGCCCTGTCCTGTGCAGTTTCGCAGGGGGCCAGTGCCAGTCGTGCAAGACCTTAAAGAGGCAGAACTTTAAACGTGCTTCCCGGGTACCTCTGTCCAAGGCTTCTAGGATGTTTTCCCAGTCGTCTGGGTCTAGGGTCTGTTGCAATCGGGTTTGCCATTGTTAATGTAACTTATCCAAGAGAGGTTGGGAGTAGAGCTGACGATGATTAGGTCAGAAAGGCCTGCCATAACTCCCTTATGTTGCCCCCACTGCTGCCTGTAGGCCACTATGGGTGAGGACTGGGACCCCCGTCGGATAGTATCGGTCCCCTGGAGATACAGTGCTTGAGCTGTAAGTATCTCCACTCTTGGCTCGGTTGGAGATCGAATTCCTCCCATAGCCTGGGGAAGGATTTGAGCACGTCATTTTCCAGGATCTGAGAAAAAGTGAGGATGCCGGCTCTCCTCCACTGCGGCCAATTGAGCACCTCACCGCCTATCCAAAGTCTGCTGTTGCGCCACAAAGTCGCCTGAGCGTGGATGAGGGGATGGACCCCAAGCAGTCGGTGGGCCCTTCGCCAGGCTGCCCTGGTCGCCTTCAAAATAGGGTTCACCGAGTTGGCGGATGGGAGGTCGTCACGGTAAGGTCCCCCAAGTCCCTCATTTGCAGATAACAGCTGCCTTTCCACTGAGATCCACTGAGGCGGGTCTGGCGCTTTGGACAATGTATGGGACAGTTGGGACAGCTGTAGTGCTAATGAGTAGTCACACAATGCAGCAAGGGTAGTGGCGGTCAAGGAGCCGCACCTCAGTCACGTTACAGTTTGTATTGGATAGCAAAGTCAAAGATACGAGAAGCTGGTGCCGTGTTGATCGAGTGCCCAACTACCCAATAGGCACTGAAAGTTGTGTATCCAGATACACAATGATAATTGTTGCAAATTGACCAAGGCACTCAGAAGAGTAAAGTCCAGTAAGATCAATGGGAAAGGGTATCCCTGGTGATGTAGGTCCAGAAGCGGAGAAAAAAGCACCGATTCCAAGTTGATGTTAATCAAAGTCTTTAATTCTTAGACAGCATTTGTCATAGGTAAGTTTTCGTTTTTGCAGAGAAACAGCCAACACGTGTTTCGTCACACAAGTGACTTTGTCAAGGCTGCAAAACAATATTCAATGCTTACTGTCATATATTATTCTGAACAATAATAATACTTAGCGTATATACATGTGAAGGAGCTTGGATTGTGCCCGTGATCCGCTTTGCTTGAAACTGTGTGAGCATGCACACGCTTAGTGAAGAAAAAATGATTGGCATGGCGGACTAAGTGCTCATATGTGTAAATTCATGGTTACGAGGTGAGGGATGAAAGAGGAGAGAGTAAAATGGACATCCAAGAGCGTCCAGTGAGAGTTAGAGAGCATTAGAAGTTCCAAAGGTAAGGTATCCGAGGTGCAGACCGAAATACCCCAGGTGTTATATGGTGGATTTGAAATCGTAGATGTTGAAGAGGAGGGCAAGGTTCCTTTACTCTCTCCTCTTTCATCCCTCACCTCGTAACCATGAATTTACACATATGAGCACTTAGTCCGCCATGCCAATCATTTTTTCTTCACTAAGCGTGTGCATGCTCACACAGTTTCAAGCAAAGCGGATCACGGGCACAATCCAAGCTCCTTCACATGTATATACGCTAAGTATTATTATTGTTCAGAATAATATATGACAGTAAGCATTGAATATTGTTTTGCAGCCTTGACAAAGTCACTTGTGTGACGAAACACGTGTTGGCTGTTTCTCTGCAAAAACGAAAACTTACCTATGACAAATGCTGTCTAAGAATTAAAGACTTTGATTAACATCAACTTGGAATCAGTGCTTTTTTCTCCGCTTCTGGACCTACATCACCAGGGATACCCTTTCCCATTGATCTTACTGGACTTTACTCTTCTGAGTGCCTTGGTCAATTTGCAACTGCTAATGAGTAGTGCTCCACCTATGGAAGTCCCATGCCCCCGTGGGAGCGACGGGCTAGGAGCTTGGCAGGCGATAGTCGTGGTCGCATTGGGCCCCATACCAATGATCTGATGAGTGCATCTATGCTTCGTAGCATGTGAAGGGACACCTGTAGGGGGAGGAGTCCCGGAATATAGGTTAAGCGGGGTACCATGACCATCCTGACTGCCTGTACTCGGCCCCACATAGAAAGGCCCAGCTGGGCCCATTTCTCAAAATCAAGTTTTGTCCGTGCAATGAGGGGATCGATATTGTCCGCCACCATGTGCACCAGGCCCGGACTGACTAGCACTCACAGGTATTTAAGGCGTTTCGGCATCCAGCGGAATGGATAACCTAGGAGTGCTGCTTTTGTGGTTACCCGTGAGAGAGGGAGCGCGTCGCTCTTGTCCCAGTTAATGTGATAACCGGAGAGAGTTGCGAATCCCTCGATGACCTCCAGCAGAGCTGGTATGGAGCGTTCTAGGTCCGTGAGAGTTAATAGGACGTCATCCGCATGTAAGTAGATTTTGGAAATACCTTCCGGTAGTGGAAGGCCAGTTATAACGGGGGAGGATCGAATGGCTGCGGCCAGGGGCTCCATTGCCAGCAGGAATAAGAGGGGGCGAGAGGGGGCAGCCCTGTCGTGTACATCTACGGATAGGGAAGGGGTCCGAGAGGAAGCCTCCACAATTGACTCTAGCCGCGGGCTGGCCATAAAGCAGCCGCACCATTGAAATATATTTGTCTCCCAGACCAAATCTCTCCAGGGCCGTAAACAGGTAGGGCCATTCTATGCGATCAAACGCCTTTTCGGCGTCTAAGGACAAGGCCAGTGCCATCTCTGGTAAGTCCTTCGAGGTCCATAGGGTGTGACATAAGGTGCGCAGATGGTTCCTAGAGGTGCGGCCCGGTAAAAACCCCACTTGTGTATGGTGGATTAAGCACGCTATAACTTTGCGTAGTCTGTTAGCCAGTACACTTGCTGGGATTTTGATATCTCAGTTTAGAAGAGATATGGGTCGATAACTGCCATACAGCAGGGGGTCTCTCCCGGGTTTTGGTATGATGGCTATCATGGTATTATTGGAGATGGCCCCAGTGTCTGTGTTGAACAGGCTTCGTTTAGGGCCTCGTGTAGGATATCGATCGCCTTTTTCCCTACCCATTTGCAAAATTCCGCCGGGAATCCATCCTCCCCGGCGATTTGTGGTAGGGGAGGTCGGAGATAACTCTTTCTATTTCCTGTCTGCTTATTTCCCCTTCTAAGAGACTGCGACCCTCATCTGACAGGGAGGGTAGGTCAAGGCCTTCTAGGCTGTAGTCTGCGCCGGACTGGATGTTGTTTCTGGCACATAAAGGCGCCTGTAGAATGACACAAATTCGTTTGCAATAGCTTGCGAGTGAGTTAGTATTTCCCCTGAGTAAGCACGAATAGCCGGGATGGCAAGAGCGGCTGTTCTTTGGCGAAGCTGGGCTGCCAGCAAGCGCCCTGCTTTCTCGCCTTGTTCGTAGTGTCTCCCTTGTAACCTCTGTAGGGCATATTCAGCCAGGGTAGTGTATAGCTCATTAAGGGCCATTTGGGCGCGCTCTAAGTTTCGGCGTCCTGAGAGGGAGGGGTGTGCAGTGTGTTGCCTAGTGAGTCGGCGAATGTCGAGTTCCAGAACCGCTTGTTGTTCTTTTCTGTCTCTGTTACCCAGCGCAGCGTCCCGCATGAGCTGTCCCCGTATCGAAGCCTTGGCTGTGGCCCATATGATTCGACTAGAATCAACAGTGCCTACATTATCTTCGGCGAAGGTGGCTGCATGGTCCTGCAATTGTAACTTACCTTGGGGAGATCGGTAGCGATGGACTGCAAATCTCCAGGGTTTGCGGCCCGGGGATACTAGGCCCAATTGGATGGCCACACTGATTGGAGAATGATCTGAGAGGCCGCCTTCCAGTATGCTGTCATCAAGGGTGCGGGCTACAAGATTGTGGGATAGAAGAAAATAATGTAGTCGTGATTGGGTGCCGTGTCCCGGTGAGAGAAAAGTAAATTCTCTTTCTGCCGGGTGGGTCAGCCTCCAGTGATCCATTAGGCCGTTGTCTGAAAGTATGTCGGTCTGTAGGGCTCTGTCTGTATTGTTGCTTACGTCCAGGGGTCCCGTTCTGTCCAGTACCGCGTCTCTGGCTATGTTCCAATCACCCCCTATTGCATAGCGAGATGCCCCTATCTCGGTCAGAAGTCGATTGAGTTGTAGGAAGAAGAGGCATTTGGGGCCAGTTGGTGCATAGACGGAGCCCACGCACAGTGTAGAGTCGCCTATCTTCAGTTTGGCAAATACGTAGTGGCCCTCAGGGTCAGTCCATGATTTGATGACCATATGAGGGAGGGTTTTGCGCAGTGACAGCGCCACCCCGCATTTTCTCAGAGTGTTCTCCGTACTGGGTGAGGGTGGGTTGCAGGTAAACAGGACAGTACCCACCCAGTTGCGTCGCAGTTTATCGGATTCTAGTCTCTTGTAAGAGGGCGATGTCGGCCTGTTTAGAGTTAAGATAGGATAGAACTTTTTTCCGCTTAATGAAATGGGTGAGGCCATTTACATTCCATGATATGATCTGTAGGGGTACTGCTGGTGCCTTGTTCGTGTCAGACATCACAGCTTCTTGTGGATAACCACCCGGGGGTGTGGGCACTAAGGGCAGGGCAGGAGAGAGAGGGGAGAGGTAAGAGAGGGGGGAGGGACTGGGCTCGGACTCTAGAGACGGGGAAGGAGGATGGGCGAAGGAGAAGACACTAAGGTGGTCATTACAACCCTGGCGGACGGTGTTAAAGTGGCGGTAAGACCGCCAACAGGCCGGCGGTAAAAAAACTGGAATTACGACCGTGGTGGAAACCGCCAACAAAGACAGCCACTTTAGCACTCCGACTGCCACGGCGGTACAGACAAACAGATTGGCAGTCACCGCCAACAGACAGGTGGAAGACAAAGTACCACCCACAGTATCACAACCTACCAATGCTCCACCTTTTCCGGGACGGATTCACTGCAGACAAAAACACAGCGGAAACAGGACTTCAAAGGGAAAACGCTCACCTCTACACACCCCACGAGGAATCCGGACACCATGGAACCCGAAATGCACATCCTGCCAGCCCTCATCTTCTTGCTCCTCTACCAGGAGCACAAACGTGGCGGCGAAGACAACAGTGAGTACTGCACCTACGACACAGCGGAGGGGGAGGGAAAAAACAGGGACAGACACACGCAACACCCCCACCCTCACCCACCACAACACACACACTAATACATATTTATACATTATAGTTACACCCCCCAACCACCCCGGAAGAATGCGAAGACAAAAGGAAATGAGTGTAACCATTGTAATATATTAAAATCAAGTATGCAAAAATATATATATACACCATAAACAAAATATACACCAAGCTCAGTAGTCCAGGTAGTGCTCTAATGAAGTCCGTGGAACACTGGGCCCACACGGTATGGGCGAGGCCCACACAAGATCCCCGACTATGACGGAGAGAACACTGCAGGGGCATCAGAGAGCAAGAAAACAGGCACCTCAGGGGGAGGAAAGAGGGGGCACCTCAGCCGGTTGAGTGCACAACGCCAAATCCACGGGAGGGCCACATGCCCACTGTTCAATCCTGGGGAGTGCAAAGCCACAGTCTCTCAAGTCTATACAGTGGGTGGGTTGCCCACTGTTCCATCCTGGGGATTGCAAAGCCACAGTCTCTCAAGTCTATACAGTGGGTGGGTTGCCCACTGTTCCATCCTGGGGAGTGCAAAGCCACAGTCTCTCAAGTGGATGACAGTCTCCACTGTTTCTGGAGGGGGCATGGTGCCTAGAGTGCTTCATCCTGCTAAGGACAGAGGTAGTGGATGACAGTCTCCACTGGTTCTGGAGGGGGCATGGTGCCCAGAGTGCTTCATCCTGCTAAGGACAGAGGTAGTGGATGTATCTCTCCACTGGTTCTGGAGGGGCATGGTGCCTAGAGTGCTTCATCCTGCTAAGGACAGAGGTAGTGGATGTATCTCTCCACTGGTTCTGGAGGGGGCTCTGTGCCCAGAGTGCTTCATCCTGCTACGGACGGACTCAGTAGCGTCAGTGCCCTTGGCGCTCATGGGCCAGCGGTGCTTGTGGCGGTGGTGTCCTGTTCAGCGGTGCTTGTAGCGGCGGTGCCCTGTTCAGCGGTGCTTGAGGTGGCGGTGCCCTGTTCAGCGGTGCTTGTAGCGGCGGTGCCCTGTGCAGCGGTGCTTGAGGCGGCGGTGCCCTATTCAGTGGTGCTTGAGGCGGCGGTGCCCTGTTCAGCGGTGCTTGAGGCGGCGGTGCCCTGTTCAGCGGTGCTTGAGGCGGCGGGCTCCTTTGCAGTGACTCAGCTGCTGGCGGTCCTCTCAGTTCCAGCGGGGCTTGTGCTGGCGGTCCTCTATGTCCCAGTGGGGCTTGTACTGGCGCACCTCTATGTCCCAGCGGGGCTTGTGCTGGCGTTCCTCTCTAGCCCAGCGGGGCTTGTGCTGGCGGTCCTCTCTGTCCCAGTGGGGCTTGTGCTGACGGTCCTCTCTAGCCCAGCGGGGCTTGTGCTGGCGGTCCTCTCTGTCCCAGCGTGGCTTGTGCTGGTGGTCCTCTCTAGCGCAGCGGGCCTTGTGCTGGCCGAGGCCTCCTGGGCAGCAGGGCAGGTGCTGGCGGTGGCCTCCTGGGCAGCGGGGATGATGGCAGTGGCCTCCTGGGCAGCGAGGATGATGGCGGTGGCCTCCTGGGCAGCAGGGATGATGGCAGCGGGGATGATGGCGGTGGCCTCCTGGGCAGCGGGGATGATGGCGGTCTCCTCCGCCGTGCTGCTCTTCCCAGACTTGCCGGGTTTCTTGTGGCCCTTCCCCACCTTGGAAGGTGTCGCAGCTGAATCCACACTCCCACCAGGACCCCTGGGAGTGGCTTTGGTGGCTGGAGTCTTCCCCATCTCCCGCCGGGCACTGGCCAACTTTTGATGCTTTCTGCGGACTGTGTGTGCTGTGGCTCCATGCCACACTGGCTGCCCTGGTGGCCGGTGCACTCCAGATTCCGCTGACTACAGGCACCACTGGTCCCGGAGATGTTGTGGCTGAGGTGCTAGGTTGGGACCTGGAGAGTCGGGCCCTAGGAGACGGACGGGCTGGCGGAGGTGTGGGAAAAAGGTCAAGGTTGGACAGGAAAAGTTTTTGGGAGACACTGGGACGGGTAGCTGGAGGGGGTTTGGGAGTGGAGGAAGAGGTTGAGGTTGTAGGAGGTGTTCGTTTGGTGACTTTGGGTGAAGGTGCATGCGCTGGAGGCTGTCGTGAGGTGGATGGCTGTTGGGTGGGTGTGTGCCTGCGTTTGTGTATCTTGGGAGGTGGCATCACAGACACACTGGGAGAGGACACAGGGGACGTGTGAATAGTAGCGGGGGTGGTGACTGCACGTGAGCGGGGTGTGGTGGTGTGTGTGCTGGTGATGGTAGTAGTGGCTGTAGATGTAGTGCATGCAGGTGTGAGTGTAGACTAGACTGGGAGGGAGGAGGGAGACGAGGAGGAGGGGGACACAGTGGAGGCAGTGGATGTTGGTGTGTCTGCATGTGTGTGATGCTTGCGTGAGTGCCTGTGGGATGTGTGGTGCTTATGTTTGCCTGAGCTTCCATTGTGTGTTGACGTGTGTGCATGCTGGTCTGAAGGTGTGTTTGGGATAGGCTGGGCTACAGGGGATTGGGTCTGGGTGGAGGAAGTTAGAGGGGGCTAGAGACAGGGACAATGGCTGCCATCCGTGCTGAGGCCAGAGTCTGAAAAGCTCGCTGAAGGGCCGTCTGACCAGAATGAATGCCCTCCAGGAATGCATTGGTTTGTTGCAACTGCCTTTCGACACCCTGGATGGCATTCAAAATGGTAGACTGCCCAACAATGAGGGACCTGAGGAGGTCAATGGCCTCCTCACTGAGGGCAGCAGGGGTGACTGGGGCAGGGCCTGAGGTGCCTGGGGCGAAGGTGATGCCCACCCTCCTGGGTGAGCGGGCACGGGGCAAAGGCTGAGGGGCTGCTGGGAGGGCGGAGCTGGTAGGGGGGGGTTGCGGCTGTACCTGTAGATGTGGGGGGCACAGATGTTGCCACCACCACAAGGGAGCTCCCATCAGAGGACGAGTCCGAGTGGCAGGTGTTAGCTCCTTTCCCCGCCGTGGAGCTCCCCTCGCCCTCCGTCCCACTGGTGAACTTCGAGTCCGTTGTCTCGCACTCCAGGGCCATGTTGGATGCAGCTCCCTTGTGCTCCGGTGCCACTGCTCCTCCGCCTGATGATGCTAATGCACACAAGAACAGGGAAATCACAAACAGGGGGGGACCACAGAAGAAAGACATGTTCAGTGCATGCATTACTGCTACCGTTGGCGAACACGACAGACACAGAAGCCCCCTGCACTACGCCGCGCTCTTGGGCTCCACTGTTCAATCCCTGGGAAATGGCCTACAAGGCTATGGACGACATCTGCACACATGGATGACACAGGGGCATGACTAGGTATACTTGGCACTCTACAGAGGTGGGGTGGGGTGCCACATGGCCTGCCTTACGGTGGGACCTTACCTACTAAACTCGCCCTGGCCTAGGGAAACCCACAGCCCACCTCCCTACCCAGACACCTCCACTGAACGCAAGATCAGCAGGATGAGAGTGTACTCACCTGCTTGTGGCTGCTGTGATGCCCTCAAGCGCCCATCCAACTCGGGGTACGCCACCGCCAGGGTCCTGAACATCAGGGGGTCATGGTGCGACGGGCACCCCTCCCACGTTGGGAGGCCATCCCCAGCTGAGCCTCCGCCGTCTTCTTGCTCCAGCGGCAAATGTCCTCCCATCTTTTCCGGCAGAGGGTGCTCCGTCTGTGGTAGACCCCCAGGGTCCGGAAGTCCTTGGCGATGGCACGCCAAATATCTTTTTTCTGGTGGGTGCTGACCTACATGAATTGTACAGGGGGAAGAGACACTTATTACCAACTGCACCGTCACAGTCATTGGCCCCCATCCCTACCCTTGCCATGTGGCACATGCACTCACCGTTGTTTCATGCACGCCACAATCTCCCCCCCCATCTTACATCCACCCCACTCCACACAGGCATAGCCCATACAGCATGCTCCCAGTGTACTTACCTGTTTGTCTGGAGGACCGTAGAGTAGTGTGTGCTGGGGAGGACCCCGTCCACGAGTTTCTCCAACTCCTCCGTGCTGAAGGCAGGTGCCCTTTCCCCAGACACTCGAGCCATTGTCTCTTCCAGACCGAGGTCACAGCAGCACTAGCAGTGTAGGTCCTCTCCTGTCGAAGATCAGGTATCGAGTGATTGAACAGATAGAAAATGGCGGTCACGTCCGGGGCGGTGCGTACCATCACCGCCAGCGTACATCGTCATTGGCTCCTGGGACCCATAGGGTCCAATGTTAACCAATGTAGCATTGCGCCGCGGATTTCGACCGCCTACCGGCACGGTGTACATTACCAGCGCAGTTACCTCACATCCCATTGTCCCACTTTACAGGTCAGGCAGTTCAGGGGCCCACATGGCTTAATTTTTAACAGTGTCACACATACCTAGGCCTAGATTCAACACACATACAGGCCACTTTTCGGATAAGGATTTGTGTTCTGTGTAAGCTGTGGGTACGTACCTCTGAGTTGGTTGACTCTGTGCTCGCTTTTGTCCTTCATAGGCACTGTCCGCTGGGACATGTGAGGAGATGGCGGCATCCTCCGGTGTACAGACCGCTGGTGGACCTGTCGACAATGGAGAAAAGTCATGTGATCATCACAGACAGGCTTGACCGTGCCACAATCCAGGAACTGTGAACCCAGCTGGAGCCAGACCTGATGTCAGCTATCCGCCATCCCACAGGAATCCCCCTCAAGTGCAGGTGCTGTCAGTGCTCCATTTCCTTGCAAGTGGGTCATTTCAAACAACAGTGGCCATAGCATCAGGGATGTCCCAGCCTATGTTTTCCAACGTGTTGTCCAGAGTGTTGTCTGCCTTGCTGAAACACATGCGGAGCTACATCGTTTTCCCTCAGGTGGAGGATTTGCCTACAGTGAAAGGTGATTTCTATGCCCTGGGACATATCCCCAGCATCATAGGCGCCATTGATGGGACACATGTGGCTTTGGTACCCCCCGGCAGGAGTGAACAGGTGTACAGAAACCGGGAGAGTTATCATTCCATGAATGTGCAGATGGTGTGTTTGGCAGACCAGTACATCTCCTATGTGAATGCCAAGTTCCCTGGCTCAGTGCATGACGCCTACATCCTGCAGAATAGCAGCATCCCTTATGTGATGGGTCAACTCCAGAGGCACCGTGTGTGGCTATTAGGTGAGCACCTGGAAGCAAGACAGTGGGAATGGTTGTCTGGGTCTGGGGTTATCCCTACAGGTTAGTGTGTGTCTAACAGTTGTCCCTCGCCATTTGCAGGTGACTCTGGTTACCCCAACCTGTCATGGGTACTGACCCCAGTGAGGAATCCCAGGAAAAGGGCAGAGGAATGCTACAATGAGGCCCATGGGTGAACACGGCGGATAATAGAGCGGACCATCGGCCTCCTGAAGGCCAGGTTCAGGTGCCTCCATATGACAGGTGGTTTCCTATTCTACTCACCGAAGAAGGCGTGCCAGATCATCGTGGCCTGCTGTATGCTTCACCACTTAGCTTTGCGACGACAGGTGCGTTTTCTGCAGGAGGATGGTCCACATGGCGGTGTCTTTGCAGCTGTGGAGCCTGTGGACAGTGAATACGAGGAAGCAGAAGAAGAGGACATGGACAACAGGAACTCGGTGATCCTGCAATATTTCCAGTAAGACACAGGTAAGAATACAAACCTGCCTACTACATGTAGTTTAACACTACTACCTCTCTACTGTCTGTCGTTTTCACCCAGTGTATGGTCACTGAGTTGTCACTTTCCCTTACGATTTCACAGATGTGGGTCCCACTGTGTGACAGCTGCTTTGATTCCTCATGGACTAGAGCTGTGTGACATAGGTATGTTGACATTACAATTGAAAGAGCTTTTTGCGACAGTAATTGCTAATACACTATTCCGAAATCAAAGACTGACTCCAGATTGTTTTGTGCTTCAAGGGTGTTTATTTAAGTGCTCAATATTGGAGGGGGTTGCAAAATGTTGAGGGGTGATGGTGGAGGAATGTCCATGGCAGAGTCCAGTCTATTAGTCTCACAGGTGCATTGCCCAAATGGGCATAGGAAGTGGAGCTGGGGCAGTTTAAGGATGGACAGGGTGACAAAGTGGGACAGAAGGATGACATTCAGGGTGGTCTAATTTCTTGGCGGGGGTCTTGGCATCGCTGTCTGTCTTTGTCCTGGATCTCAGGGACCATTTGCAGGGTGGTTCTCCCTCTGCAGGGGGTAGGGTGCTGGTGTGGTGGTCCTGTGGCGGTGCCTTCTGTCCACTAGCGCTGGCGGAGGTGGTGGGCAGTTCATCGTCCATGCTAGTGTCAGGGGCCCCTTGTTCTGCCACAGTGTCCCTCCTGGTGTTGAGTACTTCGTTCAGCACCCCTACGATGGTGCCCAGGGTGGAATTGATGGCTCTGAGTTCCTCCCTGAAGCCCAAATACTGTTCCTCCTGCAGGCGCCTGGTCTCCTGAAGCTTGGCCAGTACCGTTGCCATTGTCTCCTGGGAGTGGTGGTAGGCTCCCATGATGGAGGAGAGGGCCTTGTGGAGAGTGGGTTCCCTGGGCCTGTCCTCCCCCTTTCGCACAGCAGCCCTCCCAGTTCCCCTGTGTTCCTGGGCCTCTGTCCCCTGGACCGTGTGCCCACTGCCACTGCCCCCAGGTCCCTGTTGTTGTTGGGGTGGTGGGTTAGCCTGGGTTCCCTGTTGTGGTGGGCACACTGCTGATTGACGTGTCCTGGGGACAGAGATATTGGCCCGCTGAGTGGGTGCTGTGCTGGTGTTTCCAGAAGGGGGAAGCTCTGTAGTGGCCTGTGACTGTGTGAATGGAACCGACTGTCCCGAGGTCCCCGATGGGCCGGGCTGCTCATCTAGATCCAGTTGGACAGAGGTGCTGTCATCACTGTGGGCCTCTTCTGTTGGTGGTGTGGACATGTGTGGACCCTCCTGTCTGGTGACGTTGGGTAGGGGTCCTGCAGGGGTATAAAAGGATGGTTATTACATCTGTGTGTGTCATGGTGTGCAATGGGTGGGTGACCGTGTACCCCAGTGCTTGCATTCATGTGTGGGACCTCGTGTGATGATGGTTTAGGGGGGTGTATGGGTATGTGCAGTGGGCATGCTTTGGTGATGGGTGTCCACGCTTTGTTGTTGCATGCAGGGCTTGGTGTAAGGATGTGTGGTTTGTGATGTTGGGACATTTGTGAGGAGTTAGAGTGATGGGGTGATGGTGGGGGTATGTGCTGACATGCAGGTAGGGTGAGGGATGTAATAGTTAAGATTTGACTCACCAGAGTCAATTCCTCAACCTACTCCTGTGAGGCCCTCAGGATGCAGAATCGCCAAGACCTGCTCCTCCCATGTTGTTAGTTGTGGGGGAGGAAGTGGGGGTCCGCCGCCAGTCCGCTGAACCGCCAGGTGGTGTCTTGAGACCACAGAACGCACCTTCCCCCGTAGGTCGTTCCACCTCTTCCTGATGTCATCCCGATTTCTTGGGTGCTGTCCCACTGCATTGACCCTGTCCACTATTCTTCGCCATAGCTCCATCTTCCTTGCAATTGAGGTGTGCTGTACCTGTGCTCCGAATAGCTGTGGCTCTACCCGGACGATTTCCTCCACCATGACCCTGAGCTCCTCCTCCGAGAACCTGGGGTGTCTTTGCCGTGCCATGGGGTGGTGTAAGTGATGTGTGGGATGGTGTGTGGGGTGGTGTGTGGGGTGATAAGTGTGCTGATATGTAGTGGTGTGTAGTCTGCGGTGCGTGGAAGTTATGTGGGTGATGGTGTTGTGTGCCTGTGGATGCTAGTGGTGTCTCTCTCTGGCCTTCGTTCGTGATTTGTTGTCGTAAGGGTTTGTGGGTGATGTGGGTGTGTGTTTTATATTGTATTGGATGTGTGGGAGTGGTGTGTGTATGTGTATCAGGTGTGTGTATTTCGAATTGTCCAATGTGGCTGTGTTTTGTAAATGTGTGTGTATTTTGAGCATGGCGGTGTGTACCGCCAATGGAATACCGGGGTTGAAAGACCGCCGCGTGGATTCGTGTGTCGTGATAGTGTGGGCGTATTTCTGTTGGCGTTACGGTGGAGGTTTTGTTATCGCCAGTTTATCACTGACCTTTGGTGTGACGGACTTGTGTGGGTGTCTGAATTTTGACAGATTCCGTGCTGTGGGTCATAATAGCTGTGGCGGATATCCGCGGCGGTGTGTTGGCGGTAAGCGTCTTTTACCGCCAATGTTGTAATGAGGGCCTAAGTATGTAGGATGATAAGAAAAGGAGAAAAAAAGAAAAGAGTCACCAGAGAAAAGGAACCAGTAGACAAGACTGGGGAAGAGAAGAAAGATCAGAGGAGAGAGAAGGAAATCAGGACTAAGGCCCTGGCGTTCTCGAACGGTAACCTGCTGGTCTAAAACCTAGGCTGATTGAGCTCCAATTCCTGGCCAGCAGGCCGCACGCCGAGGGAGGCGGCACACGCGTGGCACCCAGGCCCCGCCGTACTAATTATTCCATCTGCGCATGGATCTGGGCCACACAGGAGGGAAGTGAGAGGCCTGAGGGAGGGGTTATGTAGAGGGCATGTGCTGCTCCTACGACAGCTTAAATCCAGAGGCGGGATGGTGCTGTATCTTTACAAGAGGAGGGGGAAGGGGAGGGAAGGGGAGATGAGGGGAGGGAGCGGAAATCAGGAGAAAAGCGCTGCGTGGATCTGCAGGGTTTTTGGGAGACAGAGTCAGTACCTTGGTCGTATCTAGAGGGGTTTAGCCGTGAGGACCATGAATATTAATTTTATCTAAAGCGCTATACTGCTCCTATACTCTAGGCAGTTGCAACTATATTCTACTTTACTCTACCGCCCACAGTGGGCCCTCCACAGCACTCATTGAAAAACAAACCAAACCAGGACGTATTAGCCGTAAATGGGAATAGTATAGCAGTTCTAACAGTTCCTAGGGGGCGCGCAAATCGTTTTACCAGATGAAACAGGGGTAGTGTTACTGAGAAAAAAGGGGGGGGAGTTTCTGAGCCTCCAAGTGAATTGAGGGCAAAGAAGTATATACGGAAACAGATCGAGGCCGATCAGAAGCAATGGCTCTCAGTGTTAGAATGTCTTATGGGTGCACAAAATCAAGTACTCATCTCTCCAAATGGCCTTCTCCACCGCAGGATCCCTCTGGCACATCCGTGATAGTCCATAGTTTACGATAGCGAAGGCCCCGAAGGGCGCAGTGCACATTCAACCTCAGGTGGGGGCCACTGTGGGTTTCAAAGGATTTGTCTCTATCCGACAGCCGTGTGTACATCGCCACCGCCTGGAGTACTTGGCCCCTGTCGTCGTAGCTTTTTGTAAGTCTCTCTAGGTCTCTTCCCCTGGTTTGGGGATCTATGGTTGATCTTCCAACAGGATCAGGTGTGGTTTCTGGATGAGCGGCTCCCGAGGGTAGGCCCCGTATGTCCTGGGGGGTCTGAACTGTTGTTTCCATGGATTGTGTCTGTTCATGGAGTCCCTCTAGGAATGTTTCAGGTCCTCTGGGTCGTAGAAGGTCCGTGATTCCCCGTTCTTAGTGATCCACATCCTCCAACTCAGTTAGTTTACTACGGAGGTGCAGGAGTTCCTGGTCTCTGTCGGTCCAGGAGACTACTTGGGTTTCCACTGCTGTCACTCGGTGGTCTAGCCCGGATATTTGCGTCTGGAAGCCCGCTACCTCCAGGCGCATAGATCTTGTCTCTGCCGTCAACGCCACCATGGCGTTGTCCATACCCTCCAGTTTGCGACCCACCGCCGATATCTCCTGTAATATGCGGTCCATTGACGCGCCTTGCATGTCATCTGTCATGTTGGTACGAGGGGGGGGTAAGGAGTCCTCTGCGGGAAGATGTTTCTGTTGACGCAGGGCTTCAGAGAAGAGCAGTTGGCGGGCTGGTTTACCCAATGTTTTGCCCGTCGTCATGCCCCTGGGCATTGCAGGTTCCACCCTGCAGGTAGAGGTCCAAAGGGTACCTGTCCTTGTCGCAGCAGAGGCAGAGAGTGTAGAAAATGGCGAAAGAGGGGGGAAGTGGGAGAGAAGGGGGCGTCAGGTGATCAGCAATTTCGGATGGGTACCTTTTGGTCTCGCAAGACGACCTCAGAGAGCAGACATCCAAAAGCTTGGGCAGAGTGTGGGTCCAGTTGCAGGTGCAGTCTCAGGCAATCTCTCACTGTTCCAACAGAGGGGAGAAGTCAGTGTGGCAATGAGGCCCCCTGCCGCTCACGACCCCTGCGTCGGCGAGGAAGTCCACAAAGAAGAAGAAGGAGTAGGAGTGGGAATGAGATGCGCCTCCTAAATTGGGCCTCCTGGGTGCTCAGGGGCACAGCTGTTATTATTGCCCTTGATCTTCTTACTTTCTTTCTTGCCTTCTTTCTGTCTTTCTTTCTTTTCTCTTTTTTTTATTTGTATTTGTTTATTGTTCTTCTTCTTTTTCTGCTACTTAGTACCTCTTTATTTCTCCTTGTTCTTTGTTCTGTTTTGTTTTTTATTTTTATTTTTTTTGTTTTTTCGTTGTTTCGTTTTCGTTTTTCGTCCCCCCGCAGGCCTCTGTTGTGGCGGAAGAAGGAGGTGGAGGGGTGAGTATTGCGAGGGCCGCAAGTGCAGGGCTCTCCAGGTCCCCAGCGAGGTTGGGTAGGTTGCTGGGGCAGGTGGGGAAATTCCTTGGCGTCCGCTGCCCCCGAGGTTCACGAAGGATGGAGGCGCGCCTCCTGGGCCGGGCCTCCCTTTTATTCGAGACCACGGCTTTCACGCTGCGGACCTCTGGCTCATCCTCTGCTCTTCCCAGGCTCTCAGGGGAGAGCGGTTGTCGCCCGCTCGGGTCAGCAGGTGTAGGCGAATAGGTTCCTGGTCATCTGCCGGCCCCAGAGTCCACGGTAGGGGGAGGCGCTCCTCCTAGTTCGGGCCACCCTTCTACTTGAGACCGCGGTTTTCCATCTGGCCGCGGGCCTCGGTCTCGTCCTCCGCTCTCTCCGGTCTCTCAGGGGATAGCGCGCATCTACCGCTCGAGCCGACGGCTCCCCCGTGCCTCCGATCCTCCATGCTCGCTCTAGCGATGGTTAGGGGGCCTGCGGTTTGCCCCCGGCGCCGCCCCCCTCGTCCCACGGCGCGCCGCCTTATGAAGCTCGGCTCCTAGGCGGCCATCACTGATCGTGGCCAGACCATGCCCCCTACACAATGTAGACTCAAGCCACTTACTGTGGCTCAACACCACCTTGTAAAAATGGCCCCTACACATGCAGCACTTTTCATGTAAGGGGCGTGCAATCAGTGTGGCTGTGTCTGTGGCACAACATCACCCATTGCTCATTGTTCTTGCCCCACATCCAAGACTACATGTTAACCGGATGCTGTGACTAAATTCAACACCACCCCAGGGTTGGTGTTAGGATGGCGCAACAAGGCAAAATGCTATCCTTCCTCCTCGTGTCATTGCCCTTCTTATGAGTGCTGCATCCTACTGCACACATAGAAATGCCAAATCGCCATAAAAGATTGTTCATGTGCCCGAAGGGACACCTTCCTGCAAATAAATAATCTATCCCCGCAACGCAGGCACCCTTGCACTATGTTGCACTATGGTGCAAGGGTGCCTCCGTTAGTGCAGGTAGCTCAAATCTCCACAGGGGGAAATGCAGGGGTGCACCGTATTCCTGTAAATACGGCGCATCCCTGCATTTCAAAAGTAGTGCAGCACGGTGCAGCTATTTTTGCCACTGTACCAAGCTGCCCTACTTTAGAAAAACTCAGGGCATCAGTGTGCAACATGTCCTATGCTACTCGCACAGGGTGGCCCAACAACAATCTCACAAACCTTCATGCACCATTTGGGAATAGGCACAAAAGTGAACATATACAACACATGGGACATGTCTGTGATCATCATTTATGCTGCTGTACAAGTAGCTTCAATTTCGCCATGTAGCAAGGTTGCTTGTGTTTTGGGAATGTTTGGCATTTTACATAAAGAGACACCTTCATGCATAAGAACAGGCACAAGTGGCATCAATGTTGCACTATGACCACAATGGCACTAGCCCATAATGCAACAGTACCATCATTCAAATATTTGCCTATGTGGATCCAAGCTGCCCATTCCCCTTTTGACACATTATCAAACTCACAAAAAGCATGCATTGATCCACATTGTACATCCTTACACCAACATATGCCTATAGCAGATATGCTGTATGCAAGGAAATGTCCCTAATGTAGGGAGGGACAAACTAATGTAGCTGACAATCCATAAAGCTCTCACTGTGCCATCCAAGTAGCATATGTGTGGGGCCTGCTACAGGCTGATGACAAAGTTACACAAGCATTGTAAGCAATGGACCTCCATGTGTTTTGCTGCACTACTGCCATCATTCATGTTGCCAATACAGTAAAGCACCAAAATAGTGACACCACTCTTTACACTACTGTGGGAATGTCCACTGTTAGTAATGGGGTCTTCAGTTGGCAGTCAGGTTACCCCTTATCTAAGCAAGGACCCTCACTCGAGTCAGGGCAAAGGGGAAAAACACCTGGTTAACCCCCACTCACCCCCTTGGTAGTTTAGAACAAGCAGGCAGGGGTTAACTCAGAGGCACCAGAAGTTCCAACACATCCAGTAATACATGAAAACACTACAAAATGGACACCACACCAGTTTAGAAAAATAGGCAATATTTATCTAAATTAAACAAGACCACAACGACAAAAATCCAACATACACAAGATATGAATTTTTAAAAGAAGAGGAGTCTTACTCCATAGAAATCAATGGAAATGTTGATTTTACACAAAGTCCCTGGTTTGTGTACAAACATAAAGCCACCCGGGCGAGCGTGCATTGGAAAAGTCAGCGATGCGTCACGTCCTTACTCGCAAGTGATGCCCTGCATCGTTTCTTCTCTGGTCGGGTCGGGTCGGCGATGCAGCGTTTTTCTCTCTCGCGAGAGAGTGATGTATTGATTTCCAGACAGGGCAACTCGGATCTGCACAGGTATGGGATGACTTTGCCACTCAGAGACAATGCATGAGAAATCCGGTTACACGGTGTTCGAAAACTGCGCTGTGTGGGGTTTGCATTGTTATCAGCAGCCACAAGCAGGTGTTGCGCATCATGTCTCCAGCTGCGATGCGTTAATCTCCCAGCCGTGATACAGGTGGAGCATCTATTTCATCCGCAAAGCTGGCGGTGTGTTGTTTACCAGCTGCGTTGCATGTAGTGCATTGAAAATGTTCCCACACGGCGTTCCTTGTGTGGATTTCTGTTCTTGTTCTGCCAACTTCACCTTTCAAGGGCCCAGGGACTGAATAAGACACCACTTGGCAGGCCAGGAGTCTCAGCAGAGAGTCCAGGAGCTGGCAGAGGAAGTGTGTGATGGCTTTAAAACAGATGGCAAGCTCAGTCCAAGCCCCTGGAGATTCTTCTCAAGCAGGAATGCACAACAAAGTCTCGTCTTTGTACCCTTTCACAGGCAGAAGCAGCACCTGCAGGATATCCTAATAAAGCATAGTCATAGGCAGGGACAGCACTTCTCCTCAGCTCTTCTCTTTGGCAGAGGTTCCTCTTGAATCCAAAAGTGATCTTGAAGAAATCTAAAGTCTGATGTTTTGGGTCCACTACTTATACCCCTTTCTGCCTTTGAAGTAGGCAAACTTCAAAGGAAAGTCTCTGTTGTTCACAAGATCTTGCCTTGCCCAGGCCAGGCCCCATACAGACACCAGGGGGTTGGAGACTGCACTGTGTAAGAGCAGGACCATTCGGGTGTAAGTGACCACTCCTCCCTTTACTCCAGCACAAATGGCTCATCAGGATATGCAGGCTACACCCCAGCACTCTTTGGCTCACTGCCTAGAGGGGATTCACAAACAGCCCAACTGTCAAACTGACCCAGACAGAGAATCTACAAACAGGCAGTCACTGAATGGTTAAAGCAAGTAAATGCCCACTTTCTAAAAGTGGCTTTTTAAGTCTAACAGTCTAAAAACCAACTTCACTAAAAGATGGATTTTTAAATTGTGAGTTCAGAGACACCAAACTCCAAATTTCCATCTGCTCCCAAAGGGAATCTGCACTTTAAAGTTAATTAAAGACAGCCCCCATGTTAACCCAACAAATATGTAAGGAACTGAAGAGCATAATCAAAACTATGACAGGTAGCTGTCAGTTTGCCAGTATCCATACACCAAATAAGGTGGAGTGCAACATGCAAAACGTTTTTAAAAAGAGTGGCCTTGCAACAGTGAAAACTACATTTAGCAGTATTGCACTGTTAGGATAAGTAAAACACAACAGTACATGTCCCACCTTTCACATATGCTGCACCCTGCCCATGAGGCTACCTAGTGCCTATGTTAGGGGTGTCTTTCATGTATAAAAAGGGAAGGTTTAGGCCAGGCAAGTGGGTACACTTGCCAAGTTGAATTGGCAGGTTAAAACTGCATACACGGGCACTGCAGTGGCAGGTCTGAGCCATGTTTACAGGGCTACTACTGTGGGTAGCACAACCAGTGCTGCAGGCCCACTAGTAGCATTTGATTTACAGGCCCAGCACACAGTCAAAACATAGGAAGCAGAGGCAGAAAAGACAGGGGAGACCATGCCAAGGATGCCAGGTCTAACTTCTACCATGGTGAATGGGACTGCAAATGACATGCTACCATGGTGTCAGTGGTTGGGGCAAAGGCGCTCCAAGGAATATGGTATTGTGGGATCAATGTACAAAATACCTTGAAAGGTTCCCCAATGTGTGATGCACAATGCAACTCATAAAAAACAATTACAACTTGGGGTCTGTAACATGTCACTGAGCCACCAGTAGCAAATAAATGATGAGCCATGTCAACAACCACTACAGTCAGAGATTGACATTTTACTATCCCATTGCAGAGGATGATGCCTTACCTTCTGCCAATCTGCCTGTCCTGGATTTTAATGATGACATGAATGACCAGCTGCCGATCATCAATGAAGAGACTCTCCAGGATGTCCTAGGTTCCTTCCAGACACCACCTCCAGTCGCAGGGAGGACACATAGTGCTGCGGGGTCTAAACATGAACCACTCAACTAACGACAAAAAGTGCACCAACCAGTCCTGCCACAGTCCTGGGCTCTAAGGACCCACACATCACCTTTCAGAGGAAAGTGGTAGGAGTCCAGTGGGAGCTGGCCAGGCAGCTGTGGGTCAGGAAGGAGACCATGGCAGGCAGCCTACAGGGGGTGCAGAGGTGCCTCAATTAAGTATGGACAACTCAACTGCCATCAGAGGCACCCACTCCCCATCATGTGTACTCCATGAGTCCCTGGCCACAATAGCTGCTGTCATAAGAGAGAGGCTTGAACAATTGCCCTCCTAAAGTGGCAGCAGCATGATAGATAACAAGCTGGGGGCAATCCAAAATGCCCTGGATTCTATACAACAGGAAGTGGCCTCCCTCAAGAAAAACATGACAGCCTTCCACTGTGATGTAGCTGAGGTGTTGAGAAATCAGCAGTTCCTCCTTACTGCAGTGATGTATTATGTATTCCCACAATAGCAGCTGCTGGAACCTTTGATTCCACATCTATTTCCCCTGATGGGTGTGCCTCCCTCAACTTCAACAACAGTGCCACCAATGGCACAGGAGGCACCACACACGTCAGAGATGGAGATGTGATAGGAACAACATTCACACCTAAAACCACCTGGTGCCACCAGTCTGTGCCACATGGACAATATCTCCCTAGTTCTGTGCTTAAGATCATGCCAGTGATGTGACATCTGACAATGTGCCCTCTTCACTCAACCAATGTTGACTTTTCTGCTATGGACTGTCATTGTCTCAATTTCTACATATTGTCAATTTGGACACCTCCTCACTAATGCACACTTCTCTTACCCATGTCTCATGACATGCCCCTCACTCTTGGACTCTGAATGTACTTTAGATGGCTCAGGATCTGTCATGGGGTAAGTGAACTGAACATTGTACTGCATTTGAAAATAAACTTGCACATGTAAATACATCACCATATTCACATGTATCATGCACTTTTTTCAATGTTTAATCAACTCATATAAATGTCTGCATTGTGTGAAGCAATGTCATTGAGAACAGAACCAAATTACATGTGTGGCTTACTGTCAGACACAAAGGCACACACTAGGACTCAAACATGATAAAGGTGACCAACAGTATTGTGGACTACAAACATCTTACTGAGCCTCAAAAGTATGTATTGAACACATAGCCATGCAAGTTGACATATGGCATGAATGGTTCAGATTTCAAGTGTCAGGAAATTTCCCAGGCAAATGTACCATGCAACAAATATGTAAGGAACTGAAGAGCATAATCAAAACTATGACAGGTAGCTGTCAGTTTGCCAGTATCCATACACCAAATAAGGTGGAGTGCAACATGCAAAACGTTTTTAAAAAGAGTGTGACAGATCTTAGCAATAACAATTGATGTAATATCATTACATGCCAAATATAATATGCCCTTACACAATCAGAGTCTCAGGAACTGTGCTGAAAACTCTATTGAGTAGCTGATGTCATAGCACTGCCAATCAGACAACTCCTTGGATGGTGGGGATATACATAGTCAGACATGTAATCAATGCTGAATTTAGACTCTAAGGCATTTCCCCAGTTTGGCCATTCCATCCTAACCTATGTCTAACCCCGTAAAACCCACTAAAACTTAGAACAATGCACACTGGTGAGGGCAAGGGCTATGGAAGTGATGAGTGGCCACACCTACAGCTTCTTGGGCTTTCTCCTTATGAACTTGAACTGTTTATAATTACTGGCATTGTCTTCCTCCAGTCTGGCCAACCTAGTCTTCAGCTCAGCCATGTATTTTTGCTTGTCTGCATCAAAGCTAGTCCCAGTGGCAGATGGTGGTGTCTGTAGTGGTGCTGTCTGATGTGCCGTGAAGTTGAGGGTGCCGGACCTGAAGGAGCACCATGGACTCTGCGTGCTGATGGCACTCCTGTAGTTGAGGTAGTTTTAGGACGTTTGGCTGGTGCACCATCACGGAAGGCCTTCAATGCCCCAGACGACTTTTCTGTGCGGTATCTCCTTGCCATCATTCTGTAACCAGCCTGGACCTTGCAACCGTGGCGGAACCTTTCCACACGTTTAATGAACTTCTGTTTTTGCACTGGAGTCATTGTGGCACCTAAAAACATGAGGCGACCATATAATCAGTAACTGCACTGGGTAGAGGAAAAACAAGCATGCCTAGTAAACAGCATTTTGTGATGACACATGTTGACAAGCTGTAAGCGAACAACACGGGCAAGACCCATATCCATACAAACCTGCCTAGCAAGCATCTATAGTATTTGGTATATGTCACTGGTATAATGGCTCCCCAAAGTTACACACGGGGGCCAAGATGAGAGAGGGCCTATGGCTCCTTCCACTACTTTAGCATCATAAGCAAAATGATGCAAATAATGCACAAGGCCAAATGGTCAGTAGAATCTCAAGAAAGTGGTGTAATACCTGTACTGTGCCACTTTGTCAGACCTTGCTCCACATTAGGCCTGTGCCAGGCATGATGTATGCAAGGTTTGCGTTACCCCAGTAGAGTGACTGCCAAAATGGTGTACAGCAATCTAAGAGATTCAACTGCCTCATTTTTTTATTCCTAGTTTTAATGCCAGCTCAGAGCTCAGAACACCTGACAGTACTAATAGAATGACAGGACAATAACACTCTACAAAACTCACAAATACAACAAAAAGAACTGAACAACAACAGGATACAGCCCAAAACTCTCACCAACCACCACTCCTTAACCAGCACCAACTTCACACAACCTCTCTTAACCACAGACAGGATAGACTGTGAAGTAAAAGTGAAAGTAAATTCACTATATCATGTGTATAGCAAGTAAGTCCTGTTACATCACTTCCTGGGCGTATGTGTCAAGTTTCCTGATATGCATCTTTTTTTTGATACATGACGGCCATGTGCGGATTTTTGCCATGAAGGCTGACAAGGGCTGTCAACTTGCAATTGATGCACAGAGGCCAGGCACCATTTTTGGAATTAGAGATGTATGCAGGACTATGATATGCATCAAAAATGTTGATGCATACCGGGCATAGCTGGATGTTTGAGGGAAGACTGAGACAGGAAGACAGTTCAGATATGCATGGGGCCAGGAGTAATTTTAGTTATTTGTGCTGTATGGAGATGTTCCATATGCATCAACATTTTTGACGCATAACGTCCATGCATGGATTTTGGTGGAAAGGCTGGCAGTGCACGCACATTCACATTCCTTGGTACAAGGGCTATGCATCTATATATTTGGATGTTATGGACATGCAGGTACATTTTATTGTGTACCGGTAACATAGGAATGTGTTACAATATGTATGTATGTGTGTGTGATGCATGTGAGGACTGATACAGTTTCTAAATGTGCCTGAGTATGAAGACTCTTAGACACATACATGTTTACACATGTGTGCAGAATGTGCATAGGGGATGCTGCTCATGTTGTGGGTTATGACATTGTAATTTTAGAATTCCGACTGTACATTACTACACCCTACATAAGATGGGAAGGCCCATGTGCAAAACATGTTCTGGCATATCATACCCTTAACAAATCTTTCGCAAAGGATGCTATTGACTAAGGCAGGCATATGATCCTGTCAGCCATTTCAATGTGAGTGCACATATGTGCACACCCAGGTGTGTTGTAAGGAGCAGAGTTAATGATGCAAAATGTTGGAGATCGTGTGCTGAAGTGTGTGATTGTAGCAAATTATGTGACATGTATTTTGTGTGATGATATATGTATCATGTCTGATAAGTGCTGCATGATACAGTGGTGTGTTTAGTGATTGGATACATACCAAACCTCAAATACAGCTATCTTATATGTAGGCCATTGTTCCAAAGCTGTGCACTCATATCTGTGTAACCCATGTTTCACAATGGGGGGACATTTGTACTAGTCATGCTCAATTGTAAGTAATTATGTGGCACATACAAATGTAATGATGTTAACTGTACACATATGTCCATCCACAAATTGACAAAAACAAGGCTGGTCCAGCTAGCTGGGATATGTGTGGATACATTTAGGTTTGTTTTGTTAACAACGTACATTTTCTAAGATCAATTAATCCAACATATATGGTATTGGCAGATTGATGAACTTGAATACAATCTGTATGACAGTGGTGCACTCATGCAGTGATGACACCCTAGTCATCAATTTGCTATTTGAATGGCCTTACTGGGCCACTGCTGCATGTATGAACACTGGTTGACTATGGTCACCTCAGCTCAGTTCACTGTGTGCAATCAGCAGGCCCCTGACTGTGTCAAGGATCAATGTAGCCTACTCAGGATTTTGAGGGGGTGTTGGTTGGTGATCTCCCATCCTCATGATGGTTCATATGCACTGCCATGCACAGTCCCCTGCAGACATGCACCTGAACATGTGTGATCCCATTGCCAAGTATGTGTATTTGCCTTTGAGGTACTTGATGTCAGACTTGCCCTATACTATACCCGGGAATGGCAGCTTGTTTGTGCAGGACATGTCTCATCACTTCCCATTGTTTCACATGATTTTCTAAGAATCAGTGTGTTTATTCCTTGGATACTTGGTCAGGTCATTGTTATATATTTTAAACTGTGTCTTGTCTGTAGACCCAGGGTACAGATACTGTCCTCCCTGGGTTTCTCTTCTTTCTGGATGACCAATATGGAAGCCTGGCACTAGTCTAACTTTTTTGGTACCATTAATACCCTATTGCGCCCTGTTGCTTTGACGGGCTTCACTTCCCTGATGCCTCTTACAATTTAGTCCAGGAAAAGTGTGTCTTCGAAGGCTTCCCTATACTCTGTATTGAGGCTTTGGTTAGGCATGTCACCCACGTGCTCTTCTGCTTTGTTTTTTGTGGCTAAATACCTTGCATAATTGATTTTCCCACAGTGGTAGCCAGACATTTGGGCTATGGTTTGTCCAGTAATACCAAGTTCCCCTGACTCCTTCTGGATCCCAGGTACCCATCTATCTGCTGTCTCATACCTGTCCAGCCAGGCCAATATGTTTCCTGTTGTGTCCCCCATTACATTGATGTTGTGCTGTGTTGCCCTATGGTGCATATTTGCAGCTTCCTGGGCCACGTCTCAGTTTTGATTTTGCTTAAGGGCCAGGATGTAGGCTCCGCCTGATCTCTCCTACTCAGGTATGCTGGCCTCAAGGGACTACAACACATGTTCAAGAGGCTTCAATTTGGCTCTTTTTAGTTGGTTCCCTTGTGCCACCATGGTCAGACACACTCCCTTGCCTACTGTCTCATAGGCCACCCACAATGTGAGTGGAGAATCGACTGATGTGCTGCTTCCCTATAAATTATGGTCATTTGTGCATAAAATCCATTCTCATCTTTTTGGCTCTTTAAGGTACCAAGGCCTCAATATGATGTGGGTAGTGTTTGTCCTCTAATGCCCAGCCTACACCAGACACAGTATAGAATAGTCAGAAATAGCCCTGATTAAGTTAGTGGCCTCACTGACTTTTAACAGCTGGTGAGTCGACATGAGAAAGTGATCAATTCAGGAAAGACTATCATGCACCCTTAAGTAAAAAGATGAAGTGCTTGCTTTCTGGGTTAAAGATACACCCATATATGCCAGTCCCTGGGCAGTGAGGACGTCAGCTAATGGTTGTCTGACTGAGTCCGGGAGCCTGGGGGGATGTAGGTGTATGTTATCACTTGGCATTGTGTTGAGGTCCCTTCACATGATCATTTCCCCATCTGGAAGACTGTGTAGCAGAGTGATCAGGACTGGGAGGAAGGAGTTGGGAAGTCATGTTGTGACATCAACTAGAGGTATGCCCCCTCCCAGGTCCCAGGGGCACCACATAGGGACCCAGCGGATCAGGCAATATTTGCCAAATGACCAGTGGCAGCGTTCTCCTCACAAAAATTACTACTCTTTTACAGATGGTGGTATGACCCACATTAGCAGCCTTATTATTTCCCCAATGGTGAAGGGCATTACACGTGTGGCCTAGGAGGTCAGTTTGTTGTAGGAGAACCATCTCAGGAGAATCTGGTATGATATACTGGGGCACCACTCCCTGTTTGACTTTGTCGGGTAGGCCATTGACAATCCAGGATACTACCCTTAGGGTTAACGTACTAACTTTGTATACTCCACTGTATGGTTAAAGGGCCACACAATGGGTGTGCCAGCCCTAATCTGTTTGGAGTTCAGACTGTGAGAGTGATTAGCCTGTGTGCCTCAGCTATGTTGACTGCCAGTATGTCTCTTGTTAGAACATCACCTACAACAACTATCTAATTAACCATCAGCAATCATCACTCCCCCCTCCCTGGTACACTGTGCTGCAGATTCCTAACTGGTCACCTCCTCAACTGTGTATATTGCATATTGGCCCAAGGAAACATCCTGCTAACTAGTATGCGTCACTCACCAACTTCTGGCCCCCACACAGCCCTTTACTGGTATGTCTTTACCAAGTCGGGGTCTCATATCTTCTTTCTCAATCTTGCTGCCAATTTTCAATTTAGGATAATCACAGCCTGCTCCCAGCCCACCTACAAGACACTTTGGGTGCACATCCAGTGCCACATGCATGATCCCACAAGCCCCTCTTGTCTCCCCAATGGTCCCAAGATCCGTTTGGGTGATCTGGACGATGTCGCAGGCTAGGTGTTACATCTTTTGACCCCCAGCTCCACTTCAAGTTTTTCACTATACTCTTTTGCCATGCCACCACCCCTACGCCTCTTAGGGCAGTTGCACTGTCTTGACCCTTCTGCCAGCTGACATTCAATCCAGCCAATCACGACCAGCTTCTGGGCTTTCTAAAAAGTGAGTTTTGCATGCTGCAACTAATGAAAGCTGTGCCAGAATTTTTGTTGTGTACTTGTAATCCCATTCCCTCAGAGCCTTCTTCACCTAGAGGACACTGCGACCCAGCCTGTGGACCCAAAGGCAGTTATTGTGGACAAAGGTAACCCAAACTTTACCTATATGCAATGAAGGGGCACAGCGAGCTGCTTGGTGACTCACGTCCCAGTATTGGACTTTTGTGAGTCTTGCTATGATGGGCCAAGGGTGTGTTCCAGGCTTTCATAGTGTACCTGGAATGTGGTGGGCTCCCTCCATCTATAAGATTTTTGGGAGTCTACATGTTTGCATCTGTTTCAGAATGAGATCATCCACAAACAGGTCCATGGCTAGACCCTTGGTATTTTGAGGTATCACTAGTATCCAAAGATCTTTTTAGCAGGACCTGCCCTCCAAGTCTTCCAACTTCTCTCACAACTGTTCTATTGTGGGTTCACATCATTTTTCATACATGGACACATGCTCACATTTGCTTTCCACAAGCTATGTAACATTCCCAATGAGTGTATCTTGGTACTGTGATTACTCATGTCAGCTATGAGTAGAGGGAATGACACAATCAAGCTTTCTATGTCATTCTTCACACATACAATTTGGCAAGGGTATGTGATGTGTTAGTACATTGCTTGACTTACATGCAAATTCCGAGTTGATTGGGTGTACCACACCTAGGTGGTCATTCTGACCTCGGCGGTAAAAGGCGCCTACCGCCGGTCAGAAATCCTCCATAATCCCGCCGCGGTCGCGGAAACCCGCCACGGTCATTCTGACCCGCAGAAGGCAAACCTCCGAAAATCCGACCGCCACAACAGACCGCCAGACCAGCGGTCGGCGGAAAGGTGGAGGTGACCAAACCTCCACCGCCACGCCAACAGAAATACGCCCATCCCATTACGACCCACGAATCCACGCGGCGGTCATTCAAACGCGGTATTCCATTGGCGGGACACACCGCCGCGGTCAGAATACCCACCAACGAACAAAACTCACCCACATTGGACGATTTGAATCCCACACACCTGATACACATACACACACCACTCCCACACACACAATACAATATAAAACACCCACCCACATCACCCACAAACCCCTACGCTTACAAAATCGTAAAGAAGGCAAGAGAGAGACACCAGCATCCAAAACATAACAGCCACAGCCACTCAACACCATCACCCACACACTATCCACACACAAAACAACACACACCACCACACTCAACTCACTTAAATACACATACTCCACCCCACACATCATACACACCACCCCATGGCACCCCAAAGACAACCCCGCTTCACAGACGAAGAACTCAGGGTTATGGTGGAGGAAATCGTTCGTGTAGAGCCCCAGCTGTTCGGCACACAGGTCCAATACACCAGCATTGCCCGGAGGACGGAGCTATGGCAGAGGATTGTCGACAGGGTGAACGCAGTGGGACAGCACCCCAGAAATCGGGAAGACATCAGGAAGCGATGGAACGACCTACGGGGGAAGGTGCGTTCCATGGTATCCAGGCACAACATCGCCGTGCAGAAGACTGGCGGAGGACCCCCACCTCAACCCCCACAATTCACATCATGGGAGGAGGAAGTCTTGAACATCCTGCATCCTGACGGCCTCGCAGGAGTCGGCGGAGGAATGGATACTGGTAAGTTGAAGCTTCAATACTGCTTCCCCCCCACCTGCATGCCAAATCAGACCCCAACCCTCACCCCCATCCTCGAACCCCACCCTCACCCCCACCCCCATCCTCACCCCCACCCTCACCCCCACCACCATCCTCACCCCCACCCTCACCCCCACCACCATCCTCACCCCCACCACCATCCTCACCCCCACCCCCAGCACACCTATTCCCCGCCAATGTCTCACCATCACAACCCACACATCCCCAAACCTAGGCCTGCATGCGTCCACTAAGCATGGACACCCATCACCAAAGCATGCCCAATGCATATACACATCCCCCCCACAAGCCACCCTCACCAAAGCCCCCACACACGAATGCCAGCACTTGGGGACACGGGAACCCACAGATACACCCATATGCCACACATTGAAACTATAACCATACCTCTATACCCCTGCAGGACCCGACCGTCAACACACCGCGGCGGAGGGGCCAGAATTATCCACACCCCCCACCCAAGAGGCCGTCAGCGATGACAGCAGCTCTGTCGATCTGGACACCGATGACCAGCCCGGACCATCGGGGACCTCTGGACAGTCGGTTCCCCTCACACAGGCACAGGCCACTATAGACCCTAACCCCTCTGGGAACACCAGCACAGCTCCCACCCAGCGGGCCCATGCCTCTGTCTCCAGGGCGCGTCAATCTGCGGTGTGTCTACCACTACAGGGCACCCAGGATAACCCACCACCCCAACAACAACAGGGACCTGGGGGCAGTGGTAGTGGGCACACCGGCCAGGGGGCAGAGGCCCAGGGAAACAGGGCAACTCGGCGGGCAGCTGTGCGACAGGGGGGGGAGGAGAGGCCCAGGGAACCCACTCTCCACGAGGTCCTCACCACCATCATGGGAGCATACAACCGCTCCCAGGAGACGATGGCGACGGTACTGGCCCGGTTCCAGGAGATCCAGGTGCTGCAGGAGGAACACTATCGGGGGTACAGGGAGGACATCCGAGCCATCAACACCACCCTGGTTACCATGGTAGGGCTGCTGCAGGACCTCGTAAACAGCAGGGCGGACACTGAACAACACCCAAGGGCCCCTGCCACTAGCCGGGACCAAGAACAGCCATCCACCTCCGCCGGCGCTAGTGGACAGGAGGCCCCCGCACAGCAGCAGCCCACCAGACCCCCACCTCCTGCAGGAGAAGAACCACCCCGCAAGAGGGCCCTGAGATCTCGCAAGACAGAGTAGGATGTCAAGACCCCCGCCAGCAATGGATACCACCTGATGTCATCCCACTGTCCCACATTGTCACCCTGTCCATCCTCGAACTGCCCATGCTCCATCTCTCCACAGGCCTCTGGACAATGCACCTGTGTGACTGTTACTCTGGACTCTGACATGGACATTCCTTCACCATAGCCCCCACCCACTTGAAACCACCCATCCCATTTTGAGCACTTCAATAAACACCAATTTTGCACCAAAATATCAGGAGTCTGGCTGTGATTTCAATAGATTGTAATTGACATGACAGTGCAAATATGTCCTTGTACATGGTGAAGTCAACAAACAGCTGCCACAAAGCTGTAGTCCATGGGGAAACGAAGCACAGGACTCGTAGTGGGGACCCCAGATCTGAAATAGGGAGGGAAAAGCCAAAACTCAGTCATCATACACTGGGGCAAATAGACAGGCAGCAGAGATGCTGCAGAGTAGTTAACTTTTACTAAATTATCTTTGAAATGTTACCTGTGTCCTATTGGAAGTACTGTTCAATGATTCTGTCCCTGTTGTCTGTTTCAGCCCCGTCGTCTTCCTCCTCGTCACTCTCCTCAGGTTCCACCGCTGCCACAACACCACCGTCTCGACCATCCTCCTGCAGGAAAGGCACCTGGCGGCGCAAAGCCAGGTTGTGAAGCATGCAGCAGGCCACGATGATGTGACACACCTTCTTAGGTGAGTACATTAGGGATCCCCCGGTCATATGCAGGCAGCGAAACCTGGCCTTTAGGAGGCCAAAGGTGCGTTCGATCACCCTCCTAGTACGCCCATGGGCCTCATTGTACCGTTCCTCTGCCCTGGTCCGGGGATTCCTTACTGGGGTCAGTAGCCACGACAGGTTGGGGTACCCAGAGTCCCCCACTAGCCATACACGGTGTCTCTGTAGCTGTTCCATCACGTAAGGGATGCTGCTATTCCGCATGATGTAGGCGTCATGCACTGACCCTGGGAATTTGGCATTTACATGCGAGATGTACTGGTCAGCCAAACACACCACCTGGATGTTCATTGAATGGTAACTTTTTCTGTTCCTGTACACCTGCTCCCTGTCCCTTGGGGGAACCAAAGCCACATGGGTCCCATCAATGGCACCAATTACGTTGGGAATATGTCCAAGGGCGTAGAAATCACCCTTCACTGTAGCCAGTTCGCCCACCTCAGGGAAAATGATGTAGTTCCTCACGGATTTCATCAGGGCAGACAACACTCTGGATAACACCTTTGAAAACATGGGCTGAGACATCCCAGAAGCTATTCCCACTGTTGTCTGAAATGACCCACTTGCCAAGAAATGGAGTACTGACATGACCTGCACCAGAGGGGGAATCCCTGTGGGTTGGCGGATGGGGGACATCAGCTCGGGCTCCAGCCGGGCACACAGTTCATGGATAGTGGCACGGTTAAGACGGTAGGTCAGGATAATGTGGCGTTCTTCCATTGTCGACAGGTCCACCAGCGGTCGGTACACGGGAGGATTCATCCGTCTCCTCGCCCAACCCAGCGGACGGTGCCTAGGAAGGACAACATGGAGCACACAGTCAGGCAAGCCACAGGTACGTACTCACAGCTAGCACAGTATACGATTCTCTATGCAGTGAATGGCGTGTATGAGTGGCTATGCAAGGCCTAGGCCTGTGTGACGCAGTTGAAATTGAGCCATGTGGGCCCTGGAAATGGCGGCTGCCTGACCTGTGAAGTGTGACAATGGGATGTGAGGTCAATGCGCTGGCGTGGCCCACCGCGGCGGGCGGCGGGCCAAGACCGCGGCGCGAAGCCGCATTGGTTAACATTGAAGCCTATGGGTTTCAGGAGCCAATGGCGAAGGGCGCCGGCGGTGGCGGGACGCACCGCCGCGGTACGCACCGCCGCGGACGTGACCGCCATTTTCTATCTACTTATCCACTTGCGACTTGAACTTTCACAGGAGAGGACCTATACTGCAAGTGTTGCTGTGACCTCGGTCTGGAAGGGACAATGGCTGCTGCGACTGGGGAAAGGGCCCCTGCCTTCACTGGAGAGGAGTTGGAGAAACTTGTGGATGGGGTCCTCCCCCAGTATGCGCAACTCTACGGTCCTCCAGACCAACAAGTGAGTTTAATTCTATCTAGATTTGGGGCCACTGGCTGGCTTGGGGGCCTGGCGGGGATGGGGTGCATGTTGGGGCTGGCGGGGGGCCTGGCGGGGATGGGGTGCATGTTGGGCATGGCGGGGGGCCTGGCGGGGGCCTGGCGGGGATGGGGTGCATGTTGGGCATGGCGGGGGGCCTGGCGGGGGCCTGGCGGGGATGGGGGGCATGTTGGGCATGGCGGGGGGCCTGGCGGGGGGCCTGGCGGGGATGGGGGGCATGTTGGGGCTGGCGGGGGGCCTGGCGGGAATGGGGGGCATGTTGGGCATGGCGGGGGGCCTGGCGGGGGGCCTGGCGGGGATGGGGTGCATGTTGGGCATGGCGGGGGGCCTGGCGGGGGGCCTGGCGGGAATGGGGGGCATGTTGGGCATGGCGGGGGGCCTGGCGGGGGGCCTGGCGGGGATGGGGTGCATGTTGGGCATGGCGGGGGGCCTGGCGGGGGCCTGGCGGGGATGGGGGGCATGTTGGGCCTGGCGGGGGGCCTGGCGGGGGGCCTGGCGGGGATGGGGGGCATGTTGGGCATGGCGGGGGGCCTGGCGGGGATGGGGGGCATGTTGGGCATGGCGGGGGGCCTGGCGGGGGGCCTGGCGGGGATGGGGTGCATGTTGGGCATGGCGGGGGGCCTGGCGGGGGCCTGGCGGGGATGGGGGGCATGTTGGGCCTGGCGGGGGGCCTGGCGGGGGGCCTGGCGGGGATGGGGGGCATGTTGGGCATGGCGGGGGCCTGGCGGGGATGGGGGGCATGTTGGGCCTGGCGGGGGGCCTGGCGGGGGGCCTGGCGGGGATGGGGGGCATGTTGGGCATGGCGGGGGGCCTGGCGGGGATGGGGTGCATGTTGGGCATGGCGGGGGGCCTGGCGGGGGCCTGGCGGGGATGGGGGGCATGTTGGGCCTGGCGGGGGGCCTGGCGGGGGGCCTGGCGGGGATGGGGGGCATGTTGGGCCTGGCGGGGGGCCTGGCGGGGATGGGGGGCATGTTGGGCATGGCGGGGGGCCTGGCGGGGGGCCTGGCGGGGATGGGGTGCATGTTGGGCATGGCGGGGGGCCTGGCGGGGGCCTGGCGGGGATGGGGTGCATGTTGGGGCTGGCGGGGGGCCTGGCGGGGGCCTGGCGGGGATGGGGGGCATGTTGGGCCTGGCGGGGGGCCTGGCGGGGGGCCTGGCGGGGGGCCTGGCGGGGATGGGGGGCATGTTGGGCATGGCGGGGGGCCTGGCGGGGATGGGGGGCATGTTGGGCATGGCGGGGGGCCTGGCGGGGATGGGGTGCATGTTGGGCATGGCGGGGGGCCTGGCGGGGGCCTGGCGGGGATGGGGGGCATGTTGGGCATGGCGGGGGGGCCTGGCGGGGGCCTGGCGGGAATGGGGGGCATGTTGGGGCTGGCGGGGGGCCTGGCGGGGATGGGGGGCGTTGGGCCACTGGAAAGGAAAATGCTGAGTAACTTGAACGTGGTATTTCACCCTCCCTGTACGTGTCACATAGGTCCGCGCCCATGAGAAGATTGGGATTTGGCGTGCCATCGCCAAGGAAGTCCGGGGCCTGGGGGTCCACCATCGACGGGGCACCCACTGCCGCAAGAGGTGGGAGGACATCCGCCGCGGGACCAAGAAGACCGCCGAGTCTCTGCTGGGGATGGCCTCCCAACGTAGGCGGGGTGCCTGCCGTCAACTGAGCCCCCTGATGTTCCGGATCCTGGCGGTGGCCTACCCTGATTTGGATGGGCGCGTGAGGGCAGCACAGCAGACACAAGGGGGTGAGTAGAAGCATCATCTACTCTGTTGTCGTGCAGTGGAGGTGTCTGGGTGGGGGAGGAGGGCTGGGGGTCCCCCTAGGCCAGGGCGATATCTGTAGGCTGGGCACCCCCGTAAGCCCCTGTGTCCCCAGCCACCACCCTCAGTAGTGTGTCAGTACAGCCATCCCTGGGCCGTGTCATCCATGGGTGCAGTTGACAACTCTAGGCGTGTAGAGCATGTTCCACGGAATGCGTAGCGGACCCCAAGTGCGCAACTTAGTGCAGGGGGCATCTGTGTCTGTCATGTCCGCTAACTGTACCGGAGATCCATGTACTCAATATCCCTTTATTTCTCTCTCCCCCCCCCTTTTTGTTTGTCTTTCTGTGCTTGTGTGCATCAGCATCATCAGGCGGAGGAGAAGTGGCATCGGGGCAGGAGGGAGCTGCATCTCACATGGCCCAGGAGGGCCATGCCACAGAGTCAGACTGGACCAGTGAGACGGAGGGCGAGGGGAGCTCCACGACGGGGACGACTGGAGCCTGCAGCGACACGGACACGTCCTCGGAAGGGGGCTCCCTTGCGGGGGTGGCACCATCCGTGCCCCCCGCCATTACAGGTACAGCCGCCACCCAGCGCACCATCTCCGCCCTCCCAGCAGCCCCTCCGCGTTCGCCCCGTGCCCGCTCTGCCAGGAAGCCGGGCATCTCCTTCGCCCCAGGCACCTCAGGCCCTGCCCCTGTTACCCCCGCTGCCCTCAGTGAGGAGGTCATTGACCTCCTCCGAACGCTCATTGTTGGGCAGACTACCCTTTTGAATGCCATCCAGGGGGTGGAGAGGGAGGTTCATCGCAGCAATGCGTACCTGGAGGGCATTCATTCGGGTCAGGCTGCCCATCAGCGATCGTTCCAGGCTCTGGCCTCAGCACTGACGGCAGCCATTGTCCCTGTCTCCTGCCTGCCTCTACTAACTCCCTCCTCCCAGTCTCCTGTTCCTCTGCCTGTCCCACCCACACCATCAGACCAGCCTGCACACACCTCAACACCCAAGAGAAGCTCATCCAAACATAAGCACCACAGATCACGCAGACATTCACACACGCAACATTCCGATGCAGACATGCCAACAGTCACTACCACCTCTGTGACCCCCACCTCCTCGTCTCCCTCCTCCCTCCCTGTGACGTCTCCACTCACACCTCCATTCACCTCACCATCAGCCAGTGTTTCCATCACCAGCACACCCTCCACTCCAGTCCGCACACGTGCAGTCACCACCCCCACTGCCATTTACACGTCCCCTGTGTCCTCTCCCACTGTGTCTGTCACCCCCTCTTCCACACCACACAAACGCAGCCACCCACCCACCCAACAGCCATCCACCTCACGACAGCCTATCCCTCCTGCACCTGCACCCAAAGACAGCAAACGTGACTCACCTACAACCACATCCTCTCCCTCCACTCCCATTCCCACTGTACCTACCACTCTCCATTGTCCCAAGAAGCTCTTCCTCGCCACTACTAACTTCTTTCCTGACCCTGAGCCCCCCCCTCCTTCTCGTCGGGGTAAGAAGAGCACCTCAGCCACCACCAGCCCTGCAGCCCCCTTGACAAGGGTGCAGGGGTATTGGAGCCCGCCAGCCCGCATGTCTGGATCTTCACCCAGCAGCAAGGGGACAGCCAGCCCACCCCCTGGGAAGAGGAGCAGAAGGCGGAAGGGGCGCCGCAGGAGCCCGCCTTCTACATCCCCCCCGGACACCACCCAGAGACAGTCACCAGCCACAGCTCCAAAGGGAGGCAAGGGCCACAGGCCGACGACTAAGGAGGGCAAGGGCAGCAAGTTGGAGAGGTCAGGCAGCAGGCCTGCTGCCCAGGAGGAGCCCACAACCCCCATAGCCGCTGCCCCGGGAGAGCCCACCACCCCCATAGCCGCTGCCCAGGGAGGACCCAGCCCAGCTGGCCAGGAGGGCCCCACCACCCACAGCCCAGGTGGGCAGTGAAGGAGCACCATCCCCGCTGCCCAGGAGGGCACCACCATGCAATTAGCAGTTGGCCATAGACCGTCCGCCGTCTCAAGAACCGCTGACCTGGGCCCTTCAAGGCAAGAACCGCTGAACTGGGCCCCGCCGTCTCAAGAACCGCTGAACTGGGCCCTTCAAGGCAAGAACCGCTGAACTGGGCCCCGCCGTCTCAAGACCCGCTGAACTGGGCCCTTCAAGGCAAGAACCGCTGAACTGGGCCCCGCCGTCTCAAGACCCGCTGAACTGGGCCCCGCCGTCTCAAGAACCGCTGAACTGGGCCCCGCCGTCTCAAGAACCGCTGAACTGGGCCCCGCCGTCTCAAGAACCGCTGAACTGGGCCCCGCCGTCTCAAGAACCGCTGACCTGGGCCCTTCAAGGCAAGAACCGCTGACCTGGGCCCCGCCGTCTCAAGAACCGCTGAACTGGGCCCTTCAAGGCAAGGAGCGCTGAACTGGGCCCCGCCGTCTCAAGAACCGCTGAACTGGGCCCCGCCGTCTCAAGAACCGCTGACCTGGGCCCTTCAAGGCAAGAACCGCTGAACTGGGCCCCGCCGTCTCAAGAACCGCTGAACTGGGCCCTTCAAGGCAAGGAGCGCTGAACTGGGCCCCGCCGTCTCAAGAACCGCTGGACTGGGCCCCGCCGTCTCAAGAACCGCTGGACTGGGCCCTTCAAGGCAAGAACCGCTGGCCCTTTGGCAGACGTGGCAGGGCAGGATCTATCTCGCGCAGGGCTGCAGGATGTCCTCTGGCCAACTTGCCTCCTCCAGTGGCAGTGGGGTCTGTTATGGACTGTTTGGACTGTGGCTTTGCTCTCCCCAGGATGGCCCAGTGGGCGGGCCACCCACTGTATGGACTGTATGGACTGTGGCTTTGCTCTCCCCAGGATGGCCCAGTGGGCAGGCCACCCACTGTATGGACTGTATGGACTGTGGCTTTGCTCTCCCCAGGATGGCCCAGTGGGCAGGCCACCCACTGTATGGACTGTATGGACTGTGGCTTTGCTCTCCCCAGGATGGGCCAGTGGGCAGGCCACCCACTGTATGGACTGTATGGACTGTGGCTTTGCTCTCCCCAGGATGGCCCAGTGGGCAGGCCACCCACTGTATGGACTGTATGGACTGTGGCTTTGCTCTCCCCAGGATGGGCCAGTGGGCAGGCCACCCACTGTATGGACTGTATGGACTGTGGCTTTGCTCTCCCCAGGATGGCCCAGTGGGCAGGCCACCCACTGTATGGACTGTATGGACTGTGGCTTTGCTCTCCCCAGGATGGCCCAGTGGGCAGGCCACCCACTGTATGGACTGTATGGACTGTGGCTTTGCTCTCCCCAGGATGGCCCAGTGGGCAGGCCACCCACTGTATGGACTGTATGGACTGTGGCTTTGCTCTCCCCAGGATGGCCCAGTGGGCAGGCCACCCACTGTATGGACTGTATGGACTGTGGCTTTGCTCTCCCCAGGATGGCCCAGTGGGCAGGCCACCCACTGTATGGACTGTATGGACTGTGGCTTTGCTCTCCCCAGGATGGCCCAGTGGTCATGGAGTCCCCTCGTGGATCTGGCGTCGTGTACTCAAGTGGCTGAGGTGCCCCCCCTTCCCTTCCCCCTGAGGTGCCTGTCCTATTTTCTTTCTGATGCCCCTGCAGTGTTCTCTCCGTGGAGTTCTTGTCGTGGGACTGGGCCTTGCCCCTTTGCACAGGACCCCTGTGATCCACGGACAGTGTTTGGACTACATTTAGTAGCTGTATATATTTTGTACATAGTTTATTTCAATATATCTGGCCGTTTATGATCTCTTCTTTTGGTCTTTGCATTATTTCGGAGGGGGGTGGTTTGTGGGTTGTGACAGTGATCTGTGGGAATGCATTGATGTGTGTGTTGTAGTGGGTGTGGGTGGGTGGGTGTGTGCCGGTAATCTTTTCCCTCCCCTGTGTCGTAGGTGCAGTACTCACCGATGTCTTCCGCGCCGCCGGGCGTGCTCCTGGTATATGAGGAGGAATAGGAGTGCGGGGATGACCTGCAACTCTGGCTCCATACTGCCGGAATCTCCCGTGGAGTGCGTAGAGGTGAGCGTTTTCCCGTTCGTAGTCTGTTTCCGCCGTGTTCTTATCGGCGGTGCTCCCGCCCCGGAAAAGGTGGCAGATTGGTGGGTCGTAATAGGGTGGGCGGTACTTTGTCTGCCGCCGGGCTGTTGGCGGGAACCGCCGCGCTGTTTGTTTGTACCGCTGTGGCGGTCGGAGTGTTAAGTTGGCGGGCTGTGTTGGCGGTTCCCGCCAGGGTCAGAATGCCATTTTTAATACCGCCGGTCTGTTCGCGGTCCGACCGCCGCCTCTCCGCCGACCGCCAGGGTCAGAATGAGGGCCCTAGACTTTTGTGTGTATTGGTCCCTGTATGTCACTCTCTTGCTTTACATGTGAGTGTCACTGAGAAGTTTGTTCTCAGTACTCATGTATGACATTGTCATTCAGAGTTGGCTAGATTACCTAGCAGATACAAGTCTGCCAATGTAGGATCTTACTAGCCTTTTCCTACCTAGCCTATACATCTGTACAGCAGTTTTGAAATATATTTCCTGGATAGCTACAAGCATACAGCACATGTGTGTGATATGTGTGTGACAATGTGAATTTTATAAGCTAAAGACAATGCCTATACTACGCAAAAACATTAATGTGGTAGTGAATTATTTAGGAGATGTTTATTGTTTCTGCCCACAGAGCAGATTAAAGTACAGTGGCATAGAAGCAGGGACACTTTTCTTTCCACTCTTAGCATCTGCCTACCACAACCATGTGTGTGCTGTATTTTACAGTATCCACACCATGGGACAGGATAGGGGGCAACAGCATATGAGGTATTTGACACAATTGATGTACTGTACAGGCTCCGAGCTAAGATTTAGGCCCTTACCATGAACAGTACTCAGGGTCCCATTGGTACCAATGGTGTACCCCCTTTAAACAGCTGCTATGAGCAGGTGTCAAATGTAGTAGCAGTATTTGGCACAGTTGTTTTTGTTAGATTCCACTACACCATTTTGGCTCCCCCACCAGCTATACACCCCCCTTGCTTACTTAATGCCTGCCACAGCCATTTTGTGGTACAAGGTGTTACAAAGTGGCAGAATGCCTGACTTGCACCACTACGAGTTTCTGGTGCTTAGATATTTGCATCGTTGGGCCACAGTAGCGTAAGATGTTTGACACTAATGTTGCACAAGGATGCACTGGACCCTCTTAAATCAGGGCCTATGTCCCAAAAGTTGCTCACAACTGTTTTGGTGTAGTCATGTTCTCGGAGATATGTGCAAATTACAATTGGTATGTGATGGTCTAAAAGAGTACACCATGTACATTCTGAGTTTCCGTTATTTTATTTGATAATTTACATGGTGATTCTTGGAGTACAGTTCTATGTGAAAAGGTTTTGCATCATTAGTTCTCTTCTGCGTGCTTCAGCAGCCATATTTTGTTGTTCCTCCTCCTCCAGTTGTAAACCATTGTTGTCATCCTCCTCACTGGGGACATCTACTTGGTAATCCCAGGGAACATGTGTGCGTACACAAATGTTGTGCTAAATGGCACACACAAGGATGATTTTGCAGACAAGGGGTGGTGCGTATAACTGTCCTCCTCCTGCAAGATGTAGACATCTGAACCTTGATTTGAGAAGGCAAAATATCCGCTCCACAGCATTTCTCAACTTAGCTTCATTGTAGGTCCTCTGTGCATCCGTTGTAGGATTTCCAATTAGTGTCATGACCCATGGCTGGATGCCGTAACCTTGGTAAGCTGCAAAGTAATGTGAGAACATGTATCAATCATGCACATTAGTCAATTGCTAAGTGCCATAGCTCATATTTGCTTTGAGTGGAGTGGTGTATCAGACTAACATCTGGTATTGTGTGTGTTCCTGTTTGGGTGTATGGTTACATTGGTCTATAGTGGTACACTTTCAGATCATGGGTTGTGGCTTACGTGCATGGTGATTGTAATTGGAATTTTTGTCTGACAGTTCACCCATGCCATATGTGTGTGTGGTGTTCTCTACATTTGAGTCAGAGGTCCAAAGTTACAAGGCCCTGGAACCTCCTTGCACAGCATTACCCTACTTTTTGTAGACACTATTGTGGGCCAACCAGGCAAATTATCACAGTGCCGTGTTTAGAGAGTGACACTACCCATGCAGTGCAGCACTTAGGCCCTCATTATGACTTGCTGCCACGGTGACGGCCGCCAACATACCGTAGTGGAGACGAACATCCGACCACCATATTATGACATACACACACTAAACCGACAGAATACTGCCACAAACACTAATCCGCCAGACCAAAGGTGAGCGTTAAAATGTCGGTACGAGCACCCATACTGTTATGCCAAAAAAACAACGCCCTACACATTATGACACACGAATAACCACAGCGGACATTCAATGGCAGTAAACCATTGGCGGTACACACCGACGCGGTCATAATGGTCACCCAAATACAAAACAACACAACATTGGCTAATACCAAAAACACACACCTCACACTAATACACTCACCACACCCACCCACCAACAGCACTCTAAAACACACACCCACATTACCCACAACCCTTTGCTAACACAAAAAGACTGCACTAGCTAGCAAAGTAAATCACAGAGACAACTACACACACACACCACAACCACCCATTCATCCGTCACACACCCCACCACGTTAATCAACACCCTCTACACAACACACACCACCCATGTCTCCACAAAGGTACCCTTGTTTCATTGATGAGGAGTTACGAGTCATGGTTGAGGAAATAGTCAGGGAAGAGCCACAGCTGTTTGGAGCACAGATCCAGCAGATCTTCATTACCAGGAAGATGGAGCGATGGTGGACCGGGTGAACGCCGTGGGACAGCATTCACGAACAAGGGATGACATCAGGAATAGGTGGAGCGACCTACGGGAGAAGGTATGTTCCATAGCAGCAAGGCATCAGCTCGTTATCCAGAGGACTGGTGGTGGACCACCACCTGTTCCCCTACAGCTGACAGCATGGGAGGAGCATATCTTGACAATCCTGCATCCTGAGGGACACTGGTGAGTCAATATTTACTACCTAACCCCCCATACCTGCATGCCACCACCACCCCTCACCCTGACACCCATCACTGCACTCCATCCCACACAGTGCACCACCACAATTAACTAACCCAAATGCCAAGCCCTGAATGCCATAAACACTGCATGCACATCCCTCCCAGCCCTGCATGTGCATCCACTACCAATGCATGCACAGCATGGAGAACTAACAATCCCACAATATATCACCAAACACAAACCAAAGTGGCAGGGCAGCAGCAACAATATAGGGGAAGCTAGGGATGCAGAATAATTCACAGACATGTAGCATAATACACCACTTACATCCCATCAGGGACCACTGGTCAGTCAGCTACCCCAGTCCAGACCCAGTCCACCACAGAGCCTCCCCCATAAGTATCCAACACCACAGCAGCCACCCAACGTCCCCAGACCTCTGTCCCCAGGACACATCAATCATCAGTATACCTACCTGAACAGGGACCCCAGTCCACACCTCACAGGCAAAACAATGAGGGTCCTGGGGTCAGTGACAATAGGCACACCATTCAGGGGACACAGGCACATGGGTCCAGGGGCACTCAGAGGACAGCTGTTCCCCAAGGGGAGGACAGGCCCAAGGAACCGATTGCCCAGGAGGCACTCACTAATGTCCTGGGGCTACCAACAATCCCAGGACAAGATGGGTCAGGTGATAGACATCATGCAGGAGAATCAGCAGCCGCAGGAGGAACACCACCAGGAGATCAAGAAAGAATTGCAGGCCCTGAACACCACCATGGTCTCCATAGTAGGGGTGCTGGGTGATATGGCCAACATCATTAGGGAGTACACATCACACCAGGGGGCTCCTTCCACTATCCAGTCAACTGACCAGCCCCCCACATCTGCTGCTGCTAGTGGATGGGAGGCCCTGCCACAGGACCCACAGGCCACCAGCATCTCTCCCCCTGCAGAAGGTAAACCACCCCACAAATGCACCCAGACAGACACCAAAGACACTTGCCAAGACCACCACCAGGAAATGAGCCGGTGACAGTGTACACCGTCGTAGACGTAACCACCATTTTCTCACTATAACCTCACTTGATTCCTTACTTTCCACAGGACAATACCTCCACTGTGTGTGCTGCTGTGACTTGTGTCTGGAACCTGCCGTGGTCCATGTGACAGGGTAAAGGGAGCCTGCCTTCACTTTGGAGGAGTTAGAGTGCCTGGTGGATGGGGTCCTACCCCTCTATAGACAGCTGTATGGGCTTCGAGACCAACAGGTGAGTACACCATGGGGACGATGCATGCAACAAGACTGCATGGAGATGTATGTGTGTGCTGGAAGTGTGTCATTTGGGTGGGAGGTGTGGCTGGTGGTAGTGTACATGCAGGGCGCCGGGTGATGTGTGTGCCATTTGAGGGGCAAATGATGTCTGAACACCAGAGCACCCAATGCAGGAAACAGTGGTAGGACCTGAGACCGTGGGCCCAGAAGATTGTGGAGGCCCAGCTGGGGACAGCCTCCCAACAAGGAAGGGGTGCCCATTGGAACCTGACCCCCCTGATGACCTGCATACTGGCGGTGGCCTATCCAGAGCTGGATGGGTGCTTGAGGGCATCACAGCAGCCACAAGGGGGTAGGTCTAGTGTATCTGACAACCATATTTTTTGCCTGGCATGGGAGTCTGGTGGTGTAATTTAGTCAGTGGAAGCCCCTTTATGCCAGCTCATACATTGCTGCGTGGTCCAGCTCAGGGTTATTGGGTGAATAGCAAAATCTGGATAGCTAGGTAGCTTTCCATGTCATACAGGGCTTAGTAGGTCCCAGGATGGGTGCAGATGCTAGTGTTTGGCTCTTACCTACTGTGGTACCTAGCCAATGGTATGCCAGTGCAGTGCATGCTGCTCAATCTAGGTCCCTGTGTGTGATGGTGATGTGTATGCATCTGTGGTGTTGGTGCTGCAACTGACCCAGTGTTCCCTTTCTTTCTCCCCCTCCCTATTTTCTTCTGTCATCCTGTCCATGTGTGCATTAGCATCATCTGACGAAGGAGCAAGGGCACCGGCGAGCAAGGGAGCTGAAGCCCACGTGACCCAGGAGGGAGAGTCCACCAAAGCTAAGGGGACCAGTGGGACAGAAGGCGAGGGCATCACCACGGAAGGGACAGGAGGTGATAACACTGACTCTGAAACCTCCTCTGATGGGAGCTCCCTGGTGGTGGCGGACACCTCTGGAACCACCCCAGCTATATGTACAGCCGCCACCCTCCCAGTAGACCCCCACCGAGTTGCCCGTGCCCGCTTACTCAGGAGGGTGGGCATCTCCTCTACCCCAGGCACCTCAGGTCCTGCCCCAGTGAACCCTGCTGCCCTCAGTGAGGAGGCTATTTACCTCCTGAGATCCATCTCTGTAGGGCAGTCAACCAAAGTGAATGCCATCTAGGGGCTGGCATTCCAGATGCAGTAATGGGCCTTCCTGGAGGGCATTCACAGTGGCTTGGTAGCCCTACAGAGATCGTTTCAGGCTCTGGCCTCCTTTCTGATGGCAGCCAGTGTCCCTGGTCCTATCGTCCCCCCTCCAACTAACTCTCCCAGTCCCAGTCTCCTCAACCCTAACCCATCCTATGCACACATACAGGCAAGCATGCACACAAAACATCACACAAGAGTGGCCCAGACAAACACAGGCACCACACGTCAAGCCACAAGCACTCACACAAACAAAAGACAGATGCGCACACAACAACATTCACTGCCTCCACTGTCTCTTCCTCCTCCTTGTCTTCCCTCACAGTCACATCTGCGCTCACACCTGCTTGCACTGCATCAACAGTCCCAGACACTGCTACCTGTACACCTTTGCCCACAGACACCACAAGAGCAGACCCGTAGACATGCACCACACATACCACATGCGCAGCCACAACCACCACCTCATGCAGCACACCCACTTCACTTGAAGACTCTACCACAACATATATCCACAGGTCCTGTTTGTCCTCTCCTACCCTGGCTGTCCCTTCCAAGAAACACAAACGCTCGCACTCAGACCCCCAACAGCCATCCACCTCACACACGCACACTGTTCATGCACATGCACCCAAGTCCAGCACACCTACTCCTCCTACTACCACTCCCTCAGGCTCCACTCCCATTCCTCCTCCCACATCCTGCCCCAAAGTCCCTAAGAAGGTTTTCCTTGCCCATCTTGACCGCTTCCCTAACCCCCTGTCCTGCCCCTAAGTGCAAGGTCCCAACCACCCAGCCCAGCACCTCAGCCAACCAGTCTGACACTGCCCCCACCCAAAAATCTGCTGCTGGCACTAAGGGGCCCCTGAGTGGGATGGCAGCCACTCCCAGCAAGGACACACCTCCACCTCAAAAACGGAGGTCTAGGGTGGTGGAACCTAACAGACAGAGGACAGGGTCAGTGGAGGCACCTCCTAAACCTGAAGGCAAGGACACAATTCACATGACAAAGGCCAAGGGGGACCCTCACAGGTATGAACCCAAGGATCCCCATCTACCACCTGAGGGCAAGGATCCCCATCCACCACCTGAGGGCAAGGATCCCCCTCCACCACCAGAGGCCATGTAGCCCCCCTCCTGAGACTGTGGCCTAAGACTCCCCTCCAGGGACAGTGGGCAAGGAGCCTCCTCCAGGACCAGTGGGCAAGGATACCCACTCCTGCTGCGGAGCCCCACACCCCCGTCCCCCTGAGGTGCCTGCCCATTTCCAACAGATGCCCCTGAACAGTGGAGTCCGGATGATGTCAGGAGTCAAGTTGGGGCTTGGACAATGCCCTGTGGCCATGTGGCCCTTTAGTACTTTGGACTGGCCATTGGCCCATTCTGTACATTGACGTGAATATAGTTATTTATTTATTCATTCTGGTGGCTGCTGGCAGCAAATTACAGTAGTTGTCCTACAGTTATGTGTCCTTGCATTCTTTGCTCCGGGATCCTGTAACTGCTGATGTACTGTGCAGCTGGTTGTGTGTGTGTGTATGATGTATGTTGTGGGTGTGTGTGTGTCTCTCTCCTTTTACTCCCTCCCTCTCTTGTGTGCTAGGTGTCTGTACTCACCGTCATCGTCTTCGTTGGCGTTGCTGCTCCAGGTCGGCCATGGTGTGGTAGAGCATTGGGAAGACTTGGAGTTCAGGTTTCATGGTGGCCGCGGAGTCCTCCGTGTCCCTGAAGGTGAGTCTTTCCTTTTCTGTAATATGTTTCTGCCAGGCTTTTGATGGCATTGCTAATGGTCCGGAAATCCTGGCGGTTTGCTATGTCATAATATAGTGGGCGGTACCTTGACTTCCGCCTGGCGGTAGATGGCTACTTCCGTGGTCGGTGGTGTTAACACCCTGACGGTTTGTGTGGTACATTGGCTGTCTATCAGAGGTCTCACCATCAGGGTCATAATTTGGTGGTAATTACCACCTGCCTGTTGGCGGTATTACCACCACTTTAACAGTGGCGGTCAGTACACCACTGTTAGAAATGGGGTCTTTGGTTGGCAGTCAGGTTACGCCCTGTCCAATCAAGGACCCTCACTCTAGTCAGGGTAAGTCACACACAATCCAAATTATCCTGTGCCCACCCTCTTGTAGCTTAGCACTGAGCAGTCAGGCTTAACTTAGAAGGCAATGTGTAAAGTATTTGTGCAATAAATCATACAATAACACTATATGGCACCATGAAAATACACCACACAGTGTTTAGAAAAATATAGACTATTTATCTGATTAAATGCAGGTCAAAATAATCAAAGATGCAATAAGTAAATGTAAAGATATCACAAAAAAATTATATAAAGGCGGTCATTACAACATTAGCGGTAAAAGCCGCATACCGCCGTGCAGAAGACCGCCAACAAACCGCCGCGGCCGCAGAAATCTGCCACAGCTATTATGACCCACATCTCGGAATCCGCCAAAATTCAGACACCCACACAAGTCCGCCACACCAAAGGTCAGTGATAATCTGGCGCAAACAAAACCTCCACCGTCACGCCAACAGAAATACGCCCACACTATCACCACACACGAATCCATGCGGTGGTCTTTCAACCCCGGTATTCCATTGGCGGTACACACTGCCGCGCTCAAAATACACACACATTTACAAAACACAGCCATATTGGACAATTTGAAATACACACACCTGATACACATACACACACCACTCCCACACACCCAATACAATATAAAACACACACCCATATCACCCACAAACCCTTATGACAACAAATCACGAACGAAGGCCAGAGAGAGACACCACTAGCATCCACAGGCACACAACACCATCACCCACATAACTTCCATGCACCGCAGACTACACACCACTACATATCAGCACACTTATCACTCCACACACCACCCCACACATCACTTACACCACCCCATGGCACGGCAAAGACACCCCAGGTTCTCAGAGGAGGAGCTCAGGGTCATGGTGGAGGAAATCATCCGGGTAGAGCCACAGCTATTCGGAGCACAGGTACAGCACACCTCAATTGCAAGGAAGATGGAGCTGTGGCGAAGAATAGTGGACTGGGTCAATGCAGTGGGACAGCACCCAAGAAATCGGGATGACATCAGGAAGAGGTGGAATAACCTACGGGGTAAGGTGCGTTCTGTGGTCTCAAGACACCACCTGGCGGTTCAGCGGACTGGCGGCGGACCCCCACATCCTCCCCCACAACTAACAACATGGGAGGAGCAGGTCTTGGCGATTCTGCATCCTGAGGGCCTCGCAGGAGTAGGTGGAGGAATTGACTCTGGTGAGTCAAATCTTAACTATTACATCCCCCACCCTACCTGCATGCCAGCACATATCCCTACCCTCACCCCCATCACTCTAACTCCTCACAAATGTCCCAACATCACAAACCACACATCCTTACACCAAGCCCTGCATGCAACAACAAAGCATGGACACCCATCACCAAAGCATGCCCACTGCACATACCCATACACCCCCCTAAACCATCATCACATGAGGTCCCGCACATGAATGCAAGCACTGGGGTACACGGTCACCCACCCATTGCACACCATGACACACACAGATTTAATAACCATCCTTTTATACCCCTGCAGGACCCCTACCCAACGTCACCGGACAGGAGGGTCCACACATGTCCACACCACCAACAGAAGAGGCCCACAGTGATGACAGCACCTCTGTCCAACTGGATCTAGATGAGCAGCCCGGCCCATCGGGGACCTCAGGACAGTCGGTTCCCCACACCCAGTCACAGGCCACCACAGAGCTTCCCCTCTCTGGAAACACCAGCACGGCACCCACCCAGCGGGCCCACACCTCCGTCCCCAGGACACGGCAATCAGCTGTGTGTCCACCACTACAGGGAACCCAGGCTAACCCACCACCCCAACAACAACAGGGACCTTGGGGCAGTGGTAGTGGGCACACGGTCCAGGGGACGGAGGCCCAGGAACACAGGGGAACTGGAAGGGCTGCTGTGCGACAGGGGGCGGACAGGCCAAGGGAACCCACTCTCCACGAGGCCCTCTCCTCCATAATGGGAGCCTACCGCCACTCCCAGGAGACTATGGCAACGGTACTGGTCAAGTTTCAGGAGATCCAGCGCCTGCAGGAGGCATAGTATATGGGCTTCAGGGAGGAACTGAGAACCATCAATTCCACCCTGGGCACCATCGTAGGGGTGCTGAAGGAAGTACTCAACACCACGAGGGACACTGTGGCACTACAAGGGGCCCCTGATACTAGCCTGGACGATGAACTTCCCACCACCTCTGCCGGCGCTAGTGGACAGGAGGCACCGCCACAGGACCACCACACCAGCACCCAACCCCCTGCAGAGGGAGAACCACCTCACAAATGGTCTCTGAGATCCAGGTACAAGACAGAGAACGATGCCAAGACACCCGCCAATAAATGAGACCACTCTGACTGTCATCCTACTGTCCCACTTTGTCATCCTGTCCATCCTTAAACTGCCCCAGCTCCACTTCCTATGCCCATATGGGCAATGCACTTGTGAGACTAATAGACTGGACTCTGCCATGGAAATTCCTCCGCCATCACCCCTCACCATTTTACAACCCCCTCTAATATTGAGCACTTAATTAAACACCCTTAAAGCACAAAACAATCTGGAGTCTGTCTGTGATTTCGGAATACAGTATTAGCAATAACTGTGGCGAAAAGCTTTTTCATTGGTAATGTCAACATACCTATGTCACACAGCTCTAGTCCATGAGGAATCAAAGCAGATGTCACACAGTGGGACCCTAATCTGTGAAATCGTAAGGGAAAGTGACAACTCAGTGACCATACACTGGGTGAAAAAGGCAGACAGTAGAGAGGAGGTAGTGTTTAAGTACATGTAGTAGGCAGGTCTGTATTCTTACCTGTGTGTCTCTGGAAATATTGCTGGATCACTGAGTCCCTGTTGTCCATGTCTTCTTCCTCTGCTCCCTCGTCTTCAATGTTCACAGGCTCCACAGCTGCCACAACACCGCCATCTGGACCATCCTCCTGCAGAAAAGGCACCTGTTGTCGCAAAGCCAAGTTGTGAAGCATACAGCAGGCCACGATGATCTGGCACACCTTCTTTGGTGAGTAGAATAGGGATCCACCTGTCATATGGAGGCACCTGAACCTGGCCTTCAGGAGGCCGAAGGTCCGCTCGATCACCCTCCTAGTTCGCCCATGGGCCTCATTGTAGCGTTCCTCTGCCCTTGTCCTGGGATTCCTCACTGGGATCAGTAGCCATGACAGGTTGGGGTAACCAGAGTCACCTGCAAATGGCGAGGGACAACTGTTAGATACACACTAACCTGGAGGGATATCCCCAGACCCACACAACCATTCCCACTGACTAGCTTCCAGGTGCTCACCTAATAGCCACACACGGTGCCTCTGGAGTTGACCCATCACATAAGGGATGCTGCTATTCTGCAGGATGTATGCATCATGCACTGAGCCAGGGAACATGACATTCACATGGGAGATGTACTGGTCTGCTAAACATACCATCTGTACATTCATCGAATGATAACTCTTCTGGTTTCTGTACACCTGTTCACTCCTGTGGGGGGTACCAAAGCCACATGTATCCCATCAATGGCCCCTATGATGTTGGGGATATATCCCTGGGCATAGAAATCACCTTTCACTGTAGGCAAATCCTCAACCTGAGGGAAAATGATGTAGCTCCACATGTGTTTCAGCAGGGCAGAAAACACTCTGGACAACACGTTGGAAAGCATAGGCTGGGACATCCCTGATGCTATGGCCACTGTTGTTTGAAATGACCCACTTGCAAGGAAATGAAGCACTGACAGCACCTGCACTTGAGGGGGGATTCCTGTGGGATGGCGGATAGCTGACATCAGGTCTGGCTCCAACTGGGTACACAGTTCCTGGATTGTGGCACGGTCAAGCCTGTATGTGTTTATCACATGTCTTTCCTCCATTGTCGACAGGTCCACCAACGGTCGGTACACCAGAGGATGCCGCCATCTTCTCACATGTCCCAGCGGATGGTGCCTATGAAGGACAACCGCGAGCACAGAGTCAAACAACTCAGAGGTACGTACCTACAGCTTACACAGAACACCATTCATAATCTAAAAAGTGGCCTGTATGTGTGTTGAGTCTAGGCCTAGGTATGTGTGACGCAGTTGAAATTGTAGGCATGTGGGCCCTTAAATGGCAGCTGCCTAACCTGTAAAGTGGGACAATGGGATGTGAGGTAACTGCGCTGGCGTTGTACACCGTTGCGCTAGGCGGTCGAAGACCGCGGCGCAATCCTGCATTGGTTAACATTGGACCCTATGGGTCCCAGGAGCCAATGACGATGTACGCCGGCGGTGACGGTACGCACCGCAGCGGACGTGACCGCCATTTTCTATCTGTTCAATCACTCGATACCTGATCTTCGACAGCAGAGGACCTACACTGCAAGTGCTGCTGTGACCTCGGTCTGGAGGAGACAATGGCTCGAGTGTCTGGGGAAAGGGCCCCTGCCTTCACATCGGAGGAGTTGGAGAAACTCGTGGATGGGGTCCTCCCCCAGTACATGCTACTCTACGGTCCTCCAGACAAACAGGTAAGTACACTGGGAGCATGCTGTATGGGCTATGCCTGTATGGAGAGGGGTGGATGTAAGAAGGAAGGGGGGAGAGTGCGGCGTGCATGAAACAACGGTGAGTGCATGTGCCACATGGCAAGGGTAGGGATGGGAGCCAATCACTTTGACGGTGCAGTTGGTAATAACTTTCTCTTCCCCCTGTACAAATCATGTAGGTCAGCGCCCACCAGAAAAAATATATTTGGCAGGCAATCGCCAAGGACGTCCGGACCCTGGGAGTCTACCACAGACAGAGCACCCACTGTCGGAAAAGATGGGAGGACATTCGCCGCTGGAGCAAGAAGACGGCAGAAGCTCAGCTGGGGATGGCCTCCCAACGTGGGAGGGGTGCCCGTCGCACCATGACCCCCCTGATGTTCAGGATCCTGGCGGTGGCGTACCCGGACTTGGATGGGCGCTTGAGGGCATCACAGCAGCCACAAGGTGGTGAGTACACTCGCATTCTGCTGATTTTGCGGGCAGTGGAGGTGTCTGGGTGGGGGAGGTGGGCTGTGGGTTTCCCTAGGCCAGGGTGAGTTCCGTAGGCAAGGTCCCTCCATAAGACAGGCCATGTGGCACCCCACAGCACCTCTGTAGAGTGCCAACTACACCTAGTCATGCCCCTGTGTCATCCATGTGTGCAGATGTCGTCCATAGCCTAGTAGGCCATTTCCCAGGAATTGAACAGTGGAGCCCAAGAGCGCGGCGTAGTGCAGGGGGCTTCTGTGTCTGTCGTGTCCGCCAACGGTAGCGGTAATGCATGCACTCAACATGTCTTTCTTCTGTCGTCCCCCCCCTTTTCGTGGTCTCCCTGTTCTTGTGTGCATTAGCATCATCAGGCGGAGGAGCAGTGGCACCGGAGCACGAGGGGGCTGCATCCCACATGGCCATGGAGGGCCACGCTATGGAATCGGAGTTCACCAGTGGGACGGAGGGTGAGGGGAGCTCCACGGCGGGGACAGGAGCTGAGACCAGTGACACAGACTCGTCCTCTGATGGGAGCTCCCTTGTGGTGGCGGCAATAGCTGTGCCCCCCGCTACAGGTACAGCCGCCACCCCCCCTTCCAGCACCGCCCTCCCAGCAGCCCCTCAGCCTTCGCCCTGTGCCCGCTCACCCGGGAGGGTGGGCATCACCTTCGCCCCAGGCACCTCAGGCCCTGCCCAAGTCACCCCTGCTGCCCTCAGTGAGGAGGCCATTGACCTCCTCAGGTCCCTCACTGTTGGGCAGTCTACCATTTTGAATGCCATCCAGGGTGTAGAAAGGCAGTTGCAACAAACAAATGCATTCCTGGAGGGCATTAATTTTGGTCAGGCGGCCCTTCAGCGAGCTTTTCAGACTCTGGCCTCAGCACTGATGGCAGCCATTGTCCCCGTGTCTAGCCTCCCCCCTCCAATTTCCTCCACCCAGACCCAATCCCCTGTACCTCAGCCTATCCCAAGCACACCTACAGACCAGCATGCACACACGTCAACACACAAGGGAAGCTCAGGCAAATATAAGCACCACACATCCCACAGGCACTCACGCAAGCATCACACACATAATCACACACATCAACATCCACTGCCTCCACTGTGTCCCCCTCCTCCACGTCTCCCTCCTCCCTCCCTGTCTCGTCTACACTCACACCTGCATGCATTACCTCTACAGCCACTACTACTATCACCAGCACACCCACCACCACACCCCGCTCACGTGCAGTCACCACCCCCACTACCATTCACACGTCCCCTGGGTCCTCTCCCAGTGTGTCTGTGACGCCCCCTCCCAAGATACACAAACGCAGGCACACACCCACCCAACAGCCATCCACCTCACGACAGCCTCCAGCGCATGCACCTTCACCCAAAGTCAGCAAACGAACACCTCCTACAACCACAACCTCTTCCTCCACTCCCAAACCCCCTCCAGCTACCCATCCCAGTGTGTCTAAAAAACATCTCCTGTCCAACCTTGACCTCTTTCCCACACCTCCCCCACCCCGTCTGTCTCCTAGGTCCCGAACTAGCACCTCAGCCACAACATCTCCGGGACCAGTGGTGCCTGTAGTCACCGGAATCTGGAGTGCACCGGCCACCAGGGCAGCCAGTGCAGCACGGAGCCACAGCACAAACAGTTCCCCACCTGTGAAGCATCAGAAGTTGGCCAGTGCCCGGCGGGAGAGGGGGAAGACTCCAGCCACCAAAGCCGCTCCCAGGGGTATAGGTGGGAGTGTGGAGTCAGCTTCAGCCCAGCTGCCCAGGAGGCCACCGCCAGCACCAGCCCAGCTGCCCAGGAGGCCACCGCCAGCACAAGCCCAGCTGCCCAGGAGGCCACCACCAGCACAAGCCCAGCTGCCCAGGAAGCCACCGCCAGCACCAGCCCCGCTGGGCCATGAAGGACCGCCATCTAAAGCCCCGCTGGGACAGAGAGGACCACCAGCAAAAGCCCCGCTGGGCCATGAAGGACCGCCAGCAAAAGCCCCGCTGGGACATAGAGGACCGCCAGCACAAGCCCGCTGGTCCATGAAGGACCGCCAGCAGCTGAGTCACTGCAAAGGAGCCTGCCGCTCCAAGCACCGCTGAACAGGGCAGCGCCGTCTCAAGCACCGCTGAACAGGGCACCGCCATCTCAAGCACTGCTGAACAGGGCACCGCCGTCTCAAGCACCGCTGAACAGGGCACCGCCGTCTCAAGCAACGCTGGCCCATGAGCTCCAAGGGCACTGATGCTACTGACTCCATCACCGGCAGAATGAAGCACTCTGGGCACCATGCCCCCTCCAGAACCAGTGGAGAGATCCATCCACTACCTCTGTCCTTAGCAGGATGAAGCACTCTGGGCACCATGCCCCCTCCAGAACCAGTGGAGACTGTCATCCACTACCTCTGTCCTTAGCAGGATGAAGCACTCTGGGCACCATGCCCCTTCAGAACCAGTGGAGACTGTTATCCACTTGAGCGACTGTGGCTTTGCACTCCCCAGGATTGAACAGTGGGCATGTGGCCCTCTCGTGGATTTGGCGTCGTGCACTCAACCAGCTGAGGTGCCCCCCCTTTCCCTCCCCCTGAGGTGCCTGTTTTCTTGCTCTCTGATGCCCCTGCAGTGTTCTCTCCGTCATGGTCGGGGATCTTATGTGGGCCTCGCCCATACCGTGTGGGCCCAGTGTTCCACGGACTTAATTGGAGCACTACCTGGACTACTATGCTTGGTATATATTTTGTACATGGTGTATATATATTTTTTTGCCTACTTACTTTTAATATATTACAATGGTTACACTCATTTTCTATTGTCTTTGCATTCTTCCGGGGTATTGGGGGGCGTAACTGTGATGTATCATGCTGTATTAGTGTGTGTGTTGTAGTGAGTGGGGGTGGGGGTGTTGCATGTGTGTGTCCCTGTTTTTTCCCTCCCCCCTCCTCTGTATCGTAGGAGCAGTACTCACCATGGTCTTCGCTGCCGGTGTTCGTGCTCCTGGTTGAGGAGCAGGAAGACAATCGCAGGGCGTATGTGGAGTTCCGGGTCCATGGCGTCCTCGTTCCTCGTGGGGCGTGTAGAGGTGAGAGTTTTCCCTTCGAAGTCCTGTTTCCGCCGTGTTTTTATCCGCGGTGAATCCGCCCCGGAAAAGGTGGCGGAATGGTAGGTTGTGATACTGTGGGCGGTACTTTGTCCTCCGCCTGTCTGTTGGTGGTGGCCGCTGCGCTGTTTGTTTGTACCGCCGGGTGGTCGGAGTGTTAAAGTGGCTGTCTTTGTTGGCGGTTTCCGCCACGTTCGTCATTGCGAAATGTTTACCGCCGGCCTGTTGGCGGTCTTACCGCCACTTTATCACCGACCGCCAGGGTTGTAATGACCACCAAAGTGTCTTAAGTCTTTTAGAAGCAAACAAAGTCTCTTTCAAGCATGTGACAAATCTCCTCAAAGAACCACAAAGGCGGAGAAGCGTAGAAACTAAGGGGTGTGTGTCGATTTCTCAGGTGGCACACAGCGATGCGTTATTTAGTTTTCACGCCGGAACGGCTGTGTGTTGATTTCTGGTGCTCAGTCGTGGATCCTCTTCGGGTTGTGGGGTTTTCAGACGGCCGGGGACGGTGCGTGGATTTCCTGCACTGGTAGGATGAAGTCACAGGGGCAGCATCGATCCGGTGGGCGTTGCATCAAATTTTCTACCGCACGGCAGGTGCTGCGTTGATTCCCCTGTGGAAGTTAGGCTGCGTCATTCCGGGTTGGCTGTGCATCGATCCAGTGGGCCGTGCAGCGAATTTCCGGTTGCTACACTGGCGCTGCATCAATCTTCTTGTTGCAAAGTCGGGCTGCGTTGTTCCGGTTTGGCGTGCAGTGAAATTTTCACTGCGGTGCAGGCTGTGCATTGTTTCTGGCAGGCTGTGCATCGAATTTTGTCGCACAAGGAGTCCTTCTTGAAGAGATGAAGTCTTTTTGCTCCTGAGACTTCAGGGAACAGGAGGCAAGCTCTATCCAAGCCCTTGGAGAGCACTTTTTATCCTCAGCCTGAGAGCAGCAAAGCGGCAGGGCAAGAGCAACGCAGCAGCCCTTCACAGAAAGCAGTCATGTGAGTCTTTTGGGCAGCCAGGCAGTTCTTGGCAGGATGCGGGTTCTGGTTACAAGTTTCTTCTCCAGGAAGTATCTGAGTTGGTAGGAACAGAGGTCCTGTTTATATACCCAAATGTGCCTTTGAAGTGGGGGAGACTTCAAAGAGTGGCTTAGAAGTGCACCAGGCCCTCTTTCAGTTCAATCCTGTCTGCCAGGGTCCCAGTAGGGAGTGTGGCAGTCCTTTGTGTGAAAGCAAGCCCTCCACCCTCCCAGCCCAGGAAGACCCATTCAAAATGCAGATGTATGCAAGTGAGGCTGAGTATACTGTGCTTGGGGTATGTCTGAGTGAATGCACAAGGATCTGTCAACTAAACCCAGCCAGAAGTGAGTTGTAAGGCACAGAAAGATTTAATTGCAGAGAAATGCTCACTTTCTAAAAGTGGCATTTCTAACATAGTAATATTAAATTCAACTTCACCAGTCAGCAGGATTTTATATCACCATTCTGGCCATACTAAATATGACCTTCCCACTCCTTTCAGATCAGCAGCTACCACTCAAGCAATGTATGAGGGCAGCCCCAATGTTAGTCTATGAAGGGAGCAGGCCTCACAGCAGTGTGAAAACGAATTTAGGAGCTTTACACTACCAGGACATGTAAACTGCACAGGTACATGTCCTGCCTTTTGCCCACACAGCACCCTGCCCTATGGGTTACCTAGAGAATACCTTAGGGGTACCTTATATGTAGAAAAAGGGGAGGTTTAGGCTTCGCAAGTATTTTTGAATGCCAAGTCGAATTGGCAGTGAAACTGCACACACATGCCTTGCAATGGCAGGCCTGAGACAAGGTTAAGGGGCCACTAAAGTGGGTGGCACAATCAGTGATGCAGGCCCACTAGTAGCATTTAAACTACAGGCTCTGGGCACATATAGTGCACTCTACTAGGGACTTATAAGTAAATTAAATAGTCCAATTGGATATGATCCAATGTTACCATGTTTAAAGGGAGAGAGCATATGCTGGTTAGCACTTTAGCACTGGTTAGCAGTGGTAAAGTGTGCAGAGTCTGAAAACCAGCATAAACAGTGTCTAAAAAGTGGAGGGAGACAGGCAAAAAGTTAGGGGTGACCATGTTAGGTCTAACATGAGTCACCCCCAGCTGAAAGTGGGGAGAGCTACCCAACGTCCTGGGTGCTCTCATCACTAAGGCGGAAGTATCTGGAGAGACCATCAGCATTGGCGTGGTCCATCTCTGGGAGATGCTCCCCTGTAAAGTCCATCCCCTGTAGGGAAATGGACCACCTCAAGAGTTTAGGATTCTCACCCCTCATTTGCATGAGCCATCTTAGGGGCCTGTGGTCTGTCTGAACCCGAAAGTGAGTCCCAAACAGGTATGGTCTCAGCTTCTTCAGTGCCCAGACCACAACAAATTATTCTCTCTCAATAGCACTCGACCTCTGTTCCCGTGGTAATAGTCTTCTGCTAATAAAGACTACTGGTTGGTCTGAGCCCTCCTCATCTAGCTGTGCTAGAACAACCCCTATGCCATGCTCTGAAGGGTCTGTCTGCACAATAAATTCCTGGGAGTGGTCAGGGGCCTTGAGCACGGGGGCTGTGCACATGGCTTCCTTCAGAGAATCAAAGGCTTTCTGACAAGCCTCTGTCCAATTCACCAACCTGGGTTGCTTTTTGGACGTAAGTTCTGTCATGGGTCACACAATGGTACCATAGCCCTTGACAAATCTGCGGTAGTATCCAATGAGACCTAAAAAGGCGCTTCAGTCTGTGTTCTAGGTGGTTGCCAGGCCTTGATAGTCTCAATCTTGGCCTGGAGTGGCTGCACCTTGCCACCACCTACTAGGTGTCCCAAGTACACCATGGAACCCTGCCCAATCTGGCACTTACTAGCCTTGATGGTCAGGCCTGCCTGTTGCAGAGCCTGGATCACCTCCTTGAGGTGGAGTAGGTATTCCTCCCAGCTGGAACTATAGACAGCTATGTCATCTAGGTAGGCTGCACAGTAGGCATCCCTGCCAGCTAGGACCCCGTTAACCAACTGTTGGAAGGTAGCGGGGGCATTTTTCAACCCAAAGGGCATTACCCGGAACTGGTAATGGCCATCAGGTGTGGAAATTGCAGATCTCTTTTTAGTCCCCTCAGTCAGGGTGATCTGCCAGTACCCTGATGTAAGATCAAATGTACTAAGGAACGTGGCAGCACCTAGCCTGTCAACGAGCTCATCAGCTCGGGGGATGGGTTGAGCGTCAGTCCGTGTGATTGAGTTGAGACCCCAGTAGTCCATACAGAACCAGAGTTCTGGCTTCGCACCGGGGGCAGCACCCTCAGGAACCAGCACCACAGGGCTAGCCCAGGGACTACTGGATTTCTCAATAACCCCTAAGGTCAACATATTGGAGACCTCCTCCTTGATGCTGGCCTTCACCTTATCCGATAACCTGTAAATTGTATTCCTCACAGGGGGACTCTCTCCCTTGTCAATATCATGGACACATAGGCCCTCATTACAACATTGGCGGTAAATGCCACTTACCGCCGTGTTGACGGCCGCCGACATACCGTGACAGCGGCGGTATACCGCTACAGGTATTATGACCCACAAAGAGAAATCCGCCTCTATACAGACACCCACACAAGTCTGCCAGACCAAAGATCAGTGATAAACTGGTGGTACCAAAACCCACACCATTACGGCAACAGAAATACGCCCACAGCATCACGACCCACGAATCACCGAGGCGGACATTCAACCGCGGTAAACCATTGGCGGTACAGACCGCTGCGCTCAAAATACACATACACTAACAAAACAACACCACATTGGGCAATTCAAACTACACATACCAGACACACATATACACACCACACCCACACCAATATAAAACACCCACCCACAATACTCACAACCCCTTACAATGAAAGAAATATTGCCAACTGAGAGAGAGACAAGCCAGGAGCACCCACTGAATCTGAGCCACATAACACCATCACCCATACACCATCCACGCACCTCACAGCACACACCCCAACACATCACCTCACACACTCTCACACATACCACTCACACTACACTTATGGCACCACAAAGACACCGCAGGTTCTCAGAGGAGGAGCTAAGGGTCATGGTGGAGGAAATCATCTGGGTAGAGCCACAGCTATTCAGATCACAGGTGCATCAGATGTCCATTGCTAGGAAGATGGAGCTATGATGGAGAATCGTGGACAGGGTCAATGCCGTGGGACAGCACCCAAGAACAAGGGATGATCTCAGCAAGAGGTGGAGTGACCTACGGGGGAAGGTGCGTGCCGTGGTTGCAAGACACCAGGTAGCTGTACAGAGGACTGGCGGTGGACCCCCACCACCTCCCCCACAACTAACAATATGGGAGGAGCAAGTCCTTACGATCATGCATCCTGAGAACCTCGCAGGAGTAGCAGGAGGACTGGACTCTGGTAAGTCAAATATTTACTACTTTCACCCCCCGTCTACCTGCATGCCATCACAAACTCCTACCCCTACCTTCACCCCATCACTCCACCACCTCACACATACCCCACCATCACAATCCACCCATCCCAATACCAAGCTCTGCTTGCAACACCAATACATGGACACCCATCACAGACCTGCATGGACACCCATCACCACAGCATGAACACTAGTGACAATCACTTAGCCAAACCAAACACAACTCACACAAGCCAAAGCTGCCTTGATAATAACAACCATAGAGGGAAACATAACCATGCACAAGATGGCACATGCAGATACAATAAAACTGCATTTACATCCCCACAGGACCCCCCATTCGACGTCACCGGAGAGGAGGTGCCATCCACATCCAGTCTGCCCCCGATGAGGCCCACAGTGATGACAGCAGCTCTGCACGCCTGGATCACAATCACCAACCAGGCCCATCAGGGACCTCTAGACAGTTGGTGACCCAGCCACAGTCCCACACCACCACAGAGCCTCCCCCCTCAGGAAACACCACCACAGCACCCACCCAGCAGACCCATACCTCTGTTCCCAGGACATGTCAATCAGCAGTGTGTCCACCACTACAGGGACCTCAGGCAACCCCACAAATACAGGATGATCAGGGACCTGGGGTCAGTGGCAGTGGGCACACGGTTCAGGGGACAGGGGCACAGGACAACAGGGAAGCTGGGAGGACTGCTGTGCGACAGGGGGAGGACTGGCCCAGGGAACCGACTCTCCACAAGGCACTTGCAGGGATCCTGGGAGCATACCACCATTCCCAGAAGACCATGGGCCAGATAGTGTACAAGTTGTAGGAGACCCAGCGTCTGCAGAAGGGACAGTACCTGGAGATCAGGGAGGACTTGAAAGACATCCACACCACCATGGTCACCATTGCAGGAGTGCTGGCAGACATGGGCAACACAATGAGGGAGGCAGTGGCACACCTCCGGGCCCCTGACACTAACCACAACGATGAACAGCCCTCCACCTCCGCCAGGGCTAGTGGACAGGAGGCCCCCCCACAGGACCAACAGGCCACCAGCACCCCACCCCCTGCAGAAGGAAAACCACCACGCAAAAGGTCCCTGTGATCCAGGCAGAAGCTAGAGAACATTGCCAAGACCCCTGCCAGGAAATAGGACTCTCCTGATTGTCACCCTTCTGTCCCACTCTATCACCCTGTCCACCTTGAACTGACATTGCTCCATTTACTTTGCCCCTTTGGACAATGCACCTGTGAAACAAATTGAATGGACACTACCCTGGACGTTCCTCCATCACCAACCCAGCCTATTGCAATACCCCCTCCACCTATTAGCACATAAATAAACACCCTTTGAACAAATTCAAGGATGGAGTCTGTGGATTATATGACAAATGTAATAGTTTCACAAACTGTAAACATTGCAATTCAAATCTACTGTAATATTAACATAGGTATGTCCTGTAGTGGGCAGCAGTAAACACACCAGGAGCCAGAGTGGGGCACAGAGATCTGAAAATAGAGATGCCAAGGGGAACCGTAAGTGGCCATAGAAATAGGAAGATCAGGCTGCCATGTTCAATGTCAAACACAAGACTGCAATGGAAGGTGAAGTTACAGTGTCTTACCTGTGTGTCACTGGAACTACTGTTGAATGAGTGTACTTCTGTTGTCCACATCTTCTTCCTCTGCCTCCTCTTTGTCACTGTCCACAGGCTCCACTTCTGCCACACAACCATTTCCAGGTTCATCCTCCTGCAGAAAAGGCACCTGGCTGGAGTCTCAAGGCCAGGTTGTGCAACATGCAACATGCAACGATGATCTGGCCCACCTTCTTGGGTGAGTAGTACAGGGATCCACCTGTCAGATAGAGGCACCAAAATCTGGCTTTCAGGAGGCCAAAGGTTCTCTCAATGATCCTCCTTGTTCGCCCATGTGCCTCATTGTAAAGTTTCTCTGCCCTTGTCCTGGCATTCCTCACTGGGGTCTGTAACCATGAGAGGTTGGGGTAACCAGAGTCACCTGTAAATATCGAGGGATACTTATTAGCCACACACTCACCCTTAGAGCCAAACCCACACCCATATACCTACATCAACTGTTTGGGGGCCATGGGCTCACCTATTAGCCACACCCAGTGCCTCTGGAGTTGAGACATCACATATGGAATGCTGCTATTCCTCAAGATAAAGGCATCATGCACAGAGCCAGGATACTTGGCATTGACAAGTGGAAATGAGGTAATTCAACTGGTGTTGTGCGCCGTTGTGGTCGGCGGTCGACCGCCACGTAACATCGCATTAGTTATCATTGGGCCCTATGGGTTCCAGGAGCCAATGGAGATATATGCCGGCAGTAACGGCACGCAGCACAGCGGATGTGACCGCCATTTTCTATCTGTTCACTCACTTGCTACCTGACCTTCAACAGGAGAGGCCCTCACTGCAAGTGCTGCTGTGACCTGTGTCTGGAAGCGACAATGGCTCGAGTGTCTGGGGAAAGGGCCCCCGCCTTCACTTCGGAGGAGTTGGAGAGACTGGTGGAAGGGGTCCTACCCCAGTACACTTTACTCTATTTTTCTCCAGACAAACAGGTGAGTACACTGTGAGCATGATGCGTGGGCCATGAATGTATGGATTGCAGTGTGTGTAACCCTCGTGTAGGGTGGGGTCTGAGGGGTCTTGGGCAGAGTGCTGCATGTCTGGTGGTCAATGTATGTGCGTAAGGGGATGGGAGGTATATGATGGTCCATGAGTGTAACAGGCCGGACGGGATGACTCATACCTTTTTCTATGCATCTTTTTCTGCAGGCCAGCGCACATCAGAAATAGAGATTTTGGCGTGCCATCGCAAAGGAGGTGCAGACCCTGGGGGTCTTTGACAGGCAGAGCACCCACTGCCGCAAACGGTGGGAGGACCTTTGCCGCTGGGCAAGGAAGACGGCAGAGGCCCAGCTGGAGCTAGCCTCTCGAGGAAGGGGTGCCCGTCATACCCTGACCCCCCTGATGTTCCGCATCCTGGCGGTGGCCTATCCAGAGTTGGATGGGTGCTTGAAGGCATCACAGCAGCCACAAGGGGGTGAGTACAGAATCAGAATCATGACTTTGCGCTCATTAAGGTTTAACCTTGGTGGAGGATGTGGGCTGCCGGTGCCCCTGGCCAGGGCGAACATGGCAGGGTATGTTCAATGATGGACAAGATCAGATGCACTCTAATCCCAATAGTGTTAGTGGGCATCAACTACTGGACTGTGGGTTTCAGGTGTGCAGCTAATGGCGCTAGGCCTTGTACCCCATGGGCTGGTGACTAGCATTGTAACTGGTAGTGGATGGCCTATTGCACAGGGCTGATTCCTGTGTGTTCTGAATGCCAATGGTAGTGTACTCGCTGGCATTGACCAGGTGTCTCTCCCCCCCTTCTTGTTTTGTCACCCTGTCCTTGTGTGCATTAGCATAATCTGGTGGAGGAGCAGAGGCACTGGCGACGGAGGGAGCTGCATCCCACATGGGCCTGGAGGCCAAATCCACCGACGGTGGGGGCACCAATGACAGCGACTCCTCCTCCGATGGAAGCTCCCTGGTGGTGGCGGACACCTCTGTGCCCACCCCAACAACAGGTACAGCCGCCACCTCTGTACCAGCACCGCCCTCCCGGCAGCTCCTCAGCGTGTTTCCTGTGCCCGCTCACCCAGAAGGGTGGGCATCTCCTTCGCCCCAGGCTCCTCAGGCCCTGCCCCAATCAGCCCTGATGCCCTCAGTGAGGAGGCTAATGAACTCCTAAGATCCCTCTCTGTTGGGCAGTCAGCCATACTAAATGCCGTCCAGGGTGTAGCAGGGCATTTGCAACAAACAAATGCATACCTGGAGGGCATTCACTCTGGCGTGGCGGCTCAACAGAGAGCATTCCAGGCTCTGGCCTCCGCACTGATGGCAGCCATTGTCCTTGTCTCCAGCCTCCCCCCTCCAACTTCCTCTACCCAGTCCCAATCCCCTCAACCCCAGCCTATCCCAAGTACACCTTCAAACCAGCAATCACTAAAATCAACACACAGAAGTGGCTCAGGCAAACACATGCACCACACTTCATCTCACAGGCACTCACACAAGCACCATCCCCATGCAGACACACCAACATCCACTGCCTCCACTGTGTCCCCCTCATCCTCCTCGCCCACCCCCCTCCCAGTAGCATCTTCACTCACACCTGCATGCACTACATCCTCATCTACTACCTCCATCACCAGCACGATATTCACTACACGCCCCTCACTGGCAGTCACTACCCCCACATCCATGCACACGTCCCCTGTGTCCTCTCCCAAAGTTAACAAACGCAAGCACACACACACCCAACAGGCATCCACCCCAAAACAGCATCTAGCCCATGCACCTGCACCCAAACACAGCAGACTGACACCTCCTACAACCACTCCCTCTTTCTCCACTCCCAAACCTTCACCCTCTTCCCGCCCCAGTGTCCCTAAGTAGCTTTTCCTCACCACCATTGACCTTTTCCCTACCCCTCCCCCAAATCCCCCCCAGCCCTTCACCTCGGGCCAGGGTGGCCATAACCCAGCCCAGCACCTCAGCCACCCAGTCCACGGCCGCTGTGGTTTCTGCAGCTGTGAGAGGCTCCAAGGAGGCACCCGTCAGCCCAGCCAGTGTGCTACCAACACCTGCCAAAGCCTAGAAGGGTCCGCCACCAGGCAAGGGCAAAAAGGGGAGAGCATCCAGCAAGGGGAAGGAGGCACAACTAGCCAGCAAGGCTAAGTCAAAGACTCCAGCTGACAGAAGCAAGGAGGCACCACCATCTGCCAAGGGAAGGAAGTGGCACAGAACACCAGCCATGGCACTTCAGCCATCCGAGGCTGCAGGTGAAGGCCTGGATGCTACCACCACAACCGCCAGCACCACCACCTGCACCGCGGCCAGCACCGCCACCTGCACTGCCGCCAGCACCACCACCTGCACTGCCTCCAGCATCGCCACCTGCCTGGCTGCCAGCAGCACCACTGCCTGTAGGAGCAGCCCCAGTGGGCAGCCGTCTGAGGCTGCAGGTGAAGGCCTGGAGGCTACCACCACAACTGCCAGCACCGCTAACTGCAACGCGGGCAGCACCGCCACCTGCACCGCCACCTGCACCGCCACCTGCCCCGCCACCAGCAGCACCACTGCCAGCAGCAGCAGCTCCAGTGGGCAGCCGTCCGAGGCTGCAAGTGAAGGCCTGGAGGCTACCACCACAACTGCCAGCACCGCCACCTGCAGCGCAACTGGCATACACTGAGCAGCCGTCACCGCTGGAGAGCAGAGCATCCTGGCCCCTGCAAAGCTGTTGTTGTGACACCCAGGTGAGAGACTGTGACCTTGCACTCCAAAACATCTGCATCACAGGGCGCAATGCCTCCTCCAGAACCAGTGGAAGAAGACATCCACTCAGCACCTCCTTGCCAGGATGAAGCACACTAGGCACAAGTCCCCCTCCAGAACCAGTGGAGGAAGCCATCCACTCAGCCCCTCCTTGCCAGGATGAAGCACACTGGGCACAAGGACCCCTCAGAACCGGTGGAGAAGCCATCCACTTGAGTGACTGTGGCTTTGCACTCCCCAGGACCAAGCAGTGGGCAAACCACCCACTTGAGAGACTGTGGCCTTGCACTCCCCAGTGTAGGAGGCTGGCCTGGTCTGTAGTGGGTACCAATGGTACTTACACCTTATATCAGGTCCAGAGATCCCTTATTAGTAGAGTGTAGTAGTGTTCTAGCTGCTTAGGCTGATAGAGGTAGCTATAGCAAAGCAGCCAAGGCTGAACTACGAGACATGCAAAGCTCATGCAATACCACATATAGCATGTAGGCATTATATCATAAGAAAGACAATACACATAGTTACTAAAAATAAAGGTACTTTATTTTAGTGACAATGTGCCAAAAATACCTCAGTGGATATACTCCCTTAGAAGGTAAGCAACATATCCAAAATATACACAAATAACCAAATCAGGTAAGTAAAACAGTCAGAAAGTAGTGCAAACACTGTAAAACACAATAAACTTCGTACTTGTATAGCACACTACTCACCCATTAGGGTCTCAAGGAGCTGTACGCATACTGCTGTGGAACCACTCCTGGCTTTTCCCTGTGAGGTGCCCACTCCTGGGCAATCTCCAAGGTGAAGCCAGGCATCCCAGTGCTGTTGGGGCCGTTGTGGAGATTAAGCAAACTATTGCCCAGAGTTACAGAGTGGGACCCATGAATTAGATTAGGCACCGATGAGAGAATTATCAGGTCAGAGGAAATTGAGCCCAAGACCCGCCAAGGCAGGATTTGAACCCTGGTCCCGGCCCAGATTTCTGCATCAGGGTCTGCCGCTCTAACCATTGAGCCACACTTCTCCACTGCATAGAATGCAATAGGCCTGGGGCAACAGAAACCATATACTAAGTAAGTGGAATGCGAGCCACAAATGCATTCCTAGGCAAGTGTAGTGTGTAGAGGGTAGCTGGGAGTGTGAGAAAACACTTAGGGTGTAAAGGAGACCCCTCCCCAGGACCCAGGAATGCAGGAGTAAAGTACTACTATTTCCCACAAAACACACTAAAGTTGTGATAAAGGATTTTGCAAGGACCTCAACAGAATGCAAAGCACTGAAGACGGATTCCTGGACCTGAAGACCTGTAAAGCAAGGGGACCAAGTCCAAGAGTCGCTAAAGTGTCCAGGGGGGCAGGAGCCCACTAAACCCCGGATGAAGGTGCAAAATGACTTCCTCTGGTTGGAAGAAGATGCTAGTTTTTCACTAAAGAAGGAGATAGGAGGTTCTGCTTTGTGCAGAAGATGTCCCACAGTGTGCTGGTGGATGCAGAGTTGTTTGCTCTGCCAAATACCGCAAACAAGCCTTGCTACCTGCAAGAGTCGCGGTTGAAGAAAAAGGGTGCTGCCCGGGCCGAGGAAGGACCAGGATGACGCCACTCAGGAGAGGAGACAGAGGGGGCCCTCAACAACGTAGAGAGCCCACTGAAAGTCCTTGAACATGGGTTCAAGAAGACTGAACACAGTGGTCATCTCAACACTGCAAGGAGAGGTCCCACGACACCGGAGGTCAACTCAGGGAGCTGAGCATCGCAGGATGGAGTGCTGGGGACCTAGGCTCAGCTGTGCATGCAGGATTTCTTGGAAATGTGCACAGAAGCCCTTGTAGCTGCAGTTCACACAGTCCACAGGATTACTGTCTGGGGAGAGGAGGCAAGGACTTACCTCCTCCAAATTCGGAGTTGGACCACTGGACAGTCGGGGTCACTTAGGTCCACCACCTGTGTCCCAGGGGCCATGCTCGTCAGGCTGAGAGGGGACCCAGAGTACCAGTGAGGCTATAGTTTGATGCCTGCTGGAGCAGGGGGAAGACTCAGTCAACCCACAGGAGATTTCTTCATGGCTTCCAGTGCAGGGTGTAGGCAGGCAGCCCCCAGAGCATGCACCACCTGGAAAGAGTCAAGAAAGCCGGCAGGATTAGGTGCTACAATGTGGCTGGTAGTCTTCTGGCTACTTTGTTGCAGTTTTGCAGGTGTCCTGGACCAGTCAGCAGTCGATCCTTGGCAGAAGTCAAAGAAAGAAGTGTAGAGGAGTCCTGGTGGATTCTTGCAAGTCATAATCTGAAGAGAAGCCCACAGGAGAGACTCTAAATAGCCCTCAGAGGAGGATTGGCTACCTACCCAGGTATGCACCTATCAGGAGGGGTCACTGATGTCACATGTTGGCACTGACCACTCAGAGGTCCCCAGAGTGTCCTCACACCTCTGAAAACAAGATGGCAGAGGTCTGAGACACACTGGAGGAGCTCTGGGCACCACCTCTGGGGTGGTGATGGACAGGGGAGTGGTCACTCCCCTTTCCTTTGTCCACTCTCAAGCCAGAGCAGGGACTGGTGTTCCCTAAATTTGTGTGGACTGGCTTATGCAAGGAGGGCACCATCTGTGCCCTTTAAAGCATTCCCAGAAGCTGGGAGAGGCTAACCCTCCCCAGCCTTTAACACCTATTTCCAAAGGGAGAGGGTGTAACACCCTGCTCTCAGAGGAATTGCTTTGTTCTGCCTTCCTGGGACTGGGCTGCCCAGACCCCAGGAGGGCAGAACCCTGTCTGTGAGGTGGCAGCAGCTGTAGCTGCAGTGCAGGCCTCAGAGAGCTGGTTTGGCAGTACTGGGGGTCCATAGTGGAGCCCCCAGGATGCATGGAATTAGCTCCCCAATACCAGATTTGGAATGGGGGGACAATTTCATGATCTTAGACATGTTACATGGCCATATTCGGAGTTACCATTGTGAAGCTACATATATGTATTGACCTATATGTAGTGCACGTGTGTAAAGGTGTCCCAGCACCCTTTAAGACCAGGGAAATGGCCCTAAACTATGTGGGGGCACCTTTGCTAGTGCAAGGGTGCCCTCATACTTAGTAACTTTGCACTTAACATTCAGCAAGTGAAGGTTAGACATATAGGTGACTTATAAGTTACTAAAGTGCAGTGAAAATGTCTGTGAAATAACTTGTGCATTATTTCACGCAGGCTGCAATGCCAGTCCTCTGTAAGGGTTTGTCTTAGCTCTCTATGGGTGGCCAAAAAAATGCTGCAGCCCATATGGATCTCCTGGAACCCCAATGCCCTGGGTACCTAGGTACCATATACTATGGACTTATAAAGGGGGTCCAGTATACCAATTGAAATTGGTAAATGTAGTCACTAGCCTATAGTGACAAATTTAAAGGCAGAAAGAGCATGCGCACTGAGGTTCTGATTAGCATAGCCTCAGTGACACAGTTAGGCACTACACAGGCATACACATTTAGGCCATAAACTATGAGCACTGGGGTCCTACCTAGCAGGATCCCAGTGAGACAGGCAAAAACATACTGACATACATGTAAAATTGGGGATAACATGCCAAGAAAGATCGTACTTTCCTACACCCAGGACCAAGCAGTGGGCAAACCACCCACTTGAGAGACTGTGGCCTTGCACTCCCCAGGACCAAGCAGTGGGCATGGAGCCCCCTCCAGGAGCAGTGGCGTTGTACCATCTTCCGGCTGAGGTGATCACCCATTCCACGTCCCCCTGAGGTGCCTGTGTGCTTTCAATCTGATGCCCCTGCAGTGTTGTCTCTGTATTGAGGCAGGAGTCAAGGGTGGCCTTGGCCTATGTGTTTTGGCCCAGTGGGCCACGGACAATTTTTGAGTGGGCATTGTCCCGCCTTCTGTATATATTGTATATATTGTACATACTGTTTTTTCTTTATGAATGTATTTCTTAAAATTACTAATATTACACTCATTTTACTCCATTCCTTTTGTCCTTGTGTTATTCCAGAGAGTTACGGGCTGTATATGTAATGTTGTTGCATGTGTTTGTGTGTATAGTGTTGGGGGTGAGGGAGGGGGTGGGGGTGTTGTGTGTAGCATGTGTGTGTCACTCTCTTTTTCCTCCCCCTCTCCGCTGTGTGCTAGGTGCAGTATTCACCGTGGTCGTCGTCGCCGGTGTTCATGTTCCTGGTGTATGAGAAGATACACCAGCAGGGGGAACACCTGCAGCTCAGGCACCATGGCGTCCTGGTTCTTCCTTGAGTGTCAAGAGGTGAGTCATTTTCCTTCTGTGTTCTGTTTCTGCTGTGCTTTTGATGGTGTTGGTACCGCCCCGGAAAAGCTGGCAGATGGGTGGGTTGTAATGGAGTGAGCGGTACATTGTATTCCCAGACAATTGTATTCCCAGCAGGGCTCTGGTCACCACTGGTGCAGTCACTGTTCTCAGAGGGATTGCCTCTGGATAGCAGGTGGCATGGTCCACCAAAACCAGGATTTTCCTGTTGCCCAAGGTAGTTTTGGGGTCCAAGGGACCAACAATGTCGATGCCCACCCTTTCAAAGGGGGTGCCAACATCGGGGGGTGGGATCAGGGGAGCTTTAAGCTTTTTCCCTGTCTTCCCACTAGGCTGGCAGGTGGGGCAAGCTCTGCAGAAATTATCTGAGTCTACCGTCATTCTGGGCCAATGGAAGTGGGTGACAAGTCTGTTAAAGGTCTTGTCTTGGCCCAGATGTCCTGCCAGGGGAATGTCGTGAGCCAGACCCAGTAGGAAGGCCCGGTAACACTGGGGGACCACCAGTACACGTGCTGCCCCAGGCCCCGGAACCTTAGGCTCACTGTAAAGGAGATCATTTTCCTAGTAAATATGGTCAGTGCCAGAGGCGTCACCTGCTGCTTGGGCTGTGGCCTCAAGGGTGGGGCATTCCTTCTGCGTCTTTCAGAATTCTGCCCTGGTTGGCCCAACCTCTACTTGCCAGCCAGCAAGTAGGTTGCCCAGGTTAGCTATGTCCTCAAGAGTTGGCTCAGGGACCTCCTCCTCCTCAGGTGCCCCGTCCACCACCATGGGAACTTCTGAGGCAGGTTTCCTGCGCCTCTTGCCATTCCTCTTTGCAGCTGTCTGGGCCATTGTTCCAGGTTCCAGACGCCCTTGACTCCCTTCCCGGGCAACCATGGACCTTGTGGTCATGCAGACCCACTCAGGCAAACCTAACATCTCCAGGTGGGATCTGAGCTCTACCTCCTTCCAGGCAGTATGCTCAAATCATTGCCTAAGAGATAATCTACAGGCATGGCAGGACTCACAGCTTCTTTCAGAGTACCAGAGACCCCCGCCACTCAAAGGGAACCAGAGCCACTGGTAGGTGACTCTCATGATTGTCAGCAACTAGGACCTGTTGGGATGTAGTAGGGACTATCTGCTTTGCTGACACCAGCTGACTCTTGACGGTAGTCATACTGGCTCCTGTGTCATGCAGAGCCTCCACCCTTTGCCCATCAATGGTGACCCATTGTCTATACTTTAGAGTATTTTCTGGCATGTGGGCTTTAGGCATCATCTCTCTGTCTCCCAGGGACACTAGGGAAACCTCAGTCTGCCCCCCAAAGCTAACTGGGACTGTACCCCCCGAGTGCTACACTAGTCAACCCAGGTGTCTGTCCAGTTGTGGACTGTGCTCTCTTGGAACACTGGGAGTCGCCCTTAGAGTGTCCATGCTGGTAGCACTCTAAGGGCCAGATGTAGCAAAATCCGATTTTGCGACTTGCAAATTGCGAGTCTCAGTGACTCGCAATTTGCAAGTCGCAAAATCGGATGCAGAATGGTGTCTCAGACACCTTCTGTGACTCGCTATGGGGTCGCAAAGACCCACCTCATCAATATTCATGAGGTGGGTCGCATTTTGCGACCCCATAGCGAGTCCCTGCACTCACAGGGATGGTGGCATGCTGTAGTCCGCAGACCTCCATGTCTGTGACTGCTTTTTAAATAAAGCAGTTTTTTTTTTTCATTTTGCAGCCCGTTTTCCTTAAAGGAAAACGAGTTGCAAAATGAAAAAAATACAGAAACCATTTGGTTTCGTTTTTGTCAGAGTAGGCAGTGGTCCATAGGACCACTGCCTGCTCTGAAAAAATATTTTTGTCGACATTCACAAAGGGGAAGGGGTCCCATGGGGACCCCTTCCCTTTTGCGAATGAGTTACTACCAGTGTGACACTGGTGGTAACTGCGAGTTGGTTTGCGACCGCATTCGCGATCACAAAGCAACTCTGAATTGCGATGCGAGTTGCAAACAGAAAGGGAACACCCCTTCCTATTTGTGAGTCGCATTCCCAAATTGCGAGTCGGTACCGACTCGCAATTTGGGAATGAGCATCGCGTGAGGCCGTTTGCATGGCGCAAACTGCGATTTTCGCAGTTTGCGACATGCAAACGGCTTGCTACATCTGGCCCTAAGCATTTGGGGATGAACTTCCCTAATGTTTTATCAAAGTACCCTGGCTTCTTCCCAAATCTAAAAGAGGAATGGTTACTACCTCCCCCCTGGGAATTCTTTTGGGGGCCTTTGGAGAACTCCTTATCTTTAAATGTTTCTCCCCCCTTTTTCTTCTGTTGGGAACCCTGACCACCTTTGTGGGTGCCCCCCCAGATGCCTTCTTGGACACTCTGGTGCTAACCCAGAGGTCCCTCTCCTCAGCAAGCTTCCTGGGATCAGTCAGATTGCTATCTACTAAGTGCTGGCGCAACTCTGTAAAAGAACTACTGAGCATATGCTCTCTCAGAATCAAGTCATATAACCCTTTGTAATCATCTACTTTGCTGCCCCACACCCATCCATCCAGTGCCTTATTAGAGAAATCATAACAATCTACCCAAGTTTGTGTGGAAAGTTTGGTGCTGTCCCTAAACCTCTGACGGTATTTGTTAGTGGTCAGCCCAAACTTGGCCAGTAAAGTGGCTTTCATGGGTGCATAGACATACCTATCTTGTGGAGCAAGTGTAAGAAGTGTGACCCTCCCCACTGCTGGTACATAAAACCACAAGGCAGCCCCCTAGTGCTCCTCAGAGGCCCATGGGCCCTTAGTGCAACTTCATAGGGAGCCAGCCACTTGTCAATGTCATCTCCCACCACAAAACCTGGCACCACAATCTTGGGTATACAAACCTTATTCTCCCCATCACTGCTAGACTCAGACTGTCTTTCCTTGATCTCCAGCTCCTTGAGACTCAGTTCATGAGCCAACAAGAGTTTTTTCTCAGCCAAGGCTCTCTCAGCTGCTTTTGCTTCTCTCTCTGCCCTCCTTTCCTCCTGTTGAGCCTCAATTTTCAGCCTGTCATTTGCAATTGAAATTCCTTCTCTTCTCTCCTTTCATCTGTGGTCAGGCCCTGATCAGAGACACTGCTCCCTGATTTGGCAGGGGGCACAATTGCAGTGGTAATTTCATCCACTGATGGCAAAAAATCCTCAGAGGGGCCATCCTCTGGACCCTCCTCCTCAACATCCTCCTCTGTTTGGGCTTCTGCCCAGGCCCTCAGCACCATTTGGAATTCCTCCTTCCTGGAGGCTTTCTGGGTAGGTACACCCATATCCCTGCAGAACGCCTTCAGCTGTTTAGCAGTGTATGTCTCCAGCATAGCCATATCAAAATCTTCATCTCCTGCTTGAGACCCAGCCAGAGACATGTTGAATGAGGATTTCAGTCAAAACATTGACAGGAAAACGAAATTGCAGAAAAAGAGAAAAAATCATGTTGACCTTCAACTGTGGGTAGGTAGTGAGATACTTAGCTACTATATGTCACTGCACAAATATAAGTCCTATCCTCACCGCTGATCACCAATCTTGGAAATGGGGGTCTTTGGTTGGCAGCCAGGTTACCCCCTGTCCAAGCAAGGACCCTCACTCTAGTCATGGTAAGTCACACACAATCCAAATTAGCCTTTACCCACCCTCTGGTAACTTGGCACTAAGCAGTCAGGCTTAACTTAGAAGACAATGGGGGTCATTACGATCTCGGCGGTCTTTTCGCAAGACCGTCTAGGTACCGCCGTGCTGAAGACCGCCAGTGGTGGCAGTCTTCAGCGCCGCGTATTATGACCGCTGGCAGCCCGCCGTCCTTTTTTGTACAGAAAGCCGCCAGCAGCCATCCTGGCGGATGGCGGGAAAGTGGAGGTTGCTCAACCTCCACCGCCACGTCAACAGAACACCGCCCACTGAATCACATCCCATGATTCGGTGTGGCGGTGTTCTGGTGACGGTGTGCTGGTGGTGGAGCTGCCCCCATGGATCCCGTCCCCTCCCAGAGGATCAACGGACAAGGTAAGTTGATCGTTCGTTAGGGAAGGGGGTGGGGGGGTGTTGTGTGTTTTGTGCGTGCATGGGGGTGTGCGTGTGAGAGTGTAGAGGGGGTGAGTGAGTGAGTGTATGCATGCGGGGGGTGTTGTGTGTATGGGAAATGTGTGCGGGTCAGGCGGTGTGCATGTCTGTTTGTATGTGTGCGGTTATGTGTTGACGGGGTGTATGTTTGCGTGTAGGGGTGTTTATATGTGCATGGTGGGGCTGTGTGCATGTAGGGGTGTGTATATGTTCATGTTCGGGGTCGGGGTGGGGAGGGGGGTTGTGCCACCTTTGGGGGGTGGCAGGGGGGTGGAGGGTGTGGGGGGAGGATTCGTGGGGGGTAGCAGGGGGTGGGGGAGACCCCTATTAGTGCCAGGGAAGCAATTCCCTGGCACTGATAATGCCTACCGCCATGGATCTCATGGCGGTTCCCAACCACCCGAGATCCATGGCGGTATGCAGGGTCCTAATACCGTCGGCAGTCTAGTGACGACCGCCGGGCTGGAGACCGCAATCTCCAGCCCAGCGGTCTTCACCGCCATGGCGGTTGGAATGGTGAAGTGGCGGATGACTGCGGCGGTAACCGCCACGGTCATAATTCCATTTTGTTTTCCGCCGGCCTGTTTGCGGTCTTACGGCCGCTTTACCACCGACCGCCAGGGTTGTAATGAGGGCCAATGTGTAAAGTATTTGTGCAATAAATCCTACAATAACACTATATAGCACCACAAAAATACACCACACATTGTTTAGAAAAATCTATAATATTTATCAGGTCAAAACGATCAAAGATGCAATAAGTAAATGTAAAGATATCACTGAAAAGTGAGATAAAGGCCCTCATTACAACCCTGGTGGTCGGTGATAAAGCAGCAGTAATACCGGCAACAGGCTGGCAGTAAGAAAAATGGAATTATGACCATGGCGGAAACCACCAACAGATACAGCCACTTTAACACTCCGACCACCACGGCAGTAGCAACAAACACAACGGCGGTAACCACCAACAGCCAGGCGGAAGACAATGTACCACCCATTGCATTACAACCCGCCCATCCGCCAGCTTTTCCAGGGCGGTACCAACGCCATCAAAAGCATGGTAGAAACAGAACACAGAAGGGAAATGACTCACCTCTCGACACTCAAGGAAGAACCGGGACTCCATGGAGCCCAAGCTGCAGGTGTACCCCATGCTGGTGTATCTTCTCATACACCAGGAACATGAACACTGGCTGCGACGACCACTGTGAGTACTGCACATAGCACACAGTGTAGGGGGGGAAGAGAGTGACACACACATGCAACACGCAACACCCCCACTCCCCCTCAACCCCAACACTATACACACAAACACATGCAACAAAATTACGTATACACCCCGTAACCCTCTGGAATAACGAAAGGACAAAAGGAATGGAGTAAAATGAGAGTCATATTAGTATTTTAAGAAATACGTTCAAAAAGAAAAACCAGTATGTACAATATATACAATATATACAAAAGATGGGACAATGCCCACTCAAAAATTGTCCATGGCCCACATAGGCCAAGGCCACATTTGACTCCTGCCTCAATACGGAGAGAACACTGCAGGGGCATCAGGTCGAAAACACACAGGTACCTCAGGGGGACGGGGAATCGGGGGGCACTTCTGCCGGAAGCCAGTGGTTGGAGGGGGCTCCATGCCCACTGCTTGGTCCTGGGGAGTGCAAAGCCACAGTTTCTCAAGTGGGTTGTTTGCCCACTGCTTGGTCCTGGGGAGTGCAAGGCCACAGTCTCTCAAGTGGGTGGTTTGCTCTCAAGTGGGTGGTTTGCTCACTGCTTGGTCCTAACGAGAGCAAGGCCAAAGTCTCTCAAGTGGGTGGTTTGCCCACTGCTTGATCCTGGGGAGTACAAAGCCACAGTCTCTCAAGTGGGTGGTTTGCCCACTGCTTGGTCCTGGGAAGTGCAAGGCCACCGTCTCTCAAGCGGGTGGTTTGCCCACTACTTGGTCCTGGGGAGTGAAAAGCCACAGTCTCTCAAGTGGATGGCTTCTCCACTGGTTCTGGAGGGGGCCTTCTGCCCAGTCTGCTTCATCCTGGCAAGGAGGGGCTGAGTGGATACCTAAATCCACTGGTTCTGGAGGGGGCATTGTGCCAGTCTGCTTCATCCTGGCAAGGAGGGGCTGAGTGGATGCCTTCTTCCACTGGTTCTGGAAGGGGCATTGTTTCCAGTCTGCTTCATCCTAGCAAGGAGGGGCTGAGTGGATGCCTTCTTCCACTGGCTCTATAGGGGGCCTTGTGCCCATTCTGCTTCATCCTTGTGCTTCATCCTGGCAAGGAGGGGCTGAGTGGATGCCTTCTTCCACTGGTTCTGGAGGGGGCATTGCGCCCTGTGATGCAGATGTTTTGGAGTACAAGGTCACAGTCTCTCACCTGGGTGTCACAATGACAGCTTTTGCAGGGGCAAGGATGCACTGCAGCCCATGTAGTCACCACTACACACTGCTCTCCGACAGTGGCGGCTGCTCAGTGTATGCCAGTTGTGCTGCAGGTGGCAGTGCAGGCAGTGGTGACGGTAGCCTCCAGGACTTCACCTGCAGCCTCGGACCGCTGCCCACTGGAGCTGCTGCTGCTGCTGGCAGTGGTGCTGCTGGCAGCGGTGCAAGTGGCAGTGCTGGCCACGGTACAGGTGGTGGTGCTGGCCACAGTCAGGTGGTGGTGCTAGCCGCGGTGCAGTTGTGGTGGTAGCCTCCAGGCATTCACCTGCCACCCAGGACGGCTGCCCGCTGGGGGTGCTGCTGCTGGCAGTGCTGTGGCTGGCGGCGGTGCAGGTGGTGGTGCTGGACGCAGTGCAGGTGGCGGTGCTGGCCGTAGTGCAGGTGGCGGTGCTGCCAGTTGTGGTGGTAGCCTCCAGGCCTTCACCTGCAGCCTCAGACGGCTGCCCACTGGGGCTGATTGTGCTGGCAGTGGTGCTGCTGGCGGCGGTGCATGTGGCAGTGCTGGCCACGGTGCAGGTGGCAGTGCTGGCCGCGTGCAGGTGGTGGTGCTGGCAGTTGTGGTGGTAGCCTCCAGGCCTTCACCTGCAACCTCGGACGACTGAAGAGCCATGGTTGGTGTTCTTTGCCTCTTCCTGCACTTGGTAGATGGTGGTGCCTCCTTGCTTCTGCCAGCTAGAGTCTTTGACTTGGCCTTGCTGGCTGGTTGTGCCTCCTTCCCCTTGCTGGCTGCTGTCCCCTTCTTGTCCTTGCCAGGTGGCAGACCCTTCTTGGCCTTGGCAGGTGTTGGTGGCACTCTGGCTGGGCTGACGGGTGCCTCCTTGGAGCCTCTCACAGCTGCAGAAACCACAGTGGCCGTGGACTGGGTGGCTGAGGTGCTGGGCTGGGTTCTGGCCACCCTGGCCCGAGGTGAAGGACGGGGGGCAGGGGTAGGGAATAGGTCAATGGTGGCGAGGAAAAGCTTTTTATGGACACTGGGGCGGGACGAAGGTGAAGGTTTGGGAGTGGAGAAAGAGTGGGTGGTTGTAGGAGGTGTCAGTCTTCTGTGTTTGGGTTCAGGTGCATGGGCTGGATGCTGTTGTGAGATGGATGGCTGTTGGCTGTGTGTGTGCTTGCGTTTGTGTACTTTGGGAGGAGGGGTCACAGACACAGTGGGAGAGGACACGGGATGTGTGCATGGATGTGGGGGTGGTGACTTCCAGTGAGGGGCGTCTAGTGATAGGCATGCTGGTAATGGAGGTAGTGGATGAGGATGTAGTGCATGCAGGTGTGAGTGGAGACGCTACTGGGAGGGGGGTGGATGAGGATGAGGAGGGGGACACAGTGGAGGCAGTGGTTATTGTTGTGTCTGCATGGGGATGGTGCTTGTGTGAGTGCCTGTGAGATGAAGTGTGGTGCTTGTGTTTGCCTGGGCCACTTCTGTGTGTTGATTTGGGTGATTGCTGGTCTGAAGGTGTGCTTGGGATACGCTGGGGTTGAGGGGACTGGGTCGAGGAAGTTGGAGTTGGGAGGCTGGAGACAGGGACAATGGCTGTCATCAGTGCGGAGGCCAGAGCCTGGAATGCTCTCTGTTGGGCCGCCACGCCAGAGTGAATGCCCTCCTTTTATGCATTTGTTTTTTGCAAATGCCCTGCTACACCCTGGATGGCATTCAGTATGGTTGACTGACCAACAGAGAGGGATCTTAGGAGGTCAATAGCCTCCTCACTGAGGGCAGCATGGCGGACTGGGGCAGGGCCTGAGGTGCCTGGGGCGAAGGAGATGCCCACCCTCCTGGGTGAGAGGACATGGGAAACACGCGGAGGGGCTGCTGGGAGGGCGGTGCTGGTACAGGGTGGTGGGTGTACCTGTTGTTGGGGTGGGCACAGTGGTGTCCACCACTGCCAGGGAGCCTCCATCGGAGGAGGAGTCGCTGTCGGTAGTGTCCCCTCCTGTCTCTGTTGTGGTGCTCCCCTTGCCCTCCGCCCCACTGGTGCCCTCACCGTTGGTGGATTCGATCTCCAGGTCCATGTGGGATGCAGCTCACTCTGTCGCCGGTGCCTCTGCTCCTCTACCAGATTATGCTAATGCAAACAAGGACAGGGTGACAAAACAAGAAGGGGGAGAGACAGAGGATACACTTGGTCCATACCAGCAACAACACTACCATTGGCGTACACAACACACAGGGATCAGCACTATGCACTAGGCCATTCACTACCAGTTACAATGCTAGTCACCAGCCCATGGGGTACAATGCCTAATGCCATTAGCTGCACACCTGAAACCAACAGGACCCTTCCCAGTAGTAGATGCCCACTAACACTATTGTGGTTGGAATGCATCTGATCTTGCCTATCATTGAACATACCCAGCCATGTTCGCCCTGGCCTAGGGGCACCCAGAGCCCACTTCCCTCACCTAGGTAAAATCTTAACGCGCGCAAAGTCATGATTCTGATTCTGTAGTCACCCCCTTGTGGCTGCTGTGATTCCTTCAAGCGTCCATCCAACTCCGGATAGACCACCGCCAGGATGAGGAACATCAGGGGGGTCAGGGTACGACGGGCACCCCTTCCTCAATGGGAGGTCAGCCCCAGCTGGGCCTCCGCTGTCTTCCTTGCCCAGCGGCACAGGTCCTCCCACTGTTTGCAGCAGTGGGTGCTCTGCCTGTCAAAGACCCCCAGGGTCCACACCCCCTTGGTGATGGCACATCAAATACCCTTTTTCTGATGGGTGCTGACCTGCAGAAAAAGATGCATAGAAAAAGGTATGAGTCATACCGTCCGGTCTGTTACACTCATGGCCCACCATATACCTCCCATCCCCTTACGTACATACATTGACCACCGTACATGCAGCACTCTGCCCAGGACTCCTCAGAACCCCCCTGCACGAGGCTTACACACACTGCAATCCATACATTCATGGCCCACGCATCAGGCTCACAGTGTACTCACCTGTTTCTCTGGAGGACCATAGAGTAAAGTGTACTGGGGTAGGACCCTATTCACCAGTCTCTCCAACTCCTCTGAAGTGAAGGCGGGGGCCCTTTCCCCAGACGCTCGAGCCATTGTCGCTTCCAGACACAGGTCACAGCAGCACTTGAAGTGTAGGTCCTCTCCTGTTGAAGGTCAGGTAGCAAGTGAGTGAACAGATAGAAAATGGCGGTCACGTCCGCGGCGGTGCGTACCGTCACTGCCGGCGTACATCACCATTGGCTCCTGGAACCCATAGGGCCCGATGAGAACCAATGCGATGCTGCGCGGCAGTCATCGACCGACGACCGCAATGGCGCACAACGCCAGCAGAATTACCTAATTTCCACTTGTCTCTCCTCACAGGTCAGGCAGCCGCCATTTCAGTGGGGCACAGGCCATGGCACCTAACTGCATCACAACAGACATTGGCACATCAACTGACTCTCGAGTTCACATACTGTTTTTGTAAAACAAGAAATGCATATTTATTTAAACATATGTGTGAATATGACCGTCTGCTCACCGTTTTTTACCCTAGAGTTCAACCGCTGAGGATGAATAGGAGATGGAGACATCCCCCGTGTACAGACCCCTGGTGGACCTGGTGACAAAGGCACATTATCCTGACTTGATAGGGCCACAATCCAAGAACTATGGGGGTCATTCTGACCTCGGCGGTAAAAGCCACTTACCGCCGGTCAGAAGGCCGCCACAATACCGCTGCGGCCGCGGTCAGCCGCCACGGACATTCTGACCCACAACTGCAAAACCTCCGAAAATCCGCCCTCCACTGCAGTCCGCCACATCAGCGGCCAGCGGTAAACTGGAGAAGACCAAACCTCCACCGCCACGCCAACAGAAATACGCCCATCCCATTATGACCCGCAAATCGGCGCGGCGGTCATTCAACAGCGGTATTCCATTGGCGGTAGACCCCGCCGCGGTCAAAATACACACACCTTTACAAACCCCTACCACATTGGACAATTTGAAAGGCACACACCTGAAACCCATACACACACCACTCCCACACATCCAATACCATATAAAACACACACCCACATCACCCACAAACCCCTACCAACAAAAACCAGAGACGAAGGAGAGAGAGAGACACATCAGAGAATAGATAGCCAGACACACAGAGGCACACCGCAACATCACACACACCACATAGAAGCACAAAGCACCACACACCAACACACACATCATCACATACACCACCCCACACCTCATACACTCCACCCCATGGCACCACAAAGGCACCCACGCTTTTCGGACCAAGAACTCCGGGTCATGGTGGAGGAGATCATAAGAGTGGAACCCCAGCTCTTCGGCTCACAGGTCCAGCACACCACCATAGCGAGGAAGGCGGAGCTCTGGCAGCGGATCGTGGACAGGGTCAACGCGGTGGGACAGCATCCCAGAAATAGAGAGGACATCTGCAAACGATGGAACGACCTACGGGGGAAGGTGCGCTCGATGGTCTCGCGACACAACATCGCAGTGCAGAAGACTGGCGGGGGACCCCCACCCACTCCACCCGAATTCACAACATGGGAGCAGGAGGTACTCAACATCCTGCATCCTGATGGCCTCGCTGGAGTACACGGAGGAATGGACTCTGGTAAGTACAAGGCCAACCACTTCACCCCACCCCCAGCATGCTAACCCCCACCCTCACCCCCAACCCCCCAGCACACATCCTGCCTGAGAATGTCTCCCCAGCACAACCCACCCAACACCAACCCCTGCATGCCACCCCCAAACTATGGACACCCATCACCTAAGCATGACCACTGCACATACCCATCACCCCCCCCCCCCCACAAAACACCCTCACAACACCTCCCCCAAGGGAATGCCAGCACTGGGGGACAAGGGCACCTATAAAAAGCAAGCTAATGCACACACAGAAACAATAACCATACCCTCTTACCCCATGCAGGACCCGAACGACAACACACCGGTCAGGAGGGACCAGAAATGTCCATCCCACCCCCGGAACAGGCCACTAGTGATGACAGCAGCTCTGTCGACCTGGAACCTGACGACCAGCCCGGACCATCGGGGACCTCTGGGCAGTCGGTTCCCCTCACCCAGACACAGGCCACTGCAGACCCAACCCCCTCTGGGAACAACCGCACAGCTCCCACCCAGCGGGCCCATGCCTCTGTCTCTAGGACAGGTCAAGCAGCGGTGTGTCTACCACTACAGGGCCCCCAGGGTAACCCACCAACCCAACAACAACAGGGACCTGGGGGCAGTGGGAGTGGGCACACCGTCCAGGGGACAGAGGCCCAGGGAAACAGGGCAACTCGGAGGGCTGCTGTGCGACAGGGGGGGGAGGAGAGGCCCAGGGAACCCACTCTCCAAGAGGCCCTCACCACCATCATGGCTGCCTACCACCACTCACAAGAGACGATGGTGACGGTACTGGCCAGGTTCCAGGAGATCCAGGCACAGCAGGAGCAACGCTACATGGGGTTCGGCGACCAACTCAGCAACATCTCAACCGCTATGGGGAGCATAGTCCAGGCCCTGAACCGCATAGAGGACACGTTTCGGGACCATGTGGCATCACACAGAGCCCCTGTCACTAGCCAGGAACAGGAACAGCCTACCACCTCCGCCGGCGCTAGTGGACAGGAGGCCCCACCACAACGACAGCCCACCAGAACCCCACCTCCTGCTGAAGAACAACCGCCCCGCAAAAGGAGCCTGAGATCCAAAAAACCGACAGAGTAGGATGTCAAGTCCCCCACCAGCATCACATACCCCCTGAAGTCCTCCCACTGTCCCACATTGCCACCCTGTCAAACCTTGAACTGCCCCTGCTCCATCCTGCCACAGGCATATGGACAATGCACCTGTGAGACTGAGAACTGGACTCCGCCATGGACATTACTCCACCCCCACCCATCACTGTTTCACTATCATGTACCAATATCTATGCACTAATAATAAATCACACATTGCACTGAAATCAATCAGGACTCAGGCTGTCTTATTTACAAATGTATGACACATTACATATCAATTACGTATTGTGAACATTGTGAATTACACATACCGAGGTAACTTAGCATTAGTCCATGGGCCAACCAAGCCGAGGTCACGCAGTGGCTCATACAGCACAGAAAAGGGAAGGGAAATTCAAACATCATGTCCATAGGTCTGGGGGGAAACCGACAAAGTTGAGATGCAGGAGTCTTTCAGGAAATGTAAAATGGCATGGGTGATCATTACCTGTGTGCTACTGGAAATACTGTGCTATTACTCTGTCCCTGTTGTCTGTGTCGTCCTCTGAGTCTTCCTCCTCTTCACTCTCCGCAGGCTCCACAGCTACTTCAACACCACCATCTGCACCATCCTCCTGCAGGAAAGGGACCTGACGTCGCAATGCCAGATTGTGAAGCATACAGCAGGCCACGATGATGTGGCACACCTTCTTTGGTGAGTACATAAGGGATCCCCCAGTCATATGCAGGCACCTAAACCTGGCCTTCAGGAGGCCAAAGGTCCTTTCGATGATCCTCCTAGTTCGCCCATGGGCCTCATTGTACCGTTCCTCTGCCCTGGTCCGGGGATTCCTTACTGGGGTCAGTAGCCAAGGCAGGTTGGGGTAACCAGAGTCACCTATTAGCCACACACGTTGTCTCTGTAGCTGCTCCATCACATAGGGGATGCTGCTATTTCGCATCACATACGCGTCATGCACTGACCCTGGGAACTTGGCATTTACATGGGAGATGTACTGGTCAGCCAAACAGACCACCTGGACATTCATCGAATGATAACTTTTTCTGTTTCGGTACACCTGCTCATCGTCTTTTGGGGGTACCAAAGCCACATGGGTCCCATCAATGGCACCAATGATGTTGGGGATATGTCCAAGGGCATAGAAATCACCCTTCACTGTAGGCAAGTCACCCTCCTCTGGGAAAATGATGTAGCTCCGCATGAGTTTCATCAGGGCAGACAACACTCTACTCAAAATCTTTGAAAACATAGGCTGAGACATTCCAGATGACATGGCCACTGTGGTCTGGAATGACCCACTTGCCAAAAAATGGAGGACTGACAAAACCTGCACCAGAGGTGGAATCCCTGTGGGTTGGCGGATGGGGGACATCAGGGCTGGCTCCAGCTGGGCACACAGTTCATGGATAGTGGCACGGTCAAGACTGTATCAAAGTATTATATGGCGTTCTTCCATTGTCGACAGGTCCACCAGCGGTCGGTACACGTCAGGATTCCTCCTTCTCATCCCAAGTCCCAGCGGACGGTGCCTAGGAAGGACAACATGGAGCACAGAGTCAGCCAAACCACAGGTACGTACAGACAGCTTGCACAGTTAAAGAATGGCAATGGGTTGAAAGGCGTGTATGTGTGGCAATGCAAGGCCTAGGCCTGTGTGTCGCAGTCAAAATTAAGCCATGTAGGCCCTTGAAATGGCGGCTGTCTGACCTGTGAAGTGGGACAATGGGATGTGAGGTCAATGCGCTGGCGGGGCACACCATGGCGGTAGGCGGTCGAAGACCGCGGCGCAAAGCCGCATTGGTTAACATTGAAGCCTATGGGTTTCAGGAGCCAATGACGAAGTGCGCCGGCGGTCGCGGTACGCACCGCCGCGGTACGCACCGCCGCGGGCGTGACCGCCATTTTCTATCTGCTTAATCACTCGAGACCTGATCATCCACAGGAGAGGACCTATACTGCAAGTGCTGCTGTGACCTCGGTCTGGAAGATACAATGGCTGCTGCGACTGGGGAAAGGGCCCCTGCCTTCACGTCTGAAGAGTTGGAGAAGCTCGTGGATGGGGTCCTCCCCCAGTATGCGCTACTCTACGGTCCTCCAGACCAACAAGTGAGTACACCGGGTGCACATGGAATGGGCTATGCCTGTGTGGATTGGGGTGGTTGTAAGTTGGTGGGGTGGGGGGCGAATGAGGAGTGCAACGCCCGACAGATGAGAGCATGTGCCATATGGCAAAGTTGGTGAGGGGGCCAATCACATCTAACATGCAGGTCATTGATGATTTCCTCCTTTCCACCCTGTACATGTCAAATAGGTCAGTGCCCATCAGAAGATCGAGATTTGGCGTGCCATCGCCAAGGAAGTCCGGAACTTGGGGTTCCACAACAGACGGGGCACCCACTGCCGCAAGAGGTGGGAAGACATCCGCCGCGGAACAAGGAAGACCGCAGAAACACTGCTGGGGATGGCCTCCCAACCTAGGAGGGGTGCCAGTCGCACCATGACCCCCCTGATGTCCCGGATCCTGGCGGTGGCTTACCCAGAATTGGATGGGCGCTTTAAGACATCACAGCAGACACAAGGGGGTGAGTATCAGCACATTCTCCTATCTTTCTGCGCAGTGGAGGCGTCTGGGTGGGGGAGGGGGGCTGTGGGTGACATTAGGCCAGGGCACTTTCTGTAGTGTAGTCCTCTCCCTTAGGCATGGCCCTGTGCCCCCGGCCCCCACCTCGGTAGGGTGACAAGTACAGCCATTGAAGGTCCAGCATCTCCCATGTGCGCGTTTGACGTCTCTTGGCCTGTTGTCCTAGTCAGTAGTACTGAGTAGTGTACCCCGAATGCGCGGCTTAGTGCATTAGGCTCCTGTGTCTGTCCTCTCCGCCAACGGTGTTGACATTGCATGCACTCAACCTGGTCTTCTTTTTTCTCCCCCCACCCTTTCTCTTCATCTTCTTGTGCATGTGTGCATTAGCATCATCAGGCGGAGGAGATTTGGCATCGGAGCACGAGGGAGCTGCAGGACACAAGGCCCCGGTGGGCCCAGGAACAGACACCAAGGGCACCAGTGATCCGGAGGGCGAGGGGAGCACCGCGACGGGGACCGCTGGTGAGAGCAGCGAAAGCGACACGTCCTCGGATGGGAGCTCCCTAGCGGTGGCGGCAACATCCGTGCCCCCCGCCTCTACAGGTACAGCCGCCACCCAGCGCACCAGCCCCGCCCTCCCAGCAGCCCCTCAGTCTTCGCTCCGTGCCAGTTCGCCCAGGAAGGCGCGCGTCTCCTTCGCCCCAGGCACCTCAGCCCCTGCCCCTGTTGCCCCTGCTGCCCTCAGTGCGGAGCTCATTGACCTGGTAAGGACGCTCATTGTTGGGCAGACGACCCTTTTGAATGCCATCCAGGGTGTGCAAAGGGAGGTGCAACAGAGCAATGCGTACCTGGAGGGCATTCATTCGGGTCAGGCTGCCCATCAACGAGCGTTCACTGCTCTGGCCTCAGCACTGACGGCAGCCATTGTCCCTGTTTCCAGCCTCCCTCTTCTTACTGCCTCCAGCCTTTCTCTGTCTCCTGTTCCTCAGCCTATCCCATCCACACCATCAGACCAGCCTGCACACACCTCAACACCCAAGAGCAGCTCATCCAAACACAAGCACCACAGATCCCACAAACACTCACCCAAGCAACACCCAGATGCAGACATGCCAACAGCCACTGCCACCCCTGTGTCCCCCTCCTCCTCGTCTCCCTCCTCCCTCCCTGTGACGTCTACACTCACACCTGCATGCACCCCAACATCAGCCAGTGCTTCCATCACCACCTCACCCTCCAGTACAGTCCACACTCGTGCAGTCACCACCCCCACTGCCATTTACACGTCCCCTGTGTCCTCTCCCACTGTGTCTGTCACCCCCTCTTCCAAGACACACAAACGCAGGCAGCCACCCACCCAACAGCCATCCACCTCACGACAGCCTACAGCACCAGCACCTTCACCCAATGACAGCACACCTGACTCTCCTACAACCACCTCCTCTACCTCCACTTCCATCTCCACTTCTCCTACCCTTTACCTTGGCCCTAAAAAACTTTTCCTGGCTAACCTTGACCTCTTTCTCCCCGATGTGCTCCCCCATCCATCTTCAAAGAGTCCCAAGAGCACCGCAGCCACCACCAGCCCAGCTTCGGGTGTCACTGTTGTGCATGGGTTCTGGAGCCCACCCTTTGCCAGCAGTGACACATCGATCAGCAGCAAGGACACGTCCAGCCCCCCCCCCGGCAAGAGGACCCGCAAAAACAAGGGCTGCCGTGCGAGGACCGACAGGGCTGCCCCCAAGGAGCAATGTGCGGCCACTTCACCACCCACACCATCTAGGGGAGGCAAGGGCCCGAGAGCCCCATCAAAGGAGCGGAAGGGCAGCAGGAGCGCGGAGAAGGTGGACCCCACATGCCACATCCCAGCTGGGAAGGAGGCCAGGAGTCCGTCCCCGAAGGGTCCAGAAACGTCACGGTCCGAGGGCGACTGAGCCGGGAGTACAGGCCAGGTATGGCTCCCTTGACCTGCTGGATGAGCACCGCTGAACAGGGCCCACGGGGCAGAAGAGCACCGCTGAACAGGGCCAGCGGTGCAGAAGAGCACCGCTGAACAGGGCCCGCGGTGCAGAAGAGCACCGCTGAACAGGGCCCGCGGGGCAGAAGAGCACCGCTGAACAGGGCCCGCGGGGCAGAAGAGCACCGCTGAACAGGGCCCGCGGTGCAGAAGAGCACCGCTGAACAGGGCCCGCGGTGCAGAAGAGCACCGCTGAACAGGGCCTCGCCGTGGAGAAGAGCACCGCTGAACAGGGCCCGCGGTGCAGAAGAGCACTGCTGAACAGGGCCCCGCCGTCTCAAGCACCGCTCCGCTGGGCACCGCTGTCTCGCCACCTCTCCGCTGGGCCCTTCATCTCAAGCACTGCTCCGCTGGGCCCTTCATCTCAAGCACCGCTCCGCTGGGCCCTTCATCTCAAGCACCGCTCCGCTGGGCCCTTCCTGTCATGCACCGCTCCGCTGGGCACCGCCGTCTCAAGCACCGCTCCGCTGGGCCCTTCATCTCAAGCACCGCTCCGCTGGGCCCTTCATCTCAAGCACCGCTCCGCTGGGCACCGCTGTCTCTCCACCTCTCCGCTGGGCCCTTCTTCTCAAGCACCGCTCCGCTGGGCCCTTCATCTCAAGCACCGCTCCGCTGGGCCCTTCATCTCAAGCACCGCTCTGCTGGGCACCGCTGTCTCAATCACTGTTTATGGTTCACTGTGCCCACCATGCCTCCTCCTTGACCAGTGGAGACTGTCATCCACCTGATGGACTGTGGCTTTGCACTCCCCAGGATGGTCCAGTGGGCAGCCCACCCACTGTAGAGACATTGAGAGACTGTGGCTTTGCACTCCCCAGGATGGTCCAGTGGGCAGCCCACCCACTGTAGAGACATTGAGAGACTGTGGCTTTGCACTCCCCAGGATGGTACAGTGGGCATGGTGGCTCCTCGTGGATCTGGCATCGTGGACTCATGTGGCTGTGGTGCCCCCCCCTTCCCTTCCCCCTGAGGTGCCTGTAGTTTTTACATCTGATGCCCCTGCAGTGTTCTCTCCAAAGGACTCAGGTCTCCTGTGTGGGCTTTGCCCTTGTTTCTCAAAACTTTGGCCCACGGACATGATGAATTCGTAGGATGTGCAGGACTTGTTACTTCAGTTATGCACTGATGTGTATGTCATTAGTTTTGTTGTGAATATCTTTCATGGTTGTACGATAATTTTCAGGAGCTTTTTGGTACATAAATATTTATTCCAAATTTGATTATGTCCTAGCATTTTTCAGGGGTGTTTGGGTGGTGTCACTGTGACTTGTTGCTCTGCATTGGTGTGTACATAGTTGGGGGGGGTCGCATATGTGTGTGCCCGTAACCTTTCGTCCTCCCCCCTCCCGTGTGTCGTAGGTGCAGTACTCACCGTTGTCGTCTGCGCCGGACTTCGTACTCGTGGTAGATGAGAAGGTAGACGAGAGCAGGTAGGATGTTTAATTCGGGTTCCATGCTGTCCTCCTTCCTCCTGTAGTGCGTAGTGGTGAGCGTTTTCCCGTCCGTAGTCTGTTTCCGCCGTGTTTTTATCGGCGGTGCTCCCGCCCCGGAAAAGGTGGCGGATTGGTGAGTTGTGATAGTGTGGGCGGTACATTGGCTGCCGCCTGGCTGTTGGCGGTGACCGACACGCTGTTTGTTTGTACCGCCGTGGCGGTCGGAGTGTTAAAGTGGCTGTCTGTGTTGGCGGTTCCCGCCAGGGTCAGAATCCCATATTTTTTACCGCCGTCCTGTTGGCGGGTTGGCCGCCGCTTTAACACCGACCGCCAGGGTTAGAATCACCCCCTATGTGCCCAATTGGAGCCAGACCTGATTTCAGCTGTCCGCCACCCCACAAGTATCCCCCCTCTAGTGCAGGTCCTGTCAGTGCTCCATTTCCTGGCAAGTGGTTCCTTTCAAGTGACAGTTGTCATTGCATCAGGGATGTCTCAGCCAATGTTCCCAAACGTGCTGACCAGAGTGTTGTCTGCCCTGCTGAAACACACGTGCAGCTACATCGTATTCCCCCAGGTGGAGGATTTGGCCAAAGTGAAAGCTGACTTTTATGCCCTGGGACATATCCCCAACATCATTGGTGCCATTGACGGTAGACATATTGCATTTGTCCCCCCCCCCGAGAAATGAACAAGTGTTCAGAAATAGAAAAAAATGTCATTCTCTGAATGTGCAGATGGTGTGTTTGGCGGACCAGTACATCTCCGAAAGTCAATGCCAAGTATCCTGGCTCTGTACATGATGCCTTTATCTTGAGGAATAGCAGCATTCCATATGTGATGTCTCAACTCTGGGTGAGGCTCATAGGTGAGCCCGTGGTCCTCACCCAGTCGATGTAGGTATATGGGTGTGGGTTTGGCCCTAAGGGTGAGTGTGTGGCTAACAGGTATCCCTCGATATTTACAGGTGACTCTGGTTACCCCAACCTCTCATGGCTACTGACCCCAGTGAGGAATGCCAGGACAAGGGCAGAGGAATGTTACAATGAGGCACATGGGTGAACTAGAAGAGCCATTGAGAGAACCTTTGGCCTCATAAAAGCCAGATTCCGGTGCCTCTATCTGACAGGTGGATCCCTGTACTACTCACCCAAGAAGGTGTGCCAGATCATTGTTGCATGTTGCACAACCTGGCCTTGAGACGTCAGGTGCCTTTTCTGCAGGAGGATGAGCCTGGAGATGGTTGTGTGGCAGCAGTGGAGCCTGTGGACAGTGACGAAGAGGAGACAGAGGTAGAAGGTGTGGACAACAGAAGTACACTCATTCAACAGTACTTCCAGTGAAACACAGGTAAGACACTGTAACTTCACCTTCCATTGCAGTATTGTGTTTGACATTGAACATGGCAGCCTGATTTCCCTATTTCTATGGCCAGTTACTGTACCCTTTGGCATCTCTATTTTCAGATCTCTGTGCCCCACTCTGGCTCCTGGTGTGTTTACTGCTGCCCACTACAGGTCTTACCTATGTTAATATAACCGTAGATTTGAATTGCAATGTTTACAGTTTGTGAAACTAATACATTTGTCACATAATCCACAGACTACATACTTGATTTTGTTCAAAGGGTGTTTATTTATGTGCTAATAGGTGGAGGGGGTATTGCAATGGGCTGGGTTGGTGATGGAGGAAAGTCCAGGGTAGTGCCCATTCAATTTGTATCACAGGCGCATTGTCCTAAGGGCATAGGAAGTGGAGCAATGTCAGTTCAAGGTGGACAGGGTGACAGAGTGGGACAGAACAGATTATGAGTTTTTGGTTAGCACTGGCAGTTCATATCCTCTCAATGTGGCGGATGTTTGCATGATTTAAGGTTGTAGTGGTGTTCGTGGGGAGCACTTGTTATATATATCTTTCATCTGTTTTTTTTCACTTTTGGGTGAATTAAGATTTTAAGGGGCACTACACCAGTGTTTTGCATGAGACTATTGCATTTTAGGTTCGGGTTCTGGGATCTTTATTTATTTAATTTTCAACGACTAAGTTTGAGCATTTTGGTTCCTAACACAATGAATATGTTTACAATTTTTTAGCCCTGAAGAAGTCGTTCGGGATATAGAAAAGAATTTCCCATAACGAAACACGTGTTGGCTTGAATTGTATTATCATTGAGGGGTTTCCAAACATTTGAAGAATTGTATTTGGATCTTTGGATCGGATTGGACATTCCAAACTTATATTAAAATTGGACGTTTGGTTTCTTCAAGATCATTTATTTGGGTCATATGTATATTACAATTGTGTGTGAATGGTGTGCCGCATATTGTATTAATTGATGGTTGGTTTTGTATAAACCTTTAAGGGATGGGTGTTTTCCCTTGTGCAGGCACCCATCATCTTGATGTTTAAAGTTTTTTTTGCTACTTAGGATCCTGAGCGCCTTTACAACCCTAACTTTTCACCCCATTAACTAGGTCATTGTATTTTTAGGGGGACTGCTTGGATCTGAGCTTCAATATTTAGATACTTTGTCATGGATAGGACTAAATTAGCAGAAGATTTGTTTGACAGCTTAGCTAGGGGGGTTACACTCCAAAACACGTTTCGCAACAATTCGCATGTACAAAATGAAGGTGTAAGAAGTAAATTTATTAGATTAGAAAAATTGAAAAAAAGTGAATTATCTAAATGGTGGGATGGGGCTACACTGAAACAATATAAGAAATTGAATCGCATCCCTCATGGGTTGAGATCCCAGATTTTCCCCACGTATGATGATCTGGACTCAGACTTGTTGGCTCTTTGGGACAAAGAGCTAACAGCTAGTTCAATGAGACTCATGGAGATATTGATTACCAATGCTGAGAGGAAAGTGATCAAGCTGCAGGCTGAGATTGAGACTCTGGAAAGAGAAATTGAGGGTTTGAATTTAAAGGAAGCGACTGACAAAAATTATAAAATCTTAGAAGAAGTAATACTCAAATTTCAAGAAGAGGTTACGCAGAGAAAAGCGCGAAAACTGAAACGGGATGAGAAAGATTATCTGACAGGTAGGGTGTTTACTTTCTCCAGCAAATATGATCATCTGATTCATACCAATTTGACTCTTAGGAGCCCTAGTACGTCCAATGTTTCAGACTCGACATCTATTAGTATCCCGGCCACAAGTGATAGTGAGGTGGATGGGGGTGCAAGTACGCTTGCTCAAGGATGTGACAACACAGGAGGGAATACTTTTTGACAAGAATTGATGAGGATGAAACGAGGCAAATATGTCCAAAACAAAGGTACAAGAAAACAAGGAGGGGCAACAGAGGAACAGGTGGCAAAGGCAAAAGATCGAGATGGGGTCATAACAAGATCCCGGGACAAAAAAACTTAGATTTGGATGGGTCATCATCCATTAGTGTGATCAATTTTTCTAAATTCGAGTTAACCACGGGGGCTAAGAGTCTTCTGGCTAGAGGACTTAATTTTTGTCCCAAGTCCTTTAGAGATCCTTGTAGATCAAAGATTGATTTATTTAAATTTGTTCGCAAACTTAAACTGAAGAAGTATTTTCATCAGCACCAGGTTGCAAGCTCTAGACCTAATTTGCTCACATCTTCTTTGAGCACACTGTCTATTGAAGAAGTACATGATACTGCACTTATTGTATTCTTCGCTGAGAGAGATCAAGATCCAGGCATTCTCTCAAGAGTGCTACAGGATTTGGAAGTGGAATCTGACATAAGTATTTCTAGTGGGTTGAAGAAGAAATCCAGTTGGACTCCGAGATCTTGGAGTTTGAACTCCTTTGACAAGTTTTTTGATTTGGTTTGTCAAGATTATGACAAATATTTGGCAAAAAATAATTATAGACAATTTACAAAGAATTTGAATTCGGAAGAATTAGCTGCACTCAAATTACTTAAACAAGACAAAGAGATTATTATCAGGCAAGCAGACAAAGGGGGGAATGTGGTTCTGATGAACAAGGTTGATTATGACAATGAGATTCTATCACAACTGAACGATACAATCTGTTATGAGAAGATTTGTGGGAATCCAATCCCCAATCTTGCCTACACGATCAACAAGAGGTTATTGACTTGGATGGATAAGGGGTTACTTAGTAAAGACGAATATCTCTATTTGAGGGTGGATCATCCTAGATATCCCTGTCTCTATACACTACCCAAGGTACATAAGGGTCTGCCTTTCCCACCGGGTCGACCGATCATGTCAGGTATATTAGGTCCTACTGAGAGACTTTCCGAATTTGTTGATTGTTTTTTGCAACCGATGGTGTATAATTTACCATCCTTTATCAAAGACACCACACATATTCTAAGTATTTTAAATGATGTAGAGTGGGAAAGTAACATGTTACTGGTTACATTGGACGTGGTATCTTTATATACGTGTATCAACCATGAGCTGGGACAAGAAGCTATCCAGTTTTTCCTACATAGAAGATCGGCAAGTCTTTGGGAACACACTGCTATGTTAATTGAAATGATTAATCTTATTCTCACCAACAATTTCTTTCTGTTTAATAAAGACTGGTTTCGACAAAAACAAGGTGTGGCGATGGGCTCCAAGTTCTCCCCCTCTTATGCAAATCTTTTCATGGTGTGGTTTGAGCACAAATGGATTTGGGGCCCTGGCTCCACTCAATGGCAAACTTATATATTATTTAGGGGAAGGTTTATAGATGATTGTTTTTTGATCTGGACTGGTGGAGAACAGAAACTGGTTGAATTTTGCAGTTTTTTTAATTCCAATACTATGAATGTGAAATTCACATATCAATTCAGCTCAGTAAGTATTGAATTCTTAGATGTTGAGGTATTTATTGCAAATGGTAAAATTCAAAGTAGACTGTTTCGTAAAGCTACGGCATGCAATTCCATCCTTCATGCTGATAGTTCACACCCTAGACATCAAATAGTTTCTATTCCTTTTGCAGAATTTGTGAGGGCTCGACGCAATTGTAGTTTGGATGAGGAGTTCTTACAACAGGTAGATGATATGGGCATGAGATTTATAGCACGAGGCTATTCGAACAAGACAGTGAAGAAGGCTCATTTTAAAGCTAAACATTTGGAGAGAAGTGATACTTTGAAAACTAGAGATCGAAGTAAGATGATGGATCAATCTAATATAGTTCGTTTCATAACAGACTTCAATGATGCTTCTTTGATTCTAATTTTTTTAATGAATAAACATTGGAGTTTACTGTCACAAGATGAATCAATAAAAGACTTAATACCTGAAAGAATACCAACAACATATCGAAAAGGTAGAAATTTGAAGAGTATTCTGAGTCCTAGCTTCACGACTAGTTCTCCCGACAAAACATGGCTTTCTATAAAATCTGTGTTTTTTTTAAATGTGGTGGCTGTGGAGTATGCCGCTGGGCTTGCCATAACATTAAGGAGTTCTCTGATGGAAAAAGACAATTCAAAATCAGTTCATTGATCAATTGTAATACGACTTATGTTGTGTACATAATACGTTGTAAATGCTCTAAGATTTATGTGGGTAGCACAATACGCCCACTCAAGACTAGAATTGGAGAACATGTCCGAGCGCTTAAAAATGATGATGTTAGATACCCAATAGTAGCACACATTGCAGACTGTAACTCACAATCAGTACATAAGAGCTTTGAATTTTTTGGATTGGAACATGTCCCTAGAGATCCTAGGGGGGGTAATAGAGAATTAGCCCTACGTAAAAAAGAGGCACTTTGGATCATGAGATTGAGGGCTGTGGAATCAGGTATCAACTCTGATAGGGAATTGGAGTTTTTCTTAGGTGACTGAAATTTGATTTCTGTTCATATGATATCTGTGCATGTGATTTCTGTCCTATTTGCTTATATGTATGATATTTTGTATTGTCTGTTAATGTATTCCATATTTACGAGGGACACAACATGGAGTTATCAACCAAAATCCTCCAACATTGTCATTATGATACTATGGCCCTCATTCTGATTCAGGCGGGCGGCGGAGGCCGCCCGCCAGAATTCAGCCCTCCATAATACCGCTCCGCGGTCAAAATACCGCGGAGGGTATTATGAGTTTTTCCCTGGGCTGGCGGGCGGTTTCCAAAAGACCGCCCGCCAGCCCAGGGAAAAACTCCCTTCCCACGAGGATGCCGGCTCGTAATCGAGCCGGCGGAGTGGGAAGGTGCGACGGGTGCTACTGCACCCGTCGCATATTTCACTGTCTGCTATGCAGACAGTGAAATACTAGCGGGCCCTCTTACGGGGGCCCCTGCAGTGCCCATGCCATTGGCATGGGCACTGCAGGGGCCCCCAGGGGCCCCACGACAATCCTTACCGCCATCCTGTTCCTGGCGGGCGAGCCGCCAGGAACAGGATGGCGGGAAGGATTGACAGAATCCCCTTGGCGGCGCAGCGAGCTGCGCCGCCTTGGAGGATTCTTAGGGGCAGTGGAAAACCGGCGGGAGACCGCCGGTTTTCCCTTTCTGACCGCGGCCAAAGCGCCGCGGTCAGAATGCCCAAGGGAGCACCGCCGGCCTGTCGGCGGTGCTCCCGCCCCCGTTGGCCCTGGCGGTTCTCTACCGCCAGGGTCATAATGAGGCCCTATATAGGGTACGTTGGATAGTAGTACTATGTGGGTTGGGCGCAACTTAGATCAATTTCAGAATTAATACCATTTGAAAATTCTTTTTAGCCTTAGTTGGTGAGCTTTTACATACACTGTCTTTGGTTTAGAATTTCATTGTTTATTATCTTGAAATGTTGTTGATTTGAGTCTAATCTCTAATTAGTTGATTGATTGAAGAGTGTGCAGTCTGTGTAGTCATGGAAGAGGTTTATTCTTTGTTTGGCTGTGAAAGAAAAAGAAAAAAGTTGTACTTTGCTGAGTTAGTTTTATTGTTATTTGCAATTGGGTCATGTGTATGAATAGTTAGTTCCATTTGCAGCTTTAATATTTCATTGGGTCTGTTGTTGTCTATTATGGAGCCAAAGTTTGGTTGGGTGCCGATTTAATTAAAGTAGTCCCTAGTCCGCTTTCTTTTTCCATGGATTTACTTCAATGTTGTAATCGGAAGTCTATTTAGCTTCCGTTTCAGATGCGCGGTACAGCGGAGACGCGTACTCGCGGTTCGGCGTTCTTTGATATATGCGAACGCTGCGCTCGTAATATTTTACTGCAACGCGGTGAGTGCCAGGGTTGGAGATGCTTTATTTTCTTTATTTTCTGGGTATTGGCTGGCTCTGTTAGGAGACTCAGACTCGAGCTCCTGTGTGTTAGGATATAATGTCAGCAAGTTTTATTCCTTTTACGCTGCAGTTCACGGATGATACTATACTAATACGGGAAGTGCATTGATATTATTGGACTCTGGATTTAAGGTATTCTACATGGGGGTCACATGGAGTTCGCATGTTATAAATGAGGCTTGATCATTTGGTTATACTGCTCGTTTATATTATGTGCAAATTAATCGTATTCTTGTTTTCTGTTTATGTGATAGATCTGGAGAAGTTTGGTTTATAATGGGAACAACAGATAACGCTTGATAAATACGTTCAATTGTCATTGGATTTATAGGATCTTTTTAATTAGGAGGTACTACTAAGGATTTTGTAAGCTTGTTGGTTGACACAGAGGTTATTTCTGCATGGATTTTGAGTTTTTGGTTAGCACTGGCAGTTCATATCCTCTCAATGTGGCGGATGTTTGCATGATTTAAGGTTGTAGTGGTGTTCGTGGGGAGCACTTGTTATATATATATCTTTCATCTGTTTTTTTTCACTTTTGGGTGAATTAAGATTTTAAGGGGCACTACACCAGTGTTTTGCATGAGACTATTGCATTTTAGGTTCGGGTTCTGGGATCTTTATTTATTTAATTTTCAACGACTAAGTTTGAGCATTTTGGTTCCTAACTCAATGAATAAGTTTACAATATTTTAGCCCTGAAGAAGTCGTTCAGGATATAGAAAAGAATTTCCCATGACTAAACACGTGTTGGCTTGAATTGTATTATCATGGAGGGGTTTCCAAACATTTGAAGAATTGTATTTGGATCTTTGGATCGGATTGGACATTCCAAACTTATATTAAAATTGGATGTTTGGTTTCTTCAAGATCATTTATTTGGGTCATATGTATATTACAATTGAGTGTGAATGGTGTGCCGCATATTGTATTAATGGGACAGAACAGTGACAATCAGGAGAGTCCTATTTCCTGGTGGGGGTCTTGGCAACGTTCTCTGGCTTCTGCCTCCATTGCAGGGACCTTTTGCGTGGTGGTTCTCCTTCTGCAGGGGGTGGGGTGCTGGTGGCCTGTTGGTCCAGTGGCGGGCCGCCTGTCCACTAGCGCCGGTGGAGGGCTGTTCATCGGTGTGGCTAGTGTCAGGGGCCCGGTGGTGTGCCACTGCCTACCTCATGGTGTTGCCCATATCTACCAGCACCACTGTAATGGTGACCAGGGTAGTGTGGATGTCTTTCAGGTCCCCCCTGATCCCCAGGTACTGTCCCTCCTGCAGCCGCGGGGTCTCCTGCAACTTGTACAGTGTCTGGCCCATGGTCTCCTGGGAATGGTGATATGCTCCCAGGATGTTGGTGAGTGCCTCATGGAGAGTCGGTTCCCTGGGCCTGTCCTTCCCCTGTCACACAGCAGTCCTCCCAGCTTCCCTGTTGTCCTGTGCCTCTGTCCCCTGAACTGTGTGCCTACTGCCACTGACCCCAGGCCCCTGATCGTCCTGTGTTTGTGGGGTTGCCTGGAATCCATGTAGTGGTGGACACACTGCTGATTGACGTGTCCTGGGAACAGAGGTATGGACCCGCTGGGTGGGTGCTGTGGTGGTGTTTCCTGAGGGGGATCTGTGGTAGTTTGGGACTGTGGCTGGGTCACCGACTGTCCAGAGGTCCCTGATGGGCTAGGTTGGCCATTGTGATCCAGGCCTGCAGAGCTGCTGTCATCACTGTGGGCCTTTTCAGGGGGGGACTGGATGTGGCTGGCACCTCCTCTCCGGGGACGTTGAGTGGGGATCCTGTGGGGATGTAAATGCAGTGTTATTGTATCTGCAGGTGCCAACTTGTGCATGGATATGTTTCCCTCTATGGTTGTTATTAGCAAGGCAGCTTTGGCTTGTGTGATTTGTGCTTGGTTTGGCTAATTGATTATCACTAGTGTGCATGCTGTGGTGATGGGTGTCCATGCAGGTCTGTGATGGGGGTCCATGCATTGGTGTTGCATGCACGGCTTGGTATTGGGATGGGTGGGTTGTGATGGTGGGGTATATGTGAGGTGGTGGAGTGATGAGGGTAGGAGTTTGTGATGGCATGCAGGTAGTGGGGGGGGAGTAGTAAAGATTTGACTTACCAGAGTCCAGTCCTCCTGCTACTCCTGCCAGGCCCTCAAGATGCATGATCGCCAAGACTTGCTCCTCCCATGTTGTTAGTTGTGGGGGAGGAGGTGGGGGTCCACCGCTAGTCCTCTGTACAGCTACCTGGTGTCTTACAACCAGGGAAAGCACCTTCCCCCGTAGGTCGTTCCACCTCTTCCTGATGTCATCCGTTGTTCTTGGATGCTGTCCCATGGCGTTGACCCTGCCCACGACTCTCTGCCATAGCTCCATCTTCCTAGCAATGGACGTCTGCTGCACCTGTGATCCGAATTGCTGTGGCTCTACCCGGATGATTTCCTCCACAATGACCCTTAGCTTCTCCTCTGAGAACCTGGAGTGTCTTTGTGGTGCCATGCGCGTAGTGTTAGTGGTATGTGTGAGGGTGTGTGGGGTGATGTGTTGGGGTGTGTGCTGTGAGGTGCGTGGCTGGTGTATGGGTGATGGTGTTATGTGGCTCAGATTCAGTGGGTGCTCCTGACTTGTCTCTCTCTCGGTTGGCAATATTTTTTTTTGTTGCAAGGGATTGTGAGAATTGTGGGTGGGTGTTTTATAATGGAGTGGGTGTGGTGTGTATATGTGTGTGTCAGGTGTGTGTAGTTTGAATAGTCCAATGTGGTGTGGTTTTGTTAGTGTGTGTGTATTTTGAGCGCATCAGTGTGTATCGCCAATGGTTTACCACGGTTGAATGTCCGCTGCAGTGATTCGTGGGTCATGATGCTGTGGGTGTAGTTCTGTTGACGTAACGGTGTGGGTTTTGGTACTGCCAGTTTATCACTGACCTTTGGTCTGGCAGACTTGTGTGGATGTCTGTATAGGGGAAGATTTCTCTGTGTGGGTCATAATACCCGTAGCGGTATACCGCCGCAGTCACGGTATGTTGGCGGCTGTCAGCAGGGCGATAAGTGCCATTTACCACCAATGTTGTAATGCGTGCCAAAGTGTCTTAAGTCTTTTAGAAGCAAAGTCTCTTTCAAGCACAAAGTACCTGGTTTGCGTGAGAAATCTCTGCAAAGAACCGCAGAGGTGGAGAAGCTTGGAAATAAAGTTGTGTGAGTCAATTTCTAGGACCGCACATGGTGATGCGTCATTTGGTTTTCACGCAGGGACAGCTGTGTGACAATTTCTGGTGCTCGGCCGTGGATCCTCTTCGGATTGCGGGTTTATCAGAGGCCCCGGGGACGATACGTGGATTTCCTGCGCTGGCAGGACGAAGTCACAGGGGCTGCGTCGATCCGGTGGGTGTTGCATTAAATGTTCTACCGCACGGCAGGCGCTGCATCGATTCCTCTCTGGAAGTCGGGCTGAGTCATTCCGGGTTGGCTGTGCGTCGATCCAGTGGACCGGGTGTCGTATATCCGGTCGCTACCCTGGCGCTGTGTCGATCGTCTCATTGCGAAGTCAGGCTAGATCATTCCGGTTCGGCGTGCAGTGAAATTTTCACCGAGGTGCAGGCTGTGTGTCGTTTCTGGCAGGCTGTGCATCGAATTTCACCACACAAGGAGTCCTCCTTGAAAAGATTAAGGGGGTTATTCTAACTTTGGAGGAGGTGTTAATCCGTCCCAAAAGTGACGGAAAAGTGACGGATTTACCACCAGCCGTATTACGAGTCCATTATATCCTATGGAACTCGTAATACGGCTGGTGGTATATCCGTCACTTTACCGTCACTTTTGGGACGGATTAACACTCCTCCAAAGTTAGAATAACCCCCTAAGTCTTTTTGGTCCTGAGGCTTCAGGAAACAGGAGGCAAGCTCTATCCAAGCCCTTGAAGAGCACTTCTTCACCTCAGCCAAAGAGAAGCAAGGCAGCAGGGCAACAGCAAGCCAGCAGTCCTTCACAGAAAGCAGTCAGGTGAGTCCTTTGGACAGCCAGGTCGTTCTTCCCGGCAGGATGCAGGTTCTGGTTACAAGTTTCTTCTCCAGGAAGTGTCTGAGTTGGTAGGGACAGAGGCCCTGTTTATATACCCAAATGTGCCTTTGAAGTGGGGAAGACTTCAAAGAGTGGCTTAGAAGTGCACCAGGTCTCCTTTCAGTTCAATCCTGTCTGCCAGGGTCCCAGTAGGCGGTGTGGCAGTCCTCTGTGTGTGGGCAGGCCCTCCACCCTCCCAGCCCAGGAAGACCCATTCAAAATGCAAATGTATGTGAGTGAGGCTCAGTATCCTGTGTTTGGGGTGTGTCTGAGTGAATGCACAAGGAGGTGTCAACTAAACCCAGCCAGACGTGGATTGTAAGGCACAGAAAGATTTAAGTGCAGAGAAATGCTCACTTTCTAAAAGTGGCATTTCTAACATAGTAATATTAAATCCAACTTCACCAGTCAGCAGGATTTTATATCACCATTCTGGCCATACTAAATATGACCTTCCTACTCCTTTCAGATCAGCAACTACCACTCAAACAATGTGTGAGGGCAGCCCCAATGTTAGCCTATGAAGGGAGCAGGCCTCACAGCGGTGTAAAAATGAATTTAGCAGTTTTACACTACCAGGACATGTAAACTACACTGGTACATGTCCTGTCTTTTGTCTACACAGCACCTTGCCCTATGGGTTACCCAGGGCATAACTTAGGGGTATCTTATATGTAGAAAAAGAGGAGTTTTAGGCTTGGCAAGTACTTTTAAATGCTAGTTTGAATTGGCATTGAAACTACACACACAGGCCTTGCAATGGCAGGCCTGAGACAAGGTTAAGGGGCTACTGAAGTGGGTGGTACAATCAGTGCTGCAGGCCCACTAGTAGCATTTAATCTACAAGCCCTGGGCACACATAGTGCACTCTACTAGGGACTTATAAGTAAATTAAAAGGTCCAACTGGGCATGATCCAATTTTAAAGTGTGCAGAGTCTGAAAACCAGCAAAAAACATGTCTAAAAAGTGGAGGGATGCAGGTAAAAAGTTAGGGGTGACCACCCTAAGGCTGTCAGGTCTAACAACCAACAATGTCATAATGAGGGCTAAGTGTACCTTAGGAGCACATTATTGGGGTTAAAGTTAAAATGGTGCAGAGGTATACGTAGAGGAGGTTCCAATTAATATATTTTATTTGGTACTTCTGACGTCTGCACAGAGCAAGAATAAAAATGGGGCACACCATTGCTTTACATGTGGGCCTATGTACTGTGCAGGATTTGCACCATACAGTTTGGAATTTATCCAACGCAATCCATCTATGGTATCCGTCATGTTGACCCTATTGCATCTACTATGCGCCAAGGTTTGCCATATCTTGACTAAGGCACACACATGTTGGGTGTAGGGCGGCGCATTGGTGTCCAGAGGCAAGATGTATAATTTTTCTGGATAGTGATTACCTAATTGTGATTTTCTGTGAATTGCAATTAGGTAATCACTATTTGAATGTATGAAACTCCAGGAGTTCATTTAGGGATTTCCAATGGCTTGCAAATCGAACTACCTCATTAATATTCATGAGGTAGGTCGTAATTTGTGACCTATTGTAAATGGCTGCAATCACATGGATGGTGGCCTTCTGGGCTCAGCAGACCACAATGTCTGTGATTGCTTTTAAATAAACAATCTTTTTTTTTTTTTAAATGCAGCCAGTTTTCCTTAAAGAAAACGGGATGCATTTAAAAAATAAAAATAAAAAGTTTTCTTTTACATTTTTTAAGAGTAAGCAGTGGTCCCTGCTACCAGTGTCTGCATTCAAAAAATGTATTTTTATGTATTCTCAAAGGAGAAGGGGTCCCTTGGGAATCCTTTCCCGTTTGCAAATGGGTTATAACGTACTTTAAGTAGGTTGTAAAATGGGAATGTCTTGTGATCGCATTTTGGTCACAAAACATTCCTACATACCGCTGCAATTCGGTATTAGAAAGGGACACCCTTGCACGCCCCTTCCTGTTACTGAATCGGTATATAGCCGCAATTCCAAATTGTAATTCGGTAACGTGTTTTCAAATTGCAAATTGGGATTCATACATACCAAAATGCATTTTTGTGGTCGCAAACAACACGATCGGGCCTTTTGTGACCACAAAATGCTTGATACATCTGGCCCCAAGTGAGGTAGCACTGCTTTAGATGCTGTCCAACTTTTCTGAAATGTGGCCCTCAGGTCCTTCACTTTAGGTCTGCAGAAGAGTGATGTAGTAGACATCTGTTCCTATTTTGTGTGTTGTGTGACATGTACTAGGTGTGGGGCCCTGTGTATCTGTCATTGATGGTGACGCTGTATTTCAATTTGTGCTGCACTCTGCACCACACAAGGCAAAGTTATACACAATGAGTATAACTATCATATTTAGATGATATGTAGATGGTGATGGGACCACTCTGTTGGCCATAGATGTCAGTGCTGTCTGAGACTTCTACTGCATAGTTAATGTGGGACAGTGCCAATATGTGTCTTGTTTGATGTTTGAATGCCCAATGCAAATACCATAGCAGAGTGATTCCTTGGTAAGTGTTTCATGTGTGTAGGATTTGTGTTTTGTTGTAAACCTGTGGACACATGTATTGTTTGAGTCCAGCTTTTGTATTCATAGGGGACAATGCTCCACCTCTCCATCCAGTGATGTGTCAGGTGGTGCCAGAGACTTGTAGATATGGGCCTATGTGAGGGTGTTATGCAATGAATGCAGGCTAGGGTGGCATGTGTGTTTCCCTGTCCAAGTATGTTTCATGTTATGTTTGTATTGCTTGTAGTTCAAGTTTGTTGTATTGTGTGCGTTATGCTTTGTATGGTACTTTACCTACAAGTAGGTCATTACCATATTGTCCATCCAGGAATTGTTGGTTTATAGTGGAATGCCTGAAGATGTAAGCATCATGGACACTTCTGGATATTTGGCAAGGATGTTTGTGATAATTCTATGGTGGTCCACGATGGCCTGCACATTGATGGAATGAGTATGTTTGCGGTTCCTGCAGTGGTGTTCAGTTGCTATAGGTGGGACACGTTGGACATAGGTGCAGTCCATAGCACCTAGCACATGCGGGAAGCCAGCAATCTGATAACAAACCTTGCTTGATCTGCTGCTGTAGTTCCTGGGTGTTGGGGAAGCAGATGTGGTGAGGTGTGAGTCTGATGATGGCACCCAGAACCTTTGTAAGGAAGGCAGAGAGGGATGGTTGTGAGATCTACCCAGTTGTGCAGCAGTTGTCTGGAATCCCCCCTAATGCCAGCAAGTGGAGGACTGCCAGGAGTTTGGCCATGGGTGGACTTGCTATGTGACTCTGCACTCTTGCTATGATGTCTGGTGCTATGTGGTGGAGCAGGCGTACAATGGACTCCTGTCTCAGATGGTAGAGTCTGATCAACTCATCTTCCCTGAGAGTCAGGATGCTTGTGCACTGGCAAAAGATCCTCTTCTGTCTTTTATGCTGCCATGTTGCGTGGCCTGTCCTGGTAGTGACAAACAGCCTAACTTGGTGTCTCACTGCTGTGAGTGCTGCCTTCTCATAGGATTGCATTGGAAATGCCCTGCCTTATGTGTAAGGGGTATTGTCTAATTTATGAGGGGTAGCGTAGGCATGTTTGATATGGTTGTGATAGTGGCGAGAAATGCTACTTACTGGTGTAGGTGTATTTTTTATTACTATCACAGAAATGCCACTTCTATAAAGTGCACATTTATCAGTGCTTATGACTTTGGTGTTTTGCAGCTTGCCTTCAATCCACGTCTGGGCAGACTGACAGTTGGGGCTTTGTGCATACTTTTCAGACAGCCTGAACACAGGAAGGGTGGAGGTGTCACAGATGTGCATCTACACATTGTAAAGCCTTCCTGGGCTGAGAGAAGGGAGAGGCGGGGCACACTTGCATTTGTAAAGGCTGTGCCCTTGCCTCACACAATAGGGTTGTTTACCCCCCACTGATGTTTGAAGCCTGTGCTGGAGGAGAGAAAGGGCACTCCAAGAACCAGTTGTAACTGGTTGGAACCCCCTCTCATCCGCATTGTAAAACACACAGTAAACCTAGTATACGTACAGGGGAATTTCCCCCACAATTTGGACAACATTTGACATCACTTTGGACTCCAGGAACCTTACCTGCAGCTGGACGCAGGACGCTGTTGAAAGGACTCACCAGGACCACCTTGGACTGCTGCTGTGCTGACCTGTGACCTGCGTGGTCACAAGGAGGAACTGCCACTGCCTGCACCCCATTGTCGTGCTGACCTGCTGCTGGGTTCTCCAGCCCTGCACCCCTTTTTCACCTGTTGTCTCCAGAGGCAGGGTGCTGTGGCCCCTGACCTCTGTAAAACTCTTTTTAGCACAAGGAGTTCTGCCTCGGCTGCATAGCGCCTTGGGAGCACTCTTTGGTGCCTGTAAAGAGCTTCTGAAAAGCGCGTTTTGCTGCCTGAAGAAATTCACCACCGCAGCCAGGCTGAAGAACAGTGCCTTCACGCTTTCTAAAGCGCTCCTGATTTTCCAGAAAAATCAGCGCCGCAGCCGGGGTCACAGGGAGGCCTTGGCGCTTTTAAAAAGCACCCTTTGAGGCCCCCAAGATCACCGCTGCAGCCCGGGAGTACCGGAGTGCCCCTCGCGCTTTTCACAGTGTGTCTTTCCTGCTGGGATTCACCACCGCAGCCCGGGGTGTTTGTGGTGGTGCGAGCGCATCGCGCTCCATCTAGTGCCCCCAGGGCACCACGGAAAGAAGAACAGGAGCGAGCGAGCTCCACTAGTGCCCCCGGGGCGAAGCGCACTTTTTGACGCACCCCCGGGACACCTGCAGGCACCATCCTCGGTGCCCGCCACACGCGACAGCCCAGGTCGGGCTAGAAAGCTGCTCGCCCACCTTGCGGCCGCGTTGGGAAGCAGGAGGGAAGCCTCATTGGAGGCCCCTGCTTCCTCCCTCATTCTTGGCAGCCACACTGAGGATGAGGGCGGCTGCCCACTACTTCACAGGACACGGGCAGAAAGGGAGTTTCCTTCCCCCCCAGTCACTGCCTTAGGGGCGCGATCGCCCCAGCTACCTAATTCTTGTTGGCTTTTGCCCTCCTCTTTGGGAGAGGGCCATTGGAGGCCCGGGAGGGCCCCACAACAATTGCAGGTCCCAAGAGGGGCCTGTTTCATTACCGCGGAGAGGGCGCTGACTGCCCCTCTCCCCCAGGAGCACCTTGTGGCCCCGTTGTGCGTACAGGAGCGCCAGGGCCCCCTATGCTCCTCCTTTTAGGCACAAGGAGTGCCTCCTTTTCTACAGGAAACCAGGTACTTGTGAGAAAGTATTGGCTTAATGAGCCTTGCATGAACCTTAGGGGGGGTTAATATGTTTTACCTGCTTTTCCTGCCAGTACATATATGTGCTAATGTTCCTTTTATGGGCATGATTTGCTGATATGTATTTATGTGACTAGTGAGATGTTTTCTAATGTTCCCTCTGTGGGTATTTAGGAGTTATTCATTGCAAGTGCATAGAATTCTTACTGTAATTCCTGACTACTGCTTATGTTGCAGAATCCTGAGTACTTACATGTTCTAATGTGACAACTGCGTGTTCTTGCAGAGTATTAGTAACTTGTGTAACACTCTGACAACTGCTAAGGTAGCAGGGTATTACTTATGTGTAATGTTGGTCTAATTATGTTTTGTGCAATGCAGTTTATTTTTACATAGCTCAGTGTTGTGTTTACTTTGTGGTGTACATTTTGCGTCAGGTGTGTTGTATGTGTTCTGCAAACGCTTTACACATTGCCTCAGGGTCAGGCCTGACTGCTCGTGCCAAGCTACCAAGGGGGTGAGCAGGGGTTATCTTGGACGTGTAATTCCCTTGCCCTGACTAGAGTGGGTGGGTTCTGCCTGGCTTAGGTGCATACCCTAGCCAACCTGAAACTCCATTTCTAACACCCCATTTCTTACAAAGACTGCCATGAAATCTGCAAGAATGGTAATCAAACCATCACTTAATACCAGGAACATGCCAGCTGATCTCAAGTGTCTATTTAAGATAACATTTAGAAAATTATCTAGATGCAAATAACCCTGCAAACTATAAACCAATAGCAAACCGGTGTTCTTTGGTTGAGCTAACAGAGCAGGTAGCACCTATCCAAATGCAGAAATTTCCAGCAGAAACAACACCATCTCAAATGCTCAAGGCAGTTTCTGTCATTCAAAAAGGCAGAATCCAGCCTAGCCCATACGGTTGCCAGACTAAGAATACAGAGTAATGCAAATGGGAAAGCCACCTCCATCCTACAACCTCTCTGCTGAATTTGACACAATCCAACATCCAAAATTACTATCCAACCTGCAGAATTTGGGCTTCCAATGAAACACATAGAGATTAGATTTTTACTTTCCTAAACAGCCTTAACCACATCATCTGCTGAAATCTATTCACCTGTGTAACCTACCTACCACATGGGTACCAGCATTCTATAGTAGACAACTATTGCCCTCATTAAGACATTGGCGGTAAATCCCACTTTCTGCCACGCTGACTGCCGCCAACATACCGCCGTGGATATTCGTTCACCATATTATGACACAGACACACCAATTTGTCACTATTCAGCCACACACACAATTCCGCAACTGCAAAGGTCAGTGATAAACTGGCGGTATCAAAATCCACACTGTTACGCCAACAGAACTACGCCCATTACATTATGACCCACAAATCACCATGGCGGACATTCAATGGCGGTAAACCATTGGCGGAACACACCACTGCTCTCAAAATACTCTCACTCAAACAAAACAGCACTGCATTGGACAATTCAAACTACATACACCTGACACCCATACACACACCACACCCACACCACTATAAATCACACACCCACAGTACCCACAACCCTTTACGAATACAAACCATTGGCACGAGACAGACACCACGACCACAGACAAGACCAAGGACACACACCACCTACACCTATACACAACCCTGTCACCCCACATCACACACCCCAACACATCACCCTACACACCCTCACCCACACTCCTCACACATCATCTATGGCACCACAAAGACACCCCAGATTCTCAGAGGAGTAGCTAAGGGTCAAGGTGGAGAAAATCATCCTGGTAGAGCCTTAGCTATTTGGAGCACAGGTGCAGCAGATATCCATTGCTAGGAAGCTGGAGCTATGGTGGAGAATCGTGGACAAGGTCAACGCCGTTGGACAGCAGCCAAGAACAAGGAATGATATCAGGAAGAGGTGGAACGACCTACGGGGGAGGGTACGTTCCATTGCAGCAAGACACCAACTCACTGTACAGAGGACCGGCAGTGGACCCCCACCTCCTCCCCCACAACTAACAACATGGGAGGAGCAAGTCTTGGCAATCATGCATCCTGAGGGCCTGGCCGGAGTAGCAGGAGGACTTGACTCTGGTAAGTCAACTCTATACTACTATCACCCTCTACCTGCATGCCATCAAATACCCCCACCCCACCCTCACTCCTATCACTCCACCAACTCCCACACACCACACCATCACAACCCACTCATCCCAATGCCAAGCCCTGCATGCACCACCAATGCATGGACACTACTCACAGACCTGCATGGACACCTATCACTAAAGCATGCACACTAGAGAAAATCATCTAGCCCACCAAATAACAACTCACACAAGGCAAAGCAGCCAGGGCAATAACAACCATAGATGGCAACCCACCCATGCACAATATGTCACACAGAAACAATACCACTGCATTTACATCCCCACAGGTATACCAGCCAATGTCACAGGAGAAGTGCTGCCAGCAACATCCAGTCCCCCCACAGAAGAGGCCCACAATGATGACCAACCTGGCCCATCAGGGACCTTCGGACAGTTGGTTACCCAGACAGAGTCTCACACAACCACAGAGCCTCCCCCCTCAGGAAACACGACCATAGCACCCACCCACCGTACCCATACCCCTGTCCCCAGGACACGTCAATCAGCAGTGTGTCTACCACTACAGGGACCCCAGGGCACACCACAAACCCAGGACAATCAGGGAACTGGGGTCAGTGGCAGTGGCACACGGTTCAGGGGACAGAGGCACAGGACAACAGGGAAACTGGGGGACTGTTGTGCGCCAGGGGGAGGACAGGCCCAGGGAACCAACTCTCCATGAGGCACTCACTGCGATCCCGGGAGCATACCAACATTCCCAGGACACGCTGGGCCAGATCCTGGACAAGTTGCAGGAGAATATGCAGCTGCAGGAGGGGCAGTACCTGGGAATCAGGGAGGACTTGAAGTCCATTAACACCACCCTGGTCTCCATTGCAGGGGTGCTGGCAGACATGGCCAACAGTATGAGGGAGGCAGTGTGACACGAACGGGCCCCTGCCTCTAGCCAAACTACTGAACAGCCCTGCTCCTCTGCTGCCACTAGTGGACAGGAGGCCCCACCACAGGACCAACAGGCTACCAGCACCCCCCACCCCCCCCCACAGAAGGAGAACCACCCTGCAAACATTCCCTGTGATCCAGGCAGAAGCCAGAGTCTATTGCCAAGACCTCCACCAGGAAATGAGACTCTCCTGATTGTCCCCCTTGTGTCCCATTCTGTCACCCTGTCCACCTTGAACTGCCATTACTCCCCTTTCTATGCCCCCTTGGACATTGCACCTGTGCTACAAATAGACTAGACTCTAACCTGGACTTTCCTCCACCATTCCCCCAGCCCATTGCACTTCCCCCTTTTCGGCAATAAACACACTTTGAAAAAAACACAAGTAGGGAGGATGTCAAATGATTTAAGTATGTATACGTGTAACAAGGTTTAAAGATTGCAATTCAACTGTACAGTGATGTTTACATAGGAAAGACCTGTAGTTGGCTGCAGTGTACCCACCAGGAGTGATAGTGGTGCAACAACATCTGCAAAAAGAGATGCCAAAGGTTAGAGTGAGTGGGCATAGAAGTATGAATTCACAGCCTGCCAGTGACAATGTCAAACATTAAACTGTCAATGAAATTTGAAGTTACACTGTCTTACCTGTGTGTCATTGGAAGCACTGATGAATCACTGCACTTCTTTTGTCCTCATTCTCATCCTCTGCCTCCTCATCTTCATTGTCCACAGGGTCCACTGCTGCCACACGGCCATCTCCAGCCTCCTCCTCCTGCAGAAAAGGCACATGGCGTCTCACGGCAAGGTTGTGCAACATACAGCATGCTACGATGATCTGGCAGACCTTCTTGGGTGAGTAGCACAGGGATCCACCTGTTAGATGAAGGCACTGAAACCTTGCCTTTGGGAGGCCAAATGTACATTCAATTATCCTTCTTGTTCACCCATGTGACTCATTGTAACGTTCCTCTGCCCTTGTCCTGGGATTCCTCACAGCGGTCAGTAGCCATGTGAGGTTGGGATAACCAGAGTCACCTGCAAATATTGAGGGACAACTGTTAGCCACACACTAACCCTTATGGCCCACACCATACCCATACACCAACATCCACTGGGTGGGAACCAGGGCTCCACTATTAGCCACACCCTGTGCCCCTGGAGTTGGGCCATCACATTTGGGATGCTGCTCTTCCTCAGGATACAGGCATCATGCACCAAGCCGGGATACTTAGCACTGACATGGAAGATGTACTGGTCCGCCAAACACACCATCTGCACATTCATCGAGTGAAAACTTTTTTGATTTCTGAACACCTTTTGCTGGGGGGGGACAAATGCAATATGTGTTCCATCAATATCCCCAATAATGTTGGGATTATGTCCCATTGCATAGAAGTCAGACTTCACTGTGGCCAAATCCTCCACCTAGGGGAAAACAATGTAGCTGCACATGTGTTTAATCAGGACATACAACACTGTGGTCAGCACTATTGAGAACATTGGCTATGACATTCCTGCTGCCAAGCCCACTGTCACTTGGAAAGAACCAGTTGCCAAGAAATGGAGCACTGATAGCACTTGCACAAGAGGGGGGATCCCAGTGGGGTGACGGGCTCCAATTGGGCACACAGCTCTGTGATTGTGGCCCTGTCAAGTCTGTAGGAGAGGATGATGTGCCTGTCCTCCATTGTTGCCAAGTCCACCAGGGGTCTGTACATGGGGGGATGTCTCCATCTCCTATTCATCTGCAGCAGTTGCAATCTATGGGGCAAAAGAGTGAGGAGCCAGACATAATCTGTACATTGTAGCCACTACAGTTTAATGCATGATGTTGTTTTTACAATTTATTGGTTACATATGTCCTGAATGTGCAATTGTGAACTGTAACACAGTTAGGATCCATAGCCTTCCCCTCTCCCCTAAAATGACATCTGCCAGTCCTGTATGGAGGGACAGGTTGAAGTGAGGTAATTCCGCTGACGTTGTGGGCCATTGCAGGAGATAGTCTGGAACCGCAGTGCAACTCGTCATTGGTTATCATTGGGCCCTATGGGGGTACAGTGGCCACTGGTGATGTACACCAGCAGTAACGGGATGCACCGCCGCGGACGTCACCACCATTTTCTAACTGTTCACTCACTTCCTACCTGACCTTCAACAGGAGAGGACCTACACTGCATGTGCTGCTGTGACCTGTGTCTGGAACCTACCATGGCTCGTGTGACTGGGAAAAGGGCCCCTGCCTTCACCTCGGTGGAGTTGGAGAGAATGGTAGATGGGGTCCTACCCCAGTACGGACTTCTGTATGGGCCTCCAGACCAACAGGTGGGTACACTGTGAGCACGATGCATGGGGCATGAATGCATGGAGTGGTGTGTGTGAAGGCCTGGGGTATGGGGGGGGTTGGTGGATGGGCCCGGGGCAGCATGCAGCTTGTATGCGGTGCCATGTCTGTGCGTAAGGGATATGGTGGGCCATGAGTGTAACAGGCAGGACGGTCTTACTAATACCTTTCCCTGTGGGTGTATATTCCCTCCGCAGGTCAACGCCCATAAAAAGAAGGGTATATGGCATGCCATCGCCAAGGACGTGCGGACCCTGAGGGTGTACGGCAGGTGGAGCATCCACTGTCTGAAACGATGGGAGGACCTGAGACGCGGGGGATGGCCTTCCAATGAGGAAGGGGTGCCCGTAGAACCCTGAACCCCCCCGATGGCCTGCATACTGGTGGTGGCCTATCTGGAGCTGGATGGGCACTTGGGGGCATCACAGCAGCAACAAGGGGGTGAGTACAGTGCCCATCATTACTACTTATGTCTGGCAGGGTGGTATCCGGGTGGGGGATATGTGCCTGTGGGTGCCCCTAGGCCAGGCCTAACATTGCAGAGTAGGTCCTGAGTTGGGCAGGGTTCTGATGTGAAATTCCTCCTTCCTGGCTAGTAGACATCCACTACTGGGCAGGGCTGTGTGGGTCCCAGGTATGCTGCAGTTGGCGGTATGTGTATCTCCCCATGCCCTGGTGACTAGCATTTTTACTGGTAGTACATTGCCTAGTGCGTAGGGCTGTTCCCTGTGTGTATGTTGTGTACGCCAACGGTGGTGTTGGTGCAGCAATTGACCAAGTGTATCCTTTGTCTCTCACCCCCCCTTTTTGTTTTGTCACCCTGTCCTTATATGCATTAGCATCATCTGCCGTAGGAGCAGAGGCACCGGCGATGGAGGGAGCTGCATCCCACAGGACCCAGGAGGCAGAGTCCACCGACGGTGAGGGCACCACTGGGACGGAGGGTGAGGGGAGCACCACGGCGGAGACTGGAGGGGACAGTTCGGACACGGATACCTCCTCTGTTGGAAGCTCCCTGGTTGTGGCGGACACATCTGTGCCCACCCCATCTACAGGTACAGCCGCCACCCCCGTACCAGCACTGCCCTCCCAGCAGCCCCTCAGCGAGTTGCCTGTGCCCGCTCACCCAGGAGGGTGGGCATCTCCTTCGCCCCAGGCACCTCAAGCCCGGCCCCAGTCAGCCCTGCTGCCCTGAGTGAGGAGGCTATTGACCTCCTGAGATCCATCTCTGTTGGGCAGTCAACCTTTGTGAATGCCATCCAGGGGCTGGAAGCCCAAATGCAACAGTCCAATGCATTTCTGGAGGGCATTCACACTGGCTTGGCAGCCCAACAGAGGTCAATCCAGGCTCTGGCCTCCTCTCTGATGGCAGCCATTGTCCCTGTTTCCACCCTCCCCCTCCAACTTTCTCTACCCAATCCCATTCCCCTCAACCACAACCTATCCCAAGCACACAGGCAGATGAGCATGCACACAGGACAACACTCAGGAGTGGCACAGGCAAACACAGGATTGGCACAGGCAAACACAGGCACCATACTTCATCCCACAGGCACTCACACAAACACCATCCAGATGCAGACATACCAATATCCACTGCCTCCACTGTGTCCCCCTCCTCCTCTTAGTCCACCTCCCTCCCAGTTGCGTCTACACTCACACCTGCATGCTCTGCATCCTCATCCACTACCACCATCACCAGCACACCTATCAAAGCACACACCTCACTGGCAGTCACCACCTCCACACCAATGCACGCGTCCCCTGTGTCCTCTCCCACTGTGTCTATGCCCCCTCCTCCCAAAGTACACAAACGCAAGCACTCAGACACCCAACAGCCATCCACCTCACAACAGCATCCAGCCCATGCACCCAAACACGGCAGACAGACACCTTTTTGTTTTGTCACCCTGTCCTTATATGCATTAGCATCATCTGCCGTAGGAGCAGAGGCAGCGGCGATGGAGGGAGCTGCATCCCACAGGACCCAGGAGGCAGAGTCCACCGACGGTGAGGGCACCACTGGGACGGAGGGTGAGGGGAGCACCACGGCGGAGACTGGAGGGGACAGTTCGGACACGGATACCTCCTCTGTTGGAAGCTCCCTGGTTGTGGCGGACACATCTGTGCCCACCCCATCTACAGGTACAGCCGCCACCCCCGTACCAGCACTGCCCTCCCAGCAGCCCCTCAGCGAGTTGCCTGTGCCCGCTCACCCAGGAGGGTGGGCATCTTCTTCGCCCCAGGCACCTCAGGCCCGGCCCCTGTCAGCCCTGCTGCCCTGAGTGAGGAGGCTATTGACCTCCTGAGATCCATCTCTGTTGGGCAGTCAACCTTTGTGAATGCCATCCAGGGGCTGGAAGCCCAAATGCAACAGTCCAATGCATTTCTGGAGGGCATTCACACTGGCTTGGCAGCCCAACAGAGGTCAATCCAGGCTCTGGCCTCCTCTCTGATGGCAGCCATTGTCCCTGTTTCCACCCTCCCCCTCCAACTTCCTCTACCCAATCCCATTCCCCTCAACCACAACCTATCCCAAGCACACAGGCAGATGAGCATGCACACAGGACAACACTCAGGAGTGGCACAGGCAAACACAGGTTTGGCACAGGCAAACACAGGCACCATACTTCATCCCACAGGCACTCACACAAACACCATCCAGATGCAGACATACCAATATCCACTGCCTCCACTGTGTCCCCCTCCTCCTCGTAGTCCACCTCCCTCCCAGTTGCGTCTACACTCACACCTGCATGCTCTGCATCCTCATCCACTACCACCATCACCAGCACACCTATCAAAGCACACACCTCACTGGCAGTCACCACCTCCACACCAATGCACGCGTCCCCTGTGTCCTCTCCCACTGTGTCTATGCCCCCTCCTCCCAAAGTACACAAACGCAAGCACTCAGACACCCAACAGCCATCCACCTCACAACAGCATCCAGCCCATGCACCCAAACACGGCAGACAGACACCTCCTCCCTCTTCCTCCACTCCCAAACCTTCTCCCTCTTCCCGCCCCAATGTCCCTAAGAAGCTTTTCCTCTCCACCATTGACCTCTTCTCTATCCCTTCTCCCCCCCCGTCCATCACGTCAGACCAGGGTGGTTAAAACCTAGGCAACCACCTCAGCCACCGAGTCCACGGGCCCAGTAGAGTCCACAGCAACTCATAGTGGGAAAGGATTGTGGGCACCAGGCAACCACACGGATAGGGTGCCTGCCCCAAGTGCTGCCAGGGAGAGAAAGGAGCCACCAGCATCTGCTGCAAGGAAGGGCAAGGTGCCACCCCCAGCTGCTGAAAGGAAGGGCAAGGTGTCACCCCCAGCTGCTGTCAAAAGGAGCAAGGAGCCATCCCCAGCTGCTGCCAAAAGGAACAAGGAGCTATCCCCAGCCACTGCCAAAAGGAGCAAGGAGCATCCCCAGCTGCTTCCAAAAGGAGCAAGGAGCCATCCCCAGCTGCTGTCAGGAAGGGCAGGGGCCTGCACCAGCAGGCAGAAAGGACAAGGGGGCTGGTGCTGGGACTTATTCGGAACCCACACCACCAACCATGGTGGTGCAGCCGTCCGAGGCTGCAGGGGATGGTCTGGAGTCTCCCTCCACCACTACCCCCAACTCCACCACCAGTTCCGCCACCTGCACCATCACCAGCAGTACCAGCACCAGTGGGCAGCTGTCCGAGGCTGCAGGGGATGGGCAGGAGCTTCCCCCCACCACTACCACCAGCTCCACCACCAGCAGCAGCAGCAGTGGCAGCTGTCCGAGGCTGTAGGGGATGGGCTGGAGCAGCACCACTGCCACCACTGAGCAGCCATCACCGCCAGTGGACATTCTATACCCCTGCCACCATAGGCTGTTGTGCGACCCCCTGCAAATCCTGTGGGTATGACACCCAGCTGAGATACTGTGACCTTGCACTCCCCAAGATCTGCATCACAGGGCACAATGCCCCCTCCAGAACCAGTAGAGAAGCCATACACTCACCCCATCCTCCCCAGGATGAAGATCACAGGGCACGAAGCCCCCTACAGAGCCAGTGGAGAAGCCATCCACTCGAGAGACTGTGGCCTTGCACTCCCCAGGACCAGGCAGAGGGCATCTTGCCCCCTCCAGAGCATGTGGGCAAGTCACCCACTTGAGAGACTGTGGCCTTGCATTCCACAGGACAGAATAATGGGCATGTTGCCCCCTCCAGGACCAGTGGTGTTGTTCCATTTGCTGGCTGAGGTGCCCTCCGTTCCCCATCCCCCTGAGGTGGCTGCCTATTTTTGATCTGATGCCCCTGCAGTATTCTCTCCTTGTTGTTGCAGGAGTCAAGTGGGGCCTTGGACTTTGTAATGTGGCCCTGTGGACCATAAACATTGAGGACTGGGCAGTGTCCCTTCATTTGTACAAATGTATATACTTTTTTGATTTGGATGCACGTATTACTACTATATCTCTCTTATTTCAATCACTTTGATCTGTTGGTGTTATCCTTGCATTATTCCTGAGGTATACGGGGTAAATATGTTATGTTACTGCACCTTCTTGTGTGTATGGTGTTGGGGGTGGGGGTGTTGCATGTTGCATGTTGCGTGTGTGGGTACCCTCTTTTTCCTCCCTCCCTTCCCTGTGTGCTAGGTGGCTGTACTCACCGTGGTCATCTTCACCGTCATTGGTGTTCGTGGTGGAGCAGGACGTAGGACAGCATTGGGAATATGTGCAGCTCAGGCTCCATGGGGGCGTGGTTCTTCCCTGAGTCTCCACAGGTGAGTCATTTCCCTTAAGTGCAGTGTTTCCACCAGGCTTCTGATGTCGTTGGTACTGCCCCGGAAAAGATGGTCTCATAAAACAGTGGGATGAACATTGACTTCCGCCTGGCTGTAGGCGGCTACCGCCGTAGTGCCTATTAATTTCACCCTGGTGGTCGGTGTGTTAAAGTGGCTGTCTGTCTGAGCTGTTTCCACCATGGTCATAATTTAGCGGTATTTACCGCTAGCCTGTTGGCGGTATTACCGCCACTTTATGTGTGTCAGCACAGTAACAAATAGGTCTTGCACTCAAAAAATGTTCACATACCTTTAAGCCATCAATGTGTATTCTAGTGTATAATTATTTGATGTGTTGCATCAGTAACAAAAAGTCAGGTTCCCAGTTGATGTCCTCTATCCTTTGTAGGATGTCCTTGGTGTCTACTATATGAGATGGGAGGGCACCTACAAGTGGAAGCAAAAAATGATCAATGTAGAAGGAGGTGTTCTCCAGAAGACAACACAATGGGTCTCCCCAGGAGGTTGGTGCAGGGTTTGTGCACTTTCAGGAGTAAATACAGAATGGGCAACCTGAGGTCTCATTTTTGAGGAACTGATAATCCTCTATCTCAATCAAAACTTTGTTCCTTCAAGTGTTTAGTTTATCCTAGAATTGAACCACTGTGTTCCTGTGTTTAGTTTGGCAGATAACGGTATAACAAGTTGTATCATTAAGCTGTCTATGTGCTTCTTTGAGGTGCATGTCAATGGGTAAAATCACAATATCGCCTCCCTTGTCTAGAGGTCATCTGACTATGTTTTTGTCCTTAGTCAAGGTCTCGATGGCCCTGGTTTGGCAACATGTGATGTTCCTTTCCAGCTCTGTTGCCCTTGGACCTCAGATTCATCAGGTCTCTCACTACTTTGTCATAGAAGGCATCAATCATACCAAAACCTAGTAAGGGAGTGAAATTCAATCTGGGCTTAAACTACTTGTGTACATTCAGATAAAAAACAACGTCCTGGTCATGCAACATTTGTTCAACATTAATCACATTGCCCCGATTATGCTGCATTACCACCAATATAGTTAAAAAAATTAACATATCCTATATTGAAATCACCCAGGACCTGGGGGACCTTCCATGAGCATACACTTACTTAGGGTAATGGGTTGATTTTGAAGAATTTCATCAATTTCAGGGCTCTGTGTGAATTTAAAAAGGTTAGTTGTGTCGGTCAGAAATTCAAATACTCTTGAAGAACAAAATGGCAGATCGAAGCCTAGAACTTTAAATTCTGCCTTTGTAAGCACTGTTTTGGATAGGTTAAATTACATGCTATTAACTATGTTCATTGTCCCACATGTTGAGCCCCCTTCCGTGTTCCCATGGAGGTGTGACCTGTTCATCTTCTTTATTTGCAACTTTTTCTTTTTCCTCTTGCGTCTCCTCCATGACCTCTTGTGCTTTTTATCGAATGGCTTGTGTGCTTGCCAAGCGCCCCCTCCTTAGGAGGCAGAAGTGTTCTAATAAAGTCACATTTTTGTTCAATCTGTCAGATGTGCTTGACTCACCATTCCCTGACGTCTCTGTTTCATTGACAGTATGTCAGTCTGTTATGATCATTGCCCTTGCTAGAACATCAGTATCTCCCATACTGGTCCTAGAGGTGTTGAAGATGTTATCAAACTCCTTGATAAATGTAAGGATAAGTCCTGTTTGATAGTCTGTCACGTCGCTAGCGTATTTGCTCTGTTTACATAGCTTGATTTCATTCTCTAGATTCCCCAGTCTCTGTTGCATTTTTGATTTATATTTAGCGATTTGATTTTGTTCCTTTTGAGTCATCAGACAGGACTCATTCTCTGCGATCTCCTAAAGAGCCTTTTCCTGGTTCAACCAGGCATATTTGTCAAGAATCACCAGCAAACTGAACTCGGACAAAACAGAAGTCCTCATCCTCGCTTCCACACCCTATGCCTGGAACGGGTCCTGGTGGCCCACCACCCTTGGAAACGCCCCCACTGACCACGCCCGCAACCTCTGCGTCATCTTAGACTCATTGCTCTCAATGGATTGACAGGTGAGCGAAGTCTCATCGGGTTGCTTCCACACCCTGCGAATGCTTAAAAAAATCTACAAGTGGATCCCCACCGAAGCGAGAAGGACACCCAGGCCCTTATCAGCAGCCGCCTTGACTACAGCAATTCACTCTACGCCGGAACCACTGACAAGACCCAGAAAAGACTACAACACATCCATAACACCTCGCCCCGTCTCATCATGAACGCCCCATGACACAGCCACACCTCCATCCTTCTAAGAGACCTACACTGGCTGCCTATCGACAAGAGAATCACCTTCAAGCTCCTGACCCATGCCTACAAGGCCCAACACTACACTGGAACAGCCTACCTCAACCACAGACTCTTTCTACACTCCCGCCATACAACTCGGCTCCGCCAACCAGGCCCTCACCAAAGTCCCCCGCATTCAGAAAACCACAGCCAGGAAGATCCTTCTCCCACATTGCCGCCAAGACCTGGAACACCCTCCTCATCCACCTCAGACAATCTCCCACCCTCTCGCAGTTTAGGAAGGACCTGAAGATCTGGCTCTTCAACTGATCCTCGGCACCCCTCCCCCAACCTCCCCCAGCGCCTTGAGACCCTCACAGGTAAGTAGCTGCGCTTTACAAATCCCTTGATTGATTGATTGATTGATGGTTTTCGAGCAGTTAGTCAAATTTTGCGCCCATTCCTCAGCCATCTGTGGATCAGGGTCCTCATATGTGGGCACAGTAAATATCCTTAGCCCACGTGGAATCATGTCAGAGTCCAAATATTTGTCAAGTAGCCTCCCACCATTTACTTAATTCGATTTTGGAAAGTTTTTCCAAACTCTCTAGGTGGCTGGGTAGACTTCATAGAGACTGCCAAAAATAGTGCTTTTGCGACTAGTGTCCTCTGCGTGTCTCTGTTGGACACCATACCCAGGCCTAACGAAAACTTCTTTCAGAGTCAGTAAATGCTATAATACTCCATTGTGTATTCCTCCACCTGTCACAGTAGTATAGGTTCGAACCATTTTCAAATACATAGCTTCAAGCTGTCCCACCTTCAATGTGAAAGATCATGAAACCTTAAAAATAGTACCAATTCATTATTTTAACTCCAAAACAATAAATAAATAAATTACCAAACAACGAAATATTAGATATACTATTCCCACTTCAGTTTATTAAATAGTAGAGAAAGTGTAGGCCTTCGGAAGGAGTAAATATATTAGCCTACTCCAAACAGCACAATAATAGGGAAAGTGCTGGATTTTAGAGAGATTACATTTACTATTCCCACTGCAACCAGGGCAGCAGTAGAGAAAATGTTGGACTTAGGAGAGATTCAATTTACTTAACCCACTCCAGTCTGTACAACAGTCTGGACTTCCTAGGGAAAAGATTTACTATTTTCACTCCAGTCTGTGTAACAGAAGGGAAAGTGTAGGACTACGGAGGGGTAACATTTTCTATTACCATTCCAGTCGGTGCAACAGTAAGGAAAGCAATGGATGTTGGAGGGGTAAAATGTATTATTCCAATCCAGTCTGTGCAACATGGAAATGTGTAGGACTTTGTAGGGGTAAAAATCACCATTCCCACTCCACTCTAAGCACAAGTAGGTAAACGTCTTCACTTGAAACACATTACATATTTAAATAACCCTTTTAATTTAGACAGAATATAAAATTCTTACTATAAACATTATTACTCAACATGAAATACATAGATATATATACAGTAAAAAATAAAACAATAACCAATTTACAAAATTCATAAACAATGTAATAATTAATTTGCAATTAAAACATATTGGCTATTTAATTATTACTTAATTAACTTGGTGCTCTATACCCCGACAAACCTAGCAAACCACACTTAAAATGTAGCTAAAATAAATACCTATAACACAATTTACATAATCGAGAATCAACTACATAATATAATGAATTAACAATAAATCATTAATTAACTGTGCACCCTATACCTCCACAAGCCTAGCAATCTGCAACAAAAAAATAAATCAGTATTACATAATGTACATAATTAATAATGAATTGAATAATTAATAATAGGTAATTTGTTATTAATTTATCACTTAATGTATCACCATGTACCCTTACAAACCCAGGGCCTGCATCTCAAATATAACTAAAACACATAATTATTACACAATTTACAAAATTAATAATCAATCATATAATTAATAATACATTAAAATTAATTGTTCACTTCCCATCCTATACCCCTACAAACTTAGCAACCCCACCTAAAATATAAGTCAAATAAATCAGTTTACATATTTAAGATCAATCACATACTTACTTAAAAATTAATTATAAATAAGTATTACTTAATTAACTTCCAACCCTAACCAACCCTATCCATCTACAAACCCAACAACCCACTACACTATAAATCACTATTAGCAATTAAATTAAACATTCTAAATCACTTACAATTACAAACTATACTTAAAAATAGTTATGAACAATTATACAAACAATAGCAACACATAAAATTAATTTATGAACTAACTACAATAAAGTAATTAAACAACAATATTGTTTTACAACGATATAATTGAAAACGATGTTAACTACAATAGTCTTGACGACGATATTACTTCAATGAAAAAACAATATTCTTGATGACGATAGTTTTGCATCACAATATTTTTTAATCATAGTACTCTTTCCAATATTTCTGTCTCCGTTTATTTTCAACTGTATATTTTCACCAAATACCAAGCCTTCAAGATGTAAACTGCAATTAGAGATACTTCAGGTTTAATGCTGCACATAATCATCAGGGCTTTGTAGATTACAAGAAAGATCTCAAAGCTAATCAGATTGCGTGCCTGAGAGTTGAGACAGGCTAAACGATCCACATGGAAGTTAATTGCGCCACAGATTAAAAGAGGAGAGGCAAAATATTAATATATCATTATTAGTATATTTTTAGCATGCTTACATTAATGTATTTACACCTACAATATTGATAAACTATAGCTAAGGAGCATAGAAGCACTGTTTTTTGGCTAGCTTGTTATATAGCATTCAAACGTATTATTGAGGGCAGGATAAATGAAAGAGTGTTACTGGCGCAAAGCATACGAATATAAAAATGTAACGAAATTTCAAGCTTGGCGAGTGACACTTAAATTGGCAATGTATCAAATGTACTTTGTGAGTCGTAAACTTATTTGTAACTCACAATGCACACTGTAATTCGTTCATAGATGTTAGGGGTGTGAAATGGGCATTGCCCTCGTCTTAGAGTTTAATCTGTTTACAAAGTAGAAGCTGTCTGTAAAGGATTCTGATAAATTGGACTGTGCACACAGAGGGTAGCACAAGGCAGTTCAGGGTCCACTGCATGCTTCCACAATGATCTTTGCACCATGCCAATCTTAACTTTTGATTGCAAACCCTGTCCTTTCATGGAGGTCTTCAGTTATTTGACGGCCTCAGTTCCTGCATTCCCAGCCCTTTCAGTAGGACCTGGAAACAAAATCCTGCCATATTAATATCAAGGTAATACAATACCACCAAAGAGTTATTTTTACCCTGTGGTGGACTTATGCATCTATTATAGAGCAAGAATATTCATGGGTCTCAATCTGGTTCCTGAACAAAGATAGTTACTAGCAGTGCCTTTGTTTGCTGGAGTTGAGGGTCGGCTCTCCACAATACTTAGGACCTTAATCAGACAAACGGGCCTCAATATGAGTTTGGCTGTCTCAGGACCACCATGTGGGAAGTGGCGGTTGTACCGGCAACAGGCTGGAGGAGAAGACTGCCAAATCATGACCATGGCTGTATTCACGATAGAATACAGCCAAAGCACCACCAGCACCACCACTTCGGTCTGGCTGCCACGGACGACGGTTGCCACCTCCAGGCTGGCAGAGACCATGTTTCTGCTGGAAAGATTACGAGGTTGCACACCGCCGAGGTTTCTGGCACAGTCGCACCAACATGGAAACCCTGGTGGAAACCAACTGCATAAAAAGAGACACTTCAAGAAGCCATACTTGTCTGGAGCTGTCATGGAACTTGAACTACACGTCTTCTCACTGCTCCTGCTCACCCAAAGACTTTGGAATCTGTGACGATGACAGCAACCTTAAGTACACAATCTTACCTGGTACTGTTGTAGATTGCCAATTTTTGTACACCTCACGCCTTAGACATTCGGGAAGGGGGTGCGAGGGCAACACTCACAGGTAACTGCACACACACACTCACATACAGTCACACACACACTTGCCTATACACAACAAACACGCCACAGACACCAAACACACACACACACATACACATATCACTAAAACACATGTACGCACAGAAATACTGAACAGGCCCCAACTCACATAGTACCACACAACACAACACCACGCCACAAACACAGCACAACTGCACCATCTCCAATCACTTGGCATGGACCCACATGGGACATTACCCGAGGACACATCACACATACATCACAACGTAACACCAACAGGCAAAAAAGACATACAAATACACAATCATACTACGTATCGACTTACCAAGAACACCGTATCTAACATTTCATGCACAAAACACGGACTCAGTCAAAGCACACAATGCCACACAGCACATCAACAAACCCATCTCATCACAAACAACACATATTACCAGCACAACAAAACAACAAAACCTCTTGAACATACAAATGTCCATCACACAACATATACTATACCACTTTAAGACAAAAGCACTGCACACAACCTCAAACACTGCCTAAACAACACACATAGCCCAAGCAGAACACACAAACACATACAGACACACAATTAATGTCAGCCAGGAACAACTCCATCCTAGGGAAAGAAATGCATGACAAAGGTGTAACCATTAAACCAAATACATGTTAGTTCAAGTAATTATTATGTTCACATTTTTGGAAAAAAACAAAGGCCATAGGCCGGTCCATTTTTTAAAAAGCCTTTATGCACACAGTGCACAGATGTGTGCCCCTAACTTGACTCCTGACTGCCATGTAACCTCCACAGGTAGGGGCATCAATGGGGCAGGCAGGCACCTCAGGGGTTATCTGGTGGGGGGGGCAGAGGAGCGGTTGGGTTTAGGTCTTGGGGGGCCTTTGGGATCTGGTATGGGAGGGGGACGTTTAGGCTTGGCCTTAAGTTTTGGGAAGGGTTGGCTATTAGGTGGAGTGGTTGACTTCTTGCCAGGGGGAGGGGCATAGGAACTTGCAGGAGTGTTGTGGGGCCTTGGAGACGGAAGGGCCGGACTTTGGGGGGGGGCACAGAACATTTAGGGGTATCACGGAGTGGGAGAGGAGTAAGGAAAAGGGCAAACTCTGAAAGGGAAGTTTTTTCTGACACATGGGGATGGTCATAGCAAAAGGGTTTGGGTGTGGAGTGAGAAAGAGTGGTTGTCTGAGGTGTTGGTGTGGATGTCTTGGGTGCATGTTTGTGCGAGGTAGGTTTGTGGGTGTCTGTTGGGTGGGTGAGTGATGGTGTTTATGCGTCTTGGGAGGAGGGGTGGAGGTGCTGGGGGATGCCGTGGTGGGTGGCTGACTGTCTGTTGGGGTGGTGACTGCAGGTATGGTGGATGTGCTGTATGTAGGAGTGTCAGTGGTTATGATATCTGTGGGTGTGGTGACTGGGGTGGATGTCTGAGGGTCTGCTGTGGTGCTGTCTGTGGGTAGGATAGGTGTAGTGGCTGGATCTGTGAATGTTGGTGTGGTGTCTGCAGGTGTATCAGATGTGCTGTCAGTGATGCTGGGGGTGGTTGGGGTATCAGTGCATGTTGTAGCTGTTGCTGTGTATGCAGGTGTATGTTGCTTGTGTGCATGCCAGTGGTGTGTCTTGTGGTGCTTATGTTTGTCTGAGCTACCCTTGGATGTTGAGGTGTATGCATGCTTGTATGTCTGTGTGCTTTGGCTGGGATGGGGAAGAAAGGTTTGGAATTGGGAAGAGGAAGGTGGAGGGGGAATGGGAAACAAAGAATAACTGGCTGCCATCAGTGTGGAGGCCAGAGCCTGAAAGGATCTCTGTAGGCCAGCCAGTACACCTTGAATGACCTCCAGGAACGCATTACCCTGTTGGACTTGAGTTGCCAGTCCCTGGATGGCAGTCACGATCCATGGGTGTTGTACTCACTGGGGCCTTCATCCAGAGGGGTTGTGGCCGTCTCTGGTATCCTGTCCATGTTGACATTGGCAAGGTTACCTGTGGGAGAAGTGGAACACAGAGTTGCTGTTACATTTAGGGTATGATTGATCTTGGGTGAGATGCAGACAGTGCCTTAACATGATCCCCAGAAATGACAATTATATTTTATGTTATCTGATTATTGTCACGGGTGTCCATCTTCGTTGCCTACTGAAGTGTCTGACAAGATACATGGCACAAAAAAGAGGTGTACAAAGTAGTGACACAGTATGGGAGTACGAAATAGACTTTGACCTGTAACTGGATGTACTGCATGTGCTTCCACTTTGGCACCTAGATTTCCACCCCAGGTGGGTCTATTTTAATCTTCGGAATCTTTATTTTAAGGCCATTGTGATTGGGCACTCAGCTGTAGCTGTGTTTTGCTAATGATGATAGTGGGAGCAGGCCATTGCATTCCTGTCATTGGTATTACCTGTTTCACACTTGTCACATACAAGATGGTTTGGATTGGTAGTTCCACATGAATGGCATCTCACATTTGGTGCACTGTTCAAATTTTCACAATGGTGGGATATTGTATTCTGGGAATAGTAGTGCTGTGAGTTGCCAGTAGGTCACGTGCCATTCCCAAGGGCTGTGGAGCCAGGTGAGTTTAAGGGACATGTGGCATGCCATAGAGCTGTGGTCTCCAAACTTTTAAATGCCACGCCCCCCCCAATTGAAAAATAAAAATCATTGGACACCCCTCAGAATTTTTTACAATTATTTTATGAAAATGGCAAACTTTCAATATGTCCAGACCTATTTAAACATTGCAGTTAAGTACTGTTACCTTTTTAAAAACGCAATAACATGCTTCTGCTTAAAACAAAGGCCTGTTATCTGTATAATGTTTCATTTGGCCAGAGTCTGGTGCCCCCTGTGGGGCCACTTGAGGCCCCCCTGGGGGGGGTCTGCCCTTCCCGGTTTCAGGACTTCTGCCATAGAGGGTTATTGGAACATTTGGACAAAGGTGTGATGGGTGGTATGTTAATTGGGGTGGCGTAAGATGGTGAGTGAACATGCAGGACATTACAATTGGGTGCCATGGATTTTGTGGGAACTTACTCGACTCCACTCTTCCAGGTATTTATGTCAGGCCCTCAGGATGCAGGTTGTCCGAGACCTTCTGCTCCCAAGATGTGAAAGTAGGGGGATGAGGTTGCGGCCCACTGACACCAGCTGGTACTTGGATGCCATGAAAGATACCTTTTCCCTAAGGTCGTGCCACCTCTTCCTGATGTCCTCCCTTGTGCATGGATAGGTGCCTACAGAATTTACCCTGTCGACTATTCTTTGCCACAACTCCATTTTCCTGGCAATTGATGTTTGCTGGACCTGTGCTCCAAATAGGTGTGGCTCTACCCTGACAATTATGTCCACGATGACACTCAACTCACCATCTGTGAAATGTGGGTGTTTTTGTGGGGACGTAGAAGTGGTAGTGAAGATGGTGTGGTGGTGTTCAACGAAAAAGGCTCCAGAAAAATGTAAATGGTGAGGTGTAGGTGCTTGATGTGAGTGGGTGATGGCTTTTTTGGATTGTGTATGGTAATAAAATGTGTGCTGTGTATTCTATGCAGGTGGGTAATGTGTGTGTAGTCAAAATGTAAATGGGTGCCTATTCTTGCTTTTTGTATCCTTCAAAAATGTTGGTTATATTCGGCTGTGGGTGCTTTCAGTTTGCAAAGGTTTGTGGGTTGTGTAGGGGTATGTATTACAATGCAGTGTGTAGGTGTGTCGGGCGTGTGGATGTCTCTCAGGTGTGGGGTATTCAAATTATCCAATGTGGTGTTGTGTTCAGTGTGATGTGAGTTCAGACCGCCGTGGTTCGTACCACAAATGGTTTTCCGCCATGGAAGAAACGCTTTCGTGATTTATGGATCATAATATGATGGGAGGATTTTTGTTGGGCTGGCAGTGCTGGTGATGGGACTGCCCCTTTTCCATCCTCCAGTGTCCTGGCAGTTTCAGAAATTTCCCTGTCTTTTGGCAGACTTCACAGTGTGTCTCTTAATATGGCGGTCGGATTACTGCCAACATGGTGGTCTTTTGGCTGCCACCACCATGGTAGTCTTACTGTCAGACCGCCAAAGTCATAATGAGGCCCAATGAGGTCCTTAATAAACCTTCCACTCATATCACATGCCTAGCGTAGGAAAATACATAGCCATGCTTCCATCAAATACATCAAAATACTATTTACACCTCTGTCTCTTTAGGAAACCCAAGGACATATTTCAGGCACACTCTGTACAAAGAAGTCTCCCAAAATGCTTATTTTTTTAACTTTAAGTGAAACAGCAAATGGCTTAGAAAGAGAAAGACCAGCAATATACTGTGGTTCTTTTAATTGACTTAGGAGGTCGTGCTGGCTTTAAGGAACAAATTAACCTGTAACAGGTAGATTCAAGAGTGGGTTTCAAATGTCTGTAATTGTTGTTTGATTGTGTTAGGAGATTTTCAGGAAATATCAAAAAGCAGAGGCTTTCTTCAAGAGGTATTTTCCACCTTCAAATCAATCAATGGATTCTTGGTCCGAAGCAACCAAAATCACCCAGTTGCTTCCAAAGAATTGATCTCTAAAGGCAATGATGTTTTTCATTGAGCTGCTGATGATGATAGAGCACATACACATTATGTTGAAGATGCATGCTGATGTCAATAATGTATTGTGTTGATTTCATGAAGATTTATACATCTCAGCACACCAGAACATGGTAGTTCAATAACAAGAGAAAAGGCTAGTTCAGAAGAACTTAACCACTAGTATGCTACTTTTATGAAGGAGACTGTTTAGAGGCAGATGGACTTATAACAATATCTTCAACAAAAAGAAGAGAGTGTTTTTATTTAGAAACAGAAGTGAATATTTAGAGTCAAAACATAAGTCAGCTAAGGTGGTCAGTGTCCAGGAGTTCTTCAGTGTCAAGGTATCCCTTTTGACGCAGACTTGGGGAATATGGAGGGTATATGTATTTATCCACTGTAAACACCTTTGGCACCTAAGTCATAACTACAAGCTACCCACCATTGTTTCCTAAAATGGAGACTTGTTTAGTTATTTTTCTATTACGAGTAGATATCATATCAGTCGTTTTTAGGACTAGAATTTAAAAAAAATATTCAATGAGGTCAATATATTATCTTTTTGGATCTCAGCAAACATAACATTCACATTGACATACCAGTGTAAAAAATATATAGATTTACACACATTGGTTTGTGCAATTGTAAGTAGACTATTGTAATATTGAAATCTTGATGCAAACTTTCACAAGCATGTGCATTTATGAAATCAATCTAGTTTCAGCAACATCTACCACAACTTGGATGTAAACCTACTTTCTTCAGATAACCAAAGTGCCATATCCTGATCAGTGATGTCAAAGCAAATACTCAAGGAAGTGTTGCTCGGACCTGTGGAAGCATGTTTCATCCTTCACAGGAATCAAATGCACAATGAGATTGATGGACCTTTGGACCCAGAAAGATGTATGGTGAACCATCAACAATATTTCAACACCCCGGTCAACAACTTTAACACTATGATCAATGTGGCCACAGTAGGAAAACTCCAATCGGGAATAAAATTAAAATATTTATTACAAACTCAAGCTCAAAGTCATGTAAACAATTTGCAAAACCAAATTAAAATGTAAAGATACATAATCACTAAGGCTTGCCCAAGGCGACTAAGTAGATTAAGGAGAACTAACATTAGTGAATACTAAGCATTCAAGAAGAACAACTCATAATGTCAATAAGAATATCTGTGATACAAATATTACACGTTATTCAGAATTTACAATCATTAGTCAAATTTAACAGAGTCAATAATCTTTGGCTGGTTAAACCAAATCAGGGAAATACATGTGTGGGGAGAAACGTGGGCAAAATACAAAAAGTACAAAGAGGACAAAACATAATTTGGAAAAAGATAATCTGGGCCTGCAGGTCACTAACTAAGTTAGGCAAAAGATAAGTAAAAAGAGAAAGTGTAAGCATATCAGGAACTGAGGCACGGGTCTTCCGAAAGGGCAGATAAAAGGTCACTAGATCTAAAAGGACTTTTCAAGGCTGAAATGGCTGAGAGGTAGATACCTTTCCAAAGGATACATTATTCAGGGAAACATCATGAGTTAAGCCTCTAGTTGTCAAGGCATCTGTAAGCATCAGGAAAGCATCTGGGGCTGACCAAGACGGCTAAATGTTCCAATTGTCCATTGGTATATCAATTCACAAAATATATTCTGATTTGTCGAAGGTGTCAGTTCATGTTACGTTGAATAGGCATCAGCCAATCATAATTCATCACCAGACTCCAGGTTGCAACAGTTCAACAATTTCCTAAAACAGTCATAGGAACATTTCCTTTTCGTGTGACTCCAATGTATACAATCTCAGTCCTTGTTCCTGCACTGTAATAATTCCAAGGACAAACGGGTACATTCCTAAAAAATTAAACAATTAATTTATTTCAAAAGGACTTTGCTTCTCATGGGAACGAAATATGAAAGAAAACTTCATGTTTTGAAAAAATAATTAAATACATTTACATGACAGCAAAACGCAAACTCTGCAGCCCACAATTATGCTAACACAAGGAAAATATAGAATGGACTTATTGCACTTTAGTAAACCATAAATAATGTGCAAGCTTACAAATTCAACATAAATAATATTTCATCAGTGTGCGTAAAACATTTCATAAAATTAAAAAGGCTTGCTACTGCATTCCATTAAGTATGACAGAGAATTGCATATTTTTCACTTGTGCATATTTTTAAAGTATTTCATCTTCAATTAATCACAATAAATTAAATATCATTTTAACATGTACTGTTAGTTTAGAGTCTAAATTACATTTAACATCAGCTGTAACCTTCAAGCATGTGATTTAATTCAAAAGGCACATAAGTCAAACTTTGACATACAAATAAATGCACATTTGAAATGTGTGTCCCTGCAGCTTTCTAGTTAGTTTTTCCACTCCTTTACTTTCATGAAATAAAACTGGTCACAGTTTGATGACTTTTGTGACATGAGGGGCAGCGCTAAAATGTATGCTCTATCAGACCTCTTAAGCACATAATAGCGGGCAAGGACTGCAGAGACTGGAACTCCACTTTGGGGATAGATGTGGCCCAGGAATTTTGATGGTGATCATTTTGGAAAGATTTGGTAGTACTTGATTTAGACAACCAGTTGATGGAGTTATATTTGAATAGCAAGTGCAAATATTCCCTTCATTGTTCACATTTTCTCCTGAAAATTTGGGGGCAGATTTATGGAAAGTGGACTGCTCTGAGTGCAGCGCCACTTTCCCTGCGCCCTTTAACACCCTCCTACCGCCACCATGTGTGCGCCATATTTAAAATATAGTGCACCATGGCACAGGGTAGGGGGCAATAGTGTCATTTCTCATGATGCTATTGATGTACTCTGTAGGAGTAGCACCAAAATATTGGCGCTACTCCTGCAGAGTACATAGGGCCCCATTCTAAAGAATGGAAGCCCCCTTTTGATGCCTGTTCTTGAGCATGAGTTAAAAGTGCCATAAAAAATGGCTTAAGGAAATCTCATAGATTTCCTTTCGCCATTTTTTTGGCTCCCCTAACAGAGGAATGCCCCCTTTGCATACATTATGCCTGGAGCAGACATACTGTATTGGAAAGGGTTACAGAGTGGCGCAATACATGTATTGCGCCACTCTGTAGATACAGTGCCGGGATTTCGGCCTCGTTGGGCCACATTAATGTAAAAAATAATAATGTTAAAGTAGCGCAAGGTAGCCCTAGGGCATTATAAATATGCCCCTTGTTATTTGAGCAGTTGGTCAGTCTGTGTATCCCTAATTAAATATCTAGGCCAACAGGAACAATGAAACGCTGATTCTCCAAAACCAGGGTGATGAATCTCCAATTGCTGGTACGCAGCCCAAAATGGTTTTGATGCCTCTAGTGCTGTAGTTTTAGCAAGTCGCACCTTGTCATTGCCAATATTTGATTTTCTGATTGTCCTGCTGGCTATAGTGAGGGATGTAGTTTGCCGGCTTTAGTTGTTGATATGGAAGGTCAAAGGCAGATTATCCAGAGGATGGAATTTTCAAGGCTGATAGCATTTGCGATTTAGAAGCCTAGTCGTTATCCATGGAGAATTGTAGAATTCTTCAAAATCTTCTGCCTCTCAACTTTACAATAGTTTTCATTTCATGTACTTTGCAAAGCACAGAACTTGTGATGTTAAAAAAGGAACAGCTTCAAACTTCCTTCAGGGAATGTTAAATGTGTCTGCCTATATGTGGCACCAAGCCAAAGAAGTAGGCAACAGTGGCTGTGTATCCGCCCCCAGTTGCCTGCCAAAAGTGGAGGTTCAAAGGAAATCTTCGAAAGGCAGAAGATCGAAGGCAGGGTTCTGGGTTAATTACAGTGCCTCCGCCAGGGAACAGTTAATTGATTTTCATCAGTTAGCCTATTTAGGGCTGCTGCACAGATATTTTTAGCCCTTGCATAATATGTTAACCACGGCTACCAGAAGGGTCTATCTGACCTCATTAAGCTCGCTGAACGTCAAACTCTATAAGGATTTCAAAGTCTGATAGTAAAAGATTTTGGTCTGGTACTATAACCAACTTTGGGCCGGCCACTTAGACTTATGTTAGCCTTGCTCTGCGACTTATTTTACACATTTTCAATCAGAAGTCTAACATGGAGAGAGAGCTCCCACAATACATATTCGATGTGTTGAACCTTTCTTCACCTATGGCTAGAAAGGTGGTCCTGGTTAACATTTTTTTTGCTCCATAATTCATTCTGATTTCAGGGGTGAATTCTTCCAAATAAATTTACCCAGTGTTAAATCCAAAAACATGCATTCGTGGGTTGGCCCACTCAGGTACCTATGTCCTGGCTGGACACCTCGAGGACGCTCAAGGCTTGTTTTATAGTACTAGTAAAAATCCTCAGATTTACATTGAATGTAATAAATTCACTACCAGAAATTCCTCCAGCACACAGTCTGTATATCGGAGGGAACTCTGTAGGTGGATTCTCCATTGTTGTTAGTGCTTACTTCATAAATCGGAGGATTTAGCAAAATCTCTTGCGGTGTGCAATGCTCTTTTACACACACAAAGTTTCACTAAGTTCCTGATTTTTGGGATTTGCAGGTATGCAGATTTTTTTGGTTTCAGGTTGCCTTTGTATGTGCAATGATTTGAAAACATTGAAAAAAAAATGTATATTCTAATTAAACCCAAGTCAAGATAGAAAACATATGCACTCTTTTCATCTGCAAGTTTACATTTTGCAGAGTTTTGTATGCGCGCTTGAAAAAGAAAGAAGCATTTGTATTTCAAAGTTCGCCATTAGTGACATAAACTGGAGCAAATGTCGCAGTTTTCAGTTATAAAGAGGGAAAGCCTAAAATATTTCAACTTTGAGAAAGTACCACGGGGTCCGTAGATTCCACAAGATTTGCATGGAAAGAATTTGCATAGCCTTTACAGCAATCCAATTCTGTACAAGGTCCTTAATTATCGTTTTTGTATTTGTATATCTATTTTTAATTTATTTGTTCTGTTTGATTAATATTGACTTTCATTGGTGACAAATCACATATGAATTTCTCTTCCTTTTTGCTAGATTTTCACATTAAGCTCTAACCTTTTACATACACATGGGGTGGACATTCCTTCATTTCTTTCATTATTATCATTTTGTTGGCTTCTTAAATGTAACAGCCCAATCATTTTCCGGCAAACGAATTGTTTTATTCTTTCACTGAAAAAGAATGGATATAATCCTGAAGATCTAGTGAATTATCATCCGATTTCTGGTCTTTCATTGGCCACTTAAATTCTTGAAAGTCTTGTTAATGATCACATGTACCACTACTTAACGGCAGTGGGCAGGGCAGGTGGCGTTTCTAACGTCGCTAGATTTCTCAGTTGCTTTTGCCACAGTTTCACATCCCGAACCTATCGGTTACAAGAGTTAGGGCTAGGTGGGGTGGGAAGGGAGATAGTGCCTCAAAATGGCTCTTTTTTGCAGATGACCGCTAGGTTTTAGAGGCGCCCGGGGCCCCACGCTAATCTGCCTGCATCTACTGCCTGACAGCACCTTCCCCACCACACCCCCGAGCGAGTCACTGGGCTGTGGGGTTCAGAGGCCCCATGACTGGCTCTGTAGGGGGTGGAGTGGGTGGGGGGCCGCTGAGCCACACTCAGTGCTGAGGTTGACAGCAGCACAGCGAGGCTCAATCGCATATAGGTCCTGCAAACTGCTGTGTCACGGGGACCGAACTGGATCAAGCCCTCAGAGATAACTGGGAGCACCACTGCCCACCTATAGGGGGAAACTGCAGATCTATTTGTGCCCTTAGGGGTGTAGGGTGAAGAGCAAGGGAGCCAGGTGATCATGTCTGCAGAGAGACCGGGCTGGAGGTGGAGGGGCACGGGACGCCCATGAAGGACTTTCTGGCTGGAGGGGCCCTGGGGACCAACTGGCCGTGTAGGAGAAAGTTACCCCCGGGGAGCCTGAGAGGTGGACTCCCAGACTGGTGCTGCGGTTGCCTTCCCCTTCACCTTATTTGTGTGCAAAAGTGTACGTGGCTGCGGCTCTGTGTCTTGGGGATCTCGCTGATGCCATTGTCTGCCAGGGGTGTGGAGGTTGGCCCTGAGACTGAAGGTGGGGACATTTCAGATCAGTAGAGTTTCCCTCTGAGGCCAGCTTAATGGGGGGTTGGAAACTGGATGCCAGGTGGCCACGAGTTGGAACCTGCATTGTTCTGACCTAGGGATCTCGGAGCCACATCCGTGGGCTGGTGTGCTTCCCCCACAACCACAGGACTGTCTGTTGGAAACCACGGAACGAATGGTTGGGACTGGAATTTCTCCCCTTGGCCTGCACTGCTGCCTATCACTCTAGTGGCCCCCTCCCTTTCACTAACTTGTTGAACTGCCTTCACAGAGACTGTGTCTGCTCCTGGGGACTCAGCTCCCCGCCTTCCTCCATTGCTGCTCCACTGGCCCCCCTGACTGATGTCAGTAGGGTGGCCTAGTGTCTTTCCTGATTGCACTCCGACTCTGATGAGGACCTACCTGGCCTATGATAATGGTGCTGCCAAAGGCTTGCCGCTCCTCGCCTGGTGCCCTATCGAGTGTCTCTAGCTGGTATTCCTGCAACTGTTTGAAATGGTGTGCCTGTGGAAGCACGGCTACCCTGGCTGCTCATGTGGCTTCATTAGGGTAAATGGGCCACGAGTAGTGGCATGAGACCTACTTCATTCCACCCATGGCTGCCATGGCAATCATGGGATCAGACAAGCCCCTCCCACCAGCACTGGCCCAGATGAAGTTTGATCAATAAACCAAACCTACTTCCTGTGTCCTCTGGGCTACTGGCGGCCCCAGCTGCCAGGCGCACTTCCTGCGCACTCCGACCTCACCACTATCCTTAAGCCAATCCAGAACTTGAGGGGGGCAGTCAAAGTTAAGTGGTCGAGGTCCAAGTTGATGTGTCCTTGCGGTACCAGGACCCCTGTAATGTTGCTTGCCGGGTGAAGGAGGCAGACACTAGAATATCCTCAGTGGCTATGGCCACCTTCAAGCTCCTGGTCTCCAAGTTGCTCGGCACTGCAGCGTCACTGGAAGTGCAAGCAGAGGATGCAGAAAACAAGTCCTGGAGGAACAACCTCTGGTTTGTCAGATTCCCGGATGCTGCGGAGACCCTTGGCGTGGACTAGTTGCTGAAAGATTTGCTGAGGTCCTAGATCCCTGCTAACATACTGTCACTGTGGTTTGTGGTGGAGAGAGCACATAACTTCCTGGCCAGTCGTCCTCCACCTAGGGCCACTGATAGTGTGCTTTCTCAACCACCAAGACAGGCATGCTGTCTTCCGAGAAGTGAGTGCACACTAAGATCTATGCTTTCAAAACATGACCGTTGTGATCTTCTCTGACTATACCCAGGCAGTCAAGCAGCATAGATGCTCTGTTGAGTATGTTAACCAAGCTCTGGGCCCTTTTCCTTCAATATGTGGCCCTCTTCCCGGCTCATTTGAGGGTGATATGTAACTCTACTACTTACGTTTTTGAATCCACTGAGCAGGTCTGGGAGCGGGTGGCAGAGAGGTGGAAGCTTCGATGGCCTGGTGGACCACAGGAGGCTGTTACCCCCAAACCCTCCAGAAGGAGGTGGGTTTGCTCCTGGGGGACTCACTCTTGCCATCGTGGATGGCAGGGATCTTTAGGTGCGGACCAAGGAGAAGCAACGACCCACATCATTGTTCTGGATACCATCTTGATGGGCACCCCAGATCTCACAAGATGAAGGCATTGATGCTCCCCCTTGAAGCCCTGACTGGACAATTGAATAACTTTGCTTCATTTTATTTAGTTGGGCAGAGGGGGTAGACTTCCAACTTTTCATCTCTTTGTATGTTTTTCTGTAAACTCTTTCTTACTTACTCTGAAGTTCCTACTGGATCTACTGTAAGGGCAGAACACTAATTGCTTGCAGTCCCCAGAACTATGCCGTACCATCAACTGCTTCATCAAGACTGCCACCTTCCCGGATGACTGGAAACATGCAGAGCTAAACCCTCTACTGAAGAAGCCATCCTTAGACCCGACGGAGGTGAATAACTACAGACCAATCTCACTGCCAACTTTCCCAGCCAAAGTGATTCAAAAAGTGATCAACACACAGCTCACAAGTTTACAGAGACAAACCACATACTAGATCTCTCCCAATCCAGTTTCAGGAGCAACCACAGCACTGAAACGGCACTCCCAGCAGCCACGGATAAGCTCCGCATCCTATTGGACCACAGAGAAAATAGCTGCCCTCATCCTCCTTGACCTCTCCGCCACGTTTGACACCGTCTCCCAAAATATCTTATGCACCAGACTACACAAACCTGCCATCAGTGGCAAGGCCTTGGGACCGATCCACTCCTTCCTCACGAGCCGAACCCAGAGAGTCAGGCTGTAGGAGGCTGGCCCTCTATGTAGAGTGCAAAGCTAGGCACACTGTGCAGGGGGTCCAGGAAACCACACGTTGGTTTACGGGGGTAAAAACTAGATCACCGAATGCTCTAATTTTTATGGTAGCTTGGTCGAGCAGTTAGGCCAATCCTGGAGGAGTGCAAAGCATTTGTTGTACTCACAGCATCAATCTTGTAACTCACACACTCAAAGGAATAACTCGAGAATAATTTATGAAAATACTTCAAGTTTATATAAATTTTAAGATTAAGATCATCCAAATTGGGTAAGTACTTTTTGAGATATGAATTTTTTAAGTGGAATAAAAACAGTCTTTTTATGCATAATTACGCACCATAAAAATCAATGGAGCATCACCTTTAAAAATACATATAAAATTATACAGTTGGTTTACAAAGTTCTTCTTTTACAGGTTGGTTGAGGATGTCAGTTGGCACAAAGTACCAGCTGGAGAAGTTTGGGCAGCTCCCGGTTCCGGAGGGAGCAGCGGAAGGTCTCTGAAGCTGATACAGGGCCACTGCAGGTGACCACTTGGAAAAACACTGCTTCCTAAGTTTAAAGATGGTTCCTTGGGGTCCCCTTGGTGTGTCGAGGTTGCAAGGGGTGGGGGACCCTTAGGGCACAGGAGGTTCTTTGGTGCAGGGCACAGGGGGGGGGCAGGTACAGAGCGAATTAGTGAGCCAGGAGCTGTGCGCAAGGATGCTCTCAGGAGTAGGAGGTAGGTTAGTTCAAGGGTAGTTTGCAGGACAACAGGGGCACTCTGGTGGGAGGTAATCTGGGGTTTTTGTAGAGTTTTCCAGTTGCTGGGTGCAGCAGGCAGGGTTTGGCGCATTTTCTTTGGTGCAGCAGGTCCACAGTTCTCGTGCTTTGGATATTCTTGGTGCTGGTCTTCTTTTGTCCATTGAATCTGATTTCTTGGTGTAGGAATGCCAACTAAATACTGTATTTAGTGGGAGGTTTAGAGGGAACCTGGTAGTGACCAATGGGTGGCTACACCCACTAAATGACCACTTTCAGTGGGCAGAGGTCACATCCCTACCCTTGATTTGCTATTTCCCTTCCTTTTAAGATGGAGTAAAATGAAATGGAGTGTCCACCTCTCAGGCAACACCGTAGGGGTGGTGCATGCCAGGTGGGGCCACTCCTCCTACCCTTTGTGTATTTTCCTCCCGTTGCTCCAGCCAAAAGTAGGGGTTTGCAACAGGGCAGTCATCTGCTGCTAGCAGCAGTCATAGGGTCGAGGTTCAAAGGCAGTAGGCCCTTTGAAGCTTGCCGCCAGGACAGTGCACATTCCTGAGGGAGGGGGTGCTAGCACCTCCACCCAGAAAGGGCTTTGTCTGCAACCCAAAGAGAAGAATCTCTCACCCCAAGGTTGTCGATTGGCAGTCTGGAGGTGGTAGGCTGGGTAGGACCAGTCAGCAGCCATGCCAGGGTAATTAGCTTCTACAGGGGACACCTCTAAGGGGACACGCTGGATGCATTTAGTAATAAATCCAATACTGGTACCAGATTGGATTTGCAATTCTGAGTTGTTTGATACCAAACAACCCAGGGTTCTGAGTGGCCATCATGCAGCGAGGAAACTCATGCTGACCAGTGTCTAGCAATGTATTAACATGGCTACTCTGTCCACTCACTTTGTCATGTCAAAAAGAGGTCTCTCCTCACACAGGCTCCCACCTACCACCTTGAAACCAATGGAAACCTGCTGCGGAGTCCCCCAAGGCTCCTCTCTGAGCCCCACCCTCTTCAATGTCTACATGACTTCCACTCGCCAAGATCGTCAGACATCACAGGCTCAACATCATCTCATACTCTGACGACACACAGCATTCCCTCACAGACAAACAGCTAAAAGAAACTTTCACAAATGAATAAAGGACAGATGCCTCAAGCTGAAATCAGATAAGGCAGAGATTCTCATCCTGGGCCCCTCCTCTACCACCTGGGATCACTCCTGGTGGCCCACTGCCCTCAAAACTGCCCCATCTCCTACTGACCATGCCCGCAATCTCTGCATCATTCTCAACTCCTTGCTGTCAATGGCCCGCCAAGTCAACATCCATTTCATACTCGTGCTTCAAGATGTTCCACCTGCTCTGGATGATTTTCAAGTGAATCCCTGTCAAAGCGAGAAGAACAGTCACCCATGCACTCATCAGCAGCAAACTCGACTTCGGCAACGCATTCTTTGCTGACATTAACAAGAAACTACAAACAAGACTCTGGAGAATACAGAACGCCACGGCCAGACTCATCCTGGACATCGCCCTTCAAAGCCACATCTCCATCCACCTGAGTGACCTAAACTGGCTCCCGCCAACAAACGCATCGCTTTCAAACTCCTGATACATGCTTCCAAGGCCCTACACAACATCAGACCTGCCTACCTCAACCACCGCCTTTCCTGCTACGCACCCCCCAGGCAACTCCACTGTGCTCAACTGGCCCTCGCCACCACCCTTAGGATCTGGAAGAATGTGACTGGAGGAAGATCCTTCCCCTACCTCGCTGCACAGACCTGGAACATGCAGCCACTTCACATCAGGCAGTCCCCCTCGCTGGCTCTGTTCAGGAAGGACCTCAAGACCTGGCTCTTCGACTGATCCGCATCCCCAACCAGCACCTAAGGAGACCCCTGGGTGATAAGCTGGGCTATACAATTATCTGATTGATTGATTGATTGATTGAGGTGCTATGAACCAAGCATATTGGAGGCTCAAGCAGCTAAAGATGTAAACGCTGTTGGTTATAATTATGTGTGGTGTTTGTTTGACAGATGCTTCCGGGGCAGAAATATGGGGTGTGGTCCCAATCTGGAGGGGTGCCTTGGATGCCTCTCTAGTGATTTTGTCCTGCCGGGCTCACCGGAGTCCTTTTACAGGGGCTGGGACCCCTTTGCCTTTCTCACCTGTTGATGCTAGTTAAGGTCCTATCCTGGAATGTCAGTGGCCTGCTAGATTATATTAAACTGTTGGCCGTTCTCAGATATATGAAGAAAACCAACTGTCAGTTCTCTGCTCCAAGAAACTCACCTAATGGGCAACACTGCCCTTTCTGAGCTCTTTCAGCTGTAATAGAGTGTACCACGCAGGGTTCTCCTGGGGCTTCTGAGGAGAGGCTCCTGGGGAGTGGCCATCCTATTCTACAGGGGATTCCTGTTTGTGGTGTCTGCCTCCATGAGAACCTTGAGGGCCAGTATTTGGGATATGTGAGTCAACTGAAGGGCAGACACTACAATTTTCTTTCAGTTTCTGTACCACAGCAACAGCTTCAACCCATACGACAAACACTCAGGACCCTTGTGCTCACCCCTTCCCAAGGTGGCGGGAGGTGACTTCAATGTCATTCCTGACTCCATACAGGACACCTCTGGCCCTCTGTGGCTGGGATGTCAGATCCGCTTTCACCAACTCTCAACCTTGGTGGACTCTATGGGGCTTTGCGAACAATGGAATATGTGGCATCCACACAAACGTGCCTATACCCACATGTCAGCGGCACACAAAAACCTGGTGCGCATTAGCTTGATTTCGCTTTGGGTGGTGGACGTACTCCAGCTAACGGAGATCGGGACTCTTTCCCATGGTATCTCAGACCTTGCCCGCATCCTTCTTCAGATTGCCACCCCCAGGGCAACCCGGCACCCTGTGTGGTGATTTAACACTTGGCACTCATTGATCAAGAGTTCTCAGACTTTACTGAAGAGGACATCCATTCTTATTATGCAGTAAATGAGGGCAAGGTGGCCTCTACCGGAACTCTCTAGGCAGCCAGCAATCCCAATCTTAGAAGGTTAATCAAAGGGTGTGTCCAGGGTCAGGTGGTGCACAAACTGTTACAGACAATGACTTTGGAGGCCCAGATCATTTGCATGAAGCAGAGGGTATATTGGCAGACCTCTAATGACCTATGCCGACAGTTGATGTTCGCGAGGTTTCGCTTGCTCCAGACCTAGCTAGAAGAAGCCAGGCATTGCTGGAGAGCATAGATACAACAGGTATATAAATAAGGGGATAGATCAGAAAAGCTTCTATACTGACTGGCCACCAGAAATGTTGCCTCCAGAATGGTACCCTTGATTAGAGATGCTGAGGGATGCCTCCATGGGCAGGACCCCGCTGTGGCACAAGTTTTTGAAGACTATTATTGTATATTATGTGTGAGGACACCCGACCCCCTTGAGAGATTGCACACCCAATGCTGCAAGATGTTTAGTTTCCCTTGACCCCCCTGTCATTGGCCAAGGATTTGGATCAACCGATCATGATTGAGAAGATCAGGGAGGCGCTCTACACCATGACTGCGGTCTGGACGGCTTCTCGATTAAATATCTTTGATGATTCTGGCTCTCTTACTTCCCATTTATTAGCACTGTACACCAAGGTGACAGAGCGAGAAACATTTTCCCTATGGTTGGATATGGCAATGACTGTTGTGTTCCCTAACTATGGGTCAGAAATTGGACATGGGCCCCTTGTATAGGCCTATATCTCTTATCAATGCCAACGTCAAGGTGTTTGCCAAAGTCTTAGCTAAACGCCTATATCTCACCCTACTTGATTTCTCCTACTCAATGCTGCTTTATTCCAAACAGAGGCCCTCAGTATTGTATCCAGAGGGTCAAGGTTGCCCTCTCCGAGGGCAATTGCCTTCATTTCCCCTCAATGTCAACCGTAGTAGTTTTAAAAAAAAGACATTTGACATCATTGACTGGTCCTTCCTGGATGCGGTGCTGCAGATAGCCAGGCTCAGGCTTCACTTTAGTTTACTTGCCTGTCTCCTCTATGCTAACCCCACCTCCCAGGTCTGTGTTAACTGGACCCCACCTGTGCCCATCCAGATTTGGAGGGGCACCCATCAGGGTTGCTCCCTCTCTCCTCTCTTATTTGCTCAAGTGATTGAGCCTCAGGCACATCTCATCAGCTATGATGTTCACATTCAGGGGTGGTCTTGGGATTGGGATATGGAGGAACACATAGTGATGTACAGCGATTACATATTGGTGTTCTTGGTGAACCCACAGACATCATGCTCACACTGTATTGAGATCCTATGATTATTTGCGGAGGCATCTGGTTGCTGAGTGAAAAAATCCAGGTCCCTATTGGCACCCATTGCTGGAGAAATAGACAGATGTTCCTAGCAATCCATGGTCCAATCACGCCGCTTGTCATTTAAATGCCTAGGTATTTATATTTCACAGCTCCTCTATTTGGCCTTAGTCAACAGGATGAATGGAGACCTGTAGAAGTGGGGACATAGCCATTGATACCCTGGGAGAGTGGCCTTTTTTAAATGATGGTCTTGCCCTTTTTTTGAATAGCTTCTCGAATTTGCCCCATCCCATTCTTAGATGTTGGTTCCAGAGCTTGGCTTCAAAGATCAGCACCTTTCTTTGGGCTGGAGGCTGCCGTCAAGTGGCCTTTGTCAATGCCCGACACTCCCCTTACAACGGAGGGATAGGTATGACCTCTGTTGTTATTACCTGGCTTCGCAACTGGTCACACTCAATGATTGGTTCAATGGGGGCCAGGGCTGGGATGACCTGACATAATGGATAGAGTTGGCCTTGCTAGTACTGGATGGGCTGATAGACCTGCTTTGTGAGGCCCAGGTTCCCTGTACTCTCCTCAACTGTACTCGGGTAGTGTTACTATTCTGAAGGGCAGCACTCCCCTTTATAGGCTGGGATCACAAACTTACTGGGCTGACCCCCTTATGGCAGGGAACATGGTTGCATCACTCTGTTGGCCTGGAGGGATTTGCACGGTGGGATAGAAAAAGCATCATTTAGCTTGGGGATGTTTAGGTGGACAGATGTTATAGGAGCTGCAGGAGCAATTTCAGCTCTCTTGCACCCAACTTCATCGAAACCTGCAGATGCAGCATGCCCTGTCACCCAATATTCCCCTCGACAAGCAGATCCTGGAATTTACCCATCTTGTTAGTAAACCATTGACGGGGAGACTGGGTAAGGGAGCTAGCTCCTGGAGTTACTATTCTCTGGTTATCAATGCTCCAGACTGCTTCCCTGAACTGCCTGGGAGGAGGGTGGCCTGGGTGGGTAAGCTCAAAAGATGAGGAATGGTGTGAGGCTAGATTGGCCCCCAGGGAATTGGTTATCCCTGCACACCTCTGGTTGATTCAGCTTAACTACCTACCTACACATTGCATAGATAACTGTCCAGAGGGTCCAACTAGCCAATAGGATTTCCCGACCCACTGTGCCTGTTGTTTATCATTGGCGGCACACTTCTTCCATGTGGTGTAGTCATGCTCAAGACTGGTCCCCTTTTGGGAGGCGATCAGAAGGGAACTCTACAATTATGGGCCACCTGCTTGATCTCATCCCCAGGGGTGCTCTAATGGGGTTGTTGAAAGATGTGGGTGGGTGGAGAGTGGAGCACACTTTTATCAGTGTGGCTACATTGGTAGCCAAACATGAAATTGCCTGCAACTGAAGGTTCCCAACTCCCCCATTGGTGGTGGAGTGGAGGAGGGGGGTGGAATGGTGTGCCTACCAGGAATGACTCATATATTGGGCTGCCACCACAAACACAACTAGATTTGGGGCAGGTGGTGGGTCTACTAAGGAATAAATGTGGGAGGGAGGCAACAGATTGTCGTCATATATTGTAATTACTGTGTTCACTGACTGGTGGTCATGTATATATCTTATTGTTTGTGGTGCAAAATCAATATAATTGGTTATCAAAAATGGATATAATGAAGGTTTAGCAGGGCTCCTCTTCAGGCCTTACATTATTCAATATCTAAGTTAACCTTTGAAAATACTTATGCACTCATTTGAGAATGACTTTTATGGTTATGATAATGATAGCCATAGCTTATGCTTCCAGTTCTGTAATATGAATAGCACTAGGAAACACATACCACTATAGCTATCATTAGAGGGTTTTCTCTCATTTTCATGAGGTGTGAATCTCTTTGCCACAATGTTTGCACCATTATTATAGAAGCAGGTGCTGACACAAACAGGCCTTCAGGAGGCAGACTCAAAAATCACTACAAAAAGATGATGCACTATTAGGGCACCTCCTGAATGCAGTCGTCTCAAGGGGGCCTAGGAAGTTCTTTGACCACGCAGCCATCCCCTGCAAGTGAGTGCAATTACTCACTGAACCCATGTGCAGGTAGATCTCTCTCCCTTCTCGGAAGTGCAGGTGCCGTATTTCATTGATGTCCCTGTTTTGTACCCTGTGTACCTATTTAAAGTTGTTTGAAGGTGTAGGGAGGAAGTAAAAAATCTTGGTTTTAATATAAACCAGAGCCTGATGCTAATACCACTGATTAACACATTTTTGCCAACATTTTGTTTTCACTATGAAGTTCATGCAAAACGTTACTCTGGTGCTTCCTATATGCTGCCAATGATCTGTACTCCAAGTGACTTTATATATAGGGCTTTCTCAGTATTTATTTAGAAGAATGTAGGTAGTTGTACGGAAAAGGGTTACTAATTGAGGGGTCTGAAACCCTATTCAACCAGAAACCACAATCCTTTCATACTGAGGCATAAGCTAACCCCAAATTTCCTGTGCTCGTTCCTCTAGTAGCGTGGCACGGGCAGTCAGGCTTAACATAAAGGCAATGTGTAAGTATTTGTACAGCACGTCAAACAGTGATAAAGTGAAATCAATACACAAAAAGGATCTCACACCAAATTAAAAAAACTACAGTAGATATTAATAAATACAACAAGAACAAAATGACAAAAATAAAATCTGTCAAACTGGAGACATGCAATTTTAAAGATTTAAGGGGAAAGTAGCACCAAAGAGACCAAAGCGTCAACCACAGCCATCTGGTCATGCAAGACCAGGAGAAAGTCACAAGTTCAGGCCTACCGCGATGGAGCATGTGTTAGATGAAGTTACCAGGTTTTTCACATTGAGAGGTTACCTTCCCAGTCCAGTGCACAGTCCCATTCACAGTGGAGGAGGCCTCCAAGAGCATGGAAGTGTTAGGGACAGTTATCGACGTAACCTTAAGAGCAGGCCTGGCATCATGGACAGTCATTGCTGTAGTGCGAAGATCCTGTTTTCGTCACAAACGGTTGGGCCAGAGTTTTGTGATGGTGCTCCCTGGCAGCAGTCGACGATGTAGTGTGAATAGTCATCCAGCAGACTATCCCCTGGAGTCACTCTGGGAGTACTGGCTGCAGGTCCAATCTCTCTGACTTAGGCAAGAGGGCAGCAGGGCAGCAGCCCAGCAAAGCACAGGTCAGAAAGGAAGTAGTCCAGCAGTTCAGCAGTCCAGCAGAGTGACTTTCAGCAGCACAGTAATCATTCTTCCTTGCACAGTCTCCACAGGTTCAGAAGTGTCATGAAGAGTTGGTGTCTGAGGTCCATTATTTATACCTTTGGAGTGTGAAAGCTTTCAGAGGTTTCCCTTTGAAGTGCACAGGTTTCCTGCCTCCCCTTCCCCACCTCCAGACTAACTACAGGTGGAATGCAATCCTTTCTGGGAAGGCAGGACACAACCTATTTAAGTATAAGTAGGGCTGCGCCCCACTCCCATCCTGCCATTGCTTGCCCAACCAGGCACACCTAAGCCATCTATTGTGTGTGGCTATCTAGGAGAAATACACAAAGGCCAACTGCCAACTACACCCAGGCATGTCACCCAGAGTCAGACTGCAGGCATTAATTGGCTAGATAATTGCAGCTTTCCAAAAATTGCATTTTCACAATTATAATTCAAAATCCAACTTTACCATAAGAGAGGATTTTTCATTACAATTTTTAAGACACCAAACATGAACTGTTTATCTCTTCTCCTTTGGAAGATAACCTTATTAAGTGTAATAAGGTAACTCCAACTTTATCCTGTGGGACAGGTAGACCTTGCAATGATGAAACATTCATTTAAGAGCTTTTCACTATCAGGAAATGTAAAACCAAAAATGTCCATGCCCTACTGTGGGCTGTTCAGGTCCAACCCTTGTGGTGACATATGTATTAAAAAGAAAGGTTTGCGCTCGACAAAAGATACATTTTCCCAGGTTGAAATGACAGTTTAAAACTGCACACACAGGCTGCAATGGCAGACTTGAGTCAGGCCTGCAAGGCTAATTAAGTGGGTGATACAAAGAAAGGTGCAGGCTCACTAGAAGCAATTCATTAACAGGCCCAGGGTACAGGTTGTACCGCTCTACAAGCAAATTAAGTATGCTGATTGGGGATTAACCAATGTTACCATGTTTTAAGGAGTGAGCACATGCACTTCAGCTCTTGTTAGCCGTGTTATAATGCAGAGTTCTAATGACAATAAAAATGAGATCAGAAAAATATGGAGGAGTAAGGCAAACGTTTGAGGGAAGACCACCCTAGGTCCAACAAGTTTATAGACCGAATGGTGGTTCTGTATGAAAGTGTGACAGCCCTGAAGTAGCTTCTTTAGAGAAAATGCAGGTGTCTGGGCCCTTTGAATACACAGCAAACCAACTTGCACTCACTATTTTCTCCACCCACCCTCCATGAATAATGCTCTGATTGGCAGACTGTTTTCTTTTTAAAGTAAGCTTGTATCTTGTGTTAGGATTGACTACCTCACACATCCCACACAAAGGAATATTTACAGTGGTGTTGGGTCCATAATGGTGCATCTGACAGTATTTCTGTCAGAGTCTTCATAATACAAAGTCCACACATATTTTTCTTTCCTGCCCTAGTGTGAGAATAGGCTTAAGATTCCTGATAATTCTCAGTCAGAGCACTGCAATTATTCTTGTACATATAGCCTAGCCCCCGATGAAGTCATTTTGGCTTTGTTGTGTATTTTCTTCATTATTTAATTAAATGATTAAATATTGCAAATTTCTGCTCATACCTAATAACACCAATTGAACATTGATTATTGTTGTTTGTGCTAAATGTGTCATACTCTGTCTGGGTCTGCACTTACTAAAAGTTCCTGGATGGCCTCAAGTGGTCATCCTCCTACCACTGGAGAGTCCAAAACACCAAGGTAATCTTGGCAAACCAGATATAGATACCAGTATGTAAATTGGACATTGGGAATACATGTCAGAATTTATCATGAAGTGCTGTCAAACTGCCCCTGGACCTGGAAAATGTCTGAGAGTGTTGCACATATGAGTATCCCTGGATTCATCTTTTTTCAGAGGCATGATTTTGTTCAGCCTCTTGGACTTCTCCTTTTTCTTGATCATAGCTAGTATCTACAACGTCAAGAAATGTGGCTAGAAATTGAAGTCAGAGAAATTGTATCTATGTATTCTTTATTTTATTCATTTCTTTTATTTACTAGGCATACGCCAGGAAATGACTTGTCTCCAGGTACCTTGCTCAACATAAACTAAAGAATACTGGTAACAAGTAATAATGTCACTTGACTATTACATGACTGGGAACTTAATCTGTGTTATGGGCATTGCAGCAAACTCACATTGAGCTTTTGAAAGATGCTCAGCTGAACTTTCCTCCAAAGTCCTGTTGTTTCTGTCTCTTTTACTGGCTTTGGAAAATGGAGCTGGCGACAGGCCTTGAAGGTAAATTCATTGTGGCACTTTATCTGGAAGTTGACAGTTCCTTCAACTCACATTTTGATTGATGGTACATGTTGTTTTTATGTGGATTTGGACATTATCTTTCCTTATTTTTTCCTGACCCCTCATGTTTGGATGATGTTAACTTCATTCTTTGGTGCCTACTGTTGGCCAGTATGACTTTAGTACACTAAAGATTTTCAAGCATCTAGTATTTACTTTCAACTGTTTGGATCGGTCTCTATGTTCACAAATGATCTGTGATAATGTTGAGGCAGGGGATTCATTTTCCAATTGTCACCATTTTTGACAATTCTGGTGTGCCTTGTTGCATCTAGGGTTATACGACCTGATGAATGACAACCTCTAGAGCAGAGCATCATTGTCTTTTCTGACATCTTCATATTATGTCACCACTTGGGCATCCCTCAAAACATTCTTAGAGCATTAATGCCTAAATATGCTTTGGGATTATTCAGAGGTCTTTGCTGCCTTGATGCTGAATTTAGTATGTTAGTTTTTTGTAGAAATAAAGCACATGTATTATGGGGCCTGATCCCCTGTTGCTTATGTTCATTGATATCCCTAGATGATAAGGCATTTGAATTCCTCCTCACTTGCTGTGCACTTGGACTATGAAGAGAGACAAGGTGAAGCTGCTGTGCTCACTTATATGTAATATCCATTATTTTGAATTCAGCTCTACTTTGCTATACTACTGCCAGTCCCCTAGGTTGTGATCTTCTCCACAGATTACACCAATATACTAACAGAATGCTTGTTTGAGAGGAGCTATTTAGGGTTGAGAAGGGAGGGTGAGGTATTTGGTTTTTAAACATATTTTGAAAATATAGGCACTGGGTCTCCTATATTTATCTCCTGGATAGGGATCCATCTCTAAATAGTAATGAATGGAACTTATACATTTGAATTCAGTAAGGCAGTGGCCTTTAATGTTTGTAATGACTGAGGCACCTCTGCACAAAATATTTTTGTGCTGACACCTCTCAAACTAGATGACATGGAAGGTGGATTGTGAGGCAATAATGAAAGCATATTACAATGCTGGCTCAGTAAGGATTGTACTAGGGATGCAGGACTGATCTCTTCCCCTTGTCTCACTCTTCTCTTTGGTTCTATGTCTTCTCCTCTCATCGCCCCCTCAATATCTTGTCAACTGCACTCATGCCTCTTTGGCCAAGCACATCATGAGTCACAGCATGCCTCTTCTGTCACTGCCTATACCACCACCCAGATATTCCAAACTGTTCCTCTGCCCCATCACTTGCCACCTTTCCCATCATCTCCTATAATGTCTCCTGTAGGTACACATAGGTCAGTGGTCAGCTTTTCTATCACTGTGCACCTCCGAATCACTACCTGGACCACCTGTCAGTATCATCTCTCCTGTCACTGCTCCTCTGCTGTTATTGCTCCCTTTCTGAACACTGTCCACTTCTCCCATAAACATCCACCTCTATATTCAATATCTACCTTTCATGTCATAGAACACTACCTCCACAACTGCCTACCTTCCCCATCACTGCCCACCTCTCCCATCAATGTCCACCTCCCATTAGTGTCTACCATTGTCATCAGAGTTCACTCCCACCATCACTGCCCACTTCCTCCATCACTGCCCGTGTCTCCTGTTTATGCCCACCTCTTCTGCCAATGCCGTCCTGTCACTACTAGCTTCTCCGATCAAGCTTGCTTCTCCTACCTCATGTTAGTTCAGTTCTCAGTATTCTTACCCTTAATGTCAATTTCCATCACCATCACTCACTGAATGTCAATCCTGCCACTTCAATTTCTCCTGTCCCCCTCTCCACCATTGCCCTTACACCCAAGTTACTCGATTTCCACAATGTCTTCAATTACCCTCCTCTTTAATAACTACTTACCATCTGGTGCCTGAAATGCTGTCTGTGCTGGGGCAGAGGTGGCCTCTCATGTGATTGGCCCTTCCTTAACACTAATAATCATCCAGAGGACAGACTAACCACTATCTTTTTACTTTATTTTTCTAAATTAAGCCTATGTGTCTTAATTTTAATCAAGGCACATGCACTCTACCAAAAAGCTGAATTTTGATTGGCTCTTAGCAAGTCGATATCAGCCCAGGAGATTCATAGCTAGGACACACATTAAGCCTCCTTACAGCATCCTCGCATATATCACTACACCATCTTTCCATAAGAACTGCCGGTGAACATCACTGAGCTGTGATAAAGAACTGTAATGTTCACTAATCTCACATAATATGTCTGTTCTGGGATACGTGCTGCTTTAGAATCATTCACGCTCCTTGCAGGCAGCAGACTATGCTCCTGTAACGGTTTCATACCGCTGCTGCTGCAAGTGTCTGAAATGGGACTCCACAAACATACATTTTTATTTGTTAGAATTATGTGTTTAAAGTGTTTCATGGTTGTGATAATTGTAAAGTCCATCCATCATCTTTTCGCTGTGTATTAAGCCTCAATATTCTGTCCGATTTACTGCTTGTAAGTCATGGAGTACAACATTTTCATAGAAAATAAATATATATTTGTAAAAGTGCTTCATAATTTCCTTGAATTTAAATTTCAATATATTTTTATGCCAGAGCACATCAATGCTGGAAGATACAACTACTGATAAAAGGAAGTGGGCAAAGGATAAAATGAAATGCCCAGGCAGCCACTCAATCAAAGGGTCTCACTACCAACTTGAAGATAAATCCATTTATTTTAAATATGAGCTCTGTCTCCAAATACCTTCATGTTGCTCTGTGAAAGGAAGATTAAAAAACTAGGATGAAGTGTATGTATATGAATTTGTGTCCGCAATTTTGTTCTAGAACATTAACCATTATTTCTATGACAAAATGAAAAGCCTCATTTTGTTCAGTCACTACAGTCTCCCTCAAAGGAAATTCAGTTCTATGGCTCCTATTCCAGCAACATGGTGTTCAGTTTTGCCTCATATTTGCTATGAATATAGAATGTTTGTGCACCATGTATTCTTTAGAACTTTGTGGTCAATCTGCGGTAGAACACTGGGTAATCTACTGACAGAGTATGTTTCAATCAGCAGGAAAGGCTGTTTCTTACGTGGTAAAGGGAGATATTGTGAAATAGAAAACGTGTCTTTAAATTGTCTCTACATCTAACAGTGGAATTTTCTATATGATAGCAGTAACAGAGTGGAGGTAGTTACAACAGTCCCGACCCTAAATCAGCCCTAATTCTTCATATCACTTGAATGTGAATTGTGATTGATTTGACATATACATTTGGACAGTATAAAGCTTCCCAACACTGATTACATCGTGATCTTTACATTTCACATTTTAGGACTAAATATATTCACAATGCATTGCGATTTATGAATGGAATATGTGTTTGCTTCGGTGAGTAAAGTGTGCTAATGTCAGAATGTATTGGTTTATAAATTCTGGAGAAATGAGAAAAACATTTTCAAGCACAAAAATAAAACAAATGCATTTCTGATATATGGTATAACGTGATCATTGTGGAATATTCATTCAATAAGTTTGAACACTTTGGAATTAAATTTACCTCAACTTACAGCAGTAAAATTCGCAAAGTTCAAGTAGAAGACAGAAAGCACGCATTTATAACAGTAGCTCGTAGTCACGTGGAAAAAGCAAGGACAGAGATAAACTGTAAAAAGGAAGGCGACTAACAACTGACAAGGTGCAAAATACGTTTCTGTGTCAATGAATAAGTGTGAGCACTAGCACAAAAATATAAATGCTGGTGAGAAACTAATTAACAACACAAAAAAGAAAGAACGCTGATAAAATAATCTAAGTATATTCAAATGTGATTTGCGGACGTCTACTGTTTTAAACTAAAACAAAGTTGAGAAATTGAAAACAACTTTTATAGGTCATAGTAGGCTTCAAAATCCCTCCATTCCAATGTTAAAGGCTGCAACGAGTACACTACACTGAAAAAAATATAATTGCATCAAATTGATCTACAAGAATACTAAATTCATTTGAAAGCTTGGCTCAAATACAAAGCAGTTCTCACTGATATCTCTACACATTTAACTAAAAATGCTGAAGTCATGGGTGTTGGATGTGGTTACTAGTGCTACAATAATACTACTAACATACTACAAAATGCTATGCACAAATATACATGCAGAGACTAACACTGCTGCCTCTAGTGTCTTTTATGTGTTTTGAGCAGCATCAGGATTGGCCCCAAGGCAGGCTGGGAGCCCGTGCGTGCAGCCTGGAGCGACGAGGGACAGAGGAACAGCAGCAACGGAGGAGGTAAGTGTTTTTTTTATTTTTTATATTGAATGTTCACTCCGTCCTCCACCCCCACCCCCTGTGTGCCACACCTGCTGCACCCGCCCCGCCCCTTTAGAGGTCAGCGGGCCGTGACTGCATAATATACAGCAGCATCTGCCAGGGTACGGTGAAATTCATGGTTAAATATGCAATTAGTGTTCCTGAGAATCTTTTACAAGAAATTAAGAGGATTGCGGATGAAATTGCACTGCATTCAGACCAAAGTACAGCAGAGGATTGTTGGAAACAAGTGAAAACATGTTTAATTGCATATGAAGGAAAGATTAAGCAACACAAACAAATTAAGTTTGCACGAGACAAATGTGATTACCAGTTGGGACGAGTACTGACCTTTGCTAAATGCTTTGATGTTCCCAGGAAGCACTTAAATCAACCAAAGAATCTTCAAACCATAAGTGCGCAGTATATCTCAGAATCGGTGGTGTAGACCCATCAGTCAGAGGGGAAAAGCAACTGAGAGTTGACAATTCACTGTGCAAGTACCATCACATCAAAGTTTTCCAAGGAATATCAATCAGTGTGGGAAACCAACAGGAAAATCCCTTGAAAATCTCACCCTACAGTTCAAGGAGATGCAAAATTAGTAGTGGACAAAAGGTGATGAGAAGACTCAGATACCCAGAGGGTCGCAAGAGCAAAACGTTATGGTGGAGGGGAGGAGGAGGAGGATATGGGATATGAAAGACACAGATTTAACAATAGTCAATTTATCAGAGAGACATTTACCAAACACAGAGATTTAGGTTCTCCAGTTGTGTCCTACATTTTGCCATTCATCGGGTCTGAAAATGCATGCCTATGCCACTAGAGACTGAAAATAAGTGACATAGAGATTGATGAACCAACTGATATACTGATTGGCATGAACCTGGAAACATTATGGCTATTGCAGGAGTTGAGAGATGAGAGGCCTGGAGTGGCAGAAAGCTGGTAAAAGTAATTTCTAATTAAAATCACACTTGATCTCCCCGATGCCACATGATGCTATAGATGTTTTTCAAGAGGCAGTAATACGAGATCTCAGCAAACTGAATATGGATATGATGAAAGGAAAATATACTGCGAATGGAAATTTGACTGAAGATCAGTGGCATGCGCTGTTATCATTGAAACAGGATGATACAATCATGATTAAGCCCTCTGGTAAAGGTACTAAAATCTAAGGAACCCTGCCCTGAGGCAACTAAATGAAAAATCATGTTAACACCCCATTACCAAAGAACAATTCTTGGTGAGTGTTAAGGCTTTCTATGAACTACTTGATTATTAGAGGTATTGAGGAATTATGGACTTTGAGGACTACCAGCATTTGAAGGTTGATCATCCTTCAATCACAACTTTTTATCACATAGGAAAGATACACAAGGATGCTAGACATACTCCAGGCCATCCCATTGTCTCATCGAAAAACGGTTTATTGTGAAATGCTTCCATTTATATTGATTTTTTCCTTTTTCCTTTTGCATGAGACCTCAACTCATATGATGGGGACACCACTGACTTTATGAGAATCATAGAGGGAGTACAGTGGGTTCCAGGCTTCTTATTAATTACACTGGATATAAAGATTCTTTACACATGTATTGCACATCATCTAGGCCTGGAGGCAACACAAATTTTTCTTAAGACTAGGTTTCTCAAGTACTTTGAACATAACAAGATGCTTTTACAGATGATATGATTTTGTCTGTATAACAATATTTTTCTCTCTGCGGGACAACTGTATCAACAACAACAGCGTACAGCCATGGGGGTACAGCCACCAGCTATGCACATTTATTTGTTGGCTGGTGAGAGAAGTGTGTGGCCTGTGTTGAAGAAAATGATCACTGGGTAGAACAGGTGGCCTTATGGCCCAGGTACATTGATGACCTGTTCATAATATAGAAGGGCTCCCAACAATCAGCTGATGAATACATTGCTAGATTGAATATTAATATTCGAATTTATCATTTACAGGGATGTCCAAGTTTCATTCTTAGATCTGTTAGTATACATTCAGAACAATCAGATACACACAAAAGTATATAGGAAACCCACAGCAGGCAATTCTATACTGCAAGCTACCAGTCAACACCAAGACACTTTAGTGAGGAGCATCCCATATGGAAAATTACTACAGGTCAGACGTAATTGTTCTTCCCACTGCGAATATGAGAAGGCAGAAGGGGAAACAACTGTAAGACTTTCTAGAAGGGGATACCCTGGAAAGCTTTTAGAAGAAACATCACAAGAGGTACAAAAAAACTGAGAGGAAAACTCTATTGGTTACAAGCAGGAGGGCTGTAATGCAAGAAGAGGAACAGCAGTGCCCTGGGATGATTACTACATTTCCTGGGGATCTAAAGAATTCTTCAAAATTATGAAGACAAATTGGGGCATTTTACAGAGAGTATTATTGACCCTAAACTTCCTGGCTCCCAGTCATCACCTATAAGCAAAGTACTTCATTGAAGTATTTGGTAGTGCACAGTCACTTTTCTGAAACCAAGAGCAAAAAATCACTAGTGGGTGGATTCTATTCATGTACACGTTGCAAAGATTGCAGATACAGCTCTAAAGTTTAGGAATTTGAGGTCCCTGGAAAAGGAGGAAAACAGAAGATTTATCAAATGTTAAATTGCAATTCAGGTTTTGTAATATATTATTGCTCCAACGACATGTGGTAGGCCATCCAAAACATAAAAAGCTCCCTTTACATTGGCCAAACCCTGATGTCTTAAAAACTGAATAAAGCTGTTGATGTGTCTACTCATTGAAGCAAAGATATCTTGTAGCACCGCACAGCAATTTGATTTGACATGCCTCTATGTAATGTGTACTGGAAAGATCCAGTGGCCACAAAGTGAAGTACTGGCATGAGTTTCACTATTGGTGTTATTGCTGTTGTATTCGTATTGTGACGCAGGAGATCAGGCTCCAGCTGGTGACATAAATCGAGTATGGTTTGCCTATTTAATCTGAATTTCTTCATGATGTCTCTTTCCTCCATGGTGGCAAGGTCTGGAAACGGTCTGAAGACTTGAGGACATCGTCTTCTACCACTCCCTGGGTTCATATGTCTGCATTTGAGGAAAACAAACTATCACTTAAAATGGTCACACAATACATTAACAATTAATACATCTCATGTCTTAGTAAAACTAGTAGCCTTATTGTGTCATATATGTACACATCATTTTTGCATAATGTTGCTACTTGAAAGCTCTATTCTTAACTTGTCTGACATTTTAAACGAATAATGTGTACATAATACATTCAAAGTGTATTATTTGCACTTTTTTTAAATTACCATCAACGGAAGTATACCATACACCATAGTACTATTGATGTTAAATACAGTAGTGGTACACTTTTTAATGTGTCATATATTTACGAAAACAGTGTTGTATGTATCTGACATTGGTAAACAAACTACCCACCATTTTGAGTGGTGGTAATGCACAAACAATATGAAAATATACTGCTTTTCATCCTAAAATGGCAGCCAACTGTGACATCAGGACATTGATTATCTGATGGCCGTTGGTGGAAGTTGACCCCATAGTAGGTGTAATACTCCACGATGGACACAGCCATAGCCTAGCATGTGTGATGGCTACACATGATAGCCAATGGCTGTGTCCATCTCCGTTGTGGATTATATACGATGTGTACTTGTGCACAGCATCTTGAAAAAAAGCTCACTTTTCTCCTAACACTGCAGCTATCAATACCTCCTCAACTTTTGCTGCTGTTACCTACCCCTGGGAGCCAGGATTTCTGGCAAAGAAGGTGACAGGGCTCCTGCCTTCTCCCCTGAGGAGCTGGATCTCCTCGCCACAGAGGTCTTGTCCCTGCACCACCAGCTCTATAGGAACCCAGGGGAACAGGTACTTGTTTGAGTGGGAAATTTTTTACTAAGCAAATTGTTCTGTCTTTATACACAAGCTATTTTGTCCCTTTTTGTTCACGATTGAAGTGCTATGTTTGGACTGTATTGAACTGTATATTTAAGCTGGTTACTGAATGTTGTTTGACAATGTTAGAAATGTCTATACATTGAAATGAAAAGTCAACAGTAAGAATAAGTTGACTATTCTGTTAATGTTACTCACAATTCCAGATTTTATTAGACAAATTGCAGGCCCATTACATCCAATGACCAGTAGATGCTGTACCACTGGTATAAGTGAAAACATATAGCCCATGTTGAAATTACATAAAAAATAAAGTGCAAGAAGAAGATTTTAAGTTATGGATTTGTCTGATGATGGTCTTTCACACTAAACTACAGCCCGTATTGTTAAAGAAGAGTATCTGTATGTTTTCAACAAATCATGGTGCCATATATGGGGGAAAGTATTTCCTGTGCTGCAAGTCTAAATGACACAGGCTCTCAAACACCCTAACAAGTATGTCGCATTACTACACCCACGTATTCATACATCCCCAAACACCATGCTCTTACTGACACATGGCAGCTCTTCCATACTGCCCTTACTCACTGTCAATCAATCAATCAATCAATCATTAACATTTATAAAGCGCGCTACTCACCCGTGCGGGTCTCAAGGCGCTAGGGGAAAAGGGGGGGTTATCGCTGCTCGAACAGCCAGGTCTTTAGGAGTCTCCGGAAAGCGGAGTGGTCCTGGGTGGTCCTGAGGCTGGTGGGGAGGGAGTTCCAGGTCTTGGCCGCCAGGAAGGAGAGAGATCTCCCACCCGCCGTGGAGCGGCGGATGCGAGGGACAGCAGCGAGTGCTAGGCCAGAGGAGCGGAGGAGGCGGGTGGGGACGTAGAAGCTGAGGCGTCTGTTGAGGTATTCCGGTCCCTTGTCGTGGAGGGCTTTGTGTGCGTGGGTGAGAAGTCAGAAGGTGATCCTTTTGCTGACTGGGAGTCAATGCAGGTGTCTCAGGTGTGCGGAGATGTGGCTGCTGCGGGGTACGTCGAGGATGAGGCGGGCCGTGGCGTTTTGAATGCGTTGCAGGCGATTTTGGGGTTTGGCTGTGGTCCCGGCGTAGAGGGTGTTGCCGTAGTCCAGGCGGCTCGTGACGAGGGTGTGGGTCACGGTTTTTCTGGTGTCGGCGGGGATCCAGCGGAAGATCTTGCGGAGCATGCGGAGGGTGAGGAAGCAGGCGGAGGACACGGCGTTGACTTGCTTGGTCATGGTGGGAAGAGGGTCCAAGATGAAGCCGAGGTTGCGTTGTATGTGGTACAAACCATAGTATCTGACTCTTATAAGACCAGGCATTAAGCCAATGTAGCTGTGTGTGGGGGTATGTGCAAAGAATGTACAGATTGTTTAGCCTTTATTAGCTCCCATGATTTGGACCAATCAGGTGTGGGTCTCACTACAGGAACGGTTTCATAGCCCTGTCCTAGATTATGTTTTTGGCCTGGACTGGCAACATGAGGACACAGAAAGTGTTGAGGGTACTCAACAGATCACTGCAAATGAGTTTTTTCTAGGAAATTATTTTTGTTTGTAAATAATCTGTGCTGACTGTTTTTAGAGAGGCATGCGAGAGATGCAACACAATTGTCACAGCACTAGAGACATACAAAATCACTCAAAACATATTTTGTTTTTATTTTTTCTCATCTATACAGGTCAATGTCCATCAAAAGCATGAAATATTAGATCCCATCGCCAAGAAGGTGCAAACCCTGGGCATCCATAAGCGGAGCAGCCTGCATTGCAGGAAGAGGAGGGAGGACTTTTGACTCTGGACCAGAAAGTCCAGCTCGGCCAGCCCTCCCATTGAGGCAAGCATGTGTGCTGCACCCTGACCCCTCTAATGGTCTGCATCTTTGCGGTGGCCTACCCGGATTTTAATGAATAGTTAAGGGCCCAACAGCACCATCAAGGGGTGAGTGATTTTAGCCATTCTTATCATTTTATCTTTTTTATTTACAGCAATGTTTTATGGCATCAACATGGCAGTTGACACACATCCAACAGACATGAGGATTCCTGGAGGTGTAAGTTTTTCAGACGGTGTCTGATGCTGTGTTTGTGGTATTGATTTGTGCTTAAGGTTGCTTCTAGATTCCTCATCACAAGCCAAGTACTGTTTTGAACAGACACATGGCTGTAAAAGAAAAAAGAGGTACCTGCATTATTTAGACGTTATGAGCGACAGTTGTTTCAAACATGCCCCATTTGAGTATTGGGTCAGGTGTGATATTCCATCACAAATGTGAGTAGGTAAGGAAGGCCCTATTACAGGTGAAATGACATACTAAGCACTTATGATACAGCTAATGCTTCAGACTTCACATTGATAATGAGCATCTGGTCCAAAAGGACTAGAAACATGAGTGCTATGGCATCATTCCTTATCAAAAGTATTTTAGAAATATTTTTTCACAGCAAGATTCAAGTCAATTAATGTTGACAGTAGCAGACTGGCATGAAGCCTCAGTCCTTCACAAATGAGCATGTAAGCCATTCTTTTTTAAACAACATGATTTTGTAACCAAACTGTATTGATTGAAGCAGACAGGAATGTGTCTATATTGGTGACATAGTTACACGTACTTGTGTCCTTAGTTAGGTCCAAATGAGAAATCAATGATGGTGAGAAATGTGATACTTAAAGGGACATTTTCAGAAGGGAAGGTTACATCACATATGTTGGAGTATCCCATCTTGAGAAGTCAATAACAGGCCCAAATCTTGACTCTTTTGGAAATGTGAAAATGTTTTTTGTCTGTACTGAAATGGGTTAGAAATATATCAAGGCCTATGCATATACGCATACAGTCAAGACCATTTATGAATCCACCACAAGAATGTTTAAAAGAATATCTTCAACAGCATAGGTACGTACATAGTGCGCTAATACATGGCTTAACTTATTCAGTACAGACTCTATATGATGTATAGTACATTTGGAATATACTTTAGTTACTTGAAGTAGGTGTTACCAGTGTGATACGGTCAGACAAAGAAAACAGGCTTTCAGTTCCATAGACATATTGGTACAACAATGCAGTATTTGCGTACACACATTGATCCATTTATAACTTGTGGTGAATGATGAAGATTATTTGACCTTGTAAACACACTGTATAAATGTATTTCTGTGAATTTAATTTTTGTGGACATAAGTTCAGTATTCTGAACAGGAAAGCCCTGGCAATCAAAGGCATGAAACAGTTCATACAGAGAAATAAAAGTGGATAAGAGGCAAGGGCATACATGATGTAGAAGCTAGCACAGGTAATTTCACAGTTAATTTCAAAACTGTGAGCAAATGGTTTCAGAAAATGTTCCCTACATGCATGTGATTCTCATGATAAAGAAGCCACATTTGAGAGCCTTGAAGCTGGTAAAATATGTAGACTTGGCACTTGTTTTGTGAGCAAAGTTAATGCCCAGTTCTATTTTTACAGATACACTCAAACTGTTGTACCCGTCTTTTCAGCATCATCAGGGAGAGTAGGAGGAGACATTAGCCACATCGGTGGCTGGCCACTGTGGTTCCAGTACTCACAGAGGGACCTAGTGTCATGGAGGGTGAGGGGACTGGCACTGAGGCCGTGTGTTCTACAACATCTTTGAAGGCCTCCACAGATGAGCAGTATTTAGTGTTAGTGGACCCTGCTGCGACATTATCATCTGCATCCTTGTCTGGCACCCATGTTCCCATCTCCACACTCCCTCTTGCTCCCCCCCAGTTGGCCAAACCCACCACCCTAAAAGGGGTGGCATCTCCTTTGCTTCACGTACCACCCCCCAACCCTGTCCTGCTGGCAGCTCGCAGTGAGGAGACTATTGACCTCTAGTGGAAGATCTCTATAGGCCAGACTGCAACTCTGAATGCTATCCAGGGGCTTAGTTGCTAGATGCAACAAATGTTGGCTTACCTGGAAGGAATTCATTGTGCAACATCTGACCTACAGAAGTCATTCCATGGTCTGCCTCCCATTCCCCATCCCAGTTTTCTATTCCCAACCCTATCCAAAGCACACTCATTCCTTTGTATGTGTCCACTTCAACACACACAAGCAGCACATCCACACATAAACACAGACACAGCAAAAAACACAGGCACACACATACACTGACATTACACCCACCACCACAACTACCACCACAACCACAGGACAACTGCAGACACTACACCCACATGCACCACCACAACAACAGATACTACACCCACCACCACACCCACATGCACCACCACCACACCAGCAGACACCACACCCATATGTACCATCAGCACACCTACAGCTACCACACCCACATCACACCTGCATGCAGCACCACCACCACACCTGCAGACACTACTCCCGCTACAACTACATGCACTACCACATCTGCGAGCACCACATCCACAACCATAGGACAGAAACACCCACATTCACCAGACAAACAGACACCCAGCATAAAATACATATTCAAACATATACCACATACAGCAGACCCACAGGCAACTGCAACCTCAACAGACAAACACACATATCACCCACTGCCACTCCCTCTATCTCCCAAACCTAACTCTCTGCCAACCATCATACCCATTTTCGTAAAGAAGACCTTTTATTTGCACTGGCCCTGACTCCTTCTACATCCCAAATTCACCCCTCCCAAATGTAAACCCACCCCTCCCAAACACCAACCCACCCCTCCCACACCGATCCCTCCTAAACACAAATCCACCCTCACATACCCCAAACCACCCCTCTCAAACACAAAACCAAGCCTCCCAAACCCCCTCCCAAGTAAGATCATTAAGAGGCATGTTCTGTGCTCTCTGGTTCTGGAGGGGGCCTTGTGCCCAGAGTGCTTCATCCTGCTAAGGACAGAGGTAGTGGACGGATCTCTCCACTGGTTCTGGAGGGGGCATGATGCCCAGAGTGCTTCATCCCGCTAAGGACAGAGGTAGTGGATGGATCTCTCCACTGGTTCTGGAGGGGGCATGGTGCCCAGAGTGCTTCATTCTGCCCGTGATGGACTCAGTAGCGTCAGTGCCCTTGGCGCTCACGGGCCAGCGGTGCTTGAGATGGCGGTGCCCTGTTCAGCGGTGCCTGAGACGGTGGTGCCCTGTTCAGCGGTGCTTGAGACGGCGGTGCCCTGTTCAGCGGTGCTTGAGACGGCAATGCCCTGTTCAGCGCTGCTTGAGACGGCGGTGCACTGTTCAGCGATGCTTGAGACGGCGGTGCCCTGTTCAGCGGTGCTTGGAGCGGTGGGCTCCTTTGCAGTGACTCAGCTGCTGGCCGTCCTTCATGGCCCAGCGGGGCTTGTGCTGGCGGTCCTCTCTAGCCCAGCGGGGCTTGTGCTGGCGGTCCACTCTGTCCCAGCGGGGCTTGTGCTGGCGGTCCTCTCTAGCCCAGCGGGGCTTGTGCTGGTGGTCCTCTCTGTCCCAGCGGGGATGACGGCTGTGGCCTCCTGGGCAGCAGGGCTGGTGCTGGTGGTGGCCTCCTGGGCAGCTGGGCTGGTGCTGGCGGTGGCCTCCTGGGCAGCAGGGCTGGTGCTGGCGGTGGCCTCCTGGGCAGCTGGGCTGGTGCAGGTGGTAGCCTCCTGGGCAGGAGGACTGGTGGCAGTGTCCTCCTGGGCAGCGGGGATGATGGCGGTCTTCTCCGCCGTGCTGCTCTTCCCAGACTTGCTGAGTTTCTCGTGCCCCTTCCCCACCTTGGAAGGTGTCGCAGCTGACTCCACACTCCCACCTGTACCCATGGGAGCGGCTTTGGTGGCTGGAGTCTTCCCCCTCTCCCGCTGGGCACTGGCCAACTTCTGATGCTTGACAGGTGGGGGACTGTCTGTGCTGTGACTCCGTGCCACACTGGCTGCCCTGGTGGCCGGTGCACTCCAGATTCCAGTGACTACATGCACCACTGGTCCTGGAGATGTTCTGGCTGAGGTGCTAGTTCGGGACCTAGGAGACGGACAGGGTGGGGTAGGTGTGGGAAAGAGGTCAAGGTTGGACAGGAACAGTTTTTGGGAGACACTGGGACGGGTAGCTGGAGGGGGGTTGGGAGTGGAGGAAGAGGTTGTGGTTGTAGGAGGTGTTCGTTTGCTGACTTTGGGTGAAGGTGCATGCGCTGGAGGCTGTCGTGAGGTGGATGGCTGTTGGGTGGGTGTGTGCCTGCGTTTGTGTATCTTGGGAGGGGGCGTCACAGACACACTGGGAGAGGACACAGGGGACGTGTGAATGGTAGTGGGGGTGGTGACTGCACGTGAGCGGTGTGTGGTGGTGGGTGTGCTGGTGATGGCAATAGTGGCTGTAGAGGTAGTGCATGCAGGTGTGAGTGTAGACAAGACTGGGAGGGAGGAGGGAGACGAGGATCAGGGGGACGCAGTGGAGGCAGTGGATGTTGGTGTGTCTGCATGGGTATGATGCTTGCGTGAGTGCCTGTGGGATGTGTGGTGCTTATGTTTGCCTGAGCTTCCCTTGTGTGTTGACGTGTGTGCATGCTGGTCTAGAGGTGTGCTTGGGATAGGCTGGGGTACAGGGGATTGGGTCTGGGTGGAGGAAGTTGAGTTGGAGGGGGGAGGCTAGAGACAGGGACAATGGCTGCCATCAGTGCTGAGGCCAGAGTCTGAAAAGCTCGCTGAAGGGCTGCCTTACCAGAATGAATGCCCTCCAGAAATTGCATTGGTTTGTTGCAACTGCCTTTCTACACCCTGGATGGCATTCAATATGGTAGACTTCCCAACAGTGAGGGACCTGAGGAGGTCAATGGCCTCCTCACTGAGGGCAGCAGGGGTGACTGGGGCAGGGCCTGAGGTGCCTGGGGCGAAGGTGATGCCCACCCTCCCGGGTGAGCGGGCACGGGGCAAAGGCTGAGGGGCTGCTGGGAGGGCGGTGCTGGAAGGGGGGGTGGCAGCTGTACCTGTAGGTGGGGGTGGCACAGATGTTGCGGCCACCACAAGGGAGCTCCCATCAGAGGATGAGTCCGTGTCACTGGTCTCAGCTCCTGTCCCTGCCGTGGAGCTCCCCTCGCCCTCCATCCCACTGGTGAAGTCTGATTCCGTAGTGTGGCCCTCCATGGCCATGTGGGATGCAGCCCCCTCGTGCTCCGGTGCCACTGCTCCTCCGCCTGATGATGCTAATGCACACAAGAACAGGGAGACCACAAAAAGAGGGGGGGCGACAGAAGAAAGACATGTTGAGTGCATGCATTGCCGCTACTGTTGGCGGACATGACAGACACAGAAGATCCCTGCACTACGCCGCGCTCTTGGGCTCCTATGTTCAATTCCTGGGAAATGGCCTACTAGGCTATGGACGACATCTGCACACATGAATGACACAGGGGCATGACTAGGTGTAGTTGGCACTCTACAGAGGTGCGGTGGGGTGCCACATGGCCAGCCTTACGGAGGGACCATGCCTACGGAACTCACCCTGGTCTAGGGAAACCCACAGCCCACCTCCCCCACCCAGACCCCTCCACTGCACGCTAAATCAGCAGAATGAGAGTGTACTCACCCCCTTGTGGCTGCTGTGATGCCCTCAAGCGCCCATCCAACTCCGGGTACACCACCGCCAGGATCCTGAACATCAGGGGGGTCATGGTGCGACGGGCACCCCTCCCACATTGGGAGGCCATCCCCAGCCGAGCCTCTGCCGTCTTCATGCTCCAGCAGCGAATGTCCTCCCATCTTTTACGGCAGTGGGTGCTCCGTCTGTGGTAGACCCCCAGGGTCCGGACGTCCTTGGTGATGGCAAGCCAAATATATGTTTTCTGGTGGGCGCTGACCTGCATGATTTGTACAGGGGGAAGAGAAACTTATTACCAACTGCACCGTCAAAGTGATTGGCCCCCATCCCTACCCTTGCCATGTGGCACATGCATTCACCGTCATTTCATGCAAGCCGCACTCTCCCCACTTCCTTCTTACATCCACCCCTCTCCACACAGGCATAGCCCATACAACATGCTCCCAGTGTACTTACCTGTTTGTCTGGAGGACCGTAGAGTAGCGTGTACTGGGGGAGGACCCCATCCACGAGTTTCTCCAACTCCTCCGATTATGAAGGCGGGGGCCCATTCCCCAGACACTCGAGCCATTGTCTCTTCCAGACTGAGGTCACAGCAGCACTTGCAGTCTAGGTCCTCTCCTGTCGAAGATCAGGTATCGAGTGATTGAACAGATAGAAAATGGCGGTCACGTCCGCGGCGGTGCGTACCGTCACCGCCGGCTTACATCGTCATTGGCTCCTGGGACCCATAGGGTCCAATGTTAACCAATGCAGCATTGCGTCGCGGTCTTCGACCGCCTACTGCGACGGTGTACGACGCCAGCGCAGTTACCTCACATCCCATTGTCCCACTTTACAGGTCAGGCAGCCGCCATTTCAGGGGCCCACATGGCTTCATTTTCAACTGCGTCACACATACCTAGGCCTAGACTCAACACACATACAGGCCACTTTTTAGATTATGATTGGTGTTCTGTGTAAGCTGTGGGTACGTACCTCTGAGTTGTTTGACTCTGTGCTCGCTGTTGTCCTTCATAGGCACCGTCCGCTGGGACATGTGAGGAGATGGCAGCTTCCTCCGGTGTACCAACCGTTGGTGGATCTGTCGACAATGAAGGAAAGACATGTGATAATCACATACAGGCTTGACCGTGCCACATTCCAGGAACTGTGTACCCAGTTGGAGCCAGACCTGGTGTCAGCTATCCGCCATCCTAAGGAATCCCCCCTCAAGTGCAGGTGCTGTCAGTACTCCATTTCCTTGCAAGTGGGTCCTTTCAAACAACAGTGGCCATAGCATCAGGGATGTCCCAGCCCATGTTTTCCAACGTGTTGTCCGGAGTGTTGCCTGCCCTGCTGAAACACATGCGGAGCTACATCGTTTTCCCTCAGGAGGAGGATTTGCCTACAGTGAAAGGTGATTTCTATGCCCTGGGACATATCCTCAACATCATAGGTGCCTTTGATGGGACACATGTGGCTTTGGTACCCCCCCACAGGAGTGAACAGGTGTACAGAAACCGGAAGAGTTATCAGTCGATGAATGTACAGATGGTATGTTCGGCCAACCAGTACATCTCCCATGTGAATGCCAAGTTCCCTGGCTCAGTGCATGATGCCTACATCCTGCGGAATAGCAGCATCCCTTATGTGATGGGTCAACTCCAGAGGCACCGTGTGTGGCTATTAGGTGAGCACCTGGAAGCTAGTCAGTGAGAATGGTTGTCCGGGTCTGGGGATATCCCTCCAGGTTAGTGTGTGTCTAACAGTTGTCCCTCGCCATTTGCAGGTGACTCTGGTTACCCCAACCTGTCATGGCTACTGACCCCAGCGAGGAATCCCAGGACAAGGGCAGAGGAACGCTGCAATGAGGCCCATGGGTGAACTAGGAGGGTGATCGAGCGGGCCTTCGGCCTCCTGAAGGCCAGGTTCAGGTGCCTCCATATGACAGGTGGATCCCTATTCTACTCACCAAAGAAGGTGTGCCAGAACATCGTGGCCTGCTGTATGCTTCACAACTTGGCTTTGCGACTACAGGTGCCTTTTAAGAAGGAGGATGGTCCAGATGGCGGTGTTGTTGCAGCTGTGGAGCCTGGGGACAGTGAAGACGAGGAAGCAGAGGAAGAAGACATGGACAACAGGGACTCAGCAATATTTCCAGTGAAACACAGGTAAGAATACAAACCTGCCTACTACATGTACTTAAACACTACTACCTCTCTACTGTCTGTCGTTTTCACCCAGTGTATGGTCACTGAGTTGTCACTTTCCCTTACGATTTCACAGATCTGGGTCCCACGGTGTGACATCTGCTTTGATTCCTCATGGACTAGAGCTGTGTGACATAGGTATGTTGACATCACAAATGAAATAACTTTTTGCCACAGTAATTGCTAATACAGTATTCCAAAATCACAGACTGACTCCAGATTGGTTTGTGCTTTAAGGGTGTTTATTTTAGTGCTCAAAATTGGAGGGGGTAGCAAAATGGTGAGGAGTGATGGCGGAGGGATGTCCATGGCAGAGTCCAGTCTATTAGTCTCACAGGTGCATTGCCCAAATGGACACAGGAAGTGGAGCTGGGGCAGTTTAAGGATGGACAGGGTGACAAAGTGGGACAGTAGGATGACAATCAGGGTAGTCTCATTTCTTGGCGGGGGTCTTGGCATCGTTCTCTGTCTTGTTCCTGGATCTCAGGGACCGTTTGTGAGGTGGTTCTCCCTCTGCAGGGGGTGGGGTGCTGGTGTGGTGGTCATGTGGTGGTGCCTCCTGTCCACTAGCGCTGGCGGAGGTGGTGGGCAGTTCATCGTCCAGGCTAGTGTCAGGGGCCCCTTGTAGTGCCACAATGTCCCTCCTGGTGTTGAGTACTTCCTTCAGCACCCCTACGGTGGTGCCCAGGGTGGAATTGATGGTTCTGAGTTCCTCCCTGAAGCCCATATACTGTTCCTCCTGCAGGCGCTGGGTCTCCTGAAACTTGGCCAGTACCATTGCCATCGTCTCCTGGGAGTGGTGGTAGGCTCCCATGATGGAGAAGAGGGCCTCGTGGAGAGTAGGTTCCTTGGGCCTGTCCGCCCCCTGTTGCACAGCAGCCCTCCCAGTTCCCCTGTGTTCCTGGACCGTGTGCCCACTACCACTGCCCCCAGGTCCCTGTTGTTGTTGGGATGGTGGGTTAGCCTGGGTTCCCTGTAGTGGTGGACACACAGCTGATTGCCATGTCCTGGGGACGGAGGTATGGGCCCGCTGGGTGGGTGCTGTGCTGGTGTTTCCAGAGTGGGGAAGCTCTGTGGTGGCCTGTGACTGGTTGAGGGGAACCGACTGTCCAGAGGTCCCAGATGGGCCGGGCTGGTCATCTAGATCCAGTTGGACAGATGTGCTGTCATCACTGTGGACCTCTTCGGTTGGTGGTGTGGACATGTGTGGACCCTCCTGTCTGGTGACGTTGGGTAGGGGTCCTGCAGGGGTATAAAAGGATGTTTATTACATCTGTGTGTGGCATGGTATGCAATGGGTGGGTGACCGTGTACCCCAGTGCTTGCATTCCTGTGTCGGACCTTGTGTGATGATGGTTTAGGGGGGGTGTATGGGTATGTGCAGTGGGCATGCTTTAGTGATGGGTGTCCATGCTTTGTTGTTACATGCAGGGCTTGGGGTTAGGATGTGTGGTTTGTGATGTTGGGACATTTGTGAGGAGTTGGAGTGATGGGGGTGAGGGTGAGGGTGGGGGTATGTTCTGGCATGCAGGTAGGGTGGGGGATGTAATAGTTAAGATTTGACTTACCAGAGTCCATTCCTCCACCTACTCCTGCGAGGCCCTCAGGATGCAGAATCACCAAGACCTGCTCCTCCCATGTTGTTAGTTGTGGGGGAGGAGGTTGGGGTCCGCCGCCAGTCCGCTGAACCGCCAGGTGGTGTCTTGAGACCACGGAACGCACCTTCCCCTATAGGTCGTTCCACCTCTTCCTGATGTCCTAACGATTTCTTGGGTGCTGTCCCACTGCGTTTACCCTGTCCACTATTCATCTTCATAGCTCCATCTTCCTTGCAATTGAGGTGTGCTGCACCTGTGATTCGAATAGCTGTGGCTGTACCCGGACGATTTCCTCCACCATGACCCTGAGCTCCTCCTCCGAGAACCTGGGGTGTCTTTGCCGTGCCATGGGGTGGTGTAGGTGATGTGTGGGGTGGTGTGTGGGGTGATAAGTGTGGTGATATGTAGTGGTGTGTATTGTGAGGTGCGTGGAAGTTATGTGGGTGATGGTGTTGTGTGCCTGTGGATGCTAGTATTGTTGATGGTGGTGTCTCTCTCTGGCCTTCGTTCGTGATTTTTGGTTGCAGGGGTTTGTGGGTGATGTGGGTGTGTGTTATATATTGTATTGGGTGTGTGGTGTATGTATGTGTATCAGGTGTGTGTATATGGAATTGTCCAATGTGGCTGTGTTTTGTAAATGTGTGTGTATTTTGAGCGCAGCGGTGTGTACCGCCAATGGAATACAGTGGTTGAAGGACCGCCACGTGGATTCGTGAGTCGTGATAGTGTGGGCGTATTTCTGTTGGCGTGACTGTGGAGGTTTTGTTTTTGCCAGTTTATCACTGACCTTTGGTGTGGCGGACTTGTGTGGGTGTCTGAATTTTGGCAGATTCTGTGCTGTGGGTCAAAATGGCTGTGGCGGTTTTCCGCGGCCGTGGCGGTGTGTTGGCGGTCTTCTGCATGGCGGTATGCGGCTTTTACCGCCAATGTTGTAATGACCGCCTTAATGTTATTCCAAACACCTCTGCACACGGCCTTTGGCTGTATGCTGTGGGGGCTGGCCCCAAGGCCTGGCCTGCAGTCAGGCCCTGTGGCCAACCCCCTATAACCACCCAAACCCACACCACGAACAGCCTTTGGCCATGCACGGTAGGGTTTGGCCACAACACCTTATAACCACCCAACCACGCATCATGCATGGCCTTCCACCCTGTGGTGTACTCCATGGCACTCATGAAGTGTTTCTTTGTTTGGTACAGATGTGATCATATTCCTGTGCATCAAGGCGCGTCTCCAAAATCAGTGTGAAACACTTTCATGGGGTCCTTTAAATAATCTGCCCATCTTCCTTTGAAAATGAGGGGTAACACATTGCATATCACAAATGTATATGGGCAAGACCAAAAGAATGGGGCTTTTAGGTCGTTTTACATACTTGTATTTTTTAACATTTTTAAAAGGATAACACCATATCTTCTCTCAGCAGCAGATGAGGGAGGAGAAGACAAGGGTAGTTACCTGTCTGGGCCTGCTTGGGACTGATGGGGCCTAGGGCCAGAAATGCTGCCTACTTTTCAATTTCCATGAAAGACCTTGATCGCTCCACATCCTCCAACATCCAAACACAATATCAGCAAAAGCATTCTACACATATGACACAAGAGAACCTCATACAGATTTCAATGTCTCAACAACCATTACAAAACCACACAAACCACACCTATACACAATTCTACCCCAACTACAATAGTATGTCACCTTCACTCCTACATAAAACACAACTCTGTCCTAGACCACTAACACATCCATACATTAGACACACAACACAAAGGCACATTATACAAAACTTTAATGCATCCACACACATGCCTCCTGTTCATACAAAACACCATCTCTATCCTCTATTTACTCATAACAAACCCCTTTTTATCATGATATAACCTATACTGAGCCTTGTATTACACCATCCACAAACACCGACTCCTCTTTTTACCAAGTACACACAACTATAGATTCCTTACACTCTAATCCACCACACATAGTACCTCTTCCTGTGATCATACCTAACAAACAATCATAACTCTTGTCCACCCCCTCTTGGTCACAACATAAACTCTTCTCCAAAACACATCACCATCCCCTGTACTTTACACATACCACTCACCAGTTGTAACTCACATACAACTTCATAACAGAAAACCATTACATCACTAACTCCTCTCAGTACTTAAAAAAATCAAAACTACACACACACACACACGAGCACATCAAAATCACACACACTTTTAAAAACTTTCTATCACACCCACTCCAACCTGATGACTACACAAATAATACAAATCCTAAACCAACTTTACACCAAAATTATCATTCTTCACCAACATCGACCACACACTCTCACACTCACTCACAGACCTACTGAGACACTTATGCATTCACTCACACACTCACTGTCAAATGTTAGAGGTTACAGTTAGGAAATAACATTCAGAAAACCTTAGAAATTCACCTCTCTGTGACAGCAATGCCGGCTACCACAGGAGGTGGGGAGCCAGCTGGGACCGCCGGTGTCTTCAGGCTTCCCCTGCTGGCCCTTAACATTGTCACTAGGTACCCTTAGGGGCAACCAGGTCACATGGCCAGGCCCCGGGGAATGTCACTGACCATGTCATGAGTGATGTAATATGTGAGGTCATAAACAGTGCATTGCGTGGGTGGAAGTTGTATTTATCTCAGGTAACTATAATTGCTGAATTTCTCTTGTATGAGAGAAATGTGACTCTGACTATAATGCCCCTGTAACCTTTGTATTTTTCAGTGAATATATGCATATATATTGTAGAAGGCTGGCTCTCCATATAGTGTATGAAAATGACATGCACTGTGCAGAGAGTCCAAGCAACCCCACCTTGGTATCCAGAGCCAAAAAGCAGACCGCATAATGCTCTGTTTTTGTGTTAGTGTGGGGGAGCAGTTAGGCTTATCTTGGAGATGTGCTAAGCATTTGTTGTACTCACAGTATCAATAAATGTGGACACACACTCAGGAGAATAATTTGAGACCACTTTACACTTCAGATTTCTATAAACGTTTTAACGCCAAGATCATCAATATATGTTAAGTACTTTTTTAGTTATGATTTTCCAAAGTTTAAAAAATGTTCTGTTTTGTGCGTAATTATGCACTGTAGGAATCAATGGGAAAATCTTTAAAAATGCTTATACAAATCAGGCGATGCTCTCAAAAGTCATATTCTATTTTTAGGTTGAGGTTATTGAGATATCCTGTGGGCCAGCCAAAGATGTTTGGGCAGTTTCCAGTTCAAGCAGTGCAGAAGCTGAAAGTCTTGGAGCTGGTGCACAACGAAGAATGGAACCACTTGGAAACACACCGCACAGTTGGACTTAAAGGTTAGCCCAGTGGGTCCCCTTGGAAAGTGGAGGTTGCAAATGGTTAGGGACCCCTAGAGTACAGCTGGTTTGTCGATGCAAGGGCCAGGGAGACAGGTTTACGTCCAGATAAGTCAGCCAGAAGTTGTGCATCTTGGATTCCTTGGAGACAAGAACAAATCACTTAGAGGTTAGATTACAGGTCAGCAGGGCCAATCTGGGGGGTTGTTCTTGGGTCTCCTGAAATCCCTTGACTGGTGCTTCATTCTGGGCATTTGAGAGTCCGGAGTGGACTTTGCTTTAGGGTGTCCGATGTTGGGGATCCCAGGATAATGGTAAGTCTCAGGCCCTGAAATTCAAAATGCCACCAAGTGGCTCACTAGTATGTTCTGCCCTTTAGGTCTGTTGTGTGGATTTTGGTTGGGCTGCTCAGTCCGGTTCAGTAGCCAGTAGCCGGTCAGTGAACTGGACTTCACTGGTTCATGCCTGCAGGGTACAGGAGAGTGATACCTTCACTCTGAGTGAGGTTCTTGGTGATTTTCAAAAGTCTGGAGGTGCTCTGGGGTTTTGTAGAGTCCTTCAGGTTTCCAGGCGACACCTCAGCGGCGATTGTCGAGTCATTGGAGCAGCAGGCAGGGTTTGGCGCCTTTTTCTTTGTGCAACAGGACTTCTGTTCTCGTGCCTTAGGTGCATTTTAGTGCATTTACGGGGCTTTGGGGGAGTCCCTGGTAGTGGCAAATGAGCAGCCTACTTTGGAGTAGCTACACCCACCCACTAAGGGACCACTTCCTGTGGGAAGGGGGTCACATCCCTGATTGGCTATTTTCCTGTCATCAAAGGTGGAGGAAAATGAAATGGAGTGGTTACCTCGCCTGCCCACCTGAGGGATGGTGCAGGCTGGGGTTGGCCACTCCTCCTATCCTTGCTGGTTTTCCCACTGGTTTTCCCACCTAAAGTGGGGGCAAAACCATTGGGCGGCCATCTGCTGCCAGCAGCAGATGAAAGGGTCAGTTTTCAAGGGCAGTAAAGCCTTTGAAGCTGACTACTAGTGCAGGGTGTCTGCTTAGGGGAGGAGGTGTAACACCTCCACCCAGGAAAGGCTTTGTGTTGTGGTTCCTTAGATCAAAAGCTCTCACCCTAGGAGTCCAGAATCATGTCTGGTGGTGGCAGGCTGATTAAGACCAGTCAGCAAACATGCTAGGGTTGTAAGGTTTTACAGGGGGCACCTCCACGCTTTGGACAGCCAGTATTGTATGTGTTTCATTTGATTTTGAGATTAATCTACATGACCTTAGCATTGTTAATATAGGGAAATAAATATTCTAACTTTCACTAAAAGGCGTGGTTTTTCATGACTGAAAGGTCATGGTGTGTGACAATTACTGACTCCATTGATTATTGATGTTATTGACTGATGTTGATTATTGATTATTGTGTACCTATTATTGATTATGTACTGGAGCTATGGTAAGAACTTCTTAATTGCGAGTCAAAAGGTTAATCGACCTAGTCGCGTCCTCTTGTAAGTTTACTCATTAAGGTCAGACGCACTACCAGAGATGGTAGCAGACTGATGGTTTGTCTCCTTAAGAGCTTGCCATAGATGTCCGGTACAGAATGACAAGTGTTAACAGAGATGGTAAGAGAGGCTGATGGTTAGTCTCCTTAAAAGCGTATCATAGACGTGGGGTACACAGCAACAGGTGTTCTCAGAGATGGCAGTAGCTTGATGAGTTGGTTCTTTGAGAATTCATTATTATTGAGATTTGTATTTTGTTTTTCAATGATGCTAATTGGAGAGAAAATCTTCCCTTATGTCCAGAATTGACTTTCCCAGATCTTGGATCCTGCTAATGGTTGTTTGAGGAAGTTCCCGGCATTCTAGTGACAGGGTGAATAAAATAGTTTGCGCTTGCACAGCTTCTGCAAATTGCAGGTGAATTGTGAGGTTTGCGAGGGTTTTAGGGAGTTTGCATACTCCAAATGAAGTTTTAGTAGGAGTGCTCGTACTCCGCATTGTGAGAGTAGGGAAGTCATTGAACTTCGTGTGTGTGGCACTTTGTGCTAAAAAATCATCCACGTGATTGTTGATGTACGGACCCTGCGTGGTCTAAGACTCCGGAGTATATTGAAAAGTGTATGAGACACTTGGTTTTATGTTGTAATCTGGTTTAGTAGTTTGATCGGATGTGATCAACAAGCCAGAGTGTGAGATAAAGTGAGTGAAAGAAAATTTCAACTTAGATTTGGCGAGTTCTATCTGCACCAGGACAGACCCATTGATCAATTGAGAGTAAAATTTGGGGGTCGAATTTTGCTTGAGAATCTGGGAGATCAAGAAAGCAGGAGTAGCTGTAAGTGCGAGAAGAGCCATCAGTGAAAAATCCATAAGATTTCTGAAGCAATTGTGTTACCTTTCCTGTAGTAAACCAGCAGATTTGTTTTGTTTTGTTTTTCTGTTTTTTGATTAGTGCTCACAATATTTGCTTTAGTTGTGTGAATTGGAGTGAAGGAAGGCAAGCCACAAGACTTTGACAGCCACAGTACATGTGATTGTGACGTCATTGGAGCCGCGCTGGGATAGGTCAATTAGTGAGAAGGGTCACGCACGGATAAGCAGCTGTCCGTGAGAGGCAATTGGTTGAGATCCTAGGTGAAAGGAATCTTGGGACTAAAAGTCACTTCCTGATTTGATTTTGTATAACAAAAGGATGAAAAGATGAAGCTTTTCAAAGCGTTAAAAAGTGCCCCAAGGGGAGATACATATATTACAACGAGTGTAGACGAGGCTACACCACCAGAAGGTACACCAGCTTACATTGTAATGGAAGAGAAGGGTGTCGCACCATGTCTTTGGCTAAGGCAATGGTGCAAATTGACAGAGAAAGATGGGAACTTAGCGTTTCCTACGAATGGAATGTTTCATTTGAGGGTTTTGGAGCATTTACAGATGGTGCTATATGAATCGATGCCCCTTCCGAGACCAGCACAGTTTGAGGCATTAGCGATTTGGGAGCTAGTAGCCAGACAGCAACAGCAACTGAAATTCAAAAGGAGGATGAGAAAGGCAGAAAAGACTCTAGCGGAGGCTAGATGGGTCTATGTTCAGAAAGCTTGGAGGATGGAGCCTTTGCATGGGATTAAGTTGTTTCTGGCAATTACGCAGGAGAATGAGAAGGAAAGAAAGAAAACTACTAGGAAAACTAATAAAAGTCTGTCTGAGAGTAAGGAGGCTAGAAAGCTTTCAAATGAAGAGGAGGATTTGGACTATGATGAGTTTATTACACAGTTATGGAGAGATCGACTACCACCATATACAGTATATGAGAGTGGTCTAAGTACCAGTGTTGATCCGACAGCCCCGACATAGGTTAATGAGACAGTGAGTCTGGTGCAGGTTAATGATAGCCTGACACAGAATGCAGTGCAGAGTTGTCTTAATGTGCCTACCACTCCTGTAGTGGAGACCCAGAGACAACCACCACAGGTTCAGAGAATCTATCCTGATGTGCCCTATATGGAAACGTCTTTGAACTTAGTGGTGCCAACAGAACAGGTCTTCCAAAGACCGATATTGGTTCAGACTGAGCCAACTACGATTTTATTGCCCCAAGTGTAGCCACAAGTAATCCCAAGATTTACGTCAAGTTACAGGGACAGAGTCAGATGTGACTCCGATGATGAATCAGAATATGGAGTTACTCTCCCACAGAGCATAAATGCCAGAGCAGCCCCAGATGCTATATAGCTACCTATAACTGTTTGTTCAGTGATACCATTATTTGCACAGAAGAAGCTGACTTTAGGTGAACAGGGAGCAAAGTCCAAGAACCTAATGAGGGGAGGACCTAATAAAAATGCTTGAGTAGTTTCACCTGTGGGACAGACTTTTGACAGATCAAGATCATTGCTAGACCTTAGTCCATTCATAGCACTTCCAGATACTGTGACAGGTCCAAACGCTAGCCAGAGTCTAAAATTATTGACACCGCAGACTCTAAATGCATCTGCACAGCAGGTGCCACCGGTCCAAGCAAGTAACATTTTGTTACAAGGATTGACAGCTCAGCGGTTGACTGAATGGTTATACAAACTGAACACCCCACAGAGTGCCCCTAAAGGAGAGGAGCATCTGAATTATACTAGGCTAAGCATTGAAGTGGGTGAGCTCATTGAGGGAACGATGGGGGTGAACAGGTTAGAATCCTACACAGAGGTAGAATTTAGATATTTGTGCCCCAAAATTATGGGAGAAGTGAGCAATGTGCATCAGAGACTAGCAGACATGGCAGAGAAGTACTGCATAGAAATAGAGAAAACAAAGCATTGGAAAAGGAGTTACACATTAGATTTTGAGGCTAAGGATTTTGAACACATGAGATCCGCCAGAATGAAGGCAAATCTTAAGAAATTGCTTCAAAGTGCTCAGACCTGGAGAGCGTTAGACAAATGGGAAGGCAGATGGTTAAAGAAAAGAGACAATAGAAAAAGGGATTCTTGGGAGCTGACTGAAAATGTGCAGCATGATAAAGATCCAGTAAAAATTCCAGTGGGGAATTTTGTTCATGTCCCATGGAGCAGAAGTGACATTCTGTTATTTACAAATGATTATCCAAAATTGAGATAAAAGCCAGTAGAGTGGTATCAGCAGGCAGACAGGTTTGTGAAACTTGCGAAGTGTTTATGGGAGGACTTGAACAAATTACTAGAGATAGTGGTTCCAGCTGATCTGTGGATCGAGTGTAAGAGGAGTGTAGATAGGCCAACAAGTGAACCGGAGAGAGACAAGAATACAGGTGCACCGTCTCCTGAGGTGATGAAATATTACTATAAGGTGATTGAGTTTCTGAAAATGAGAATTGCGGGCAAGAATATTGACTGGCAGAGGATTGACAGGACAGCCCTGGAAGCAAAGGAGTCGATAAATGCATATTATGAGAGATTGCTACAGGCATTTAAGCATTACTGGGGTACAGAGACAATTGAGGTGAAAGGCATGCTTCATTTTGTGTTCAGATTTGTGGAAGGACTGAGACCTGAAATCAGCCAGATGATTAAGAGTCATTTGATTTGTTGGCAAACAAAGCCGATTGATGAGGTGTTGCAGTATGTGAAATACTGTAGTGATGAGAGTGAGTTGAAGTAGAAAAAGTTGAAAGAGAATGTGATGGGGATGCAGATTAAAGCAGCTCAAAGAGGAGTGCAAGGGAATTTTTCACAGCAGTTACCACAGCAGCAACAGGGAACCATGATGTTTCAGCCCCAGCTGAGAGGTAGAGGTCATTGAGGCAAAATGAATCGTGGTCCAGTCTCGAATACTGTTGTGGTACAGAATGATGTGCAGTAAATGAAGAAGCCATTGTCATGTCACATTTGCGAAGCCGTTAGACATTGGAAATGGGAGTGTCCAATGATGGTGCAGGAAGGTGTCATTCAGCAGAGTTATGACATCAATGCACTCCAGAAATGTGAGAGGAGCGAGAGTGAGAGGTCCTAATCCAGATTTTCAGAATAATGTGAATCAAATGCAAAATTTTCAGCCCATGCAGCAGGTGCAAATGCCCAGTGCACAAATGTCACATTTGCAGCCGATGCAAAAGCAGGTTCCAATGGTACCTAGACAGCAGATTCAAATACCTCAAGCCTCGATGAAACAGCAGCAGAAACTAGAAACACAGTGCACCAATTCCTGTTACACAGTGAGAATGGAATAAATGATGAGTGGACGAGTGACAATTCAGATGAGGATCTGTGTGTGCTTGCAACTTCCCTAGAAGTAGATCAAAGCGGACCCTATGTGAAGGGAAAGGTAATGGGTCACAAGGTTTCATTCTTGGTTGACTCGGGAGTTACATGCTCTACAGTGAGAAGCGCAAAAGTTCCAAATTTGCCCCTTTCAGGTAGAACAGTTCAGGTTGTGGTAGTAACAAACCAGTATTTGACAAACCCGATTACTGATCCAGTTCAAGTTGAGATTGGCAATTTTCATGGATTGCATAAATTTGTAGTCTGCGATTCAAGTCCAGTATCCCTACTGGGAAGAGACTTGTTATGTAAAACAAGGTGTTTAATTATTTGTTCAAACAATGGAATTGAGATTCAGACGAATAGTGATGATGAAGAAGACCAAGCCCCAGCGATAGAGTGTGAAACTACAAATGAGGAGTACCCTTTTATTGAATGTTTCCCAATGTTCACAGTGAAAGAGCTTCATCCTGATCTGCAGGGAACGGTTATGGAGAAAGTGTGCGATCTGCCAGGAAAAGAAGTAGGTTTGATAAAGGGAGTTGAGCCAGTTAGTTTGCAGGTTTTCCTCAACTTCCACAGTTACACATGCCGCAAGATGTCCTGATGAAAGTAACCCAGATAATAGTAGACTTTGTAAAGCAAGGGGTTCTAAAAGAAGTATTGAGTAATCCATGTAACTCACCAATAATGGGTTTGAAGAAGCCCTGTGGGAAGGTTTGGATTGTTCAGGATTTGAGAAAAATAAATGAGATTGTGGTAAAATGTTGTCCTGTGGTGCAAAGTCCAGCTGTAATAATGTTCCAGATTCCATGTGATGCCGAGTGGTTCACTGTCATCGATTTGTCACAAGCATTCTTTTCTTCATGAAGATAGATAATTTATCTTTTGTTTCAAATTCCTGGATCGAGTTTATTGCTGGTGCAGAATTCCTCAAGGGTTTTCAGAGTCACCTTCCATATTCAATCAGATCTTGAAAAATAAGTTGGAGTCGTTTGAATTGCCTTTCCAGTCGACCTTGGTGCAGTACACTGATGACTTACTGATTGCTTCCAAAACAAGGGACGGGTGCAAATATGATACGATTGGGAAAAAATGGTCACAAAGTGTCTCCGCTAAAATTGCAGTACTGTCGGAAAGTAGTGAAATATTTGGGTCACCAGATTGAGAAGGGTTCAAGAAAGATATGCAGAGAAATAATTACAACCATATTGCAGATAAATCCCATGACTACACAGAGAGATGTCAGGATGTTTTTAGGGATAGTAGATTACTGTTGTCAATGGATTCCAAATGTCACAGTCATTTTAAGACCATTGAAGAAGCTGACTCATAAGGAAGTCACTGATCCCATAGTGCTAGACCAGGATGAAATGAAAGAGTTTATTGAATTGAGAGAGAGTCTGTGCAGGGCTCCAGCATTGGGTATGTCTGATTACACAAAATCTTTCACATTGTTTAATCATGAGCATGATGCATGTTCTTTGTCTTTCTTGACACAAATCCATGGAGGTGTAAACTGCCCAGTAGCATATTTTTCAGCTACCTTGGACCCAGTTGCTGCAGCCTTACCAGGTTGTTTGCACGCAGTTGCAGCAGTTGGTGAAAGCCTTACACAGTGTGAAGGCATTGTGATGGGACATCCCCTGACTGTAATGGTCCCTCACTCTATTGAGATTCTACTTACAAGGACAAAAAACAAATATTTGAGTAGTGCGAGGTTGGCCAGGTATGAAACGATTCTAGGGTCACCAAATGTTTAATTGAAAAGATGTACAGTGCTCAACCCGGCAACCTTACTTCCAAGTGAAAATGCTGAAATTGAAAAAGAGGAAGATGTTGAACATGATTGTCTCAAAGTAACTGAGTTGTGCACAAAACCGAGACCTGACATTAGAGATAACTAATTGGAAGAAAATGACCAAATTATTTTGTAGATGGTTCTTGTCTGAGAGACAACACAGGGACACTGAGAGCAGGATATGCTCTGTTCACAATTACTGGTACCTTGGAAGCTTCTTGGCTACGAGGAGTGTATTCTGCCCAAGTAGCGGAACTGGTAGCACTTACTAGAGTGTGCCATGTTTCTGCTCAGATAAAAGTTACAATCTATTCAAATAGCCAATATGGATTTGGAATAGCCCATGATTTTGGCCAGTTGTGGTCACATAGAGGTTTCCTGACATCTTCTGGTTTACCAGTGAGAAATGGTGAGAGAATTAAAGAATTTTTACATGCTATTCAAATGCCTGAAAAGATTGTTGTGGTGAAATGCAGTGCATATATGAAGTTGCAGGACTTTGTGTCATTGGGAAATGAATATGCGGATCAAGTCGCAAGGTTTTGTGCATTAAACTGTATATTGTTCAAAAACAAGTGGGAACTGTTACCTGAAGAAGATGAAATTTGTACAAGCTATGCATTGAAAATGATTGACACCTTGGAAGAATTGAAAACATTGCAGAATAATGTTGACAGGGATGAAAAGCTTTCATGGAGCAAAATGAAAGGTATGCAAAGACAAGATGAATTGTGGGTTTCCGAAGAGGGTCAATTAGTTTTGCCAAATAGTGTGTTTTCTCAAATGGCAAGGTTCTATCATGGTCAAGCACGTATTGGGAGGGATGCAATGATTCAGTTGTTCAAACATGATTGGTTCAACCCAAATAAGTTGCTGAAGCAGTTTGCCATCAATGTGTCATTTGCCAACAGCTAAATGCAGGGAAATGGACAGTGGTTAATTTGAGCCACATTGGAAGAGTGGGAGGTCCATTCAGCGGAATGCAGATGGATTTTAATTAGGTGCCTGTGTGTGGAGATTTGAGATATGTGTTGGTGATTGTCTGCATCTTTAGTCACTGGATTGAAGCTTACCCTACACAAAGAAATGATAGTCTCATGGAAGTGAAACTACTGCTTAGGGAACTGATATCACTTTTCGGGTTTCCGATCTCTTTAGAATCAGACAGGGGAAGTCACTTCAACAATGAACTAATTAAATTACTGTGTGCAGCATTGAACATTGAGCAGAAGGTGCATTTTAGCTACCACCCTGAAGCATCAGGACTAGTGGAACAGATGAATGGTACATTTGAAGTCAAGAATTGGAAAGATGTGTGCGTTCACGAATTTAAAATGGCCTGACGCATTGCCTTTAGTGTTGATGTCAATGAGAAACACACCTGACAGGAAGAGAAGATTGTCACTGAATGAGATACCCATGGGCAGAGCAATGAGGTTACCAGCAGTGCCTAAAAATACACTTGTCAACATTATAGATGATATGGTGTTAGATTACTGCAAAGGTCTGGCTGATGTGGTTGGCTCTTTTTCTCAGCAGGTGGAAGCCACCACACTGCCACCGATCCATGACTCAGGGCACAGCCTGAGAGCTGGGGACTTTGTTGTGATCCAAAAACATGTGAGAAAGACGTGTTTAGAGCCTCGTTGGAAGGGACCTTATCAGGTAGTTTTGACAAATACTGCAGCTGTGAAGTGTGCTGGAATACCAAACTGGACTTACACAAGTCATACAAAGAAAGTGGAATGTCCACTGGATCATGAAGAAGCGTTGTTGAGAGTACCAACAACAGTGAGACAAGCCTCAGGGCTGGAAGGAGAACAAAGGGGAACTGAGACCGGATCTCAGCCCATTGAGGACGCTTCAGTCACTCCTGTGAGAGACAAGGGAGGAGACCTCCAGGAGGGTGACGGAGAGCCTATCTCAATTGAGGCAGCAGGAGAGCTTCGTCAGGGGAGGGCTTTCCCAAAAGCAGATGATCTTGAGAGACAAACAGAGCAATTGCCAGACCTAGAATGGGAAGGAGTTGAGGTGGATCAAAGTCAGTGTGATCTGACTCCCCCTGAACCGGTTCATACTCATCACAGAGGTCTACCCACATAACCCTACTAGACCTGGGTAAACAGAAAGCCTTACATGGACATATCATAAACTAGTAGGAAAGAATAACAGAAGAATCCATCCTAAAACAGGAAATTAAGTTTAACTTCTAACAGGCGGATTGATTACCCCATTTTAGGATGAATTCTTCTGTTATTCTTTCATACTAGTTTACCATATGTCCATGTAAGGCTCCCCATGAACCGGTTGCAGGTCTGTCAAGAGAAAACACCACAGAACAAGGAGAATGTTAAAATACAATTCTGAAGAGAACACTGACAAAGGGTCCACTGAAAGGATACAAGTGGCCGGATTCACAGATGGAGAAAGGGAAAGAAGTGGTTGTTGAACAAACAATCGAGGAGGAAGTAGGTGCCACAAGAAGAGAAAATCTAAGTGAAGGAGAGCTGAATGGTGATTGAAAATTGATAAGAAGGAAAATAGCAAGTCAAAGATACGGAGGTCCTGAATGGGCGTATGCAACTACGAATGAAGGGCAACAAGAGTTTTTTTCTCTTTGTTTTGATAGAGAAATTCCGGGTCAGTATTTTGACAAGTGAAGGAAGCTAATGAACTGAACTGTTGAAACAATCCGAGAGGAATTTGTTTAGAAAAGAAACTGTTGGAAGTAACCAGAAGAGACATTGTTGACCTGATTTGACTTTTGAAATCTGATTTTGCCAAGCTGCTAACCGATTTTGACAAGGGATCCTGGAAGTGAGACTGAATTGCTGAAAGAAGAGTTGTCTAATTTTTTTTTTTTTTTGCTGCATATTTTTCTGAATATATCCTGCTTTCTGATTCTGTACAGATCATGAGTAACATTAGTCAACAGGGCAGTGATGCTAGGTGCTGTAAATATATGAGCATTGGTTTGGTGATTATGTGTGGGATATTGTTTGTGATGTTGATTGTGGGTATGTCTGTTCTTGATAAGAGAGAAGCCAACCAACGTCTGCTTTGAGACAACTACTGCATTAACGGCATTAGAGAAGTTTAGGTTAGATGAGAATTATTTGCATGAGGACACTAATGCGCAGGGCGAACTTTCTTCTAATGTGTTCTATCGCTTATCCAGTGAGTATGTTGAGACAATGAATGCGAAGAATTGCTTTGTGTGTACGCAGATTCCTTCATCAGTCAAGGAAGGAGTCACCTATCATAGTCTGCCTTTAACCTACGGGATAAGTTGTAATCTGTTACTAACAAGATTTTATAACCAGGAGTACATTCAATACCTTTATTCGAATTATGATGTTCTGTTTTCGTTTATTCCTATAATTAGGTATTGGAGTAGAGTAGCTAAGGCTAATGACATAGTAATAGTTAAAGGTTTCTTTGAATCTACATTGACGTTTGGCACAGCTGATGTGCATAGAAATAATTTAACATGCTTGCTTAGACCTTTAGAGAAAAGCTTCTTAGATCATACAGATAACAGGAGAAAGCCATTAAAAGAGAAATTAGAAAACGGTTTAGAGAAAAGCACTTACAGGAATGATTATGCTTATAGTGCAATTTAAACGCAAGGGAAATTAGCTTTAGATACACAACACGTAGGGAAACTTTGTATATGTAGTCCCAAATCACGCACTGACACTTTATTTGTGGGAACGAGTGAATGTAGGCATGTGTTTTTGTTTCAAAGTAAATGGATGTTTATGTTGGATGGACAGGACCCTGCAATTCCTGGGATTTATTACATCTGTGCTTTTAATGCTTATTACCGTCTTCCAAGAGGATGGTATGGGACATGTTATTTGGGAATAGTTTTCCCAAAGATTTATCAAATGGAGGATTTGAAGACATTTCTGAAAGTGACTGAAAGACATCATAAGAGACAAATGAGGGAGTCCTCTTCTGCTATAGTGGGTGATATCTTTGGAGCATTGATTCCTTCAGTGGGAGTCATTCTGAATCCGATAAGGATTAGAAAGTTGTCTACTATTGTGGATAACATGCTGACAAATTTTTCAGGAGCCATACTCCTGATAGATACGGAATTAGCTGCTTTAGACATTCTGTTAGCAAAGGATGGTGGAGTCTGTAGAATGATTAATTCTAGGCATTGGTGTTCGTATATACCAGATAACAGTAAAGAATTAAGGGACTTACATACTAATATGACTCATGCGAGTAATGATTTGAAAAAAATTGAAAGAACCAGGGGCCTTATTTATACTTTTTGGTGCAAAACTGCATTAACGCAGTTTTGCACCAAAATGTTTTGCACCGGCTTGCACCATTTTTTAGCACCAGCTGGGCACCATATTTATGGAATGGTGCAAGCCGGTGCAAAGGGTAGTCTAGCTTAATTTTTTTTAATGTTAGGCAGGTTTGAGTCGAAATAAATGACTCTAACCAGATTAGCATCATTTTTTTACTCTAAGGGGCATATTTATACTCTGTTTGCACTTAATTACAGTCATTTTTTTAAACTCTAATTCAGTGCAAAACTAACTCCATATTTATACTTTGGTGCTAGACCCGTGTAGCGCCAAATTTATGGAGTTAAAGTCAGTTTTTGGAAGTGGAAACCTACCTTGCCTTAATGAGATGCAAGGTAGGCGTTCCAGTGCAAAAAATGACTCTATGGCCTTAACGCCATATTTATACTCCCATGCAAAAATGGTGCAAGGGAGTGAGGAGAGGTCAAAAAATGGGGCAAAGCTTGCTTTGCTCCATTTTTTAAAGCCTGGGTTAGGGCAGGCGTTAGTGGACCTGTGGGCCTATTTCCATGGTGGAACACCATGGAATAAGCCCGCAGGTGCCCTCCCCAGGCCCCAGTGGCACCCCCACCCAAACCGGAGGGACTGCTGAAGATGGGGGAACCAATCCCAGGTAAGTACAGGTAAGATTGCATTTTATTTTTGAAAGTGCCGTAGGGGGCCCTGAAATGGGCCCCCATACATAGCACAGGGTGCAATGGCCATGCCCAGGGGACCCCTGTCCTCTGTACTGGCCATTGGGGTGCTGGGCATGACTCCTGCCTTTTCTAAGGCAGGAGTCATGTGGCATGGTAAGTTTAGCACCATAAAATGACGCTAATCTTGTTAGTCATTTTTTTTACTCTAACCTGCCTGAAGTCATTTTTTGGTGCTAAACCCTCTTCTATACCGCCAGCCCCACCTGACGAAAGTCATTTTTTTTTACTCTAGCCTACCCTTAGCACCGGCTTGCACCATTCCATAAATATGGTGCCCGGCTGGTGCACAGAAATGGTGCTAGCCGGTGCTAAACATTTTGGTGCAAAACTGAGTTAGTGCAGTTTTGCAGCAAAAAGTATAAATAAGGGCCAATATTTTGTACGTTTGCGCCACTTTCGTGTCAAAAAATTAAGTTAATGCGGCACAAAAAAAGTATAAATCAGGGCCTTAGTGCTAGACGGGTCTAGCACCAAAGTATAAATATGGAGTTAGATTTTCACTGAATTAGTGTAAAAAAAATTATGCTAATTCAGTGCAAACAGAGTATAACTATGCCGCAGAGTATAAATATGCCCCTAAATATGGCGTTAAGGCCATAGAGTCATTATTTGCACGGGAACGCCTACCTTGCATCTCATTAAGGCAAGGTAGGTCTCCACTTTAAAAAAATGACTTTAACTCCATCAATTTGGCGCTAGAGCGGTCTAGCACCAAAGTATAAATATGGAGTTTGTTTTGCACCGAATTAGAGTTAAAAAAAATGACACTAATTCGGTGCAAACAGAGTATAAATATGCCACCAGGTGTTTGGGAAATGGTTGGCAAGGGGCTCGCTTCAGTGGGAAATTGGCTCAGCCACGTTTGGAATGGGATTTTATTGAAAATACTACATGGAATATTAATTGTTATGTTTGTCTATTGGGGATATGGGGATTGTGCAAAAAATGCAAAATAGTTAAATTGAAAAAACAAAGAATAATCAGAGAAGGGAAGAAAAGAAAAGTGAAAAATTGTATAGGGAATATTCAAAGGGGAAACAACATTCTGAAGGGATTGAATTGACAGAGTTTCTCTGATGCAAAAAATTTGTGGGTGATAGTGTGATGACATATTTAGTCATCAGAGGAGGGATTGCTAGCGCAGGTGTTTTAATAAAAACTACTAGCGAGTGTTTATGTATTTTGAATAATAAGTTTATGTAGAAAATAAAATAACGTAGATAAATAATGCACACATTTGAAAATCTGATTACGAAGAATGGCCACCAATGTTAACGAAATGTACTAATCAATGATTTAATACTTATGAAATGTTGAATATATGTTAGACTAATGCAGTAATATGTCACATTAAGGGTTATGAATTTAGCTTTAGCTTTATTAATTGTAGGCCTTAAGTTAGCGAGTGTCTTGGCCTACTTGCCAGGTCTCATGTAAAAGCTGTATTTCTTAGTGTTTAATAAAATGGCTGTCCTAGAGCGTTAAACTGTGAATTTCTATTGTATTGTTTAAATGTGCTCATAATGGAAGCTTTCTCATGAGAACCGACGGCTAGAAGATGATGTGCCCAATAATGTAACATTTTATATGTATTGTGTGTGAGACTGACTTTCCCAGGACAAGAGCAATGAAGATACTTACTACAGTGGAAGCTGCAACAATTTTGTTACCTGACAAGCCGGACGATGAGGACATTGCAAGACAAACCAATCAATGACATGTGAACGGAGTAATATTAAAATTCTTGGATTTGGGACTTTAGTTTTATTGGACAAAATGTGAACACACTGTTAAGTGACCAATAGGGTTTTGGGGGGTAGTTTTAGAAATTTTGACTTAACAGGTTTACACTGGGAAAAGAGTACGCACTTTTAGGCCAATATTCTGCCCTTACTTTTGCCCATATTGCTTCTTGAAAAGAGACGTGCTTAACTTTAATGCTTAGAAACTTTGCGTTTTCTGAACTTTGTTGCTGAATCTTAATGCTTTGCTGATCAACTGATGTCCTGAGGATGAAGACTGACTCTGCTTTGCTGATCTATGCTGATGATAGGTATTATAACCTAAATTGTGATTATCATGCATATTTGCTTTTTCTTTCTAGGTACCAACTGCACTGTTTTGATAGAGCCATAGTTAGATGTTTTTCCAAATTTGTGTTACTAAATTATTTTGCATGAAGCCCAACATTCTGATGCTAATCTGATGTTAGTTAAGGATCTTCACTAATGAAATATGATAACAGGGACTAATGCTTGATGAATTTTTCTGCTCAACTTCATGTATATAATTACATTGACACAGTTGACTTTGCTATTGATTTGCACTATAACTTTAGAATGTGTTGTTGTTCAAGCTTTGATTAGATTACGTTTCTTCTGCCGCTTTGGACAGCTAGTATTGTTTCTGTATGTGTTTCATTTGATTTTGAGTTTAATCTACATGATCATAGGATTGTTAATATAGGGAAATAAATATTCTAACTTTCACTAAAAGGTGTGGTTACTCATGACTGAAAGGTCATGATGTGTGACAATTACTGACTCCATTGATTATTGATGTTATTGGTTGATGTTGATTATTGATTATTTTGTATTGATTATGTACTGGAGCTATGGTAAGAACATCTTAATTGCGAGTCAAAAGGTTCATCGACCTATTCACGTCCCCTTTGAAGTTTACTTATTAAGGTCAGATGCGCTAAAAATGGCAACCCTGTCAACTTTGCTATAAGTGGCATGGTGGCGGTTAACAAATCACAAACTGTCTTTCATAGTTATTTTCTGTCATGCAACATCAGAATGGTTAGTGGCTGTTAATCCCTTGTTTTTCTTCTGTAAAGAAGCCCCATTCCGTAGTGTATGGAGTCGCGACTCCGTTGTGGTGTTCAGCGCACCCCCTGTGTAACTTTGCAACGGAGTTGCAGCTCCAGACAGGGGTTCAAAAATATACTTAAGATTGTGTTTTTTTGCATGAATCTTTTCATTGTTAAGTTTGTCTACATTAATAGAACATTACATTACATTTATGTTGTTCACAATATCACATCAGCACATTGTTCTTACGTCTTGTATGACTCATGAGCTTCGCTTCCAACAGTATAGTAAACAGAGTCTGGGGTGAAAGACAATAATGTTGGATTCCAAAGTGGCAAACTCTATATTATTATCAGTTGTGCCTGTGGAGGCCTCAGTGTTGGTAAATGATACATTGATTGATTGTCTATTTAGGTTCAATAACAAATATTGGAATATATAGTAACTCTGTTTCTCTGCTAAGTGGTTGGTAGAGTAGCTATGGATTCGTTTATAAATGTGGATTCTAAAGCAATGAGAAGCTAAACAATGAAATACAAATACAATAACGAGGTAATACAATTGACCATGGAGCCCAAAACAATTGCCCCCATAACCCCAGTAGCAAGGAGCTCCCCGTTATAATTACATATATGATTATACGTGCAAAAATTAGTTTGTCGAAATATAGAATGCCACTTATCAATTGTCCCGGAGCTTTGTATAGAAGTGTAGTAGATAAATAAATTACCTATGACACTCTCAACATATTAAAGAGTCTATTCCTGCGGTGTTGCTGTAAGTGGGTGAGCTGTTATATTGGAGGCAGTATCTGCCTCCGAAACACTCAAAGATGCCAGCATAATTTCCCAGCTAACAGATAGGGGATATTTACGTAGACCTAGTGTATCCTCGCGCCTCAGCGCCACCCCTTTAGCCTCTGCCCATGTCAGAAAGGAGTATTTCCAGGATAACACAGATGGCGACTCAGCAGCCTTCCATCTCCGGGTTATCAATCCTTTGGCTGTTAAAAGCCCAAGGGCTAGGAATCTTGTGTTAGCCTTGCAGTTCTTCCTTCTAGGAAATAGGCCTAGGTTTCCCATTTGTGTGGCAGTGGACGTGACGTGTATATCGACAGATATGCTGTGACTGTGCTCCAGTAGGTGTGTAAGGAGGGGAAGGACCACAACATGTAGAGAACATTCACATTTATTTGCTTACAACGGGGGCAGGCTGCATCAATACTGTTGAAATATCCATTAATGCGGGCCGGAGTAAGATATGCTCTATGGATAATATAAAATTGGATGAGGTGGAATCTTTAGTTGCAGGGGATAGTTGTATGGCTGGACAGGGCTAAACTTCACTGTGTGTCTGTAAAGGCAATGCCGCAATCTTCCTCGCACGCAGCGCGTAGCATATTGTGATCCTGCTGTGTGTGTGTTCTAAGCACATCTGCAAACCATCTAATCAGGTGTCTGCCCTGTCCCATAACCTGTATATATTGTACTAGTAAATGGGTTGGAGGTGCGGTGGTCAGGTTCCCCACCTACTCTATAATGTAATGAATAATAGAGGTGGAACTGCCCCGCTGGGAGGCCCGTCTCAGCCACCAGTACATGAAATGGGGTCAGTTTGTTATCGCTGTAGAGATCACCTAGCGTGTATAAATCCGCAGCATGCCAAGGTCTTAGTTCAGTGGCAGATGTGACACCCGGACCACGTGGTGTGCTCAGCAGCGCCAATGCCGGAGCAAAAGGAATGGTCCCCTTCGTAAGATGTAAGCATCTGCGGTAACAGGGATAGGCCACATTAAGCAAGAGCACCTTAGGTGGCGTTGAGATTGTGAGTGGATGGAAAAGGTGTGTTAGTTGCGCAAGTGTCCAGGGTTTGGAGATGGTCGCCGTATCAGAGAGCTGAAGTTCTGCCAGCCACCGGGCCACCCACTGAAGCTGCGAGGCCAAATAGTAATGTTCCAGATTTGGCACCGAAAGGCCGCCGTGCTCTAAAGGCAAGTAAAGTTTTTTCAGTGCCACTCTGCAACGACCCTTATTCCAGAGAAATTCTCGTATTCTAGGCTCTAGTTCCCTGAAAAAACTGGTTGGTACAGAATATAGTAGGTTAGAGAAGTAGTACAGTAGTCCCGGTAGCACTATCATCTTCAAGAGGGTGATTCTTCCTGCAACTGAGAGTGGCAGCGATTGCCAGAAGGCCATTTGGGAGCAGAGGGATGTCACTGCCCTTCTAAGGTTTCCATCATGTAGGCCCTCCCTTCGGTGATATATTTGTATTCCTAGATATTGGAACATTCGTGGTTGCCAAGGGACACCAGAAAGTCACAGCACTGGGTTCAGAAGCTCCGGGTCGAAGGAGAAAAGGCATGATTGCGTCCAGTTGACTCACAGACCCGAAAGAGCTGCAAACCTCTGCAGGGTGGTCCCGATCGTCAAAAGGATGTTATTGATGTCTCTAAAATACAACAGGAGGTCGTCTGCATACAATGATATGGTATGCGGGCTATCACCCAGCACAATGCTCCAGTTCACACCCCGGTCGCGAAGCTCCGCAGCTAGTGGCTCCATCGCTAGGGAGAACAGCAACAGAGAGAGACGGCAGCCCTGCTGTGTGCCCCTGTTTACTTCAACTAGGTCCGAAATGCTCCCACCCATCTTGACCCAAATCCTAGGGCGGGTGTATAATAGTTTCACCACTCGCAAGAAATAGGGACCATGGCCGAATCGCCGCTGAGATTCAAATAGGTACTGCCATTCCAGTGAAACAAAGGCTTTTTCCAAATCAAGTACCAGGCATACCGCTCGTGGCCAGTCCCGCATTGAGTATCTCATGATCCGGAATAAACACCTGATGTTATGAGAAGTGTTTTGCGTGGGTACAAATCCATTCTGATCAGTGTGAACCAGTTGTGGGACCACGGGCGCCAAGACTGTCGCCAGGGCCCTGGTGAGGATTTTATAATCAGTATTGAGTATAGCTAGTGGTCTGTAAGAACCCAGTTCCAATGGGTCCCTGCCAGGTTTGGGGAGCGACACCAGGAGTGCCTCCCTTTGCGATGCCGACAGGGATGCCCCCTGTATGGATTCCTCCTGTAGACAAAGGAGGTGAGGCACAAGGGTTGCAGAAAAGGTCTTGTAAAAGTCAGCTGGTAGGCCATCTGGTCCTGGGGTCCTACCTGCAGGTAGGGCTTGGATACTGCTCTGGACCTCGGAGAGCGTTAGCAGCTCCTCGAGTTCCTCACGTTGGGTGTCCGTTCAACAGGGCACGGCAATTGATGAGAAAAAATCCTCGTAGGCCTGCTGGTCCATCACTAGAGTAGAGTTATAGAGTGCTCCAAAGTATTTTGTAAACTCGGAAAGGATTTCGGAAGGAGTATGAAGCACATTCCCAATCACTGAGCGAAGCTCCGTGATAGGGCCATGGTCCTGTTCCTGCCAGATCAGCCAGGCCAAAAGTTTGCCCGACTTCCCTGCAAAAGCATGTGTGCCTGCTGAGTGGGCTGCATAGTTTAAGCAGCGTAGTCTGTCTAAAAGGGATATATGCTCTGCCTGGGCTGATGATAATTGTGTCGTTCTTGCAGGATGTTGAGTAGCATTCTGTTCGAGTTGCATCAGAGTTCTTTCCACCTTTGTGAGATCACTCTGAATAGTGCGACGCAGATTCCATTGCGTACCCATAAATTGGCCACTAATGAAGACTTTAAATGCATCCCATTCAATCAAACCGGAGGATGCCGTGGATCTAAATGCTTCATCCTCCAGAAGTTCCGGTCGTAGCCTCCAGGTAGGAACACGTGAGGGAGAGATTTCCCAACCCAAAGGCAGGAATTGTTGGTTGTGATCTGAGTGAGTACACCCCAAATAGTCAGTATCTAACACTGGAGGACATAAATTAGTTGTGCATAGGAGTCTATCAAGGTGAACATGCAGTTGATGTGGGGCAGAGTAATATGAGTAGACTCTGGTATTAGCGTTACGGTGGCGCCAAATATCTAGCAGGCATCAATTCTGGATCCAGTTGTTCAGCGCACGTGCAGCAACCATAGTAGGCGCTCTGGACAATGGGGGGAAGGATCGGTCCAAGTGAAGATCCAGCACACTATTTAAGTCCCCCCCAATAACCATGGGCAGTCACTCCATCGTGAAAGCTGACTAGAGAGCGAGTGGAGGAAGGAGACCTGATCTGTGTTCGGTGCATATATGGATCCCAGCACCAGGCCTCGGCCTGCAAGTCATCCCCACACCAAGGCATAGCACCCCTGTTCGTCAATAATTTGTTCTTCTGCCACAAAGGGGGTGCCTGGCCTAATCCAAACAAAGGCTCCTTTAGCATAGGAAGAATAACCTGTCACGTAGAGCTGTCCTCTCCATCGTCGCCGCAAGCGAGGCACTTCAGATTGTGCGAGGTGTGTTTCCTGCAAGAGAGCTATGTGTATTGAGTGTCTTTTAAGATATGACTATATATGAAATATCTGCGTGCTGGCGTGTGTATGCCTTTCACATTCCACATAAGGACAGTGTTTCGGCTCATGGTGGGTCACTGTAACAGTAGCGGCTAATTGGCTGGTTGTCATGTATGCGAGAGATTGTGCTCGAGAAGCTTCGATAGATTGGTAGGCTGAGAGGCTCCAGACTCCATTCCAAAACAAACAAAGAAAATACCATTAGAGCAGAGAGACAACTGTTATCTGCCCAAACTGAGTAACTCGTAGAGTTAACAGAACAGGTGCGAACAATAGGTCTCCTCTATTAGGAGAGTGGGATAGGCAAGTCAAGTTGTGAGCTATCGTAGGGTAGGGCAGTTCCCCCAGCTAATAAAAGCAGGGGGCCAATGGCAGTGGAGCAGAAGACTGTGTGAGAAGAACAGGAGTGCGAGGTGCCCCGCAGGGAGCCATTGCCAGTGCATAGGGATGTCGAAGTCAGCTCTGCCACAGGCAGGTTCTCCCACCAGTTTGTGGAATGGACAGCATGTGTATCACTGCCATCTATATAGCCTGAAGCGGTTGGGGGGGGGGCAGACTTCCCGATGGTACCGTCCTGAAGCAAAAATCAGCAGGCAGAGGCCAAGATATTAACGTTAGAGTAGATCATCTGTCTTCTGAGGTGTCACCTCCAGGTGAGCCGGGGATCCCACCTCGGAAGAAGTCACGAGAGAGAAAAGTTTCTCACCATTAGATTGTGAAAGTTCTGTCTCCACTTCCGAGACAACCAGGAGTACATTAATGGCTGCTGCTGATTGCAACATGCATCAACACTCCTGTATGATCTGCTCCAGATCAGGAACATGTTTCACCTTCCTCAGGGACTCTGGTGCGGTGAAAAATTGTGTCTTGCTCTCAGCTGTTATACAAAGTTTGGCTGGAAATAGGAGGGAGTACATGAGATTAAGAGCCCAGAGCTTTCGGTTTAAAGTCAAATATGAGGCATGTCCCCTCTGCACAGCAAGCGTATAATCTGGGAACACTGTCCACTCAGATCAGAGGCAGAGACCCAAATACTCAGAAGATAATGGGGGTCATTACAACATTGGCGGTAAAAGCCGCTTACCGCCGTGCAGAAGACCGACAACACACCGCTGTGGCAGCGGAATTCCGCCACGGTCATTATGACCCACAGCTCGGAATCCGCCAAAATTCAGACACCCACACAAGTCTGCCACACCAAAGGTCAGTGATAAACTAGCGAAAACAAAACCTCTACCATCACGCCAACAGAAATACACCCACACTATCACGACCCACTATTCCACGCGGTGGTGTTTCAACCTCGGTATTCCATTGGCGCTACACACCGCCGCGCTCCAAATACACACACTCGTACAAAACACTGCCACATTTGACAATTCAAAATACACACACCTGATACACATACACACACCACTCCCACACACCCACATCACCCACAAACCCCTACGACCACAATTGCAACAGAAGGCCAGAGAGAGACACTACAATCTACAACCAAGCATCCACAGGCACAGAACACCATCACCCACATAACATCCACGCACCTCACACAACACACCACTAAATATCACCCCACATATCACAACACACACCACCCCGCACATCACCCACACCGCCCTATGACACCGCAAAGACACCCCAGGTTCTCTGAGGAGGAGCTCAGGGTCATGGTGGAAGAAATCATCCGGGTAGAGCCACAGCTATTCGGATCACAGGTGCAGCAGACCTCCATAGCTAGGAAGATGGAGCTATGGCGAAGAATAGTGGACAAGGTCAACGCAGTGGGGCAGCACCCAAGAAATAGGAATGACATCAGGAAGAGGTGGAATGACCGACGGTGGAAGGTGCGTTCCGTGGTCCCAAGACACCACCTTGCGGTTCAGAGGACTGGCGGCGGACCCCTTCCTTCTCCCCCACAACTAACAACATGGGAGGAGCAAGTCTTGGCTATCCTGCATCCTGAGGGCCTCGAAGGAGTAGCTGGAGGAATGGACTCTGGTAAGTCAAACCTTAACTACTATATCCCCCACCCTACCTGCATGCCATCACATACCCCCACCCTCGCCCTCACCCCCATCACTCCTACTCCTCACAAATGTCCCAATATCACAAACCACACATCAGAACACCAACCCCTGCATGGAACAACAAAGCATGGACACCCATCACCAATGCATGGCCACTGCACATACCCATACACCCCTCTAAACCATCATCACACGAGGTCCCACACAGGAATGCAAGCACTGGGGTACACAGTGACCCACCCATTGCACACCATGGTACACCCAGATGCAATAATCATGCTTTTACACCCCTGCAGGACCCCTACCCAATGTCACGGCACAGGAGGGTCCACACATGTCCACACCACCAACAGAAGAGGCCCACAGTGATGACAGCAGCTCTGTCCAACTGGATCTAGGCGACCAGCTCGGCCCATATGGGACCTCAGTGTTGTAATTTAGCAGTGATTAGATTAAGCATTAGCAGAAGACATCTTGTATTTAGTTACTATTGTAAACATTTTGCGGAATCCATTTTGTATTCATGGCAGCCATTTTCTTTGCTACATGCTGCCATGTGCTCACCATGTGCTCTGTCCTACCTTTCTGTTAACTGCTCTTGAAATCTGCCTAGTGACGAGTTATATTTAGCATCTCTTACTTTCGCACATGCTCAGTAAGGTCTGCAGCTGTTAGTCCTTGGAAACTGTTAGCGCCTCCTACCTGTCGACTGTGCATTTTCCACATGACCTTACATGTATACAAGTCTTGTTTCCATAATCATACCATCTCCTTTTGGCCCCTGCGTGGGTATAAAAGGACCATGCTCTCTCAGTTCAGTGTGCTACTTCAGACATTACCAAAGGGTGCTGTCTGAATTGTAGTACCACCTCATGAGGTTAATAAACTTATGTCTTATATTCCAGTTTCCGTGCCAACTTCTTCCTACATGGTCTGAGGACTTTGTGCAGAGAAAGGTGAACCCCTTGCACTAGTAGGCCTTGCTGAGGCTTACTTCAACAAATTGGAGCCCGAGCAGGGACTCATCGGCGACTCGGATGCCCAATGGATTGGTCGCGACAAAGGATTGGAATCTCGCTGCGGACGATCAATGCCTGAGGAGACCCGAGTCTTGGCAACCACGGCGTTTTTCCCTTCTTTCTGATTTGACCATCCAGGTGGCGCCGGTCCTCGACTGAGATCCTTTTTTGTTCATTCGTCATGCAGTGACCATTTGGTCGATTTTAGAACTTGGCAGTTGGAACCTGGACACCCTGTGATTGGTAAGAGCCGTTTTACGGCACTTGCTGTGGGTTTTGATGCCTGTGTTTGGTAATGTAGTTAGTACTACTTACTGTGGCTTTTGTGATTTGGGTGACTAGTCAATTTGTATTCTTTGGATTTGATATATAAATTGCAATTTATATAGGCAGGTAATGAGGAGAATTATCTCCAATTTGATTTTGATTTGAACGGCACCTTAAGTGCTACTTTGATTATAATATTGCATATTCTGCACTATTTTTGGCATGCCTGTTTTTAGCGCACTTCGTAGGATGTGTTGCTTTTGTAAAGGTACCAATTTGAAACTGGAAGAATCGCAACCGGCACCCCCAGAGGGGATGCCAAATAGAGATATGTATGTTAAACATGGTCTTTCTTCTATAATGTACAGCACATTATGGAATAAATACACCAGCGCGGATCCTGAGTTACGTTGGCCTATGCATGGGTCATATGATTTGCGAAAGATTGAGTATGTGGAACAATGTATGCGTAAGCAAAAGTCTAGGCAAGATATGTTTGACTGTGTACGAGTGTGGGAGAAAGAAGCGCGTGGACGAATGAAGCGTGAGCAAGCCTTGCTTGAGAAAGAGCAGCGGAAAAATGTATATGTGAAAGCATTGGAAATGAGAAAGAAAGAAAGAAATGACTTAAAGGAGCTAGAGGAGAAAGAACGTAAGCTACAGGTAACTGGCCAATACACTGCTAGGCAACCCCTTTATCCTATCCTTAATAAACCACATGATGATTTATTGTTACTGAATCGCCCTCCACCTCCGTATGTCGTCCCTTCTGCCCCTCATGAGTTATCTAAAGTCTCCAGTTCGGAGCAACAGAAGATGCGGGACAGTCGCTCTATGCTGCCTGCTGACCGTGCGGCTGAGCTTTGATCTATTGCTTGTAAAACAATTCGTAGCGTTGTTTCTGCTTCTGAACTTTTAGACAACATGAAAGGGTGGACGGAAAAAGAGCAGCTATATTTTACTGAGGCATTTGGCTCAGAAGTTATTGAACTATATCGGAAATATTCTGATGAGTTAGAGCCCGATGATGTAGCAGCTGATTATAAGCAAATGCGTGATGGTCTTTTTGTTTTCTCCCAGGTGGCTGATGCAATCAGGCGTTTAATGAAATTATGTATTGTGGCAGTCCGTTTGCAGGAGGAGAAAAGGGCTGCGGACGCAGTTGCACGAGCATCTCAGACCGAAGGGGCGCAAGCTTCCATCTTTGAAACAGATAAGACTATGATAGTTCATGCGAAACCAATGCGGGAGGCCGCGCCTTTGTATGTTCCTCCTAAAGGATTGGGTACAAATGATGATAAAACTTCTGTTGATGCTAAGGGTTATTTTATTTATAATTGGGTGTATATTCCTTGGAATAGGGCAGAAGTAATGGCACTTAAAACAGCATTACCTGACCCGCGGAAAAATCCAGCCGCCTTTTATGAGGAAGTTGAGGGAGCAATTAGTTCTTGTACTATGACTTTGGCTGACATTGATTTATTTTTCGGATTGATATTACCGCCAGATATGTGGAGAACTGTTCGTAAAATTGATGATCGTACAGTTTTTGGGGCATCATGGAAAGAAATAGAACAGATGGACAGGGATAGGGAACCTGCGAAAAAGCCATATCAGTTGATTCTAGATCTTCCTGCAGCCATATTAGTTAAGTTGAAAACGATTATTCCCCCTAAAAAGATAGATTGGACGGTTTTAGCGTCTTGTAAACAAAAGGCAGATGAATCGGTCTCTGATTTCTTTACACGCTTTGAAGAAGCATTTCATGATTTTAGCGGTCAGTCATTGTCAGATGATACGGGCAGACATTTGTTTATCGATAAAAATGTTGCAAATCTGTTACCAGGAATAGCTAGTCACCTAAAAGCTTCTGAAAGTTCATGGACTACCTCTACTCCGGTTTCTCTTTTGACTATGGCTCAGTATTATGAACGTCAGGAATTAGAAGCAAAAGGTAGCGAGGAGAAAAAGATTAAAGAATTAAAAACGAAGGTTATGTTGGCTCAAGCTTATGGTCCGCCTTTTAGAGGCAGTGATAGAGGTGGACGTGGATCTTATGGTTCTTCTTACACTCGTTCGAATTTGTCTGATGATCAGTGTGCGTATTGTAAGAAATTTGGGCATTGGGCTGCCGATTGTCCAGCACTACGAGTTCAGCAGTGTCCACGTGGTCGGGGACAAATGAGAAATCGCTCAGGATATTCAGGACCTAGAAGAAGTACGAATGATCATGCTAGGGTTGATGCTAATACACGAGGGCAGGATGGGTTTAACACTTTTGATAGACGGAACCAATACCAGATGTCTGATCATGTGCAGCCTGATTTCCAAGATTCTGCTTATGCATAGGATTGCCTAGGATGGGGTAAGGAATCAGTTGAAGTTCCAGTAGATCAGAGGGGTCCCTATGTTACAGCACATGTTTTGGGTCTTACTGATCAGTTTCTGGTTGACACAGGAGCTACTCGTAGCGCCTTGTCTAAACAATTGATTCCAAGGGCTCCCCTGTCTGGCTTAACCATTACATCGATAGGTTTCGATGGAACACCTTCCCCTAGCCCATTGTCACAACCACTTGCATTCCATGTTGATAAATTTACTGCTCCATGTCCATTTTTGCTTTCTCCAAATACACCAGACAATATTGTGGGTCTTGATATGCTCAAGTATTTCAGGGCTACAATACGATGTTCTCCTGATGGGGTGCGTGTTATTTTAAATGATAATCATCCTGTGATGGAAAGAGTTTGTCTTGTTAAAGAGGATATTGCATTAGCCTCACTCCCTAGTACTTTGTGGGCTACTTCAGATACTGATGTGGGACAAATGATTATTCCACCGGTACATATTAGTGTCAAGGAGGGAGCTGTATTGCCACGTTTGCCTCAATACAAAATTTCACAGGAGGGTGAAGAAGCACTCACACGAATTGTGCATGATCTTATTGCAGTCGGAGTTGTCGAGGAAGTTCTGTATAATGTTTGTAACAGTCCGATTCTTCCTATTCTGAAAAAGGATACTGATACTAGGATTTACCGATTCATTATTGATTTACGAGAAGTCAATAAGATTGTGATACCTCAATATCCTGTGGAATCTGACATTACGACACTCCTTACTATGGTTCCCCCGACAGCAACTACGTTCTCTGTAATAGACTTGAAGAATGCTTTCTTTACGATCCCTATTCATCCTGACAGCCGATATTTGTTTGGTTTTACTTTGAATAAACGATCATATAGATTTTGCAGAGTTCCTCAAGGCTACACGGAGAGCCCAAGCATTTATAGTAAGGCGTTAAAATTACAACTTGATTCTTTTGTTTTGCCTGAAGGTGTGGCTCTCATACAATATGTCGATGATATTTTGTTGGCAGCTGATACCCCGGAGCAATGTGAAAAGTGCACTTTGTCCTTACTTTCTTTTCTTGCTTCACACCATCATAAAGTGTCACGAAAGAAATTGCAATATTGTAGACCAAAGGTAACCTATTTAGGTCACCTTTTGTCTAAGGAGGGCTGTGCACTTACATCAGATCGTATTCAAGCAATTTTAGACACACCAGTACCCTCTACTCAGAAAGATGTTTGAGCATTCCTTGGCCTTACTTCTTTTTGTAGGCAATGGATATTAGGGTTTTCACACATTGCCAAACCTTTAATAGCACTTCTGACTAAAAATACTCCAATGCCCCTCCCATGGACAAATGAATGTGAGACTGCTTTCCGACAGCTGCGACAAGCCCTTTGTTCTGCACCAGTGTTAGGTACTCCAGATTACATGAAGCCTTTTGTACTTTACGTACATGAGAAAGATGGATGTGCATTATCAGTTTTAGTACAGACACATGGCGATAAGCAGCGTCCTTGTGCATATTTTTCAGCAGTACTTGATCCTGTCGCTCGAGCGTTGCCCGGGTGTTTTCGTTCAGTTGCCGCAACAGCTGTCTCAATATGTCAGAGTGAAGGGATAGTTTTGTCACATAAGCTGTTGGTGCTAGTACCCCATGCGGTTGATGCTCTTTTAAATCAAACAAAGACACAACATTTAACTAGTGCCCGCATGACAGGTTATGAGTTGACATTGTTGGCTCCTCACATTACACTGAAGAGATGTGCGACACTAAATCCAGCTACTTTGTTGCCATATCCAGTGACTCAGCCTCAGTCACAAGAAACACATGATTGTATATTCCTTACCGAAGAACAGACAAAGGGTCGTGTTGATTTACAAGATACGCCCCTTTTAAATGTAGACGAGGAACTGTGGGTTGATGGGTCTTGTTTGAAGTTGCCAGATGGTACGACCTCAGCTGCATATGCAATCACCACAATACACACGGTAGTGGAGACAGCTCGTATACCACAGAAGTCAGCTCAAGCAGCTGAACTAATAGCTTTGACACGAGCATGTGAGCTTAGTACTGATTTAAGTGTGAACATTTACACAGACAGCCGCTATGCTTTTGGAGTGGCTCATGATTTTGGTTTGCTTTGGAAGGAGAGAGGTTTTCTTACATCCCACGGGATGCACATAATGCACGGAGAATTAGTGCATAACCTCTTGACTGCATTGACATATCCAAAGAAACTAGCTATTGTGAAATGTAGTGCACATAAGAAAGTGACCGATAAGATAGGGCAAGGTAATGCTCTTGCAGACCGTGTAGCACGTGAGACTGCGATGCAGCGAAGTACTACTTCTATGTATGTAGTGAAGTCACAAGCTGAACGCTGGCATAATGCAAGACAAGACGTATTAGATATACAGAAATCTGCTTCAGTGAAAGAACGTGAGCAATGGTCTAAAGATGGAGAATTGGATGATGAGGGCTGTTGGCGGAATAAGCAGATGGATAAATGGAAATTGCCTATAGCTTTTGTACAACCTATGGTTCAGATGGCACATGGACTGGCACATGTTGGAGCTTGAACAATAACGAAGTTGCTTACGCAAGTTTGGGAGCATCCAGAAATTTCCAGTACAGCTAAGAGAGTAGTACAGTCTTGTTTGATCTGCTTACAATACAATCCTGGAAAAGGGACACGTACTCCTGCGGGAGGGTTTGCTACACCAACTGCACCTTTTGAAGTTTTACAAATGGATTATATTCAGCTTGAACGCTGCAATAATTTAAAGTATGTCTTCGTGGTGGTTTGTGCCTTCAGTAAATGGAGAGAGGCGTACCCCACAAAGGATAATACTGCCATTACCACAGCGAAGGTGCTCTTGAAATAATTTTTCCCTAGGTTTGGTGTTTGCAGACTTTTATGGAGTGATAACGGACCTCATTTTGTTGGGGAAGTTATTAAGTATGTCCGGAAAGGATTAGGGATCAAACAGAAGTTCCATGCGGTTTTCCACCCACAATCAGCAGGGTTGGTGGAAAGGTATAACGCTACATTGAAAGTGAAATTAGCGAAGATACAGGCTTCCACATCCTTAACTTGGCCGGATGCATTACCATTGGCATTATTGTCTATTAGGTCAGTACCACACTCCCAACTTGGCCTTAGCCCCTATGAAGTAGTGTTCGGGAGGCCAATGAACATTTGGGGAGTTCCTAAACCAAAATCTGTATATGACATACCTTGTGTCTTGATGAATGATTATTTGGCACAGTTAACCGACAATTTGGTTTCTATTCAACAACAGGTTCGAGAAGCACTTCCTGACAGATCCACAGGTGAAGGCCATGAACTCCGACCTGGTGACCAGGTGATGATTAAGTCTTTTGAAAGATCAAGCAGCTTGGAACCAAGGTGGCGAGGCCCAGAACAGGTGCTCCTTGCGACAAGGACAGCAGTTCGAGTGACGAATCGAAAGAATTGGGTCCATAGTACTCACTGCAAGAGAGTGCTACCTACTTTGGTGGAACCTGCTGTGCTGACCGATCATCGAGAGATTTTGACTGCGGAGAAAGGCCGTGCTATATCACCTGACGAATCTGCAGAAGTCTTCTTGGACCATATGACTTCTGGAGTGTCGCGATATAATTTGAGACCAAGGAAAGAATCTGGAAATTGTTTTGAAAAGACTGGTTGAGCTACCGCCCTGGATTAGTGAAACGGAGAGCCAATGTGGCAAGGGGGGTGGATCAGCCGTGCATTAGAGTAGTGACACCCGTCTTGGCCCGTGGTGAAGAAATCAGCGGCTGCCCAGGGATAAGAGCTCCAACGATTATTTTGAATTAATTTCTGAAAGGGTCGATTATCACTGCTGCTAAAATGAATAACAAATTGATCATTAGTATTATGGGGTTTGTTGTTGTTTTGGTGGTTACAGCAACGATCACCTGGTTTATTGAAAAGAAGTCTCCTGCTCGTGAGTTCTTTGTTGCCACTACTCCAGTACCAGAGGATCACTATTACTTTACGCTTCCCTATCAGGAGCAGAAGCACAGTCAATCGTACTTCAATAATACTTTTATTCAGATGTTGCATCATACTCATAATGCTACAAATACTACTAACTGTTGGGTATGTGGAATGATACCTGCGCATCAAAAGAAAGGAGGAACACCTTTCATTCCTCTTCCTTTTTCACACAATGGTTCTTGTCAAGCTTGGTACATGCTTTTGTTTGCATCTGGAAAACGTACAGAGGGCGGACTTCTTTTTCGCCTTAATAAAGTGTGCTACCAAGACAAAGATGGGTATCCCCAAGCTAAAGGAACTAAATGGGAATCGGAAGAGTATCAGCCGGACAATGTTTCAATACCATATGTCTTCACAAATATACGAGACTCTGACAAGAAAGAACAATTTGTGATTTCTATTACAAAAACTAAAGCAGATTTATGTGTACGAAGCATTGGACGAATTCCAGTAGGGATAAGCGATTGTACCTTGATTTTAACTATTGAGGGTCTAAATAATAGTAGTTTTACAGCTTCACATAATACATATTTTGTTTGTGGTAACTATGGATATTACCAACTACCTGTTGGGTGGTCAGGTGTGTGTTATGTATCTTTTCTATTGCCCCCTGTGTTTTTGGCTCCTGCATCATATCACCGAGATTTAAAACTGTTCAATGACATCATTAACAATAGATATAAAAGGGAAATAAGTACAAATGAGGTAGACCAAACTGATACTAGCCTGCAACAATATGTTGATTTTAATTTAGGATTGTTCCCCTTTGTAGGTGTTGTATTAAACAGTAGGAAGGTGAGACAATTGACTAGGGTTGTGGAAACTGTTACCAATCAGGCAGCTCTGGCACTTGGGAATATTACTGAAGAGCTCCAAATTGCAAGAATTGTAGCGCTCCAAAATCGTATGGTATTAGATGTGATATTAGCTGATCGAGATGGTGCATGTCGAATCATCGGTAGTAGTTGTTGTGTTTTTATCCCAGATCATTCACCTTCGGTCTATGATGCAATATCTAAATTGCAAAAAATTGCTGCAGAAATCCATACAGAGACTGGTACTTGGACTTTTTCTGGATGGTTTTGGGCTCTTGTTTCCATCTGGGGCTGGAAACTATTGACTATCCTGTGTGTAATAATTGCAATATTTTTTACATGCTGTATCTGTATTCAGTGTGGTCCAATGTTCTGCTCCATGTGTATTACTGCTTGTATGCCTACCAAAGGAAATATTACCGAAATGAAAGCACAACATATGTTAGATAAGGAAATAGCTGAAATGATGAGCATAAGTATACAGGATGAATATTTAGATTATCCCAGAAAGACGAATGTCTTCAGCTAATGCTGAAAGGGTCGTCTGTTGTAATTTAGCAGTGATTAGATTAAGCATTAGCAGAAGACATCTTGTATTTAGTTACTATTGTAAACATTTTGCGGAATCCATTTTGTATTCATGGCAGCCATTTTCTTTGCTACATGCTGCCATGTGCTCACCATGTGCTCTGTCCTACCTTTCTGTTAACTGCTCTTGAAATCTGCCTAGTGACGAGTTATATTTAGCATCTCTTACTTTCGCACATGCTCAGTAAGGTCTGCAGCTGTTAGTCCTTGGAAACTGTTAGCTCCTCCTACCTGTCGACTGTGCATTTTCCACATGACCTTACATGTATACAAGTCTTGTTTCCATAATTGTACCATCTCTTTTTGGCCCCTGCGTGGGTATAAAAGGACCATGCTCTCTCAGTTCAGTGTGCTACTTCAGACATTACCAAAGGGTGCTGTCCGAATTGTAGTACCACCTCATGAGGTTAATAAACTTATGTCTTTTATTCCAGTTTCCGTGCCAACTTCTTCCTACATGGTCTGAGGACTTTGTGCAGAGAAAGGTGAACCCCTTGCACTAGTAGGCCTTGCTGAGGCTTACTTCAACATCAGGGCAGTCGGTTCCCCTCACACTGACACAGGCCACTACAGAGCTTATCCCCTCTGGAAACACCAGCACAGCACCCACCCAGCGGGCCCATACCTCTGTCCCCAGGACACGTCAATCACCAGTGTGACCACCACTACAGGGAACCCAGGCTAACCCACCACACCAACAACAACAGGGACCTGGGGGCAGTGGCAGTTTGCACACCGTTTAGGGGACAGAAGCCCAGGAACACAGGGGAACTGGGAGGGCTGCTGTGTGACAGGGGGAGGACAGGCCCAAGGAATCCACTCTCCACGAGGCCCTCTCCAACATCATGGGAGCGTACCATCATTCCCAGGAGACGATGGCAACGGTACTGGCCAAGTTTCAGGAGACCCAGCGGCTGCAGGAGGAACTGTATTTTGGCTTCAGGGAGGAACTCAGATCCATCAATTCCACCCTGGGCACCATTGTAGGGGTGCTGAAGGAAGTCCTCAACACCAGGCGGGACACTGTGGCACTACAAGGGGCCCCTGACACAAGCCTGGACGATGAACTGCCCACCACCTCCGCCGGCGCTAGTGGACAGGAAGCACCGCCACAGGACCACCACATCAGCACCCCACCCCCTGCAGAGGGAGAACCACCCCGCAAATGGTCCCGGAGATCCAGGACAAAGACAGAGAACGATGCCAAGACCCCCGCCAAGAAATGAGACCGCCCTGAATGTCATCCTTTTGTCCCACCTTGTCACCTTGTCCATCCTCAAACTGCCCCAGCTCCACTTCCTATGCCCCTTTGGACAATGCACCTTTGAGACTAATAGACAGGACTCTGCCATGGACATTCCTCCACCATCATCCCTCACCATTTTACAACCCCCTCCAATATTGAGCACTTAAATAAACACCCTTAAAGCACAAAACAATTTGGAGTCTGTCTGTGAATTTGAAATAGTATATTAGCAATTACAGTGACCAAATGCTCTTTCAATTGTAATGTCAACATACCTATGTCACACAGCTCTAGTCCATGAGGAAACAAAACAGATGTCACACAGTGGGACCCAAATCTGTGAAATCATAAGGGAAAGTGACAACTCATTGACCATACACTGGGTGAAAAGGTCAGACAGTAGAGAGGTAGTAGTGTTAAAGTACATGTAGTAGGCAGGTTTGTATTCTTACCTGTGTCTCACTGGAAGTATTGCAGGATCACAGAGTTCCTGTTGTTGATGTCCTCTCCTTCTGCGTCCTCGTCTTCGCTGTCCACAGGATCCACAGCTGCCACAGCACCTCCATCTGGACCATCCTCCTGTAGAAAAGGCACCTGTCGTCGCAAAGCTAAGTTGTGAAGCATACAGCAGGCTACGATGATCTGGCACACTATCTTTGGTGAGTAGAATAGGGAGCCACCTGTCATATGGAGGCAGCGGAACCTGGCCTTCAGGAGGCTGAAGGTCCGCTCTATAATCCTCCTAGTTTGCCCATGGGCCTCATTGTAGCGTTCCTCTGCCCTTGTCCTGGGATTCCTCACTGGGGTCAGTAGCCATGACAGGTTGGGGTAGCCAGAGTCACCTGCAAATGGCGAGGGACAACTGTTAGACACACACTAACCTGTAGGGATATCCCCAGACCCAGACAACTATTCCCACTGATTTGGTTCCAGGTGCTCACCTAATAGCCACACACAGTGCCTCTGGAGTTGCCCTATCACATAAGCGATGCTGCTATTCCGCAGGATGTAAGCGTCATGCACTGAGCCAAGGAATTTGGCATTAACATGGGAGATGTACTGGTCGGCCAAACACACCATCTGCACATTCATCAAATGGCAACTCTTCTGGTTTCTGTATAACTGTTCACTCCTGCGGGGGGGACCAAGGCCACATGTGTCCCATCAATGGCACCTATGATGTTGGGGATATGTCCCAGGGCATAGAAGTCACCTTTCACTGTAGGCAAATCCTCCACCTGAGGGAACACGATGTAGCTCCGTATGTGTTTCAGCAGGGCAGACAACACTCTGGACAACACATAGGCTGGGACATAGGCTGGGACATCCCTGATGCTATGGCCACTGTTGTTTGAAAAGACCCACTTGCTAGGAAATGGAGTACTGACAGCACCTGCACTTGAGGGGGGATTCCTGTGGGATGGCGTATAGCTGACATCAGGTCTGGCTCCAACTGGGCACACAGTTCCAGGATTGTGGCACAATCAAGCCTGTAGGTGATGATTACCGTGGCGCCATGCTGCATTGGTTAACATTTGACCCTATGGGTCCCAGGAGCCAATGACGATGTACGCCGGCGGTGACAGTACGCACCGCCGCGGACGTGCCCGCCATTGTCTATCTGTTCAATCATTCCATACCTGATCTTGGACAGGAGAGGACCTACACTGCAAGTGCTGCTGTGACCTCAGTTTGGAAGAGACAATGGCTCGTGCGTCTGGGGAAAGGGCGCCTGCCTTCCCATCGGAGGAGTTGGAGAAACTCGTGGATGGGGTCCTCCCCCAGTACACGCTACTCTACGGTCATCCAGACACACAGATAAGTACACTGGGAGCATGCTGTATGGGCAATGCCTGTGTGGAGTGGGGTGGATGAAAGATAGGGGGGGAAGAATGATGCATGCATGAAACGACGATGAGTGCATGTGCCACATGGCAAGGATAGGCATGCGGGCCAATGACTGTGACAGTGCAGTTGGTAATAACTTCTCTTTTTCCCCTGTACAATTCATGTAGGTCAGTGCCCACCAGAAGAAGGATATTTGGCGAGCCATCGGCAAGGACGTCCGGACCCTGGGGGTCTATCACAGACGGAGCACCCACTGCCGGAAAAGATGGGAGGACATTCACCGTTGGAGCAAGAAGACAGTGGAGGGCCAGCTGAGGATGGCCTCCCAACGTGGGAGGGGTGCCCGTCGCACCATGACCCCCCTGATGTTCAGGATCCTGGCGGTGGCGTACCCGGAGTTGGATGGGCGCTTGAGGGCATCACAGCAGCAACAAGGGGGTGAGTACACTCTCATTCAGCTCATTCAGTGCGCAGTGGAGGTGTCTGGGTGGGGGAGGTGGGCTGTGGGTTTCCCTAGGCCAGGGCGAGTGTGCTAGTTGAGGCCCCTTTTTCAGGCAGACCCTGTGGCACCCCACCCCACCTGGGTACAGTGCCAACTACACCTAGTCAGGCACCTGTGACATCCATGTGTGCAGCTATCAGCCATAGCCTTGTAGGCCATGTCCCAGGGATTGAATAGTAGACCCAAATGTGCGGCGTAGTGCAGGGGGCTTCTGTGTCTGTCGTGTCCGCCAACGGTAGCGGTAATGCATGCACTCAACATGTCTTTCTTCTGTCTCCCCCCCTTTTTGTGGTCTCCCTGTACATGTGTGCATTAGCATCATCAGGCGGAGGAGCAGTGGCACCGGAGCAGGAGGGGCTGCATCCCACATGGCCCTGGAGGGCGACACTACGGAGTCTGATTTCACCAGTGGGACAGAGGACGAGGGGAGCTCCACGGGGAGGACAGGAGCTGACACCAGTGATACGGACTCGTCTTCTGATGGGAGCTCCCTTGTGGTGGCGGCCCCATCTGTGCCCCCGCATCTACAGGTACAGCCGCCACCCCCCCCAGCACCGCCCTCCCGGCAGCTCCTCAGCCTTTGCCCCATGCCCGCTCACCCAGGAGGGTGGCCATCTCCTTCGCCCCAGGCACCTCAGCCCCTGCCCCAGTCACCCCTGCTGCCCTCAGTGAGGAGGCCATTGACCTCCTTAGGTCTCTCACTGTTGGGCAGTCTACCATTTTGAATTCCATCCAGGGTGTAGAGAGACAGTTGCAACAAACCAATGCATTCCTGGAGGGCATTCATTCTGGTCAGGCAGCCATTCAGCGAGCTTTTCAGAGACTTTGGACTTAGCACTGATGGCATCCATTGTCCCTGTGTGCAGCCTCCCCCCTCCAACTTCCTCCACCCAGACTCAATCCCCTGTACCTCAGCCTATCCCAAGCACACCATCAGACCAGCATGCACACACCTCAACACACAAAGGAAGCTCAGGCAAACATAAGCACCACACATCCCACAGGCACTCACGCAAGCATCACACACATGCAGGCATAGCAACATCCACTGCCTCCACTGTGTCCCCCTCCTCCTCGTCTCCCCCCTCCCTCCCAGTCTCGTCTCCACTCACACCTGCATGCACTACATCTACAGCCACTACTTCCATCACCAGCACACCCACCAGCACACACCGCTCACGTGCAGTCACCACCCCCACTACCATTCACACATCCCCTGTGTCCTCTCCCAGTGTGTCTGTGACACCACCTCCCAAGATACACAAACGCAGGCACACACCCACCCAACAGCCATCCACCTCACGACAGCCTCCAGCGCATGCACCCTCACCCAAAGTCACCAAACGTACACCTCCTACAACCACAACCTCTTCCTCGACTCCCAAACCCCCTCCAGCTACCCGTCCCAGGGTTCCTAAGAAACTTTTCCTCTCCACCCTTGACCTCTTTCCCTCACCTCCCCCACCCCATCAGTCTCCTAGAGCCCAACTCTTCAGGTCCCAACCTAGCACCTCAGCCACAACATCGGCGGGACCAGTGGTGCCAGTAGTCACCGGATTTCGGAGTGCACCAGGCAGCAGGGCGGCCAGTGTGGCAAGGAGCCACAGCACGGACAGTCCCCCACCTGTCAAGCATCAAAAGTTGGCCAGTGCCCGGCGGGAGAGGGGGAAGACAACAGCCAGCAAAGCCGCTCCCAGGGGTACCGGTGGGAGTGTGGAGTCAGCTGCGACACCTTCCAAGGTGGGGAAGGGGCACAAGAAACCTGGCAAGTCTGGGAAGATCAGCACAGTGGAGAAGACTGCCATCAGCCCCGCTGCGCAGGAGCAGGCCAGCAGCAGCCCCGCGGGACCAGACAGGACCGCCAGCATCAGCCCCGCTGGCCCAGACAGGACCGCCAGCATCAGCCCCGCTGCCCAGGAGGAAACCGCCAGCATCAGCCCTGCTGCCCAGGAGGCGACCGACAGCATCAGCCCCGCTGCCCAGGAGGCGACCGCCAGCAGCCCCGCTGGCCCAGACAGGACCGCCAGCATCAGCCCCGCTGGCCCAGACAGGACCGCCAGCATCAGCCCCACTGCCCAGGAGGCGACCGCCAGATGCCCGCTGGCCCAGACAGGACCGCCAGCAGCCCTGCTGGCCCAGACAGGACCGCCAGCAGCAGCCCTGCTGCCCAGGAGGCGACAGCCAGCATCAGCCCCGCTGCCCAGGAGGCGACCGCCAGCAGCCCGCTGCCCAGGAGGGGACCGTCAGCAGCCCCGCTGGCCCAGACAGAACCGCCAGCATCAGCCCCACTTCCCAGGAGGCAACCGCCAACAGCCCCTCTGGCCCAGACAGGACCGCCAGCAGCCCCGCTGGCCCAGACAGGACCGCCAGCAGCAGCCCCGCTGCCCAGGAGGCGACCGCCAGCATCAGCCCCGTTGCCCAGGAGGCGACCGCCAGCAGCCCTGCTGGCCCAGACAGGACCGCCAGCAGCAGCCCCACTGCCCAAGACAGGACCGCCAGCAGCTGGAGCGCTGCCAAGGACACCGCTGCCACGATCACTGCTGCCAAGGACACCACCGCCACAAGCACCGCTGCCAAAGACACCGCCGCCACAAGCACCGCTGCCAAGGACACAGCCACCACAAGCACCGCAGGCCCATGAGGGCCAAAAGCACTGACGCTACTGAGGCCGCCACGAGCAGGATGAAGCACTCTGGGCACCAAGCCCCCTCCAGAACCAGTGGAGTATCACATTCACTACCTCTGTCCTTGGCAGGATGAAGCACTCTGGGCGCCAAGCCCCCTCCAGAACCAGTGGAGTATCACATCCACTACCTCAGTCCATGGCAGGATGAAGCACTCTGGGCACCAAGCCCCCTCCAGAACCAGTGGAGTATCACATCCACTACCTCTGTCCTTGGCAGGATGAAGCACTCTGGGCACCAAGCCCCCTCCAGAACCAGTGGAGTATCACATCCACTACCTCTGTCCTTGGCAGGATGAAGCACTTTGGGCACCAAGCCCCCTCCAGAACCAGTGGAGACTGTTATCCACTTGAGAGACTGTGGCTTTGCACTCCCCAGGATTGAACAGTGGGCAACCCACCCACTGTAGAAACTTGTGAGACTGTGGCTTTGCACTCCCCAGGATATAGCAGTGGGCAACCCACCCACTGTAGAGACTTGTGAGACTGTGGCTTTGCACTCCCCAGGATTGAACAGTGGGCAACCCACCCACTGTAGAGACTTGTGAGACTGTGGCTTTGCACTCCCCAGGATATAGCAGTGGGCAACCCACCCACTGTAGAGACTTGTGAGACTTTGGCTTTGCACTCCCCAGGATTGAACAGTGGGCAACCCACCCACTGTAGAGACTTGTGAGACTGTGGCTTTGCACTCCCCAGGATATAGCAGTGGGCAACCCACCCACTGTAGAGACTTGTGAGACTGTGGCTTTGCACTCCCCAGGATTGAACAGTGGGCAACCCACCCACTGTAGAGACTTGTGAGACTGTGGCTTTGCACTCCCCAGGATTGAACAGTGGGCATGGGGCCCCCTCGTGGATTTGGCGCTGTGCACTCAACCGGCTAAGGTGCCCCCCCTTTGCCTTCCCCCTGAAGTGCCTGTTTTATTTCTATCTGATGCCCCTGCAGTGTTCTCTCCGTCATGTTCGGGTATCTTGTGTGGGCCTCGCCCATGCAGTGTGGGCCCAGTGGTCCACAGACTTTAAGGGTGGAATACCCTGGACTAATATTCTTGGTGTATATTTTTGTTAATAGTGTATGTACATTTTTTTAATACTGAATTTTAATATATTACAATCGTTCCGCTCATTTCCATTTGTCTTTGCATTCTTCCGGGGTGAATGGGGGGTGTAACTATAATGTATCATGCTGTATTAGTGTGTGTGTTGTCGTGGGTGAGGGTGGGGGTGGGGGTGTTGCGTGTTGCGTGTGTGTGTCACTGTTTTTTTCCTCCCTCCTCTCCTGTGTCGTAGGTGCAGTACTCACTGTGGTATTCGCCGCCGGCGTTCGTGCTCCTGGTAGAGGAGCAAGAAGATAAAGGCTGGTAAAATGTGGAGCTCGGGTTCCATGGCGTCCTGGTTCCTCGTGGGGTGTGCAGAGGTGAGCATTTTCCCTTCAAAGTCCTGTTTCCGCTGTGTTTTTGCTCGCAGTGAATCCGCCCCGGAAAAGGTGGCGGATTGGTAGGTTGTAATACTGTGGGCGGTACATTGTCTCCCGCCTGTCTGTTGGCGGTGACCGCCGCGCTGTTTGTTCGTACCGCCGTGGTCGTAATTCATTTTTTTTTACCGGCAGCCTGTTGGCGGTCTTACCGCCGCTTTAACACCGACCGCCAGGGTTGTAATGACCACCAATGTCTCTGTCCGCATGATGAAGTAGATGAAGCAGGAAGGGACGTGGGACGTCTCCCGGTGGTCGTGCCCTGGTAAGGATCCTATGTGTACGTTCCACCGAGAAGAAAGGCATCAACGAACCCTCTGGCACCAGTTCTCGAAGCCAGGATTCAGAGTAGGCAACTGCATCCAGGCTCTCATGCCTTCCAGGAGGCCTATAACCCAGATATTTTTTCTCCTGGTGCGGCCTTCAGCATCCTCAACGCCATGCTCCAGCTCACCTATCCGGCCCAGGGCATTCTGTAGCGAAGACTCTAGTCGAGACGTCGTATGCACCAGTTCACCAAGCCTGTCCTCCAGCGTGAGTGTTCTGTCTGCCAGCTTGCGGTGGTCCGCATGAAGCAAGGTAAGGTCGCTGGTCACCTTGTCAATTTTACCCTCAATTGATGTGCGGGCTAGTTCCAGAGAGGTACCTATGCGCTCCACCGCTGCCAGTACAGCGTCCAACTTGTGACTGTCCAGATGTAGCGGCTCCGATAAAGGCCTAGCTACAGTCTCGGAGCAGAGGCGGCCCACTCCCGCCAAGTCTTCGCTAAGGGAAAGTGTTTAGGTTGGTGCAGGGTGCCCCCCCAGACGCCAGTCAGGTCACAGAGGGTGTGGGCAGGGGGGGCCCGCTTGCACGTGTCATCTGGAAGGGGACACGCGGCAGCATGAGCAGCCCCCCGCTGTCTCCCCCACACTACAAAGAAGGTCAAATTGTGCAAAGGCCTGTAGTAGGTGGTTAGGGCGATCTGGCAATGCAGCACATCTGGCCGTTCCAGAGGGGGACAATTAGACAAAGAGGGGGCACCTCCCCTTTTCTCTGGGCTCCAAAACAACAGCAAACAGCCAGCAGCTCAGGAAGGGGTCCTCTCTGCATCAAATACAGCCGCGAGCAGGACTAGGCTCAAGTTCACAAGCGACAGGAGTAGGAGTGGTAAAGGCCCGCTTGCTTGAGGACCAAAGTCGATGGAGCGCAGCAGCACAAGCAGCCTCTCCCCTCACCATGGCTCCTTCCCAGCAGAGATCCATGTAGAGTGGTCTAGGGCCAAACAGCTGCAGTGTGCGATCGCGCCAGCGCCCGTCGGGAGCCCCAGTGGACACAGCGTATGGAGGGGTGCCACCATTGCCCCTCGGGTCCTGCGGGTCACCGCGATGAGCCCCAGGTCAGTCGGACACTGCAGGAGGTCAGCAAGAGGCAGAGGCGCAATGGCACCTCCAGTCCGACCTACTGCTCAAGCACTACCGCCACCACTTGTTCGCTCCCAGTTGTCTTCCTAGGCTGCGCTCGGGCGCGGGTCATCTCTCCAGCCGGGCCCCCTCCTCCAGTCTCTACCAGTGAGGCCACTCCCAGCAGCCCCTCACGCAATGCTGCAGTTCCGGCAGGGCCCCTGATACTTCTACCATTTCCTCAGTCAAGACCGTCGACTCTCCAGAGGCTCCAATCAGCAACGTGCAAGGCAGCCAGCGGTCATCAGCCCCCTAGTGCTTCGGATCTTGCGGATAAACCAGGGTGAACTGTGGAGCTCGATTAGATCGCTCGCGCCATCTTGGCTTGCTGGCCACTCCCCCCTTAAGATCATGTTTTAATCAATAGTTACACAGATATCATATATACTTATAATACTGAGTTTGAAAAAAATGTCCAACTCATACTCTGCCAAAAACACTCTTTTTTGAGCATGTGAAATCTGCTTTAATGGAACCACCCCCTCCCCCTACAGTCTTTCATCTGAGCTAGCATAGCAACCTCCTTTGGAACACTCCACTGTACCAGTAGTTCAAATGGTCACAGCACTGTCTATGTGACAGCAGAATACTAGATTTCAATTTCTTTTGTGTGGTTGCCTGTTACAGAATGTAAACATATTCAAAATAGCAATACTTGTTTGTGAAATAATCTGACCCAATCAGAGGTCTAACTGTAGGAGGCTGGCCCTCTAAATAGTGTACAAAAATGATGTGCATTGTGTAGAGAGTCCAAGCAACTCCACTGTGGCATCCAGAGGTATTAAGTACACAACCAAATGCTCTATTTTTAGTGGTAGCTTGGTCCAGCAGTTCGGCTAATCTCGAAGAAGTGGTAAGCATTTGTTGTACTCACAGTATCTATAAATGTGGACACACACTCAGAAGTATAACTTGAGAGCAATTTCTAAAAATACTTCAGATTTTTATAAATATTTTAAGACCTAGATCATCAAATTCAAATAAGTTGTTTTTAGGTTATGATTTTTCAAACTTTAGCAGAAAGAGTATTTTTGTACGTAATTACGCACCATAGGAGTCAATGGGAGAACACTTGAAAAATGCATATAAAATCAGGCAACGCTTTCACAAGCGTCACCTTGTACTTTTAGAATGAGGTCATCAAGATGTCCTGTGGGCTAGCTGGAGAAGTGTGGGCAGTTCCCGGTTCAAGCAGGAACAGTGGCTGAAAGGCTTGGAGCTGGTGCATAACGGAAAAGGGGACCACTTGGAAACAGACTGCACAGGAGGATTTAATGGTACATCCAGTGAGGCCCCTTGAAGTGTAGGGGTCACAAGGGGGTTGGGATCCCAACAGCACAGCTGTTTTTCTGATGCAGAGGCCAAGGAGGCCAGGTGTAGTGTAGATAGGTAAGCCAAGGATTGTACATTAAGGAGCCTTTGGAGCCAGGTGCAGGTCACTTGAAGGATGGTTTGCAGGTCAGCCGGGCCACTCTGGGGAGTGGTTCCTGAGTGTCCTGAAGTCACTAAACTGTTGCTTACTTCTGGTCCTTGGAGAGTTCAGAGTGGACTTTTCTTCTGGGTTTCTGACATTGGGGATCCAGAACCCCTAGTTCAGGCACTTCTCAGCTACTGAAGATTGCAGTACCACCAAACTTGGCACACTGGCAGTGTTTGTTCTCTAGGTCCACTGGGTGAAATTTGGTCCAGCTGCTATGTCCGGTTCATTGGTCAGCAGCCGGTCAGTGAACTAGACTTCACTGGATCTTTTTTGTTGGGTGTAGGGAGTGATGCCTTCACTGTGGAGGGAGGTTATTGGCAATTTTTAGAAGGTTTTAGGACCTTTGAGGTTTCTTGGAGTCTGTAGGATATCCAGTCAGCCCCCAGTGGTGACTGTTGAGTCCTGGTTGCAACAGGCATGGTTTGCCACCTTTTTCTTCTTGCAGCAGGACTTCTGTTCTTGAGCCTTGGGTCTTCTTTATCACTGACCTTCTTATGTCCATTGAATCTGATATGGAGGTTGAGGGATGCCCACTAGATGCTGCATTTAGTGGGCGTTAAGGGGTGTACCTGGTAGTGGCCAATGGGACACTCACCTCAGTGTGGCTACACCCACTACATGACCACTTCCTGTGGGAAGAGGCCACATCCCTAACCCTTATACTATTTTCCTACCATCCAAGATGGAGGTAAATTAAATGGAGGGATAACTTTGTCTGTAACACTTGGGGGTGGTGCAGGCTGAGGGTGGCCAATCCTCCTAACCTAAGTTTTCCCACCATTTTTCCACTCAAAGTGGGGAAATACCAATGGGTAGCTATCTGCTGCTAGTAGCAGAGTCGGAGGTCAGATTTCAAAGGTGGGAAAGCCTTTGAAGCTGACCGCTGGGCCTGTCTGCCTGCCTTGGGGAGGGTGTGTTACACCTCCACCCAGGAAAGGTTTTGTGATCTGGCGCCTGAAGCAAAGGCTCTCAACTCAGGAGGCCGGATATGTGTCTGGTGGTGGCCGGCTAGTAAAACCCAGTCCTGCAACCATGCCAGAGTTGGTAAGTTTTGTAGGGAGCACCTTTAATGTACCCTCTGGGTAATGTTACAATAAATCCAACACTGGCATCAGTGTGGGTTTATTATTCTGAGTTGTTTGATACCACACAAACCAGTATTCAGAGAGTCCATCATGTAGCTGGGGAACTCGTAATGACAACTGTCTAGAGCATGCACTTGCTATGGCTTCCCTGTACACTTACTTTGTATTAAAGGTTTGTAAAGACACAGTAGGGGTATATCTGCTCATGCATCCATATGCCCTCACATGCATTATAGTGCACCCTGCCTTAAGGCTGCAAGGTCTCCCAGAGGGGGGATTTACTTATAGGGCATGCAGTGTTAGTGGGCAGGGCACTCTTGGAGAGTGCCATGCCTAGTTTGCTACTTATAACTACACCTTGTCATACACTTGCAATGGCTGTCTGCAAGAGTCTGTTGTGGGGCCTCTCACAGTGGCACAATTAGTGCTGCAGCTCTGGGGGCCTCTTCCTTACCCATGCCCCGGGTACCATGGGTACCATTTACTAGGGGCTTAAAAGGGTAGCTGAAGTGCCAATACATAGTACAGTTTTGGGGAAAGAGATCTGGTCCTGGGAACCTGTTTAGTAGGTGCCCAGGGCACTTACAATTTTGAAACCACATCATTGTCCAGCCAAAAAGTGGGGGGTTCACCATGCAAAAAGAGACCCTTTCTCACAGTAACTTAATGTTATAAATAACTACCTACTTTTATTTACCAGTGTATTTATCACGTCCAATGAAATGTGTGCTTTTTTAAAGCTTGTGCTCCCCTCCATTTTAACAACCTCACATTTTGAAAACTGCCTCATTCGCCTGCAACCTTCTCCTAAGTGCTACTGCTTGTTTTCATCAAAATGGTCAGGTTGTGGATAGTAGGGCATAGCTATTTTTTTGGGGCAAGTGAGTATGCTAGAAAAAGTAGTAATAACAGGGACCTGCGTTTGCCTAATGTGGAAATAACTTGGTTTGGTCAGAGAGGGTTAAAGTGAGAGCAACTGTTGCCATTGGTTGACAATATTAGTGATTCCTATCCCCCTCATCTCATGATTGTGCACTGTGGTGGTAATGACCTAGGAACAATGACTGGGGTAGGACTGGAAATCCTAATGAAGTATACCTGTGCACAACTGATGTCAAATTTCCCTCATACTGCATTTGTGTTCTCTAACATATGCCAGAGGCAGAAATGGAACTGGTCAACTAAATTCTGTCCACAGATTGAGAAAGCCATGAAACATGTTAATAAAACTGTTTCAGCATACCTCAAAGACCATAACTTGGGCTCTATTTACTGCGCTTTGACATGCGAGGAATATATAGAAGAGATGGTGCTCAATTTACAGATGAAGGCAACAGAGTGCCTCTGAGTAACATCAAACTCTGCATCCACACAATTTATATGAAGGCTCTTCCTAGAGCCACCCTACTTCCCAAACACTAGTTAATTGCGTTTTGAAGTTGCGACTCGCACACCGCATGCACACATGGTCAGTATGAGCTCAGTGGTCCCCGAACCGCCAAGCCGGCTGTAACGGTTACATTGCTATGAGGCTAGCGGAGTAGACTGCCATATCATGACCATGTCGGTGATCCGAACAGAACACAGCCAATACACCGCCAGTACCGCCAGTGTGGATGGACTGCTGTGGCCAGCAGTAGGCATATCCAGCCAGGCGGAGACCATGTTTCACCGAGCATTTGACGAGGTAGCACACCACCAGGATTTCTGGGGCAGTTGCACAGCCATGAAAAGCTGGCGGAAATGAATAATATAAAACTAGTCACTCACCTTCAGGAACACAGACATGTCCGCATCCGCCATGGAACCTGAAATTCAAGTCTTCCCACTGCTCCTGATGGCCATACAACTCCAGAACCAGCGATGACGAGTAAGACAACAACCATAAGTACAACCGCCTAGCATACACTAGAGGTAAAGGCATTAGTACACACACAAAACACACCTGTCACATCTAATGATGGCCACACGCACACGCACACAAACACCAGTACCAACATATACACACACCTACATATACACACACAAACAACACACACCACAGCCAACATGCAAGTGCCATACACACCACACCACAGACACACACCACTGCCATTGTCAAATACATTCATATACAACACCACCAAGTCACACAACAACAATATCATCGCAATCACACAAATGCATTGGCAGAGAGGCACACCGCACACCTCCACAGGACAACACATACTGGCAGTAACATGTAACAACAGCACACAACCAATCCAAACCAAAACACTGCCAAACAACGTGTCAGAGCACACTTCACGTCCACCCAACATACAAAGCACATCACAGATGCATCACGACACGCACGGATGCCCACACCACACAATGCTACACAACCATCACAACACATCACAACAAGACCATAGCACAAGTCACCTATACAACTCATGCAGCTACACAAATACATCACATTCACAGAACACACACCCAAAATCACACAAATACAACACATGCATGTGGAAGAAAAGGCAGGACAAGTATGTAACCTTCGACACTAACAGTACCGTTGTGCAGATGTATTGTAATAAATAATTTTTAAAAAGTCCAACTATATGCAATATAGGTCTACTTGCCAGTCCAAAATTCTAGAGTGCCTCAGGCACATAGAGCAAAGTGTCTGGCCCTAACTTGACTCCTGACTGCTAAGTGGTCTCCACATGGCAGGGGCATCAATGGGGCAGGCAGGCACCTCAGGGGTGAAGCGGAAGTGGAGGTGAAGGCTTCGGTTTGGGAGGGGGGTCCTTTGGCTGGGGTATAGGTTTGGGGGAGTTGGAGTTTAGCCTTAGACTTTGGGGGAAGGCCCTTCGCCTTGAATTTAGGAGGGCTGGCCTTCTGTCTGGTGGGGGTTGAAGTTTTAGCAGGGGGAGGGCCATGGGCAGTACCAGGGGGAGCATTAGAGGAACGGGAGGCGAAAGGACTGGGTTTGGTGTGGGTAACAGAGCGTTTAGGGGAACCACGGGCTGGGACAGTGGGAGGGAACAGGTAAAACTCATAAATAAATCTTTTTTTAGGAACACAAGGGTAGTCATGTGAAAAACATTTGGGAATGGAGGGAGAGGGAGTGCTTGTGAGGTGCGTGCATGGAGGTGTCTTGAGTGCAGGTGCATGGGTGGAAGCCATGTGTGTGCTTGGTGTCTGTTGGGTGGGTGAGTGCTGGCGTTTAGGTGTCATGGGAGGGGGGGATGGAAGATGAAGGGACATTGGCTGCTGTGAGCATGGAGGCCAGAGCCTGAAAGGATCTTTGCAGGGCAGTAGGGCACCTTGAATGCCTTTCAGTTAGGCGGTGCTCTGCTGCATCTGTGATGCCAGTTCCTGGGTGGCATTCACGATGGTTGACTGTCCCACAGAGATGGACCTTAGGAGGTCAATAGCCTCCTCATTGAGAGCAGCACGGCTGACTGGGGCAGGCAGAGGTGCCTTGGTGATGGAGACCCCCATTCATCTGGGTGAGCAGGGACGGGCAAGTGGGTGGGGAGCTACAGAGAGGGTGGTGCTGGTAAGGGGGCTGGTGGGCAAGGATGGTGCTGGGCAGTCCCAGATGGGTCCGCCAGGGAGCATCCATCTGAGGAGGAATCCAAAGAGGATGTTGTAGATCCAGTCTCCCCCACTGCACCCCCCTCGCCCTCCGCCCGAATGGTCCCCTCGGCTCTGCTGGTGTCAGCATCCTGGATCACGTGGGCTGCAGCTTCCCCACTCGCCGGTGCCCCTTCTCCTTTGCCTGTTGATGCACACAAAAACAGAGGAGGAGAACGAGGGAGGGTGGGAGAGAAAGAAAGTGTAGAATAGGTCAGTACCTACCCATCATTCACACAGAGCAATAACTTATCAGTCTGCTGGTATGCCATGTCAGGCTGTGCTTTTACATTGACATTCATAACTGTGGGAAATGATAGGGGAAACCAAAGTTAGGCAGAAAAAACATGCTAATGTGGGAACATTGCCACAGATTGACTTCATGACGGATCTAACAATGCACACTTGCATAGTACTTGCCACATTCCCATGGTCGATTAACTTGACATATATTGTACTATGTAAACCAACATTATCCTGCTTGGGAAGGTGGCATGCCCACAAATCCATGTACAGTATAGTCAGTAAGTATTTGGCCCACTGCAGTCATCTACACGTTAAATGCAGCTAATTGAGATCTCAGAAATTACCTCTGTCATTGTGGCAGAGTACTACTGATGGCAATGGCTAAACACCTCAGGTATACTGATGCTGATGGAAGGGGCAGGTCTCTCAAAATGTGTGAAGGGTGTCCAGACAAACCCAAATATTGGATCTGTTTCCTCATAAGTCACTGTTTTCATGGTATTGGCACACATACTTTATACAGTTCCTGCCAGGGTAGCTGATACCCATAGTCCACGTGCACCTACCAATGACCCACATTACATCTTATCACTAGTAAGCTACCCAAACCCATACAAGCCAAACATTATTGAGGTGTGAGTGTGTACTTTCCCTCTTGTTGCTGCTGTGCTGCCCTCAAGCAGCCATTCACCTCAGGGTAGGCCACTGTCAAACTGCGGACCATTGGTGGGGTCAGGGTATCATGTGACCCCTCCCTCATTGGGAGGACGTCCCCAGCTGGGCCTCAGTGGTCTTTCGGGCCCAACGTCTCAGGTCCTCCCACCACTTTCTGTAGTGGGTGCTCTGCCGGCTATGGACCCCAAGGGTTCGCACGTGCTTGGAGATGATATGCCAAACCCCCTTCTTCTGATGGGCACTGACCTGCATGGATGGCACAGACAGAAGGAGAAAGTTATGTAGAGTGGCATCACAGCAACAGCAGTGAACTTCACACATTAGACACATCTCATGCCCACACTAACTTGTCCTAACAGCACAAAAGCACAAACTCCATTGCCACCTTCATGCATCCACTCCGTGTGCATCATCACAAAGCCTTTCAGCCTCACACACATTACTATCAGACAGGACAGTATCATTGGACTTACCTGCTGCTCTGGTGCCCCATACAACTGTCCATACAGGGGTATGACCCGTCTACTGGCTTCTCCAACTCCTCCTTGGTGAAGGCAGGGGCCCTATCTTGTTCAGGACATGGCATTATGGATCACAGAGATAGTACACAGCAGCTCATGCAGTGGAGGTCTTGCTTGCATGAGTGTCAGGAGTCAAGTTAGCTATGCAACAGAAAATGGCAATCAGGCCCACCACATACATGGCCGTCACCACCACCGGTGATCTTTATTGGCCCCAGTCTCCCATAAGCAACAATGTTATCCAATGAGGAGTTGCACGGAATTTGCGACCACCTACCACCATGTCAACTAACGCCGGCGGAATGATTTCACTTGCATCTGTCCTGTTAATGCAGGACAGACGACTGCCATTTCACATGTCGTCTGTGTATTTTAGGTGAATTATAAGTGTTTTCATGGATGCAATGTAGTGAGGATTGCATAGATTGACTGTGTCCCCACTTCAAAGCTTGGATCACACATGTGACAATAATGGACAGTGTAGGTAGATAGACTGACGACAATAAAAGGACATGTGCAGTCACTTGCCACGTCATAGATCGAGTACCTATATCTGTCTGTCAAAAAGTTACATACATCTAAATACCTGTGGGAATAGGGTGTTGTTAAATGGAAATGTCACATGTTTCCTGTGTGGCAAGCTGTATGTCTGGGGCTGCAACAGTAATCTAGGATGGCACACACATTCAGTCTATATGCCCCAATGGATTGTGTGTATTTCAGCGTTATGTCCACATTCATATTATGTGTTTACAAGTACAGTGTTTGGTGTAATGTGAAATGCCAACTTCAATCTGTGGCTTTTCCTCTCTCCTATTCTTAGATACCGTGCAATGGTGAGAATGAGACATGCACCCGTGTACCGGCCCCTAGTCAACCTTGCTACCCTGGAAAAGAGACACATCATCCAGATCTATCATCTGAACTGTCAGACCATCATGGAACCGTGTACCCAGTTGGTGCCGGATGTCTTGCCTGCCATTCGTAATCCCTATGCAATCCTTCCCACAGTACAGGTCTCATCAGTGCTAAACTTCCTTGCCTCAGGCTTGTTCCAGATTACAGTGGGCATGGCAGCAGGGATGTCACAGTCTATTGTCAGTATTGTGTTGAAGGATGTACTGTGTGCTTTGCTCAAACACCTGGACAGCTGCATCAGGTTCCCCCAATGTGGGGATTTGCCCACTGTTAAAGCTAACTTCTATGATATGGAACATGTCCCTCATGTGATAGGGGCCATAGATGGCACCCCCATTGCTTTGGTCCCTCCCTGGGTCAATTAACAAGTGTACAGGAACAGGAAAACTTTTACTAAATAAATGTCCAGGTGGTGTGTCTCGCTGACCAGTATATCTCCCAAGTGACAGCCAAGTTTCCTGGATCTGTTCATGACTACTACATTCTGAGGAACAACAATGTCCCACACATGATGGCACAAATACAGAAAGAGCGGGCCTGGCTCATTGGTATGTATCCAATAGTATGTGTGCTACTGTAATGTTACCTTTCATCACAATCTACCCAGTTTACCTACCGGTATTGTGATAGGTCCAAACTTTGTGCACACAGGTGACTCTGGCTATCCTAACCTTCTGTGGTTGCTGACACCAGTGAGATACCCAACAACAGATGGTGAAAACCGTTTCAATGAGGCCCACAGCAGAACGAGACGTGTCATTGAGATGACCTATGGGCTACTGAAGGCCATATCACAGTATCTACATGTCTCAGGAGGTGCCCTGCTCTACAGACCACTAAATGTCTGCCAGATTGTTGTTGCCTGCTGCATGCTACACAATCTGGCCTTGAGACCCCACATTCCATTACTTGATGTTGAGGTGGTGGCAGGTGGACCAGTGGCTGATGATGGTGAGATAGATAGTGATGAGGAGGCTGATAATGAGAATGCAACTGACTCTAGAATAGAGTTGATCCACCAATGCTTCCAATTAAAATCAGGTATGTGGGAACTGTATTGAATGTGTGTTGTACGGTTGTCTGCCTTGTGACATTGATCCTCCTGGTGTGTGCCATCAGGGGAGGTGTTGATGTTCAAATGTCAGAGCTGTTTCCACGCTGTTCCCTAGCATCACATGGGAAAATCATTGGCCATGTTGTATGTTCTCAGTAATGCAATGTCAACTGCAAAAGCACTTCCAACCAACGTAGTGTTATCAGTTTGGCAACTTATCCTCACTGTACTCAATGGACGAATATGGTACATAACTTATACTGGCAGTGGACCATGGCTTTAGTTGTGTAATGTCAGCTGTGAGGGATCGAACATTGGGAATGCATGTTTTGTAAATGTGGATCTGCCATGGTAATTTCCGTTAACATTCCACTTGCCAATTCGCACTAGGAAGTACCACAATGTACTGCACATGTTTTGGATGGCAACATTAACTCCTATTGTCATGGTTGTCCCTGTCTTGCGATATTTGCAAGACACTTATGTCATGCCACTCTGGTACCTGGCTAGCCTGGTGTTTCTCTTGACCCAGGATTACAGTATGTCTGTTCTACCATCAAACTAGCTGCACATTGCTCCCCCTTATGTCCATGTTACAGACCTTTGCAGGTCAATGAGTTCACTGAAATGACATATTGTACTACAGATATTCTTACTTGTCACAATAAAGATACACAGTCAGTAGCTGTGCTCAATGGTGTTTAATTTGTTTCACAATTGCATTGGGTGAAGAGTGGGGTCATGGTGGATAAATTAATTAGAACAGTTGGCCCAGCTGCAGGTAGTACAGGGCCAGTATCCAAAGACCATGGGAAAATGGATACATGCCAGTGGACAATCAACAGGGTGTGTCAGTGGCAAACATGAGTGAATGTTCAGGAGAGGATTACTTCCTGGCAGTGGTTTTGGTCTTGGCATCAGGTCCTGCAGGATGTCTGGATGGACAGCCTAGTTTGCATGGGGGTTCCTAAGCTACAGAGGGAGGGGCTCTAGTGACCTATGGGTCCTCTGGCAGAGCCTCTATTCCACTAGCTGTGACAGAAGTGGATGGCTCAGTTGGTATGTGGATGACGGAAGGGGCCTGCTGGTGGGTGGATGACACACGCAGGACGGTTGTTAGTTGTTTAAGCACCCCTGCAATGATGGCCATGGTGGCATTGAGGGTCTGCCACTGCTGCATGGCCTCCTGGTGGTATTCCATCTACAGCCTCTGGTTCTCATGCAAGGAGGAGAGTACCACTTGGGAGATGGCCTCCTGGCCAGTCGTTCCCCTTGGGGGGCCCCATCCACTGGCCCACAGGTGCCCTCCCACTGCCCCTGGTGCCCTGTTTCTGTGCCGCTGGCACAGTGTGCCCACTCCAGTTATACTAGGACCTTCATCGTCTTGGGTGTGAGGGGTAGACTCTGGTCCTTGAACTGGGGCCATACTGCTGTTTCACCAGTCCTGAAGACAGAGGAATGGAGGCGAGGGGTTGGCTCTGCTGTTGTTGCCACAGGGGTGGGGAGCTCAGATGTGGGCAGGGTGAGGCTGGTGGTGGTTGACTTACCAGTTGTCCCAGATGGGCCAGGTAAGTCGTCAATGTCCAGATTTCCAGAGTAGGAGTCCTCACAGGGGCCTTCATCCTGGGAGGGCAGGCTAACTCTGACACCTTCTGCAGGGTAGCAGTGGCAGTGTTACTTGTGGATGGAGAGGGGGTGAGTTGCATTGTGGAGGTGTACTTGTTCATATCATTGTCTGATGCATACAGTGGTTTGACTTGCTTCCCAGTGATGGCAATGACAGATGCGGCACTGCAGACATTGTTTGTGGGTTCCATGTTCCATTGAGGGTTATGGATAGTGGATAGCATTGCTGTCATTGACATGTAGTGGTATGCAGTCGAAGCATCCAGTTGGTGCAGCGGGTGCAATGGTTTTATAAGCAGGTGTTCCACTGTGAAGTGGAAATAGCAGCTTTTCATTTGTAGGGAGTAATGCCTTGTGGGAGTTGTAGTGCTCACCATTGTGAGTTCTATCCGTGCACTAGGGAGGGACTGTGTTGGGATAGTGGCAGTGGGGTGGTGTGGCATGCAGGGGAGGGGCATTAGGTGATTGGGTGGGGTGAGTAAGTGTGAGATGGGGAGATTTGGGGAGTAATAGGGTGGTGGGGACGCATGCTGTACAGGAGTTTTTGGTGCCAGGGGAGTGTTAGGGACTTACCAGAGTCTAGTCCTTTGGTTATTCCAGTCAGTTCAATGGGATCCCTATGGGCTAAAGCATTACTTTTGCCACCCATAGAGAGCCCATGCAAAGGCTTCTACAGGATTGCTATTGCAGTCTGTGTGAAATGGTGCATGCACCATTTCACATTCATTTACACTGCAGTAGGTCACTTATAAGTCACCTATATGTCAGGCTTTCCAACCCTGAGGACTGGGTGGAAAGTACCTGTGTGTGAGGGCACCCCTGCACTAGCAGAGGTGCCCCATGTCATCCAGGACCATTTTCCCAAACTTCATGGGAGCGGAGGACACCATTTTACGCGTGCACTGGACATAGGTCCAGATCTATGTCCAGCTTCAGAATGGTAACTCCAAAAATGGCCATGTACGTTGTCTAACATCTAGCAATTGTACCCCAATACTGATTCCAGTATTGGTTTTACAATTCCATGCACCCTGGAGGCTCCACATTGGACCACCCAGTACTGCCATACCAGCCTTCTGAGGTTTTCCAGGCAGTCCCGGCTGCTGCCACCTCACAGACAGGCTTCTGCCCTCCTGTTGCTTGAGCAACTCAAGCCCAGGGAGGCAAAACAAAGCATTTCCTTTGGGAGAGGGGTGTTACACCCTCTCCCTTTGGAAATAGGTGCTATAGGCATGGAAGGGGTAGCCTCCCAGAGCCTCTGGAAATGCTTTAAAGGGCACAGACGGTGCTCTCCTTGCATAATCCAGTCTACACCCATTCAGTGACCCCCACTCCTTGCTCTGGCACAAAATTGGACAAAAAAAGGGGAGTGGGTCCATCACCACCCCAGGGGTAGTGCCCAGAGCTCCTCCAGAGTGTCCCTGGGTTTTGCCATCAATCAATCAATCAATCATAGATTTATAAAGCGCACTACGTACCCGTGAGGGTTTCAAGGCGCTGGGGGAGCTGTTGTTACTGGTCGAAGAGCCAGGTCTTGAGGAGTGTTCTGAAGGTGAGTATGTCTTGAGTCTGTCGCAGGGCGGTGGGGAGGATGTTCCAGGTTTTGGCGGCGAGGTATGAGAAGGATCTGCCGCCGGAGGTCTTTCTTCGGATGCAGGAGACAACGGCAAGGAGGAGGTTAGTGGAGCAGAGCTGACGGGTGGGAGTGTAGAAGCTGAGTCTGTTGTTTAGGTAGGCTGGTCCGGTGTCGTGGATCGCTTTGTGAGCGTGGGTAAGAAGCTTGAAAGTGATCCTTTTGTCTATGGGGAGCCAGTGAAGGTTTCTCAGGTGGTGGGAGATGAAGCTGTGGCGGGGTACGTTGAGGATCAGCCGGGCGGAGGCATTTTGGATGCGTTGGAGGCGTAGTAGGTCTTTTGGTGCGATGCCTGTGTAGAGTGCGTTGCCGTAGTCCAGCCTGCTGCTGACGAGGGCCTGTGTTATTGTCCTACTTGTTTCTGTCGGGATCCACTTGTATATTCTGCGGAGCATGCTGAGTGTGTTGTAGCAGGAGGAGGAGACTGCGTTGACCTGTTTAGACAAGGTGAGGGAGGAGTCGAGGATGAAGCCCAGGTTGCGAGCGTGGTCGGACGGTGTCGGTGGGCTTCCTAGTGCGGTGGGCCACCAGGAGTCATCCCAGGCGGAGGGGGTGGGTCCGAGGATGAGGACCTCCGTCTTGACCGAGTTCAGTTTCAGACGGCTGTTTCTCATCTATTCGGCGATGGATTTCATTCCCTCATGGAGGTTGGTTTTGGCGGTGCGCGGGTCTTTGGTGAGTGAGAGGATGAGCTGGGTGTCGTCGGCGTAGGTGAGAATGTTGAGGTTGTGTTGTCGGGCCACTTGTGCGAGGTGGGCCATGTAGATGTTGAACAGCGTCAGGCTGAGGGATGAGCCTTGGGGGACGCCGCAGATGATGTCGGTGGCTTCGGAGCGGAAGGGGGGGAGGCAGACTCTCTGGGTTCTGCAGGAGAGGAATCAGACGATCCAGTCGAGGGCTTTTCCTTGAATTCCGGTTTCGTGGAGGCGTGATTTCAGGGTGCGGTGGCAGACTGTGTCGAAGACGGCAGAGAGGTCCAGGAGGATGAGGGCTGATGTTTCGCCGTTGTCCATTTGGCATCTGATGTCAACTGTGGCGGCAAGAAGGGCGGTTTCAGTGCTGTCGTTTTGTCTGAAGCCGGACTGGGAGGGGTCTAGGATGCCGTTGTCTTCGAGGTGGCTGGGGCACTCTTGCAGCCTCTGAGTGGCCAGTGCCAGCAGGTGCTGTCAGAGCCCTTCCTTGATAGGTGTTTACCTGTGTAGCTGACCGATCCCCTTTTCAGGGCTATTTAGGGTCTCTCATCTGGGTGTTTCCTCAGATTCAGATTGCAAGACTCCATCAGGAATCCTCTGCATCTTTCACTTCACCTTCTACCAACGAAACTGCACCTGGACCCTCCAGGAACTCTATGAACTGCAACAAAGACACAAAGATGACTTCTGCAACATTGTATCTTCAGCTCCTGCCAGCAACTGCAACAGTTTCCAGGTCGTGCATCCATTTGATGTAATTCCGTCCAGCTGTCCAACTTTGGTGGAGGTAAGAGCTTGCCTCCCGACGCAAGACAGTACTCCTGTGCACCGCATGATTTGCAGTTGCCAAGGCTTGTGTGTCATCTTCCACAGAGTTATTCATGCACAGCACAGATTGGGCCCCCAGCACGCCTTCCTGTGATGCACAGCTTCCTGAGTGATTTTCTGGCAGCGTGGGATTTCTTTATGTCGTGCTGCATGGGCCTCCATTTGTTCCCATGCTGTGGGACTCCTGTTCATGCTGCCTGATCTTCTGAGGGCTCTCTGAGTTGCTGAGAGCCCACTCTGCCTCCCCCTCCTGGGTAGAGGCCACCAGGTCCCTCCTGGCCCCCGGGCAGCACCATTTTCCACTAACCGCGAGCTTTGTGTCTGCCAAGGCTTGTTGGCGGAACCAAGTGACGCAAACCAGATTGCAATCTTCCATCCAGCGTGGGACATCATCTGCACCAGCCATGAACCTGCATCCATCTGCTTGGGTGCAGTACTGACTGTTCTTCTTCACAGGTGGTTCTTCTTTTGCACCTTCATCTGGGTTAGCAGGGGCTCCTGTTCTTCCTGGACTCTTCAGTGCTTCTTGGACTTGGTTCCCTTCTTCCAGAGGTCTTCAAGTCCTGGAATCCACTGTTGGTGTCTTACAGTCTCTTCTGGTTCTTGCATAATCTTCAATCACGACTTCTTGTGTGTTCTGGGAAACTTACTGTGATTTACTCCTGTTTTCCTGGGTCTGCGATGGGTTCTATTACTTACCTTTGTTGTTTTCTTACACTCCCAGCGCCCCTCTACACACTACACTTGCCTAGGTGGGAAACCGACTTTCGCATTACACTTTTTTAGTATATGGTTTGTGTTCCCACTAGGCCCATTGTAACCTATTGTGATTTTCACTATTTACACTGTTTTCTAACTGTTTTTACAGCTATATCTGCATTCTAGTGTATATACTGTGTATATTACTTACCTCCTAAGGGAGTATAGTCTCTAAGGTATTTTTGGCATTGTGCCACTAAAAATAAAGTGCCTTTATTTTTGTAACACTGAGTATTTTATTTCATGTGTGTGCGTACTGGGGACTACAGTAGTATTGCATGTCTCCTAGATAAGCCTAGGCTGCTCAGCTACAGCTACCCCTAGACAGCCTGGCTTCTAGACACTGACTATATTTCACTAATAAGGGATAACTGGACCTAGTATAAGGTGTAAGTACATTTGGTACCCACTACAAACCAGGCCAGCCTCCTACACCCTGTTGACGATCCTCTGCCATAACTCAATTTTCCTGGCTGTGGATGTGGGCTGGACCTGTGCTCCCAACAGTTGTGGCTCTACCATTACAAAATCATCGACCATGACCCTCAGCTCTTCATCTGTGAATCATGGGTGCTTTTGAGGGGACATGGTTGTAGTGATGTGGTGGGAGGGGTGTTGTGCACAAGGGTGGAGTGTTTGGTGCTTGATGGGGTGTGTGGAATGCTTAGTATTGTGTGCTGGTGTGTTGGGGTGTTTGTGTGCAGTTGTGATGTGTGTGTGGTGTTTATGGTGCAGTTGTATGGTGTGTGCTGAGTGTGAAGTGTATATATGCCTGTGGTGCATCAGTGCTAATTTGTCGGTTTGTGGGTCCTCACTGTGTCTGTCTGTGGTTGTAGTTGCAAAGGGCTGTGGGTTGTGTGGGGGTGTGTTTTATAGTGGTGTGTGGGGGTATGTCTAATGTGTGTATGTATCTCAGGTGTGGGGTATTCGTACTTTCCAATGTGGTGTGGTGTTCAGGCTGAGGTGTGTTTTTGACCACGGCAGTTCGCACCGCCAATGGTTTACCACCGTGCAATAACCATTGTGCTGATTTGTGGTTTGTAATATGGAGGGCAGAATGCTGTCGGCGTGGTGGTGTTGGTGATGGGACCGCATCTCTCCCGACCTGGCGGTCTCGGATTTGTGGATGTTTTTAAGCGGTCTTCAGTATGTGGCTCTTAATACGGTGGTCAGGATACCACCAATACTGGCTGTATTTTGGAGGCCGCCACCACGGCGGTCTTCCAAAAACACTTCCAAACTTGCAATGAAGGCCTCAATGTACAACAGCAGACACAGCCAACTTATTCTTTATATCCGTGTGTGAGTGGGTCTGTCATTGGGTTCATAAGTGCATGAGTGTGTGAGTGGGTTTCTGGGTGTGTTGAGGATTGTCTGAGTGGAATTATGAGTGGTTGTATGAGTATGTGAGTGGGAGTGTGGCTGTGTTAAAGAGTGTCTGAGTGGATTTGTGAGTGGGCACATGACTGTGCAAGTTGGTGTGTGATTGGCTGCATAAGTTTGTGAATGGGTGTGTGAGTGGCTGGGTAAGTGCCCACATGAGTGGGGGCATGAGTGTGTGAGAAGGACTGTGAGTGTCTGAGTGTATTTGTTTGTGGGTGCCTGAGTGTATGCGTGGATATGTGAGTAGGAGCATGAGTGTGTGAGAGGGACTGTGAGTGTCTGAGTGTATTTGTTAGTCACACAAAAAAAGGGGAGCACACTGCCTCACACTCCAGCATAAAATAGCCCCTATGCATCATGGTAAATGCAGTCATTTGATTTAAAGATAGAGAAATTTTTCAAAAAGTCTTTCACCTTAAGTAGGTGCAGCAAGTGCCGTATCTCTGGACACGTGTTTCTGGCTTTCGGCCGTCATCAGCAGAGAGAAAATATATCTGAAGGGGTTGCTTGAAGTGCCGCCGAACGTCTTCACAGGTTTTTGTACCACTCAGTAGGCGAACAGGTGCATCACCAGAGCTCGTCAGCTCGTAGGCTCATGGGAGCCGTCAATTAGACACACAAAAAAAGGGGAGCACACTGCCTCACACTCCAGCATAAAATAGCCCCTATGCATCATGGTAAATGCAGTCATTTGATTTAAAGATAGAGAAATTTTTCAAAAAGTCTTTCACCTTAAGTAGGTGCAGCAAGTGCCGTATCTCTGGACACGTGTTTCTGGCTTTCGGCCGTCATCAGCAGAGAGAAAATATATCTGAAGGGGTTGCTTGAAGTGCTGCCGAACTTCTTCACAGGTTTTTGTACCACTCAGTAGGCGAACAGGTGCATCACCAGAGCTCGTCAGCTCGTAGGCTCACGGGAGCCGTCAATTAGACACACAAAAAAAGGGGAGCACACTGCCTCACACTCCAGCATAAAATAGCCCCTATGCATCATGGTAAATGCAGTCATTTGATTTAAAGATAGAGAAATTTTTCAAAAAGTCTTTCACCTTAAGTAGGTGCAGCAAGTGCCGTATCTCTGGACACGTGTTTCTGGCTTTCGGCCGTCATCAGCAGAGAGAAAATATATCTGAAGGGGTTGCTTGAAGTGCCGCCGAACGTCTTCACAGGTTTTTGTACCACTCAGTAGGCGAACAGGTGCATCACCAGAGCTCGTCAGCTCGTAGGCTCACGGGAGCCGCCAATTAGACACACAAAAAAAGGGGAGCACACTGCCTCACACTCCAGCATAAAATAGCCCCTATGCATCATGGTAAATGCAGTCATTTGATTTAAAGATAGAGACATTTTTCAAAAAGTCTTTCACCTTAAGTAGGTGCAGCAAGTGCCGTATCTCTGGACACGTGTTTCTGGCTTTCGGCCGTCATCAGCAGAGAGAAAATATATCTGAAGGGGTTGCTTGAAGTGCCGCCGAACGTCTTCACAGGTTTTTGTACCACTCAGTAGGCGAACAGGTGCATCACCAGAGCTCGTCAGCTCGTAGGCTCACGGGAGCCGTCAATTAGACACACAAAAAAAGGGGAGCACACTGCCTCACACTCCAGCATAAAATAGCCCCTATGCATCATGGTAAATGCAGTCATTTGATTTAAAGATAGAGAAATTTTTCAAAAAGTCTTTCACCTTAAGTAGGTGCAGCAAGTGCCGTATCTCTGGACACGTGTTTCTGGCTTTCGGCCGTCATCAGCAGAGAGAAAATATATCTGAAGGGGTTGCTTGAAGTGCCGCCGAACGTCTTCACAGGTTTTTGTACCACTCAGTAGGCGAACAGGTGCATCACCAGAGCTCGTCAGCTCGTAGGCTCACGGGAGCCGTCAATTAGACACACAAAAAAAGGGGAGCACACTGCCTCACACTCCAGCATAAAATAGCCCCTATGCATCATGGTAAATGCAGTCATTTGATTTAAAGATAGAGACATTTTTCAAAAAGTCTTTCACCTTAAGTAGGTGCAGCAAGTGCCGTATCTCTGGACACGTGTTTCTGGCTTTCGGCCGTCATCAGCAGAGAGAAAATATATCTGAAGGGGTTGCTTGAAGTGCCGCCGAACGTCTTCACAGGTTTTTGTACCACTCAGTAGGCGAACAGGTGCATCACCAGAGCTCGTCAGCTCGTAGGCTCACGGGAGCCGTCAATTAGACACACAAAAAAAGGGGAGCACACTGCCTCACACTCCAGCATAAAATAGCCCCTATGCATCATGGTAAATGCAGTCATTTGATTTAAAGATAGAGAAATTTTTCAAAAAGTCTTTCACCTTAAGTAGGTGCAGCAAGTGTCGTATCTCTTAGTGGGTGCCTGAGTGTATGCATAGATATGTGAGTAAGTGCATGAGTGTGTGAGTGGGTGTGTGAGTGGCTGTATGACTGCGAGTGGGTCAGTGACTGAAAGCCTGAGTGTGTGAGTAGGTCTCTCAGTGTGTGAAATAGTGTCTCAGTGGGTCTGTGAGTAGGTGGATGAGAGTGAGAGTGTATCTGTGGGTGTGTGAGTGTCTGAGTGAGTCTGTGAGTGGGAACATGAGTGTGTGAGTGGGTCTGTGGGCGTCCAGAAGATTGTCTTTCTGTATTTATAAGTGGGTGACTGAGTGTACGAGAAGATTTGTGAGTGGGTCACATGACCATGTGAGTAGGTGTGCTAGTGGGTGCATGTTAGAAATGGGGTCTTTGGTTGGCCGTCAGGTCACCCCCTGTCCAAGCAAGGACCCTCACTCTAGTCAGGGTAAATCACACACAATCCGAATTATCCTGTGCCCACCCTCTGGTAGCTTGGCACTGAGCAGTCAGGCTTAACTTAGAAGGCAATGTTTAAAGTGTTTGTGCAATAAATCATACAATAACACCATATAGTACCACAAACACACACCACACAGTGTTTGTAAAAAATAGAATCTTTATCTGAATAATTGCAGGTCAAAAACGATTAGAATGCAATAAGTATATGTTGAATTATTACTGGAAAAGTAATATAAGATGTCTTTAGAATTGTAATATTACTGCAAAAGCAATATAAAGTGTCTTAAAGTCTTCCAGAAACAACAAGTGTCTCTTGCAGAGCAAAGTACCTGGTTTGCGTTGAAAAATACTCGCAAGGGGCCGCAGAGGAGGAGATGCATGGAAAACAGGTAGGTGTGCATCGGTTTCGCCCTTTCGCACACAGACTTACGTCGATATTTTCCATGCGGGGAAGCCATGCGTTGATTTCCGGCGCGCAGACTCGGATTCTCTTCGGGTTGCAGGGTTTTCGGATGCCCTGGGTTCAATGCGTTGAAAAACTTGGGCTTGCATCGAAGTCACCAGCGATGCGTCGATTCCAGTGGGCAATGCGCAGAAATTTCTCCTGCACGGCAGGCGCGGTGTCGATTCCTCTCTGGAAGTCGGGGTCGGCTGTGCGTTGATCCAGTGGGCTGTGCGTCGAAATACCGGTCGTATCGCAGGTGCTGCATCAATCTTCCTGTTGCGGAGTTGGGCAGCATCGTTCCGGATTCAGCATGCAGTGATTTTTCACTGCAGTGCAGGCTGTGCGTCGTTTTTCGCAGGCTGTGCATCCTTTTTCGGCGCACAAGGAATTTCTTGCAGAGATGAAGTCTTTTCTGGTCCTGAGACTTCAGGGAACAGGAGGCAAGCTCAATCCAAGCCCTTGGAGAGCACTTCTGCAGCACGGCAAGAGAGCAGCAAGACAGCAGGGCAACAGCAAGTCAGCAGTCCTTCACAGAAAGCAGTCAGGTGAGTCCTTTGGGCAGCCAGGCAGTTCTTCTTGGCAGGATGCAGGTTCTGGTTCAGGTTTCTTCTCCAGGAAGTGTCTGTCTTGGTAGGGCAGGGGCCCTGTTTTTATATCCAAAAGTGCCTTTGAAGTGGGGGAGACTACAAAGAGTGGCTCAGAAGTGCACAAGTTCCCCTTTCAGTTCAATCCTGTCTGCCAGGGTCCCAGTAGGGAGTGTGGCAGTCCTTTGTGTGAGGGCAGGCTACTGTCTATTGTCATGTAAGTGTCAGGCTCTCCACCCTCCCAGCCCAGGAAGACCCATTCAAAATGCAGATGTATGCAAGTGAGGCTGAGTATCCTGTGTTTGGGGTGTGTCTGAGTGAATGCACAAAGAGCTGTCAAGTAAACCCCGCCAGACGTGGATTGTAAGGCACAGAAAGATTTAAGTGCAGAGAGATGCTCACTTTCTAAAAGTGGCATTTCTAAAATAGTAATATTAAATCCAACTTCACCAGTCAGCAGGATTTTCTATTACCATTCTGGTCATACTAAATATGACCTTCCTACCCCTTTCAGATCAGCAGCTACCACTCAAAACACTGTATGAGGGCAGCCCCAATATTAGCCTATGAAGGGAGCAGGCCTCATAGCACTGTAAAAACGAATTTAGGAGTTTTACACTACCAGGACATGTAAACTACACAGGTACATGTCCTGCCTTTTGCCTACACAGCACCCTGCCCTATGGGTTACCTAGGGCATCCCTTAGGGGTGTCTTATATGAAGAAGAAAAGGGGAGTTTTAGACTGGGCAAGTACTTTTAAATGCCAAGTCGAATTGGCAGTGAAACTGCACACACAGGCCTTGCAATGGCAGGCCAGAGACAATGTTAAGGGGCTACTTAAGTGGGTGGCACAATCAGCGCTGTAGCCCATTAGTAGCATTTAATTTACAGGCCTTGGGCACCTATACTGCACTTTACTAGGGACTTATAAGTAAATTAAATAGTCCAATTGGGTATGATCCCATGTTACCATGTTTAAAGGGAGAGAGCATATGAACTTCAGCACTGGTTGGCAGTGGTAAAGTGCGCAGAGTCTAAAAAACAGCCAAAACAGTGTCTAAAAAGTGGAGGGAGGCAGACAAAACATTAGGGGTGACCACCCTAAGGCTGTCAGGTCTAACAGTGCATAAGTGTCTGAGTGGGTCTGTGGCTGTGTTGAAGAGTGACTGAATTTGTGGGTGGGTGAATGAGTCTCTGAGTGGGTCTATGTGTGGGTGCATCAAGTGTCAGAGTGGATCTATGATTGTCTGAATATGTCTGTGAGTGTGTGCATGACTCCCTTAGTGTGCCTGGGAGTGAGTGAGTGTCTGAGTAGGTCTTTGAGTGGGTGCATCACTGTGTGAGTGGGTGCATGAGTGTTTGAGTGTGTTTGTGGATGTGTTGAGTGTGTGAGTGGGTCTGTGAGTGGGTGCATCAGTGTATGAGTAGATATGTTAGTGGGTGAATGAGTGTATTTATAGGTCTGTGCATTGATGAGTGACAGTCTGAATGTGTCTGTGAGTGCATGCATTAGTGTGTGAGTGAGTATGTGAATGTATATTTTTTTCTCACTCAACTAGAGTCCAAACTCTATCGCAGTGATACATGCGGAGCCGCGCTGAGCATTGCGACGGATTGTGTCTCCATGATTGTGGCCAAAAAAAACAGGGTTTTCATCTTTTTTAACCTAATAAGGGGTCACCCAGACACCATTTAATAGCCCCCATGGGGTCAGAGTACCGCTACCCTGACCCATTCTATTGTTCTCAGACTCTATTTTCATTCCCCGGGACCGTGCCTCGGTTCAAAAAATGGTGGCTGCAACTTTCTGAACAGGTTGTGCCAACCAATCACACGTCCCTCTAACTTTAGATTTTTTCTTTGAATTTCTATAGGTTTTTAACACATACTAATTTTCATTACTCCAAACACCCACGTGCAGCCATGCGTGGCTGGGATTGGCCGCATGTGGTGGGTTATTTATTGTGTTGTACAGCAACAATTATTGTGATTAAATCCACTTTGACACATTGTCCTGAGGATGGTCTCATGGAGGGTTTGAGTCTTGGGAGATCGAAACGTCGACTTTATACTCTCCATAACACAATTCTTTGCAGGAGCTGCTGGAGTCCATTAGGAGTGATTTCTGATTGTTTCAAAGACTACATATAGGAGTCAAACCTTTTGTGGTTGAAGAGTCAGGACGGTTAGTGTTTTCCTTCTGTCCCTTGGATGTAAAGGGATTGTGGACAAGAGGGGTCACCAGTCATTTGTATAGAAATACCAAAAAATTTCTTTTTTGCTTTGCTAGGTTGATGAATATGTTATTAGTGAATATAAAAAACAAAATCTTCATCTTCCAGAAATTAACAACACGCTGTCTGAAGATTTATTCATTTATGGAATTTAATCAAAATTAATAGTATTTAATATTGTGGAAATATTTGTGTGCAATATTCCTCCACGAACATTGTGTGCTTTACAGTTTAGATTACCAAGTTCTGTAGGGAATATTGGGTAACCCTGTTTATTTGTCCCAGGGCACCCAGTCACAATGTTGGGGACTATGGGGGAGCCTGAAGAACCCCATGATTCCTGCTGGCTCCCCACCTCCCGTGGGAGCCAGCATTGATATTAAAGAGAGGTAACGGCTTAAGAAGCTCCTTCTCTGTGAGAGCAATTGTTTCCTCTGTCTCCCTGCTTGCATCTCCGCAGACAGGGAGACAGTGTCTGCTGTGGCTTGGCAGCAGTTGTAAAACTGCAGCCAATCCACAGCAAACAGCTATGTCCCGAGGGTGGGCACCCAGGGACATAGGAGGAGCCATGAGTGGCTCCTCAAGGGGTCCACGTTGCCCCCTTCCAACAAACATAGTCCCAGGGAGGTAGTGGTCCCCAGGGCTGCAGTGGTCCGGAAGACAACCCTTTTCTATTTTTTACATATTGCCCGGGGGAGATGGTGGTCCCCAGGGCTGTTGGGGTGGCACATGGCCCCACACACCATATTTCTGTTAATGCACAGAGAGGTGGTGGTCCCCGGTGCTGCGAGGGTAACATACAGCCCCCTGCATCACAATTAGCAAATGCCCTGGCGAGGGGTGTGTCCCTGAGACTGCGGGTGGACTGGGCAGCATCCTGCAGGAGTTTTCTTCCATGCACTGGGAAGGCGGAGGTCCCCTGAGCTGCGGGGGGGCAGGAGGCCTCCCCATATTACCTTTGCATACTGCCCTGAGGAGATGGTGGTCCCCGGAGCTGCAGGGGGCTGTATGGCCCCCTGCACTAGATTTAGTGAATGCCCAGAAGAGGTGGTGCCCCCAAATGAATTCTCATTCATTCCCTGGGGAGGTGGCGGTGCCTTGGGCTGTGAGCAGGTTTGAGGACCCCAGCATTACTTTTACGTACTGCCCCAGTGAGGGTAAAGTCCCCGGGGCTGAGGGAGGCCAAGAGGACCACCTTATTTAAAAAAAACAATGCCCCTCGGGCCTGGCCCACCCAGGGGCTTATTAAAATTCAAGCACCGGAGCCCATGCTTGTTTTTTTCTTAAATTTTTTCTGTGAATTTGCGACGCTGTTGGAATTTTGGGGCAAAAGTTTATAAAACATGCTTTTATGCTCTTGCTCCTGTTATGTCCTGGGATGCCCACCCCCCCGGACATAGCTGTTTGCTGTGACTTAGCAGGAGCTTACAGCTTGCACCAAATTACAGCAAACGCTCCACTTGCAGTGAGGGAGAGCTGTCAAACAGCTCTCCCTCCCTGAAAGTGGAGGTATCCTCTATTTCCCTGCCTGTGGCGATGCAGGCATGGAAACAAAGGAATCATTGCTCTCACAGAGCTCTTTGTGATAGCAATGCCGACTCTCACAGAGGTGGGGAGATGGCTGGGACCAACAGGGCCCTTCGGCTCCCCCCAAGGTCCCCAACTTTGTGACTGGTTGCCCTGGGGGCACCCAGATCACTTTGCCAGGCCATGGGGACAGGGTCAGCGGGGCCACGATCAGTCCTAGGGAGGGGGGCCACACTGTCCATCTCCTAATGAAACAATAATTAGATGAGGCCCCAGGAGATGGGGTCCCTGGTGCTGAAATCAGCCCTAGGGAGGGAGGCCCCATGACCCGCTCCCCCCAAAAAAATTAACAAATAGTCCAAGCCTGGGGTGTGGGGTCCCCAGGGACAAAATCAGCCTTGTGGAGGGGGACTGCATGGCCCCATCCCCCCCAAAAAAATAATAACATTTAGGTCAGGCCTTGAGAGATTTGGTCCCCAGAGCCAAGACTGGCCTGGGGCGGGGAGCCACATGGCCTCCCTCCCCCAAAAAATAAAAATTCAATATTTTGGCTGAGCCTGTGGGATGGCGTCCCTGGGGCTCAAGACTGACCTGGGGAGGGATGCCACGCGCCCCCCTTTCCAAAACAAAATAAATAATTTAGGCCGGGCCTGGGGGATGGGGTCCAAGGGGCCAAGATTGTTCTGGGGAGGGGGGCTACACCTGGAGAGTAGGTTTGGGTGGCTATAGGGGTTGGACTGGGAGGGTGTTTGGGTAGATATAGGGGTGGCCAGGCCCTGCAGCCACCCCCACACTGCTAATGGCCACCAACTGCCACCATGCAAGGCCATAGGCCATTTGTGGTGGTGGTTGAATTGAAGTATAGTAATAAAAATGTCTTTAGATTAAAAAAAGCATGGAAATTCACTGAAGAAACCAAAGGTTACAGTGACGTTATAGTTAGGAAATAGAATTTAAAAAAACATAGAAATTCAATTAAAAAACAAAGGTTACAGGGATGTTATAGTCACGCTCACATTTCACACATACAAAACCATAGAAATTCAGCAGTTATAGTTCCTGAGCTAACTATACTTTGCACCCCCTTAATGCACTACTTATGAACTCACATATTACATCACTCATGACATGGTCAGTGACCCCACTGATAGCATCACTGATGACAAGTAATTTTAATTACTATGGCCCTCCTTATGACATTGGCGGTAAGTCCCGCTTACCGCCATGCCGACTGCCGCCAACATACCGCGACGGTATACCGCTACCCATATTATGACACACACATAGCAATACGTCACTATACGGACACAAACACAAGTCCGCCAGCCCAAAGGTCAGTGACAAAATGGCGGTAGCAAAACCCACACCATTACGCCAACAGAACTACGCCCACAGCATTATGACCCATGAATCACCCCGGCGGACATTCAACTGCGGTAAACCATTGGCGGTACATACCGCTGCGCTCAAAATACACACACATACAAAACAACACCACATTGGACAATTCAAACTACACACCCACACACCCACACTACTATAAAACATACACACACAATATCCACAACCCTTTATGACACAGAGGGGGTCATTCCGACCCCGGCGGTCATGGACAGCCGGGGATGCGGGAGCACCGGCAACAGGCTGGCGGTGCCCCGCAGGGCATTCTGACCGCGGCGGTTTGGCCGCGGTCAGACCAGGAAAACCGGCAGTCTCCCGCCGGTTTTCCGCTGCCCTGGGAATCCCCCATGGCGGCGCAGCTTGCTGCGCCGCCATGGGGGATTCCAACCCCCTCACTGCCATCCTGTTCCTGGCGGTTCCGACCGCCAGGAACAGGATGGCGGTGAGGGGTGTCGTGGGGCCCCTGGGGGCCCTTGCAGTGCCCATGCCAATGGCATGGGCACTGCAGGGGCCCCCGTAAGAGGGCCCCACTTTGAATTCCAGTGTCTGCTCAGCAGACACTGAAATTTGCGACGAGTGCAACTGCACCCGTCGCACCTTCCCACTCCACCGGCTCCATTCGGAGCCGGCTTCCTCGTGGGAAGGGGTTTCCCGCTGGGCTGGCGGGCGGCCTTCTCGCGGTCGCCCGCCTGCCCAGCGGGAAAGCCAGAATGGCCTCCGCGGTCTTTCGACCGCGGAGCGGCCATATGGCGGTTCCCTCCAGGCGGGCGGCTCCCGCCGCCCGCCGGGGTCTGAATGACCCCCAGAGAAATTGACAACTGAGAGAGAGACACACCAAGAGCACCCACAGAACCAGAGCTGCAGAACTCCATCACCCATACACCATCCACACATCTCACAGCACACACCCCAACACATCACCCCACACACCCTCACACACACCACTCACACTACACCCATGGCACCACAAAGACACCCCAGGTTCTCAGAGGAGGAGCTAAGGGTCATGGTGGAGGAAATCATCCCGGTAGAGCCACAACTATTCGGATCACAGGTGCAGCAGACATCCATTGCAAGGAAGATGGAGCTATTGCGGAGAATCGTGGACAGGGTCAATGCCATGGAACAGCACCCCAGAACAAGGGATGACATCAGGAAGATGTGCAATGACCTACGGGGGAAGGTGCATTCTGTGGTTGCAAGACACCAGATAGCTGTACAGAGGACTGGTGGTGGACCCCCAACTCCTCCCCCACAACTAACAACATGGGAGGAGCAAGTCTTGGCAATACTGCATCTTGAGGGCCTGGCAGGAGTAGCAGGAGGACTGGGGTCTGGTAAGTCAAATCTTTACTACTGTCACCCCCCACCTGCATGCCATCACATGCACCCACCCTTACCCCCATCACCCCACCACCTCACATACACTCCACCATCACAACCCACCCATCCCAGTACCCAGCACTGCATGCACCACCAATGCATGGACATCACTTACAGCCCTGCATGGACACCCATCACCGCAGCATGCACACTAGAGAGAGCCATCTAGCCCACAAAGTCACTTCTCACAAAAGGAAAAGCTGACAGGGCACTAACAACCATACAGGGCAACACACCCATGCACAAGATGTCACACGCAGAAACGATAACACTGCATTTACATCCCCACAGGTCCCACACCCAACGTCACCGGAGAGGAGGTGCCAGCAACAATCAGTCCCCCTCCCAAAGAGGTCCACAATGATGACAGCAGCTCTGCTCACTTGGATCTGGATGACCAACCTGGCCCATCAGGGACCTCCAGACAGTCGGTTACCCTGGCACAGTCCCATACCACCACAGAGCCTCCCCCCTCAGAAAACACCAGCACAGCCCCCACCCAGTGGGCCCATCCCTCTGTCCCCAGGACACATCAAACAGCAGTGTGTCCACCACTACAGGGACCCTCAGGCAACCCTACAAACACAGGATGATCAGGGACCTGGGGTCAGTGGCAGTGGGCACACCGTTCAGGGGATAGAGGCACAGGACAACAGGGAAGCTGGGAGGACTGCTGTGCGACAGGGGGAGGACTGGCCCAGGGAACCGACTCTCTACAAGGCACTCACCAACATCCTGGGAGCATACCACCATTCCCAAGAGACGATGGGCCAGATACTGGCCAAGTTTCAGGAGACCCAGCAGCTGCGGGAGGCACAGTACCTGGGGATCAGGGAGGACTTGAAGGACATCAACACCACCCTGGTCACCATTGCAGGGGTGCTGGCAGACATGGCCAACTCTATGATGGAGGCAGTGGCACAACAACGGGCCCCTGACACTAGCCACGCCGATGAACAGCCCTCCACCTCCGCTGACACTAGTGGATAGAAGGCCCCGCCACAGGAACAATAGGACACCAGCACCCCTCCCCCTGCAGAAGGAGAACCACCCCGCAAACTGTCCCTGCGATCCAGGCAGAAGCCAGAGAACATTGCCAAAACCCCCGCCAGGAAATAAGACTCTCCTGATTGTCACCCTTGTGTCCCACTCTGTCACCCTGTCCACCTTGAACTGCCATTGCTCCCCTTCCTCTGCCCCCTTGGACAATGGACCTGTGATACAAATAGATACAAAAAGATTGGACTCTATCCTGGATTCTCCTCCACCATCACCCAAGCCCACTGCACATCCCCATTAAATTTTCAGCAATTAAATAAACACCCTTTGAAAAAATGCAAGTATGTAGTATGTCAAATGATTTAAGTATGTATTCCGTAAACAATCTGCAGACATTGCAAGTTGACTGTACAGTAATGTATACATAGGTATGACCTGTATTGTACTGCAGTCAATACACCAGGAGCCAGAGTAGGGCTCAAATATCAATGAATAGACATGTCAAAGGGTACAGTAAGTAGCCATAGTAGTGGGAACAGCAGCCTGCCAGTGAAAAGTTACAACACAAAACTGTAATGGAAGGTGAAGTTACAGTGTTTTACCTGTGTGTCACTGGAAGAACTGGCGAATGATAGATGTTCTGTTTTCCACATACTCATCCTCTGCCTCCTCTTCGTCACTGTCCACAGGTTCCAACGCTGCCACACGCCCATCTCCAGCCTCATCCTCTTGCAGAAAAGGCACCTGGCATCTCAAAGCAAGGTTGTGCAACATGCAACATGCCACGATGATCTGGCATACCTTCTTGGGTGAGTAGCACAGGGAACCACCTGTTAGATGGAGGCACTGAAACCTGGCCTTCAGGAGGCCAAAGGTTCACTCTACAATTCATCTTGTTCGCCCATGTGCCTCATTGTAACGTTCCTCTGCCCTTGTCCTGGGATTCCTCACAGGGGTCAGTAGCCATGTTTGGGGTACCCAGAGTCACCTGCAAATATCGAGGGATACCTGTTAGCCAGCCACTCACCCTTAGGGCCAACCCCACACCCATATACCAATATACACTGGGTGGGGACCATGGGCTCAACTATTAGCCACACCCTGTGCCTCTGGAGTTGAACCATCACATATGGGATGCTGCTATTCCTCAGGATATAGGCATCATGCACAGACCCAGGATACTTTGCATTGACATGGGAGATGTACTGGTCCGCCAGGCACACTATCTGCACATTCATGGAGTGAAAGCTCTTTCGATTTCTGAACAGCTGTTCATTTCTCCTGGGGGGGGACAAAGGAAATATGTGTACCATAAATTGCCCCAACAATGTTGGGGATATGTCCCATTGCATAGAAGTCAGCTTTCCCTGTGGCCAAATCCTCCACCTGGGGGAATACGATGTAGCTGCGCATGTGTTTCATCAGGGCAGACAACACTCTGGTCAGCACTATTGAGAACATTGGCTGGGACATTCCTGCTGCCATGGCCACTGTCACTTGGAAGGAGCCACTTGCCAAGAAATGGAGCACATATAGCACTTGCACAAAAGGGCTGACGGATAGCTGAGATCAGGTCTGGCTCCAATTGGGCACACAACTCTTGGATTGTGGCCCTATCAAGTCTGTAGGTGAGGATAATGTACCTGTCCTCCATTGTTGCTAAGTCCACCATGGGCCTGTATATGGGGGAATATCTCCATCTCCTATTCATCCGCAGAGATTGTGCTCTAGGGGGAAAAACGATGAGCATCTTGTCAGTTTTCAACATTTCCTCAATGTACAATGCATTGCATGTTGTGACAAAAACAGTATGTTGATGTTTAGTCCCAAAATGTGCTTATGTCTGCTGTGACGCACTTAGGTGCCATGTCCTGCCCCCCCCTGAAATGGTGGACGCCAGTCCTGTGTGGAGGGACAGGTGGAAATGAGGTAATGCCGTTGATGTTTTGTGCCGTTCCAGGAGGCGGTTGAGTACCACCGTGCAAATCCTCATTGGTTATCATTGGGCCCTATGGGTTACAGTAGCCAATGGTGATGTACTCTGGCAGTGACAGTACGCACCGCCGCGGACATGACCGACATTTTCTATCTGTTCACTCACTTGCTACCTGACCTTCAACAGGAGAGGACCTACACTGCCAGTGCTGCTGTGACCTGTGTCTGGAAGCGACCATGGCTTAAGTCACTGGGGGAAGGGCCCCAGCCTTCACCACTGTGGAGTTGGAGAAGCTGGTGGATAGGGTCTTACCCCAATACTGATTACTTTATGGGCCTCCAGACCAACAGGTGAGTACACTGTGTGCACGATGCATGGGGCATAAATGCACGGAGTGCTGTGTGTGAAGGCCTTGTGTAAGGGGGGTGGTGGAGGGGTCCTGGGCAGCGTGCTGCATGTATGGTGGGCAATGTATATGCATAAGGGGATGGGAGGGATATGGTGGGCCATGGGTGCAACAGGCCAGACGGCATGACTGATCCCTTTTTCTATTTTCATTTTTCCGCAGGTCAGCGCCCATCAGAAAAAGGGTATATGGCGTGCCATCGGCAAGGACATGCGGACCCTGGGGGTTTACGGCAGGAGGAGCACCCACTGTCGCAAACGGTGGGAGGACCTGAGCCGCTGAGCAAGGAAGATGGCTGAGGCCTAGCTGGGAATGGCCTCCCAACGAGGAAGGGGTGCCCATCGAACCCTGACCCCCCTGATGTTCCGCATACTGGGGGTGACCTATCCGGAGCTGGATGGGCGCTTGAGGGCATCACAGCAGCCACAAGGGGGTGAGTACAGTTTCCAAATCTGCATATTGCTCATGGTGGGTTGGCCTCTGGGTGGGGGATGTGCACCTGTGGGTGCCCCTAGGCCAGGCCGGACATTGCAGGGAAGGTTCCATGTTGGGTAGGGGCTGATGCACTCCACCCCCAAACATGCTAGTGGGCATCTACTACTGGGCAGGAATCTGTGGGTCTCAGGTATGCTGCTATTGGCGTTAGGTATTACTGTCCATGGCCTGGTGGCTAGCATTGTGAGTGGTAGTGCATCGCCTATTGCGTAGGGCTGTCCCCTATGTGTTGTGTACACCAACGGTGGTGTTGTTGCTGGCATTGACCAAGTGTATTCTCTGTCTCTTCCCCCCCTTTTTGTTTTGTCACCCTGTCCTTATGTGCATTAGCATTATCGGGCGGAGGAGCAGAGGCACCATCGACGGAGGGAGCTGCATCCCATATGGCCCTGGAGGCCAAACCCACCAACCGTGAGGGCACCAGTGGGACGAAGGGTGAGGGGAGCACCACGGCAGAGTCTGGAGTGAACAGTTCGGACTGTGATACCTCCTCCGATGGAAGCTCCCTGCTGGTGGAGAACACCTCTGTGGCCACCCCAACTACAGGTACAGACGTCAACCCCCTTAGCAGCACTGCCTTCCCAGCAGCCCCTCAGCGAGTTTCCGGTGCCCGTTCACCCAGGAGGGTGGGCATTTCCTTCAACCGAGGCACCTCAGGCCCTGCCCCAGTTAGCCCTGCTGCCCTGAGTGAGGAGGCTATTGACCTCCTGCAATCCATCTCTTTTGGTCAGTCAACCATAGTGAATGCACCCAGGTACTGGCAGGGCATTTGCAACATACAAATGCATTCCTTGAGGGCATTCACTCTGGTGTGGCGGCCCAACAGAGATCATTCCAGGCTCTGGCCTCCTCCCTGATGGCAGCCATTGTCCCTGTCTGTAGCCTCCCCCCTCCAACTTTCTCTATCCAGTCCCATTCCCCTGAACCCCAACCTATCCCAAGCACACAATCAGACCAGCATGCACCCAAGACAACACACAGGAGTGGCTCAGGCAAACACAAGCACCACACATCATCACACAGGCACTCACACAAACACCATCCAGAAGCAGACATACCAACATCCACTGCCTACACTGTGTCCCCCTCCTCCTCGTCCTCCAACTCCCTCCCAGTAGCGTCTCCACTCACACCTGCATGCACTACATCCTCATCCACTACCACCATCACGCCCATCAGTACACGCCCCTCACTGGCAGTCACCACGCCCACATCCATGCACACGTCACCTGTGTCCTCCCCCACTGTGTCTGTGCCCCCTCTTCCCAAAGTACACAAACGCAAGCACTCAGACACCCAACAGTCATCCACCTCACAACAGCATCCAGCCCATGCACCTGCACCCAAACACAGCAGTCAGACACCTCCTACAAGCACTCCCTCTTCCTCCACTCTTAAACCTTCACCCTCTTCCAGCACCAGAGTCTCTAAAAAGCTTTCCCTCTCCACCCTTGACCTCTGACCTACCCCTCCCCCCTGTCCTTCACTTCGGGCCAGGGTGGGCAGAACCCAGGCCAGCACCATAGCCACCCAGTCCACAGCCACTGTAGTTTCGGCAGCTATTGCAGGTGTGAGAGGCTCCAAGGAGACACCCATCAGCACTGGCAGTGTGCCTGCACCAGATACCAAGGGCAAGGGCAAGGAACAAACTCCAGCTGCCAAGGGAAAGAAGGGACCACCAGCTGCCAAGGGCAAGGAGGCACCACCAGCTGCCAAGGGCAAGGAGGCACCACCAGCTGCCAAGGGCAAGGAGGCACCACCAGCTGCCAAGGCCTGCCCCTGCAGGCAGGAGGGACAGGAGGCCTGGTGCTGTGACAGGATCTGAGCTCCCACCACCAACCATGGTGCTTCAGCTGTCCAAGGCTGTGAGGGAAGGGCTGGAGCCTCCCCCCACCACTGTGCAGCCGTCGCCGATGGCAGATGGACTGCCCACACCCAGGTGAGAGACTGTGACCTTGCACTCCCCATGTGCTGCATCACATATCACAAGGCCCCCTCCAGAACCAGTGGAAGAAGGCATCTACTCACCCCCTCCTTGCCAGGATGAAGCACACTGGGCACAAGGCCCCCTCCAGAACCTGTGGATAAGCCATCCACTTGAGAGACTGAGGCTTTGCACTCCCCATGACCAAGCAGTGGCCAACCACCCACTTGAGAGTCTGTGGCCTTGCACTCCCCAGGACCAAGCAGTGGGCAAACCACCCACTTGAGAGACTGTGGCCTTGCACTCCCCAGGACCAAGCAGTGGGCAAACCACCCACTTGAGAAACTGTGGTTTTGCACTCCCCAGAACATCACAGAGGGCAAGTGAGCCCCTTCCAGGAAATAGTTGTGTTGTACCATCTTCTGGCTCAGGTGCCCCCCTTTCCCCTTCCCCCTGAGGTGCCTGTGTATTTTCGACCTGATGCCCCAGCAGTGTTGAGGCAGGAGTCAAGTCGGACCTTGGCCAATGTGATATGGCCCTGTGGCCCACAGACATTATGGACTGGGCAGTGTCCCTTCATTTGTATATCTGTTAATACTGTTTTGATTTTTGAGGACGTATTTCTAGCATTTTATCTTATTACACTCACTTTCTTCAAATCATTTTGTCCTTGCACTATTCCTGGGGGATACGGGGTGAATATGTAATGTTGCTGCATCTGTTTGTGTGTATGGTGTTGGGGGTGGGGGTGTTGCGTGTTTCGTGTGTGTGTGTCACTCTCTTTTTCCTCCCCTGTGTGCTAGGCTGCAGTACTCACCGCGGTCGTCATTGCTGGCGTTGGTATTCCTGGTGTAGGAGGAGGTAGACCAGCATGGGGAACACCTGTAGTTCGGGCTCCATGGCGTTGTGGTTCTTCCCTGAGTCTCCAGAGGTGAATCCTTTGCCTACTGTGTACTTGTTTCTGCCGTGCTTTTGATGTAATTGGTATCCCTCCGGAAAATGTGGCGGATAGGCCAGTTGTAATATTGTGGGCGGTACATTGGGGGTCATTCTGAACTTGGCGGCCGGCAGGAGCCGCCCGCCAAGCGGGAACCGCCAGAATACCGCTTCCACGAGGATGCCGGCTCCGAATGGAGCCGGCGGAGTGGAAAGGGTGCTATGCAGACACTGAAAATCTTAGTGGGGCCCTGTTAGGGGGCCCCACGACACCCGTTACCGCCATCCTGAACAGGATGGCAGTAAGGGTGTCGGAATCCCCATGGCGGCGCTGCAAGCAGCGCCGCCGTGGAGGATTCCCTAGGGCAGCGGGAAACCGGCGTGACACCGCCGGTTTCCCGTTTCTGACCGCGGCTGTACCGCCGCGGTCAGAATGCCCATGGGAGCACCGCCAGCCTGTTGGCGGTGCTCCCGTCATTTTAGCCCTGGCGGTCGTCGACCGCCAGGGTTAGAATGACCCCCATTGTCTTCCGCCTGGCTGTTGGCGGTTGCCGCCGCAGTGCTTGTTGCTACTGCTGTGGTGGTCAGTGTGTTAAAGTGGGTGTTTGTGTTGGCGGTTTCCGCCGTGGTCAAAATTCCATTTTTTTCACCACCGGCCTGTTGGCGGTATTACCGTTACTTTATCACCGACCGTCAGGGTTGTGATGAGGGCCTATATGTCAATCCAACCACCGCTGGGTGCACCCTTCCGCCGTGCGTGGCGGGGACTGGACACAGTGACTGTGCCACGCATGGCCTTCGGCCCTTGGTCTGTGAGTTGGTGCGTGAATGTCTAAGTGGGTAAGTGGGTCTGTGAGTGGGTGCATGAGTGTCTGAGTTAGTGTCTGAGTCTGTCTGCTAGTGGGTGTGTGAGTGTCTGTGTCGGTGAATCAGTAGCTGTGTGAGTAATTCAGCCACAAAGGAATCTCAACTGCCCTTTTATCTAATAAGAGTCTACAGTTTTTCAAAAAATGTCTACCCAACCTCTAGTAGAGTTCTTTCTGCCTCTTTGGGTAAATGTCTCTGCATGGGTGCGTGAGTCTCTGAGTGGATTTGTGAGTGGGCGCATGAGTCTCTGAGTGGGTCTGTCAGTGGGTGTGTGAGCCTGAGTAGATCTGTGAGGGGATGTATGAATGTCTGGATCTGTGAGTGGGTGCAAAACTGCCTGAGTCAATGCATTTTGGTTGATCCCTTACAACCTTGTTCGCGCATTGAGCATTCGATGTCGTGAACAACTTTATAAGGGATCAACCGAAATGCACTGACTGTTTTTTTTCTGTTCATTCGATTTCACCATAAACCACTTTTGGGATCTACAAGAGAAGCGCTGCTTTCTGTTTTCGCTATTTGAAGACATGACAGAAATATTTATGAAGCGTGTGCAGACGCTTCGATCAACAGCACCACCGGCGCTTTGGTCGCAAGCTAGCATCTGCCTTAGGGATATGGATATATATGTAAGTATATATATTTTAGATAGATAGATAGATAGATAGATAGATAGATAGATAGATAGATAGATAGATAGATAGATAGATAGATAGATAGACAGATAGATAGATAGATAGATAGATAGATAGATAGATAGATAGATAGATAGATAGATAGATAGATAGATAGATAGATAGATAGATAGATAGATAGATAGATAGATAGATAGATAGATAGATAGATAGATAGATATACAGATATTACATACAGGCAGTCAGCACTAGGTATTTATAGCTAGGACATAGTTTCCATAGAAATAGCATTTTTTGGCAATAAATTTGCCACCATTTGACGAATCTTTACGAAATTGACAAACCTAGTACGCCACCTACTTCAGCTGCTGTTGTGTAAGTTTGGGGTGATTGTCAAGCGGAGGCTGTGTAAAGGAGGGTCCTAAAACATGTTTTCCCCATGCAATTTCCCATTGGGATTTCAGACACAACTGCACTCCAAACTGCTGGACGGAATTGCACCAAATTTGGCAGAAATCTACCTCTCGGTCCAGAAAGAGCAATTGTTGTAATGTGATGTAAATCCATTCACTAGTTTTTGAATTATTAAAGTAAAAATAAATTTGTATATCTAGGAACCGGGCCCTCTGTGGATCTGACAGATCTCTTGCTGATTCAACCAGGAAGTGCTGGCAACCATCTTGGGCTGCAGAGTCAGCCAAATCCCAAGAAAAAAGTGAAAGAAACAAAAGGGGCAGGGTTGGAATACCCTAACCCCTTAAGCCTGATGGTGGTGTCCCACAGGGTCCCGCTGGGGGCCAAAAACATTTTTTTTTATATTTTGCCACAAAATCGCAGTGGCTCTGTGACTGTCTGGCAAAATAAAAAAATAAAAGGCCCAAGTGTCCCTGCTCTTGCTCTTGTCTTCTCCTTGCTTATTTTTCCCTCATTCTCACTGGTTTCACCTTGCGTTTTCACCCATTTCTTGTGTGCCCTCGCCTTGCTTTTCCCTTGTTTTCACTGCTTTCTCTGTGGTTTTCCCCCATTTTCAATGTGCCCACTCCTTGCATATTTTCCTCATTTTCACTATTTTTTGTGCCTTCTTCATGCTTTTCAATCATTTTTACTGCTTTCTCCTTGCTTTTTCCCCCATTTTTCAACTGCCTTCTCTGTTTCTTTGAGTAATTGTAATTGTAATTGTAATTGTATTTATATAGCACTTACTACCACTGACGAGGCGTCAAAGTGTTTTTTGGAGAGTAGCACGCCTCTTTGGAACCAAAAAAAGATTAGTGGTGGATTAGTATAATGAATTATGAGTTAATTTGAGTGGCGGGCATTTGAGTCTGTTAGATGGATTGAATAGGCTAGTGGATAAAAGAGATTAGAGCCTTGAAAATGTTATTTGGGAGATCATAGTAGTAAGATGATGTTTTGGTTGATTCAAAGGAGGGATACATAAGGGAAGGGTCTAGAAGGGGCATTTTGGAAATCATATTAGAAGAATGGGGTTTCGGATGAATCAGAGAATAAGGGTAGAGGATATAGCGAGAGAGGTACTGGGTGGGAGAGACATAGAGTAGTGCACTGGCGAGAGTAATTTTATTCTCCAACAAGTACCTGCTGACATCCCAAACATAAAATCTGAATAAACCTCTGGTCATAAATTGAAAATATTCGCTTTGATTAACATGAGTGAGTATATTCTTTGTTTGAAGTTGGTGCCTGTTGCTGGTGTGCTCCACGGTTTGGAAGTGTTTTGGAGCAATATGCATTTGGAAAGGCAACCACGTACCTCAGCCATGCACATTTTTTACATCAATAATTTTATTGCAAATGTTGCAATAATAATATCAATGGTGCCATGTGTAGGAAGCTGGCCTGGTTTGTAGTGGGTACTTTGGGTACTTACACCTTATACCAGGTCCAGTTATCCCTTATTAGTGAAGTAGTAGTATTCTAGCAGCTTAGGCTGGTAGAGGTAGCTATATCAGAGCAGCTTAGGCTGAACTAGGAGACATGCAAAGCTCATACAATACCACTTATAGTTACACAGTACTTATACACAAGTAAAGACAATACTCAGTGTTACACAAATAAAGGTATTTATTTGGGTGACACAGTACCAAAAATATCTTAGAGGCAATACTCCTTCTGGAGGTAAGTATTATACACAATATATACACTAGACACCAAAATTAGACAAGTAAATAGTCATAGAACAATGCAAACAGTAGGAAATCCTATAGAAGGCAATGGGAGAAAATAGGTATAAGGACAACACAAACCATATACTAAGAAAGTGGAATGCGAATCACGAATTCCTGCCTAGACAAGTGTAGTGTGTGCAGAATTGCTGGGAGAGTAAGAATACAGTAAAGGTAAATAAATTACCCCACCCCAGAGCCCAGAAAAGCAGGAGTAAAGTACTGCAGGTTTCCTTAGGACACACAGAACCTCGTTTTTGGGATTTTGCAGCAGCCAACCAGGTCTGCAAAGAACAACTGCTGGATTATTGGACCTGAAGACCTGCAAAGGAAGGGGACCAAGTCCAGAAGTCGAAAGAAGTTCCAGGAAGGACAGGAGCCCCTGCCAACCCAGCAGAGGGTGCAAAAGAAGAGTCCCCAGTTAGTCAAAGACTGCAGGAATGCACCCTAGGAAGATGCCAGAGGGTTGCTGCATGATACAAAAGATGCTCCATGGCGTGAAGATCGTTGCAGATGAGATTTCGTGTTGGAAGTCACCAACAAGACTTGGCTACGACAAAAGTGTGTTTTGCATCAAAATGGTGCTGGATGGACCCAGGAGGTACCTGGGGGCCTCAACTCTATGTGAAGAGGAAGAGGGGGCTCACAGCACTTTAGCGAGCCCTCAGGATGCCAGCCAGCACCCCCAAGAGTCACAGTATCCAGGTTCAAAGAGGTGCAAAATGCAGTTGATGCAGCACAACAAAAGAAGGTCCCACGCTGCCGGAGAACAACTCAGCGAGTTGAGAATCGCAGGATGGAGTGCTGGGGACCTGGGCCAGGATGTGCACGAAGGAATTTTGCGTAGATTGCGCGGAGGCCTCAGGAGGCGAAGAAGACGCAGTACACAGGGGTACCATCGCTCTCAGGGAAAGCAAGGTCTTACCTCCTCCAAATTGCATCAGCAGGACCTCAGGACAGTCTGTGTTGATGATGTCCACCTCTGTGTCCTTAGGAGCATGCTTGTTGCTGTGAGAGGAGTCCCAGGGTACCGGTCGTCGTCTTGGAAGGTGCCTGCTTGGAGCAGGGGAGTGACTTCGCCACTCCATGGGAGATTTCTTCAGTCCTTCTGGTGCAGGATGAAGACAGGGAGCGCCCAGAGTGTGCACACCATAGAAACTGTTGCAGTTGCTGACTTGGAGCTGAGGTTGCTGAAGAAAAGTGTCTCTTGTAGACACTTTGTTGCAGTTACAGCGTTTCTTGGAGCATGCTGTGGTTGATCCGAGGTCAGAAGAGACTGAAGTTGTTGCAGAGGATTCCTGAAGGAAACTTGCAAGCAGAATCTGAAGAGAACCCACAGAAGAGACCCTAAAAAGCCCTAAGAGGGGGATTGGCTATTTTATCAGCTAAGGACCTATCAGGAGGGGTCTTTGATGTCACTTGCTGGCACTGGCCACTCAGAGGCCTCCAGAATGCCCCCACACCTTGCAAAGCAAAATGGCTGAAGTCTGGGACACACTGGAGGAGCACTGGGCACCGCCCCTGGGATGGTGATGGACAGGGGAGTGGTCACTCCCCTTTCCTTTGTCCAGTTTCCCACCAGAGCAGGGGAGAAGGGGTCCCTGAACCAGTGTAGACTGGTTTATTCAAGGAGGGCACCATCTGTGCCCTTCAAAGCATTTCCAGAGGCTGGGGGATGCTACCCCTCACCGGCCTGCAACACCTATTTCCAAAGAGAGAGGGTGTAACACCCTGCTCTCAGAGGAAATGCTTTGTTCTGCCTTCCTGGGACTGGGCAGCCCAGATCCCAGGAGGGCAGAACACTGTCTGTGAGGTGGCAGCAGCTGTAGCTGAAGTGCAAGCCTCAGAGAGCTGGTTTGGCAGTACTGGTGGTCCATGGTGGAGCCCCCAGGATGCATGGAATTGGCTCCCCAATATCAAATTTGGAATGGGGGGACAATTCCATTTTCTTAGACATGTTACATGACCATATTCGGAGTTCCCATTGTGAAGCTACATATAGGTATTGACCTATATGTAGTGCACGTGTGTAATGGCGTCCCTGCACTCACAAAGTCTGGGGAAATGGCCCTGAACTTTGTGGGGGCACCTTTGCTAGTGCAAGGGTGCCCTCACACTTAGTAACTTTGCACTTAACCTTCAGCAAGTGAAGGTTAGACATATAGGTGACTTATAAGTTGCTTAAGTGCAGTGAAATGGCTGTGAAATAACGTGTGCGTTATTTCACGCAGGTTGCAATGGCAGTCCTGTGTAAGGGTTTATCTGAGCTCCCTATGGGTGGCGAAAGAAATGCTGCAGCCCATATGGATCTCCTGGAACCCCAATGCCCTGGGTACCTAGGTACCAAATCCAAGGGACTTATAAGGGGGCTCCAGTATGCCAATTGAAATTGGTAAATGAAGTCATTGGCCTACAGTGACAAATGTAAAAGCAGAGAGAGCATAAGCACTGAGGTTCTGGTTAGCAGACCCTCAGTGACACAGTTAGGCACTACACAGGCATACACATAAGGCCATAAATTATGAGCACTGGGTTCCTGACCAGCAGGATCCCAGTGAGCCAAGCAAAAACATACTGACATACAGGTAAAAATGGGGGTAACATACCAAGGAGGATGGTACTTTCCTACACCATGGAAGATGTCGTCAGTGATGTGATATGTGGGTAATTAGCTATGCATGGCGAGGGTGTGAGCCACAGCCACCCCAGGGCATGAGCCACAGCTACCCGATTTAACTCCATCCACAATAGCTGAACCTCCACATCCCTGCACATGCAAATTCAGAACCCATTCCAGCTTTCACAGTGAATTTCTAAGGTTTTTTCAATGCTATTTCCTAACTATAATTTCGCTGTAACCTTTGTTTTTTTTCAGTGAATATCTATGTTTTTTCAACACAGCCGGTTGTTGGCCACGGGGCCTGGCCTGTACCCAAACCCCCTCGTATATCCAGTCCCACGATATGCACGGCCTTTGTTTTCACTGCTTTCACTTTGCTTTTTCTCCATTTTTTTGTGTTCCTTCTCCTTGCTTTTCCATCGTTCTCACCGCTTTGTCTTTGCTTTTATTCCCATTTTTTGTATGCCTTCTTTTTGCGTTACTCCTAATTTTCAATGCTTTCTCCTTCCTTTCCCCCCATTTTTGTGTGCCTCCTCATTCCTTTTCCCTTGTTTTTACTTCCTTCACCTTTCTTTTTCCCCTCATATTTTGTGTGCCTTTTCTTTGCTTTTCCTAGTTTTCTCTGATTTCTCCTTGCTTTTTCCCATGTTTTTGAGTGCCTTCTCCTTCCTTTTCCCTTCGTGGTGTGGAGTTGGATGCATTCAGGAGTTTGCCCGCAAGGCCTGGGCACAGGCCATACCCGCTGGCCAACGCTCCGCCACTCATGACCGAAGACCATGCACGGCGTGGGGTTGGATGCACTCAGGGACTGGACTCAGGGCCTAGCCTCAGCCAGGCCCTGCAGCCAACCGCCGCTGAAAAAAAAAAAACATAGAAATTCATTGAAAAAAACTAAATTTACAGGGATGTTATAGTTAGAAATGAGCATTTATAAAGCTTCGAAATTCACTAAAAGAATTCAAGCTAAAGGGACAGTATAGTTGGCATCACAATTTACATCCACAAAACTATAAAAATTCAGCTGTTAGAGTTATTTCAAGTAACTAAAAGTTCTGCCCCAAGGTAACTATAACTCTCGCTCTAGTCATGCACTGCTAATTACCCATATAATACATCAGTAATTGTGTCTTCTATGCAATATTTGCAGTAAAATTATTGATCTGAAAACTGTGCATGGTGGGGATGTGAGTGATAGTTACCTTAGAGCACGAGTTATAATTCCTTAAAACACTTAGCATATATATATATATATATATATATCAGAACAATACACTTTCAGGCATAGAGTGCTACATAAATTATGCAAAAAAGAAGCCAAGAAATCTGGGTAGTTCTCAAGTTTATGTGGAGAGCAGCTCCTGTACAGAACACCCTACCACTCCACTGAAGTGACTCCAACGGTCATATGACGGACCTCCTATTCAGATCTACAGGGAAAATAAGCTCCAGAGGTCTTCCTGCAATTGCCCAAATGACTTGTTGCATTTGAATTTTCTGGACCTGCAATGAGACCTGCCTGAGCCCTGCTAGTCTCTGCTGGAGTGAGTTCCTGATCTTCAAGAGGTGTCTCCTGGGTCCTGGACCCTTTATGTGGCATCAGTGAGGTCCTCTTGGAAGAAAAGGAGAAATTCTGAACTTTTTTGGCTCTTCGCAACCGCACACAGGCCCGTTCATGCCATGATCTTACCACCAGTGATGACCATCAAATCTCAAAGCTCTGGTGAGCCAGACTCTTTGCACTGAGGTGAGACCTGCAAAGCTCTAGCAATGGACATCTGTGATGCCCAACGAGATCTTTGTGTTACTGCAATCACTGTCCGCGGCACAGTGATGACCACCTGCAAGCTCTCCCTCCTCTTCGTAGCGTCCCTCATCATGAACTGGAGTCTTCACACCACACTTTGAGAAGGTACCTTTTCCAGCAGGATTAATCTGGTCCCTGCACCTGGCCTACACTCCATCATGGTTAGACTGAAATTGTGACTTTTCCGAGGTCTAGATGACCAAATGAGCATGTCAAGCAATGTGTGCATTTAGGTGCTATCCCTATTATAGTCTATTACTGTTTGTGTGCTGCATAAATACTTTACAAATTGCATCTAATTGAAGACTGATTGATTTTGGGTCAAGCTACCAGAGGGTAAGATGACCAAATGAGCATGACAAGCAATGTGTGCCTTTAGGTGCTATCCCTATTATAATCTGTTACTGTTTGTGTGCTGCATAAATACTTTACAAATTGCATCTAATTGAAGACTGACCGATTTTGTGTTAAGCTACCGGAGGGTAAGGAACAGGTTAATTTATTGACCTTGTTTGGTTCACCTGGACATAGGTTGTGGCTTTTACTTGAGAAGGGATCAGTCCCCACCCCCACACACATCACAATTCCTCACAGTTCAGAATAAACTGTTTTTTCTCACTTATTTCCACAAATGTTCCACATTGAACGACATACACCAGTTAGACAAAATTAGCCTTGTAAATGCCTTTCGTGGCAAAAATCAGTTTTTAATGGATTCTTTTCTTTTTCCAACCACTCTTCACCACTCTTCTTTCTTTTTCTGGCTGGACTCTCCTTAAGCTTCCTTATAAGTGACACTTGCTCCCTCTACCTAACTACCCTCCACTCACATTTATCACTTTTTTTTATTTCTTAAGGAAGTTCCCCCCATGCCCCCTTCACTTGTATTTTTTATTATGTATTTTATTAGTTTGCCTCTATATTTCCTCTCAATGCTCCACACATGGGCAGTGTGGCGCTTGCTCCTCCTCTCCCTCTGTTTTTAGCACACCTATTTCTTGTCACTTTTTACTTCCACTCTTTTCTCTTCTGTGCAATTGCCTATTCATCTTTTACCTCCTATTTTCTATAGGTGTCCTATTCATTTACCATGTTCTTCTGTGCTTTCATTCCAGGTTGTGGTAGACATATATTAAAGAGTAGCGCAAACCAGTATTTTTTCCTTTCTACTCTTTTCCTTTGTTTGAAAACAAATATTCCTACAATTCTCAACTGTTGGAAATTGGGTTTCTGGTTGGCAGAGGTATGCACCCTGTCCATACAGGAACCACAACTCTAGTCAGGGTAAGTCAGATACACACCACAAATTAATTGGTGATCATCCTCTGGTAGCTTGACACAGAACAGGCAGGCTGAACTTAAGAGGCAATGTCTAAAGTATTTGTGCAATACTTCAAGCAGTAACACAGTGACAGCACAACAAAAAAGACTCCACAATTTAGAAAAATAGATTATATTTTTATGAATAAAACAAGACCAAAAAGTCAAAATATGACGTTTTAAAGAATAAATAAAACTGTAGTGCTTAAAAGCATAAAGAGTCAACTGGGGCTATCTGTTTGAACTAAGCTGGGCAAAATCAAGAGTTCAGACTGCCCACAATGGAGCAGGGGCCAACTACAGGGACCACGCAAGGCCCGCTGAACAAAAGTACCTTAATCCTGGTCGAGAGGCAGGGTGTAGACGAGCGATGTGTCAGTGTCAATCCCACTGTTGAGGTGATTTGTTGATTTTCTCTAAGCATTGCGAGGAATGTGTCAGTTCTGAAGACGAAGCACCAGTTCCATGATGCACTAGTTTTGAGGCTGATGCACCAGGTTTCTCCACGCAGTCAAGGGGATGCATCAATTGTCTCCGTGCAGTGGCAGCAATGGGGCAGTTCTGCTGCGGCAGTTCTGATGGTGATGCACTGGTTTCAATTGTGATGTGCTGGGTCCAGTCCCTGGAACAATGAGGATGTGTTGGTTACAACCCATGCAAAGGTGTAGATGCACTAGATCTGATGAAGATTCATGGGTTCTGGCAGTTGCAGCACTTTATATGAGTGCCACAGGCCAAGGACTGGATTGGTACCACTTGGTAGGGCAAGACTTGCAACAAACAAATTCCAGGTGCTGTAGGTAATGATGAGTTGAAGTCTGTTGTGTCCCTGAGACTTCAGGAGATAGGAGGCTAGCCAGCAAGCCATTGGAGTCACTCTAGGTTCAAGTGACATGGGTCAAGTCCTTCCAAAGCAGGGCAGAGGGCAGCAGGCAGAAGGGTAACACAGCAGAAAGGCAGTTCTTCTAGAGAAGCAGTCCAGAGTGGAAGTCCTTGTGGCAGCACAGCAGTCCTTCTTCCTGACAGAGTTTTCCACAGGTCAGCAGCGTGCTGAGTTAGGGTCAGAGGTCCAGTACATTTACCCAGTTGTACTTTTGAAAGGGTGGTGATTTCAAACAAGGGTCTGTGAAGTGCACGGAGGTCCCTTCTTCCTGCCCTGCCTCCAGACTCACTGCAGAGGGTTATACAGCCTTATGTATTGGAGCAGGGCACTGCCTATTTAGGTGTGAGTGGCAGCTCCTTCTTCTCATTCTGCCCAGGATAGCCCATCAGGATGTTGATGGCCCATCAGGCAGACCTCAGAGTCCTTTGAGTGGGGCTGTCTAGAAGGAATGCACAATGTCCTAGCTGTCATCCCAGGTGTGTATTGGAGGCAGCCTGTATGCACACAGGGCTAAGAGCAGGAAAATGTAAACTTTCTAAAAGTAGCATTTGTAAAATCCAAACAATAAATCTTATTTTACTATTAGAAGGATTTATTATTATGATTATGATGGGTATTAAACGTGGCATATCACTCCTTCTCAGATTATCAAATGCAATAGAAATCCCCATTGTTAACCTGTGTGAAGGGTATGCCTAAATGTGTTCAAAAATGAATTTGGGGGATTTTTACTACCGGAAAGTGTAAAACTTAAGAGTTCATGTCCTACCTTTTAGTTATATAGCACCCAGTCCTATGGGCTATCTAGGGGGTGCTTGATGCTTAGCAAGGGGATGTAAATGCCACGTCAACATGGCGGTGTAAACCGCACACACAGGCTCCGCAAAAGCGGGACTGATACATGCTTAAGGGCTACTGGAGTGGGTGGAACAAGCAGTGCTGCTGTTCCAAATGTAGCATTTAACTTGAAGGCCCTAGGCACAAGCAGTGCACTTTACCAGACACTTATAAGTAAATTAAATATGCCAATTACGTATATACCAAACAAACCACATGTGTTAGGGAGAGAGCACACGCACTTTAGCACTGGATTGCTGTGGAAAAGAGCTCATAGTCCTAAGACCAAAAAAATACAAATTCAGTAAAAACTGGAGGGTAAAAGGCAAATTGTTTGAGGGTGACCCTAGAGAGAGGGACATTTTCAACAGCAACATATTAGGAATTGTGAGCAACTTATATTGTTTTAATTTAATACATACCAAATCCAAGATTAAGTATCTATTGTCTAAGAAAAATCTAAGATTTTAATGGAAATTAGGCCTGGGCAGAAGTGACAAAACAAACTCTGCCACACTACGTGGAGTTCCAGCTGCAGCTGAGTGTGTTAGGTCTTCCCATTCACACTGATGTTTAGCAACAGATGTTGAAAAGTCAAAGCAAATGGCACCACGTGCAGCGCAATAGGACACTGCTTCTTTTCTACTGCTCGAGTAGATTTTCTTCCATCCGTGACCACCCTCATTGGGAAATCACGCTGGGTGGTGGTGATTTTCCTTGCTCGCTAACGTTGGCAAGCCCAAACTAGGAAAAACTTTTCTCCACTCCACAGAGTTTTTCCGAACTATGGGCCAGATGTAGGTAGGCTTTTGCACCTCGCAAACGGCGAAAAACGCCGTTTGCGAGGTGCAAAAGCCCTCAAGCGATGCAGAAACACATTTTGCGAGTCGGAACCGACTCGCAAAATGTGTTTCCGACTCGCAAATAGGAAGGGGTGTTCCCTTCCTATTTGCGACTCGCACCGCGATTTAAGTTGATTTGTGACCGCGAAAGCGGTCGCAAATCAACTCGCAGTTACCATCCACTTGAAGTGGATGGTAACTCATTCGCAAAGGGGAAGGGGTCCCCACGGGACCCCTTCCTCTTTGTGAATGCTCACAAAATAATTTTTTCAGAGCAGGCAGTGGTCCTATGGACCACTGCCTACTCTGAAAAAAAACGAAACAAAAGGTTTCGGTATTTTTTTCTATTTGCAGCTCGTTTTCCTTTAAGGAAAACGGGCTGCAAAGAGAAAAAAAAAACTGCTTTATTTAAAAGCAGTCACGAACATGGAGGTCTGCTGACTACAGCAGGCCTCCATGTTTGCGAGTGCCTATACTCGCTATGGGGCCGCAATTTGCGACCCACCTCATGAATATTCATGAGATGGGTCATTGCGACCCCATAGCGAGTTGCAGTCGGTGTCTGAGACACCGTACTGCATACCAATTTGCGAGGTGCAAATTGCGAGTCGCATGGACTCGCACTTTGCACCTCGCAAATTGGCGTTTTGCTACATCTGGCCCTATGTGCTCTACGCAGAGTGCAGAGTGGGAAATACTCTGCAAACTCCGAGAGTGGAGCAGAGTTCACCGCCCACCCATAGTTTCTTCACAATGGCAATTTTATAAAATAGAGTTTAGTAAGTCTGATTTCTCCATTTTGGGAATTGATCAGGAGTAAGTTTGAGGGGGCACCATCTAAAACACTGGAAGATTTTGAAGGCAGGAATCCTTACACTTGTAACCCTTATGTTTGCCTTCAAGAAAGGTTGAAAATTAAAAGAACATTTAGTGCATAACTACATCATCAATGCAATTATTCCCTCAATCACAAGCTTTTGGGTCTTTTGGTCAATGCTGGCTATCAACTGTTCTCTGTGTGAATTCAATACACATTTTCTTACGAACAATGGTCATTAAAAACAACTGCTGTATGGCAGCCTATTGTGGTTGGTACCCCTTTAATTTAATCTATATTGGGCAGATGGCTCAGATAGTTAAAACCTTTGTAGGCAATCAAGGTGTAAAGTGACCACAATCCAATTAATTGCCCCCTTTTTGAAATGCAATCATACTGAAAATGAGATCAAGTTGCAGCTGATTCATATCATCCAGAAATCAGTACAGGGAGTAGATCTGAAGGCCAACATGAACAAACAAGAATACAAGTGGAACCTTCAATGTGACTTAATGAATAAGTTATAAACTCCATGGAAGAATGGCATACTTTCATCACACAATGCCATACAATATACCATTACACTCTGAATTTCGGCTTCTCATTGCTGAAAGTTATTTGTTGTACATTGTTATCCTGCTTATGATTTTTCACTCACTTTTAAGACTATGAATTCCTGTTCACACCAGTGCCCTGGACAACTGATAGACTGTGTATTTTCTAGGGGTGGGTGGACCTCGTGGAGCTTCACTCCATGGAATTCCGCAGAGTTACATAAAAGCTCCACGAGATTCCCTGGAGTTTCCTCGAATGGGCAGAAATTGGTATGTCATACTGCCAGTGCTGATTTTTAGCACAGGGAGCTTGTTCTGTGCTGAAAAATCTGCACGAACGGCAACAGAGAGTGCTGCAGCTCCAGTTGGGTTTGGTGCCACTTGAGTGGCAGCTTTTCCCACGTGAATGGTCGTGATTGCCCACGTTGGGAAAATCTTGCTGGGTACCCTCCTGGAACCCAAAAAATCGTTCTAGGGGACGCCAATTGTTGCCCATATACCTACCATTTGCAAGCGGAGCACGATAAAAAACACAGTAAACTTGCCAGGAACTCTGTGTTAAATGCATAAAGTGAAGGGGCCAAACTGCAGCAAACTCCGCTAGTGCAGTGGACTTTTAGCCCCCCTCTAGTCATTACATGATTTGTACAAGTTCTACTCTTCCATTCATTATGTTTCTAAATAAAGACTTCGGGCCATATTTATACTTTTTGACACAAAACTGCGCAGGCGCAGTTTTGCGTCAAAAACATTACCGCCGGCTAACGCCATTTTTGTGCGCCGTGTGGGCATCATATTTATACTTTGACGCACGGCGGCACAAACAACAGGTGGGAGTCATTATTTTTGATGCACACCGCGGCGTCAAGTCGTAAAGGAAAATGACGTTAACGCGGCGGAAATGACTGTGGGTCGATTTACGACACCGCAAACTGGATATGCGCCGTTTTTTTTGACGCAATAGCGTCAAAAAACACAGTGAACACACCCATTTCACCACAGGAGAGCCAAAATGGATCCCAGATGCCACTACAGACCCCAGGAAGATGACAGCAGACCAGGAACCAGCCAGGAGGACCCACACAAGAACCAGGACACTTTTAAGAAGAAAAGAAAGTGTTGCTTCAGTGCAGAGGAGCAGGAAATCCTGGTTAAAGAGGTGACGGAACACGAGCACCAACTGTTTGTCACATCAAAGTTGCCAATCAGTAGGAGAGAGGCTATATGGCAACAAATTGTTGACAAGATTAACAGTGTGGCTGAAGTACGCAGAACTGTCATCGAGTGCAAGAAACGCTGGCATGACTGCAAACGCAGGACCAAGGAAAAGATGGCCAGGAACAGGAAGGCAGCACTGCAGACTGAAGGTGGGAGTCCAGCACTCCAGGAGGCCCTGGACCACATGGAGGAGATGATCGCAGCCGTCATCCCTGAGGACATCGTCACAGGGATTCAAGGACAGCGCAGACTACCAGGAGACAACGCACATGCAGGGTAAGTCGCATGGGAATTTAAAATGCACTAATGTGAACTGCAAGCGGGGGGATACCGACCACAAAATGCATGGAAGTCAACATATACATGGAGTGGCATGGGTAAAGGGGCCTGGCATTGGGGCAGGGCCTGCACAGACAGAAGCTGGGGCACACCATTACACTACACCAACAACAGTCCCATGGGGGCATGCTGTCATGCCAACGATGGAGCAAAGGGAAAGCCACGACAGGAGGGAAGGCCACTAAGTCAAACTTACATCCTGGCACTCGTCAGCCAACATACCTCCTACATTAACTAGGGCCCTATTAGCAATCCTCTAGCCAAACCGAAAACTGCAATGTAACTGCTACAACAGTTGCCACTACCACCTCTGATCTGTGTGCAGCTCAAGTAGCCAATGTCAGTAACCTCCCCATGGATCATACACACCTAAATTAGGGGGTGAGGATGACATCTGCAAAAATCCCCTGAAACAAGACAAAGGCCCCAGTACACTCAAATGTCAATGCCCATAGTTGTCACAAACATCAGCCAAAGTAAACAACAATAGGAGCGACACAGCACTAAGGACAAACCCATGCTGCATATGTCAGGGTCCATCCTGTGCCTGGGTAACAAGGCAAACATCCCAAACGTCATACTGCTCAGACAACAGCATTGAGGAGGGGACACATGTAACTGGTCACTGAAATACACCTGCACAGTCAGAGGACGAAATAGGACACTGATACGACTATCAGGGCAATCCAATGTAACACACATTACCCAACATCAGCAGGACCCATTAACAATGTCAACATCCATATCAGATCATAACATTGCCATGCCTAGGATATGCCACATGTCAATTACATTTAAGTCGATGTGAACGATCAGGGATTGGGGCAGGTCCAGATTGTTAAGTGTGCTGCCAGGGCCATCAGAACACCCACAGCCAGTAAAAGGTCTCACCATGAAAATGGATGTGCACGGAGGGTCGAGTAGGACAAGAAGGTGGCAATTCTCTATTTGGCTAAAATCAACACCTAGAGGCGATGAGGCTGACAAGTCTGATAACTCAATAACATACATGTGACACACAGGTGGGCCATAGGCCTGAAACAATGCCCATCTGAAGGACTGCAGATATTAACACAAAACAAGATCACAAAGTGAATTCATCAAAAGGCAGGCACTTCACATCAAAATTGTCACAACACAGACACACTAATTGTACCCTGTTTCATTGCAGAGGAAGATGGATCTCCTGCCGATATGCCTGTCACAGATTTCCCTGATGACATGGATGACGAGCCAATAAACATTCCCCAAGAGACTATCCAAAAGGTCCTTGAAACCCTCCAGACCCCATCTTCTGTCACAAGGAGGAGCACAGAACAAGCAGCCATCGCAGAGGAACCACCCACCACCCCAATTGTAAGACCTGCCAGCTCCAATACAGCTGAGGACTCAGACGACACTGGCACCAGCTTTGAGAGAACTGCAGTTGGAGTACAGCGGGAGCTGGCCAAGTAGGTGCGGGTGGGGATGCAAAATATGGCAGCCAGCCTTGAGGGGGTGCGTTCGTGCATGATGTCATTTGCAGATCAGGCAGCAGCTATGCAAGCCCTAACATCTATCTTGCAGGAACTGCAGAAAACCTAAAAGGAAATCAGCACAGCTGTAATACAGTTGACCCAACACCTACAACAGCAATCCTGTCAACGCGTGCACGAATGCAACATTGAACCCCTCAGGGCCGACCTGGCTGCCTACCATCGTGATGTGGCTGCTATTCTCAAGAACCAGCAGGCCCTCCTTGCAGCAGTACTGCCCTTAAGACCATCACAGGGAGCAGTGCCCGGGATATCTGACTCCACGTCTTCTAACACTGAGGTGTGTGTTGCCCATTCACAACCAACAACAACAAGGACAAAGCAGGCAACACACACATCAGAAGAAGAAGACATGGAACAGATCACATTCACAAGGAAAAGTACCCAGAAGCACTAGTCCCTGCCACATGGCCAACTATTACCAAAGTCCTGCATTTTGAAACATGACAGTCTTACAACAACTGTACGCAAGCACTGTTCTGCTAACCACTGTATATCTTGTCAACCAGCCCAGTGATTGTCTCTCTCCTACTCATTGGCTAAGTCTGTCCCTCTGCACTGTCTGAAACAGCAACCCCAGCATGACAAAAGCATTGAGGTAAACCCTTGTGTTGGATCACAATGGAAGATATCACTATAATGGACTCACAATCATGGACAATGTACATATAGCACTGCTGCACTTTTCAATAAATATAACTTACACAACAAATCTGTCTCTGGGTAATGTGACATATCAACTGTGCAGTAGATAACTGAAATGTGCCTACTGTCAAATAACGTAGCTTGTCAATACAACTGTCCAGATATTATGTAGTTAGAGAAATCTGCACAGTGACCATGATTGCATCATACTCTGCCCATCCTGAGGGAATAATCTGATGAAGTGAGAAACCATACACCACCATGCTGTGTAGGACAGAAGAATGCTTCCTCAGGGGATAAGTAAGTCATCAAATAGTGCCTACTAAATGTTGTCAACATGCAGAAATAACACAATAAACATGCCACACTAATCTAAGTAAATACAAAAAAAAACTGCACAAATGAAGGTGTCTGAGTTAACATACAAATAGGTAATCATGCCGAACTGTGTCACAAATGATGTATGAGGGTCATGAAGACAAGAAAACAAGATTGCCAATGAGAACTCATCTTATAAGGGTGTGCATGATCATCACACTGCAGTCAGACCTAAAACTGTTTCCCCAATATCAAGTCTGGAAGCACTGTTAGTGACTTTGAAAACACACTTATCAACAGAAACACATTGGGAACCATATTAACTGTGATTGGTGGTTGCAACAAAGGGTAGACACTTTGCAAGGTGGTTCTGGGTTAGCTGCCAATCGTACAGCTCAGTTGGGATTTGTTTGTAGCATTGGACACAGATGTTATAGCACAAAAGAGATGTACACTGAATCCAAACCCATGATCAAGTACCATTCAACACATACTATTAAGGGGTAACCAAATATTTATTAAAAGCTAACCACAGATGAGGAAACTGAAGGAAAAATCTTACCTACCCTAATCTACCCTGACTGCTCATTACCCACAACTGTCCCTAACTAACCTAAGCTACACTTACTAATCACATGTAACGAAACGTTCTAAACATCTACCCCCACCCCCCTTATGAGACGGGACACATTGAGGACAACACATACTAACCTAAACACATACTATACTATCCTAAACAAATATATATTTTTGGGGTAATTTTTAAAAAAAAAATGTTTAGCTTTTTTTTTATTTCTTTTATTTTTTTACACACAAGAACCCCAACATAGCCCCCCACCCACACACCCACACATGTAATAAGTCAAAAAAGAAACAAGCAGGACCCCTACCCCCCACCCACTAACACTAACTAAACTAACAGCCTATACTAACCTAACACTAAGCCCCCTAAGCCCACTAACTATAAGAACAAGGAAAGAGGAGGGAGGGGAGGGTATCATGTCCATCTATTCAACTGTCTAGAGGTTGGCCCTCCTGAGGGTCCTCTTTATATCCTTGACCCACCGTTTAATGTGCTGCACGTTCCTGCTCAGGTGGCTCACCTTGCGCATCACTTTGTCCATCTTGTGTTCAAGTCTATTGAAGGCTGCAGGGTCAACAGCTGGAGCAGTGGCAGTCTGGGTACCAGTGGAGGAGGTCTGTGTGGGCTGTCCTGCACCGGTGGCAATGCTGGGGCCAGGAAGTCCAGCAGATGTTGAATCAACAGAGGCAGCTGTGGGTGGGGCCACCTGGCTCTGATTGGTGGTTGTTTCTGTGGTGGCTGTGGTGGGCAAAGTAGGCCCACCCTGTGGGAAGGCTCGCCATGCCCCGGAGGCACGTTCATGGCGATATCACCGGGCCATCCTCCGGAACCCCAACTCCACCAGCAGGATGTGCTGGTATCGCATGGCCCGACGCTGAAATTCACGGACCTGGTCTGGATTCATGTTAGCTGCTGTGAAGACAAATGCAGATATGCCTCATTAGTAACTGCATTGTGTGAAACAGCACAGCAAGTTAATCAGACATTACATCTACTGTACTTGTAACAGCTCATATCACGATACAGAACATCGAATGCCCCTGAGGAAGTATATGGCAGGCCAGACAACAAAGGTGACATCACACAAAGCACATCCATAACCCACAAGATGGGTAACAACTGGCCTTGACTTGCAATCTGAGTTCTGACAGTTAACATCTAAGAATCAGGCTGCATATCCTCCACCAAGAACTGGGCTACAAATGTCAGTGTACGGAAAGAAAACTAAAGCCACATGGTCTGCAAGTTGTAACTGGACTTTCCAGTATGGTACCAAGTGCCAAACCTGAGTGTGTATACTACTATGCAACCAAACCGTCACTTATTCACAGGTATGTATAACATACTGGTAGCATCAATACTAGGTACCCCATTCACAAACCCATGGCCGTGTTTGAGGGGGGGCGGTGGATACACAACTATAATTTGCCAACAACATGTACACCGAGGAGTGTATAGGCAACTCCACACATGTTTGTCTCTACAGACACACCACAGGTAAGGTCTATCTACAATTTGGAGTCAGCAAACCCTAGAGCACTCATAGGGTCAGACATGTCAGGAAATGCAGAACTTAGTACACAACATATACTTCCAGTGAGGCCTGACTTACATCAGACACAGAGTTGCTAGAACACCCATGATCATGAATTGCATGCACACCTAGGCCATTACACTCAGGTTCCACAGACTTGATGCACTACATGTGGAAGTACATGCTGCTAGGAGGTTCTACCTACTGTTTCAAACTTACGTAGGTAAATAGTGAAGCAGATGTCTATTGGGAAGCTATTAGCTCCACCAATCTTAGAGAATGTGGGTCTGACAGGCTGACTAAATAGGGGCTGACTTCCATTGCGACTCTTGGTGATACAAGTGTCAGACACATGACTATCCCCTGTACTCACAGTGGGGCCTACAGGGATGTCCTACAATCCCTACATGATACCATTGGATACGCATTGGCTAACTCAAAACATGTGAGAACTGCATTCCCACTCATGGAACAAGTGAAAAACTTGCCCAGCGCATCACACCTTGCTATGCGTCCAACTCACACGAGTCCATAACCAGCAAACACAACACATAACAGACATATCAACACTTACTGGAGTGGTCGGGGTCCTCAAATGTCGCCACCTCTCCCACAGTGTAGGGTGCCGGTCCACCTGTAAGGTATGGAAGGAAGAAATGTGCTCAAAATCTGTGCACAGTGCAACAATTTCATTATCATTTACAATGTGTAGGCTGAATAAGGACATGGCAGCCATTCAGACATGATGGTACTGCATCTGATATTTCACGGCCAACTTGTACATAGCATGGGTCTCCTGTGACAGTTACACACATATCTGCACACATACATTGGCCCTAACTATCATGTGGTTGTAAACTTGCCCCATAATTGGTGAGCACTAAAAAATATGGAGTGTAATCGTCTCATCATGTGCATCCAAGAGAAACATCCAACGCCTGGTTACTTCAGGACTGCATTACCAGTCAAACATGCCTTGTGGCCATGACACATTTATTGCACATAGGCCCAATGTACAGAGGGAGGGGCAGGGACTCCTGTAAGCCATCCTATTGTTACAGTATAGTCAATTGATATGGCCCAGCTATGGTGATTTGCACCAACCATGGAGATGTGAAGCCATGTGCATACACTTGGACTGCCATCCATATTTGGATTGTGGCTCAACCGATTCCAACAAACATCTTGAGATGTTAGCTGAGGGGCACCTTACACCTTTTCACGATGTTTTCAAATCATGAACTGACATGTATCCAAAAAGATCAAGAAACACAATAATCCCACACATTCATAGTACTTCTGTGAACGCTTTCCTTCCACACTCACCAGACTAACATGAGACCAATGTTTGAGCCACTTTGCTATTATCATTTGACGTGAAGGCAGCACTCATTTTCAGCATCATGTAGTGATTCTAAAGTCAGTCTAGCAATTGCGTCAACATAGTTGGCCTAAATGTTGGTACATCTGTACTTCTATGTCAATAATACCCTATATAGACATGATTGGCTCCTATTTTGTTAGCTGTGCTGACAAAAAGGCCGCACAAATTTCCTTCATGGTAAAGTTACCTGTAAGTTTGCTGAGCACGTGCTAACTGACAGCTAGCAATTGTGATCCTTGCCATAGTGCATCAATGATCCCCTTATATTTCCCCAGCATTACACACAGTCAGCAAGTTAGTTGGCAGACATTGCACTAATCCCCTGATGTCACTACAGAGCATTTAATCATGCACAATAACAATAGTCGTACTCACCAACAGTGCCACCAATCATGATTCCCAGGTGGTCCAAGAGATCCTGCTCCCTGGTGATGAGGTCAGCCCACCGGTGCTTCAGCTGGTGGTCACTCCTCTGGCTGGCATACACACGCTGCAGGTGATGCAGCACCTTTCCCCACCGGATTCTGTGCGCCTCTGTCGGGTACCCCTGTATGACCCTGCCCCCTGCCTGGATCATGAGTGGCAAGAAATGTGTCACCAGCCAGATGAAGCCCCCCAACTCCTCTTCCCCCATCCTGCCAAGACGTGGCCTACCAGACATACTTATATTTGAAGAGAAGGAATAGGGGTAAAAGAAATAGAAAGGGGAAATTGGTGAAAGTAGGGGTAAAAAGACAGAAAAAAAGTAAACCTAAACACTAAAAGAGCCCAACTATCCCCAAACTAACACTACCCACAACAGACTCCCACAAACAAGAAATACACAAGATAAATGGACAAATGTAGACAAAACACAGTACTACAGTATACACAAACAATATTTATTTCACAAAAGGACTTTACAGATAGCACACAGGACAAATGCAGCACAAAATCTCTGAACAACACTCTCTACACAGCCACACAGTCTAAAAGGATAATAGACTGCAAAGTGAAAGTGAAAGTACACCCACTGTACATGATCTGTAAACAGGATATCCTATTACATACTTCCTGTATGAAAAGTCCTGCCTTTTTCACGTTATGCGTAATTTTTTGTTGCACAAAACTGTATTTGCGTCATTTTTTTTGACGCACAGATGTGAATATTAACCCGCATCCACATAATGATACATGGACTGTACAAATATCTGGATGCGGGCTAAATTTCACTCCTGTGCGTCAAAAAAAATGACACAAATACAGTTTTGGTAAACAAAAAATGACGTACACCGCTAGGGACGTTAAAATTACAGTGCATTAACTGGTATGGGGCATTTTTACTTCTTTTTTGGTTATTTTACATTTGGAACACGTCAGAGATTGGCTAATTGAAGACAGTATGGTGTTGATGGTGTATGTTCACATGTGTGACATCATACTGCAGCGGAACATCATCCACTACACCCTTCACAGTATGTTTACAGTTGGCTGACATCATAGATGGTCATAAGTGTGGCCTACATATATGTATGGCACAAATTGTGCATGTTTGCCATAAGGAGAGGATAGCAATGTGACGCACATATGTACAATACCTAAATGCCTTTGGCTCAAAGTGTGTGGTTTGTCAACTAATTTGTTGGTTGACCAAGTGTGTGTGTATATCACATGAAGCATTATTGTACATTTGGTTGTATCAAATCAAATCAAATCATTAACATTTATAAAGCGCGCTACTCACCCGTGCGGGTCTCAAGGCACTAGGGGGAAGGGGGTTACTGCTGCTCGAAGAGCCAGGTCTTGAGGAGTCTCCGGAATGCGGAGTGGTCCTGGGTGGTCCTGAGGCTGGTGGGGAGGGTGTTCCAGGTCTTGGCTGCCAGGTAGGAGAAAGACCTCCCACCCGCCGTGGAGCGGCGGATGCGAGGAACGGCAGCGAGCGCGAGGCCGGTGGAACGGAGGAGACGGGTGGGGGCGTAGAAGCTGAGGCGTCGGTTGAGGTATTCAGGTCCCTTGTCGTGGAGGGCTTTGTGTGCGTGGGTGAGAAGTCAGAAGGTGATTCTTTTGCTGACTGGGAGCCAATGCAGGTGTCTCAGGTGTGTGGAGATGTGGCTGTTGCGGGGTACGTCGAGGATGAGGCGGGCGGAGGCGTTTTGGATACGTTGCAGATGTTTTTGGAGTTTTGCGTGGTCCCAGCATAAAGGGTGTTGCCGTAGTCCAGGCGGCTAGTGACTAGGGCGTGGGTCACGGTTTTTCTGGTGTCGGTGTGGATCCAGCGGAAGATCTTGCGGAGCATGTGGAGGGTGAGTAAGCAGGAGGAGGACACAGCGTTGACTTGTTTGGTCATGGTGAGAAGAGGGTCCAAGATGAAGCCGAGGTTGCGGGCGTGGTCTGAGTGGGTCGGTGCGGTACCAAGGGCCGTGGGCCACCAGGAGTCATCCCATGCGGTTGCGGTGTTGCCGAGGATGAGGACTTCCATTTTGTCTGAGTTCAGTTTTAGACGGCTGAGCCTCATCCAATCTGCGACGTCCTTCATGCCGTCTTGTAGGTTGGTCTTAGCGCTGGCGGGGTCCTTGGTGAGGGAAAGTATAAGTTGAGTGTCGTCGGCGTAGGAGGTGATGATGATGTTGTGCTTGCGTTCGATGTCGGCGAGGGGGCTCATGTAGACATTGAAGAGTGTCGGGCTGAGCGAGGAGCCTTGAGGGACGCCGCAGATGATCTCGGTGGGGTCTGAGCGAAAAGGTGGGAGGTAGACTCTTTGAGAGCGGTTGGAGAGGAAGGAGGCGATCCAGTCCAGGGCCTGGCCTTGGATCCCGGTGGAGCGGAGGCGGGTTATTAGGGTGCGGTGACAGACGGTGTCGAAGGCAGCCGAGAGGTCGAGGAGGATGAGGGCGACTGATTCACTGTTGTCCATCAGGGTTCTGATGTCGTCTGTGACTGAGATGAGGGCGGTTTCAGTGCTGTGGTTGGTTCGGAATCCGGATTGTGAAGGGTCGAGAAGGTTGTTGTCTTCCAGGAAGTTGGTAAGCTGTTTGTTGACGGTCTTCTCTATTACCTTGGTAGGGAAGGGGAGGAGCGAGATGGGGCGGAAGTTCTTCAGGTCGCTTGGGTCAGCCGTGGGTTTCTTTAGTAGGGCGTTGACTTCGGCGTGTTTCCAGCTTTCGGGGAAGGTAGCAGATGAAAATGTGGAGTTGATGATGGTCTGGAGGAGCGGGGCGATGATGTCGTCGGCTTTATTGAAGATAAAGTGAGGGCAGGGGTCCGAGGGAGCGCCGGAGTGGATCGAGTTCATGGTGATTTTTGTCTCTTCAATGTTGATGTTGGTCCAGACGTTGAGGGTGACGGCAGGGGGTGTGGGTTCGGTGTTGCTTGGCTGGGTCTGGTGTCCGAAGCTGTCGTGGAGGTCGGTGATCTTGCGATGGAAGAAGGTGGCGAGGGAGTTGCACAAGTCTTGTGAGGGCGTGATGGGGTTGGCGTTGGGGTTGGAGAACTCTTTAACGATGTCGAAGATTTCTCTGCTGTTGTGGCTGTTTTTGTCCAGTCTGTCAGTGAAGAAATTCCTTTTGGCTGCGCGGATCAGGTGGTGGTGTTCGCGGGATGCGTTCTTGAGGGCGGTCATGTTGTCAGCGGTGTGGTCCTTGCGCCAGGCTTTCTCGAGGGTGCAACAGGTTTTCTTCGATTCCTTAAGGGTGTCAGAGAACCAGAGAGGTTTTTTGGTGTTGGCCTGTCGATGCGTGCGTCTGAGGGGAGCAAGGTTGTCTGCGCAGTTGGTGATCCAGTTCGTGAGGCTGAGGGCTGCGTCGTTGGGGTCGGTGGTGAGGGTAGGTTGGTTGACGGTGAGCGCGGAGAAGAGCTGTTCTTCTGGGATTTTGTTCCACTGTCGACGAGGGATGGGTTGAGTGCGGAGGTGGCGGGTCTCGCGTCGGAATGTGAAGTGGACACAGTTGTGGTCGGTCCAGTGTAGAGCGGAGGCGTGGCTGAAGGAGACGTGTTTGCTGGCAGAGAAGATGGGGTCAAGCGTGTGTCCGGCGATGTGGGTGGGGGTGTTCACCAGTTGCTTGTATGAATGTGACGTCCATGTGTCCAACCCTAAGATGCAAGTCAAAATTGGAATGAGCAAGGGCATGTGATAGTCATACATGTAACAACACCCGTAAAGTATACTTCCAAGTTTTAGGGTCACGTAGACACCACATGTGACATAGCATGCACCAGATGGATGGCAGACGCATGTTCATGTCAATGGTCCACATTTTCTACATCCTATGTCCTAGAGTATTGGTAAGAGCTTCCTAGGCACTAGTTGATGAATCCCACAGTGAGTCATACACATGTATTGAGGAAGTGGGAACCATGTTGTTTGCACAGACAGACAAGGGTCAATCTCATATGTATGATGACACCACAGTTGAGGCCATAGAAGTAAGCCCCAACTATCAAGTGGCTGTGGTGGACCAGCATACAAGACAGCACGTGTCCACATATTTCCAGTGATCAATTGCACATAGGCGTCTTGTTCATGTGTGTGGTCCAATGATGGTCCTGTAGATTGTTTGGGGTGTAATTTGTCACAGTTCGGACCAGGACTCATCATGAGTCAGTGGCAGCTATTCCTGTAACTACTGAGTATCCTTTGTTGATCAATGTGAGTAAAGTAGATATGGACATGTGAACCAATATGTGGATGGTCCCACCCTGTCACTAAAGACGTGTAATGAGACAGTCAACAGGGCAACCTTGGTGTGCTGAGTGAGATAATTTCTCAATTGTCATGTTCCGGCAGGTGTCATTACAACATTTGTACACAGGTTGGCCTCTGCACTTCCCACTGCATCTGGGAACATCACAGCCTCTGTGCTGTTTATTCTCGCAGCTATTCACCACACACGGCCCATTCTATGTTGTGCGCACTGTGATGCTGTGTGTGAACTGTCATGGTTCTGACATTTGTGTATTATTCATGTACATTATCAGAGGTTGCTGGTTGTGCTGAAAGCCCCATACCCAATCCCTGCCTATCACCCTGGGACACTGTCACACTTTGTCATTCATGCATATATGCAACCCAGACAAGGGATGGGCCATGAATTTTGCATTTCCAAGAGGAAGTAACTCAAATGGTGCAGTTAAAAGGCAGATGATGCTATACAATGTATTTGTGTATGCATGGAAGAAGCCCATGCCCAATGCCCCCTGATGAATGGCAGGTTTGCTAACGCAAGTGTGGTACATATGTAAGCACAGGGATACTTTAGTGTGACGCACAGACAGTTGCCAGTCAGGCTGACAGAATGCAAGGTGATTCAGGAGCCAGCTACTGGACAAGTTACATAATCAGTGGTCTGACTGAGACTGTTTGGAGGACAAACTAGACAGTTGACATGTCAATCTGTGTACGTCCTGTGTTTTTGAAGGTGACAAATGAACCCAAGGGCTGTGTTACATGGCTTAATTAGTATCAATGGTTGACGGTGTATTTGACATAATGGCAACTCCTATGCTGTTCCAGGCATCATCAGGGGCAGTGCTTTTTTAAATGGGTGGTGTGCATGGAGGTGATCACAGGTGTGGGCTGCATCTGTTTCTCACCAGTCCTGTAGGTGAGACTTTCATTCTAAGGGCCAACAGACATTTTCACAAGGGGAAGCAATCTACATGTTCTAACAGGGCTTTTAAACTAGAAGACAGTGTATAAATTTACCTGACGTCCATGCAGTCAGATGTTATATGACAATGGCATACCTTAGGAAAGGGTGTAGCACACTGGTTTGCTAATGTTGGTCTGTGTGTGTAGAGGAGGTATTATCAGGGTACACATCTCAGTATTCCAGGGACCTCTTCCGACAGGTGGGTTGTGACCAGGTGCATAGGTGTGTCAGGAGTTAGGAAATCGGCTGACATGTGCATGGAATATCATGTGCGCAATGCATGTCATATGTGTGGCACTTGTGCTGTCTATGTTCTGCTTCTATGGAACTGTAGTCACAGATATTCCTTGCAAATATTGGATGCAGTTGGACTAACTGCTGTCAAGGGTCTTGTCAGACATTCCTGTTAGCGATGCCAAAGCACATTGACTGCCTCATGTATGAGGCTTGTTTTCCCCTTATTGAGTGATGGTGTCATAGTTGTTTGCCATATGCTGCGTTGGACCTTGCTTTCAACATGTATGTGTGAAATAGTTGTGGTCCTCTGCTATTGGCCTTCAAAGAAGATATGTACATGATATATGTCATTAAGAGTGTGTGTGTATGTGACCATTGTATGTTAGGCATCACATTAGCTCTGGGATGTTCCGTGTCCTACTCAGTATCTCAGCAATGCTCCATGAGGCAACACTCTTATTCTGATAAGTAGAGATGAAGGTGTGCAAAAAGGAATAGCCAGACCATGATATGGTGATTATAATAGGTGTTTATTTAAATTCGTTAACTAAAGTGGTGAAGGTGATCATATTCAGAAGAAATTATTTACAATCTGTTGGTGCCTGCGTATACCAGCAGCTGTGTTCTGTAGTTCCCCCTCCTGTTGCAGGCCAGCATCCTCCTCTTCCTCCTCTTCAGGCATGTGTGGCTCTGGTTCCAGGAGGGGAATGTTTCTTCTGATACAAATGTTTTGCAATATTGCACATGTGAGGATGATCCTACAGACCATCTCGGGGGAATATAGGAGGCTACCACCAGTGATGTCGAGGCAGCGGAACCTTGACTTGAGGATGCCGAAGGTCCGCTCGACAATGCTGCGTGTCCTCCTATGAGCCTCATTGTATGCACACTCTGCAGCTGTAATCGGGTTGCCAAATGGTGTCATAATCCATGGCTGGATGCCATACCCCTGATCAGCTGCAAGAGAAAATGAATGGGATCATGTTGATGTAGCTGGCACTATTGAAAAGACCTTTCATGGCAGTAGTTGTCTTGTGTTGTCTGTGACTCTTTTGTGTACAAATATGACATCCTATGCTTGTAGGCTATACCATCTGCATTGTGTTGTTTCCTTGGCTGAATGAGTGTTTGTCTGCTAACCGTTTGTCAGCAGTATGTTTTGGGATTTGCAGTACAGTGTGCCCTCCCTAGCATTGTGACTTGTGATACAGGTGTCCGTGTGTCTTCACTGGGGGTGAGATGATAGTTCCATGCACAGTTAAAATTGAAAGTGTTGTTAACAGGTTCATATCAAAGTACCCTGGACATCCCATAGCTTTAGACTTATGCAATGTATTAATGTAAAGGTCATTGGGACACTTACAATTTGCAAGGTGACATTTCGGGAACCACACTCATTGACGTCTTCACATTAGGCTGTACAGTAAATTCCAATGTGTGACAGGTTCAATGGTGACTTAAGAAACATGGTTAGTGAAGTCACAACCTCAGTGTGTTCCTGTTGACATGTTGCTGTTGTGGTGTATGTGTTGTGTGTCCTAGAGGGTTGTTGTGCAGTGTGTATATAAGTAGGTTTTTGTACTTACCAACAAGTAGTCCATTGCCATCCCGTCCATCCTGGAAGTGTTCATTGATGGTGCAGTGACGGAAGATGTATGAGTCATGTACACTCCCAGGATATTTAGCCACGATGTTGGTGATCAATCCCTGGTGATCTACTATGGCCTGCACGTTGATGGAATGTGTGTGCTTCCTGTTGCGGTAGAGGTGTTCAGTTGCAGCAGGTGGCACAAGGCGTACATGTGTGCAGTTGATTGCACCAAGGACGTGTGGGAATCCACTGATTGCGTAGAACCCCTGTTTTGTTTCCTACTGCTTCTTCAGTGTGTCAGGGAAGCAGATGTGGCTTGGTGTCAGTCGAATGGTGGCATCCAGTACTTTGGGCAAAAAGGCGGAGAATGATGGTTGTGATATTCCACCAACCAGGGCACCAGTTGTTTGGAAAGAGACACTTGCCAGCATGTGAAGTATGGCAAGCAGCTTTGTTTCTGTTGGGATGGTGCGGGGTGTCACCAAAGTGGGGGCCAACTGCTGTTCAATGTTTCGCAGAAGCTGCTGAATGGCCTGCCAGTTCAACCGGTACCTCTGTATGATGTCGTGTTCCCTGAGGCCCTGAAGGGTTGTTCTTGGGCGGAATATCCTCTCCTGCCTTCTGCGCTGCCTTTGGGGTCCCTGCTGGTGTTGTTGTAGCTGGTGTTGTTGCTGCTGGGCTCTGCGTCTGTGTGCATGCTGGATTAGAATCACCTCCATGGCTCCCTGTTGCTGCTCTGCTGCTCTGCTGTTTGTTCTGAGTGTTCTGATTAAATACAGGTGTGTTTGCCCCATTTTAACGCCTGCCCTGACCCAGGCATTAATTTTTGACGCAAATCGGGCTGTGCGCCATTTTCTGGCTCCACCTCCCGACGTGCGTCATTTTTGCCCGAAAGCATAAATACGACGCACGGCCGTTTAAGCCATTTTTGGGACAGGAACGCCTACCTTGCATATAATTAACGCAAGGCGGGTTGCCGCATCCAAAAAATGAGGCACACGGCGGAATTTTGTCATCCGCGGGCTCGGGCGTCAAAGTTTAAATACGGGGCAACGTTTGCGCTGATTGTGCATCAAAATTTTCGACGCACAATCGGCGCAGACCGAGTATAAATATGCCCCTTCTTTCCTTATTAAGGGCCAGATGTAGCAAACTTTTGCGAGTCGCAAATGGCCCGAATCACAATTTGCGACCCCGCAAAATCAGAAATGGGATGCAAAAATCCCATTTACGAATCGCAAATTGCGATGCGAGCCATTACCGACTCGCAAAACTAGCTACCCCATTTTGCGACCCGTAAATAGGAAGTCGCAATTTGCTAGTCGCAAACTATATGAAATAGGCACTCGCAAATTGCGACTAGTCGCAAAAAGCCCTTTTTGCACTTCCAATTTACCACTAACTCAGAGCAGGTGGTAACCATAACCAAAGTATAAAAGGGGACCCAGAAGGCACCTGGGCCACTCAAGATGGCGGAGATATATGTGATAGCGAGGAGGAGGCGAGCCCACGCCGCACAGCAGATGAGGAGGAGGAGCCAGAGACAGGAGAAGATATACAGAACCAAACAGACACTTTTCCAACAAACTGAGGAGGAGATATATGATAAATAAAGACTTAGCAGTGCAGCAATACTAGATTTAATAGATCTACTCAATCCGCAGCTTCAACGCCAGACTGTGCGCGGCAAGCGCCATCCCCACACATGTGCAAGTGCTATGCACACTGCAGCTCTTGGCCTCGGGTAGCTATCAGGGGGTCTTTGCTGTGGCAGGTGGGGTATCCCAAAGTGCACTCTTACGGTTCTTCAAAGCATTCCTAGATGCCATACTCACACACATGTCCAGATACATATACCTACCCAGGAATGAGGCAGAAATCAACAGCACCAAGTTGGAATTCTACAGGATTGCCAACTTCCCTCATGTAATAGGGTGTGTAGACTGGACACATATACAAATCTGCCCTCCTGCAAATCTGGAATATCTGTTCCGCAACCGGAAGTGTACCCACTCACTGAACATCCAGGTGGTATGTGACGCCCATTATGTTATAACCGACATGGTAGCCAAATTTCCAGGGAGTACACATGACTCCTACATTTTCAGGCACAGTGGGATACACCAACGCCTAGAATGTGGGGAGTTTGGAGACGGATATCTCCTAGGTATAGCTGAATACACCTTCCAGACATACACACAGGTCAATGTGGAACCCATCCATGCCCAGCTAACATTGTTCATTTTTGCCAAACAGGTGACAGTGTATATGCACTACGATCATGGATACTTACCCTGTACTTAACACCCAGCAATGAGAATGAGAGGTGATACAACAGTGCACATAGGAGGACCCGAAATGTTATAGAGAGGACCTTTGGACTGTTGAAGGCAAGATTCAGATGCCTCCACAGAAGTGGAGGAGCCCTCCAGTATGCCCCAATAACAGCATTCAAGATCGTTGGCGCATGCGCTATACTGCACAACATTGCCACCAGACATGGGCTACATATCACCCCTAAAGACCCAGATTCAGGGGATGACGAGCAAGAGCTCCCTTATCGTAGAGCCCTCCTCACTGTCTTGCGGCGTGTCTGCCGCGCCCCTAGCCACCTGTTGTGTCTCCATCATGTCGACTGCGTGGCTAATGCGTCCCAGCCCATGAGCCACATCGCTGGCAAAGTGGCCCATGTCCACCTGTAGGCTGACTGTGTGGCGTGACAGCCCTGTAGTGTTTACAGCCAGCCGGACGATGGAGGCAGCCATGCGGTCTAGGCAGTGGATGAGCTGCCGGTCACGGCGCCTTGCACCCTCTCTCTCCGTGACAAGTTCAGCCACCAGTTGTCTGAGTGAGAGCGCAAGGTCACCTACAGTGCTGTTTAGATGTTATAGCTCTGTGTGGACCTGTTGTAGCCCTGTTGTTTGGTTTCTTTCCATACGCCACATGGCCCCTGAAATAAGTCTCATTTCCCTTGTCTGCAGGCGCTAACCATGGATGAGTGCAGCCTCGGCGGCGGAAATGGAGGCGTCCCCTAGTGATCCCTGTGACACTGTAGGGACATTGACACGTCGCCTGCGACGCGGTGGTGGTTCTGTGTCCTGTACGCTGGCACTGTGGCTGGGCCCGGGTGCTGCCTCAATCTCCAGTATGGCCACTGGTGCATCTGGAGGGGACTGTGGTTGGGTGGTGCAGGCCCCTGTGGTGGCTGCTCCTGGGTCCTGTGCTGCCTGGTGGCTGACCTGTGGCCCCTGGATGGTGTGGCTGGAGGTGGTGTCTTGTGGGAGACCTGTGGGACATAGGGAACACACTGTCAGTATTTACCATCTGTTATATGCTTCCTAATAAACTGTTGCCTATCAGCTGCCTACTTGACTACATTGCCCATAATGCACCATTCAGGTGGTTGCTACTCTGAAATGGAGCTATTTTGGTTGTGCATGCTGCTGTGTACTAGGTGGGTAGGGGTATGGCAGATATGGGTGTACATGCATGTCTCATGGTACTCCTGGCGCTGATTTGTCCATCTCTCCTATTCCGGACACTGCCTCTGGCTCCATGGTCTCCTCCACTCTTTCCTCCAAAGGTGTGGGTGGTGGTATGGTAGATGGTCCTCCTCCAGTGCCCCTCATCTCCCGGAGGTGCTCTGCCACCCTCTCCTTGGTTCGGGAGCTCAGGTCATACCACCTTTTCTTCAGTTCCTCAATGCTCCTGTGGCTCACACCCATTGAATTTACTTTGTCTTGGATTTCACTCCAAATCCTCCTTTTTTCCTGCTCTGGCACACTGAGGGCTGCTCTCCCAAAGAATTGATCATGGTGCTGGCAGCATTCGTCCGTCAGCACCTCCAGTTCTTTTTCTGCAAATTTTATCTTTCTCTTCCTGGCTGTTTCTTCCATTGTAGCTGCTGTTCCTCCTGTTGGCTGTTCAGCAGTTGGAAATGGGTGTGGTCCTCCCTCCTCCCAGGTGTATTAGTAAACTTCCTGGCTGTGATGTCATCATCAAGAGCCAGGAAGTGTTTTCCAGAGTGTTCTGCTGCACCTGCATTCAATCATTCAATTTGCGGCACAGTCGCAATTTGTGACACCCACTCGCAATTTGCGTGTTTGTTTTTAGCACAGTCACAAAAAGCGACCTCGTAAACAGCGGACTCGCAATCTGCGGTGCGACTTCATTTGCAAGTCGCAAAATGGAGTCACTTTTTCTTGTTGGATACCATATTGCGAGTCGGAAATTGCGAGTCGCAACGACTCGCAATTTCCGACTTGCAATTTTTTAGCTACCTACATCTGGCCCTAAGCTCCCCTCCTTACCATGACTGCTAACTTACATCCTGGCCTTCTTTTAAAGTGCATACAACTCGTGAATCAAATTTCTTGGATTTCATAAATTTCACTTCTTTAAAATCGGCCAGGAACCTGTACTGTTTAACTGCAGTCTCTTTTTCCACACTTTCACATCCTATGCACTGTGCTTGCAGCAGAGTGTAAGTTGTGCTTCCCGAGTATTAATTTCTTCTTGTTTGGCTAACTGATGCAGGTGCATCCAGATGCTCTCTAGATTCTTGTTTATTCTTGTACTTCATCGTGAACATTCATGCTGGCATCTGGGTTTGACTTATTAAACTCCCCCCAAACGATAATTTACCAATGCTCTAACCCTCCTTCTTTAATGACAGTGCTCCGTTTGACCATTACTCTGAATTCTTGTGGACACCATCCACTATCTGTCAGGAATGCCATGGGTTTCATCCGGAGTTGTGCAAAATTTCAGAATAATTGTGTATAACTACGCAAAATACATATCCGTCATTGAGCGCTACATTTTAGTGCAAAATGTACCCTTGTTTTAATTTTTGATGTGAGGACATGTTTTGAGCTTAAAACAGATGGTTGTTCATGTTGTTCCTATACTATAATTTTATGACAAGACCGGAGGCTCCTATTATGCGTTTCTCTTCTCGCTTTATTAACACAGCAGTCAAGAAAGAAACTACAAATCCCATGTGGCTAACCTAGAGAGCCAATGGGATTAGAAACGTAGTACATAATATGTTAACCAATAGGAACACCCTCGTGCCATTATGATGTCACTTGACTGCAAGCAGCCCTCTTTTCTTGCTGCTGCAGTCAAGGATAAGTTCACTTTTAATTTCCTCTAACATTGTAAAACGGTTTATGATAATATGTGGTATTTATGGTATTATTCTTATAACCTGTATATTGTTATGTAGACGGCAAGTTTGCCTCACTGTTTATCCTGCGCTTCCTCTGGCTGGCGTCTGTTTTTTCCTGCTCTCGGGCGGCGACTAAACCGTTCCCGAGGCAGGAGATTAAACGGTTTTCAAGCGTGCTGCGCGCGCGACGCACTCTGGCTCTTCCTCGCGTCTGGAGAATAACCGTCACTCGGTTTTCTTCCTGACGCGAGGAGGCCACTATAATTTATGTGCTCCGGCTTCAAATTACCTGCCACAGCCATTCCTTCAACGCAAGCCGGTATTTCCCTTCGTTTGACAACACCTCCTTTGGGCCCGCCCTCCGATAGGAGGGATTTTGGTTTCCATAGCTCAATTGATTTTTTTCCTACTTTGTTAACCCCCAGTTGTCTGTATCCTTTTTTCAAGACAATTTCCATTAACTTCAACTGTTTTTTTCTCAGTAGTTGTTCTCCTTATTTGAATTTAAAAAAAAGATAAATCTTAATATGGAATCTAAGATTTCCTCTGGGGAACAAGGTGTGCCCAATGATATTGAGGATATTAGAAATGAACTTCGAAATTTTATAAAGAGTTCTGTTCCACAGGCTATGGCGTCATCCATGCAAAAACTATCCAAAAATTTAGAGTCAAATTTTTCTAATTTATTATCAAAATCTTCGGCCCAGTCTGCGGGGGAATGCAGTCAACGCCAGCCTGTCAACCCTACGGGTTCGACTCAAATGGAGAGTGAGTTTACCTCACATATGACAGAGGACGCGGTTCCTCACAAGGCTCCTGCCAAGGAGTATAATAATATGGTTCCTAAACTTTCCCTAAAACGGACAGCAAAACAACGCAATATTTCCCTACCCATACCCTCTGCATCTACTCCTGACTCAGATGATGATATTCCTGATGCGGATTCCGATTACGTGGTATCTGATAAAGATGATACCGATTCTTTTTCACCTCCCCCTCATAAGAAGCCTAGAGTCCCCTATGTTTCCCCTACTCTCTTTGATGCTGAAGGCTTCCCCATGTTTGACCCTTCCCACATACTCCGTCCCAATTCCACGGAATGGTTCCCTGCCGACCATGTTGGTCGTTACGTGGCTCAAAAATTATTTTCTCCCCTTGACAAGCAAACCAGAGCTAAACTCAAATCAGAATGCCCTCGCCCGTGCTTCCACATAAGGCTACTTCTACTCCTTCTATCAACCAACAGATGCTGACCTTTTTCAACAAGCAGGGCAAAGACCCTCGCAAAGGGGTAAACAAAGCATGGTCGTCCTGTCAGGACAAACTGTTGGACGTCATTGGTCCACTTACCAGAATTTTTGACATGGTTGAAACGGCTAGACTGGATGGTAGTTTCTTAGATCCAGAAGAACTTTCTTTGTGGATCCAACGTTGTTTTTGTCTTCTGGGCAATGCTAACGCTTCCCTAATACACCAAAGGCGGAAGGGTCTCCTTATAAAATTAGACCCTAAATTAATCAACTTGGCTACGGTTCAACCTCAGATTCACACTGAGGGACAACTATTTGGGGACTCGTTCATCAAAGACCTCAGCAAATATGTTGCCACCTTTACTTCTTTGGACAAAGCACAACAGTCCATGAGAAAAATGTTCAGCCAACGTGTTTTTGCCAGGGCCGGTAGAGGCAGGGGCCGCTTTACCGGCCGAGGTAACACCATCCAAGGCTCCAGAGGGTACTACGGTTCTTACCAACAAGACTTCAGACCGCAATTCTATCCCCAGCGCGGCAGAGGTTATTGTGCCAGATCCTTCAGACACAATAAGACCGCCAATCCAACAGGTAAGCCCCCAAGTTGGTTCCTCTCCAACAGGGGGTCGCATCTTCCATTTTCTTTCAAATTGGTTAACAATTACTGCGGATGTGTGGGTACTAAATACTGTACAAGTTTACATGATAGATCTTTATTCTACCCCAGTGCAAACGTTCTCCATTCCTCTTCCCCATTTTTCCATAGAAATGACCCACCTAATATCTCTCGAAGTAAACTCTCTTTTGCAAAAACAAGCAATCTCTATTGCCCAACCCCATCCTTCGGGATTTACCAGCCCAATTTTCCTTGTTCAAAAGAAGAACAAAAAGACGCGTCCAGTCATCAATCTAAAACATTTCAATCGATTTGTAGTATACAGACCTTTCAAAATGGAAACAATTCTCCACCTCAGAGATATACTCCTTCAAAACGACTGGATGGTCAGACTGGATCTGCAGGACGCCTATTTAGTGGTTCCTATTCATCCAGACTCCAGGAAATTCCTTCAGTTCCACTGGCTCGACCAAACTTATCACTTTACTTCTCTACCCTTCGGGCTATCTTCCGCCCCTTGGTCCTTCACCAAGCTCCTGAAGCCTGTCGTGGCTTTCCTAAGGTCCCAGGGCATAAGGCTCTTAATTTACTTAGACGACATCCTAATTTTAAGTCAAGCTCCTCAGACTCTCCTTCTACACTTACAAACAACCTGCTCACTTCTAGAGAACCTGGGTTTCATAATAAACAGAGAAAAATCTCTCTTAGTGCCTTCCCAAACCATAGAGTTCTTGGGATTTCAAATCAATTCCATATCAGCCACTCTGCTTCTTCCTTCGGCAAAAATAAGATCCATAAAGTCAGAGATTCTACAAGTCCTTCGCAGTTCTCTTATCTCTCTCAGGACTTTGGCTCGAATCGTAGGCCTGATGTCCTCTTCCATACAGGCAATTTTTCCAGGTCCCCTTCACTATCGCTCCCTTCAAAGACTAAAGATTCAACACTTGAGGAAGGGTCTAGCGTACTCCGACCTCATTCCCTTAGACATGGAGTCCCGCACAGAGCTTCAATGGTGGATAGACCATTTGGATGCCTGGAACGGGAAAAGTATCTTTCCATCAGCCCCAGATCTTGTGTTAGAATCCGATACAAGTCGTCTAGGCTGGGGGGCACGGTGTGGTCCCATCTCGACTGGAGGTACATGGTCTTCCGAGGAGTCCAAATTGCATATCAATTGTTTAGAGATGCTTGCCGGCTCCTTTGCAATCAGAAGCCTGGCAAAGCACAAAGTGCACTGTGCAATACTCCTCAGGATGGACAATATTTCTGCAGTAAGATACATAAATCATCTTGGAGGCACAAAATCCAAACCTCTAGCGGATTTGGCCAAGAGTTTTTGGGAATTTTGCCTTTCAAACCATCTTTCAGTACAGGCAGAATACCTTCCAGGAGCTCTCAATTCGGTCGCAGACTGGCATTCTCGTCATCTACGAGACTCCAGCGATTGGAGAATTCACCCTTCAATTTTTCAAAAGATTCATTCTTTATGGGGCCCGTTCTCGATAGACCTGTTCGCATCTCGACTGAACACTCAACTTCTCTAATTTTACAGTTGGTGCCCAGATCCCTTAGCCTTGGCATCAGATGCCTTCTTACAGGATTGGTCTCGTTCCCTCAATTATGCCTTTCCCCCCTTTATCATGATCAACAGGGCCCTAGCTCATGCCAGACGTCAACACGCTTCTCTTATTCTCATTGTTCCGTTTTGGCAATCCCAAGTATGGTTTCCGTCCCTTCTGGAACTATCAGTGGATTTTCCATTGTTAATTCCGTCCTTCCCAGAATTACTGTTGGACCCTCTCCTGCGCCCTCATCCCCTCATTGTGGACAACATTCTTACTCTATCCGCTTGGAAGATCTCAGGAATTCCCAACCTTTCCCTATCATTTCGTCAGAAGCTTCCCAGTATATCTCAAACTCCTGGGCCCCTGGTACCAAAAAAGCCTACAAGTCAGCCTGGTCTTTATGGGACGGCTGGTGTTTGGGAAGGCATCTTGATCCTTTTTCAGCAGATGTAATCTTTGTTGTTAATTTCTTGGCCGCAGAAGCCAGTAAAGGTAAAGCTCTCCGTACTATCAACCTTTATAGGTCAGCTATCTCTTCTAACCATATCCATGTCAATGGGAAACCGATAGGCGAACATCCGCTGGTGTCCAGATTATTAAAGGGAGTAAAATTTTCCAAACCTCCTTTACCTAAATATAACCAATTATGGGACGTTAATATTGTTCTAAAATTTCTGATTTCTTTACCGGATAATCCTTTCCTTTCTCTAAAGATGTTATCTGCTAAGTTAACAATGTTACTGTGTCTAGTTTCCATTAAACCTTTATCAGATGTAAAGGCTTTGGACGTCTCCAACCGACAGTTCACCCCTACGGGAGTGCTATTTTCGGTTGTACGACGTACAAAGACCAGTTTATCGTCAGTTTTTTATCCTTACTTCCCACAGCATCCCAAATTATGTGTGGGCCAATGTCTTAAAGTTTATGAACAGAAAACTGCAGATTTGAGAACATCCTCCTCCCAACTTCTTATCTCCTTTAGGAAACCCTATCACCCGGTTTCATCTGCCACCCTAGCTCGTTGGGTCAGGTGGATTATGTCCCTAGCGGGTATCGATATTTCCAGTTTTGGTGCCCATTCTACCAGAGGGGCTATGGCCTCCAAAGCCTTTTGGGCAGGCTCCCGTTTAGAGGATATTCTGAAATCTGCAGACTGGTCTAATGACAATACCTTCAGAGTATTTTATTGCAAACCTGTTGACGATGTTTCATTAAATGTAATTAATATGCTTTAAACTCGCATAATAGGAGCCTCCGGTCTTGTCATAAAATGTAGATTTTCCTAGTTTATGATGGAAAGTCTTAATTTTATTAAAGACACGGAGGCGAGTATTATCCCGCCTCTAGTTTAAACACTGTTTTTCTCCCTCCCTTTCTTCTAGCACCAGTTCCAGCCGCTCAACCAGGGTCCTAGTACGATTTCTTCACACCTTGGGAAGGCTTCTTTCATCACAAGCATGGGATCGTATTCTCCCGATTTATTGGAGCATTCCTTCCTTTGTAGGATTTTGGATTTTTCTTCGGACGTTTTTGCTTTCCTGATGGCTTTGTTTATTCTATGTTCTCTATTTCCGTTATTATTCAACAATTGACTTCATTCGCAAGAAAAGAGGGCTGCTTGCAGTCAAGTGACATCATAATGGCACGAGGGTGTTCCTATTGGTTAACATATTATGTACTACGTTTCTAATCCCATTGGCTCTCTAGGTTAGCCACATGGGATTTGTAGTTTCTTTCTTGACTGCTGTGTTAATAAAGCGAGAAGAGAAACGCATAATACTCGCCTCCGTGTCTTTAATAAAATTAAGACTTTCTGTCATAAACTAGGAAAATCTACATTTTTGCATTGAACTGAAACATAATTACGCATCATGGCATAATGGCATAATTCTGCAGTGGCATGTAACAAGCATATGCAAAATTCTTGCAGTCATGTGAATTTTTTCTAAACAAAATTTAGAAAAATATAACGATCACGTGCAGTCTGTAAATAAACGTTCACTACCACAGTAAAGCATGTTGGAAACAGAAGAGGGACTGAAAGGGAACTAGATGGTCTGGCAGTGATATATAGTGCTTCCTCACGGGTTTTGGAGTGTTTCTTCCAAATGAAAAAAAGGACAGTCACCAAAGGGGTGATAAGTGGAAGGACACGCAGTGGGATTAAAAGCAGTACTTTAGCCATGACTCGCGGAAGGGACACACAAAGAGGAAATAAAACCAGCATGCGCTAACCAAGTGAAAGCACGGAAATAAGAGGGATGGTAAAACCAACCAATGGTGAGTAAACGGGTGGCTTTAAATCCTCTTTAAGTTAATTAAATGCCTAGCAGTCAACAATGCATGTGCTGTCTCAGGCTAGACCTAATATTAGCCCAAACACTGGCCCATCTGGTTTTGCTAGGTTGCCCAGCTACAGGACAGACCAATACCACAATAGACCCACTCACATTGGGTCTCTAAGTAGACAAGTAGAAAGTGAAGAAAAGTTAGATTCTGCACTTCAACCACAGGTATAATTCTGACCCAGATACACGTCTTTTTTCAGCATAAGTGACTGAGTGAAAAGTAAGCTGAAGACAGATCATCCATGTTATTCCTAACCAATGTTCAAGATTCAAAACGTGTGATCCACAAATCAGACAGCAGACAAAGCACCCTCACTGGGGCCTGAGAGCAGAAAGAAGAAAGAAAGCCTTTGGGAAAGCCTGGCGCAAGGACCGCACCGCTGACAACATGACCGCCCTCAAGAACGCTACCCGCGAACACCACCACCTGATCCGTGCTGCCAAAAGGAACTTTTTCACCGACAGACTGGACAAAAACAGACACAACAGCAGAGAACTCTTCAGCATCGTCAAGGAGTTCTCCAACCCCAGCGCCAACGCCAACGCCGTCACGCCCTCACAGGATCTGTGCGAATCCCTCGCCACTTTCTTCCATCGCAAGATTAGCGACCTCCACGACAGCTTCGGACACCAGACCCATCAATACACCACCGAACCGGCATCCACGGCCATCACCCTCAACAACTGGTCCCACATCAACACGGAAGAAACCAAATCCATCATGAACTCTATCCACTCCGGCGACCCTTCGGACCCCTTCCTGCACTTCATCTTTAACAAAGCCGACGACATCATCGCCCCGCACCTCCAGACCGTCATCAACTCTTCTTTTTCTTCTGCTACCTTCCCCGAATGCTGGAAACACGCCGAAGTCAACGCCCTACTAAAGAAACCTACGGCTGACCCGAGCGACCTAAAAAACTTCCGCCCCATCTCTCTTCTGCCTTTCCCAGCCAAAGTAATAGAGAAGACCGTCAACAAACAGCTGACCACCTTCCTGGAAGACAACAACCTGCTCGACCCCTCACAAACCGGATTCCGAACCAACCACAGCACTGAAACCGCCGTCATCTCAGTCACTGACGACATCAGAACCCTGATAGACAACGGTGAAACAGTCGCCCTCATTCTGCTCGACCTCTCGGCTGCCTTTGACACCGTCTGTCACCGCACCCTAATCACCCGCCTCCGCTCCACCGGGATCCAAGGCCAAGCCCTGGACTGGATCGCCTCCTTCCTCTCAAACTGTTCCCAAAGAGTTTACCTCCCTCCGTTTCGCTCAGAACCCACCGAGATCATCTGCGGCGTACCCCAAGGCTCATCACTCAGCCCGACACTCTTCAATGTCTACATGAGCCCCCTCGCCAACATCGTACGCAAGCACAACATCATCATCACCTCCTACGCCGACGACACCCAACTTATACTCTCCCTCACCAAGGACCCCGCCAGCGCCAAGACCAACCTACAAGAGGGTATGAAGGACGTCGCAGATTGGATGAGGCTCAGCCGCCTAAAGCTGAACTCTGAAAAAACGGAAGTCCTCATCCTAGGCAACACCCCGTCCGCCTGGGACGACTCCTGGTGGCCCACGGCCCTCGGCACCGCACCGACCCCCACAGACCACGCCCGCAACCTCGGCTTCATCTTGGACCCTCTTCTCACCATGACCAAGCAAGTCAACGCCGTGTCCTCCGCCTGCTTCCTCACCCTCCGCATGCTCCGCAAGATCTTCTGCTGGATCCCCGCCGACACCAGAAAAACCGTGACCCACGCCCTCGTCACGAGCCGCCTGGACTACGGCAACACCCTCTACGCTGGGACCACAGCCAAACTCCAAAATCGCCTGCAACGCATTCAAAACGCCTCGGCCCGCATCATCCTCGACATACCCCGCAGCAGCCACATCTCCGCACACCTGAGACACCTGCATTGGCTCCCTGTCAGCAAAAGGATCACCTTCTGACTTCTCACCCACGCACACAAAGCCCTCTACGACAAGGGACCGGAATACCTCAACAGACGCCTCAGCTTCTACGTCCCCACCCGCCTCCTCCGCTCCTCTGGCCTCGCACTCGCTGCTGTCCCTCGCATCCGCCGCTCCACGGCGGGTGGGAGATCTTTCTCCTTCCTGGCAGCCAAGACCTGGAACTCCCTCCCCACCAGCCTCAGGACCACCCAGGACCACTCCGCTTTCCAGAGACTCCTAAAGACCTGGCAGTTCGAACAGCGATAACCCCCCCCTTTTTCCCCTAGCGCCTTGAGACCCGCACGGGTGAGTAGCGCGCTTTATAAATTTTAATGATTTGATTTGATTTGATTTGAAAGAAGAAATTCATTTTCTTGCTATATATCTTGACGGATGTTAGATTTTATTATTGTTGCCAAAAATGTTTTGTTTTGAAATTATGGAAAGTATTGTCCTTTATTGGATGCATTTATATTTACATTCTAATTGCACTGCAGAATAGAGAAAGCTGGTGAGGCAGTAATGCCAGTGTGATCCCACTGTGGAGTCTGCAGTGCTAAACTCTACAGCACTGCGATAAAACCAGCATGAAGAAAGAATGAAGTGGCGAAAAAGTTACGGAAACGGATTGTTACCTTATTAATGTACCAAGAAGTTAATCTAATTAAAGACAATGATTCATCAAATTGTTCAGTGAAACAATAGTTAAATATATTTTTAGAGCAAGAGGCCGAATGTACACAGGGCAGGCTTTAAATGACAAATTGACCTTGGAGTTTTCCATGTTTAGTCTGCATTGGTGAAACTTGAAAATATATCTTTAATTACACACTCAAAACGTAGGGTCTGATTAAGAGTTTGGCAGGGAGGGTACTCCGTTACAACTGTAACGGATTATACCGTCCGCCAAACCCTCCTGGACGCGCTTGATGAACTTCAAATGTGTCAACAATTGAGGTTTTTCCGGCACTATCGCTGACATATTCCCCCGAAGACACGACAGATTATGGGTCCTCAGGGGTTTGCATATAAAACCATCTGCTAGATTTAGAGTGGACTGTGTTATATATTTGTTTTGCTCTTAATCATTGCCAGGTAATTCTGGAGGTGAATGACAGTTAAAAAATAAAACAATAAACAATAACTCCCCCACCCCCACACCTTTGGCAATAGCTGCTAAGGTGTGTTGGTTATTGGTTTTTGTTTAATTCAGTTTCCTAATTTTTTTATTGAAATATATGTAAAACATAATACTGGCACATACTATGGGGATCATTATGACCCCGGCGGTCGGAGGTAACATGGCGGTGAGTACCGCCAACAGGCTGGCGGTATCTACCATCATATTATGACATCGATGGGTTGGCTTCAGCCCACCCGCCATTGTACCACTCCGACCGCCATTGTGGTGCCAGCTGCCGGGATGGAGATATCTATCTCCATCCTGGCGGCCGTCACTGTTCCACGCGTGGGATTATGACCCCACCTACCGCCATGGTCTAGTGGCTTCCTTACCGCCATGAAAACCATGGCGGTAGGCACTATCAGTGACAGGGAATTCCTTCCCTGTCACTGATAGGGGTCTCCCCCCCTTCCTCTCCAGGGTCACCCCCACCCCCTCCCTTCCTCTCCAAACCCCCCTACATTCACACCCCTTCACACAAACACACACTTACATACATACACACAGACACGCATTCACACAACACAAAATACACACAATCACGCCTCCATACATGCACACATATTCAAAACGAAACACACACCCACATACATGCAAGCACAAACATTCACACACACCCGCCCACACACACACACACACCACACACACCCCCCTCCCCTGTTGGAGCACCCACTTACCTGTGTTCAGGGGGTCCTCCGGCAGGAGACAGGATGGGGCGCTGCTGCCAGCAGCAGCGTCTGCCAGCAGAGCACCGCCAGGCCATATTATTGGTCATAATACGGCTGGCGGCGGTCTACTGGCGTGGCGCTGCTGGTGGCAGCAGCGCCATCTTACCAGCATCGGCCGGCATGGCCACAGCTGGATTTCCGCCATCCTTCTGGTGGAAATCCGGCTGCGGTCATAATATAGCGGGCGGCTGGTAGCCATGGAGACGGTCTTCTGGTGGCCGTTGCCGTGGCCGTAGGCGTTTTTTACCGCCAATGTTGTAATGAAGGCCTATATCTTGACAGATGTACAATATAATAAGTAACTTTACAAATAATATACTTTGATAAGAACAGTAGAGTCGGACTACATCAGGAGCCTAAAATTTTGGAGCATGGATTCCTACATAGGCATTTTGGGCCTCATTTACAAGGATTTTTTCCCACCATAGCACCATTTGTTTTACACTGCGGAGCTGCAAAATCAACACTATATTTACAAAGCAGCACTAGAGGCCTCTAGCATCACTTTTCCTGGGCTAGCATCTTTTTTCATTAGCATCGGATCTAACTGTGTCAGATACTGACATTGAAATGCAAGGTAGGAGTTTCCTCCTAAAAAATGATGCTAGTCTGCTTGCGACATATTTACAAGCAAGTCGAAAAATGATGCACATAGGAAAATTTGCGTTAAATCTGACTAGTGCCAACATTTTAACTTCCGGGTGGACAAGCGTTAAAATGTTCCTCAGTCACAGGTACATAAGGAGACCAATCACAGAATACCCTGGCAACTTGGAGGACAACGTGGACCTCCCCTTCTTACAACTTGGGTCACAAAGGAGATCAGCAACATCCAGCCCCACCACTGTTACCACCATCCAGACCACTGAGGCAGTGTAGGAGAAGGGAGCATTTCTACCACCAGTGGGCATCTCTGATTGCCCTCAGGGAGGAGGAGGTCATCACCTCCCAATGGCTGCAGAGGGAGTCCTTCATCCAACTGCTTCCTCTCATTGTGCCACATCTGCAGCCAATGGATGAGCAGTCCACCAACATCTCACTGCTGACCAAGCTCCTGGCTGTGCTTCACCTCCTTGCACCTGGATCCTTCCAGACCACATCAGCATGAGTGGGTGGAGTATTGCAGCCCTTCCTGTCTCAATTCCTGCCCTCTGTTCTGGATGCAATCATCCACCTCACACCCCAACACATCCTCTTCCCCAACACCAAGCAATTGCAGCAGAAAAAATGAAACGGATTCTACGCAACTACTGGTTTTCCACATGTCCTTGGAGCCATGAACTTGTACTACCTGCTGCAACAGAACTTGTGTACTGCAACCACCACCATACACACTCAATGAATGTTCAAGTCATTGTGGATCATCGCAGCTTAATGATCAATGTGCTGGCCAAATACCCAGGCAGCATCCATGACTCGTTCATCTTCAGAAACTCAATCATCAACCAGAGGTTTCAGGATGGATAATACGGGAATGGCCTGCTTATAGGTAAGCAAACAGCAAGTAACTAACCGACACATGGGAACATAATACACAGATCACTCTTTGCCTACACAAATAGGAACTGCATGATGAGGGTATAACACATACATGAACTATGCCTCTGTACACAGATCTAATGCAAATCACCCTGACATACAGGTGAAGACATCTCAAGTCACTTTTGCATATGTTGCATGATGGAAAGGCACATTGCCATGCATGGCAGACAGGAAATCTGCTCTACATCTCTGTGTACAAGGGAGATACATCCTGGGGGGTGGTTACATGCCACACACATGGGACATCAGACTTGTTATGCCTCAGGGAATAGGGTCCTCAGTTACCCTGTACTTGTGCCACCCTGTGCCACCAGAGCAACATTTGTTGGATGCTCCTCTGGCAGAGTGTGCCAGGCCATATTTACAAGGCCATGCAAAGCCACCTTGTGTGGCTTATCATGGCCTTGTCAATATGGACCCCTTACATGCATAACACTGTGTGAAAGGGCTGTTCCATGGGTGTTGCTTGGGGTACACACACATAGAATCCATGGATGAAAAAAGTACCTGACGTATTCACAGATTTACAAGGCAGGGAATGCATCACAATTGTATGCCATCTCAGGGGTGCCAGAAGAGTGACGCAACGGGGAGCAATATATTTTCTTCCTATGTGTGCTGCATTCTGCAGCACACAAAGAAAGATGAAAACATCTCTCATGATTGTTATTTTTTCTGCAGAAAGGTGTTCCGTCCTGAATAAAAAACTATCATCCCCACTATGCATGCTCCCTTGGTGCTAGGTAGAAAGTTGTGCATCAGTACAGGGGGAGAGGACAAAAAGGTGCCATATCTTGTTGATAAGGCTCTTTCCTGGCACTCCACTGTGGTGCATAGAAGCACAGCAAGGCATATGCTGTGCTGTCCTGTGCCATGGGCCACGTCAATGACGCTCTATGTGCCAGATGATAAACCACTTGCCATGACCAGGTCACATGTAACCGTACAAATGTCCAATGCTATGTCAAATATCTCACATGTGTGAAGCCTAATGGTACCCTCAGACATCACTCGCCATGCTACTGAGGCAGCAGCATTGGATGTAAAATGCTCAAGCATACACAATATACATTCTGAAAGCTAAGTTGTCCAACTATAACCCCTAATGCAAGTGTGGCAAGTGTGAATGTGTACTCCCTAGGCAACTTGCGTGTAATTCCACTTGTATGGACCACAAATTGGAATGAGTCCAAAGGTAATGTGTACCAGTTCCCCTTCTTAGAGACGTAGTGCTGTGCAAGAAGTTTTGTAGCTGGACTGCAGACTAACAACCACAAATCTGCAGGATACATGTGTTGTGGACACAATTAGGGCACAATTTCCACACACATGCACAATGTTAAAACACTTGCAAACATGGTTTGGAAAATACCAGTTGTCACACCAGGTCGCCCATTTGGCATGCGTGAGGGCATACTGTGTGGGTGGCATCATGTCTAATGTCATGGACAATGTGGGCCAAACAAAGGCATGGGCAAATGTAATGTAGGGCAATTCCAACATCTGAGAAGGAGCAGGAACCCATCCATGTGTCTGTGTCAGCCATGTCTGACATGTCACCAACAACCTAGGTTGGACTGACAAAAAAGATTCCCAGGCACAATCTGTTGCACCACACATGTAGTGGCAACACACAACATTAAATGGACTAGAGCAAAGGGAATCAGACACCATTCTACCCTGCTGCACAAATATGACAGTCAGTAAGTTTATTGTTATGATCTATCTGCCCATGTACTGCATATGACCCCACAAACAGTGAGTGAACAGGCCCCTGGAAAATGTTCCACACTGGCATGACTAACATTTCATGCGGTCATAGTTGGCTGAGGTGCATGACAATACCAGTACACATGACACATATGCGCAGGATGTTTGCAAATGCAACAACCAAAGCAATGACATTTTATTTTCATTCAACATTTAAGTTGACAAAGGATAGGGCATTCAGCCATGGGTGATGACCCCTATTGCTCATCCACAAACAGATGCGTAGAGGATCTATAACCAGGCACATATCAGCACCCGGACCATTGTTGGGAGGACATTTGGCTTGTACAAATCCCGCTTCCGTTGTCTGGATGTCTCAAGTGGGCAACTGCTTTATTCACCGTCATCAGTGTGTCGGATGATCCTGGAATGTGCCATACTGCACAACATCTGTGTGAATACAAATGTCCCCTGGGATAAGGTGCAGGGAACTCCCCTGTGAAGAGGAGAAGGATGACTGTGCAAATCATCCTGACATACACAATACTGTTGCCAGGGCACAGCGATGTGCTCACATTGTCCAGCATTTTTTCACATAGATACATGTGGAGTAAGGCATGACTGGCAAACATGTAAATATATCATCCCATGTAACAAATGTCTTGAAGTATATGTCACTAGTCATTAATCTAGTGTGAACACTGTTGTCATCCACTAAGTACCAGACACAATGCACTGAGATCAGTAAAGTGTGGTGTGAAATGTTTGCATTTTCTCCCAACCAAACATGTTTGACTGAAAACACACATATCTGTCATTGAACTGTTGTGGATAATAGGGCAAGGTTGACTCCAACTAAATATGAGTCCCTAGAAGATAATAGGGCAGGGAAGTTTTGACTGCATGTCAAATGTGGTGCCAGGGGCAGATACAATATCTAGTAGCAAACTGGCAGTGTGTCCCCTGATGGGAGGTCCTTGGATGGGGGAAACATGATAAAATGGCAACATTCACATATCCATACACATGTGTGTACTACGGGCCTTATGTATTAGAAACTTTTGCAGCGCAGTGTCACAAGTAATTTTGCAGCGCCGAGCTGCATAATTTCCAGAATGCAGGGATGCACTGTACTTACAAGAATACAGAGCATCCCTGTGTTTTCCCCTGCACTGGCACTAAATCAGCTGACTAGCACCAACCCAGACACCATAGTGCAAGGGTGCCTGTGTTGCAGGGGTGATCGTATTTTTGTGCACGAAGGGGAACCTTCCTGCAGAAAAACAATCATTACTGGCAATTTGCTCCTCTTATGTGTGCTGCACAATGCAGCACACATAGAAAGAGCAATAAACGAGGAGAAACAAAAGTGTTTATTATTGTTGTGCCACTCTAACGCCAACCCTGAGGTGTAATTAGATATTGACACTGCCTCAGGTTTATGAGTTCTTGTAAATCTGGGGCAGTGTCAAAAAGCAATAGCTGATGCCTGGGAATGCCCACAGCCACACCCATTGCATGGCCCTTTGCAGCAGAAAACTGCTTCGGGGTGGCCCATATCAACAAAGCTGCATTATGCCATGAAATGGGGCATAATGCTGCCTTGTAAATATGGTGCAGGGCACAGCGCCACCGGAGCATTGCCAATAGTGACACTCCAGTGGCACAAGGGCCTCGTAAATGAGGCCCTAAGCATCACAACACTTGCCTGCACCAGACACAGCACTTAGGGACACAGCACATATTGTCCAATGTCTGCGCTGTCCTAAATGTGGGTGTGTGGCCCACATTCCAGAGATAGTCCATGGCATCCTTGGGGAGAAACTAAGCAATGGACTCTGCGAACACATAGGGTCTAATATACAAGCTCCTTTCGCCATTGTAGCCTCATTTTAAATGAGACTACGGCAGCGCAGAACTGTCCCCCACTACAAGCCGGATTTACAAGTTGGCACAATGGTACCATTGAGCCAGTTTATAAACTCTAGTGCCACATCATACCTGCGCAGGTACAATTTATGCAAGGGAGACGTTCCCCCACAAGGAGGCCCTTTGAAATGGCACAGTGAAATTTTCTAAATTTCACTGCATTATTCTAGCATCATTTTTTAATGTTGGCTCAAGGGGCAGGCGTTAAAGTGATGCTGTGCTTCGCTCTATAGGCCTCCCTGCGCTTTGCTGGACTAGTGTCAAACTTTTTGACACAAATCCAGCAAAGTGTCACAACTGTGTCAGAAATTCAGACACAGCTGGGCTAACGAGCGCCATGGTGCGCTGTTTTGTAATTACAGTGCTACCATGGTGTTGTTAGGAGGGTGCAGTGTGGCATAAAAAAACTGGTGCCTCGATCACAATGCACCATTTCCTTGTAAATGAGCCCCTTTTTTGGCACATGGGGCAACCCTCTGAAGGTGTGGTGTCCATGAAGCATAGAAAATGGGGCCTATGCGTGGTATGGTCCATGTAATGCATGTACTTACACTTGTGTACACTTAAAAACTTACATTGGACACATGGAAAGAGAGGAGTGTGTGCAACACTACCATTCACAGGCAACACAGAAACCTATACACCTAGGAAAATGATTTTTAATAGATACCATACACATATACATTTCCTGCAGGTGGTGCATTGTAAAAAATGACGCTTGCCCCAATGTGTTTAATTTCCAGCAATCGTGTATTCCAAAAATTGAAGCATGCCATTCGCCCCTTAGATATTCCTTTTTTTTGTTCGTCATGTGTCCTCAAAAATCCAGGCATAGACGTGGAGCATTAAAAAAACAATGCATTGTCCAAAAAAGTCCTGTGGCAGCCCAGGAAATGATGCAAGCGAACAGACATGTGGCAAACCAGGAAATGCAGTTACTTTCACTTTCTATTTCAGTCACCGTCTTTTTGTCAGTGTTGGAGAGAGGTTGTGTGTTGTTGGAACTGTGTTGAAGACTGCTGTTAGAGGTGTCTTTTGTGCTGGCTTCTGTCCTTATAGTGTCCCTGACCTCTGTTTTGTCCTGTCCTTTTGTGTGTTGTATCTTTATTGTGATTGTATTGTCAGTTGTTTATCTTTGGGGTAGATTAGCCTGTCGGGGTTAGTTTGGGGTTATTTTATGGTTGTTAAGGGTATCATGGGTTTGGATTGGGACATTTTGGAGAAGGGAAGGGCCAGTCACCACAGTGCAAAGCGTTGGGAGGATTCATCTGGCTCATAACACACTACCTCCCTTATATGGTGGTCATGTGGGGAAGAGTGACACAAGGATGATGGACAGAGGCACGCAAGCTGCGGTAGGGGAAGGTCCTGTTCCACATGACCTGTGTATTTGAGGTGAAGCGCACAGCCCACCAACTGAAACATTGGTGGCAGGATCATCTCCAGGGAATGGGACCTTCTGGACCACATTGGAATCGAAATTGGTGGAACTGTGGACTAGTACACAATCTATGTGGCTGACTCTTGTTTTACAATTGCAAGTATTTAGTTGAGTTATGACAAAGGGCAGGGCTGTGAGTAGTGTGTCTGCACCAAACAACATCCATGACAAGGGTAGAAATGCAACATTGAGGAGACAAATGGCATATTCCTATTCTTGCCCCCTGTGTTAAGTTACTAAATGCTAATGTGCACCAATGCTGACACACCTGTATCATTGTGCAAGGGTACATTGTTACCAGGGACAAGTGTCCATGTCCACTAACGGCCTGACTACTGTTGTATGTTGCATAGTCATGTACATGTGATGGGAAAACTGATGCAGGGGTTAAAGAGAGTTATGGCTGAGTGTCCTGTGAGTCATGTATGTGCAGAGTACCATCACAATTAACTATGCTTGGAAATGGTGAAGCAGGTATTCATCTACAAAATGTGAACAATGTAGCTGTGGCATGTATGTATGGTTCCAGCACATATGTGTACATGTCAGCCTGGCCTACCAATGTATGTCCCTGAGACATGTCTAATGACCCATTTGAGTATTCACTAACGTACGTCTTTTATGTCCAATAGCAAATCATGTGTAATGTGCAATAGTTGCCCATAGTGTTCAATGTTCAACGTTCACAGTGCCATGTCTCATATTACTTCTTTCAGGTGGACCCCAGCCATATACCATTGGAGAGGTGGCAAGCTTTGCAGACCACAAAGCTACCAGTGAGTGTCAATCTGTATGTGTAATGTGTAGTGCGAGAACTGTGTGTAATGTTGTACGTTGTGTGCAATGCCATGTACCAAATGCATGTATGCTACTATAGACATCCTTGCTATACATGGATATGGACTGTATGGTTGATGTTGTGTGTAGAATCTGCCTTCCAAGAAAACAACACATTGGTTGCAACATGTGCTGCAAGGGCCTTGCAAATGGTGGACATGGTGTAAAAGTGCAAACATAGTGATGACAGTAAGGAGAGGTGTCAGAAGTACAGGGTCCTACACATGTATGCAGGGTTGCAAAATGTTTTTTCTCTAAACATGTTACTGCTCTGTGCGGCAGATGTAGCACACAGTATCTCAGGTCACAGTGGGATTAGTGACCATGTGAATAGTTCCCAAAGATTAGCAAAACAGTGGTCAACATACCACACTTGAAAATACTGTAGATTTTCCCACCCATGTTTTGTAATGCCCCATACTCTATGTCATAAGTTGCAACATTGCTGACCCATGTCATCCTCACAGATCTTGATATGTGTGTTTGGCCTTAGGGATTTCTTTACAATGTTGTTATATGACATGCCATCACTCAAAACATCATCATGTGTCCATGATGTGATGCAAACAGCTTCACACATTGTACATCATTAGCCAGTGCTGTTCCAAAATCTCTGTGCAGATGAGATGTAGGGCATGCATGCACCCCCATGTGAGATGGCGGTGCTGAGTGCTGTGGTGCAAAACGCCAACCAGATATTTGGGCTCATATATGGCAGTGGGCAGCAATGTGGGACACTTGAAGTAACTCTGGGACAATGCATGAGGTCATGGCACAGCTCACCAGGTAGTGGCCTGAGTGGATATGGGTGTAGAATCATGCGCCTCTGTGTGACATGGGTGAGTGCTTCAACCTCCATTTTTCACATATTATACCTTATATATCCATTTTCCATGTAGCAGTGGATCAGACATCTGCCATTGTCATATCAGGCATACAATGTTGGGAGACCACGTTTAACGCACAGTCCTTGCTCAAATGAGTTTGGTACATGGCAACATATATAAGGGCAATGGTGAATGGAAGAGGAACATTGATGAGCAATCCAATAGGATAAGTGTGACCTACCATGGTCACATAACAGATGTGTGATGAGCATTGTCAGTGTTGACATAGTCCTTTGAAAATGTTCCAAGATGGTTCAATGGTATTGTTCAACATTAGCTAGCCTTAGTACCTTGTACATGAGCAATATGGAGATGATAGGTTGTGTGCAGATGTGTAGGAACCTTGCCCTTCAAGATGTCATTGTAATTTGTGCTGGCCAACGTGTGATGGCTGCAGATGGTATTTCTCTTGCATGCTTGATGTTCATTTACATAAAATACATTTGGCTGATATGTGCCATTTCTTTTTCAACTGCCAACATGACTCCATCCCAGAAGCATGAATTTGACAAGCGGGCGGAACGCTATCACCACATCTGTCTGGTGCAGAAGAACTTCCAGTGGATGGAGAGTGATCATCGGACCCCTGGAAGACCTTTCCTCAAGTGGGCCCACTCAGAGGATCATCTGCCTCCAGTACCCACATAGCTGGCAGGTCTAACGCCACAGACAGGGCAGGGTCTGCAGGGGCTGAACAATCACTGTCAGCTGGATGTATGAGGGCCCCTACTACTCCAACGTCTGTTCCTCCTGTTGTTGTGGAGCCCCCATATGTGCAAGAAGTTCATGCAGAGCTTGTGGCCCAAAGACACAGGCTAGCCAGACTTGAAACTTACAATGTAGAAATGTTGAAGATGCTGAGGGAGATAACTGCTGCAGCGAGGAGGCACTCAAGTAGACATTGGGCAGATGGACACAACTTCCCTTCCCCTGTATATAGTATTTTTCATAGTTGGAGTATTTAGATAGCTAGGGTTAAACCTGTTAGTGTAATTGTAGGTTATTATTAGTACATAGTGGTTCTTCTTGGGGTGGTGAGTTTTTGGGTTTCTCTTTTTCTTTGGTGTTTCTAGGGTGTGTGTGTTGTTTTGGATATGTGTGCTTAAAAAAATATAAAATACAAAAAACATATATATATTTGTTTAGGCTATATGATTAGTTTGTTAATGTTTAGCTGTAGGTCCAGTTGTCCTTGTGAACAGATGTTGTTTTCCAAGGGGTTTGGGGGCTGATGTTCGAAATGTGGCATTAAGTGTATGGGATAAGTTAAGGTAAGCTAAGTTAGTTGTAGGTATAAGGTAGGATCAGATAGTGTAGCTTAGGTTAGTATAGGTAGGTTAGTTAGTTAGAGAATAATAGACTTATAAGTATAGTTTATTCAATCTTCTTTTTACCTACTCTATGGTCTCCATCATTATTCACTGTCTGCACAGGTCATGACATGCATATGCCTTTGTCTCTGCAAGCAGTACTTTGAGAAAAGTGTGTAGGAGAGCAGTTCTTCAGTGAGGAGGAGGAGCACATTGCCATTAGGGAAGATTGGGCAGAATGGTAGCCCATATATGTGAGAGGTCAACAGTGGGAGAGTGCAATTCAGGACAGTGCCAGATGTTAAGACTCTGGCATGATCTTAAGCACAGAGCAAAGGAGAAAGGGGCTATGTGCCACAGAGAAAAGCTACCAATCAGTTTCATCCTCTGAAGTATGTGGTGTCTCTAGTGACAGGGGTGTTGTAGGTGCTACTGTAGAGGGGGGCTCGCACACTTTAGGGGCTGAAGATGTGGATGCTGTGTCCGCAGCAGCTCTTATCTGTGGGAACACATGAGGCAGCACAGTAGCAAGGAGGGCCTGCCGGGTCTGCTACACTGCAACAACGCCATGGTGGTAGGCACCCAACTTGGCAATGAGGGAGTCCAGCTTCCGTTCTATGGACTTGAAGACCTGTTGCATTGCCCCAGCCTGTTGTCAATTATGCTGGTGCCACTTTGGCTGGGCATTTGCTTGTCCCTCAATGTCATGACACCAGCGACTTCAGCCAGGGACTGCTTGAGCCCACAAAGTGGAGAATGGGTGCCTCGTTTGGATGCTGAGTTGACCTTATTTGAACTGAGACACCTCTAGACCGCCTCTAGGGTACTCACCACAGTCTCCATCCCCATCCACACTGTATCTGCCAACACCCTCTGGACTGCTACTGCAGTTTTTTTTAATGTGACTGTTGGGAGTCTAGAGCTGGGCTTGAGCTGGCAGGTGGTATTTGTTGGCTATTGGGTGTATCATTTGGAAACCCAGTAACACTGCTTAATATCCCTGCAGCTGGAGGTCTGTATGGCACCCAGGATTTCCTGGAGGGTCTCATCATTGATAGTTTGCATCTGGTCATCCACATCATCAGAGACGTCCAGGACAGGCAGCTGATCAGGAGTTATGTTGTCATCCACTGCAATGAAATGGAGGTAAGTCAATGTTGACCTTTGTTAGATGTTGACATGAGTGATCATCTTTACAATTAAGGTTTCCAAGTCAGCGTTGCAGGTGTCTCATTTCCAAAGGCCTAGCACCACACTGCACAATTGGAGTCTTAGTGCCTTTGAAGCTACAGTGGCACAGTGTGGTGGTCACTACTTTCTCAGCCCACACAACACCAACTTCTGTTATTGGTGATGGCCCTGTAAATGTGCAACCTTTTCACCACCCCACATAACAGTTGAGTCCCAAGAGTGTTGGTGTGAGTATTCCCCCACAACACCCATGGATAACCTAGGGAATGCTACATATTCACAGATGTAGTTATCTGGACATGCATCAGATTCGTAAATCACATGAGGTGTGGCTTTGAAGTGGTGCAACAGTGAGATCTGACATTGTAGTACCCATTTTTGCTGTTTCATTGTGTGTTGCATTCTGCAGCACACATTGAAACTGGAAGAGGATCAAAATGGTTGTTCAAGTTTAGGAAAGTGTCCCTTGTAGCACATGGGCAATCATAACCTCAATGCAGGCACTCCTACACCATGTTGCAGGTGTGCCTCTGTTCATGCTAGAAAACAGTGAGTACACCATCACAGAGGAAAGTACAGGTATATGTTGCATTTTGGTATGTGCAACACATGCCTGAACTTTCTACATGACACAGTACAGCACAGCAAGCTGGCTTTGTGAACTGCACTGCATAATTTCCTCATACAAGAGGCACTCGGAACATCAATTCTGTGCCCAGTGGCACTGGGCAATGCAGCAGGTACCTTGATGCGGAGCCCTGTGCCACCAGGCAAGGGCAGAGATGCACCAGATGTGCAATATAGGGAGCATTTCTGTCCTCTCCACCAACAGTGGTGGGTGATTGCACATTACATGCCTTATTTCCAAGCCCCTTGCTCCGCCAGTACCTCCCTTTTCAAATGTGAAGAAGTGAGGCACAAGTAGCGCAAGGGCTTGTTGCTGTTTAACCATAATCATGCCAGAATCCTACACAGTAGCCTGCACACAGCACATTTTGGCTCAGGGACATGGCTGCCTCCCCTTTTGCCATGATGTATTTCCCACAATGCACCCCCCAGTGCAACTTACCCTGTGGTTGTGCTACTTCACATGCTTCACTGTCTTGTACTTGGACTCTTGTGAACAACACCTCAGGGATAGCAGCTGCCACAATCTCTGCCTGGTCATCAAGGTCCTCCTGGGGTGCCAGACTTCGACCTCCAGTCTGCAGTGCTCCTTTGTTCTGGGCTTGCAGTCGTGCCAGCGCTTCCCGCAGTCGACGACTGTCTTCTTGACCTCTGCCACACTGTTGACTTTGTCAGATATGGACTGCATATGGCCTCCTTCTTCCCTTGTGAGATTTTGGAGGTGACAAATAGCTTTTGCTGATGGTACAACACCTCTCTTATCAAAATGCTGTTCTCCTGCTCACTGAAACTGCACTTCCTCTTCCCCTTCTCCTGTGTCTCTGCCTGGACATCCTGGCTAGTACCTGGGTTGTTGGGGTTGTCCCAGGGGCCATTTGGTCCTCTGCTCTTCATTTCTGTATCTCCTGTGGTGTTTTCTGTGTCTCCTGTGTTTTGTCTTTGGACAGCATCTCACAGCAGTTCTTTTAATGTTTTGGGCGTTAAAGTGACGCTCAGCTGGTCAGTGTCAAAATATTTGCCGCTAATCAGACTAATGTCACTTTTGCAGCATTAGCATAATTTCGCATTACCACGCACGCAAAGGTTAGCATAATTTTTGTTTTACACTAACCAAATCCAAACGTCATGTTGTGCCATTTTGTAAATACGGAGCACACATGGTGGTAGGATCTGACATTAGCCAGCAGTAAACATTTTGACGAACAACTGCGCTAGCGCAGGTTAGCATAATTTCTTGTGGATGAGCCTTTAAAAATCTTTAACATCAAAAACCTGTGAAAACTTTGACAGGCAGGTGTTAATGTTCATTTTGACTAATAACTAGAGACGTGTTCATTTGGACTAATAACTAGAGACGTCTGCAGGCCCAGCGGACACGTAGAGAACGGGTACTCTGTCAGAATCATGAGGTATTGTACTCCGTCACCCTGATGGAGTAAGTACCAGACTCCACAATTTAAAGCAGGATCTTTCTGAGGCAGGCTTGTTACACTATCACCAACCACATGAAAACGTCAAAATTCTTATTTGGACAGACAAAATACCCTTTTAGTAGTGTGTGGTGTTTGGGTATTTCAAACTAATTTTCCCATATTACAACGTGGGTCTGGTTGTTTAGTCACAAGTTGATCACTGAAACGTGCTTTTTCAGTAGTTGTTTCTGAGATACATTGGCGATTCAATGGTTGATGCAGAACGTGCTCCTGGATTCTCTCCCAAACATCACATATTTTGATACTGATAATGCTTTATAATACTACAGTGATTCATTTAATTCTTTAACAGCCCCACATCAGCACTGACAAAAAGTAATTACAAAAATATTTAATGACTTCATAGGTGCTGAGTTCATCGTGTCAATGGGCATATTTTTCCAAAGAGGTCATATGAGTTTCCAAATCCACCTTTCTTCCTCCCACAAAAGCCAGTGAGACATTGGTGTCTTCCCAGGATTGATTAAATGCTCTGATTTGGGACAATCAGTCCGGGACAATTTTGGGAAAATTTCAGGACTCAGTTTGCAAAGGAGAGCAAGGTTGTTCTAGTGCGCACAATTAAGGATTAGAACATCTAAAACAAACATCTGACCTGATCATAGAGAAACGTATTTATTTTTGTATTTCTTATGGTATGGATTTCACCACATGGGTAGCCGAGCAAGTTAAATAAGTAAACAGGTGAAATAAACCAGATAGCAACACTGAGAAGTTCAGACTGAGTGTGTATAAATGAAAAAAATAAAACCTACAAAGAGTTTCGAGAAGTAACAGTACTAAAAAATGGGCCCAGCAGTTTTCTGATTTTAGGTGGAGTCTAAATAAATACGTTTTTAGAGTCTTACAAAAGGGTGGGAAGTTTGAGTTGCGTCTGAGCTCTTCAGGAAGGCTGTTCATAGTTCTAGGAGTTTAACATAAGAAAAGTTTAGTTGAAAGTTTTACGTTTTTTGTCATGGGGATTTCAAGACGTTATGTAGATTTGACTCTGATAGTCCTCTGACCACAGGAGTTGGGAGTTTGCTTCCCAGATAGGAGAGCTGTCCATGTTGAAATGCCTGGTGGGCTAGTGTTAGTCCTGACATGCAGCGATAGCCTTACCCTATTTTTTTGCTTTTTCTAGGAGACTTTGCTGATCCAGTTCAAGCGGCCTTAGGGATCTGGGCTCATGCCTGCTGTAAGGCCTATATTTATACTTTTTTAGCGCTGCATTCACACCATTTTCTGGCGCGAAAGCATAGCAAACTTACAAAATACAATTATATTTAGTAAGTTTGAGCCACTTTTGAGTAAAAAAATTACGCAAATGCAGCACTAAAAAAGTATAAATATGGGCCTAAATTCAATGTGAAAGTGCATGTGTGACCTCCCTACATAAGTTGGGAAGTGGAGCCTACCAGTATGTGCAAACTCAAATATTGGTGACTTAGGGGGTAATTCCGACCCTGGCGGTCGGTGTTAAAGCGGCAGCCAACCCGCCAACAGGCAGGCGGTCCAAAAAATGGAATTCTGACCCCGGCGGTAACCGCCAACACCGCCCGCCACTTTAACACTCTGACCGCCACGGCGGGGCAAACAAACAGCGCGGCGGTCACCGCCAACAGACAGGCGGGAGACAATGTACCACCCACCCTATCACGACCCACCAATCCGCCACCTTTTCCGGGGCGGGAGCCCCGCCGATAAAAACACGGCGGAAACAGATCACGAACAGGAAAACGCTCACCTCTATAAACTTCACGAGGAATCTGGACAGCATGGAACCCGAATTAAACATCCTACCAGCGATTGTCTACCTGCTCCTCTACCAGGAGCACGAACGCCGCCGCAGGAGACAACGGTGAGTACTGCACCTACGACACAGGGGAGGGGGGAGGAGAAAAGATTACGGGCACACACATACGCGACACCCCCCCCCAAATCCCCACACACCAATGCAGAGCAACAAGTCAAACTTACACCCCCCAAACACCCCGGAATAATTCAAAGACAAAATAAAATGATCATTAAAATAGAAGTATATTAAAGCATATTTGAACTTAAGTGAAATATTAGATTATTAAAACAAATAAATCACAACATGAAGAATATGAACATAGTCCAAAAGTCCGGCACATATTGGCTACATGCCATTGTCCGTGGGCCAATGTGCATAAACACATGGGCAAAGCCCACACACGAAACCCGATTCCATTGGAGAGAACACTGCTAGGGCATCAGATATTAAAACCACAGGCACCTCAGGGGGAAGGGAAGGGGGGGCACCTCAGCCACATGAGTCCACGACGCCAGATCCAAGAGGGGCCTCCTTGCCCACTGTACCATCCTGGGGAGTGCAAAGCCACAGTCTCACAAGTCTCTACAGTGGGTGGATTGCCCACTGTACCATCCTGGGGAGTGCAAAGCCACACTCTCACAAGTCTTTTCAGTGGGTGGATTGCCCACTGTACCATCCTGGGGAGTGCAAAGCCACAGTCCATCTGGTGGATTACAGACTCCACTGGTTATGGAGGAGGCATGGTGCCCAGTGTGCTTCGTGATGCCCTGCCCGACACAGATCCGGCCTTGCCAATGGACCAGCGGTGCTTGAGATGAAGGCCCCAGCGGAGCGGTGCTTGAGAGGAAGGGCCCAGCGGAGCGGTGCTTGACAGGAAGGGCCCAGCGGAGCGGTGCAGAGACGGCGGGGCCTGGCGGAGCGGTGCTTGACAGGAAGGGCCCAGCGGAGCGGTGCTTGACAGGAAGGGCCCAGCGGAGCGGTGCTTGACAGGAAGGGCCCAGCAGAGCGGTGCTTGACAGGAAGGGCCCAGCGGAGCGGTGCTTGAGATGAAGGGCCCAGCGGAGCGGTGCCTGACAGGAGACGGCGGGGCCCAGCGGAGCGGTGCTTGACAGGAAGGGCCCAGCGGAGCGGTGCTTGAGATGAAGGGCCCAGGGGAGCGGTGCTTGACAGGAAGGGCCCAGCGGAGCGGTGCTTGACAGGAAGGGCCCAGCGGAGCGGTGCCTGACAGGAGACGGCGGGGCCCAGCGGAGCGGTGCTTGAGAGGGAGGGCCCAGCGGAGCGGTGCTTGACAGGAAGGTCCCAGCGGAGCGGTGCAGAGACGGTGGGGCCCAGCAGAGCGGTGCTTGAGAGGAAGGGCCCAGCGGAGCGGTGCTTGAGAGGAAGGGCCCAGCGGAGCGGTGCTTGAGAGGAAGGGCCCAGCGGAGCAGTGCTTGACAGGAAGGGCCCAGCAGGGCGGTGCTTGACAGGAAGGGCCCAGCGGAGCGGTGCTTGAGATGAAGGGCCCAGCGGAGCGGTGCTTGACAGGAAGGGCCCAGCGGAGCGGTGCTTGACAGGAAGGGCCCAGCGGAGCGGTGCTTGAGAGGAAGGGCCCAGCGGAGCGGTGCTTGAGAGGAAGGGCCCAGCGGAGCTGTGCTTGACAGGAAGGGCCCAGCGGAGCGGTGCTTGACAGGAAGGGCCAAGCGGAGCGGTGCTTGAGATGAAGGGCCCAGCGGAGCGGTGCTTGACAGGAAGGGCCCAGCGGAGCGGTGCTTGACAGGAAGGGCCCAGTGGAGCGGTGCTTGACAGGAAGGGCCCAGCGGAGCGGTGCTTGACAGGAAGGGCCCAGCGGAGCAGTGCTTGACAGGAAGGGCCCAGCGAAGCGGTGCTTGAGAGGAAGGGCCCAGCGGAGCAGTGATTGACAGGAAGGGCCCAGCGGAGCGGTGCAGAGACGGCAGGGCCCAGCAGAGCGGTGCTTGAGAGGAAGGGCCCAGCGGAGCGGTGCTTGAGAGGAAGGGCCCAGCGGAGCGGTGCTTGAGAGGAAGGGCCCAGCGGAGCGGTGCTTGACAGGAAGGGCCCAGCGGAGCGGTGCTTGAGAGGAAGGGCCCAGCGGAGCGGTGCTTGAGATGAAGGGCCCAGCGGAGCGGTGATTGACAGGAAGGGCCCAGCGGAGCGGTGCTTGACAGGAAGGGCCCAGCGGAGCGGTGCCTGACAGGAGACGGCGGGGCCCAGCAGAGCGGTGCTTGAGAGGAAGGGCCCAGCGGAGCGGTGCTTGACAGGAAGGGCCCAGCGGAGCGGTGCTTGAGATGAAGGGCCCAGCAGAGCGGTGCTTGAGATGAAGGGCCCAGCGGAGCGGTGCTTGAGATGAAGGGCCCATCGGAGCGGTGCTTGAGATGAAGGGCCCAGCGGAGCGGTGCTTCTCACGGCGGGGCCCTGTTCAGCGGTTCTTCTCACGACAGGGCCCAGCGGAGCGGTGCCTCTCACGGCGGGGCCCTGTTCAGCGGTTCTTCTCACGGCGGGGCCCAGCGGAGCGGTACTTCTCACGGCGGGGCCCTGTTCAGCGGTTCTTCTCACGGCGGGGCCCAGCGGAGCGGTGCCTCTCACGGCGGGCCCCTGTTCAGCAGTTCTTTTCACGGCAAGGCCCAGCGGAGCGGTGCTTCTCACGGCGGGGCCCTGTTCAGCGGTGCTTGTCTTGTGTTCCTAGGGAACCAGATCTGGGCAATCATTCCCGCTCAGTCGCCATCCGACCTATCGCTTGCGGGGCCCTCCTGTGTTGGACTCCTGGGCCCGTGGGTGTCCTCTGTCACACCCCAAATGGGGCTGGTGGGGCCCTCCTGGGCAGCTCGCCTGCTGCCGGACTTCTTCGTCCTGCTGCCCTTGCCCTCCTTGGACGAATCTCTGGGGCCCTTGCCTCCCTTGGAAGTATCTCTGGGGCCCTTGCCCTCCTTGGACGAATCTCTGGGGCCCTTGCCTCCCTTGAAAGCATATCTGGGGCCCTTGCCCTCCTTGGACGAATCTCTGGGGCCCTTGCCTCCCTTGGAAGTATCTCTGGGGCCCCTTGCCCTCCTTGGAAGAAACTCTGGGACCCTTGCCTCCCTTGGTGGATGGGCCAGGTGACGGTGCAAGGCTGGTGTCCTTGGGGGCAGCCGTCTCAGGCCTGTGGCGCCGGCCCTTCACTTTTTTGCTTCTTTTCCCAGGGGGTGGGCTGGCTGTCCCCTTGCTGCTGGCCGATGTTCCTGCCCTAGGAGCTGGGGGACTCCAATAGCCCTGAACGATGGTCCTAGTAGGTGCAGGGCTTGTGGTGGCTGAGGTGCTGGTTGGACTCTTACGAGATGGAGGGGGTGGGTCAGTTGTTGGAAAGAGGTCAAGGTTGGAAAGGAAAATCAATTTCGAAAGACAGGGACGGGTAGTTGTAGTGGGTATGGGAGTGGAGGAAGAGGATGTGGTTGTAGGAGAGTCAAGTGTGCTGTCTTTGGGTGCAGGTGCTTGTGATGGAGGCTGTCGTGAGGTGGATGGCTGTTGGGTGGGTGGCTGCCTGCGTTTGTGTGGTTTGGAAGAGGGGGTGACAGACACACTGGGAGAGGACACAGGGGACGTGTAAATGGTAGTGGGGGTGGTGACTGCACGTGTGCGGACTGTTCTGGTGGGTGTGGTGGTGATGGGCGTACTGGCTGATGGTGGTGTGCATGCAGGTGTGAGTGGAGACGTCACAGGGAGGGAGGAGGGAGACGAGGAGGAGGGGGACACAGTGGAGGCAGTGAGTGTTGCTGTGTCTGCATGTGGATGTTGCTTGGGTGAATGCTTGTGTGATCTGTGGTGCTTATGTATGGATGAGCTGCCCTTGGGTGTTGATGTGTGTGCAGGCTGGTCTGTAGGTGTGTCTGGGATAGGCAGAGGAACAGGGGAGTGGGACTGGGTTGAGGAAGTTGGAGGGGGGAGGCTAGACACAGGGACAATTGCTGCCATCAGTGCTGAGGCCAGAGCGTTGAACGATCGCTGATGGGCAGCCTGACCCGAATGAATGCCCTCCAGGTATGCATTGCTCCGATGCACCTCCCTTTCCACCCCCTGGATGGCATTCAAAAGGGTAGACTGCCCAACAATGAGCGTCCGGAGGAGGTCAATGACCTCCTCACTGAGGGCAGCAGGGGTAACTGGGGCAGGACCTGAGGTGCCAGGGGCGAAGGAGATGGCCGGCTTCCTGGCCGAGCGGGCACGGGGCGAAAGCTGAGGGGCTGCTGGGAGGGCGGAGCTGGTGCGCTGGGTGGCGGCTGTACCTGTTTTTGCGGTGGGCACGGATGGTGCCACCACCACAAGGGAGCTCCCTTCCAAGGACGTGTCGGTGTCGCTGACGTCTCCACGGGTCCCCGTTGTGGAGCCCCCCTCGCCCTCCGTCTCACTGGTTAAGTCCGAGTCGGTTGCAGGGCCCTCCGGGCCCATGTGAGATGCAGCTCCCTCGTGCGCCGATGCCACTTCTCCTCCGCCTGATGATGCTAATGCACACATGAGCAGGAAAACCAAAAAATAAGGGGGGGAGAGAAGAAAGAAAGACATGTTGAGTGCATGAATTGGCGGCACCGTTGGCGGAGACGACAGACACAGAAGCCCCCTGCACCACGCCGCGTACTCGGGGTACACTACTCAATTATTGTGACTTGGCCTACAAGTCTATGGACGACAAATGCACACATAGGTGAGCCCGGGCCATGGATAGCTGTACTTAGCACCCTACAGAGGTGGGGGGCGGGGGCACAGGGCCATGTCTAACGGAGGGGCCTAGCCTACAGAAACCGCCCTGGCCTAGAGATAGCCACAGCCCTCCTCCCCCACCCAGACGCCTCCACTGTGCGCTAATATAGCAGAATGTGCTGATACTCACCCCCTGGTGTCTGCTGTGATGTCCTCACGCGCCCATCCAAATTGGGGTAGGCCACCGCCAGGATCTGGGACATCAGGGGGGTCAATTGACGACTGGCACCCCTCCTACGTTGGGAGGCCATCCCCAGCAGAGCCTCGGCGGTCTTTCTGCTCTCGCGGCGGATGTCCTCCCACCTCTTGCGGCAGTGGGTGCCCCGTCAGTTGTGGACCCCCAGGGCCCGGACGTCCTTGGCGATGGCACGCCAAATGTCGATCTTCTGATGGGCGCTGACCTATGTGACATGGACAGGGTGGAAAAAGAAATATCATCACTTTTCTGCATGGTCGATGTGAGTGGCCCCCCCTCCCCAACCTTGCCATGTGGCACATGCTCTCATCTGTCGTGCGTTGCTATCCTCATACGCTCCCCTCCCCACCATCTTACATCCACCCCACTCAACACAGGCATAGCCCATACTACGTGCTCCCAGTGTACTTACCTGTTGGTCTGGAGGACCGTAGAGTAGCGCATACTGGGGGAGAACCCCATCAGCGAGTTTATCCAATTCCTCAGATGTGAAGGCAGGGGCCCTTTCCCCAGTCGCAGCAGCCATTGTCTCTTCCAGACCGAGTTCACAGCAGCACTTGCAGTATAGGTCCTCTCCTGTGGATGATCAGGTCTCGAGTGATTAAGCAGTTAGAAAATGGCGGTCACGCCCGCGGCAGTGCGTACCGCGGCGGTGCGTACCGCGACCGCCGGCGCACATCGTCATTGGCTCCTGAGACCCATAGGGTTCTATGTTAACCAATGCTGCTTTGCGCCGCGGTTTTCGACCGCCTACCGCCACGGTGTGCCACGCCAGCGCATTGACCTCACATCCCATTGTCACACTTCACAGGTCAGGCAGCCGCCATTTCAAGGGCCCACATGGCTGAATTTCTACGGCGTCACACAGGCCTAGGCCTTGCATTGCCACTCATACAAGCCATTCAATGCTTAGCGAATCGTGTACTGTGCAAGCTGTGGTTACGTACCTGTGGGTTGCTTGACTCTGTGCTCCATGTTGTCCTTCCTAGGCACCGTCCGCTGGGACTTACGAGGAGATGGAGGAATCCTCCTGTGTACAGACTGCTGGTGGACCTGTCGACAATGGAAGAACGACATGTCATACTGACATACAGACTTGACCGAGCCACTATACATGAACTGTGTGCCCAGCTAGAGCCAGACCTGATGTCCCCCATTCGCCAACCCACAGGGATTCCACCTCTGGTGCTGGTTCTGTCAGTACTCCATTTTTTGGCAAGTGGATCATTCCAAACAACAGTGGCCATATCATCAGGGATGTCTCAGCCTATGTTTTCTAAGGTTTTGTCCAGAGTGTTGTCTGCCCTGATGAAACACAAGCGGAGCTACATTGTTTTCCCTGAGGTGGCCGATTTGGCTACAGTGATGGGTGATTTCTATGGCCTTGGACATATCCCCAACATCATTGGGGCCATTGATGGGACACATGTGGCCTTGGTTCCCCCCAGTGGCAGTGAGCAGGTGTACAGGAACAGAAAAAGTTATCATTCTATGAATGTCCAGGTGGTCTGTTTGGCTGACCAGTACATCTCCCATGTAAATGCCAAGTTCCCTGGGTCAGTGCATGACGCGTACATCATGCGAAATAGCAGCATCCCTTATGTGATGGAACAGCTACAGAGACACCGTGTGTGGCTAATAGGTGACTCTGGTTACCCCAACCTGTCGTGGCTACTTACCCCAGTGAGGAATCCCAGGACAAGGGCAGAGGAACGCTACAATGAGGCCCATGGGCGAACTAGGAGGATTATAGAAAGAACCTTCGGCCTCCTGAAGGCCAGGTTTAGGTGCCTGCATATGACAGGGGGATCCCTAATGTACTCACCAAAGAAGGTGTGCCATATCATCGTGGCCTGCTGTATGCTTCACAACCTGGCTTTGCGACACCAGGTGCCTTTCCTGCAGGAGGATGGTCCAGATGGTGGTGTTGTAGCAGCTGTGGAGCCTGTGGAGAGTGAAGAGGAGGAGGACGACGGGGACGACACAGACAACAGGGACACAGTGATACAACAGTATTTTCAGTAGCACACAGGTACGAATCAACCACGCCATTTTACATTTACTTAAAGTCTCCTGCCTCTCTACTGTCTGAGTTCCCCCCCAGTTCCTGTTAACTGAGTTGTGACTTTCCCTTCCGTTTTCAGAGCTGTGGGCCCCACTGCGTGACCTCTGCTTTGTTTGCCCATGTACTACAGCTGTGTGACAGTGGTATGTTGTCATCACAATGTAACTGAACATTTTGGCACCGTTATGTCTAATACATTTGTTCAAACTACAAGCAGACTCAAGATTTTTTTAGTGCAAAAAGTGATTTAATTCAAGTGCTAAATTTATGGAACATGATTGTAAAACGGGGATGGGTGATGGTGGAGTAATGTCCATGGCAGAGTCCAGTTCTCAGTCGCACAGGTGCATTGTCCATATGCCTGTGGAAGGATGGAGCAGGGGCAGTTCAAGGTTGGACAGGGTGACAATGTGGGACAGTGGGATGACATCAGGGGGTATTGTTTGCTGGCGGGGGTCTTGCAATCCTAATCTGTCTTCTTGTGAGATCTCAGGTTCCGCTTGCGGGGTGGTTCTTCTTCTGCAGGAGGTGGGGTTCTGGTGGCCCGTCGTTGTGTGAGGGCCTCCTGTCCACTAGCGCCGGCAGAGGTGGTAGGCTGTTCCTGGTCCAGGCTAGTGACAGGGGCCCTTTGTGGTGCCACATGGTCCCGCAATGTGGTGACTATCTGGGTTAGGGCCACGACGATGGTCCCCATTGCGGAACTAATGTTCCTCAGTTCCTCTCTGAACCCCATGTACTGTTGCTCGTGCATGACCTGGATCTCCTGGAACCTGGCCAGTACCGTAGCCATCGTCTCCTGGGAGCGGTGGTATGCTCCCATGATGGAGGATAGGGCCTCTTGGAGAGTCGGTTCCCTGGGCCTGTCCTCCCCCTGTCGCACATCAGCCCTCCCAGTTCCCCTGTTTCCCTGGGCCTCTGTCCCCTGGACGGTGTGCCCACTACCACTGCCCCCAGGTCCCTGTTGTTGTTGGGGTGGTGGGTCAACCTGGGTGCCCTGTAGTGGTGGACACACCGCTGATTGACGTGTCCTGGAGACAGAGGCATGGGCCCGCTGGGTGGGAGCTGTGCTGGTGTTCCCAGAGGGGGTTAGGTCTGGTGTAGCCTGTGGCTGTCTGTGGGGAACCGACTGTCCCGAGGTCCCCGATGGGCCGGGCTGGTCATCAGGGTCCAGGGAGACAGAGCTGCTGTCGTCACTGGGGGCCTCTTCTGGGGGTGGGATGGACATCTCTGGACCCTCCGTGGCGGTGTGGTGGCGTTCGGGTCCTGCAGGGGTATAAGAGTATGGTTATTGCTTCTGTGTGTGGCATTTCGTGTAATGGGTGGGTGGCCGTGTCCCCCAGTGCTGGCATTCCCTTGTGGGGGCTTTTGTGACGGTGGCATGTGGGGGTGATGGGTGTGTGCAGTGGGCATGCTTTGGGGATGGGTGTCCATGCTTTGGGGAGGCATGCAGGGCTGGGTTTTGGGATGGGTGGGTTGTGATGGTGAGCCATTAGCAAGGACTTGGTGTGATGGGGGTGGGGGTGAGGGTGGGGGTATGATTTGGCATGCAGGTGGGGTGGGAGGAATGAAGTAGTGAAGATTTGCCTTACCAGAGTCCATTCCTGCGCCTACTCTTGCGAGGCCCTCAGGATGCAGGATGTGCTAGACTTCCTCCTCCCATGCTGTGAATTCTGGGGGAGTAGGTGGGGGTCCGCCGCCAGTCCGCTGTACCGCGATGTTGTGCCTTGATACCATGGAACGCACCTTCCCCCGTAGGTCGTTCCACCGCTTCCTGATGTCGTCCCGATTGCGTGGATGCTGTCCCACAGCGTTGACCCTGTCCACTATTCTGCTCCATAGCTCCATCTTCCCGGGAATGGTGGTGTGCTGCACCTGTGCCCCGAAGAGCTGGGGCTCTACACGTACTATTTCCTCCACCATGACCCTGAGTTCTGCGTCAGAGAACCTGGGGTGTCTTTGGGGTGCCATGGGGCGGTGTGGATGAGGTGAGGGGTGGTGTATGTGTTGTAGAGTGTGGTGAGTGTGGTGGTGTATGGTGTTTTGTGCGTGGAAAGTGTGTGGGTGATGTTGTGATTTGCCTCTGTGTGATGGTGTACTCTATGCTGTGCTCTCTCTCTCTGTCCTTCACTGGCAATTGTGGTCGTAGGGGTTTGTGGGTGATGTGGGTGTGTGTTTTATACTAGATTGGGTGTGTGGGAGTGGTGTGTGTATGTGTCTCAGGTGTGTGTATTTTGAATTATCCAATGTGGATGTGTTTTGTAAAGGTGTGTGTATTTTGAGCGCGGCGGTGTGTACCGCCAATGGAATACCGCGGTTGAAAGACAGCTGCGGGGATTTGTGGGTCGGAATGGCATAGGCGTATTTCTGTTGGCGTGACGGTGGAGGTTTGGTCATCGCCAGTTTCCCGCTGACCTTTGGTGTGGCGGAATATTGAGGATGTCGGGTTTTTGGCGGTTTGCCAGTTGCGGGTCAGAATGACCGTGGCGGTTTACCGCGGCCGCGGCGGTGTTATGGCGGCCTTCTGGCCGGCGGTAAGCGACTTTTACCGCTGAGGTCAGAATGACCCCCTTAATGTATATACTGAGCCTGGCATGGCTTACCTATATGTACACACTTGCACATTGGAGTTTTCCATGTATTTACTGAGCCAGGCCTGGCTTGCCTATATGTGCACACTTGCACATTGGTGTTTGCATGTATATACTGAGCCTAGCTTGGCTGTCAGTATGTGCACAATTGTACATACAGGTTTTTAAATATGTACCTAGCCTGACACAGCAGGCCTGTCTGGGTGTACTTGCACCCTTGTGGTGTTCTCAAAGCTTGCGTCCAGCTTGCCTCTGCAGGCTTGTGTGTGTGCCAGGGCATATGTGCCCATGGAGTGAAGAATGCCCATATGTTTTTTCACTGCCTTTGAGAGCTGCTCTGCCCATAGGTTAATATGGGGAAAAGTTGGTAATTAATCCTCACTGCAATAGTGGATTGCAGTGGAGCAGCCTCATCATGTTTACTATCATTTGATTCCCGATGGGAAATTCTTTCCAATAGTAAAGATGGTTTTGTCAGTAATACATGGGAAATGCCACTTCTGGCAAGTAGGCATTTCCATATTCTAAGATCCCTTTTGTGTATCTTTTCAATTCAAGTTTAATTCCCTGGGGGTAAACGCATCCAAGCATTCCCCAGCAACAGCTGTAAAGCATGGACAACCAAAATGACAGACCTCTAGCTGGATAGATTGGAGGGAGAGATTTTGACACTTGGCCTCTCGGAGTCATATCATGCTACCACTAAAGATAGGGATCTACATTCCAGGGCCCTATTGCAGACAGGACTGAAATTTAGAGAAGACATCTGTGGTCCATCTGTGGTCCATCAAAAGGGAACCATTTGAACCACCCCCAACTTGAAAGGCCCACTTCAGAATAACTGGGAGGAACCACACTTTAGCAATTCAGAGATCCACTTGCAGGAGTGTAGGACAGAGTCCCCGTACTGTGTGGTGCACACTGCCAGAGGAATCTGCTGTGCACAGGAGTATTTACTGTACTGGGAAGGGATAATGCACCCCTCCTGCATCATGGTTGGCCTGGGCACACTGTTTGCTGCAGTGTGACACTCTGAGGTGTGCTCTCCAAGGGCTTGATGGCTTTCCCCCTGTTCTGTGTGGAAGTCTCATGGACATCAAAGACCTCCTCTGAGGGACCTACACAGTTGACTGTGTCATCTGGAGAGTGGTACCCTCCTACACATTTATGTTGTCTTCTGGATTCCACCTGGTAGCAGCGGTGTGAGCGATGAACTACGTATTGGACTGAGACCAGACTTGCCTGGTACGCACCCCGCATTCAAGTAGTGTGGCCCTTCATCCTGGGGCCACGTCACGCATAAATGTTTGGTTGGTAGTGAATGAATTAGTGTAGGAGGCTGGCCTGGTTTGTAGTGGGTACCTAAGGTACTTACACCTTATACCAGGTCCAGTTATCCCTTATTAGTGAAATGTGGACAGTGTTCAGAAGCTAGACTCTCTAAGGGTAGTGTGGATGAGCAGCCAGTGCATAACTAAGAGACATGCAAAGCTCGTGCAATACCACTGTAGTCACAAACACTCACACACATGAAAGAAAATACTCAGTGTTACAAAAATAAAGGTACTTTATTTTGGTGACACAATTGCCAAAAGTACCATAAAGACTATACTCCCTTAAGAGGTACATAATACACAAATTATATACACTAGTATGCAGAAAGAGCTGTAAAAAAGTTAGAAACAGTGCAAATAGTGAAAATCAAAATAGTTAGAAATGGGCCTGGGGGAACACAAACCATATACTAAGAAAGTGGAATGTGAAAGTCGGTTTCCCACCTAAGTAAGTGTAGTGTGTAGAGGGGTGCTGGGAGTATTAGAAAACACCAAAGGTAAGTAATAGAACTCACCCCAGAGCCCAGGAAAGCAGGAGTAAATCACAGTAACTTTCCTAGAACACACAAGAACACAATAAAGAAGATTATGCAAGAACCAGAAGAGACAGCAAGACACCAAAAATGGATTCCTGGACCTGAAGACCTGTGGAAGAAGGGGACCAAGTCCAAGAAGCACTGTGTTGTGTAGCCATTTTATTTTTAGCTCCATGCACGTTATTTTAGCACACTAGGACTGCAGCTGTGCACTTTAACCTAGATATACTTTGTTTAGCTTTGTTTATTATTTTAACAATAGCCACATTTGTGGTCTTGTTTTATTTCTCTTTATCTAGCTGTTCTTTGCTTAGGCCAGCACTGTGTTTTTAAACAAGCCCTCTGTGCTTCTCTCAAGGCTGCAGTAAGATAGATTGCCGGTAAACGTAGTAACGTTTTGTCTCTGGTATTCATAGAAAAACACACATTCTTACGTAGGGACGTTTTCTCGGAACATCAGCTGTTTTATTATAAAAACACTTACCTGTCCCAAACACATTAGAGGGAGATTCCAGCCAGATGACCCGACTCTATGTTGATTGCTGAACGCTTCGCTACAGCTGATTATGCCGACTTCAGGCCTTTGCTTAGGTATGGGGGATGATGTCTTCCCAGGGGAACCTGAAGGACAGAACTAGAGCTTAACATGCTGTGCTCTAATATAGCCTAGGTAGGAATTAGTCCATTGCCTCTCGTGACAATATGGTAATGTTATTTCTATGTTTCACTCTTCTTGTCACAATTTTAATATTGTCAAGCTTTATAGTCCTGGTTATTGCAGTACATGCTTTATTGTCTACGATGCAGTTGCTTCATTAAAACCTTATTGAAACATATACTGCCTCTGCTTGTCCTTGTATATGTGACAGTAATGTAACTGAGAGAAACGGATGTGATCTGAGTGACCACGATTTCCCTGTGGTGTCAATTGTGTCATGTGCTCGGCTGGCCAATCATCCCTGCCCTTGGGTAGGTGTGAGGCAGTGCTAAATAGCTGGAGCAAAACCCGAATTGCGCCGCCAGGTGTCACCTGTAGTGGGATAGACTCAGTCTCCCACACCGCAGGTGAATCTGCTGCTCAAATCCAGTAGTCTCATTAGAATAATGAGAGCCTGTGTGACATGGCGCCACCAACGTTTGGTCAGGCTTTAATTTGCAGGTCCTCCTGGGTATCTCTGTCTCACTACATACAAAGATAGCTCAGTACTATATACTGAGACGTCCGTGGTTTTTAGGATTTTCCTCCTCAGCTAAGTAGGGAGTACCTAACTAACGCTGTAGGTTGTTCAAGCTTGAACTATTAAAAGGAAAATCCCCATTTGGTGTGCTTATCTCTGGACAAAATGTACCATTCATTCAGGTAGCAATTGTAGACAACATGCGACCACCCATTACTGCACATTTACTGGCACATGACCTAACGGCCGAGGGGGGTCCAGTCACATTTGTTGTTGACACGCATCCAGCATATAGAACAGAACTTTTTTATTCTTGGGTCACATTTCCAGTAGTTGATGGGAACATGAATACATTTCATCATTATACACCTGCAAACGTACCTGCACAATGCAGAGCATATGCATATCTAGACATAACTTTATCTTATCAAGAACATAATAATAAGCTTGATGGCGCCCTACACCTCACAATTTTACATGTTAGGTTAGGTCCTCTAAGTAATGATGGTCCTACCTGGCCTTTATTGGCCACTTATACAGCTCACCCTGCTGCGGCGAACCTAATCGTAGCTGATGTCTGTCACTTATATGCTGATCTGATGGCAATATACAGACGATTAGTACAGTTTGTAATGCAAACATAAAACACAAACCCAGCATGTGTTGCTCCGGCGCAACCACATGCAGTAACGCCAGGCATTAACCCTGAGACTGTACATTCGATCATGGGTAAAGTACAGCCAAACAAGAAGAAGTTCAGTTTTGGTTAGCTCAACAAATAAATGCGCTGGAAGCAGTATTTCCCCATACAAGAACTCAGGATAAACACAGAATATTGATAATGTGCTTGCCATTTGGGATGGTTCCCGCAGTACATAACTGTAATACATGGGGCATGGTATTTGCTACGCTCTATACTACTGCACATGGTACACCGACACTTGCTGACTTACCAGAAGTGTTGAAACAAATTCAAGATGAATACGGGGCTGCCCCGGCCCTGGACTTGGGGATGCAATTAATGGGCAAGTTTGCCACAGTATCCCCAATTATATTAAGTAACCTTAAAGGGGAAGCGGTTGCCCTAGGGTTGCGCATGCGGCTTCGGGACGTTCCTTCACAGGATCAAGAACGTGAGCTGCCAAAGATTATTGCGGAGACCTACTCTAACATTGGTCGAGATAGTCTGGGGAACAGACCAACAAAACCACAATTTCAATGTAAATCTAATAAAGATTCTGCCAAGCAAGCTCCTGATGGTACTAAGAAACACTGGGATAGAAAAGGAAAAACACCTAGAAAAGAAAGGGGAGAATCTCCACGTACAGAGGACCCACAGAATAGATATAATCTCAGAATTAGAGATAATATAAAAATGCCTGACAGATATCAATATACTGATACACGCCAATCTCATTCCTTTCAGGACTCATCGGAAAAACACAGTGAGAGAGGTGGGCTGTCAGAACGAAGAACTGAGTACATGAAACCGAGACAGGAATCACAACACTCAACAGAAGTTTCTGTTAAAAAAGAAGAGAAACTTCCCCCACAAAAACCACAATTCAAAAAGAAAAAGGTGGCAGCAGTTGTAGTTCGACATGCCACTCAAGAAGAGGGCTCTCTTGAAGAACAAGGAGTGGGCACTATCGCTATTAGACAGCACGGCAGATGTCACAAAAGTTCACTGCAATTTTCTAGAGCATCTGGAGGTGAAAGCAACGGATGACTTCCTAGAAGTAAAAACCGCGGACATGCATGTCTCCACGCCTGACAGGGTGTACAAAGTAACGCTACGGTTAGAAAGAATCATTGAGCGCACAATAGACACAATCTTTTGGGATAGAGTCGTAAACATATATGATATTCTAATGGCAGAAAAGGATTGTCCACCTGAATTTGTCCGTACATGCCCATATGGGGAAGATGTTATTAAACCTTCTTTCTCGCCCCTTGTTCTCCCTATCATGTAATCTCTATTAAAAATCAACCACAAACCCAGTATCCAATCAAACATGAAGCAAACATGAAGCAAAAGCACCGGTGAGGGAAATCATCACACAACTAGAGTACTAGGGCGTAATTGAACCCTGTGTCTCACCCATGAATAATCGATTATTCCCAGTAGCTAAACCGGACCATTCGTACAGAATAGTCTTAGACTACAGACACTTAAACAGTCATACACGCACATATGCTATACAAAAATCACATAGCATGGGACTCATGAAAAACATAGGCCCTCATTATGACATTGGCGGTCGGCGTAAATATGGAGGAAAGTACTGCCAACAGGCTGGCAGTACTTTTCTCCATATTATGACAATGCCAATGTACCACACTGACCACCACGGCGATAACGACCGCCAGGCTGGAGACATCACTTTCCATCCCAGCGGTCGTCACTTGGCCGCCTGCAGAATTATGAACCCGCCTACCACCATGGTTTTTTTGGCATCCTTACCGCCACGAAAACCATGGCGGTAGGTACTATCAGTGCAGGGAATCTCTTCCTTGTCACTGATAGGGGTCTTCACCGCCCCCCTCACCCTCCCCTGCTCCCCCACCACCTCCTTCCACTCCAGATCCCCCACCCCCACACCCCTCTCCCTTCACATACACACACATGCATACACACACCCATTCCAACATACATCCACACATGCATACATCCATTCACACACACTTACATACTTACGTACATGCACAAAGCATTCACGCAACTCAACATACATGCACTCACACATCAATACATGCACACACACAACACACAACACACACCCACATTCACGCACGCACAGACATACACACACACCTCCAAACACACAAACACCACCCACCCCCCTCCCCTGTCAGAGCACCGACTTACCAATCGTCAGGGGGTCCTCTGGCAGGAGACGGGATGGGGCACTGCTGCCAGCGCAGCATTCGCCAGCAGAATACCGCCAGACCATATTATTGTCATAATACGGCCGGCAGCGGTCTACTGGCTTGGCGCTGCTGCTGGCAGCAGCATCACCTTACTGCCATCTGCCGGCATGGCTACAGCCGGATTTCCGCCATCCTTCTGGCGGAAATCCGTCTGTTGTCATAATCCGGTGGACAGCTGGTAGCCGCAGCAATGGTCTTTTGGCGGCTGTTGCCGCGGCTGTAGGCGGTTTTACCGCCAATGTTATAATGAGGGACGTAGTGTGCAAAAAAATACTAAATAACACTGGACATTTCCAATGGTTTCTTCTGCCAAAATATAACGCCTGAGAGTAGAGACTTAACAAGTTTCAGCACCCTAGGCTCCCCAAAAAATTCTGTCCTTTACCCCAGGGGTACAAGAACAGTCCAGGGCTGTTCGCAGCTCGTGTGACTTCAATATTGCACAACATTGACCCTGAAGCATTGTCCTATGTGGATGATATCTATCTCACGGATGATGAATTGCTGCAACATTTAAGACGGGTAGCCTGCATTGTTGTGGGATTTGCCGAATTCCGGCTACAAGTTCAATTAAAAAAAAAAAATAATAGCATTCCTTAGTGTCCTGTTTCTGGGATATAAGCTATCAAGTGAAGGAAAGAGCCTAGCACCACAATTCTTGGAAAAATGCGCACAGTTACAACCTCCAAATCCAAATCCAATAAAAAAGCTCCAATTCCTATTGGGTTTCCTAAATGTTGGCAGAACTTACATTCCTGATTATGCATCACGCATAAAACCTTTATACTACTTAATATGTCCTGACTTTTCAAGTAAATTTTGGACAGTCGAACACACACGTATTCTCAGAGCTTTACAAACAGACATGCTTGCAGCACAACAACTACACCCAAGGGACAATAAAACACATTTGGTCACCAGAGAATTTGCTGGTGCCATTGGTTTCACCTATGTAACTTTTAACGGAGGTGAGACAGTACCGATACCGGGTTAGTCTTCTGTGACTCAAGTCATCGCACACCAGATGTTGTGCCTCATTTCAGGGAGGTGCTGTATTGGAAACTTATGAGCAAGCGGGATTGTCTCTTCCAAGGGAGGCCCTACATTGAGCACTTTGTATCTGAGTGTGGAAGTGTCTAGTGTATCTCAGGTCATCGCACATCAGACCACGTGCCCATATCAGGAGGGCAGAGTATTTGGTAGACTCTTTGTGTGTGATTGGGATGCCTGTGTCAGTCCACAGCATCACACCCCAGACATGGTGCCTCCTGTCCTGGGAGGTACCGAATTAGGAACTAAGGCCTATATTTAAACTTTTTTGGCGCTGCATTTGTGTAATTTTTTATGCAAAAGCGGCACAAACTTTTGCATAAAAAAATTACGCAATTGCGGTGCTAAAAAGTATAAAAATAGGCTTAACTTTGAAGTGGAGTGTCAGGCGTGGCTGGACGCCACTGTGAACAGTGTGTTCCACGGCTACCTTCTCTCTGTGCTCCAGAAGGCCACAGTGGAGACCCCTAAGTGAACTTCCTGAGTGGGGACCAAACCTTCATTTGCTGACTGCTGCCTGATCAGTCATTCTCTCCTTCTTCCCCTGTACCTTTGCCCCGGGATCTTGACAAAGTGTAACCACAAGCTGCAAACACCCCAGTGCCTGGGGAAAGGTTGCTTCATTTCTAACTCTGAGGGGACTGGAATTGGTTGGAGGAAGGTTTTGGTCCAAGAGGGTCTGTGAATTTATTTACACCTCACCTGCCGGTTGTCAGAGCACTGCATTAGGGTGCTTGAAGCGAGTGTGTGTGAGTACGTGTAAGCAAGCATGGCTGACATCCCTGTCACCGAGTGTGTGTGGGAGTGAGTTGCTGTGTACATTGTTTACTATTGTGGTTGACATTGATATTTACTGATGTAGCATACGCCGCAGAGCTATTTCAGAAGTGCTATAGTTCTCTGTATGTATACATTGCTACTATTTTTGGGAACCCAGATGCACGCTACAACTGTTTTATATTGAATTGGGTTGATCCTTGGGGTGGGTCACATGCTGCCAACTCAGTAGTACTCCATGTGGTTGCAGGAAGATAAAGTATTATTTTTCTCATGTGTACATACTGCTGATTTTCTATTAACACTGTTGGGCCTCATCCTATTAATGGTATTTCTGAATGTGATTTATGCCCAGATTTACATGATGTTCTTGTGGTGTTAGCTCATGTGAGTGTAGAATAAAACTTTATTTACATACTCCTCGTGTAAAGTCTCATTTGTGACGCTCTGGGTACTTATTGTGTGGATGTGCTGTGCCAATGCTTTACACATTGCCTCTGTGATAAGCCTGACTGTTCTGTGCCAAGCTACCGAAGGGTGAGTGCAGGTTATACTGTGAGTATAATCAACCATCCCTGATGGGAGCGGTAAGTCCTGCCTGACTAGGGCCTCGCCTTAGCCAACCAGAAAGTGCAGCCTCCAACACTAAGCATGCAATTTTGAAGAAAATATGTCTTTGAGAGGCTGCTATCCTTAGAGGTAGACTGAATGCCTGCAAACCTACGACTCTGTCTAACATGTAGGAATGCTGCCAATTAATGCAGCTTGACAGTCACCTCCCTGGAACAATGTTTTGCGGGAGTGAAGCACAGGAAAAGACCCTGTACATAAAAGTACATAAAGTCATAATTATTAGGGGCATGATTTACATCTTGGCAGATGGATTACTCTATCACAACAGTGATGGATATCCCGTCCACCAAAATATAAAATCACATTTTATCCTATAGGATTTATATTTTGGCAGAATGGATATCCGTCACCGCTGTGAAGGAGTAACTCGTCCGCTGAGATCTAAATCAGGGCCAAAATAATTATAAAGAAATAAATAATTCAGCCTGACTGTTTTCATAAGCTGAATATAGTCAGTTAATTCTTTCCAGAGGCCAAAGGCCTGTGTTGGAAAAGTCCTCCCGCTATTCCATGACTATTTGATTCATGCAGAATTATACAGTTGTTAAGGTAGTTTGTGGCCTAAACATAAATGTTATTGAGCAATTAGGACTGCCTGTTATAAATATTACATTTGCTTAATTTCATATCCTTTTGGGCTTTTGTAATTTGTCCTTGAAGGGGGAGGATTTTTTCACTGACTGAACTGTTTTATTTAGTAGTACTAATAGCTTAAATATATTGCAGTAGGTTGGGTGTTCCAATAGACGTGTTTAGACCCCAGATTAGATCAATTTAGACTTGCTTCATTTTTCTTGACAGAAGCAGCCTACCTTGCGTGAGCAATTTCAAATGCTAAGAGGATTTAGCAACTAGGTCAATGTTTTGACCATCCATCAATGTACATGAGTCAAATATAACATCTAGGTGTTGTAAGTGAGTCAAAATGTGGATGATATTTATCACATCCAATACATACTGCTACCCAGGGACTGTAATTTATCAGCTGTTTTAAATAACTTCAATTACGAGTTTCCCACCATTAACATGGTACATAACACACAGATGCTAGATATTTGGTCTACCAATATTCTGAGGGGTAGTAAAACTCAGACCCATTCATAATTGCAATATGCATGCATACAGGGGTTTGTTTGTATGGGTGCAGCAATTTTCAGAGGCACTCATAAATGAGGCCTGTTAGACCTAGCACCTTTAGGGTTGTCTTCCCCCACACTTTTAGCCTTTTTACCTCCAGTTTTGCTGCATCTTTTGTTGGCCTTAGGACTCTGATCACTTTATCACTGTTGACCAGTACTAAAGTGCACACGCTTCTCCCCTAAACATGGTAACATTGGTTTATACACAATTGACATATTGAATTTACTTATAAGTCCCTTGTAAAGTGGTATACCATATACCCAGGGCCTGTAAATTAAATAGTACTACTGGGCCTCCAACACTGATTGTGCCACTCACTTCAGTGGACCTAAACATGTCTCAGGCCTGCCGTTGCAGAGCCTGTGTGTGCAGTTTCACTGCCACTTCAACTTGGCACTTAAAACCTCTTCCCAAGCCCTAAAACACCCTTTTATTTCAAATATCATCCTGAAGGTAGAAACTAGATAGCCAAGAGGGCAGGGTGTCATGTAAGTAAAAGGCAGGGCATGTACTTTTAGGTTTTGCATGTCCTGGGTGGGAAAAACTCCCAAAGTAATGTTCATTATTGTGAGGCCTACTCCTCTCATAGGCCAGCAATGGAGGTTGCATGATGTTTTAGATCATTGGCATGGTAAAGATAAGTCCTCTTCAATTGTGAAGTTGGATTTGTCATTATGATTTTAGAAATGTCTCTTTTAGAAGGTGGGCATTTCTCTGCTCTCAATGCTCCGTGTTTCTGACAGCCTGTCTCCAGTACATAGGCTGGGTGACCGCTACACTTTTTCATTCCCTCCAGACAGCTATAAAAAAGTACACATAACTTCATCTCCATTCATCTGCATACTGATGGGACTTCATAGGCAGGGAGGATGGGAAGGGCTCAAGCACTTCAAAGGGTAGTGGCCTGAGCCCCACATAGAGGGCTGATTGCACCTAACTGATAGTCTGGAGCCAGGTCTGAGATGAAAGGGGAACCTGTGCACTTAAGGAGCTGCTTTGAAGTCACCCTCACTTCAAAGGCAATTTTTGGTGTAAGTGCTAGGGCCCTGACTGCCTGCAATCAGATCACTAATGGACTTGGGAAGAACTCTGCTGGAGTAAAGACTGGTGTACTGTAAGGATTGCCACTCTGCTTAGACTGACTGTGCCAAGGAACTGCTTTTCTGCACTGCTGATCTGCCCTGCTGCCTGCTGATCTCTGCCCTGCTGAACCTGAGTGTCTCCAAGGGCTTGCTGGCTTCGCTCCTGTTCTTTTGCAGTCTCAGGGACATCAAAGACTGCATGCAAATTACCTGGTGCTGCTGGACTCTGCAATCTGTGAGTCCAACCTTTGCCTCAAGTGCCTGTTTCAATCCTGGGCCTCAGAAGTGGGTTCTGCAGCTAATTCCTGCAAAAATTTTGCGGCATCTCTCCTTCGACACCGTTGCAGCGGCTCAACAACAACGCATTGAATTCATCTCTAGGGAGCTTGATGATGACCCAGTGACCCGATAGCGTGGAAAATACTGATGCATCATGTCCTCAGCATCAACGTTTTACTCCCTACAAGGTATTGTCTCAGTGGACCCTTTGTGGGTTATGTAGCAAGCTTACACTCCATTGCGGTTGGCCTGAACTTTGGATTTGCACTGGTCACTCACGACCTCAAGTAACCTTTTGACCGCTATTGACGTCTAATCACTATTTTACATGTAATCTTTAAAAATTCATTTTTTGACTTCTACTGATTGGATATGTCATTTTGTTGTTTTGTAATAAATTCTACCCAGACCCCTTGGGTTTTCTTGGGTTACCCTCTGTGGCTAGTTAGATGCATCCTGATTCATTAGCATTCCACTAACTAGCTAATTCACCTACCAATTATTGACATAATGTCTGTTTTTGAACCTGTACAGAGCTCCTTTGCCTTTTGGCTTAGTTTGTGCTATAGAAATACCATATGCATACAAGCATATATGCATACTTACATAAAAGAGATGAGATGTATGACAATTGCCTCATCTTTTTTTTTAGCAAAACAATTCTTACTGGTAGGATTGGACCACATGGACAAGAAAATAACAGTTATATACAAATTATATATGGTTGATGAAAACAATGTCCTAATCAGAGATGGGTATGACTTAAGAGCCTTGTTAGAATTCGGGTCTGTAGTTGGGGGAGGTATTCACACTGCCCAAATAGGGACCACAATCCAAGCCAGGGTAAGTCAGATACACACCATAAATGAACTTGTGCTCACCCTCTGGTGGCTTGGCAAAGAGCAGTCAGGCTTAACTCAGGAGGCAATGAGTAAAGTATTCGTGCAACACACACACACAGTACCACAATGAAAACACTTCAAAAAGAGTTGACACCGGTTTAGACAAATAGAGAATAGTGTCTGAGTAAATGACTATTTATCTTATTTCTCCAATTGGGGATGGTTGTGCTTGATGGGAAAGAAAGTTTTTTTGTATGGAATACTCCTGGAAATTATTTATATACAATAATATTCCCAACTGAAGGGCAAGAGGCCGATTTGTTGGTCTGGATGCATGTTCTCACTAAATACTCTGTAAGTGTTATATGGGTTTAAATTAAGGATTGCCAAAGGCAGGTTTTGTTCCAGTTCGGTTGGGAGAATGTAGTCGGAGGTCGGAAGGAATACCGTTTAGGTTTTGATTTAAATAAGGTGGTGTTTTTGGAGAAATAAGATATTTGATGGTGAAAAGGGCTAGCAGAAGGAACCTTGTGATAGATACAGTGTGATTATAGAAGAAAGTTACTAAGTTGGCCCAAGAGTGAGAGGGGTTCGAAACGTCGACAGTGATGCTTTAGCCTGGATTTGGTTTACTTTGATGGAGGACACAATTGTGGATTTAATCCTGTTTAAAATAATACTGTGATTCAATATAGTAGAAGGAATAACCAACAGGCTGCTATATAGATTTTTAAGTATTTTCTGGATTGGTGTAAAGGGAGATTTATTATCCCTTTTCTTTTCTTTCTTGAATCACGAGCAGTTGTTTCATTTGCACTTTGTTCGTCCTTTTTCTTTTTGTTGTGATGGGGGATTGTATATAGTGTGTATATATATGAGGAAACTATATATTTTGTGTAAATAATAAAGGATGTTCTCCTACGTGCTGCATATGCTAATATGAGTGATGGGATTGTTCCTGGTTATAAGTGATTCCTAGGGGGTCCTTGTTGTTTTGTAATAAATGAATCAGGATGTGGCATTATTTTGAGTGGTACGTCTTTAGCTGTTTTCTAAATTGAAGCAGTGTTGGGGCTTTCCTGATGGATACAAGAATGTGTTTCCAGATCTTGCTAACTTTGATTGGCTCTACATTGATGGACTTGACCATCCCAATTATATATGTGATAAAGAGAAGAGATGAGAAACATGAGCTCTGCAATACCCTGTGCATCACCAGCTGTTATTGTGAATTATCCTTCCCAGTGAAAAGTGGAGATCCATTTGTTCCAATATCCCAACCAATTCTGCCAGTGTTGATAATAAAATATAGTGATTAAGGATGTCAAACAATGTGAACAGATCTAGGAGAATTACAATTGCAGGATAAAATCTATTTATAATTCCAAGTATCCTCATTTGAACATGTGGTCACTGTACCACAACTATATTGAACCCCTAATTGAAACCCTGATTGCCAGTCCCGGAGTTTCAAATTTCCATCTAGATGTGACTATAGCTGTATGGCAGCTGCTGACCCGAAAGCTTTCAATAAGAATGATATCCTAGAAATTGACTGATGTTTTTTGGGGTGCATTGTGTTTAAAGATTACCTTTTAATCAACAATTTTAATTCTGATTTTTTTCTTACATTTGCCAGGATGTGAACCGCCTGAAAGAATTTATGTATAATCTGAACCATAAAATGAGGCAATTGTTAGGTTTTGCAACACCAGGCAGTGATCCTGATGAACATCCTCTTCAACCTCCTTGATTCTTTATATCTACATTGCTATATTGAGTTATAATATCTAACTAAATGGCCAACTGTTAGTCTAAGGACTAATGGAAGTGGTTGTCTGTCAAATATTCCTCCAGATTATTGACATTAAAAATGTATAAATACCTGAAGCTGCAATTGGAATTGATTGTTCCTATTTTAATTTTTAGATTTGACTGGTAGGGTCTCAACAATTATTACCCATGATCATACCAATGTACTGCTTCGGAGTTGACCATATCACTCATTTTCAAAAGTCAAATGATGTTCCAAAAGTAAACCCAAACTATAAAACAACCATTTAAAAAAGAACTGAAACTTTGAATAACTTCAAACGTGAATTAATCTGGAGATTGAGAGGACTATGTATACATGATTAACCCATTGAACAATAAAGTTGATTTTGGGAGACCTTTCTGAACATTTAACCTGATAGCATCAAAAAGAAGTTTTACTTTACCTCTTAAGCATTTTGTTAAAGAAAGCAAAGAATTTTAAATCTTTTGTCTAGCAGCACGACTGCCAGTGCAGGTGTATTCTGTTTGGTAAGTAAAACTCTGTGAGATCTCATGCTGGGACAGGACATGATGAATACCCACATGTAACAATGTATGGTGGGGGTACTTAAGGGCCAGTTGTGAGAAGTTGTGATTAGGTCATAGGTCAGGGACATTGAGCATGTCCTCCACTTCCACTGGATACGATATGTTTGGAATGTGTTGCACCACATTATGGAAAGTGAGAATTGAATTGAATGTTTCAGGATGGTCTAACCTTATGCAGAATCCAAAGCAGTAATGCACTTTTCCATTTCTCAACTTCTCCACCAGTGATCACATACACAAGCACATGAAGACCAGTGTTAGAAATGGGGAATGGGAAATGGGGAAATGGGAATAGGAGAAGAGGGAAAGCAGTTGCTCATTACTTCTGTTGGTCAAGCACGTCTGCAAGATGTAGTGAAAATCAAAAGAGATATTTTTCAGTAGAAGGGTCCATGTTTAATTGTAATAGTGAATAGATATACCTAAGCAGTGTCTCTGAGTCACCAACATCCTGTATTTCGATATGTAACTTATAATTCCTTAAAACTAAACACACAAATCTTCACTGACGCTTGACCCTATAACTTCAATACATACTTCGCTTCTACCTTGTCATTATATACTCTGTATATGTGAAAGATGAGTTATAATTTCTACTTGACACTGCAAGATAACCAACAATGATAATATTGTGTTGTGACCTAGCTTAGAACTATAATACCTTATAATTGACATTCATACATAACATTAGTAACACAGTCCAGTGTAAGAATCCTTACTGTTGCATCACATGATAACCCTTAGCAAATGTATCAATTCCCAGTCTCAGAGGAGTGTATATGTGTTCAGAAAATAGTTCATAGTTTAGTGATATCAACAACACAGCTTTCTGAATTCTTCTTTGTATTTTCAATGTTCTTCCATACTATTCAATCTGTAGGCAAGTAATTGGTCTTGGCAATTAACTATGAAGTCTGTGTAGCAAGTTACTGGCTCCAGCATTTTATCATATTGTATTAGGATTGACAAACAAAGATGCCATGGGGCACAAGGGAAATAATATGCAGATATCTTAATATGGCCGATGTCTCTCCAGAATATATGAAGCTTCTTGGCCTTTTGAGAGCTGCAGTTCAATGTAGGAAAACTGCTGAATATCACATTGTTGGTATGAGTGCAGCTTTAGTCCTGACAGCAGCAGCACTCCACGATGACTGCCAGCTTTTCCTTTACTGAAACAAACTCATCACAAGTGGATTTGGAGTATTGTTTCCCCACACTTGTCCAGTACCGAAAGGTAAGTAATGCCTTCCACTTCCTGACAATAAGTCTCAGACATAGCGCACACTTAATGCTAATGCTTTAGGCCATAAAATTAAGAGGGGAGTGTTCTTTCAGTTCTTCCATTGCCACTGTAGGAAAGTGCCTTTTTCGACATGGTTAGCCCCCCACTTTTTGCCTACTATATAATGTGGTTTCAAGGTTAAATGTGCCCTAGCCCCCTGCTAAACAGGTTCCCATGGCCGGACCTCTTTCCCAAAACTGTTGTGATGCATTGGCACAATTGGCAACACCTTTAGCGGCCACTGTAAGTCCCTAATAAATGGTACCTAGGTCCCCAGGACATGGTGTAATAATGGTAAGCCCCTGAGGGCAGCAGTACAGATTGTACCACCCTTGGGGACCCTGCATCAAAGTGCACTCAGCCCTGCCATTGCAGGTTGAGTGTCCTGGTGCAACCCTAAAATGCAAACATGACATGGCCCACATCCTGTGTGACCTGTCCACTACACACTGCATGCAATATTGGTAAGCCACTCCTCTGGCAGGCCTTTTAACCTAAGGCAGTGTACATTATATTGCTTGTGTGGGCATAGGTGTATGAGCACTATTCCCCTACTGTGTCCTAGTAAGTGTACAGAGCGGCCATTTTAAATGCATGTGGTCAGTACGAGTTTTGCAGCTACATGAAGGCACTCTGAACCCTGGGTTGTTTGGTATCAGGTATTGCGTCTGGCAAGGAGCCTGGATCATATTTTATTTACTCGGAGGATGGCCTTCTATATAGCGAGCCTAAGGTTCCTGAGCCTGGGTTAGCCGGTGTGCTGGTGGTACCCCAGTGCTTCAGAGCCTTCCAACTGCGTCTGGCTCATGATGTGCCTTCAGCTGGTCATTTGGGGCAGGACAAGACCTTTGAGCGGCTTGTCACTCACTTTTATTGGCCCCAAATGCGCAGGCACTCTGATGCTCATCGTAGGTCTTGCCCAACTTGTCAGGATAAGTGGCAAGAGTGGGGGGAAATGTAAGGCTCCCCTCCAACCTTTTTTTGTTATCAGTACCCTCCTTGAAAGGGATGGCATTGACATTGTGGGGCCTCTGGATTCCAAGACAGCCATGGGCAACAGGTTTATCCTGGTCTTGGTGGACCATGCCACCCGGTACCCAGAAGCAATTCCTTTAAGATCAATCACTGCCCCTGTGTTGGGCCGTGCCTTGATGACGGTTTTTACCCGCATGGGGTACCCCAAGTAAGTGGTGTCCGATAGGGGTAGCAACTTCATATCAACATATATGAAGTCTCTATGGAAGGTGTGTGGAGTAACCTACAAGTTCACCACACCTTACCACCCCCAAAGCAATGGTCTGGTTGAGAGATTCAACCGCACCTTGAAAGGCATGATCATGGGCCTGTCAGAGCCCTTGAGGCAGAAGTGGGACATCCTTTTGCCATGCCTTCTGTTCGCTTACAGGGAGGTGCCTTAAAAGGGGCTTGGCTTTAGTCCTTTTGAGCTGATCTTTGGCCACCCTGTGAGGGGACCTTTGAGTCTGGTGAAGGAGGCTTTGGTAAATACTCCTAGTAAACGCCCCAGGATGTATTCAGTTACATGCTGGTTCTGAAAAACCAGACTACCCGCTTCAGGAGTCTCGCACAGGAGAACCTGGAAGCACGCCAGGAGGATGTGAAATGCTGGTATGACCAGAATGCCACTCTGGTCGAGTTTCAACCCTGTCAGAAAGTGGGGTGGATTGGCACCAGTGGACCCTAGGGTGCCCCAGGACAAGTGGACTGGGCCATTTGAGGTGGTGGAGTGCAAGAGTGAAGTCATCTACCTGGCAGAATCCCAGAAACCCTTTAAGGGTCCTGCATGTTAACCGGCTCAAGCCACACTTTGAGCACATAGAGTTGTCCATGCTCCTAGTGACAGGTGGGTAGAGGAGGAGAGTAAGCCTCTCCCTGATATCCTGCCTGCAGGAGAGAAAGATGGGTCTGTGGAGGGAGCGAACCTCTCCCCCTCACTGACTGCAGATCAGCAGAGGGACTGTCGCCAGGTTTTGGGACAGTTCACCTCACTATTCTCCTTGATCACTGAGGTCACACAGTACACCCATTAAACAAAAGGTTTACAGGGTGACTGACAAGGTCAGGGCTAGCATCAAGGATGAGGTATCCAACGTGTTAACCCTAGTGGTTTTGAGCATTCCAGCAGTCCTTGGGCCAGCCCTGTGGTTTTGGTCCCAAAAGCTGCTGCTCCTGGTGCCACCCCAGAACTCCAGTTCTGCGTGGACTACCACGGTCTCAATGTGGTCACTAAAACTGACGTGCACCCCATCCCCCAAGCTCATAGATCGGTTGGGTGCTGCCAAATACCTCAGCATGTTTGATTTAACATTTGCGTATTGGCAGATTGCCTTGACTGAGGGGGCCAAGGAGAAGTCTGCATTTTCTACCCCAGATGGGCACTTTCAGTTTAAGGTGATGCCATTTGGGTTGAAAAATGCCCCTGCAACGTTTCAGAGGTTGGTCAACCAGGTGTAGGCTGGGCTGGATGAGTTCAGTGCTGCCTACCTGGATGAGATTGCTGTCTTCAGTTCCACATGGGAGGAACACTTGCAACACCTCTGCAAAGTGTTAGAGGCCCTGCAAAAGGCAGGCCTCACTGTTAAGGCAAACAAGTGCCAGATAGGGCAGGGTTCTGTGGTGTACTTGGAACACCAGGTGGGGAGTGGCCAGGTGGCACCCCTACAGCCAAAGATTTATACCATTCTGACTTGGGAGCCTCCCAAGACCCAGGCTGAAGTGAGAGCCTCACATAATACCATAGGAGGTTTGTCAAGGGGTATGGCACAATTGTTGCTCCCTTGACTGAGTTGACCCCCAAAAAGCAGCCCGAAAGGTGATCTGGATTGAATCTTGCCAAACAGCTTTTGATGCCCTGAAGGCTTCCATGTGCACAGCACCTGTGCTGAAGGCACCTGACTGTTCCCAGGAGTTTGTTGTGCAAACAGACACCTCAGAGCATGGTATAGGAACAGTACTCTCACAGCTTAATGAAGAAGGCCTAGATCAACCTGTAGCCTTCATTAGCAGGAGGTTACTTCCCCGGGAACGTAGGTGGAGTGCCATAGAGCGTGAAGCTTTTGCTGTGTTCTGGGCGCTGAAGAAGCTAAGACCCAACTTTTTGGGACTCACTTCCAGGTTCAGACCGACCACAGGCCCCTCAGATGGTTAATGCAGATGAGGGGTGAGAATCCAAATCTGACTTTACGGTGGAACCCCGCCCTGGCACAGAACACGCCAATGCTGATGGTCTGTCCAGATTCTTCCACCTTAGTGATGAGGACTCCCATGAGGTTGGATAGTTGCTCCCAACTTTCAGCTGGGGGAGACACAAATTAGACTTGGCATCCTTGGCGTCGTCTCCCCTAACATTTTGTCTCTGTTTCCAAGGTTGTTGATGTGTGCTTCACTCTGTTTTTGCTGTTTTTGTTACTCTGGGCACTTTACCACTGCTATCCAGTGCTAAAGGGCAAGTGTTCCTATGTAAAATGTATTTGTGATTGGATTTCTATGATTGGCATATTTGATTTACTGGTAAATCCGTAGTGCAGTGCACTAGAGGTGCCCAGGGCCTATAATTCAAATGCTATTAGTGGGTCTGCTGCACTGGTTGTGCCACCCACATTAGCAGCCCTGTCAGCATGGCTCGGACCTGCCACTGCACTGTCTCTGTGTGCAGAGTTTAACTGCCAATTCGACTTGGCAAGTGTACCCACTTGCCAGGGCTAAACCTTCCCTTTTCTTACTTGTGAGATCCCCCCAAAGGTAGGCCCTAGGCATCCCAATAGGCAGGGTGTAGTAAATGTTTAAGGTAGGACATAGACTAATGTGTTTTATGTGTCCTAATAGTGAAATACTGCCAAATTCGTTTTTCACTTTTGCAAGGCCTATCTCTCTCATAGGTTAACATGGGAGGCTACCTTTAAAAATGATTAAAGCATAGACTCCCTTTGGGAGCAGATAGACATGTGGAGTTTGGGGTCTCTGAGCTCACAATTTAAAAATACATCTTTTAGTAAAGCTGGTTTTAAGATTGTGTGTTTGAAAATGCTGCTTTTAGAAAGTGGGCATTTTCTTGCTAAAACCATTCTATGACTCTTCCTATTTGTGGATTCCCTGTCTGGGTCAGTTTGACAGTTGGGCTGTTTGCACCTCTCTCTAGACAGTGACACAAAGGGAGCCGGTGTGTAACCTGCATATCCTGATGAGTCATCTGTCTAGGAGGGAGGAGAGGAGTGGTCACTTACACCTGAAAGGGCTGTGCCTGCCTTCACACAATGAAGTCTCCAACCCCCTGGTGTGTGTCTGGGGCCTGGCCTTGGCAAGGCAGGATTTCACAAACAAGAGAGACTTTCCGTTGAAGTAGGCCTACTTCAAAGGCCATAATGGGTATAAGAAGAGCACCCAAAACCACAGACTTTAGATCACTTCAGGACATCAAGAGGAACCTCTGCCTGGAGAAGAGCTGAAGAGCTGAGGAGAAGTGCTGCTCTGCCTGTGACTGTGCTTTGTGGAGCTATCCTGCAGTTGCTGCTTCTGCCTGTGCAAGGGGACAAAGACTGGACTTTGCTGTGCATTCCTGCTTGTGAAGAAATCTCCAAGGGCTTGTCCTGAGCTTGCCTCCTGTTGTTGAAGTCTTAGGGAGCATCAAAGACTTCTCCTACCAGCACCTGGACTCTCTGCTGAGACTCCTGCCGTGCCAAGGGGTCCCCTATCCAGTTCCTGGGGCCTTGAAAGGTGAAGCTGGCAGACCAAAACTGAAAATCCACGCACAGACCGCCGTGTAGGGAAAATATCACCGCACTTCCCGAGATGCGGCTGAAAAACGATGCACCGCCAGCTTCGCAGCAGAAATCAACTCTCCACAGGCATCGCTGTTGGAAGATCAACGCACGCAGCTGGAGAAATGATGCGAAACACCCGCTGACAGAGGCTGATAATGTAGCAACCGACATTGCGCACTTTTGCTGATACTGTGCGACAGGATTTTCGATACAGGCCTTGCTGGGCATGGAAAAATGACGCAATGCCTGCCTGGACCTGAGTGCTTGCCTGGATTGAAGCATCGCTTTCCTGTGGAAAGGAAAAACGACGCACGCCTACCCGACTGGAGGAGGAGAAACGACTCATGGTCTCGCTTGTGGGAGAGAGATGCGGCTGAAAAATTACGCACCGCCAGCTTCGCAGCAGAAATTGACTCTCCACAGGCATCGCTGTTGGAAGATCAACACACGCAGCTGGAGAAACGATGCACAACACCCGCTGACAGAGGCTGATAATGTCGCAACCCACATTGCGCGGTTTTGCTGATACCGTGCAACAGGATTTTCAATACATACCTTGCTGGGCACAGAAAAATGACACAATGCCTGCCCGGACGTGAGTGCTTGCCTGGATTAAAGCATTGCTTTCCTGCGGAAAGGAAAAACGATGCACGATGACCCGACTGGAGAATGAGAAACGACGCGTGCTCTCGCTTGCGGGAGAGAAGTCGACGCATCGCTAACCTTTTTCGGCGCACACTTGCCCGTGTGTGTTATTTTGATGCTACCCAGGTACTTTTCAATGCTAACAGTGTTTTTACTGTTTACTAAAGGATTTTAGACTCTTTTGCTTTTAAAATTAATATCTTGACTAGTGTACATTGGATTTTTGTTGTTTTGGTCTTGTTTTGTTTAGATAAATATTTTCTATTTTTCTAATCCTGTGTTGTGTCATTTTGTAGTGTTTTCACCAAGTTACTGTATGTGTTGGCACAAATACTTTACACCGAGACTCTGAAGTTAAGCCTGCCTGCTTGTGCCAAGCTACCATGGGGGAAAGTGGGGGTTAACTGAGGGTGATTCTCCTTTACTCTGACTAGAGTGAGAGTCCTTGCTTGGACAGGGGGTAACCTGACTGCCAACTACAGACCCCATTTCTAACAGGAGGTCACAATCTAAAGCCAGGCAATCCCTTATTATCTCTTTGGTCAGTTTGGCCTCCCAATTTTGCCAAATGGCAAGCCGTAACATAATTGGCCTTACCCTGATCAGATCCCAATATAGGGAAGTTCTAATTCATTATGACAAATGAAATGCGAGGCTGAAATGGGGACCAAAAATATCCTTCTACAAATCTTGTTCTCCTCCTTTTGAATGGCCATACACTCAGCAATCCCCCATATCTCAACCTCATACATAGTGATGGGTATGTACTGAGAACTATGTATTTTTGACATTGGTAACAAACATCCCCCACCCTTAGGCTGAGGAAGTCTACTTAGGGACTCAGTGGCTGGTGATAATTTCATAGAACGTTGAACAATATTAGGGTTCCAGGAACCCTGGGCAGAGAAGACAATACCCAAATAAGGGAAGTCCTGAATACTGCTCAGGTACTGGTTCCCAAATGACATATTTGATAATGAGTGGCACTTAGGGCCACGGGCCATAATATGTGATTTATTGAAATTGGTTTGAAGGTCCAAAGAAGACATGTAATCAACAAACACATAAATTAACTGGCGTAAAACCCTGTGGCTGAGAGCTAAAAGTACTGCATCATCTGTGTACAGAAGTATGGGGAGTGGTATGCCCTGAATTACTGGAACTTCAGGAGTGGCCTGAATCAAATGTGAGTGCAAACCATTAATATATAAAATGAATAACAGAGGGCCAAAACGCAGCCCTGTCTCACTCCATGATGTATTCCGATATCCCCTGTTCCATTGCCCTGAATACTACTACGCACCTGCGCCCTCATATCCCTATGCAAATAAGCAAGGAAATAGACTAAAACTGGGTCCAGACCGCGAGCAACACGTAAATGCTATAATTTATCATGGTTTGCACAGTCAAATGCTGACGAGAGGTCCATAAATGCTAAATAAAGCGGAACCTGTTTTGGCACTGTATACCTGCCTAGGACTAAATTAAGGTTAAGGCACTGCTCAACAGTTCCAACTTTGCACCTAAACCCATGTTGGCAATATTGCAGAACAGAATCACCTTAGACCCAGGCCATAAACCTGCTGTAAATAATTCAGCCAAGGATCTTGGCAGTTGTGCCAATACGTGCTAATGGCCAATAACATGCCAAAGATGAGCGGTCCCCTTTTTCAAATATGGGAACAATAAAATATAAAATGAAGCTACGAACAGGGGAACCAACTTGGGTAAATTTAACTAGGTCCTCTATCTTCCTCCTTGTGAGGGGACTTGAGACAGGGGTATCCTTTGTTATCTCTCCTCTTTGCACTTGCCCTGGAGTCAAGGGTGTGTTCGATAAAGAAAAATGCTCTGATAAGAAGCTTGAGGTGCTATCATAGGTTGGAGGCTAGAATATTCCTGAATGAAGATGATTTTTTGCTGCATCTCACAGATCCATTTCATCCACTTCTGCCCTGGGTCATTCCATTCTAAATACGCAGACGTTTTCTTATTTGAGACTATATCCAGCCTAGCGACATTGTTAATATCCCTAAATTATTCAATTAAAAGTCTTCAAACCCTCCAGATACTCATGCCCTAGTAATCACAATGTTATCTCATGCTAGTATGCCAGCTTAATAAATTAAAAATAAGAAAAAGTTCTACATTTCGCAAGCAGACACATTACAGGTAAACAAAATTGTTTCAAAAATGTCATGAGGCACAAATATAGTGTCAAAATATTGAAATGTGTTTAATAGAGTTGTGCATATAGATGTTTAATCATTTAGTTGAGTTTTATACGTTTTTGTGTTATAAATTGTTATAATAATTTTAATGATAAGTGTGTTTAATTATTTAAGTGTAGTTTGTTGCTTTTAATTTGGTAATGTATTTTAAGGTTTTGTTACTTTAGGTTAATTGTTTTGGTGATTTGTTGAGTTTGTAGGGGGATAAGATGAGAGTTCTTTTTGAACATTTACTTTTTAATTCATCATATATATAAAAAATGTATGTATTCATTAAATAATTGATTATCCACATTTTCAGATATTTACTCTTTTTCCATTGACTATGTTTTTACCTGGGTAGCCCTCCTTTAATTGGCCCCTAAAGACTGCATCATAGCAGGTGCCTGTGTTAGTATACATACTCAAAACATCAGCGCAAAGCTCAAATGTATACAATAGGGAGCCACGGGTCTAACAAGTATGCAATAAGAGATAACTCACTTCGTGATTTTAACTTTTATGTGTACAAGCCCCTTGCGCAGCGGGTGTGTCACTTGTTGCCATAACCCGGCGCTCGGGCGGCGTAAGGGGCTTATAAATAAGCCCCTTGTATCTAAACCTCTGCTCCGAGAATCAGAATTTCTGGATATCTTAAAAACTATTAGGATGGCGACATTACACCATTTCCTTCATTGAAAACTGTAGGAGGCTGGCCTGGCTTCTAGTGGGTACCAAGGGGTACTTACACTCTGTACCAGGTCCAGTTATCCCTTATTAGTGTAGAAGAGGTGTTTCTAGCAGCTTAGGCTGATAGAAGGTAGCTATAGCAGAGCAGATTAGGCTGAACTAGGAGACATGCAAAGTTCCTACTATACCACTGGTGTCATATGCACAATATCATAAGAAAACACAATACACAGATATACTAGAAATAAAGGTACTTTACTTTTATGACAATATGCCAAAAGTATCTCAGTGAGTACCCTCAGTATGAGGATGCCAAATATACACAAGATATATGTACACAATACCAAAAATATGCAGTAATAGCAAAAGGAAGTAATGCAAGCAGTGTAAAATTACAATGTATTGCAATAGGAGCACATAGGTATAGGGGCAACACAAACCATATACTCCAAAAGTGGAATGCGAATAACATATGGACCCCAAACCTATGTGAGCTGGTAGAGGGTCGCTGGGACTGTAAGAAAACAGTGAGGGTTAGAAAAATAGCCCACACCAAGACCCTGAAAAGTAGGTGTAAAGTGCACCTATATTCCCCAGAGAGCACAGAAGTCGTGATAGGGGATTTCTGCAAGAAAGACCAACACCAGCAATGCAACCAATGTGGATTTCCGGACGAGAGTACCTGTGGAACAAGGGGACCAAGTCCAAGAGTCGCGACAAAGTCGAGATTGGGCAGATGCCCAAGAAATGCCAGCTGAGGGTGCAAAGAAGCTGCCACTGGATGGTAGAAACTGTGGATTCTGCAAGAACGAAGAGGGCTAGAAACTTCCCCTTTGGAGGATGGATGTCCCACGTCGTGAAGAAGCTTGCAGAGGTGATCCCACGCAGAAAGACCACAAACAAGCCTTCCTAGCTGCAAGGATTGCAGTTAGGGTTTTTGGATGCTGCTGTGGCCCCGGAGGGACCAGGATGTCGCCACTTGGATGAGGAGACAGAGGGGGCGCCCAGCAAGTCAGGGAGCCCTCACAGAAGCAGGCAGCACCAGCAGAAGTGCCAGAACAGGCACTACAAAGAGGAGTGAACTGGAGCTCACCCAAAGACACAAAAGGGAGTCCCACGACGCCGGAGGACAACTCAGGAGGTTGTGCACTGCAGGTTAGAGTGTCGGGGACCCAGGCTTGGCTGTGCACGAAGGAAATCCTGGAAGAGTGCACAAACAGCTGCAAATCATGCGTTACCCAGCAATGCAGTCTAGCGTGGGGAGGCAAGGACTTACCTCCACCAAACTTGGACTGAAGAGTCACTGAACTGTGGGAGTCACTTGGACAGAGTTGCTGAGTTCCAGGGACCACGCTCGTCGTGCTGAGAGGGGACCCAGAGGACCGGTGATGCAGTCTTTTGTTGCCTGCGGTTGCAGGGGGAAGATTCCGTCGACCCACAGGAGATTTCTTCAGAGCTCCTAGTGCAGAGAGGAGGCAGGCTACCCCCAGAGCATGCACCACCAGGAAAACAGTCGAGAAGGTGGCAGGATCAGCGATACAAGGTTGCAGTAGTCGTCTTTGCTACTTTGTTGCGGTTTTGCAGGCGTCCTGAGCAGTCAGCGGTCGATCCTTTGGCAGAAGGTGAAGAGAGAGATGCAGAGGAACTCTGATGAGCTCTTGCATTCGTTATCTAAAGAATTCCCCAAAGCAGAGACCCTAAATAGCCAGAAAAGGAGGTTTGGCTACTTAGGAAGGAGGATAGGCTAGCAACACAGGTAAGAGCCTATCAGGAGGAGTCTCTGATGTCACCTGCTGGCACTGGCCACTCAGAGCAGTCCAGTGTGCCAGCAGCACCTCTGTTTCCAAGATGGCAGAGGTCTGGAGCACACTGGAGGAGCTCTGGGCACCTTCCCTGGGAGGTGCAGGTCAGGGGAGTGGTCACTCCCCTTTCCTTTGTCCAGTTTCGCGCTAGAGCAGGGCTGGGGGATCCCTGAACCGGTGTAGACTGGCTTATGCAGAGATGGGCACCATCTGTGCCCATCAAAGCATTTCCAGAGGCTGGGGGAGGCTACTCCTCCCCAGCCCTGACACCTTTTTCCAAAGGGAGAGGGTGTAACACCCTCTCTCTGAGGAAGTCCTTTGTTCTGCCTTCCTGGGCCAAGCCTGGCTGGACCCCAGGAGGACAGAAACCTGTCGGAGGGGTTGGCAGCAGCAGCAGCTGCAGTGAAACCCCGGGAAAGGTAGTTTGGCAGTACCCGGGTCTGTGCTAGAGACTCAGGGGATCATGGAATTGTCTCCCCAATGCCAGAATGGCATTGGGGAGACAATTCCATGATCTTAGACATGTTACATGGCCATGTTCGGAGTTACCATTGTGATGCTATACATAGGTAGTGACCTATGTATAGTGCACGCGTGTAATGGTGTCCCCGCACTCACAAAGTCCAGGGAATTTGCCCTGAACGTTGTTGGGGCACCTTGGCTACTGCCAGGGTGCCCACACACTAAGTAACTTGGCACCCAACCTTCACCAGGTGAAGGTTAGACATATAGGTGACTTATAAGTTACTTAAGTGTAGTGTAAAATGTCTGTGAAATAATGTGGGCATTATTTCACTCAGGCTGCAGTGGCAGGCCTGTGTAAGAATTGTCAGAGCTCCCTATGGGTGGCAAAAGAAATGCTGCAGCCCATAAGGATCTCCTGGAACCCCAATACCCTGGGTACCTCAGTACCATATACTAGGGAATTATAAGGGTGTTCCAGTATGCCAATGTGAATTGGTGAAATTGGTCACTAGCCTGTTAGTGACAATTTAGAAAGCAGAGAGAGCATAACCACTGAGGTTCTGGTTAGCAGAGCCTCAGTGAGACAGTTAGTCATCACACAGGGAACACATACAGGGCACACTTATGAGCACTGGGGCCCTGGCTGGCAGGGTCCCAGTGACAAATACACTAAAAAAACATATATACAGTGAAATATGGGGGTAACATGCCAGGCAAGATGGTACTTTCCTACAAAAACCACAGAGCACATCAAAAGCAGAAGGTTTGAAGTTGTGTCAGTCTGTCCACCTACCCATTGGTACATCATTCCAAACTGATATTGCAATCCTACTGATTAGGAAGTCATTAGGACACTTTAGTTCCGGGCTACTTTCTAATAAATGAGCAATGGTGCTAAATGTAGTCATGTTGGTTTCACCTCTCTTACCTGTATCAATAACCCAAACAATGTTTTATGAGGATAGTGCACAATAGGTCGTATTTCATTCTGGACCGTGCATCACGGCAGATATTTGCACATAAATACGTTTTAAACTCTTCCTCGCGTGCTGTGTCTATATTTATCTTCCTAAAAGCGCTGCTTTCTTCCACGAGGCAGAATAAAATAGGCTGCAATGAGCAGTAAAAGTGTATATTTTAATCTAAGGCCCATATTTATACTTTTTGACGCAAAACTGCGCCAACGCAGTTTTGCGTCAAAAAAATTAGCGCCGGCTAACGCCATTCTGAAGCGCCATGCGGGCGCCGTATTTAATGAATGACGTTAGCTGGCGTTAGCCGGCGGCTGGTGTGCGTTAAAAAAAACGACGAACACCAGGCAGCGCCGGCGTAGGGGGATATGGGGCTTGGGCGTCAAGAAATGGGGCAAATCAGGTTGAGGCAATTTTTTTCGCCTCAACCCGATTTGCGCCATTTTTTTTCACTCCCAACCCCCATAGAAATGACTCCTGTCTTAGCAAAGACAGGAGTCATGCCCCCTTGCCCAATGGCCATGCCCAGGGGACTTCTGTCCCCTGTGCATGGTCATTGGGCATAGTGGCATGTAGGGGGGCACAAATCAGGCCCCCCTATGCCACAAAAAAAAAAAAAAAAAATACTTACCTGAACTTACCTTAATGTCCCTGGGATGGGTCCCTCCAGCCTTGGGTGTCCTCCTGGGGTGGGCAAGGGTGACAGGGGGTGTCCCTGGGGGCATGGGAGGGCACCTCTGGGCTTCTTCCGAGCCCACAGGTCCCTTAACGCCTGCCTTTTGCAGGCGCTAAAAAACGGCGCAAAAGCGGCCGTACGTCATTTTTTTTGACCCGCCCACTCCCGGGTGTGATTTATGCCCGGGAGTATAAATCCGACGCACATGCCTCGGAGTCGCTTTTTTAGACGGGAACGCCTACCTTGCATATAATTAACGCAAGTAAATGCGTAGGTGTCCACGCTAAAAAAATGACGCTAACTCCATGGACTTTGGCGCTAGACGCGTCTAACGCCAAAGTATAAATATAGAGTTAGTTTTGCGTCGAAATTGCGTCAAAAAAAACGACGCAATTCCGGCGCAAACGGAGTATAAATATGCCCCTAAATCTCTTCTCATGCGAACTGGATAGCATTGAAGTGGCCTTTTGTCCATGTGTGTATATGTCAATGAGAACGTAAACAATGTTGCACTGTTTTTCTATGATCATTGATGCAAAAGAAAACATCTCGCAGACAAATGCCAAAATGTGAGTAAATATACTCGTTCTATGTTAAGTACCACTTCTCACTAGAAAAATGTTTCAGATGACATATGTCCCATCTTTTAAAACACCAGAAAATGTTTCTACATATGACGCAGCTGAGTTCGTGTGTGTTGTTCCTGGGCTATCAATGACGCTCTGTTCCATTTACAGTCTTCAACATATTGCACCCGACTCACAGAGCACTGTTCTGCAAATCTCGAAACTTGAGCGAGCCAATAGTAAGTTTATAGCGTTGTTAATGTATATACCACCAATACTAAACTGTATACCAAGGGGCATATTTATACTCCGTTTGCGCCGAATTTGCGTCGTTTTTTTCGACGCAAATTCGACGCAAAACTAACTCCATATTTATACTTTGGCGTTAGACGCGTCTAGCGCCAAAGTTCATGGAGTTAGCGTCATTTTTTTGCGTGAACACCTTCCTTGCGTTAATGAGATGCAAGGTAGGCGTTCCCGTCTTAAAAAATGACTCCCAGGCATGTGCGTGGTATTTATACTCCCGGGCAAAAATCACGCCCGGGAGTGGGCGGGGCAAAAAACCCCGCATTTGCACCTCTTTTTAACGCCTGGGTCAGGGCAGGCGTTAAGGGACCTGTGGGCTCAGAATGAGCCCAGAGGTGCCCTCCCCTGCCCCCAGGGACACCCCCTGCCACCCTTGCCCACCCCAGGAGGACACCCAAGGATGGAGGGACCCATCCCAGGGAAGAAAAGGTAAGTTGTGGTAAATATTTTTTTTATTTTTTTTTGTGGCATAAAGGGGCCTGATTTGTGCCCCCCTACATGCCACAATGCCCAATGACCATGCCCAGGGGACATAAGTCCCCTGGGCATGGCCATTGGGCAAGGGGGCATGACTCCTGTCTTTGCTGAGACAGGAGTCATGTTAATGGCGTCTGGGCGCCCAAAAAAAATGGCGCAAATCGGGTTAAGACGATTTTTTTGCCTCAGCCTGACTTGCCCCATTTTGGGATGCCCAAACGCCATTTTTCCCTACGCCGGCGCTGCCTGGTGTACGTCGTTTTTTTTCACGCACACCTGGCTGCGCCGGTCGGCTAACGCCGGCTAACGGCATTCATTAAATACGGCTCCTCAGAATGGCGTTAGCCGGCGCTAATTTTTTTGGCGCAAAACTGCGTTAGCGCAGTTTTGCGTCAAAAAGTATAAATATGGGCCCAAGTATCCACATCAATTACCACAATTCAACTTGCAGATCACGGTTATATGTTATAAAAGGAACATACTGTTTGAGATCTTCATAGTACCGATATTAACAGGCAAGACAAAACAGAATAATATTCTTCACCAAATGTTACTTTTTAGGATGCAACTGTGTTTATTTGCTAGTAAATATTCCAGATATGTGTGCAAGGGTTGCCACCTACGTAAACGCCTCCAAAATCATCATTAACAATTAATGTGGAAAAAAATCATCGTCAACATTGCAGGGCGATATTAGGAATCATTTTAGGTTTTATTAAAGCAGATTCTTTCTCTCCAACTAGAATGTTATTCCCTCAGTCCAAGTCGGGAGGACCTGCATTCCATGGGTTATACCACCTTGAACGATTCTAAGTTTGACGGGGTGCGAGAACGTATCTGGTAAGAGAAAACAAAGGCGAAAAAGAAAGATGAAAATGCTTGCAGTAATGAGCTTGCAACCAGGAGCCACATACGCAAATTAACCCAGTGATTCTTGGTTCAACAAGTTATTCCCTATTCCAGGCCTGAAACCTTGGGATGTCCGGTAAATACTGTGATGTTATAGGTCTGAATCGGTAGCTGTCGCCCTGTTATCTCTGCATCCAAATACTGGCCGACTTTGGCATTGAGGCACTACTTTGTTAAAATGCAGAAATGCCGACTGCATGTGTTTTCATTGATGTTATACAGTACACGTATGCTAACACAGTGCGGCACAATCTCCCGAGACTAGAAATGTCACCTTTAGGATAGAAGATTGAGCAGTTTTAACAATAGGACGTCACAGAATAGCTTTATTTGTTTGTATGACGATTCAAGAAGATTGACATATGATACTACATACCACAAGAAGGGATTAATTCAACAGTGTTTCCACAAGTCTGCAAGCATTTTTGAATGATAGGAAACGATTGATTAGTTCTCCACTCCTATTCAGTTGCCCACTTCCTGCAAATCTCAGATAACATTCGTGCTATTAGGATTCAATGGTGTAAGCTTTGTGGCTGCGGCTGATTACAACATTGTTATTGCTTTGACTGTGTGAGGCAGCAAGCGCTGAAAAGCTTTGCTATCGATTTGTAGATAAAAATATTGTAGATAATTTGAGAGCGCCATCAATGTAATTCTCTAAGCTGGATACAACGGTGTTCATTAAGGTCATTTGTTAATTAAGATAAATTAGCTTGATCGTTTCTAAAGTTTTTACCCAACTGAGTAAGAAAATCTGTGAAAAAAATAAAATACTATGTACACACATTATAGACTTTGGGCCATATTTATACTTTTTGACGCAAAACTGCGCTAACGCAGTTTTGCGTAAAAAAAATTAGCGCCGGCTAACGCCATTCTGAAGCGCCATGCGGGCGCCGTATTTATTCAATGACGTTAGCCGGCGTTAGCCGCCGGCGCTGCCTGGTGTGCGTGAAAAAAAATGACGTACACCAGGCAGCGCCGGCGTAGGGGAATATGGAGCTTGGGCGCCAAAAAATGGGGCAAGTCAGGCTGAGGCCAATTTTTCGCCTCAACCCGATTTGCGCCATTTTTTTCGACTCCCAACCCCCATTGAAATGACTCCTGTCTTAGCAAAGACAGGAGTCATGCCCCCTTGCCCAATGGCCATGCACAGGGGACTTCTGTCCCCTGGGCATGGTCATTGGGCATAGTGGCATGTAGGGGGGCACAAATCAGGCCCCCCTATGCCACACAAAAAAAAAAAATAATACTTACCTGAACTTACCTTAATGTCCCTGGGATGGGTCCCTCCATCCTTGGGTGTCCTCCTGGGGTGGGCAAGGGTGGCAAGGGGTGTCCCTGGGGGCATGGGAGGGCACCTCTGGGCTCCTTCTGAGCCCACAGGTCCCTTAACGCCTGCTTTGTCCAGGTGCTAAAAAACAGCACAAAAGCGGCTGGACGTAATTTTTTTTGACCTGCCCACTCCCGGGCGTGAGTTTTGCCCGGGAGTGTAAATATGGCGCACATGCCTCGGAGTCAATTTTTTAGACGGGAACGCCTACCTTGCATATCATTAACGCAAAGTAGGTGTCCACGCTAAAAAATGACGCAAACTCCATGGACTTTGGCGCTAGACGCGTCTAACGCCAAAGTATAAATATGGAGTTAGTTTTGCGTCGGAATTGCGTCAAAAAAAACGACGCAATTCCGGCGCAAACAGAGTATAAATATGCCCCTTTGTGACTAATGCCATCTTAAATGTTCACTGAAAGATAAAAAAAGACATGTACAGTTTGCAGCTATACACTGATTTATTTAGTAAAAGAACATATTTATATTATTGCTGCCAGTTCCATTTAATTAAGGCGTGATGCTTCAAGTACATGATGGGGATCCAAGCTCTTATTCTTCTCTTGCATACCACATTGGTGATGTTAAATGGCAAATATGTTACAAATCACCCTCTCTAGGACGATACCCAGTAACCACAATCTGAGGTGAACCAGAGAATGAGACAGTAGATCTAACCCTCTGTACAGAGGTTGGCTGGTGACATTTGAAAGTGGTAGGGCGTGAAAGTTGGGGATGAGTGGCCGTTGGTGGCTGGGCATTGTGAGTGAGCATGGCTGCCATAAGGTGTTTGGGAGGGGATTTGAATACCCCCAGATTATTATTTTTTTTAAAGGGTGAACAAATGGTGCATTTTCAAGCAGCTTTGAGAAAGAAAGTAGGTTAATAAAGTGCTTCATAAAACTGCAAATAAAGCTGTGCATACTCTTTCCATTGTCAGTCTGCTGCTGTGTTGTACTTGTTAGCAGGACCCTAGTGCATGCCCTGACAAATTAATTTAATGTGTTGCTTGCATTTGGGAGGAGCTGAAAAGGCTGCTTTCCCCAAAGCCATTTGTCAGGCCATAAACACTGGGCTCAGGTTAGACACAGGCTGTAAACTACTTTTTCATTTGCTCAAAGCACAGAGACAAATGTGAAGTGAACATGTTTCTTATAAACAATTTTGTTTTCAATGCCATGGAAAAATGAGAGTGTTTGAGTATGTTAATTGTGTCGTTGCTGCTTCAACAGGAGTATTAGGATAAACAAATCAGATACTTCAAGTACGTTTCCAATCACTGTGATATGTGTCTTTAATGCAAAGCTCAAATAAGAGCTAAGCCTTACATCTTGGCAATAGTCTACGCCCTTGTTATATCATTCGCTGTACGCCTCAGAATTTAGGAGCATGTTCCATATCATCCATCCTGAACAGAGCAACCCTGCAAATAAGGCCAGGCTGGCAGGCCCGGACCCAACATGCAAGCAGGCAGCGAGACAGGCCCGGACAATACATGCAAGCGAGAGTGGGAAGTGATGAGGTCAGAACTACCTCTCTCTCTCTGACTCACCGCTTTGCTTCCTCGTCTGACTGCTGCCTGTGTGGAGTTTTAATAGAAACTTTAATGTAGTTACAGAAGTTGAACTACTAATGAATCAACTTAGTACTCACACTCACACTAAACTTAATAAATGTTATTACAATTTGTTTTATTCCTCCTATTTTTTACACTCTTTGCTCCCAGGCCCGGACATGTGAGAAACTTGAGCGTGAGAGGCAGCAGTTGACTTAATTGGAACCTCTCCACCTACACCGTTTCCCAGCTTTTGCTACCTCTAGTTCTGGGCATGCAGTGCTGGAATCACTTGGCTGCCTGTGTGCACAACTGTGCACTCACTGCAGCAAATGCAATGTCAATGCCATAGTGTGGTGGTGCAAATCAATGTGCAGCACACCGCACAAAGGGGCATATTTATAGGCCCCTAGTGCCACCTTGCGCCACATTAACGTCATTTATTTTGACATTAATGGGGCCCAACGAGGCCAAAATCCCCGCCCCTTATTTACAGGGTGGCACAATGGATGCATTGCGCCACTCTGTAACTTTTTGCACTACATTATGCCTGCGGCAGGCATAATGTATGCAAAGGGGGTGTTCCCCTGTTAGGTTAGCTGGAAAATGGCATAAGAAAATCTATGAGATTTCCTTGCGCCATTTTTACAGCACTTTAAAGGTGCTAAAAAGGGAATGCCATTCTTTAGAAAGGGGCCCTTTGTACTCTGCAGGAGTACATAAATAGCATCAGAGAAAATGATACTATGGCTCCCTACCCTGCACCATGGTGTGCCGTATTTTAAATACGGCGCACATATGGTGGCTGTAGGGGGATGTTAAGGGGTGCAGGGAAAGTGACGCTGCACTTGGTGTAGCGCCACTTTTCGTAAATCTGCCCCAAGTTTCCTCAACAAAGATGATGCGATAGTAAGAGCAAGCCCCAATGGCAGAAACTAAGGGCCAATCACTGCATGGCCTTAGCCACACATTGAGTGGGAAAGAGCTCCGAGGCCCTAAAGGGAACCTCCCATCCCTGCCCTGTAGCTTCCTCATGTCACTACCAGAGGCCTAATAACCGTGGCGTCTCTCCAAGCCAATCCAGATACAGTTCTCTTGCTTTATGTTATCAACCCATAGCATACGAGCAGTGTTAGGATTGAATTGTGTAGGCGAAGTAAGCGCTCATGAGGAAACTGGGTGGGATGCACCTGTGATTCCCCCGGCTCACGTTTGAGCATGTTATAAAGGCGGCTAGTGAGCATGTCGGGTAGGCCACAGAAAGGCTGCTGTCCAACCTGACATGGTCACTGCCACTTTGAAGAGTGAGTCACTGATGCCACTGTGAAATGTGAAGACTATTTGGCCCCTTCCACCTACCTCATGCACTGAACAACTTGCCCACGGCTGAAGAAAAGTTGATGCCACAGCTAGAGAAAAACTAATTGATGGAGTATGATTTTGTATGTTTAGTACTGGGGATGGGTGTCCCCAAATAGACGGCAACTTCCCAATGCCCTCAAGGAGGAACTGCCCCTGACTCTTTACACTTAGCAGTTAAGAGTCATCCTAGAGGCATGAATGGTGGACAAGTACTTCAGTCTAAGACAAGGGGAAATCATAAAAGCTTAAGAGGAATCATAGCAGACTTCTTGAGAAGTCACAGTAGCTTGGGAAAATTCCATTGAATGTATGTATCCCTCTTGTAGATCTGCAAATCTATGAGGTCAGATTCTTGCAGCACCTCCATTGAAACCTTTCCATATCACACTTACTATAACCATTTATGAAAAAGAAAAAAATATAATTCAAGCAAACTAGTCCAATCTGATGAAATTTTGGGAAACCTTACCAGTTTAAAATAAAATAATTATCTTCAACCTCGAATGGCGTGTAGGAGGATGGCCTGGTTTTGTAGTGGGTACCTAACATACTTACACCTTAGACAAGGTCCAGTTATCCCATATTAGTGAAATGTAGTCAGTGTGTAGAAGCCAGGCTCTCTAGGGGTAGTGTGGATGAGCAGCCACGGCCTAACTAGGAGACATGGAAAGCTCATGCAATACCACTGTAGTCACACAGTACTCAAATACATGAAAGAAAATACTCAGGGGTATATTTATATTTGTTTTGAGCAAAATTTGCGTCATTTTTTTAATGCAAATTCGGTGCAAAACTAACTCCATATTTATACTTTGGCGCTAGACCCGTCTAGCGCCAAAGTTATGGAGTTAAAGTAATTTTTGGACATCGAAACCTAACTTGCATCAATGAGAGGCAAGGTAGGCATTCACATGCAAAGAATTACTCTATGGTCCTAGCATCATATTTATTCCCCGTGCTACAAACACGCTACAAACACACACTGGGGTGAGGAGGGGTCAAATAATGATTAAAGCTTGCTCTGCACCATTATTTAATGCCTCGGCCAGGGCAGGCATTAGGGAACCTTTGGGCCTATTTCCATGGTGGAAATGGACCCAGGGACACCCCACCCACACCTGAGGGACAGCGGGGATGGAGCACCCCATCCCATGTAAGTATAGGTAAGTACAGGTAAGTATTTTTATTTTTTAAAGTGCCATTGGGGGCCCTGAAACAGGCCTCCCTATATGGCACTGGGTGCAATGCCCATGCCCAGGGAACCCTGGTCCCCTGTGCTGGCCATTTGGAGGGTGGGCATGACTCCTGTCTTTTCTAAGACAGGAGTCATGTGGTATGGATGGTTTTGCGTCAGAAAATGACACTAGGCTGGTTAGAGTCATTTTTTTTTACTCTAACCTGCCTAACATCATTTTTTGGTGCAAAGCCCCCTTCTCTCATGCCACCACCCCCACCCGGCTAACTCAATTGTTTTTATGCTAGCCTACCTTTTGTGCCGGCTTGCACCATTCCATAAATAAGGTGCCCGGCTGGCGCTCAAGAATGGTGCAAGCCGGTGCAAAACGTTTTGATGCAAATCTGCGTTAGTGCAGTTTTGCACCAAAAAGTATAAATATACCCCTCAGTGTCACCTTAGAGGCTATACTCCCTTAGGAGGTAAGTAATATACACAATATATACACTAGAATGCATAAATAACTGTAAAAACTGTTGGAAAACAGTGCAAATAGTGAAAACCACAACAGTTAGAAATGGACCTAGGGGGAACAAAAACCATATCATAAAATAGTGGAATGCGAAAGTCGGTTTCCCACCTAGGCAAGAGTAGTGTGTAGGGGGGCACCGGGAGTGTAAGAAAAAACACCAAAAGTAAGTAATAGAACCCACCTCAGAGCCCAGGAAAGCAGGAGTAAATCACAGCAACTTACCTAGAACACACAAGAACACATCATAGAAGATTTTGCAAGAACCAGAAGAGACTACAGGACACCAATAATGGATTCCTGGACCTGAAGACCTATGGAGGAAGGGGAAAAAGTGCAAGAAGCACTGAAGTGTCCAGGGAGAACAGGAGCCCCTGCTAACCTGGATGAAGATGCAAAACAAGAACCACCGATGAAGAAGAACAGTCAATACTGCACCTAAGAAGATGGATGCAGGGTCCTGATTCGTGCAGACGATGTCCCATGCCGGATGGATGATTGCAGTCTGGTTTGTGTCGCTGGATTCAGCCAACAACCCTTGGCACATGCAAAGATTGCGGTTAGCAGAAAATGGCACTGCCCGGGACCATAAGGAACCTGGTGGCCTCTACCCAGAAGTGGGAGCCATTGGGGGCTCTCCGCAACTCAGAGAGCTCTCAGAAGACCAGGCAGCGTGCACAGGAGTCCCACAGCATGGGGACAAAGAAGGTGCAAAAGGAGGCCCACACAGCACTACACAAAGGGATCCCACACTGCCAGAGAACCACGCAGGAGGCTGTGCGTCACAGGAAGGAGTGCTGCGGGCTGGAGCTACACGATGCATGAAGAACTGTGTGGAAGTATTTTAACAAGGCTTGTCAACTGCAAAACACGCAGTGCACGGTTGTGCTGTCTTGCATGGGGAGGCAAGCTCTTACCTCCTGGAAAGTTGGACAGCTGAATGTCTGGACCATCGGGACCACTTCAGTCCACCACCCATGTTGCTGGATCCACGCACTTCTTCAGGAGAAGGGACCCAAGCCACCTGTTGTCTTTGCAGAGATGTACCTGCTGAAGCAGGGAAGTGACTCCTTCACTTCAAGGGAGATTCCTTCATTCTCCTCTGGTGCAGGCTGAAGACTGGCTGTCATCCGAGGATGCACAATCGGGAAACAGTTGCAGTTGCTGGTAGGAGCTGAAGATACAATGTTGCAGAAGTAGTCTTTGCTTCTTTGTTGCAGTTGTAGAGTTCCTGGAGGGTCCAGATGCAGTTTCTTTGGTAAGAAGGTGAAGTAAGGGATGCAGAGGATTCCTTCTGGAGTCTTGCAATCTGAATCTGAAGAAGCATCCAAGAGAGAGACCCTAAATAGCCCTGAAAGGGGGATTGGCCAGCTAACAGGCAAGCACCTTCAGGAGAGGGCTCTGATGTCACCTGTTGGCACTGGCCACTCAAGTATTCCCAGAGTGCCTTGTCAGCTTGGAATCCAAGGTGGCAAAACCCGGGGACCATCTGGAGGAGCTCTGAGCACCACCTCTGGGGTGGTGATGGACAGGGGACTGGTCAGTCCCTTTTCCTTTGTCCAATTTTATGCCAGAGCAGGGACTGGGGGTCCCTGAACTGGTGTAGACTGGATTATGCAAGGATGGTACCATCTGTGCCCTTCAAAGCATTTCCAGAGGCTCTGGGAGGCTACCCCCCTATGCCTGTAAGACCTATTTCCAAAGGGAGACCGTGTAACATCCCTCTCCCAAAGGAAATGCTGTTGTTCTGTCTTCCTGTGCTAGAGCTGCTTAAGCAACAGGAGGGCAGACACCTGTCTAAGAGGTGACAGCAGCTGGGGCTGCTGGAAAACCTCAGAAGGCTGTAATGGCAGTACTGGAGGAACTCTAAGGCTCCCCCAGAGTGCATGGAATCATACAACCAATGCTTGCAAAAGCCTTGGGGTATGAGTCCAACATCTGTGATACCAAACATGGCCATATTCAGAGTTACCATTGTGAAGCTGTACATAGGTAGTGACCTATGTAGAGTGCACACATAAAATGGTGTCTCTGCACTCGCCAAGTCCGGGAAAATGGTCCAAGACAATGTGGGGGCACCTCTGCTAGTGCAGAGGTGTGGTCACACACAAATACTCTGCACCCAGCCTTTGGGGTTGGAAGGACTGCTTTATGGCTGACTTATACGTGACATGGTGCAGTGTAAATGGATGTGAAATGGTGCATGCACCATTTCACACAGGCTGCACTGGCAGTCCTGTAGTAGCCTTTGCATGGGCTCCCTATGGGTGGCAAAAGAAATACTGCAGTCCATAGGGATCGCCTGGAACCCCTATGCCCTGGGTACCTAGGTACCATAAACTAGGGACTTATAAGGGGTGACCATTATGCCAATTTGGGATGCAATACTAGGTTACCAGTATGCAATGACATAATTTAGAGGAGAGAGAGCATACACACTGGGGTCCTGATTAGCAAAATCCCAGTGACACAGTCAGACACACTGACATCAGACAGAAATTGGGGGTAACATGCCAAAAAGAGGGTACTTTCCTGCATGGAATACATCTTCTCCTTTGTGATGTGGATGTCAAACACAACTCTAGCAAATCCGAATGACATCTTTTTATAAAATTATTTTTATTATTTTGATACGTACATAATAATACATTGCACAAATGCAAAGAACAGCAAGACATTTGCATTTGAGATTAGAGCACATATTGTGGGTATCATCAATGATGGATCAAAACAATATGTAGACCATCATCAAGCTGTTTTGTGGAGGAGTGTGACTGCAGTCTAAGAAATACATCTGTAATGTAATCAGCATTTACAATTATCTCAAATTCACAAAATTTCTAATTGGTTACAGCCTGCCTAGAATGGACTATCAGGTGGAGAGGGCCACTTGCTTCCAATCTTAGTCACCCGTATGTTACCCTTAATTTGTTACTTGATATGTGAGGCCTCGACAAAGCTACAGCTTAGATGACCCCATATCACTTATTTTGGAGGGCATCGTCCTGGCCAACTGTGCTGTTGCTGCCCAGACATACCATAGTCTGCTTTCATGAGGTGCTCTACCTTTGTGGTATGATGCATCCAATTGGGCATCTAATGGTGCCCACGGTCTTTACTACTTGTATGCATCCAGCTCACATTTACATATAAAAGAATGTGGGTTGAATCCCATTCAAGGTGATTTCTCATCTGGGCGGAATTGTAGTTTTTTGTTCTATTGCTGCCAGAGCTTGAAGTGTTCCTCCAATTTTTCATTCCATCCCACTAGTTTCATCCAAATTTCCTGTGCTATACACCATTCCCTAATATCTTTCCTCTAGTTAGCTACTGTCAGCGCATGTGGTTTCAGCCAGTGTATTGTCAGTCGCCTACATGCCAATTAACAGTGTGACATGGATAAACTTACATTTCATTATATTTTTAGAGTTGCTGGTTCCCATGCCGAGTAGGCAGGCTTGTATTATTGTGTAAATCTATCTGGAACTCCATCTGATAGCAATCAGCTACAAGGCTCCAATATGCATGTACCCAGGGGAGTTCTGGATATCCGCCCTGTGAGCCATGTACATCCCTGTTATTATTACTCTCCCACTATCTGTGTGGAAAAGCAGCTCCAGTGTATTGGGGACTCGAGTGCGGGAGAATGTACACCACAGTTTCTGTAGATGTTGACCCTGTCCCAGATTGAACTGGTTGATAGCCTGCTGCAGAGGGATGATAGAGTTACCCTCATAGCAATCTCCTCCTGTGGCGTCTACAGCCTCCCTACCTCCATGCAGCCATACCCATGTTTGTCCTTGCAGTAAAATGCTGGTATGTCCCATAGTGGTATGGCTCCAGCATTTAGACATTATCTGTCCCATCTAGATATGAACATCTGTCATGCCATAAGATAATCTATATTATTTGTGGATCTGCTACTGTCATTTGTCCCCCTGCATGCAGTCACTTTGTGAATATGTTCACTACCGTTGCCCCATCCAACAGCCTCACCTCTATTCTGTTCCGTAGATCATGTCACCCCACTACAAACTGGAGCTGTGCCACCTGATATAGTCCTCCATAACAGGGACTCTGAGCCCCCAAATCATTGGTGCATTGTAGAATGTCCACACTGAGCCTACTACCCTTCCTGTCCCATACTATCATGACTGTCAGCAACCTCAACTACTTCAGTAATCTACAGGGTATGGGAGGCATTGATAAAGATGCATGCAGCATGGGAGCACCAGCATTATTAGGTTTATGATCCTGCCGACCACCGGCAAGATAAGGAACAACAAATAGTCAACACTGCTGCAGAAGTCTTCCAGAACCTTATTGGATTAAGATATAATCATATTTGTTCATCATGTGTGATTTCAACCCCCAAATATATGAATTAGGCCATGCATGAAGGTATGGCCATTCATGGCAGTGCTTCATGAGGCACTCACTGTAACCACTCAAGAGGGTGCAGAGTGAAATTTGCAGATTTACTTGCAGCCAGTCTGTCCACAAGAATGTGTCAGCTCATCTAGCAGTAGCCCCAATGAATGGCTGAAGTCCATTACCTTACCTATACCAATAGAGTGACACCACATGTATCTGTGTTGTGTAGAGATGGCCCGGTTGTCCATTAACCTTCGCAATTTACACACCATTGACTCTACCACCAATGCAAGTAAGGGCGGGCAGAGGGCAGACCTGCAGGGTGCCCCGCTGTAGCTCCCACTCTGGTGATATATAATCATTAGTCTTGACTCTGGCTTGGAGGGTGGCCAGCTTCTGAAACTGGCGCCCAAATTTCATAGTGGTAAAGGTGGCAAATAGGTATCGCCAACCAATCACCTCATCGGCTTTCTCGGTATCCAGCAGCACCACAGCCAGTTCTTCCACACTGTATTCCTCTGCACCCATCACTTTTGCTAGGTGCATTATATTTCATGCCTTGCGCCTATCCGGAATAAACCTATTTTGATCTGGGGGCACAGGATCAAACTGCATCCCCTTTGAGGCATCAGGTCAACAGCTTGCCAAGGATTTTACTGTCACAATTTAACACTGAGAGCAGCCTCTATGCGTGGCAGGCTGAAGGGTCACTGTCCTGCTTCTGTAGTAGTATAATAATCTTTTCTCTTGGGGAGCACCTACCACACCAGCTCCTCTTGGTACATCAGTAGGAACTTTTCCAACAATGTTTCTGCAATTTTCTGATACCATTCTGTAGGGAGGCCATCCAGCTGTGGTGTCTTAGATGTGTTTAAGTCTCTTATTGCTGCCTTAATCTTGGCTTTTGTGTGTGATGTTTCTAGTATTTCCTGCTGTGCCTGTTTAAGCCTATGTATTACTGGTGTTTGGAGTGCTGGTTACATGCCCTCCTCGTGGTGGACTGGTATTTTCATGTAGAGTGTCTATTATGAGCGGCAAGTGCTATTGATCTGTTTTTGTGTGTTCACAATGTCCCCTTGGGCATTTTGAATAGTTGTGATTGTGGCCGAAGCTTTGTTGCAGTGCAGGAGCCAAGCTAGCAGCCTACCAGGTCTGTCTACTTCCCGGTGAAGCAATTGACTCTAATGTGTATTATGCAGTGACTCTTTGTCTGCCATTTTTCACTGGATTTCCCCCCTCAGTTTCTATTCCTTCCTGGTCATCTCACCTCTAGGGGTTGGAAATGTTTACAATGCCCCAAGCCTCTGATCAAGAGTACTGACATCCCTGTCTAGTGTTTATCCGGTAGAGGTAACCAAAGATATAACCAGTCCCCTCATCACTCCCTTGGTTGCTGCCCATTCTGTGCCCCTATCTGTTGCAGTGTTATCATTATGCCTAAAGTATTTTATTATCTCATCTTGCAACACAGGAGCATGTACTCTGCCCCGGAAGACTGGCAACAGCAGTTGCCATGTGGGGGATCAGAGCTCTGCATTGCTGACAATGGTATGTGAAGGTCATCGGGGATTGATATGAAAGGACCCTGCTAGTGTAGATCATATGTCCAATTTTGTGAGAGTTCTCTCTTGTCACTAAAACGTAATCTTATCAGAAGTATATATGGGTTGCCCCTGTGTAATGCAAAACACCTGCTCTAAATGGTGCTGTGCCCACCACATTTCCATCAAGTACAATGCCATTAGAAGGCGATGCAGGGAGTCTCTCATTTTCATTTTTTATTTCATGGAGTTTGGCATGTGGTCCAGCATGCCATCAAGAACACAATTGAAGCCCTGCATTCAAATAATCAGCATTCCCAGGTATCCATGTACTTTATAACCTAGGTGTAGAAAAACGTTTGTGTCATAGATATCAAGAACAGAAAGTACCACCAGAGTAGTGTCCCAACCACTGAGTTTACCATGCAGTATGATATATCTCACCTCACTGTCCTCTTCCATGTAGATAACCTTAAAAAGTGCCTGGTGTGCAAATCAGATCCCTATGAGCGTAGTGAAACTTCCATTTTTGTCTCAATTTTTCCACCTATACTGCCTGTGAATATGTCTCCTGGAGGCAAGAAACCTGTACCCCCTCTTTACATAGATGTGCTCCTACTCTGGCCATCTTTACATAATGACAATCCAAGTGATCATTTTAAGTTTGACTCCCATATGTGGTGCTTAGTATGCTCCCCCTGCCTGTGACACACCGATAGTTGCTGTCCCGCCTTGTCATAATACAGTTCCTTTTTGACACATACACAATAAAGTTGAAAAATCTTTGGCGCCTGTGCCAACCACTAGTGGCCCATGCATGCATGAATAGGTAGGCCCCCTGTTTGAAGACTTATACCTCCTGTGCCATCTGAGGAACCTAATTCCAAGTGTAGCAACAACTAACAAATAATAGGTCACATTCCACCCTCCCACAACAACAGTATTACATGATATCAGTAGTAGGTGTAGGCCAATACAACCCCTAGATTATGCCCTTCGCACAAAGCTCATGCTAGAACTGATCCACAACAGGCTTCATTGGTGGGAATTTGCAGGCTAGTCATTAAGTGGGACAATGTTCTCAGTGGGCTGCATCTGGTCATCTTGAGAGCAGATTGTGGCCAGAGCTTTCATAGATTTTGGTGAGCAGTCAGTCGACCTCTGATGTCACCCCCCCGGCGCTTGACTGTTTTGTCTAGCCAGTGCCAAGCTTGCACTGGATCAGTAACAAAATAAGAGTTGTTGTTATGCTCAATCGTTAAGTGGGTCAGGAAGAACCTCATGTATTTCAGTTGTTGGTCACTGCAACATTGTTTCACTGACTCGATCGAGAGACTCATCTCTTGGATATAAAGAGTGTAACTGGGGAACAGTGATATCTCTGCATCCTCTATATGTAGAACCTACTGGTGGTGTACTTCTTGCAGAATTACATCTGTATCTCTATAGTTGAGGCGCATGAAAATGACAATTCGAAGGGGTTGCCTGGGGCGGCAGACAAGCTGGTATTGTATGTAAACACTCAAAAGACAAATAATTCAACAATCTTCTTTGTTTCAATGCAGTCCTAATCCATTCCTCCAGATAGTGATCCAGGCATTCCCTCCCTAAGATCTCAGGTAGTTCCACCAATAGTATGTTATTGCAGCATGATCTGGATCCAACATCTTTTACAGTGGACTCCAAGAAATCTGCTTGTTGACTTAGATCATCAATCAGCTGTCTCAGGGATGTTGTTTCCTTGTGCGTCTCCTCTGATTTACCCTCCACCAGAGAGACCCTGTTCATCAATTTGTTAACATCCATCAGCACCAGCCCCAGGTCCACAGCTATCTTGTCCACTAGTGCCTCCAGTGATGACCTTGTGACTTTTATGGCAAGGGGGCAGGTCTGTTAAGGTGTGGAGAGCCTGGGCCTGTTCATCTTCCGGCAAGCCCATTATCATCATCATCAAAGAATACTTTATTCGATTGAGTTCAACAATCATAAAAGCAAATGATACATTTTAATAACATCAATCGATAATTAAAAAAGATAAAAGAACACGGGATGGATCAAGCCATACCTAAATTAAAAACCATATAACAGGTTACATATCGTTACGTTGCGAAAATTAAATATATGTTCACGTAAGAAGGATTATAAAATCGATAGAACAATATGTTTCATACAAAGGTTGTTATCTTTGATAAAATATATAAAAGTAAAAAAACACATTGAATTATCTAATAATGTGGTCTAACCTTAATCACTGCACAGAGGTAACTGAAGGCAGGGCGACATTGTTTAAAATGCATTTGTTTTAAAAATGGGATTACGTACACTTTCCTTAGGTCTGAATAAAATTTACAAAAAAAGAGAATATGCATTGTACTTTGATCAGATACTAAATCACAAGGACATTTTCCCAGGGCTAAAGTCCAGTTGTTCATATAAGGAAAGCTAATGAGACGATGGAAAGTCTCTAATCTTAAACGCGTAAGGACAAACCGATGCCTTGGATTCAATATGTTTCTCAAGTATGGTTCCATGCCATCCGTTTGTTGCAACATAAAATTCCTTCTTACGCTAGATTTTTTACCTCAGTGGCCCATCTTAAGTCAGCCAAATGAGTAAGGCAGATCTTTCTCAATTCTTTCCTAGAGATTGTTTCTATGTTGGCCGGGGTAGAGTAAAACTCACGATGGCCCAACTCGATAAAAAAATTCTTTATATAGTTTAACCATGGTATATTCGACAAATAAGTTAATGCCAATGCATCTTCTATAATAGCCCTGTTCAGCCTAGCAGAATCAGATGTCCATACTTTGTGCCATAGTAGAATTGGTTGAATACGAATTAGGTCTAAAAGGTATGTTACCCCCATTTCTAAATGGCATGCCAGTGTTGAGGTAGATTTTGGAACACTTAAAACGGACTTTAGGAAATCATTTTCAACTATCTGTAAGATGTTGCAATTCCTATATCCCCATAGTCCTGCTCCGCATAGTGCAGCAGAAACACATTTTACATTGTACAATGTCATCATGTCCTCAGGAGTCGCTCTGCCAACCTTTTTAGAAAAGTTTTTTATAGCCATAATAGTTTTTGTGAACAACAGTTTCCTTGATTTGATGGCTTGTGACCATATCCCTTCATTATCAAACATAATGCCTAAGTATGAATAAGTTCCTGTGTCATCTTATTTCGTGCCTTTTAACGTGATCTGAGGTTTCTTTCTGGAGTTTCTGCCACATGTCATTGAGAAGGTTTTTGAATGGTTGATTCTGAGACCTAAGGCTTCCATATGCTTATCAAAGGTTGTTAGTAGCCGCTGCAAGGCTACCGGAGTACGGGCCATCAAAACGGCGTCATCCGGATACAGGAGTGCTGGGATCTTTCGAGAACCAACTTGTGGGAGATCACTGCAGGCGTCGGATAACACCCCCTCTAATTTATTGATACATAAAGCAAACAATAAAGGAGCTAATACACAACCTTGGCGAACCCCCCGCTCAATAGGAAAAGCTGAGGTACATTCTCCCTGAAGGCCATAGCGCACCTTAGCTTTAGCTCCAGCATATAGCTCCCTAATGAAATAAACTATGGTTGTATCAACCCCCATGTCCAGTAAAATAGACCATAATTTGCTATGAACCACGCAATCGAATGCTGAAGTCAGGTCGACGAACACTAGGTATAAGGCTCATGCCTTGGCCCTCGTATATTTGCCAAGTATGATATCTAAGTTCAAAGCCTGCTCCATAGTCCCTATTCCGGCCCTAAAGCCATTTTGCAAATCGGAAAGGATACAATTTTCCTCTGTCCAGTCTCGTAGCCTATTTAGAACAATCCATCCCGCAATCTTTGCGAAAGTGTCAAGGAGGGAGATTGGGACAATAATCGGGATAAAGGTTGTGGCACAGCAGGCACGTAGAACCTGGGTTAATAGTGGGCCCCATAATAAGACGTTGGACTTGTAAATATCAATTGGGACTCCATCTGGGCCTGGTGATTTCCCGCTTTTACTAGCATTAATTGCATCAGTAACCTCTTTTAGGCTAAATGGTGGGGTGATAGGTTGAAAATCTAGTCTCAAAGGATTTGGTTCCAGGGCCAAATTTTTTGCGGAGTATATGCTAGAAAAGAAAGTGACCCAGTCCTCTTCCATGATGGCTATTTCAATTGTTGGTATCGTTCCATCACATAGGAGAGGAGAGTTCACAATTTTCCAGAATTTGGCATTGTCATTCTGGAGACTTGCTTTATGAAGAGAATGCCAGGCCTCGTTTTTTACGTTCTGTTTCCTTGATTTTATAGCCTTTTTGTACTCCTTCCTCTGAAGACTAATACCATGTTTGTCAGGGTTTTGTCATTGTAAGTACTGTTTTAAATTCTTGTGGGCTTGTGTACATTCACTACCAAACCATCCTTTATCTGCATGTGACCTAGGTTTACCAGAACTGACTGTAAGGGACTGCTTAATTCCAATGGTAATTGCAATAAAAGCTTTAATACAGGCCTGTGGGCTGATGTTATCTAAAAGACAGGTTTCAAACTCATTGGAAAATGTACTCATTAGTTGTTCCAAAAAACGCACGGGTTCAATCTGTGACCACCGAATAGTATAACCATTTCTTGCTCCCAATTCAATATTCTCTACCTTCTCTGTCGGTTCCTTGTGTTTAGTTATGGCTTGAGGGAATCCAAGACTTAGACTTTGAGGGTAGTGGTCACTAAACATGAGATCTTGAATTTTATACTCCAGTACATAAGAAATAAAATTATTAGATAATAATATAAAGTCAATTATTGTGTTAGCCTGTCTGCCATTAAATGTGGGTTTTAACTGTGATTTACTATGATTTAAACTGTTACACAGGAGGAGATCAAAATTAAACAGTGCTTCATTCAACAGGTTGCCGTAATAATTATGTGTAAAATGGAATAGATCATCATCTCCTCCTGTGCCGAGGAGACAAGATTTCTCAGCAATTTGAGGGCACAGATGTGTGTTAAAGTCACCCCCCCCACACAATAAAAGTCTCTTTGTGCGATAAATTACATACTCGATCCAGGTCTTCCTGCAGCAACTTGAGTACAGATAAAAATCTTTGTTGAGGAGCACTATTATAAAAATTAATAATCGCCAATTGTGCAATATTTTTTAGTTCACATGTGATCAATTGATAAAACGTATTAGTTAGATTAAATTTGTTGGAAATAAAAGTACACAGACCACCTTTTGCCCTACCCCGTGGACAAGGAACAGCGGGGGTATGAAGTGTCCTAAAGCCATTTATGTGGATAGGGTCCACAGACCAAGTCTCTTGTAAGCTTACCCATGAAAACGATCGGATGTATTCTAACCAAACCTCGTTCTTGATTTTGGAACGCAGACCTGCCACGTTCCAAAATAAAAGAGAAAAAACCTCTCCCCGACTATTTGTGCCTTGCCTCACAGGAGTCTGTTTTGTTGCTTTATCTTTTAAATGGGCAGGCGGAATGCTTATTGGCACTACATCATCGGCACTTTGTCTCGGTGAAGGTTCCATATCCATCCATTCGTCTCCAATGCTCTCCACCAGACCATCGCCACCCTTCGGTAAATCAGGGACTGAGGTTAACATAGTAGTCATCGACCCACCCACTTCCTGATCAAATGGCAGTCAATCAACTCTTTCCGAGGAGAGAGCGTGAAATCTATTCTTGGTAGAAATCGGGTGGTAACTCTCGGACCTGATTATTTGTTTCTCAGGATTGGGACCAGAACGATCATGGTCGGGATTATAGATATAAAAAAAAAACAGAGGTAGCAGTACGATGCCTTGGTCCGTGATCTTCTGTGAGCTTAAATGTCTCAAGATATTTTCGACCAATTTCGGGGTTTTAAACTAGAGTACCACACAGTAGCCTCTAGATGTTTTTTGGTTCTTGCCCACCCATTTTACCTTTCTAACCATCTTAATATCCTCAAAGAGTACTTCTGTCATACTAGAATTCATACGAGTTCCACTCCAATTCAAGGATTTATTCCTCAACGCTGTCCATGATTCCCTGTGGTCCCCAGGAAGGGTAGGGACATTTGCGAGGACTACCACATAGGGAATTGCCGAAGGAGGAAGATTTAAAATATCTCTTGATGTTGACGAGGAATCCTGAAGAAATTTCAGACTATTCGATGTTTCCCCTCTAATTGTCTTTACTTTTTGGTATTCGGGGCTTCGGGGACTAGCTAGTGGAATGCAAGGATCTACATATCTTTGGGTAGTCTAATAGAGTACCAACAGCCATTACCTATGCCTCAAAGGGTTGCCGTTTGGATCTGGATCATTGATATATTGAGTAGTAGCAGGTGATAAGCTTGAAAACTGTACCTTCATTAAGTGAAACATTGTCTCCACTTTTTCCTCCAGTTGTGTTAAACGATTTGTCATTTGGTCAGAGAGTGACCTAACTAGATGTCCCAAAGCATTAGAGGGGGGATTGATTTTCGCTTTCGCTATGGGTTGTTTTTTCCTCTGGCCAGGTTTGTTATTCACATGGACAGCTTGTACAGATTGCGTAGATTCCTTGAGAAGAGCTCCAGGCTTGGTACATCTAGTCTTATCAGGTGGCTCTTGACTGGAAGCTTTCTCCTTTCTGGCTAATTTAGGTTTCCTTGAACGTTTAGGAGAGGGTGAGTGATCATCATCATCTGAAATAAAGTCAATTGTATCTTGGACGCACCCATTTATGCCTCTAATTTGGGTTCTAGTTGCCGAAGGATTAGTCGGTATTGGAGAGGTTCTTGCTGGCGGGGGGAGGTGAGGAGGACCCTATGGGCCCTTCTGAATTAAAATCTTTTCCTCAACATTAGTAATCTGTTTGTCAATTGCCCCATGGCTCCTGAGATGAATTTTAGTATTAATGAATGATCTTTCTGAAAGATGGCGTCTTATGTGCTAGGTTGATTCCTTTTACCCATTCTTACTAATTGTTTAGTCCTAAAAATCAGTTCAATAATAATGCTCTAAGAGCACTCCTTACTGATAAAAAAATAAAAAAATGACGAACTAGGATGAGCAATCTCTATATAACTGTGACAGTACAGATTAAAAATAGTGAGTGAAAAAATTATTTATCACAATACTAAAAACTATATAGCAGGGTCATCAAAAGTTGCGTGATTAAAACCCTACTACAAAAATCAAGTCAAATAAAAATAATAAAGAAATACCTGTCTAAAAGGCTTCTTAGTCCAATCCAGTGTTCACAAGAAAGATGTCAGGGGGGTGACCCAGCCCAGCCTCTGCCAGGCGCTGACGGACGAAGGACGGGTCCGCCCTTGACCCGGCAGCAGCTGAAGCAATTAGCGCGACCCGTGAAGCGGGCCCGCTACAAAGTATTTGAAAGGGGGCTCCTCCCTGCCCCTGGCGTCAGCGCGTCCCGCGAGGGCGGGAGCGCTCCTCCAGATTTAAAGGGCCTTCCCTTGGCCCAGCAGCAGCTGAAGCAATTAGGGCGACCTGCGAAGCGGGCGCTACAAAGTATTTGAAAGGGGGCTCCTCCCTGCCCCGGGCGTCAGCTTCAGCGCGTCCCGCGAGGCGGGAGCGCTCCTCCAGATTTAAAGGGCCTTCCCTTGGCCCGGCAGCAGCCTAAGCAATTAGCGCGACCCGCGAAGCGGGCACGCTACAAAGTATTTGAAAGGGGGCTCCTCCCTGCCCCTGGCGTCAGCTTCAGGCAAGCCCATTAATCCCAAGAAACTATAACTCATGCTGTAAGGTAACTGTAACTCATGCCCCTGTCATGCATCGTTTTCTATCAATAATTGTATTGCAAATGTTGCAGTGATATTATCAATGATGTCATGGAAGATGTCATGACTGATGTAATATGTGGGGTAATTTGCAGTGCATTGCAAGGCCCCCCTCCTGTTTACTTATTGGCCAGGCCCAGGGGATTGGGTCCCTGGGGCCAAAATCAGCCTGGGGACGGGGGACACCTGGCTCCCTCCACTTGCAGTAATTGGCCAGGCCCGAGGGATAGGGTCCCAGGCCAAAATAAGCCCCATTAGTAATTGGGTGGACCATGGAGGATGGGATCCCTGAGGTTATACATGGCCCGGGGAGTGGGCTGCTTGCCCCCTCCTGGGTTGCATACATATGGGGGATGTCCACAGGACCTGGCAACAGGCCAAACCTGCGGTTAACCCCTAAATAGCAAGGCAAAAAGCCCTGTGAGGCACCAGGGTGGGTACCTGTGGGGGGTTGGCTACATCCCCGGCAACAGGCCAGGTGCTGTAGCTGAAACACCTCTGCACATTGTCGAAGGCCGTGTGTGTAGCAGAATTAGGTGTCTGTAGGTGGTTGGCCACACACCACTGCGCACTGCTGTAGGCTGTACGTGGCACAAGATTGGGTGTCTATGCGGTGTTGCGTGCAGGGCCTGGTCACAGACCTCTGCGGCCAACCCTGCCTCTCAGGGTTGGATTAACATAAGGCAATTAAATTTTACTTTTCGTTAAGAAACTACTAGAAATTCACTGAGAGAAACAAAGGTTACAGGGACATTATAGTTAGGACATGGAAACCTCAGAAAGTCACTAGAAAAACAAAGGTTATAGAGGAACTATAGTTAGATTCAGATTTTACAAATGCAAAACCATAGAAATTCAATAGTTATAGCTATACGTATCTCAAGAAACCTTAGCTTGTGCCCTAAGGTAACTATAACTCACATCCTCGCCATGCACTGCTAATTACCCCACAAATTACAGTACTCATGCCATCTTTAATAAGATCATGATATAAATTTAACATTTGCAGTAAAGGTTTTGATGGAAACACTGTGCATGGCGGGGTGCAAGATATAATTAACTTAGGGCACGAGTTATAGTTACTTGAGATAACTCTAACAGGTTAATTTCGATGGCTTTGTCCATTTAAACTGTGAGCCTAATTATAACGTCCCTGTAACCTTTGTTTTTTTAAGCTATATATATATATATATATATATATATATATATATATATATATATATATATAGGATAGATATAAAGACATATGAAATAAATACAAAATAGATCATGTTCATCATATTCAAAATGGAGGATACATAACCATTTTCAATTACAGAAATTAAGTTGCAGTGCAATATCAATATCATTGGTCCTAAAATGACTGTAGTATGACTCAGTTACAGAAAATGCATTGTGAATCTTGCTGTGGTAAAGGGACATCCTAATTTGGGTATCTGACGTTCCCTAGATTTTGTCATTTCAAAGGCACTGTGTTATATATAATGTACATTGAGCCTGTATAAAGGTTGAATTTGCTATTCCATAGAAAGAGTACTTCAGGGACCTGCATATGAAGGATTATTTTCTACGACAACATCGTCGGAAGAACTTTCCTAACTGTACCAGATACTTTCTTAACCTTCCTAAGACATGCAGTTTTTAGGAATTCCTTTTTATGCTTGATAGCCTCACGGCTGTTTGCAAGTAGACATGCAAATTGACTTGTGTATTTAGGCCCTGAAGAACTTGTTCTTTTTGCTTTCCAGATTTCTGTTTTTGGTGACTTCATTTTTGGCGGTCTTATGTCTCTGCACACTTTACCATTGCCAATCAATGCTAAAGTGATTGTGCTCTTCCCTTTAAACATGGTAACATTGATTTACACCCATTTGGCATAATTCATTTTCTTACAATACCCTAAAAAAGTGGTACTACCTTTACCCACAGCCTGTAAATGAAATGCTACTAGAGAGCCTGCAGCACTCTTTGTGCCACCCACTTAAGTAGCCCTTTACACATGTCTCAGGTCTGCCATTGCAGAGCATGTGTGTGCAGTTTTAAGCTGGCATTTCGTTGTGGCAAAGTAAACCTCTTGCCAGGTCCAAATTTCTCTCTGTGTTACATATAAGTCACGCCTAGGTTAGGATCGAAACAGCCCATACAGCGGGATGCAATGTATTTAAAAAAGTTGGAGATGCAAGGTTTACATATTCTGGCAATAAAAAACTCCTAAATTTGCTTTTCTCTACTGTGAGGATTAATTCTCCTATGGGATAACATTGGGTTAACCTATTATATTTAATAAGTGATAACTTTCACTTGGGCACTGGTCGGAATTTGGTGTGTAAAAAATCGTAATTTAAAGCCCTCTTTAATGGTGAAATCGCAATTTAGGTCACAATTCTGAAAATGCCAGTTTTGGAAGGTTGTCATTTTTTTTGTTCTAACCGTTTGGTGCCTGCAGCCTGTTTACTGGGTCATATAATTGGGTGTAGCTGACAGTTGTTTTGTGTGTATTGCTCCCAGACAGTGAAACAAAGGGCTATAAATGTTGGCAGGATGGGCCATCTCTTACTTGATGAGGGGGACAAGCTGTTATCTACCACAATCGCACAGCACAAAGGCTGTGCCGGAGCACCTTCCCAAAGGGAACCTCTGAGGGTGGAACCCTCCAGAATCTTCTACTTCAAAGCGGGCACCAGGTATAAATATTGGACCCTCTGGCTGAACTCTTCAGTACACATCTGCATCAGAAGTCCTGCCACTTATTTGGAAACAGCTGGTGCACAACTCATCTTTGACTCAGGGCTTTGCATCACAAGCCCCTCATCAAGAGCATCCTCAATGATGACACAGGACCCAGCATTGAACCTCCAGGAACCGCCAATGCGAGACACATCTCCCCACTAGGACCTCGTATTACCTCAGGTCTGCAACACTTTCTCAGCACAATACCCTGTAACACTCTGAAACAAAGATTCATAGTACTCTTGCTCAGCGGGACTAACTTGGTTCCTGCATTCGGCTAATACTCCATCATGGTCAGCCTTAACTTGTGACTTTGTCCTGGTCTGGTGTGACCAGAAAACCACAGTTGGCACTTTGTGCTTTTTTGGCGCTATTTTCACTTCAATATTTAAAATTGCATATCTCTGGATCTAATCATTGGATTTATGTTGTTCTAGTCTTAAATTATTTGTTACATTTGCTCTATTCTTCTACATTATGTGGGATTTTTCTTGTGTTGTGTTTTCTCTTTATTACTGTTTGAAGTACTGCATAAATACTTTATACAATGCCTCTATGTTAAGTCTGACTCCTTGAGTTTCACCCCTCTCATCTAATAACCAGTTTCCAATGATTAATGTTTCAAAACATTAATGGCTCAAAACTAAAGGACCTTTTCCTTTCAGAGGGTGAGGTTGAACTTTGATGTTTATCAATTTATAAACATTGTTCAAAGGGTTGTATTGCAATATCCTATTCAAAATGTTGGAGTTATCGATTACTGTGTTCTTCTGTAATCTTTCTACATTAATGCAATTTAAAATATAATGTAAAGAAATAAATAAATAGTACCCACTTATCTGAGCCAAAGCTACAGAGAAAGAGGTAATGCCTGTGCTGGAAGTTGTCTTGGGCTTTTGGATTTTTTGCAGATTGGACAGTTGAAAAGCAGTTGAGAAAGGAATTGACCATTTACTCCCCATTCTTTAATGTTATTTTCTGCTGAGTTGGAGTAACACTGAAACAATGGCTTAATTTGACCCCCGCTAAGCGATGTTGTAGCTACTCTTATTCAATTTTCATACTGTTGTAGAATTGTCTCTTTATTTCCAAAGTAAAATGCTAAAGAAAATAAGCAGGCCCATATTTATACTTTTTAGCGCTGCATTGTTTTTTGACGGCACATCGGTGCAAACTTACAAAATATAATTGTATTTTGTAAGTGTGCGCTTCTTTTGCATCAAAAAATGACACAAATGTGGCGCTAAAAAAGTATAAATATGGGCTGCAATATCATGTAAAACTATATAAATGGGCTTTGGATTGGCTTCTTGCTGATTATTTGATATCTTTCTTATCTATCCCAATGCCATGCTTTGTATGGAATTGCTTTCATGTGTATTCTAATACTTGTCCCTCCCCTAGAATTTTATTTCTTTACCCTCATTTTTGATTGAATAATTTGTATCTTTCCACCGCTGAAGCTTAGGAACTTTTTTCTTTTTCTTCCATTTCTCATTAAGCACTCCATTAGTGTGCATCTCCTGCTCATTCCTAGAGTTCCTTGTGCACACACTGGGTGCAGTGGCTGTTTCCTTGACTCACCTATCTTCCTGTACCCTGATTGTCTCTTCCTACACTCTCTCCTAGTGTTCAATACAGTGCATCGCTGCAGCTCTGTGCTGCACTCTCTCCATGCCTTTCTCTGCCTCTCTCCCCCTTCCACCTTTTTGTGTTCCTCTGTATCTGTCCAGCCCTCCATCTCCGACTCCATGGTGGTCACTGCTATCGACTCTGTAAAAGCCGCATACTTTAAAACGCACAGGTACTGCTAAAGCTAGTAGCGGCAACTAGCCGCCTTGAAAGTGCATTTGATCGATGGCTATAACATTGTCATGCCTTTAAAGTAAAGGAAATAGCATTCATGGCTGAAAAAACAACATTGGTGACACATTGTGCCACAGACATCTTGAAGCATAACATGCAGTATTTGTAGAGTTCGTGGCCCCCCCTCCTTGGGGAATCTGGTGTCCAAGAATAGATATTTAATGTTACCAAAATGAATGGTACGTAGTTTGTCAACATCAGAAGGATGTACGGCTCAGAGTGCCTACCAAACTCTGAACATGTGACAGAAGAGAAGAACACCTACTAAGCCACCGTGCAGAACAAACATACTTTCAACATGGCGGGCGGCGCAAAGTAGGTGCATTTTGAAAGAAATATGCATTGGCAAAGCCAATAGCAGTAATCAAATAACCTTGGCAAAGGGAGGGTGGTTGGCTTTGCCAGTTCTTGTTTAATTTATTGCTGTTATTTGTTTAAGCAAATAAACGTTATCTACCGAAAAGGGAAGTGAAAACACGCGAATGCCTTGTCAGGCTACAGAATTTGAAAAGCTGTTATTTTGATTACAAAACATCAACAAAACAAAAAACATTCTAGCAGGGCTTGATAGTGTTCCCTGCATCTCATTAGAGTAAGAGTTTTGACAAATATAAGTCTGCAGGGTAGCAGAAGTCGCCTGGAATTAAAGCGCTATTACCAGGTGGCAGCATCTTCAGTAGACAAGTGGAAATTGCGTGCCACTTTTGAGGAATGAAAAACTACCATGTAGGATAAAACACACCAAAACAAATATCTACTAGATTTGACCTTTTTTTTAATAACAAAACGTATTCATGGACAATCGCACTCAGAGCAATTATATTAGTTTGTCTCCAAATTATATGTGTGCAGTTCACAACATAAACATATTTGCAGAGGGCAAGGCCACTCTTAAGTGGCCTCTTTGAACTGAGAGCTGAGAGATTTTTATTGTTGCCCAACTCAATAGTAGTAATGTAATTGACCTCAAGAACATGAAAGGCTGATGGCCTTCCGGAATTTGGAACTTGCAAACAGGAGGTCAAACACAAAACCTGCAGTGGATTCATACGTTCACTGAGTCTCCAGCATAGACTACAGTAAACAAATGAAGGAAAGTAAAATTGTCGCGCCCTGTGCTTATCAGTACTTAAACACATTACAAGACACAATACTCTTTACATGACCTAAGCATTGAAAAATGACAGAATTGATTACATTACATCAAATACACCACGTGGTATAATGCATTACATTACTGATTATAACACCAACAGTCCATTCAAGGAAATAACTGTGGGTCACATGTACAAAGTATTTTTATGGTTGCAAACCCTTTGATTCTGAACTTGTCAGCACATAAATGTAGTTTTCATTGTACTAATCCCATTTTGGAAGTGGTTAAACCTACACCTATTGGATATTTTGAAAGGGCATATTGTAGGCATCTCTAACAAATACCGAATCAGGAGTGCATGTGTCAATGTTTTGAAATGAAAATCTGCTCACAAAACATGAAAAAATACTGACTCCTTAGTTAGGGTACTAAGCCATTTGCAAAAGGGACTCCTTCCCTTTTGTGAATGTAAACAGAAAACGTTTGTTGGGGAGTAGGCAGTGGTCCAAGGGATCACTGCCAACTCCAAAACAAAGTTAAACAAGTACATTTTACTTAGAAAAATGCAGCAACATTTCCTTGAAGGAAAACAGACTGCACTTCTTTACAAAAATATTGTACTGTATTGACAGGTGGTAATAAACATGGTTGTCTGCTGACCTTAGGAAACCCCTGTCAGTGTGATGGTCACCGATCAGAGTGAGTTGCCATTTGGGACCTACCTTATTAATATTCATAGGCCAGATTATGGCCCACTCCAAATCGGAATTTTGCAAACAGAACTATGAGTACGTAGGTCAGTTTGTAAAATGTATTACTGGTTGCAAATTGTGACATTTGTTTTTGCTACCAGTAATTTGTGCATCTGGATTCAAATAAACAAACTGGTCATTCAAGTATGACAAACAGACATTTGCATTTGTAGGAGCAGTCCGTCCAGGAATTAATAATGGAAGCAACAAGAGAGAAAGTTCTTGTTTTTCCAACTTGGTAGAAGACTAATGGCAGCAAAAGAGGTCCCAGAGATGAAACCTAAGTCAGAACAGGCCATCGCCATCAGAAGCACGAATTAAAAATAATCTCCATCTCTGCTTATTAGGTGAATGCCAAGATGACACAGTCGGCAGCAGATACATGTTATTTTCTCGAGTTTCTAAAATAGTAGGTGTCAATTGATGTAAAAAGTTTCTCGCATTTCAGGTGCAAAATTATTCTTAGATTTCTATAATGAGAAATATTACTTAAGTCCCATGAGTTTCTCTGGGATGACAGATAGTTTCTCAAGATTTTTTTTTTCAAATCTTGTTGGTTTTCGCATTTCAAGCTCATATAAATGTTGACTTGTTCCTGTTTTTCATATGTTACTTAATCCATCCGTGTTCTGTGCTTTACTCTCAAGCACCTCTCAGATATCATACAATTTAGTGAACATTTACTCATCCATAGCTTAGACAGAAAACTCAAACATTTGTACATACCCTTACAACGCTTCCCATTACTTACTGATCTAGTTTCAAATTGTCCTGAAACTGAAGAAAAGTGCCAAAATTACCCCTTCTTCCACAAGGTCTGTGCAGCAATGACAAAATGTAGGTAAACATAATTTCTGTGAAACTAAAGATAAATCAAAAGATACGACATATATACTAATAAATAGGGAATACAATGCATATAACCTATACATATAGGGGTATACAATATGGATACCATTTACACATATCTGTAATCAATAACTGGTACAAATAACGGGTGCATTCACCTAAACCTTAATGAAGAAGCCAAACAGGCCTAAATTAATGCAGACCTTAGGTGTAAATTGTGCATGTTACAATTTGCATTGTTGTTTGGGAATCTGGCACAGAGATGTCTGTTTAAGGTCTGTTTTTCAATAAGTTATTGTCTGGCTGGTCATTACACGTGACCATGTAAAGCTGTATAGAGCTGTTGAATTATAGATGAGTGTATTTTGAGGACCTCTGGCCTGGGAATAGTGCAAATTACAAGTTTAAATAATGGCCCAACACTTCGTGCTTTCGAGGTTTTTAACTTAAGTACCACGGAGTTGTGTAACAAAAGGAACTGTTAGCAAAGCGCCTATACACATTTAATTTTCTTGCATTTGTTATATTAAAAAAATATGATTATTGCATGCTGTGCTGACTGCACAAACCTCTTTTGAAACAATACCTCGGACCGGTACTGGTTATTTATGCCGATGGTTGCAGGTAGAGGGCGACTACACTCATTTTTGAGTGCTGGGACTTAAGTTTGATCATCAGACTTGAACCGAGAGCAAGAGAGAGAAACGCAGAAATGGAAGAAAAAGATGGGAAAACATTGACAAAGAGGGGAAGCAGAAACCAATAGGAACCTGTAAGTGTGAAATAAAAATACATGAAGAGTACAGTGGTAGAACAAAGAGGTTTGAGGTAAAATCAATCTATACATTTATTTTATGCAGTTGTATGTAGCAAGAACATGACCCATAGCTTTTAGAATACTTTACAATAGAGAATAGACAAAGTAAAAAATTGATAATTGAGGGGATATTTACTACAGACCATCACATAGACCCCGAAACATGGGTTAACTATTTTACATATCTTTACTCTGACCCTCCCACCTTCGATCTCTATCCCTCAAGACACAAAACCCCAGTGGCTTGGGGTATTTTACCCGAGTTACAGTTTAGTCTGGAGGAGACGGTGATTGCCATTGAAGCAATCAAGCCAGGAAAAGCCCCGGGTTTGGATAAGATCCCGGGGGATCTATTCAAACATAGCATAGAAATCTGGGCACCTTATCTAAACCTTTTAAGTAATGCTATAGCAAGGGGAGGCCCAATGCCCGAGACATGGACAGGGGCAGAAATAATCCCAATCCACAAAAAAGGATCCAGGGAAGACCCAGGGAACTATAGACCAATTAGCCTCATAGACGTCACACAAAAAATTTATGCTAGACAGATCCTGAATAGAATCAATATCTGGATAGAAGAGAACAGCATAATGTCTATATACCAAGCAGGCTTTAGACAACAGACCAGTACAGTTGACCAGGCCTTTAGGCTATTGACAATAATGTGGAAATACACTAGACTAAAGAAAGGCCACCTGTATATCGCGTTTGTGGACCTGCGCGCAGCCTTTGATCTGGTGCCGAGAGACTCCTTATGGGCAGCATTAGGAAAACAGGGCATGCCGGGGAACCTCCTGGGCCAGCTGGAGAGGCTACATGAAAATACATTTGCAAAGGTCCGGTGGGGGCCAAAAGGAGAGTTGACAGACCCAATACCTATCAAGAGGGGGGTGAGACAGGGCTGTGTGCTCGCCCCAACTCTTTTCTCTTTATACATCAATGATCTGGTTCATCATCTGAAACAAAGTAACCACGACTCACCAAGATTGAATGATGATCCAGTCCCCGCCCTCCTTTTTGCAGATGACACCATCCTATTGTCTCAAACTCCAATGGGCCTGCAAACTCTACTAGATAAATTCAGTGAGTATTGCAGCTTGAAGGGGTTAGAAATAAATGCAAACAAGACTAAATACTTAACTGTTAACCCTCACAAAGCACTTAAGAGAAACATTTGTATTAGAGGGCAGGCACTGGAACGAGTTAAAAATTTCAACTACCTAGGGATACTGCTTGATGCCAAATTGTCATGGGCGCCGCACATCAACAAAGCTGCTATCTCCTTAACTCATAGCTCTATGGCAATCAGTAAAAATTACAAATGTTCAAGGTCGAGTACTGTGTCACCAGTATTCGAGATCTACAGGTGCAAAGCACAGGCCGCTGCTCTGTATGGCGCAGAACTCTGGGGATTCACAAAACTAACTCCATTGGCCACTCAGGAAAATAATTTCATGAGGGGGATATTGGACCTCCCTCCATCGACTCCGCTGATTCCCTTAGCCCATGACACTAATATGAAACAAATAGGCAAATTGGCAGCCCTGAGGCCCCTGCTCTACTGGTGTAGACTTTGGACAACCCCTGAACTGATCCAATACAGGCAAGCCTTAATTGAGATCATGGGCTTGGACAAGACTATTTCCCTCCCGTGGCTTTATTATATCAGGCAAAGCTTTTACAATTTAGGGCTGAAAATCTACTGGGATGAACCACATATACTCACAACCCAATCAAAGATCTGACTAAAGCAAGTATTTTGGGACTTCATATTTAATAGCCCTCTTCATAGCAAGGATTCAGGTAGACTAACCTTAAGTTTTCTGGATTTTAAACCACTACCGAGCGCTGAGGAATGGATTGATACCATTCAACCTAGACGAGCAAAAGCTTTATTTATGAAGTATCGATATGGGATTCTCCAGGTCAAGGCTTTTACCTTCAAATGGGGTCTCCTGAATGGGAGTAATCATGAGGCGACCTGCGAGCTATGTAATATGGAGACTCCAGAAACGACGGATCATGTCCTTTTAAATTGCATTGCCTACGATAAACTAAGGAAGAAATGGATCCGACCCATCTGCAGGAACGTTGGAATCAGGAACTACAATGAAGCTGGCAGATTTTTTAGATCCAGCTCGATACCATATGTTGTTTTTGGTCTAAGCCGGTTCTTAATAGCAATTTCATTCATCAGAGACAAGGCGGGCCTGAGGTTGTAGGCGCTCTAATTCAGGCAAAACTCCCAAAGTCAACCTATGGGTCCTGAAATCGATAACTGGGAGTCACCCTCTGCAATTCAATGGCCTTGGGACCTATAATCGGCCAAGGATATATCTAGCTCAGGGGACACTGTCTATGCCCGGGAGGACCGTAGCTACTGGGAGGTTGATTAAGTTACCTAGAATGGTCATTGTCACCTATGAAACTTGTTCCTGGATTCTGATATTTATTTATCTTTTATCCCAAAAAATCTCCTCCTAGTTAGGCAAACAAGTGCCTGATGGCACGGGAGGTAAATTTTATGGGTTTTACAAATGAAATACTGTAATCGATTTTTACCTACTGTTTTTAAGATCAATATCAGATAACTTGTTTCTAGTAGATAAGTGAATATTTGCTGCTGCTAGAACAATGTGCCTTTTTGCATCACTCGATCGTATATGACCTCTAAGCAATATAGGCACGTAAGAAAGAAAGGAATCGTTGGGCCCTGGGGATTGTTAATCACTTTCTAAAAATTTGTCAAATAACCCCTCACGTGATGATGGTATCTATATTGCTAAGATTGTAGAGGCAACTTGAACCTACTGGAGGCAAATAGTCATTCAAAAGCATATATCCTACTTTCATAATGGTTACTTTTTGAGCTAGTCTATAGTTAATGATACTACTAGCAAGATAGCAATTTTAACTGTTTTTGTATTAAGGCTTATACTTTAGGGGTATTTTATAAAATTTGATAATATTTATATGGCGATCTGCATGATGATGTGTACTGTATATTTTATAGTGTTTTAGTGATTAATTGTTGATTTTTTAATAACATTTATACCCATAACTCGCCTATTTGTATTGTATGGCCCTGAGGGAGCTTTGGTCTCGATCAGTTTTTAGTGTTTCTTTGTCTTTTTTCTTTTAAAAAAGTGTCTTTGTTTCTTCTAGAAATGTAAGAATTTTGTCAGTATGCTTTTATGGTATTGTTTTACCGAAATAAAGCTGTAAAAGTAAAAGTAAAAAATTGATAAGGGTAAATGTGGGGGCAAAACATTACAAAGTGAAGTGAGATATTCAGACAGAAAAAAAAGAAACCATCACAAAAGGTTGTAAACACTTTAGCAGAGAGATTATACCTATTAGGATAGTTCCAAATACTAAGGCATCGAGAAATACTATGTAGCAATATAGCCCGGAAGGATTGTAGGAGGGGTCCATGGGAAATAGTTAATAGAGGCAGCTTCCCCAGAAGGTAGTCAGGGTAGTAGTAGCTGACGAAAAAAGGGAGCTTCGTATACACCCCGGAGGTATAAATTAGGAGAAAGGAGACAGGCAGAGGAAGCTATATAGATAGATCAAAAACCTGCTGAGGGTTTCCCTGTCTTTCTCTAGTTGATGCCAGGAAGGTGATAGATGAAGTTAGGTGTAAAAGAGGAGTGCTTCGACATAATTTCTGTGATCAAACATTGGAAAGAGGGATATCCACTATCAGCAATCTTCCACTACTTGAGAATGTTCTGCACCAAATCCGATATCATGATTGTGATGAAAAGTGGAATAGTCATTTAGAAAAATAAGATCCCTAATGTCAAAAATAAGACACTGGATATCACCACTTTGACTTGTCACCCTGTTAGCTGCTAAAGTCTTGGGTTTTGTTGTAGTGGATCTCTATAATAAGACTGACAGCTCAGACTCTAGGTACCGGTAGAACTCTGACGTTCCTGAAAATTCTGTTTTTGGGAGTTTACATTCTCTTGTTCTGATATAGACACAAGGGTGTTTCTCAAACTTAAATTCAGCATATGCATTGTGGGAATATCAACAGTTTTTAAATGTGATGATTATGCTTTTGATTCTTCATGTAACTTAGTATCTGAATGTGCTACAAAAATATGAATGCATATTTTAAACTTAGCTCTAAAACAGTACTTAACACTATTAAAGCTAGCTACCAGTCTCCCAGGTATTCAAAACCTCAGGTAACAAGGTCCTCACTGCAGCAACAAAGTATCTCATTCACATCAAAGACATGCTGGATCAAATGGACATGTATACTTGATATCTTCAAAATGGCCACTGACATTTTCACATATCATGAGAATTTTGTGGCTTCCTGGAAAATGGAGACAATGTTCCACGTGCGTTACCAGCCTTTCATTCTCCAGAATGAACATAACGCAATTGAGTAGAGACTGGTCTTCTATAACAGGGCTTGGATCAGATTGTGATAGCATGAGATGAGTGTTGGCTCTAGATTCTTCAAATGACCCACCTTCTCCACGTTAGGATTCTTTGCACCAATGTCAGTGTTGGCCATCCAGTAAAGATCAGTAGGATAAATAACAGGGACTGGAGTGGTTGAATCTTCCTGGATGGAAACAACAGAGCATTGAAATCCAAGGTAGTGCTCGAAATCAGGTCAAAAGAATGTCTCAGTGGAGAATAAGGAGTGCAGATTTCAGAAGACGTGCTGAACAATGTGGTGGGAGGCAAGGTTTTGGGATATAAAAGGAGAGCAAATCGATATATGCAGTGTAGGAGAAAAGGTGGAAGCAATAGACCAGAAGAGACATGTGGATAGTGCTGGCAGAAATACATTGTAGGTAGAGAGGAGGGTCTGGGTCCATAAAATGATTCCATATATATGTGTCCTGCAGAGAGGAGGTGAAGCCGGTGAGGTAGATAGGGATGCAGGAGATGATGGGTTGGTAGAAAGAAGATTTAGAGAATGAAGATAGATAATGGTGGTAAAACTGTAGGAACAGTACAGGTGGCTACCGGAAGCTCTAGATTCATGCACAAAGGAGGCAATGTAAATTTAGGTGTCGAGAAGAGGTTATGTTGCTGGTTACTCAAAGGGAGCCAGCAGCACTGGGAGAGCGAACGACCCATAATGTTGAGGTCAACAATTTCCTAGCCTATAAACTAGTTGAGAAGAGACACCTGAAGAGAGTGACATTGTCATCAGTGGTTTGGATCATAACTTTCTTATCATCATAGAGAATAAAAATCATCACTACATTTAGGAGAAGGAGAAACAGGTAATCTTTGACCATATGGGATACTCAAGATAGTGTGCCCCCTTGATATATAATCCACAATATCAATGGGACAGAATATGCAGAACAGAATATCAAAAACAGGTAAGTATGTCTAGTTTTTCCATACCGAACTTCACATACATGTACCTACATTGTGCATATATATTTAAGATACATAGATGTGGAGTTAGAAGTAGTAAATCTATACTTCCCTATCTGCATTTAACATTTAATATTTTGTCCCCGATATCCTGTTATGGAGAAAAGTATGTGCCAATATTGTTGGTGTGAATATTTGGTAGCCAAATCCTCAAGACTCTGAAAATATTGAGTTTCTTTGTGGCAATCTTCAACCAGAAAGGGTACCTTTAAAAAAAAAAAAAAAATAAGATCAGTTTTAAGTTTTCCCTGAGGACCACTGTGATATTGGCAATCTTGTGCTTGAAATTCTTCGAGGAAGCTTTGGATTAGTTAGTGTAAGAAACTGGGTTGTGGTTGAGAGGGGTGAAACCATACTCAATCTGCAAACACGAGCCTTGTCAGGGTGAAGCCCATTTACCCTGTGCTCAGCCCTCTATCAGCTTGGCACAGAGCAGTTATGCTTAACTTAGAGGCAATATGGAAATTATTTGTCAAACCCTTCAAACAGAAATAATGTGAACACCCAACACAACAGAAATCCCACACCAATTTAGAAATATAGAGCAATTTTTAATAATGAAGAAAGCCCAAAACAAGACAAATTCTATCAGTAGAAGCTGAGATATGCATATTTAAAGAGTTAAGTGAAAATGGCACTAAAAACACAAAGAGCCAACTGTGTATATCTGATTGCACAGGGCTGGGAAAAAGCCACAAGTTCAGGCTGACAAGGATGGAGTGCAGGTTGGGCCCGCTGAACAGGTTTACATCAAAAATCCTGGTTGCAGAGCACATTGCCAGGTCCTGCATTAAGGCTATATTGCACAGTGGAGGCAATTCAAGATCTGGGTCCAAGATTAGTTGAACAGAGGTGGTTCCAAGGAGCTGTGGGGCTGCAATGCAAGGTCCTGCATTGTTGTCAAGGAGGCCATTGACAAAACGGCTTGTGGTGCAAAGTCCTGGCAGAGTGTTTCAAAGGTCTAAAAGTGCACTGAAGAGATGGGGTCTGAGGTCCAACATTTATACCTGGTCTCCACTTGAAATAGAGGAAGCATCTAAAGGTTTCCACCCCACTGAGATGTCAAGCACCCCCCTACTCCCTGACCTATCTCCAGCCTGTCTGGGGTCACAGTCAACTAGTGGCAAACCTTTTGTGAGAGTGCTAAGGCAGATCCTTTGTGATGTGCAAGTATGGCAGATGACAGATTCTTTCTTTGATTAACTCAGAGTCACATATCTTGCCAACACTCAGCTTCCCTTCGTTTCACTGTCTGGGAGCAATACACAGAGACCAATGGTCAGCTGCAACCATTCATGTGATCCAGGAACAGGCTGCAGGTACCAAATGGATAGAACAATAAAAATTATAACTTTATAAAAGTGCCATTTTTAAAACTATGACAATGAATCTGACTTTAGCAATAAAGAGGAATTTCAATTCCAATTCTTTAGACACCAAACTCGACCTGTCTTCCAATTGGAAGTTATAGCTTTTTAAGAATAATACGGTAACTCTAATGTTATGCTATGGGAGAGGCAGGACTTGCAGTGGTGAAAAAGGGAATTAAGAGTTTTTCACTACCAGGACATGTCAAATCTAAGTGTATGGGCTACCTTTTTAAATACTCTACTCCCTGACCAATGGGCTCTTCAGGACCTAACCTAGGATTGACCTATGTATTAAAAGGGAATGTTTGGGGCCTGGAAAAGGCATATTTTGCCAGGTCAAAATGGGTAGTCTTAAGCAATGACAGGGCTGAACCATGTTTAAAGGGCTACTTAAGTGGGCGGCACAATCTGTGCTACTGGCTCACTAGTATCATGTAATTTACAGACCCTGGATACATGTAGTACCACTTCACTAGGGACGTACAAGTCAAATAAATGTGATTATTGGATGTAAGCCAATTCTGCCATGCTTTGAGGAGAAAGCACTTTAGCAATGGTTGGAAGTTGTAAAGTGTGCAGAGTCCTGAAAGCCAAAAAAATAAAAAGGGTGCAGAAAACGGGAGTGTGAATGCAAAAAATTTGGGGATGACCCTGCAGGGTGGGCCAAGTCTCACAGTTAGGTAAAGTATTTTGACGGAACTGAGACCATCCTTCATCACGCATTTGGACAGTGATGCTGTAAAACAAAGAGTCATAATGAATTACAACCACTTACATGAGAGAAAAGAATAATAAAGCATATGTCTGTGCAAGAGCTAACTAATGAACACCGACCCACAGGTATTATTAAAAGATATATTACGTGAACATACCCAAGTGTTCCTTGATTGCCTTAGTGATGATACGGCCCCAGGAGAATGTCTAAGTGCTTTCCAACAGATAACCTATGCTGTAAAAGAAGCCCTCACGACTAGGACAGGAGGGGCAGGGGGTAAGAAAAGGGAAACCGGCTGGTTTGACCACGATTGTACGAAAGCGCACACAAGATTAAAAAAATCCCTAAGTGCCCCCATAAGATGTCAGACTGAAATACGTATCTGTAGACTGGCATACAAGTCAGCCATAAAAAAGAGGAAACTCGCTTTGAGAGGGAAGTCATGGGACAACTTACACAGAGCTAGTCTGATGAAAGACAATGCCCTCTTCTGGAAAATAATAAATACTCCCGTTCTAGGTGACAATAATACCCCTAGAATGGAAATTGCAATTTCGGAAGAGGACTGGATCATGTACTTTTCTAAGATATACTGTCAACCTAATGACAGATTTCCTCTGGACCTTTTAAAAGTCCCAGACCTTGAGGAAGATCGACACCTAGCAGTATCACCTCAGTTTACCTTAGAGGAGGTAGTAGAAGCTATAAACACAAGCAAAGCCAGGAAAGCGCCAGGGCCCGATGGTGTTCCAATCGACCTATATAAAGCCAACACCGACTTATGGGGCCCTTTATTGACGCAGGTACTGAGGGCCATTTGCACACAAGGCCCACCATCAACATGGCGTCATTCTATCATTATACCCATATACAAAAAGGGGGATCACCTTAACCCAGCCTGTTATAGGCCAATTTCTCTCCTCGATACATCAGCCAAATTAGCGGGGAGAATAATTCTAAATAGACTCCAAATATGGGCGGAAAAAAATAACATCCTATCCCCAGTGCAGTATGGCTTCCGCACAGGACTAGGTACAGTGGAACAGGCTCTGAATTTAACTATCCTAGTGGGGAAGTATACGAAGACCAGAGAGGGTAATTTGCACCTGGCCTTTATAGATTTATCCTCAGCATTTGACTGTGTTTTGCATGAAAAGTTATGGGATATTCTAATAAGTATGGGGGTCGAACCAACAATTGTCCATTTTATAAGGGATTTGTATACTGAGTGCAGAGCAAGAGTAAGGTACGGGATGAGAGGGGAATGCACTAAGTCTTTTGGCATATACAGAGGGGTGCGTCAAGGCTGCGTTCTCGCACCACTTCTATTTTCATTATACATAAACAACCTAGAAAGTGAATTGATAAGCAAATGTAAAGACCTTCCACAAATAGGCAATCGCCCCGTTCCTGCACTCCTTTACGCAGACGATGCAGTACTCATGGCCAGGACACCGCTAGCCCTCCAGAAACTCCTAACCACTTGTATAAATTACATGACAGCTCTGGCCCTCACAGTCAATCGCTCGAAAACGTTCATAATGAACTGTGGCAGGAAACTGAGCAAGTCCTTTAAAATCACTATTCACGAGGACAAGGTGAAGATATCTCCCACCTTCTCATATTTGGGCATAATGTTCGATAAACAGGCCACTTGGGCACACTGCGTGAAAACAAAAAAAGATCCCATCATTAAAACAACGGCGGCCTTGAAGATCTTTTCCAAAAAACTAGGGGGGATCTCCCCGTCAAACATGGTAAAAATCTACAAAGCCAAATGTATCCCGGCGGCCACTTATGGAGCATGTATCTGGGGGTATACCAACTGCCATGCGATTCAGTTGGTGGAAAATGACTTCCTCAGATACCTGCTAATGGCACCAAATAGCACGTCATCATATATTAGCCATTCGGAACTAGGGGTCCACTTTGTAATTGATTTAATTAAGATACAGCCTCTATTATTATGGCATAAAGTGTGGACCTCTGAGCATACCGGATTAAACAAGGCCATACTATCCGACTGCATGAACCTAACACACTCGTTTAGAGTTCCCTGGCTGAGATATATTATGACCTTTTTTTTAAAATATGGGCTGCGAAGCCTATTACCAAAACCCACAATCACTGGAAAAAATAACCAGGAGAGAATTGAGGGCTCTGACATTGAAGTACTTGGATGAACAGAGATGGGAAGTGGAATCAAAAAAATCTACAGTAATGTCTAACCAACTAATTCTGTCGACAGATGCAGTCCAGCCTTACCTAGTAAGCGTGGTAAATCCCCGACATCGATTTGTTCTTACAAGATTCCGCTTAAATATCTTCCATCGGCTAGTAACCTTTCCGATTATGAGTGACTGGAGTACAGTTTTAGGAGCATGTCCATGTGATGCGAAAGCTCCCCAATCTACAATGCATGTGGTCCTCTTTTGTAAATTTTATGATATACCAAGAAAACGTTTCTTATTGCCTTTTTTAAGATCGACTAATTTGCGTCAGTGCCGCAACGCGTATTTTAGCTTACAGATTTTATCCTCTATTGAAATGTGTGGAATTTTAGCAAACTTTTTATGTACAGTACTCTCTGTAAGGAAGTCTATGGGTGTACTGAACTAATTTTACTTGAATATCTGGAATCTCCGGTAAACTCCTCACTCTCTAGAAAATACTGTAATGGAACTCGATTTTGCACTGATGTAAATTTACCAAGTTTTATATACCTGTCCTTGAATGAATTAATGATGTGTTTTATTACCTTCCCTATTTATCTATAATTTTCTTATACATATTTATTACTAAATGTGCTATTATTTGATACTTTTATGGCTTGTTGAAAGTCGAATAAAGTCTGTTTGATGATGATGATGAACTAATGAACACCAAACAATAGATAAGTAAGGCAACTTAAAAAGGTGGAATGATAAAAACATCAAACAGCGTTTGTCCAAGCCAGATACACCAAGGAAAGGTGACAAGGAATGAGTCATATGCCAGCAATGAGCAGTATTTGATCATGTAAATTAGGAAGCCATGTCCGTAAAAAGCAATCATTGTAGAAATTAAATAAACTAAAAGCTTCAAAACCTAAAACCTAAAATCTGGGGTTAGAAATAAATCATGCAAGTCAGTCAGTCATAGAGTGTTATGTAGGAGAAAATTACAAGCCAGGAAGTTGTAATGGAGTGAAAAAGAGCAAGTCGGTGTTGTTCATGTGTACAGAATCAAGTACAAGAATAGGAAAATGCACCGTACTTGCAGCAATTGTAACCTTGAATTTGTAGGCGAGGGGGAAGCTTTGGAATGAATTCCAACCAAACCTTGTAGGCCCTTCAGAAGAAATATGCTAAGATCTTAAAATATTATCAATGAATGGTCCAAGTCTTTTTCATAATGTTAGGGAGAGGATGTGACCCAGTGGCCAGAGCTGCCAACTTTGGAGCTGGGGAACCAGAACAACCTTCCAACCTGATCCAGTAACACTGCCACTGCCTGAGTTTTCCCTCCCAGGTTTTTCCACTCATCAATCTTCCCGCCAACAGAAACCCACCCCAGGACCTACTTAGTGCAGGATTTAGCATGACCACGCAGCAGATGTGCACAGCGGGCATACCAAAGGCATGTTAAAGGCAAGTCCATCTGTACCTGGGCCATACCCCGCCCTCCCGCCCCCAGGAAACACCATCACCGAGCTCTACACACTCAACCCCGGATGCTACAACAAACACTGCCACCATGCCAATCCATGCTCCTTGATTCTGACCTTTTACCTGTTCCCAATGCCACTTCACCTGCCATAGAACACATATCAGCCCACAGACCATCCCCACCCTGAACACACCACAGATACTACAGGAACAAACACACCAAAGTTGTGCATCCTTCTCAACACAAGCTCAATATGCAAATACACCACCCAAATTTGGGGCCTGATCTCTACCCTCACACCTGAAAACCTCTTCCTCACTGACACCTGGCTCATCCCCACTCCCAACATCAGCACCTCAATACCAAAAGGATACAAGATCACCCACTGCAACCCCATCATCAAGCCTGGCGGAGGGGTTGCCAGTAAATACACAGAATCCATCCAATGCACCACCACAAATGACATCACCCCAGCCATGGAACACTTCATCTTCTGACTCCAAACAGACAGCAAAACCATCATCCAGACACCCTGCCTACTGTCCTCCAGGACCACATCCAGCCTTATTCAACTCCTCTGCTGACTTGATAGCTTCTCACTCCATAGACTCCAGCAACTACACTTTCCTCAGTATCTCAACTTCCATCTCAATGACTACAATGACATCAACAGTACCAATCTTCTGGACAGCATGAACAACATCAGACAGACCCAACTCGTCCACAACCCTACGTACACTGCAGGCCAAATGCTGGACCCTATCTTCAACTCCAGTGACAGCATCAGGTACAGCTACACCACAGAACTCACCTGGACTGACTACTCCATCGTCAACTTCAACATCACAAGCTAACGGACCTCCACCTCCAGTCTGCCCAACACCCCCTTCCACAGCTGGAGCAAACTCTCAAAGTACACATGGATCCACACCCTCAACACCACCCACCCCATCTCCTCCAACAACCTAGACTACAACATCACAAACTTCAACAAATGGATCAGCAACTGTGCCTATTGCATCACTCCTCTCAGCAACAACACCCACAGAATGTCCACCAAACAAGCTATCTTGTACACTGAAGACCTCAGGACCACTAAACAGCACTGTTAACAACTGAAAAGGAGATAGGGCACCGGCAAGGAGGTGACCAACATGACCGCCTTCAAGACAGCCCTCAACCTCTACCACAGACTGTTGAGAGAATCGAAGAAAAGGTCTTAGCCTCACACATAATATCAAGTTCCAATACAGCAAAGAAACCTTCAACATTGTCAAAGAATTCTCCAACCCCTCAGCTGCAAAAAACATTCGCTCCTCACAGGAACTCTGCGACAACCTTGCAAACGTCTTGCAGAAGATTGCCAAACAACAACAGAAACTTCAAAATCCAGCCCAATGCCACTTACTTCTTCAAGCGACACAATGACTCTGCTACGAACATCCGACTAACCAAATGAAGCCAGTTCGCTGCCCAGGACACTGGAACCATCATGAAGTCGAGAGCCCCAACCGACCCATGCCCTCACCACATCTTCAACCAAGGTGTAGCCAGAACCAGTCACATTCTCACCACCTTTTTCAACACCTCAATTGCCATGGCCACCTTTCCTGAGGACTGGAAACAAGCAGATGTCAACGCCCAACTAAAGAAACCATCAGCAGACCCCAGCAGAACTTAACAACTACAGACCAACCTCCATGCTTCCGTTCCTAGCAAAAGTATTTAAACAAAGCCATCAACCAACAACTCTTCTCACATCTGGAATGAAACCTCCTACTCAATTCCTCCCAATCCTGATTCTGTAGCAACCACAGCACAGAGACAGCCCTCATCACAGCTACCTGTGGTGTCTGAATTGCTAGGTCCATGGTAACTGGACACCCCAGATTCCAGAACGTGGAATGAAGGGGTTGGCAGTTGGGGTGAACCTGTAGTTGGAGATGGTCGTAATTTTGCTGTCCTCAATAACACCTGAAGCTGAACTTACCTGCATCTAGAAGCGTTCTTACAAATTGGCGGACAGGGATGGGATATGGCTGTATGCATTTTAACCCTAATGATGGGAGAGCAAATCAGTTCCTGTGGGGAAATCCAGGGAGACAGTGAAGAAGCTTTATACGGCAGTGTGGAAAGACAAAGAAACCTGCACTTCACTCTGTTTGTGAGTGGACACTCAACGGACACGCAAGGGAGGTCTGTGTCCTATGCGAGTACAACTTGAAGGGAAAAAAACGGGGTGCATTGGGAACTAGACCGCTTGTGCCACACTGCAGGAGCTGCACTCATAGCTGACGTCTCCAGCACATTGCGCATACAATGTGCGCACATCCCCGCCATTTTTTCTGTAAGAAAGCTCCTTGATTGGTGACACACAGACCAATATTTATTCACATGCGTTACTGCATTCATGGCACACAGTGATGCACACACACTGTTTTAAAACATTCTAAGTGACTCACACACCAGCTCTCAAATGTGTTAACTGTTTGAAGGATACATAGTGATACGCACACCCTATTTTAAGCATTCTGGGACGCACATGTGTTATTTTAAAAGATTCTATGCGACGCGTAAACCAGCTCTCATGTGTGTTAACTGGATTAAGAGTACACAGTGATACATACACCCTGTTTAAAGCATTCTGGAATGCGCATGTGTTTTAAAGCATTCTTGAACGCACATGTGAATGTTTTTTGTAAGGCTTTTAGGCATACGGTGATATGCACACCATGGAGACTGCATGGAAATAGCAGCTCTCAAGTGCTTTAACTGTATTAATGACATTGGGTGATATGCACACCATAGAGACTGCATGGTAATATTGTGAACGTGCATATAAAGTGGAAGTTTCAATTACTAAGTGGGTCATTATGACCCCGGCGGTCTGCGATAATGAAGCCAATCCACCAATGTACCACTCCGACCGCCACGGCGGTAACAGCCACCGGGCTGGAGATATCCATCTCCAGCCCGGCAGCTGCCATTGTGCCACCTGCGGGATTATGACCCCACCTACCCCCTGGTTTTCGTGGTGTTCGTAACGCCATGAAAACCATTGCAGTAGGCCATATCAGAGACAGGGAATTCCTTCTCTGTCACTGATAGGGGTCGATCCCTCCTTCCTCTCCAGTTACCCCTACCCCCCTACCTCTTTAAACCCCCTACATACCCTCTACATTCATGCCCCTTCACACACACACACGCATACACACAGCCATTCCTACATGTTTACACGCATGCATACATCCAACCACACACACTTCCAAACATACACGTAGACACGCATTCACATTTCACAATATACACGCACTCACACGTCTGTACATGCACACACGCATACAATACTCAACACACACCCGCATTCATGCACACACATACATACATTCACACACCCCCACACACACACACACAACACCCCCCCCCCCTACCCCACTCCCCTGTCGGAGACCCGACTTACCTGGATCCAGGGGGTCCTCCAGCAGAAGACGGGACGGTACGGGGCGCTGCTACTGCCAGCAGCGCCCACCAGCAGAACACCACCAGTACGTATTATTGGTCATAATACGGCTGGGGCGTTCTACTGGTGTGGCGCTGCTGGTGGTAGCCGCGCCACCTTACCGCCATCCACTGGCATGGCCACAGACGGATTTCCACCATTCTTGTGGCAGAAATGGCAGTGGTCATAATATGGCGGATGGCTGGTAGCCGCGGCGATGGTCTTTTAGCGGTGGTCGACGCAGTTTTACGTGGTCTTTACTGCCAAAGTTGTTATGAGGGCCTAAGCATCTAATATAATTCATTGATTATAGTAACTGTGCGGCAGAACAAGGGAAAATGTGTGGCCAAAGCTGTGGTCTAACCCCCCATGCCATTTCTTCCGAGGGATACCTTGCTTAAATGGTCATATTGGAAGGAGTATTTTGTGAATTACTTATCTACTTTTAGAAAAAGAGAATGACAAACAGTTTACGGCATCCAGGAAGATGAAAATGTTATTGCATAGCCTTAGTCCTGAGGGGTTATGTATTTATAATCCAATTGAAAAGAAAGATAGGCAAACGGATAATACAAATACATTTAAAGATGCATTAGAAGTCTTAAATACATATTAAAGCGTCTCACTCATCACAAGGCTGCACAACATAGGCATCTAAACACCCATCCTCATTTGGATCACCTCTGTCCTCACCAGAAGACTGCACCTACACCTTCAAACCCAAAGAAATCATCTGTGGAGTACCCCAAGGATCCTCTCTCAGACCCATCCTGTTCAACACGTATATGGCACCTCTGGCCAGCATTGTCAAAACCCATGGACTCAATATCATATCCTATGCAAACAACACACAACTCATTCTCTCCCTCTCCAAAAACACCACCAAGACCAACTTCCACAACTGCAATACAAACATCGCCAGCTGGATAAAAGGCAACACAGACAAGACAGAGGCACTGATTTTTGGAAACAAAAGATCCCCATGCCACATATCCTGGTGGGCCTCAGAACTTGGAATTACTCCTACACCTCCAGACCATGCTAGGAACTTAGGCATCTTTCTAGACAACAAGCTAACCATGACGACTCAGGACAACTCTGTATCCTCATGCTTCTTTATCCTTTACATGCTTTGTAAGATATTCAAATGACTACCCCAAAGTTACAGCCACACCATCACCCAGGCTCTCATCTCCAGCCAACTGGACTATGGCTACTCTCTCTACTCAGGGATTGCAGCTCACCTATTCTGATGACTACAGACCACACAGAACATGCAACCTGACTTGATCTAGATCTCCCTCGATGAACCTATATCACCCCTTACCTCAGGGAACCCCACTGGCTTCCTGTACAGAAAAGATGCCAGTTCAAGAGGTGGACAGTTGAATACATAGCCCTATACAATTGCAGACCTGCCTACTTAAACCGCTGCCTGAACTTCCATCAACCTACCAGGCACCTCCACTCAGATGCAGAGTTCATTCCTTCTAATACTCTAGCAGCGAAGACACGGAGCAAGCTACCCTTTGATTGATGGACCCCCCAGTTCTGAAATCTCTGAAGACCTGTCTATTCGGCTAATCAATTGGACTCAGCCACACCCTGGGTACCCTCACTGGTGACGGGTAGCACTCTACAAATCTATTGATTGATTGAGCTGGATGACGACATCCTAAGGAGATCCCTCAAGGATAATGGGAGCCAAACATTGACAAAACCCTCCCAATTGGTTAATACCTGCAATGAACAGAGAGGGCTTGCACATGTTATGGAAGCTTCCCTAGATCTTTGAGTACTTGAAAGTGTAATCAACCCTTTGGGAAAATACACTGTCTTTGTGCAATAATATGTGTTCACTTAAACACTATGGGGGTCATTATGAGTTTGGAGGGGGGCGGAGGCTGCCCGCCAAACTCATGCTTTCACTACACCATCATTGCGGTCTACACACCACCAACCCTATTTCGCAGAATCAGTCCATTTGCGACTTGAAAAATGCTTTTTGGGATGTACAAATCCCAAACTGCGATTCGGTAACTTATTACAGAATTGCAGTTTGCGTTTTGTGATTCGGTATTAGGAAGGGGTGTGTCAAGGGCGTCCCTTCCTAATAACAAATCCAAATGGTATGTATGATTGTTTTGTGACCGCAAATGCAGTCGCAAAAACAATAGCAGTTAGCACCAATTTCAAACTGGGGCTAACCCATTCCCCATGGGACCCCTTCCCCTTTGTGAATGGCAGCAAAAATATTTTTTCAGAGCAGGCAGTGGTTCCACAGACCACTGCCTGCTCTGAAAAAATGAAAACTGAAAATTTTGAAATGCAGCTAGTTAAAACGGGCTGCATTTAAAAAAAAAAAAACTGCTTTATTTAAAGGCAGTCACTGATATGGTGGTCTGCTGTCTCCAGCAGGCCACCATCCCTGTGAGGGCAGCCATTCCTAATGGGGTCGCAAATTGCGACCTACCTCATGAGATTTCATGAGGTAGGTCATTTGCGACCCCATTGGGAATCACAAACAGTGTAAAGTACACTGTTGTACATCCGGTTTTGCGACTCGCAAATTGTGAGTCGTTAAGACTCCAGTTTGCGAGTTGCAAAACCAGATCTTTGTACATGTGGCCATAAGTGATTTGCCCAGAATCACAGGATGTCGAGCCGACCACATGTTGTTCACTTACTTAAATGCAGTAGACCTCAGTGCTCCTCGCTCAACCGTACCGCTTGCGTCACTGATGCATAAGGAAGATGAGGCAGACACTCCCCTGTTATCCGTGTTCCTTTCAGGACAGACATTAGAAAGCTAATCAGGCAGTCACCATCTTGGAAGTCAATGTGTGTGCTCACCCTTTTGCAGCCCGCTTTGAACAATCTGATTATACTGTGAGAGAGTGAGTATGAAATAGAAACCACTGCGAGCAAATGACCCACAAAGATTACTCAAAACATGTCACTCCTCATGACACACTACTAGGGCAGTATGGCCAACTCAACTCTACAACTTGCTGCATGAAACCAGTATTTGTATCAATGGAAGGCCATCCAGTGACTGCATGAAGTGCATAAAGTGCAATGACTATGGCTATATGAGGCCAGTACTAAGGTCCACATACAACTGGCAATTGCGTCTGTGAGGTAACATAATGGCAAATCACAAACATATAATTAAACATGTTACAGGTGTGTCTCAGTATCATTGCAAAATGTGAAGAAATATGAGTCCTCTAATTCAGTGTATAGCAAAAGAAGTTCCTTTGGAATGTTCACAGTCATGCCTTAAAATTGAACCAAGGACGCATGTCATAAATGTCACTGAGCCCCTTACTGGTGCTATCCTAGAGGTCCATCTATTTACATTCTCTGACATTCAGTCGATTTATTATGTTTTCCCCTACTTGACAAGGTGATCATCTCCACCACCGGCTAGTAGCTGTTATCCATAGTTTGCCCTTGTTTCATGAAATGTCTTACCAAAGAGGCACCTTCTGTTTCGCATCTAATCTAGTTTCTGTGCTATGGAATGTTTTGTTTCACCATTTGAGTGGTTTGGCCTACATAAAGTTGCACACAGGGAGAATGGATATCATAAATAATATTAAATTTTTTAAAACTGAACAACAATCAGAGATTGAATACCCTGTTGTTCGTAGTCAGGCATTTGGAGTCACCAGTGAATTTGCACATTGCATAACCCCCACATCTGTAGTGTCCTACTACACCTGGGAGACCCCATAGTGGTCTGATGTCACACCTGTTGATGGGTTCCTTATATGCCCTTACCACAAAATCTCTGATGTTTTTATTTCTCTAAAGACAAATAAAGGGGCTTCCTTGTAGGTATCACTATGTAAGAGCCAGTGTCTGTTGATAAAGCTTTTGATTTCATAACTAATTGGGGAGAATTTACCGACCATTACAATTCTGTTCTGTTGAACATTTCATGGTCTAAGAGTAAGTAGACTTTCTCTGGGGCAGAACCATGCACTCATGATCATCCTAACGATGATTTTTCTGGTGTAACCCCTATCCAAAAGTTTTTATTTAAGTGATTTGGCCTCCTCTAAGTAATTGTTTTTGTGTGTACATCTCCTACGTATATGCAGGAAATGCCCGTACGGTCGGTTATCCCTTAATGCCCTGGGATGGTGACTGTGATTGTGCATTGGGGAATTAGTGTATATAAGCTTTTTATACAAAATGGTGCATAACTCTCCATTCTTGTGTCTGACTAATATATCCGGGTAATCAATCTCCTGATTGCTGTGGTGTATGGTGAAATGCAAATCCTGATTATGCTCATTTAACCATGTCACGAATTATCTGATTTCAACTTCATCCCCATGCCAGATGGAAAAAACATCATCAATATACTGTCTCCAATTGCTAATGTGGGCATAGTAGGGTTTGGAGTTGTCATATGTAATTCGCTCCTCATTTTACTTCCAAACAGGTTCACCAAATTCAGAGCAAAACAAACCCTCATGACTATTTCTTTCTTCTGTCTGAAAACATCTTTGTAGAACATAAATAGTTCTTTTTGAGGGTGACCCCAGCTAATACTGTGATGTGGTCACACAATGCCTCGTCCAAGTCAGTTTGTCGCACACATTTTTTCATGACTTCAGTGGCCTCTTCCCGAGGAATATTGTTGTAAAAAGAATCAACATCTAAGGACACCAATAAGTCAGAGCCCTATACAAAATCTAATCAATGGACCATGTTGATAAATTTCATGATTTTACCTTTGGAATTTCCTCTATGACGTATTGCTCAATAAATCTGCATATGGGTTTCAATACAGATACCCAGCCTGATATTATGGCAAGTGCAGGTGTTTTGGATAGATCTTTATGGATCTTGGATAAAGTATAGATAACAGGTGTCCTTGGATGTGACTGGTTCAGGCAAGTAAATTCTTTGTCAGTAATTGTGCCCATACCAAGAGCCTCAGAGGTGATATGCTTAATCTCATCCTGAATTCTTCTAAAGGGATTTGTTGTGTGACTATTAGTAGAGGAAGTCAGCAGACTTTTGAGTCAGTTGAACAGGGGCTAATTTCATTGATTGAACAAGAAGACCCATCATGATGTGAGGCTCTTCAACAAATCCCACTTTTGTCAGTATCCAGGCAGAATTCGACGCTAAACTAGGCTGGTTTTATACTGTCCTTCATCTTGAATCAAGGTCGCCCGAGACGACTGGCCAAACATGCATGCACTCTGAGGGGAGTGCTCTGTGCACTCCACTCACTGCCCATCACCTCCATGGCCCAGCCTCTTTCACTGCAAACCTAGTTTATTATCCCTTCGTTGTGAAAGGTTTGCAGCTTCTGCTGCTGGGGAGGGGGGGTTTGACAATGACACTCCTCCGCTCTAATGGAGGAGCTGCCCCTGGATATCTACTGCTCCGCTTTGTATTTGTGCTCTCTAATTGTGCCCGTTATCTTTTCTGGCTCTTGCCGGTTTCTGTAAACCCAGCCGCTGCATCCTCTGCAGCCCTGCTCCCCTCACACCCCCATTGGACACTCCCTCCCGCCTCCCAGCTGCTCCTCCCTCCCACCTCTCCTTCTTAATGGCGGCCACTGCATGGCGCCTAGTGTGACCCCCTGACCTGCTTAGGGCCAGGTGTACACTCGGCTTCACCTGCCTGCCTCCGTACTCCTGACCACGCTGTTTGCTGCAATAGAAGTTTGAGGCCCTCCACCACCCGCAGGCACCCGCCTGCGCCTCATCCCTGGTGCCTAGTGGTAGGTGTGTCTAGTATACCGTGTATTTCATTTAGTTTTGTTTAGTTTCCATTGCTTGTATTACGTTTATTGTATTTGTTTTTTCGTTTTCCACACAGTTTTTACCTTTAAACTGTGCCCATTTACTGCTCCGCTTTGTATTTGCGCTCTCTAATTGTGCCCGTTGACTTTTCCAGCTCTCGCCAGTTTCTGTAACCCAGCTGCTGCGTCTCCTGCTGTCCTGCTCCCCTCACACCCCCATTGGACACTTCCTCCCACCTCCCAGCTGCTCCTCCCTCCCACCTCCCCTTCTTCATGGCGGCCACGGGCACCTAGTGTGACCCCCTGACCTGCTTTGGGCCAGGTGCACACTCGGTTCCACCTGCCTGCCTCCGTACCCCTGACCCCGCTGTTTGCTGCAATAGAAGTTTGAGGCCCTCCACCACCCGCAGGCACCCGCCTGCGCCTCATCCCTGGTGCCTAGTGGTAGGTGTGTCTAGTATACCGTGTATTTCATTTAGTTTTGTTTAGTTTCCATTGCTTGTATTACGTTTATTGTATTTGTTTTTTCATTTTCCACACAGTTTTTACCTTTAAACTGTGCCCATTTACTGCTCCGCTTTGTATTTGCGCTCTCTAATTGTGCCCGTTGACTTTTCCAGCTCTCGCCAGTTTCTGTAACCCAGCTGCTGCGTCTCCTGCTGTCCTGCTCCCCTCACACCCCCATTGGACCCTTCCTCCCACCTCCCAGCAGTTCCTCCCTCCCACCTCCCCTTCTTCATGGCGGCCACGGGCACCTAGTGTGACCCCCTGACCTGCTTTGGGCCAGGTGCACACTCGGTTCCACCTGCCTGCCTCCGTACCCCTGACCCCGCTGTTTGCTGCAATAGAAGTTCGAGGCCCTCCACCACCCGCAGGCACCCGCCTGCGCCTCATCCCTGGTGCCTAGTGGTAGGTGTGTTTAGTATACTGTGTATTTCATTTAATTTTGTTTAGTTTCCATTGCTTGTATTACGTTTATTGTATTTGTTTTTTCGTTTTCCACACAGTTTTTACCTTTAAACTGTGCCCATTTACTGCTCCGCTTTGTATTTGCACTCTCTAATTGTGCCCGTTGACTTTTCCGGCTCTCGCCAGTTTCTGTAACCCAGTGGCTGCATGCTCTGCGGACCCGACCCCCTTGCGTCCCCAGTGGACACTCCCTCCCACCTCCTAGCTGCTCCTCCCTCCCACCTCCCCTTCTTAATGGCAGCTGCTGTGCGGCTGTGCCGCTGGTGCGCCAAAGGCACACCAGAACCAAGCCCATCTGCGCCCTTCCATGCCTGGAACACGCCCAGCACCCGTTCCCCTGGTCCACGCTCCTCCAACCCCCCCAAGCGCCACTACTCCTCCACAGAACTCCTTGCTCTCAACCCAGGCCAGCACCACGCCTGCACCCAGGCCAACCCCAAACACACACACGGACCTTTCACATGCCACTCATGCCATTTCTCCTGCACTCACACCAACACCAGCAACACCAACAAGCACAATCACCTCAAATGCATCCTCCTTAATGCCCGCTCCATCCACAAGCATGCCATCGAGCTTTGGGACCTGCTCACCACAAAAATCTCCTGACATCGCCTTCCTCACTGAAACATGGATGAACTCCTCATCAGAACCCGACATCGCCATAGCCATCCCAGGAGGTTACAAAATCACCCGTAGAGACTGCACCAACAAACCAGGAGGCGGTATCTCCATAATACACAAAAACTCCATCAAAATCTCCACCAACACCAATGACACCCTAGACAACGCAGAACACCTACACTTTCAAGTACACATCAATGCCAACACCACCCTTAGAGGAACCCTCATCTACAGACCACCAGGACCCCGCCCCCAATTCTGTGACACCATCGCCGATACTATCAGCTCCCACGCCCTCACCACTACAGACTACATACTCCTTGGTGACCTTAACTTTCACCTGGAAAGCATCCACGACTCCAACTCCACGGCCCTGCTGGACAACCTCGCGAACCTTGGCCTCAAGCAACTGGTCACCTCACCCACCCACTCAGCAGGACACATGCTAGATGCCATCTTCACCTCCAGCAGCCACATCACCTTTACTCACACCACCGAACACCACTGGGCTGACCAACACTGCGTCCACTTCTCCTTCATGAAACCCACCATCCACCACCAACAACACACCACACCCTACCACTAGTGGAACAAGATCTCCAAAGAACACCTGATCTCCAAACTCGCACAAACTCCACCTCTATTCACCAACGACCCCAACACCGCCTCCCTGATCCTCATACAATGGCTAGAAACTTGCGCAGACTCCCTTGCCCCTTTGAAAACAAACAACAACACCTGCACCATCAAGACCGCCCCCTGGTTCACCACAGAACTTCAGTCTTCCAACGTGAATGCCGAAAAATTGAGAAAGCCTTGCGCCAAGAACCCTCAATGAGCAACTTCTCCGCCCTCAAAAAAGCCATGCACAAACACCACCAACCCATCTGGACCACCAAACGGTCCTTTTACAAAGAACGCACAGACAACAACACGCACAACAGCAAGGAACGCTTTGCCATCATCAAAGAACTCACCAAACCCAAATCCTGCACCACCGACCCTCCACACTCCCAAGACCTCTGCAACTTCCTCTACAACTACTTCCACCGCAAAATCGCAGACATACACGACAGTTTCACACCATCAGCACCCACCATCACCACCACCGATACAACCAACACCACAGCACCCTGCCGCACCAACCTACTGAACACCTGGACCCCCACCAATGATGAAGAAATCGGCAAAACCATAAGCTCCATCCACTCAGGCTCCCCAACAGACCCTTGCCCCCACCACATCTTCAACAAGGGCAGCCAAATCATCGCTCCCCAGCTGCCAGCCATCATCAACAGTTACTTCGACACCGCAACCTTCCCAGATATTTGGAAGCACGCCGGAGTCAACACTCTTCTCAAAAAACCCAAAGCAGACGCTGAAGACCTCACAAACTACTGACCCATTTCTCTTCTCCCTTTCCCCGCAAAGGTCATGGAGAAGATAGTCAACGTACAACTGTCTTGCTTCCTAGAAGACAACAACATACTTTACGTCTCCCAGTCTGGATTCCGCAAGGACCACAGCACTGAGACCACACTCATCACCTGTACAGATGACATCTGGACCAGATTGGACAAGGGTGCGACCGTCGCTCTCATCCTCCTAGACCTCTCTTCAGCTTTTGACACTTTATGCCACAAAACCCTCCACGCACGCCTTTTTCGACGCAGGAATTCACCACAAAGCCCTGGACTGGGTCACCTCCTTCCTCTCCGAGAGTTCGCCTCCCTCCTTTCCGGTCTACAGCCACCAAGATCATCTGTGGGGTCCCCCAAGGATCCTCCCTCAGCGCCACCCTCTTCAACATCTACATGGCTCCTCTCGCCAACTTCCTCCGCCCCCATGGCATCACCATCATTTCATACACTGACGAAACCCAGTTCATCATCTCCCTCACCAGGAACCCAGCTACCACCAAGAATAACCTGCACACCGGACTCCTCGACCTCGCCAACTGGATGCCAGCAAGCCACCTCAAATTGAACTCAGACAAAAAAGAGATCATCATCTTCAGACCCAAAAAGGCAGCATGGAATGACTCTTGGTGGCCCACCACCCTCGGACCACCCCCAACACCCACCACCCATGCACGCAACCTTGGCATCATACTAGACTCGTCTCTCTCCATGACCCATCAAATCAACGCCATATCATCCTCCTGCTTTAACACCCTTCGCATGCTATGCAAAACTTTCAAATGGATTCCTTTAGAAACAAGAAGAACAGTCACCCACGCACTCATAAGCAGCAGACTGGACTATGGCAACGCCCTCTACGCAGGGACCACAGCCAAGCTTCAAAGAAAACACCAGCGAATCCAGAACGCAGCCGCACCTCTCATCCTCAACCTCCCTCACCACGAACACATATATACCCACCTAAGATCCCTACACTGGCTGCCCATCAACAAAAGGATCTTTTTCAAAATCCTTGTCCACGCTCACAAAGCCCTCCATGACACTGGACCGGCCTACCTCAACGAACGAGTCAACTTCCACATACCATCTCGACAGCTCCACTCTGTTGCACTTGCGACAGTCCCTCGCATCCAACGCACCACCTCCGGTGGCAGATCCTTCTCCCACCTTGACACCAAGACCTGGAACTCCCTCCCCACCAACCTGCGCAAAACCAAGGACCTCCTAACCTTCAGAAAGCACCTAAAACATGGCTTTTCGAGCAGTAACGGCCACCCCCCTCCCAGCGCCTTGAGACCCTATCGGGTGAGTAGCGCTTAAGAAATGTATTTGATTGATTGATTGATCTTACTTAAAATTGTACTAAGTTATGTGTACTTGTATGCTTTGCTGCTGAACCTACGTATGGCATGTTCAATGTAAACTGCCTCTTAATTCCTTACACAAAGCTTTGAAATGACAATTCTTGTGTGTCATTTTTACAAGAATGTTTGTCACCTGCTACTGGGCTTAATCATTCTAATACCAGTGATATTTCCAGTCAGGGAGCACCAGACTTTTGAACAGGTCTACGTGCTGACACGTACAAAATTCATTTGCTACAGTTACCCCATACTTGTACATCCTGCTTCCTGCAGTTTGCTGTTTCATAGTGCTGTACATAATAGGTATTACAAAATGTAAAGGCACACATTATACTGACCATAGATGATGAAAAGGTCCCCACTGCCAGCATTTGAACTTATGAACTGCATGTCAAAACAGATGTCAGTTCATTAATAAAAGGGGCCATACTCTCCAGATCTTTTTGACTACTATGTCCATAATTAACAAATCAATCACCAATCTTTACTTACAATCTCCACTTTTGAGACTACTTTAAATAGAAAACCTACTCTATACAAACAAAATGCTGAGTAATAAGTCATCAATTTATATAAAACTATGGATGCTCTGAATCAGCAGGTACATTTGCAATCTGTGAATTATTATTCTATAGGGCCAATTGTTAGGTTGCACATTTGTAAACAAAGAGGGGTCACTATCAACAATGGGATAAGGTTTTGCATTAAATGCTTGCTAATGACATATACACGATAACACAAAAGCTTGGGTGTCTACTACAATGTCATTTGGAACCCTAAGATTTGAAATCTCGCCTTTGCCAATAGATTTTCATCTATAATGTATGTATGATCATGCCCTCTCCCCGATAAAATGTCGAAGTAAGCTGATCCGACAGATCTGAATGTGTGACCGAACAACTAGTTCCTAAACCACTACTGCTAAACAACTAAAAAGTCTCTACAACTAAGTACTGAACAACTACGGTCTAAACAACAATTGTGCCTGAGTAACAATTGTCTGAACAAATAATTTATATATATATATATATATATATATATATATATATATATATATATATATATATATATATGTATATATGTTTTAAACAACTAGTAAACCATAAAAACCAAAAAGAAAATCTTACCTTAAAATCAGTTGTTCAGGCAATTGTTATTCAGGCACAATTGTTGTTTAGACAGTAGTTGTTCTGTACTTAGTTGTAGAGACTTTTTAGTTGTTTAGCAGTAGTGGTTCAGGCAAGTAGTGGTTTAGACCCAGTTGTTCAGGATGTTTCCCCTCTCGGGCTCCCCAATACATAATATTAAGGACAAACAATATCTGGCACTGTTACCTTCACAATCGTCTTCTTCCCACCCCTCCCTCCGTCTATTAAAAATAGGAAACAAACAACTGATTTAGGGCATGTGGCCACCCCCCCATACGCCTCTGTGTGTAATCGATCAGTTTTTAGGATTATGCTCCCCACTCTCTGTAAGGGCGTATAAGGCATGTTCACTTATGTGGCACAATGGGAATCCACTCTCTTTCACTGGTCTCCACAACCAGCAACTGGAATGTTAATTGTTAAGATCACAGCCCCACCCATGAAGAACATTAGAAGGCAAAGGGAGCTGTTGATCAGTCATCTGCCTTACCAGAGCCTCTTTTTTAATGACAGGGGACAAGCCAGATCAGTGAATGGAGGGTCAACCCAGGTGAGGAAAACAAGGAAGCTTACCTGTGTGACCTCACAGCAATCACAAGAGCTTTTCAATGTTGTGATAGCAAGGAATCCGGTGCTGATGAAAAAGGCTTACAATGGAGACCTTACTCAAGACTGTTGTAGTTGTATCCCTAAGACATCACAAATGTGCACAATATAAAAATGTTGCCAGAAAGGCAAGTGAGTACTTTACATTTATGGATATGGAAATTGCACAAGCACCTATGACTAAGGCAACACCTGTACATCCATGGAGTGTGCAGGACTAAGCAACCCAGGATTTACAAATTATGTTAGTGTTACTCGCACCTTATTTTGTTGTATTGCACTCAGCCATGCTATATATATCACTAACAATGACAGCGTATAGTATTTACCAACAATTCACAAATCTGTCTGCCAAGTTTGCACTCTAATTTTCATTCATGAATAAAAACATAAATATTTCCTCCTGTGATTAAGGTCATCACTGCATATGTATTTTATTGACTTTGTTAATAAGACTATTAAAGTAAGCTAATAAGCTTTCCAACTCCTTTGTGGGTTTTTAATTACAGACTTGAATGCATAATAAAATAGGTTTGTCACGTTCACTCCCCAGAAAGTAAGGTATAACTGCAATGGCTGAGCTTTTGCTGAATGTCAGTAATGATTAGCGAAGATTAATACCATAACGTGTGTAGTCCCTATACGTTCAGATAGCATAAAGCCCCATTGTGCCAGATATATCGGAATATAGTTTTAGAATAACTTCTGATAGCAGTATTTAATACGTTTATTTCGAGGACTGGCCCCATAAACTTCATATAAAAACAATTCATCCAAAGCAGAAACAATGAACATTCGCAATACTCCGAGTACATATAAAACAACAATTAGCAATATAAAATGGTACAAACTGCAAATACATGCTTCCAGATAGAGGCTTTCTCTATAAGCTCACTAACAGTACTATCTCCCCACTTTAAACCAAAGCACTTATGGCATCTGGCATGTGAAGCAAGTCATCGCGAACCTCCCCAGAAGAGCGTGCTTGATGTATCCAGTCATCTTTCCTTTCACCTGCTGATATCGTCCATTCTTCTGCCCATCTATATTCGAACATATCCATCTATCTTCAAACCTATCCATCAAACATATCCATCCTTTCACTCAGTCATACACCCTTTCACTTATCCACCACTTGTTTAGTCCATTTATTCATCCATCCATCCATCCTTTCGCTCATCAATCCGCCCTTTCACTCATCCATTCTTCCACTCCATGCACCCCCTTTCACTCATCTATCCCTCCATCCTTTCACTCAGCCATTCACCCTTTCACTCATCCATCCACGCTTAGTTGATCCATCCACTCATCTAGCCACTCATCCATGTGCCCTTTCACTCATCCACCCATCATTTCACTCACTCACCCATCCCCCATTTCACTCATTTGTCTATCCATCCACCCTTTTACTGAACCACCCAGCTAACCTCCTTATCACTCATCATCATTACATCCATCCTTTCACTCATCCACACATCCATTTACTCTTTTACTCATCGATCCATTCTTCCACTCACTCATCCATCCTTCCTCTCCTCCATCCATCAATCTATCCAACTTTTCACTCATCTGTCCACCCATTCACCCTTCCATTCACCTATCCATCCATCCACCATCCCTTTCACTAATCCAAACCTACATCCATCCTTTCACTCATTCAGCCATGCATCTATCCATCTACCTTTTCAATCACTTATCCATCTTTCATTTCACTTACACACCCATCGATCCAGCCAACTAGTTACCCTTTCACTCAGTCATTCATTCTTCCACTCACTCATCCATCCACCCACCCACCGTTTCACTCATCCATCCATTCACCCTTTCATCTAGACATCCATCTATCCTCCCTTGCACTTATTCATCCATTCTTTCAGTCATCCATTCTTACATCTATCCTTTCACTCATCCATCCATCCACCTTTCAACCCGTCTATCATCCAGCCTATTTCACTTCCATCTATCCTTTCACTCATTATACATCTATTCTTTATCTCAAGATCCCTCCATTCACCCTTTTACTCAGCCATCCACCCTTTTGTTGATCCATTCATTCATCTAGCCATCCATTTACCCTTTCACTCATTCATCCATCATTTCACTCACTCATCCATTCATCAAGCCCCCATTTCACTCAGTAGTCAATTCATCCACCCTTTTACTTACCCAACCACCCTTTCATCAAGCCATCTATCTAACCCCCTTGTCACTTATCCATCCTTGCATCCAACCTTACATTCATCCATCCATCTGTTAGTTCATTTATTCATCCACACTTTCACCCAGTCGATCCACATATCCATCTATCCATTTACCCATTCACTTATCGATCCATCCTCCCACTCAGTCATCCATCCTTTTTCTCATCGATCCATTTACTCTTTTATTCATCCATCCACCCATTCTCCCTTTCATTTAGCCTTTCATTCACCCATCCATTCTTCCATCCATCCATCCTCCCTTTCACTCATCCATCCTTACATCCAACCTTTCACTCATTAAGCCATGCACCTATCATACACCTTTTAACTCACTTATCCATCCATCATTTCACTCAAACATCCATCCAGCCATCTAGTTACCCCTTCACTCAGCCTTCCTTCCTTTCACTCATTCATCCATTCTTTCTATCATCTGTCTTTACATCCATCCTTTTACTCATCTATCCATCCACCTTTTTGACTTGTCCATCCACTCAGCCCAGCCCTTCACTCCATCTATCCATCATTTACCCTTTCACTCTTCATCCGTCCTTTCAGTCACTCATCCACCCATTCTTTCTCTCATCATCCCTCCAGCCACCCATTCACACATCCATACATTCTTCTATCCTTCCTCCATTTCACCCATCCATGCTTCTATCTATCCACCCCTTCACTGATCCATCCATCCATCCATCCCTTATTTCACACTCTGATCTCCTCACCCCTTTGCGATAATTAGGAGCCTTTGGGGGTCATTCTGACCCTGGCGGTCTTTGACCGCCAGGGCGGAGGACCGCGGGAGCACCGCCGACAGGCCGGCGGTGCTCCAATGGGGATTCCGACCGCGGCGGTAAAGCCGCGGTCGGACCGGCACCACTGGCGGGGTCCCGCCAGTGTACCGCGGCCCCATTGAATCCTCCGCGGCGGCGCAGCTTGCTGCACCGCCGCGGGGATTCCGACCCCCCCTACCGCCATCCAGATCCCGGCGGTCGGACCGCCGAGATCCGGATGGCGGTAGGGGGGGTCGCGGGGCCCCTGGGGGCCCCTGCAGTGCCCATGCCACTGGCATGGGCATTGCAGGGGCCCCCGTAAGAGGGCCCCTACATGTATTTCACTGTCTGCTGCGCAGACAGTGAAATACGCGACGGGTGCAACTGCACCCGTCGCACAGCTTCCACTCCGCCGGCTCGATTCCGAGCCGGCTTCATCGTGGAAGCCTCTTTCCCGCTGGGCTGGCTGGCGGTCTGAAGGCGACCGCCCGCCAGCCCAGCGGGAAAGTCAGAATTACCGCCGCGGTCTTTCGACCGCGGAACGGTAACCTGACGGCGGGACTTTGGCGGGCGGCCTCCGCCGCCCGCCAAGGTCAGAATGAGGGCCTTTGTCTGCTAAGCTGCAGACAGAAGAGGACCATCAAAAAGCCCACCCCGCTGCTGCTGTGAAAGCGGGTGGTTGACAAAGCCCCTGCTGACCAATACTGTACCCAACCTAAATTTAATGTTTAGTGTTAAAGCTGGACTACGTACAATTTCATCCATATAATGTTCCAAACAAGGGACAACTTTAGTAGACATTAACATTTGAGTGAGTCCCCAAGTTTTGGAATTACTATGGTAGGAGTTGCTCTTAAAATTCAAGAATGCCTCTTTTACAGAGGCCTTAGTGCTTGTGTTAATTGATGTGGGGTCACTTCTGCAATTTGCCAAACCTGTCATTGAAATGTGATTTAATGTGTTGCAACCAGGGAACTATATGTATTTTCCCTGTGTTCATAATTTCTACTAGGGCAGGCCTATAGTGAAGTAACTCTGGGGTGGCCCCAATATAGCCCAGTAGAGTAGGGGTTTCAGAATGTCTGGGTCTCTGATAATTTTCAGACCTGTATCAAAAAATACATGAGTCTAAGGAGTACTTTAGGACAACCTAAATATAAATGTAATATCTATTTTCCTTTGACATCAACCCAGATATGTTCCCCACTCTCCACACCTCTGACCTACACAATACTTCAGTTTGTGCTTTTGCCTGGTTGACCTCAGTGACCAGAGAATCAGATTTGTGGGTAGTAGCTCTATATAATTTTTTGATTAAGAAAGCCCTATGTAGCAGGGTTAGTTTGTTTTTTAGTGTATCTGCTCTCCAAGAGTTATTTGTGACTATTCTAATATCTAGATAATCAAAGTTGTCCACAGATTGTAGGAGCAGACCCTTCGTCAAAAACCTACTGCTAGATTACCAATGTGGGTTGAGCACCATAACCTTGGTTTTAGATGTATTCACTGCCAATCCTCAAAGATTACAAAAATAACAATTTTCTTAAGCAAGGTCTGTAACACAAATGGGGTATTGAAATGGGGTATGGGAAAACAAACGGGTGTAGTCAGCAAAAAGCAATGCCTAGTTTGGGAGAATCATGAATGCAGGTGCTTCGATGTTTTGAGACATAATTTATATAGAGGGAAAACAGACTAGGGGCAAGCACATACCCTTGACGCACCCCAAGCTCAACAGGTATGTGATCTGTGAGCTCACCTTCTTCGCCCATCTTACTTGAGAAACGTTTCCCTCGTGATCTCTCATCAAAATACCAAGCAGACCAGGGTTGAGTCCCATTGACGCAAGTGGGAACCAAAAACATTGCCTGGGCACTAGATTGAAAGCTGCCCTTAAGTCCACAAATGCAAATAGGTGGCCTTTAGGGCGCTTCAGGTATTTTCAAGGAATAAGACTGAGGTTAAAGATCTGGTCGATTGTGCTTATCTTAGCGCAGAATCCTGCCTGGGAGGGGGGCAGGATCTACAAATCTGTAATCCATTTTTGCAGTTTGTCGAAAATCTAGTGGCAAAATACTTTCTGTAGGTTGTCATTTAAACTAATGGGCCGATAATTGCCACGGAAAGTCTTGTCACCTTTTTTAAAAGGTGATATTATCTTGGCACCACACCAAGAACTGGGAATTCTTTCCCCAGATATAATTCTATTCGAGAAAACATTAATGTAAGGGCTCTATATGGCAGCATTTGAATGATATAAACCCCTGGGATTCATACCTGGACCAGGAGTTTTTCCAGGTTAGTTAGATTGAAGTGCCCTTTAGGGTGAAACGGACTGCATCATGGACCATTTGACAGTAATCGGACAAATCGTGAATATGTTCTAAATTACAATTCTCTCCCGTAGCTGGTGTTAATGCAGTGGCTTCTAGGCTATTTGTGGCATCATTTCTGTGAAGTGGCCCACCCACTGTTGAAGTTGTACAGAAACGTCCAAGGGACTGGTGTTTCTACTACCATGCACCAGGATTTGCCCAAAGGGGTTGGTGTCTTTCTGCCTTGAGGCTTCGACAAGAGCATTCCATTTGGAGTCAATCCAGCCCTGCTTGGAGGCAGCTACTATGCGTTTGAATTATAGGGCACTTCTTTAATTGCCTCGCCATCTCCTGATTTAATGGTTTTAATTAGTGCTCCCTTAGCCTTTCAGCATTCTACAGAAAACCAGGGGGAATGGCTGCTTTTGAAAAGGAATTTTACTTTGTGCATGACCTTTGCAGGGCCCTAAACAAAAGGTTGGGGAGATCTAGTATAGGGATCATATTTACTGGGCAATTTTCATATGGATGAAGAACTTTAATGAACTCATTAAAGATTTGCGATAATGTGTTTGATTTGGTGAGAAGATTGGACCATTTCACATTCTTACTATTTTTCCCTTGAGGCAAAACTACCTCTGAGGGGTTATATGCACTGGTTGTATGAACAAAGAACTTGCCTTTCATTGTCAGTTCTAGGGCGTTGAAATCACTATCATGCTTGGGCACTATTTCTAAATCCAGCGCTACATACTATAAATCAATAGCCAGTAGGATATAGTCAATATGACTCTGACAGTTCCCTCTAGAGAATGTAAATGCCATATGTCTGTCTTCTGATACTATTTTTGACCTGCTTTCTAAACCCTCATGCACCGTGTCTTGTGACCCATGGAGCCTGGCAAGTGAAGCGTTTCGGATGTTTTATGTCTGACTCCTTAAAGACAATTATCTCTCCTGCCAACAAATGCAAACACAATGAAAATGAATCAGTGTGTGTTCACATAGTAATTTATTATTTAATGAACTTGTTCCTGGACAGATTGGTTTGGACGGTGTGTTAAATCAAAGAAAGTGCTTTTTAAAAATAGATGTACCTATGTTAGCAGATCTTGGTGGCCTCTAAGCAAGAGGGGTATCAGAAACTAAGAGTTATCATGGGTGATACCTATGAGCGCATGTGTCCTTATTTGGTCTTTTATTGTTAATATATAAGGGGACGCATTAGAGGTTCGATAGACATTTTGACTATGCTTAGAGTAATTCCACCATAAGTCCCAAATACAATGCAATTTCATCATCATAATAAAAAAACAGCATCAAATATTCTTTTGAGTCAATAATCTTTACACACCATGACCCATTTGGCCACGAATAACCACACCTTTACGTAAAAGCTAGAAAGTTTTTTTCCCTATATTATCAATGCTAATTTCATGTACATTAGTCTAAACAAACAGGTAGTAAACATACATAAACAACACCGGTTGACCAAATCTTCTAAAGAATCTAGAATTTAGCTAAGCATTGACTTTTAAGCATTCAAGAGTCACAGTAAAAATGAAAAGTAAGAATAACTGCACAATAGAAATAGCATACATATAGATTACGGAATGAACAACATAATCTCTTTCATGATACTTTGTTAACATTTTGGTGTCTTAATAACTAGCCTCCTGAATAGAATAGCATGTTTGGGCTTCATGTAAAACAATTTAATCAAAGTTTATTTGGAAAACATCTAGCAATGGATCTATCAAGATGGCAGTTGGTACCTAGAAACAAAGAGCAAACTTACAACTAGAGCATTTTGTTATACCTCTCCTCTTATATGGATCAGCAAGCTGTGATTATCTTCGTCAGTTGGACATCTGTTCACTCAGCTTCAACAACGGGCAGTGAAAGGGAGTGGTTCAGACACTGGGGACTCTGAACTATCTGAATCAATTAAGAGGCAAATTCTAAAGGATCAGCATTCAGCATCAAAAATTTAAGAATTAAAGTTAAGAATAGAAAGAATAATCAGGAATTATTCAGCTCCTCAAACAGAATAGAATGAGCACCCTTCCTTCTGTGCCGTTGGGCTTAGTTAAAATGTCCTAAAGAACTTCCCCAGTTGGCATTGGTTAGAATATCGTACGTTTACAATTAGTCCAATAGAAATAAAGACCCAACTCTAAGATATAACTAAACTGTCTTTCACATGTCGATGATTGGCTCCTCTTCCCTTGTTCCCATCGTCATACTCGTCAGGCAAACCTTTTGTAGCGATCTGTACTCCAATCAGTGCATCTATTGTTAGCTCCTGGGAACATCGCTATCTCACCCATCAAACTATACAAAATAACAACTTCTGCTACAAGACATTCTAGCAGGCATTTCTCATGAGAAAGTTAATGGCATCAGCTAACATTTGGTAAACCCAGTGTGAACATTAAATTAAATTATTTCTCTGTTCATAGATTCCCACAATTTTTTTAAACATTGCAGCTAAATATGAGGCTGTGCAGATTAGGACCAAACCTCACTAACTTAAGGCCTATACATTATTAAGCAAATACACAATGTAAAATCACTAATATGACACACTACTACAATGTTCTTAATGCAGGCACTTCAATTAATAATACTATGCATTTAATAAAGTATTACGTATTTTATAGTGGCCACTCAAGTGGGCACATTTTCCAAGCCTCACAATATTTTCTATATTAGTCAAATTCTAAGCAAATTCTTAACCCAAACTAAATGAAAATCATTACTAATAAATTCAGCATTCACACACCCATTCACCTTCTGCAAGCAGACATTAGAGGGGGAAATTTGGTAGCGTAATCCCCAGGATGTTACAGACAGTCCTATTTACAAACCTTAGGGAAAAAAGCTGAAGTTAGTTTCTAAAGATTACTCCCATGTTTAGAACAAATTGCTGATGTTTATGGTACTCACAAAGAATCTACGAAATACTACTATGACAGGCCCGATTTTCCAGTGCCTCTACTAAATGCATACAGAGTATTAATTAGGTTGAAAATGAACATTTTATTCTGATACTTAAAGAGCATTTGCACATTTAACTTTACGTCTGATTTCTTTATGTGGAAGAAATGCCCCCGAGGGACAATACCAGTTTAATACTGGAAATGCTCACCTGTCGTTAACACTCTCCAAATACACCTACTCATCCCCTCAATAGGAGTACATTTACCAGTATATCTAGTGTGGGGAAATACATCTGAGTGATATGTGAATACCTACAAACTTGTGAACTTCTGGTTGTTCTCCTACTTATTACAGGAGGGACAGGCCAGGAATGACCACAAACCCATCACTAACCATCGCTAACCAAACGTTGTGACTGCAGAAATTAATTTATATTCAAGGAACTTTCTTAGGAGATGATAACATTCTGTTAAAACCCTGGAAGCTTGTCCCCACAAAATAGTTTAACTTGCACTTCTAAAATGATAATAGATATGCAGATATGTTTGTGAATTAAGATCTATGAATTTTGAGCACTGATTAACACAACATATTGGTGTGTCAAATGTTATTTATGCACATTATGAAGACAGAGCACATTTGTTAATCTCAGAGTTCACTAAAATTGCAAAACATAAAATTGCAATGGACGAAGAAGAGACATAGAACCTCTAACCCATATCATGCAAATTACAATCATTGGGAATGATATGCCTTGATTTATGTTTTTTTAGTGTTTTGCTTCAATAATTTTCAAGCCCGAAATATAGGATCAGGCTAACTATAACCCTTAAATCACAGAAATGTAATGATCACACTTTCAAACACAGAAATACCTTTTTTTGCAAAGCCTGTCTTTTATCCACTTTAGCAGAACATTATTCCGGAAGTACACTTACAAGATGGAGGCAGTGTTAAGAAGAGGAGTGCCCATTGTGGCTAGGCCACTATGAAAAAGTCCTCAGTTTTACCTCACAACAACATCACTTCTACAGGCAAGCCCATGTGGCAGACGTTCAATGACATGCTGAATGCCATAGGTTGCAGAAAATAATTGTAGGGGACAATATTAACTAGTGACAGAAAAAACAAAATGTATATGAGGGAGTACATTAGGGGTAGGCGTACCTCAGTGTATCTTAATTAGAGCAAAATTGCACAAGAGTATGTGGAATTGCGCAAGCAGTGTAACTAATCATAAGTGCAAGTAAGGGAAAAAATGAAATGCCATTGTCAAATAAGCATTTTCTGAATTTCAGGTATTTGTACAAATTATTCTGCTCTGTTCTGAAAACGAAAATGTTTTCCAGTTTTGTGGAATTTTAAAATTATTTCCAAAGGAACACACCAAAAATAAACCCAAGGAAGGTCCAACTAAGGGCCTGAATGGGAACTGGAGGTAAAATGGAGGTTAATTTTAGTTACAGCTACATTAGTGTGTATGCATTATTAGTAGGTGCACAATCTGCTCTTGTTTCTGAGTTCAGCACCTCAAAATGGGCAAATACATGCATATTGCACTTGCATTCACTCCAAGGTGAACAAACCTAAAATACACATATTGACTAGAAATATGAGGCTAGTTTTGTTTCCTGCAAATTATGGAGCAAACTCCAGTATTTGGCAAAATTCCCAACTGACTCCTAATTTAATTTTAAACCTAGCACCCCACATGTAATCAGGGTCCAAATGATCAAGGGGGCATACAAAATTCCTAAACATCTCAATTTCTTTCATTGTGTGAGGAAGGGCTTCCTAAAGGGGAAATAAATTCCCTCTGGAAAGAAAAAGATATAAAAATGCTTTATGTACTATACATATTTCAGCCTGACTCTCTCGTGCAGTGTTTTCTTTAGTGGAAAATGTGTTAAGTTAATAGTGAGTACATACAAAAATTAATACCTCCTGTGGATGTATATGGATTGGCACAGAGTTGAACATGTTCTTTAATTCTGAAAGTAAAAATAAGGGAGTAGATTTCTGACTTTTGTAAAAAAAGAAAGCCTTAGTAAATGAGCCTATGAAGTCCAATATCACCAAAAGGTGGTCCTCACTGGGTATTTTAGTTAAAAGCACGTTTCGGTTAAGATTGTTTTTTGTTTGCTCATAACTTTGGCACCATTTGATGAATCTTCACAACACCTTTTTCCTGGAAAGTTTTGGGATATCCCTGAAATAGGGGCTGAGATAAAAGATGGTCCCAAGATCATGTTTTTTGTGATTTGGTATAAATTTGATTGATAGTTTTCGAGCTATTAAAGTCCAAAATGTGTCCACAGGGATGAGAGATTTAAACATACAATCTGATTAGCTGCCACACCACAACAACAAAGATGCAGTAGTAGCCACTTCAGGGCTCGGGGACTCAATACCTCACCCTACAAAATAAGTTTTAAAAAGTCCCTACTTTGCAGTCCAAGGTCTAGTGTAGTGGAGGGGTCCCAGAAGGACCCCGGGCCAAAATATTGTTTTGCTTTTCTTTGATTGGTAATGCAGATCCAGGGAGAATCCAAGGTGGTGGTTAAAAAAATAATGGAGGGCTTCTTTCCTTTTCAAAATTAAGCCCTCAGTGTGGGCCAGGACCCCGTGGTGGGGGAGAACAGCGGTATTTTGTTTTCTGGAGAAGGGCATGTGACCCCTAACCCTGATCCCTCTAGAGCCCACAGGATCCCCATGCCACAAGGGTGATGTGTTAATTTATTTGGGGATGGGAGCATGGGGTTTCCTACACCAAGCCTAAGAGAGACCAAGGGGAGCCCATTCCCTCAGGTGGAATTTTAGATCTACAGGCGAGGGATATTGCCCCCTCCCGAGCTAAGCTATGGCCCCGGGGAGCCCATCACCACCAGGTTATTGTATGGCTCCCCCTGTTAGGGAAGCAGTAATGCTCTTGCCAGGTGGGAGCAAATATTTGCCTTTTTACCTTTCCCACAAGCATGGCTGGTGAAAAGTGTGTGCTCCCAATGAGGAAACAGAGGGGGAATAAAGTTATGGTTACTTCTGATAACTATAACTGGTGAATGTCAGTGGTTGTTTTAGTTTACTATGTAATGTTGCAACTAGGATTTTCACCCATCACTTCACTTTAACCTTTATTTTTTTCTTTGAATAACACCTAGGCACAACAACTGTTCACAAACATCCAAGCTTTGCTACTCAGTTGACAATGTGGTTGGTCTGTGCATTTTACCAAATTCCACAGTTTTCAACTTGACATAATTAACTATAAAATGCTTCTCCTCAAATTAGTTAATCAAATCTAGATTTTTAACTCCAAGACATGTATCATCTGTGAGAACTGTATCATCTGCATATTTTAGAATACTGAGGTGAGCTCAGCCGATAACGGTGGGAAATATTCTACCTTTCTTTCCAGGCTCAGGCAAGTTTATGATACAGATTTTAGAAGTTGAGAGTCAAGTATGCAATCCACGTTTATTCCTTTTACAAATTAAGGTTTTGTGACTAACCCCTTGGTTCTTTACATTAATAATTTCCCATGTGTCATTAGATAATCTCTGTATCATGGATAAGGCCTATTTTGGCATTCCTGCTGAAAGTTTCATCCAAACAATAGTCCACCTTAATAAATGAACATAACAAAAGTTGCATATACTTTACACTAACTTCAAACATGTTTGCTAAGTGGTCAGACCTTTATGAAATTGTCTTCTTAAGGGACTCAGGGTCTTTGGATCCACTGCCCAGAAAGTAAGACAACCCAACAGAATTATAGGAATCTACTCCTCATAAACCTTATAACCAGCAAGTACACCAGGAGTTAAAAAACACAAATTAAAAAAAGATACTATCAATAGCAGCACCTTTTTGAAAGTGTTTCACTGTAGCTCCAAGAATGTATTCACTTGAAAGGGACGATGATTACTGTCACCTCCCCCTGCCCAGGTTAGTAGCAGCTTGCGACTGGGTAAAGTGGTGGGCCGGGGGAACAAAACTAAATAAAAAATATATATTAAAAAATAGTTACCTTAGTGCACCGCTGCTCTCTGCTGCCCTGCAGGTACAAGCTCCCAGCCTGCCCTGCGGCCAATCATGACCATGCTCGGAGCAGAGTTATGATTTGCTGGAGCACCGTGGCTGGGCACTCTAAAGCAGACTGGGAGCCTTTGCCTGCTCTTTCCAACCCAGCAACACAGTGCCGGGTTGGAGAGAGCCCACTGCGCATGTATGTTTAGCTGGCCTGAGATGGCCGACCAAAGGCACATGCAAACTGAGTAGAGTGCTCTGTGCACTCCCCTCCATGGCTGTCATCCCTCATGACACCATCCCTTAAAACGATAATAAGCATTGTTTATTATTGTTTTATTTTTAAATGTTTGCTGCTGCTGCTGCTGGCGGTGGGGGCAACACTCCTCCACCATAGCGGAGGAGCCACCACTGCCCAGGTCTACCTCAGCCTCAAAAGGATCTCTAAATTGACAATTTATATTTTATTAATAAGATTTATATATAGCATGAGATACACAAACATGATCAATACAACTTTAAAAAACTTTTTAAAAATGTAAAAATATTTAAAGCACATCACTTACTTCATAAAATTAAGAATAATATGTGATGCTTCATTCACAGAGTGAACTCCATATTTTACAACCAAAGGTTTCACTAGGCAGCAACAATTGAAAGGCAGAGTGGGATGAACACATAACGCATGATTAAGATCTTGGGACAAATCAATACAAATTGTGCACAGTCCATCCTCATAATTTAATCCTTTTAAGCACCTTTATCCATAATTAAGGTTAAAAGGTTGATTCACAAAAGTAATTTAAAACGACAAACTCCATGTTCTAGATTCCGAGTTAAATAAGGTTGTGTTTGTGCTTCTATGCAGGCATGAACTATAATTACTATTTTTTTCCCCATTTTTCAATGACACCTCATAATCCATAAAACTACTCCTGGTACTGTGTTTCAAATAGATTTCAAGTTGAAAGCCGGTGATCTTTCTCAATTTAAAGTGCATGAGGGCTTGCTTAAAATTCTTAAAAAGAATGCAATACTTTGTATGCTAACCATAAACGTCTACATATAATAGACCTCTTAAAGAGTTCCCTATGCTATGTAGGAGCCGTTGACCCTAAAGGAGAGTTGCAGCCTCCCCCCAATATATGGCTACTTGGTAGGCCGAATTGTTAACAAAAGGTTTCAGTCTGGCCAAAGTGTTTAAATTACAGATTTCTCTTAAATGTTGACCCTCGATTTTATGGAAAAGGGTGCAACATTTTATATTTATAACTTTAATAGCATCTAATAATGTGGGCGCGCTTTTACAGGATATAATGACAATAGCTAATGAAAGTGCCTTTAACCAGTATCCTATTATAAAGATAAAAGTACCTTTATATTTGTCGGTGCTTTGCTTGAAACCCTAAGCAATTAAAGGCCCATATCCCTTTTGTTGTATTCTGTAAAAATCCGGGATGAGAATAGATAATGGTCAATCAGTGGCATTGATGCTTTTCGATCTATCTTCATGCAATATGGTCACCATGATGCGCTTTTGGCTCGGTGGACCTTGATTAGAGTCAGGGCTTCAGTAGTGAAGTGGTTTCATTCCTATCTGTCAGATAGATAGCAGGAAGTGTCCCTTACACCTTTTCGCTCTGAATTCGAACTGTCAGACAAGTCGTTCCACAAGGGTCGTAAATCAGTCCAATACTTTTAAATATTTACATGAGTTCTCTAATTTCACTGATCGAGTCTCATAATGTCAGCCTAGCAAACTATGCTGATGACACTCAACTAATCCTGTCCCTAGAAGGAAATCAAAGCATGATAGTTGATGCCTTTCATGAATCCAACTGTCTGAAGTTTAATGGAGACAAGAAAGAATTCTTGTACTGCTCATTGAATAAGTCCTGGCTCTACTTCGAACCAACTTCCGGCCAGTCTTCTCTGATGGGGTCCCCGTACCACCAGAGGCTGTCAGGAAGTTAGGCCCTATCTTTGATAAGAACCTGAGTTTAGAATCCTATGTTACCAAGACCACAGCGTGCTGCTTCTCTTTAACTCGAGCACTAAGTAAGATTCTCCCACTACTGCCTTCCTCATCCAGAACATTGGTAGTTCGCAGTGTGATTCTTAAACAGGCTGGATTATTGTAGTGCTTTGCTGATGGGATCTCCTGATACCTGCACAACTGGCTGCACAGGGTCAAATCCTTAGCGCTAAATGGACCCTGATTAGACCTAGGAGGGCCTCTGTATCGCTGGCTCTGACGGATTTGCATTGGCTGCCACTAAGACAAATCTCTTTGTATTGCTTTTAAATCTCTTCATGGACTTGGCCCCAGCTCCCCTGCAAAGGAGAATACAATGGCATGCCCCTTGTAAGAGTCTACCCTTTTCTTCAGCTAACCAGGTCTATGTGTGAAGCAGCTCGACTCTGGAATCATCTCCCAAGTGCTCTGAGATTTTCTTCTGACTTAATGTATTTCAGAAAAACATTAAAAACCTGCCTCTTCCCTAAATCTGCTTTTTCACAAATTACACTGCTTAGACCTGTCACACTGTCCTTAATTCTTCATTCCCCTCTCCCAGAAATATAAAAGCACCAGGATACCTGTTATGTGGCAGTTGCGCTTTCTAAATGTTGTAACTTAATAAATAAATAAATAAGATGGGTGATGTGCTCTTTAACCAAAAGTTTAGGAGAAAAAGCGTTCTTAAATAAGGATATGTATCAACAGTTTCCATCTCCTCACTCCCCATAAACCATTTTTATTTCCTATTATGACTACTCTTGACCCCAATGTCATGACTTTATTTATTCATTTTCAAGTCATGAGTAGCAGCATATTTATGCAGGCAATCCAGCCATTTTTGCAAAATGTTGGGGGCCAGGTCCATGAGCGCTTTTCTGTCGGTAAAATAATTAAACATTTTGATGACCCTCCTTAGGAACATCGTGGATAACCAAAGTGAAAAAGAGAGGAGCAAGCAGACAGCTTTGTTTAACCTCTTAGCTGCTGGAACTCCCTCCCCGCCCCCCAGTGCTGAGCCCTTTTTTGGCTATTTGGGGGTAGTTTGCGCTTAGGCCTTCATAACATTTTGACCACATAAGCTATCCACGCTAAATCTGCGTCCTTTTTTTCCAACATCTTAGGGATTCTAAAGGTACCCAGAGTTTCTGGGTTTCCCTGGAGGAGACCAAGAAATTAGCCAAAATACACCTAAAACTTAGTTTTTTTCAAAAAAATGAGAAAAAAGGGCTGCCGAAGAAGGTTTGTGTTTTTTTCCCTGAAAATGGCACCAACAAAGGGTTTACGGTGCTAAAGTCACCATCTTCCCAGCTTTCAGGAACAGGCAGAGTTGAATCAGAAAACCACATTTTTCAACACAATTTTGTCATTTTACTGAGACATACTTCATTTTTACTATTTTTGGTGCTTTCATCCTCCTTCCAGTTAGTGACAGGAATGGGTGTGAAACCTCCTGGAAAGTTAAGTATTTCTGAAAAGTAGACAAAATTCTGAATTCAGAAAGGGATAATTTGTGTAGATCCTACAAGGTTTTCCTACAGAAAATAACAGCTGAAATAAAAAATATATTGAAATTGAGCTAAAAAAACAGCAATTTTTCTCAACGTTTTACTCTGTAACTTGTTCCTGCAATGTCAGATTTTTTAAAGCAATATACCGTTACTTGTGCTGGACTCTCCTGGTTGCAGGGATATATAGGGGTTGTAGGTTCATCAAGATCCCTAGGTACCCAGAGCCAATAAATGAGCTGCACCTTGCAATGGGTTTTCATTCTATACCGGGTATACAGCAATTCATTTGCTGAAATATAAAGAGTGAAAAATAGGTATCAAGAACACCTTTGAATTTCCAAAATGGGCATAAGATAAGGTATTGAGCAGCCGGGGGTATTTGCCCATCTCTGAATTCAGGGGTGCCCATACTATCATGTGAATTAAAGGCCATTTCCCAAATAGATGTCTTTTTTACACACTGTCTTACATTTGGAGAGAAAGAATGTAGAGAAAGACAAGGGGCAATAACACTTGTTGTGCTATTCTGTGTTCCCCCAAGTTTCCCAATAAAAATGGTACCTCACTTGCGTGGCTAGGCCGAATGCTCGCGACAGGAAAGGCAACATGGACACATCACATTTTTACATTGAAATCTGATGTGTTTTTTGCAAAGTGCCTAGCTGTAGATTTTGGCCTCTAGCTCAGCCGGCACCTAGAGAAACCTAGCAAACCTGCACATTATTGAAAACAAGACATCTAGGGGAATCCAGGATGGGCTGACTTGTGGGGCTCTGATCAGGTTCTGGTACCCAGAATCCTTTGCAAACCTCAAAATGTGGCCCAAAAAACACTTTTTCCTCATATTTCGGTGACAGAAAGTTCTGGAATCCCAGAGGACCCACAAATTTCCTTCCACCCAGCGTTCCCCCAAGCCTCCCAATAAAAATGATACCTCACTTGTGTGGGTAGGCCTAGTGCCCACGACAGAAAATGCCCCAAAACACAACGTGGACATATCACATTTTCACAAAGAAAACAGAGCTGTTTTTTGCAAAGTGCCTACCTGTGGATTTTGGCCTCTAGCTCAGCAGGCACCTAGGGAAACCTAGCAAACCTGCACAGTTTTTAAAACTAGACACCTAGGGGAATCCAAGATGGGATGACTTGTGGGGCTCTGATCAGGTTCTGTTACCCCAAATCCTTTGCAAACCTCAGAATGTGGCCAAAAAATACTTATTCCTCACATTTGAGTGACAGAAAGTTCTGGAATCTGGGAGGAGCCACACATTTCCTTCCACCCAGCATTCCCCCAAGTCTCCTGCTAAAAATGATACCCCACTTGTGGGGGTAGGCCTGGTGCCTGCAACAGGAAATGCCTCAAAACACAACGTGGACACATCACATTTTCACAAAGAAAACAGAGCTGTTTTTTGCAAAGTGCCTACCTGTGGATTTTGGCCTCTAGCTCAGCAGGCACCTAGGGAAACCTAGCAAACCTGCACTGTTTTGAAAACTAGGCACCTAGGGGAATCGAAGATGGGGTGACTTGTGGGGCTCTGATCAGGTTCTGTTACCTAGAATCCTTTGCAAACCTCAAAATGTGGCCAAAAAAACACTTTTTCCTCACATTTCGGTGACAGAAAGTTCTGGAATCCGAGAGGAGCCACAAATATCCTTCCACCCAGCGTTCCCCAAAGTCTCCCAATAAAAATGATACCTCACTTGTGGGGGTAGGCCTAGTGCCTGCGACAGGAAATGCCCCAAAACACAACGTGGACATATCACATGTTCACAAAGAAAACAAAGCAGTTTTTTGCAAAAGTGCCTAGCTGTGGATTTTGGACTCTAGCTCAGCTGGCACCTAGGGAAACCTACCAAACCTGTGCATTTTGGAAAACTAGACACCTAGGGGAATCCAGGATGGGGTGACTTATGAGGCTCCAATCAGGTTCTGTTACCCAGAATCCTTTGCAAACCTCAATATTTGGAAAAAAAACACTTTTTCCTCACATTTCGGTGAAAGAAAGTTCTGGAATCTGAGAGGAGCCACACATTTCCTTCCACCCAGGGTTCCCCCAAGTCTCCCGATAAAAATGATACCTCACTTGTGGGGGTAGGCCTAGTGCCTGCGACAGGAAATGCCCCAAAACACAACGTGGACACATCACATTTTCACAAAGAAAACAGAGCTGTTTTTTGCAAAGTGCCTAGCTGTGGATTTTGGACTCTGGCTCAGCTGGCACCTAGGGAAACCTACCAAACCTGTGCATTTTGGAAAACTAGACACCTGGGGGAATCCAGGATGGGGTGACTTGTCAGGCTCCGATCAGGTTCTGTTACCCAGAATCCTATGCAAACCTCAAAATGTGGCCAAAAAAACACTTTTTTCTCACATTTCGGTGACAGAAAGTTCTGGAATCTGAGAGGAGCCACAAATTTCCTTCCACCCAGCGTTCCCCCAAGTCTCCCGATAAAAATGGTACCTTAGTTGTGGGGGTAGGCCTAGTGCCCGCGATAGGAAATGCCCCCAAACTCAATGTGGACACATCACATTTTCACAAAGAAAACAGCTGTTTTTTGCAAAGTGCCTAGCTGTGGATTTGGGACTCTTGCTCAGCTGGCACCTAGGGAAACCTACCAAACCTGTGCATTTTGGAAAACTAGACACCTAGGGGAATCCAGGATGGGGTGACTTGTCAGGCTCCAATCAGGTTCTGTTACCCAGAATCCTTTGCTAACCTCAATATTTGGGGAAAAAAAAAACTTTTTCCTCACATTTCGGTGATAGAAAGTTCTGGAATCTGAGAGGAGCCACAATTGTCCTTCCACCCAGCATTCCCCCAAGTCTCCCAATAAAAATGGTACCTCACTTGTGTGGGTAGGCCTAGTGCCCGCAACAGGAATAGATCACACAACGGTCAATGTTGGTACTTGCATGAGGCAACTGTTGACCCTGGGGTGATCCATTCCTTACGCAGGCACTAGCTATAGGCACTCAAGTGGGGTAGTGTTTTTATCAGGACAGGTGAGGAATCACTGGGTGGTAGGAATTTTGAGGATCACAGCATATTCATGTAGTTTGTGTGACAGAAATGCAAGAAAAATAGAGTTTTTATTCAACATTTCAGCTAAGAAAACTTTGGGGAATCCACACAAGTCACACCTCTGTGGACTCCCCCGGATGTCTAGTTTCAAGAAATGTTTGCCTACATAGCCGCCGAACCCAGGACCAAAAACACAGGTGCCTGCCTTACTTGTTTTGTGATAGATAATTTTGATGTCTCCACAATACAATTTGGGCAGAGGAATTTGGGGCTGAACTAAATTGGGGAGCTCCCAAGAGAGCACCCTCTCTGTGCTTGCCCCCGCATTCACCTGCTCTCTGGGTTGGGCTAACCCACTATTGCCCTGTTGCACAGACTGTGCTTGTGAAGGGACAACAGGACTGCCCTCATCACCTCCCTCACAATTTACTGGAAGAAGTTATCCAATGGGACTCCTCCAACTGAAAAATCACTCCCAGCGTCTGCGCCATTGTCCTATCCCTCAGATGCTATCTCAGTATCTGCTGTCTCAGTCTCTGATCCTATGTCAGAGCTGTCCTCTATAACCCAAGTGACGTCAGCAGCAGTCATCCATCAAGATGCCATCTCTGCTATTGGCTAAACTGTTGCTCTAAAACACCAGCCTACATAGACAGTCACAAAATTGCTGGTGTGTGTGTGTGATATGTGCAACAGTAGAGGCCACCTTACCTGCGCTTCTTCCCTCAATCAGCACTTTCTTTCAAGACACTCAAACCCATTCATCACAGTCTTTGGCACTTCCTGCGCCCAGTCCAACAATCATTATTGGTGCTCCCACTCCCATGTCCTTCTCCTCGGATTCCCTCATTGCCACCCAGCAAACATGCTCTTCATCTCTCCATAGCCACCCTCCACCCTTCACATACATTTCATTTGTATTCTAGTGCAGGTAGTGGCTGACTTTACTAATGTACTCAGCTATTTACATAAAATAAAATACAGATTTGCTCATTGTAGTAGGCATATAAACCTTCTACGCTTCTTTATGGCACTAAAACTGCCACTAGACAAAAGTCTGATCCTTTTGTAGCAGAAACATAATCACAAGACTTACTTGACTTTTTTATTGCTGCCTAAAAGCTACAGTTGAAATGCATCAGTTGAAGTATGTGCACTGCTTTGAAGTATACATATATATGCTATATATTTTATATATATATATACATATATATGCTATATATTATATATATATATATATATATATATATATATATATATATATATATATATATATATATATATACAATATATATATAGATCACTTTTATATGTGGGTTTTATATGTGGGTCTGGTTTTCCTGGGGGTCGATCGCAGCCCCCAGGGAAACCACACATGCACTGACAAAAGTGATCTATATATATATATATATATATATATATATATAGATAGATAGATAGATAGATAGATAGATAGATAGATAGATAGATCTCTATATAGATATATCTATAGATATATATATATATATATATACATACATATATATATATATAGATCTATATATATATAGATCTATCTGTAGATATATCCATGTAGAAATAAAAATATATGGCCGTGGGGGGGGGGCGGCCTGTTTTCTGAGGGACGCCCCCTAGTAAAATCCCTGGTGTCTAGTGGCATTTCCTGGCCCTCGATCGCACAGCTGTGCTGCGATCAAGGGCCAGGAAACGCGTTCAAGAAGGCCTCGTATGAAAGGGGAGAGTCTCCTCTTTCAAACGAGGCCTTCCCGAACGTGAGGAAGGCCGTTTGGGGCCGTTTTCCCCAGTGGAGCAGGAAGCGGCCTAAAGGCTGCTTCCTTCTCCGATGGGGAAGACAACACTGTGACATCAGCGCGCCACACGGCGCGCTGATGTCACAAAGGGGCGGAGGGAACAAGGAAGACCTTCCGTGTATCCCAGGGGTTGAAAAAAAAAATCCTCAGGTGCGACACACCCGAGGATTTTCGAACCCCCTCCCTGGTGTCGGACAGTGGCCGACGCCCGCACTTAACGGGTTGAATCCATTTTCTGTAAGAATTTTTGGGGAAAGTCCACAATCACCACCAAGCAAAACATAGCACTACGTGGAAGAATAAGCTGCAGTTAATATTTTAACCCCTTCGCTGACAGGCCTATCCCACCTCCTGAGAAAAGCCTTTTTGGGCTATATGGGGTAGTTCACATTTAGACCCTCAGAACCTTTTTTTCCACAGAAGCTATCCACGCCAAGTTTGTATCCTTTTTTTCCAGCATCATGGGCATTCTAAAGGTACCCAGAGTTTGTGGGTCCCCCTGAGGGAGACAGAGAAAATATCCAAAATACAGCTAAAATCCAGGTTCTGTGTGAAAATGGGATAAAAGGGCTGCATAAGAAAGCATCTGGTTATTTCCATGCAAATGGCATAAACAGAACAAAAAACAAAAACAAAAAAAACAGTGCTAAAATCACCATCTTTCTAGCTTTCAGGAACAGGCAGACTTGAATCAAAAAAACTAAGGGGCAGATTTATGAAAAGTGGCTCTGCACCTAGTGCTGCGTCACTTTTCATGCACCCCTTAGTGCCCCCCTAATGCCACCATGGTAGCGCCTTATGACTAGTGTCATATTTTTTTACGCTAGTCCGGCACTTTGCAGGATTAGCATAAAAAATGATGTCTCTAATCCTACAAAGCACCCCCTGGCCCATTGTAATCAATGGGAGCCTATTTTTAACGCCTCCACTTAGCAGGCATTAAAAAATACCGATAAAAATGGTGCAAAGGAATCTCGTAGATTCCTTTGCACCATTTTTACAGCCCCTCTAGTGCCCTAACGTCCTCCTTGCATACATTATGCCTGGTGCAGGCAAAATGTGGCACAGGGGATTACAGAGTGGCACAATGCAAGCAATCCTTTGCAAACCTCAATATTTGGCTAAAAAAACATTTTTCTCACATTTTGGTGATGTAAAGTTCTGGAATCTGAAGGAAGTACAAGCTTCCTTCAACCCAGCATTTCCCCATGTCTCCCAATTAAAAGGGTACCTCACTTGTGTGTGTAGGATGAGTGCCAGCGACAGGAAATTCCCCAAAACGCAATGTGGACACATCACATTTTTACACTGAAAACTGATGTGTTTTATGCAAAGTGTCTAGCTGTGGATTTTGGCCTCTAGTTCAGCTGGCACTTAAGGGAACCTAGCAAACCTGTACATTTTTAGAAGCTAGACAAATAGGGAATCCAGGATGGGGTGCCTTATGGGGCTCTCACCACATTCTGTCACCTAGAAACCTTTGCAAACCTCAAAATGTGGCTAAAACACATTTTCCTCATGTTTTGCTGATGTAAATTTCTGGATTCTGAGGGAAGCCACAAGCATTCTGCCAAGTCTCCCGAATGAAATGGTACCCCACTTGTGTGATTAGGCCTAATGCCCAAGATGTGAAATGCCCCAAATGCAACATGGATATATCACATCTTTACACTGAAAAAGGGCATGTGTAAATAGCCTAGCTGTGGATTTTGGGCTCAAGCTCAGGGACTTAGGGAAGCCTAGCAAACCTATACATTTTTTAAAACCTGGCATGTAGGGAAATCCAGGATGGGGTGACTTGTGGGGTGTCTCCAGGTTCTCTCACACAGAATCCTTTGCAAACCTCAATATTTGGATAAAAAAATAAATTTTGCTCATATTTCAGCATGTAAAGTTCTGGAATCTGTGGAGAGCCACACACTTCCTTCCACACAGCATTCCCCCAAGACTCCCAAATAAAATGGTACCTTACTTATGTGGGTAGGTCTAGTGCCCGCGACAGGAAGCACCACAGAACGCAATGTGGACAAATCACATTTTTACTCTGAAAACTGATGTCTTTTTGCAAAGTGCCTAACTGTGGATTTAGGGCTTTAGATGAGCTGGCACTTAGGGAGACATATCAACCCTGCAAATGTTTGAAAACTAGAGACCTAGGGAAATCTACGATAGGGTGACTTGTCCGTTGCAAACCTCAAAATATGGCTAAAAAACACTTTTTCACATGTCGGTGAAACAGTTCTGGAATCTGAGAGGAGCCACAAACTTCATTTCACCCAGCACTCTCCGAAGTCTCCTGATTAAAATGGCACCTCACTCGTGTGAGTAGGACAGTGCCCGCGACACTAAACGCCCCAAAACGCAACATGGACACATCACGCTTTTACACTGAAAACTGATGTGTTTTTTGCAATGTGTCTAGCGGTGGATTTTAGGTTCTAACTTAATCATCACTTAGGGAAACCTAGATAACCTGTACATTTTGAAAACTAGACAATTAGGGGAATCCAGGATTGTGGGGCTTTCACTTGGTTCTGTCACCCAGAATCCTTAGCAAACCTCAAAATGTGGCTACATTTCGGTGATGTAAAGTTTAGGATTCTGAGGAGATCCACAAATGTCCTTCCACCCAGCATTCCACCAAGTCTCCTGATTAAAATGATACCTCACTTGTGTGGGGAGACATAGGGGGTCATTCCGACCCTGGCGGTCAAAGACCGCCAGGGCCGTGGAAGACGGAAGCACCGACAACAGGCTGGTGGTGCTTCCCTGCCCATTCTGACCGCGGCGGTAAAGCCGCGGTCAGAAAAACGGGTCCGGCGGTTTCCCGCCGGATTTCCCCCGGCTGGGCTAATCCTGCAAGCAGCGCCGCCATGGGGATTCCGACCCCCTTCCCGCCAGCCTGTTTATGGCGGTTTTCACCACCAGGAAGAGGATGGCGGGAACGGGTGTCCTGGGGCCCCCTAACAGGGCCCAGCATGCTTTTCACTGTCTGCCTAGCAGACAGTGAAAAGCGCGACGGGTGCAACTGAACCCGTCGCACGCCTGCAACACCGCCGGCTCCATTCGGAGCCGGCTTCAGTGTTGCAGGCTTCAGTGTTGCAGGCTTCTTTCCCGCCGGCCCAGCGGGAAAGTTGGAATTGCACCAGCGGTCTTTTGACCGTGGTCCGGCCAAATGGCGGTTCCCGCCGGGTCAGAATGACCCCCATAGTGCCAGCGACAAGAAAAGTCCCAAAACAAAACATGGACACATCACATTTTTACACTGAAAACTGATGCGTTTTTTGCAAAGTGCACTTAGGGACACCTAGCAAACCTGTACATTTTTGAAAATGTGACCCATAGGGTAATCAAGAATGGTGTGACTTGTGGGGCTCTCAACAGGGTCTGTCACCAAAAATCCCTTGCAAACCTCAAAATGTGGCTAAAAACAAATTTTTCTTACATTTTGGTGATGTAAAGTTCTGGAATCTGAGGGGAGCCACAAACCTCCTTCTGCCCAGCATTCCTCCAAGTCTCCTGACTAAAATGGTACCTCACTTATGTGGGGAGGCCTAGGGCTCGCAATAGGAAATGCACCAAAACCCAATGTGGAGCTATCACATTTTAACACTGAAAACTGACACGTTTCTTGCAAAGTGCCTAACTGTGGATTTTGGGCTCCAGCTCAGCTGGCACTTAAGGAAACCTGGCAAACCAGTAAATTTTTAAAAAACAGTCACCTAGGGGAAATTAGGATGAGGTGATTTGTGGGGCTCTCACCTGATTCTTACATCCAGAATCCTTTGCAAACCTCAAAATGTGTCTAAAAACACATTTATCTCACATTTCGGTGATGTAAAGTCTGGCAACTTAGGTGAGCCACAAACTTCCTTCCACTAAGCATTCCCCAAAGACTCCCAATTAAAATGGTACCTCACTTGTGTGGGTAGGCTTAGTGCCTGTGACTGTAAATGCCCCAAAACACACTGTGGACTGCTAGACTTGGCATTCTTGGAGTGGTATCCCTAACATTTTGCCTCTGCTTCCCAGGTTGTTGATGTGTGCTGGACTCTTTTTTTGCTGTTTTTGATACTCTGGGTATTTTACCACTGCTAACCAGTGCTAAAGTGCAGTTGCTCCCATGTAAAATGAATGTGTAATTGGCTATTCATGATTGACATATTTGATTTACTAGTAAGTCCCTAGTTGAATGCACTAGAGGTGCCCATGGCCTGTAAATCAAATGCTGCTAGTGGGCCTGCAGCGCTGGTTGTGCTACCCACATTAATAGCCCTGTAAACATGTCTCAGACCTGCCACTGCAGTGTGGTGTGCACAGCTTAAACTGCCAATTCGACTTGGCAAGTATACCCACTTGCCATGCCTAAACCATCCCTTTGTATACACATAAGGCACCCCTAACGTAGGCCCTAGGTAACCCCATGAGCAGGGTGCAGTGTATGTTAAAGGTGTGACATGTACTGATGTGTGTGACATGTCCTAACAGTGAAATACTGCTAAATTCAGTTTTTACTGTTGCAAGGCTATCTCTCTCATAGGTTAACATTGGGGCTGCCTTTAAAAATCATTAAAGTGCAGACTCTCTTTGAAAGCAAATAGAAATCTGGACTTTGGGGTCTCCAAACTCACAATTTAAAAATACATCTTTTAGTAAAATAGTTTTTTAGATTGTTAGCTTGAAAATGCCACTTTTAGAAAGTAGGCATTTTCTTGCGTAAACTATTCTGTGACTCTGCCTGTTTGTAGATTGCCTGTCCGGGTCAGTTTGACAGTTGGGCTGTTTGTGAATCCTCTCTAGGCAGTGAGACAAAGGGAGCTGGGGTGTAGCCTGCATATCCTGATGAACCATCTGTGCTAGAGTGGAGGAAAGAGTGGTCTTCTTACACCTGAATGGGCTGTGCCTGCCAACTCACAATGCAGTCTCCAACCCCCTGGTGTGTGTCTGGGGTCTGGCCTGGGTAAGGCAGTATCTTGTAAATAACAGAGACTTTTCTTTGAAGTAGGCCTACTTTAAAGGCAGAAAGGGGCATAAGTATTGGACCCAAAAACACTGAAAATCAGATCACTTCTGGATTTAAGAGGAACTTCTGCCAAGGAGAGGAGCTGAGGAGAAGTGCTGCCCCTGCCTGTGCTTTGTTGGGCTATCCTGCAGTTGATGCTTCTGCCTATGAAAGGGGACAAAGTTTGGACTTTGTTGTGCATTCCTGCTCGTGAAGAATCTCTAAGGGCTTGAATCAAGCTTGCCTCCTGTTTTGAAGTCTCAGGGCCATCAAAGACTTTCTCTGCTAACATCTGGACTCTCTGCTGAGACTCCTGCCCTACCAAGTGGTTTCCTATCCAGTTTCTGGGCCCTTCAAAGGTGAAGTTGGCAGACAAGAGTTGAAAATCCACACACAGAATGCAGTGGGAAATTTTTCGACGCACCATCTGCAACGCTGCTGATAAATGACACGTCGCCAGATTTGGGGCTAAAATCGACACTCCACCTGCATCGCGGCTGGGAGATTGACGCATCACGCCTGGTGAAATGATATGCAACAGCTGCTTTTGGCTGCTGATAATAACGCAAACCCCACGCACCACAGATTTCTAACACGATTATCCATGCATCGTCTCTGGGTGTCAATGTCAACCCGACTCTGCGTGGATCCGCAGAGTCGGGTTGACACCCGATCGTCCCTCGTCAATCAATCGGTCGACATCGCTCTCTTGCAAGGGAGAAAAACGACACATCGCCGACCCAACCTGCTAAGAAACCATGCATGGCCTCCCTTGCGAGGAAGGAATCGATGCATCGCTGCCTTTTCTGACACACGCTCACCCGTGTATCTTTATTTTTGATGCTCACCAGGTACTTTGTGCAAAATCATTGTTTCCATTATTTTCTATTGAGTAAGACTTAGCTTGTGTAGGTCAGATTTTTGTCATTGTGGTGTTGTTTGATTTAGATAAATATTACCTATTTGTCTGAACTGGTGTGGTGTCCATTTTGTAGTGTTTTCACAGTTTTACTGTGTGTGTTGGTACAAATACTTTACACATTGCTTCTGAGTTAAGCTTGTCTGCTCATGCCAAGCTGCCAAGGAGGTGAGAAGGGGTTAACCAGGTGTGTTTCTCCTTTGCCCTGACTAGAGTGAGGGTCCTTGCTTGGACAGGGGGTAGGTAGGACATCCTCTTACCATCCCTTCTGTTCGCCTATAGGGAGGGGCCTCAAAAAGGACTTGGATTAGTCCTTTTGGGTTGCTGCATGGCCACCCAGTCAGGGGACCTTTGAGTCTGTTGAAGGAGATCTTACAGAAATCCCCCAGTAACCCTCCCCAGGATGTATTCAGTTACATGCTGGCTTTTAGAAACCGGACTGCCCGCTTCAGAGCTCTCACACAAGAGAACCTAGAAGCAAGCCGGGAAGACATGAAACGGTGGTATGACCAGAATGCCACTCTGGTCGAGTTTCAACCTGGACAGAAATTATGGGTGATGGCACCAGTAGAGCCTAGGGCGCTCCAGGACAAGTGGACTGGGCCATTTGAGGTGGTGGAGCGCAAGGGTCAAGGCACCTACCTGGTGGACTTGCAGATTCCCAGGAACCCCTTGAGGATCCTGTATGTGAACCACCTCAAGTCACACTTTGAGCTGACTGAATTGTCCTTGCTCCTAGCTACAGATGAAGGGGTGGAGAAACAGAGTGAGCTTCTTCATGACCTCCTGTCTGCTGGAGAGAAGGAGGGTCTGTGGAGGGAGTGAACCTCTCCCCCTTCCTGACTTCAGAACAACAAGGGGAGTGTTGCCAATTCGACTCCCTGTTCACCTTCATCCCAGGGGTCACACACTTGTGTACACATGATGTGGACACTGAGGACAGTCCTCCTGTTTAACAAAAGGTTTACAGGGTGACCAATGAGGTCAAGGCTAACATCAAAGATGAAGTATCAAAGATGTTAACCCTAGGGGTAATTGAGTTTTCTAGTAGCCCTTGGGCCAGTCCTGTGTGCTTGGACCCAATGGCTGCTGCTTTTGGTGCCACACCAGAACTGTGTGGACTACCGGGGTCTCAATGCAGTCACCAAGACTGACGCGCACCCCATCCCCGAGCTGATGAGCTCATCAATCGGTTAGGAGCTGCCAAATATCTGAGCACCTTTGACTTGATGTGTGGATATTGGCAGATTGCCTTAACTGAGGGGGCCAAGGAGAGGACAGCATTTTCTACCCCAGATGGGCACTTCCTGTTTAAAGTGATGCCATTTGGAATGAAAAATGCCCCAGCCACCTTTCAGAGGTTGGTCAACCAGGTGTTGACTGAGCTGGAAGATTTCAGTGCAGCCTACCTGGACATCCAGCTCCACTTGGGTGGGACACTTGCAGCACCTCTGCAGAGTGTTGGAGGCCCTGCAAAAGTCAGGCCTTACTATTAAGGCCAGTAAGTGCCAGATAGGGCAGGGTTCTGTGGTGAACTTGGGACACCAGGTAGGGAGTGGCTAGGTGGCACCCCTGCAGCCAAACATTCACACCATTATGGCTTGGGAGCCTCCCAAGACCTAGAATGAGGTGGGGGCCTTGTCGGGCCTCACTGGCTATTACAGATGTTTTGTCAAGGGGTATGTCACCATTGTTGCCCCCTTCAATGAGTTGACTTCCAAGAAGCAACCAAGGAAGGTGATCTGGACAGAGGCTTGCCAGACAGCTTTTGATGCCCTATAGGCTGCTATGAGCCCAGCACCTGTGCTGGGGGCACCTGATTTCCCCAAGGAGTTTGATATGCAAACTGAAGCTTCAGAGCATGGTATTGGACCAGTGTTATCGCAGCTAAATGAAGAGGGCCTAAATCAACCTGTAGCCTTCATTAGTAGGCGTATACTTCCCAGGGAAAGTGGGTGGAGTTCAATAGAGCACGAAGCTTTTGCTGTGGTCTGGGCGGTGAAGAAACTAAGACCCTACTTGTTCGGGGCTCACTTCCGGGTTCAGACAGACCAAAGGCCCCTCAGGTGGTTAATGCAGATAAGGGGTGAGAATCCAAAACTGTTGAGGTGGTCCATTTCCCTATAGGGGATGGACTTTACGGTAGAACACTGCCCTGGTACAGAACACGCCAATGCTGACAGTCTGTCCAGATTCTTCTGCGATAGTGATAAGAACTCAAGAGGTTGGGTAGTTTCTCCCCAATTTCAGCTTGGGGAACACGTGTTAGACTTGGCATCCTTGGCTTAGTCTTCCCTAACTTTTTGTCTCTGCTTCCCATGCTGTTGATGTGTGTTGTTTTTGATACTCTGGGCACTTTACCACTACTAACCAGTGCTAAAGTGAAGTGTTCCTATAAAAAATGTATGTGTAATTGGCTAGCCATGATTGACATATCTGATTTACTAGTAAGTCCCTAGTAGAGTGCACTAGAGGTACCCAGGGCCTGTAAATCAAATGCAACTAGGGGCCCTGCAGCACTGGTTCTGCCACCCACATTAGTTGCCCTGAACAACATGGCTCAGACCTGCCACTGCAGTGTTGGTGTGTACAGTTTTAAACTGCCAATTCGATTTGGCAAGCGTACCCACTTGCCAGGCCTAAATCTTCCCTTTGTATACATGTAAGGCACCCCTAAAGAAGGCCCTAAATAACCCCATGGGCTTGGTGCAGTGAATGTTAAAGGGGGGACATGTACTGATGTGTGTTCCATGTCCTAACAGTGAAATAATACTAAATTTGGTTTCCACTGCTGCAAATCCTGCCCCTCTCATAGGTTAACATGGGGGTTGCCTTTCAATATCATTAACGTGCAGATTCCCTTTGAGAGATAGTAATATGGAGTTTGGGGACTCTGAACTCACAATTTAAAAATACATCTTTTAGTAAAGTTATTTTTTTAGATTGCAAGTTTGAAAACGCTACTTTTAGAAAGTAAGCATTTTCTTGCTTAAACCATTCTGTAACTCTGCCTGTTTGTGGTTTGCCTGTTTGGGTCAGTTGGACAGTTGGACTGTTTGTGAATCCCCTCTAGACAGTAAGACAAAGGGAGCTGGGGTGTAGCCTTCATATCCGGATGAGCCATCTGTGCTAGAGTGGAGGGAGGAGTGGTCACTTACACATGAATGTTCTTTGCCTCCCCTCTCACAATGCAGTCTCCAACCCCCTGGTGTGTGTCTGGGACCTGCCTGGGCAAGGCAGGATCTTGTGAACTCACAGAAAACAGGGACAAGGAGGTTGACTGGTCCAGTGTACGTCCTCCTATATCATATCATATCTTGTCAAAAAAGGTACACTGTTCCAAAGAAGTGACACCAGCGATGTCATATAATCGTATTAGGACCTGTGAATGTGCATACTATTAGACTTGAATGAATACTGCAATACGTGAGTGAAGTGAGATTAAAATATTTTATCTATATAAGATGTTTTAAGATTGTCATAATATTTCTGATGATTTTATATTTGAAATAGGCATGGAGAGAATTGTAAAATGAGAATTTAGTACTGGCGGATAATTAACTTATTGAATTTAGTGCAAACTGGATCATTATATTGATAGTTTGTTATTCAGAGTGGCCATAGAGAAATAATGTGAAGAATCTTAAGAAATCATCTAGGAGAGGAATTTGTTTGTAAATGTTTGAGCATGGGGATGCTATGGTGCAATGAACTGATGTGATCTAAATATTTATATGGTTGAGAATGTTATTGTATATTTGTATTTATTATTGTAAATATGGGGTATGGTGATTGGTTGTTTGTATGTTTTTTAGGCCCTGATGACGTTCCTAGGAGGGAACGAAATGTGTTGGCTGGGTCTACTTGGAATGAAAACTTAATAAAGGAAAATACTAAACCAAGTGTGTGGGATCAGATTGATAGTAATTTTGGATTAGCATCTTTAAATACTTTGAAAGTGGCAACACACTCAACATAGAGCAAATATTGAATCAACAGGTGATCCAGGAAAATTATGTGTTCTCTCCTCATGTTGGGAAAACTGTGTAAAATAAGTAATAAACAAAAGTGGCTTGATCAAACAAAAAGTAGAATTACTGTCATATAGCAATTGCAAGGTAAAGACAATCAAATCAAAGCACACGAATACCTATACACTGCCAATACCTCTCACTTACCAGAGTCAGCTAGACTCACTATCATGTACAGACACATATGAAGCACCCACGATGGCCCACTAAAAAGGAAAAAACAAAATAAAATGACACTTAAGACAACACAATTCACATAATGCACAAATCTAAGGAGACTGTCACACACAATAAAACATAAACTAAATATGCTGCTATTATTACACCATTTACAAAAAACTCATTCATGCATGGCAACAATACAATACTCATTGGAGTAAACAGTACACAGTTTTTCTTACCAAACACATGCAACTACGCAAACTAATTCTGTCACTTCCAAAACTGCAATCAGGACCAACAGTGAAGCAATGAAAAGCTTTGAACTAGAACAAAAAGAAGAAATAAAACATTATGATCACAAATGCAAATACTGCACCAGTCGACAAACAACCCGCTACCAAACATTTAGAAATTTTCCCTAGTGTCTAGTGATTTTCTGCATCCCTTGGGGGCAGATGGGCCTAAAATATGGCTAATCTGAAAATGGCCAAAAGTAATATCCATAAATTAACATGTCACTGTCTTGCAGGAATTACAAAAGTACAGAAATGAACAATCCTCAGTACATGCTTGGGAATGAGGGATTAACCAACATCCACAGGCTGGATTCTGAAAGTTTGAAAGTTGTGGAGCAGGTTCGAGAAACAATACCTGGGAATAAGGAATCAGGCCCATCCTACCAGGCACCGGTGCTAGTTCTTAGAATGCAAGGACAAGAACTGTTTTCCTACCACCACTGACTGACACTAAAGACATCCACTTTGGGGGTCATTCTAACCTTGGCGGTCGGTGATAAAGCGGCGGCCAACCCGCCAACAGGCAGGCGGTCCAAAAAATGCAATTCTGACCCTGGCGGGAACCGCCAACACAGACCGCCACTTTAACACTCCGACCGCCACGATGGGACCGACAAACAGCGCGGCGGTCACCGCCAACAGGCAGGCGGCAGACAATGTACCGCCCACCCTATCACAACTCACCAATCCGCCACCTTTTCCGGGGCGGGAGCCCGCCGATAAAAACACGGCGGAAACAGACTACGAACGGGAAAACGCTCACCTCCACACACTCCACGAGGAATCTGGACAGCATGGAACCCGAATTAAACATCCTACCAGCTCTTGTCTACCTGCTCATCTACCACGAGTACGAATGCCGGCGCAGAATACAATGGTGAGTACTGCACCTCCGACACAGGGGAGGGGGGAGGAGGAAAGGTTACGTGCACACACATACGCGATACACCCACCCTTCCAACCCACCCCCCCAATACCTACACACCAATGCAGAGCAACAAGTCAGAGTGACACCCCCCAAACCCCCCCGGAAGAATGCAAAGACATAATTAAAATGAAGTTTCAAATTTATGTATAAAATAGGTTCATTGAAGTCATGGTAAATATGCCATATGAAATATACAAAAGAAATAATGAACATAGTGCAAAGTATAAACATAGTCAATAAGTCCTGCACAGTCCGTTAAATATCCATAGTCCGTGGGCCAATGTGTACAAACACATGGGCAAAGCCCACACAGGAGACCGGATACCATTGGAGAGAACACTGCAGGGGCATCAGATGATAAACCAACAGGCACCTCAGGGGGAAGGGAAAGGGGGGCACCTCAGCCACATGAGTCCACGACGCCAGATCCACGAGGGGCCTCCATGCCCACTGTACCATCCTGGGGAGTGCAAAGCCACAGTCCATCAGATGGATAACCGACTCCACTGGTATTGGAGGAGGCATGGTGCCCAGAGTGCTTCGTGAACACCTGCTCGACACAGAACCGGCACTGTCAATGGACCAGCGGTGCTTGAGATGGCGGTGCCCAGCGGAGCGGTGCTTGAGACGGCGGTGCCCAGCGGAGTGGTGCTTGAGAGGAAGGGCCCAGCGGAGCAGTGCTTGACAGGAAGGGTCCAGCGGAGCGGTGCTTGACAGGAAGGGCCCAGCAGAGCGGTGCTTGAGATGAAGGGCCCAGCGGAGCGGTGCTTGAGATGAAGGGCCCAGCTGAGCGGTGCTTGAGATGAAGGGCCCAGCGGAGCGGTGCTTGAGAGGAAGGCCCCAGCGGAGCGGTGCTTGACAGGAAGGCCCCAGGGAGCGGTGCTTGACAGGAAGGGCTCAGCGGAGCGGTGCTTGAGATGAAGGGCCCAGCGGAGCGGTGCTTGACAGGAAGGGCCCAGCGGAGCGGTGCTTGAGATGAAGGGCCCAGCGGAGCGGTGCTTGAGATGAAGGGCCCAGCGGAGCGGTGCTTGAGAGGAAGGCCCCAGCGGAGCGGTGCTTGACAGGAAGGGCCCAGCAGAGCGGTGCTTGACAGGAAGGGCCCAGCGGAGCGGTGCTTGACAGGAAGGGCCCAGCGGAGCGGTGCTCTTCACGGCGGGGCCCTATTCAGCGGTGCCTGTCTTGGCGGGGCCCTGTTCAGCGGTGCTCTTCACGGCGGGGCCCTGTTCAGCTGTGCCCTTCACGGCGGGGCCCTGTTCAGCGGTGCCTGTCTTGGCGGGGCCCTATTCAGCGGTGCCTGTCTTGACGGGGCCCTGTTCAGCGGTGCTTTTCACGGCGGGCCCTGTTCAGCGGTTCCTGTCTTGGCGGGGCCCTGTTCAGCGGTGCTCTTCACGGCGGGGCCCTGTTCAGCAGTGCCTGTCTTGGCGGGGCCCTGTTCAGCGGTGCTCTTCACGGCGGGGCCATGTTCAGCGGTGCCTGTCTTGGCGGGGCCCTGTTCAGCGGTGCTTGTCCTGTCTTTCAAGGGAGCCAGACCTGGCCAAGACTCCCCGCTTAGTCGCCCTCCGACCTTGCGGTAGCGGGGCATTCCTGTGATGGAGTCTTTGGCCCGTGGGTGTCGTCTGTCACACCCGGTATGGGGCTGGTGGGGCCCTCCTGGTGCGCTCGCCTGCTGCATGTCTTCTCCGCCCTGCTGCCCTTGCCCTCCTTCGCTGCAGCTCACTGGCCCTTGCCTCCCTTAGATGATGTGGCAGGTGACGGGGCAAGGCCACTCTCCTTGGTGGCAGCCGTCTCAGCCTTTTCGCGCCGGCCCTTAATTTTTCTTGTCCTCTTCCCAGGGGGTGGTCTGGCTGTCCCCTTGCTGCTGGCCGATGTTCCTTCCCTAGGAGCTGGTGGACTCCAATAGCCCTGCACTATGGTGATACTAGATGCAGGGATGGTGGTGGCTGAGGTGCTCTTTGGACTCTTACCAGATGGAGGGGGTGGGTCAGGTGATGCAAAGAGGTTAATTTTGGAGAGGAAAAGCTTTTTAGGAGCAATGGGAAGGGTAGGTGCAGTGGGTATGGGAGTGGAGGAAGAGGATGTGGTTGTAGGAGAGTCAAGTGTGCTGTCTTTGGGTGCAGGTGCTTGGGCTGGAGGCTGTCGTGAGGTGGATGGCTGTTGGGTGGGTGGCTGCCTGTGTTTGTGTGGTTTGGAAGAGGGGGTGACAGACACAGTGGGAGAGGACACAGGGCACGTGTAAATGGCAGTGGGGGTGGTGAATGCACGTGTGCTGACTCTAATGGAGGGTGTGCTGGTGATGGAAGTACTGGCTGATGGTGGTGTGCATGCAGGTGTGAGTGGAGACGTCACAGGGAGGGAGGAGGGAGACGAGGAGGAGGGGGACACAGAGGTGGTAGTGACTGTTGGCATGTCTGCATCTGGATGTTGTTTGTGTGAATGCTTGTGGGATCTGTGGTGCTTATGTCTGGATGAGCTGCCCTTGGGTGTTGAGGTGTGTGCAGGCTGGTCTGATGGTGTGGATGGGATAGGCTGAGGAACAGGAGACTGGGACTGGGTGGAGGGAGTTAGAAGAGGGAGGCTGGAGACAGGGACAATGGCTGCCGTCAGTGCTGAGGCCAGAGCGTTGAACGATCGCTGATGGGCAGCCTGACCCGAATGAATGCCCTCCAGGTATGCATTGCTCCGATGCACCTCCCTTTCTACACCCTGGATGGCATTCAAAAGGGTAGACTGCCCAACAATGATGGTCTGGAGGAGGTCAATGACCTCCTCACTGAGGGCAGCAGGGGTAACTGGGGCAGGGCCTGAGGTGCCTGGGGCGAAGGAGATGCCCACCTTCCTGGGTGAGCGGGCACGGAGCGAAGGCTGAGGGGCTGCTGGGAGGGCGGGGCTGGTGCGCTGGGTGGCGGCTGTACCTGTTGTGGCGGTGGGCACGGATGTTGCCACCACCGCAAGGTAGCTCCCTTCCGAGGACGTGTCGGTGTCGCTGACGTCTCCACGGGTCCCGGTTGTGGAGCTCCCCTCACCATCCGTCTCACTGGTGAACTCGGAGTCGGTTGCATGGCCCTCCGGGGCCATGTGAGATGCAGCTCCCTTGTGCGCCGATGCCACTTCTCCTCTGCCTGATGATGCTAGTGCACACATGCACAGGAAGGAAAAGAAAATGGGTGGGGGGGAGAAATTAAGACAGGTTGAGTGCATGCATTGGCAACACCGTTGGTGGAGAGGACATACACAGAAGCCCCCTGCACTACGCTGCGCAATCGGGGTACACTACTCAGTTCTTGTGACTAGGCCTACAGGTCTATGGACGACAAATGCACACATGGGTGATGCAGGACCATGGATAGCTGTACTTGGCACCCTACAGAGGTGGGGGGCGGGGGCACAGGGCCATGCCTAACGGAGGGGACTAGCCTACAGAAAGCGCCCTGGCCTTGAGTTACCCACAGCCCTCCTCCCCAACCCAGACACCTCCACTGCGCGCAAAGATAGCAGAATGTGCTGATACTCACCCCCTTGTGTCTGCTGTGATGTCCTCACGCGCCCATCCAAATCGGGGTAGGCCACCGCCAGGATTCGGGACATCAGGGGGGTCAATTGGTGGCTGGCACCCCTCCTACGTTGGGAGGCCATCCCCAGCAGAGACTCGGAGGTCTTTCTGGTCCCGCTGCGGATGTCCTCCCACCTCTTTCGGCAGTGGGTGCCCCGTCTGTTGTGGACCCCCACACGCCAAATGTCGATCTTCTGATGGGCGCTGACCTATTTGACATGTACAGGGTGGGAAAGGAAATATCATCACTTTTCTGCATGGTCGATGTGAGTGGCCCCCCCTCCCCAACCTTGCCATGTGGCACATGTTCCCATCTGTCGTGCGTTGCACTCCTCATTCGCTCCCCTCCCCACCATCTTACATCCACCCCACTCAACACAGGCATAGCCCATTCAGCGTGCACCCTGTGTACTAACCTGTTGGTCTGGAGGACCGTAGAGTAGCGCATACTGGGGGAGGACCCCATCAACAAGTTTCTCCAATTCCTCAGATGTGAAGGCAGGGGCCCTTTCCCCAGTCGCAGCAGCCATAGTATCTCCCAGACCGAGGTCACAGCAGCACTTGCAGTATAGGTCCTCTCCTGTGGATGATCAGGTCTCGAGTGATTAATCAGATAGAAAATGGCGGTCACGCCCGCGGCGGTGCGTACCGCGGCGGTGCGTACCGCGGCGGTGCGTACCGCGACTGCCGGCGCACATCGTCATTGGCTCATGAAACCCATAGGGTGCAATGTTAACCAATGCGGCTTCGCACCGCGGTCTTCGACCGCCTACCGCCACGGTGTGCCACGCCAGCGCATTGACCTCACATCCCACTGTCACACTTCACAGGTCAGGCAGCCGCCATTTGCAGGGCCCACATGGCATAATTTCAACTGCGTCACACAGGCCTAGGCCGTGCATTGCCACTCATACAAGCCTTTCAATGCATTGCGATTCTTTTACTGTGCAAGCTGTGTGAACGAACCTGTGGTTTGCTTGACTTTCTGCTTCATGTTGTCCTTCCTAGGCACCGTCCGCTGGGACTTGCGAGGAGAAGGATAAATCCTCCTGTGTACCGACCTCTGGTGGACCTGTCGACAATGGAAGAACGACATGTTATACTTAGATACAGACTTGACAGAGCCACTATACATGAACTGTGTGCCCAGCTGGAGCCAGACCTGATGTCCCCCATCCGCCAACCCACAGGGATTCCCCCTCTGGTGCAGGTTCTGTCAGTACTCCATTTTTTGGCAAGTGGGTCTTTTCAGACAACAGTGGCCATGTCATCAGGGATGTCTCATCCTATGTTTTCTAAGGTTTTGTCCAGAGTGTTGTCTGCCCTGATGAAATACATGCGGAGCTACATTGTTTTCCCTGAGGAGGATGATTTGGCTACAGTGAAGGGTGATTTCTATGCCCTTGGACATATCCCCAACATCATTGGTGCCATTGATGGGACCCATGTGGCTTTGGTTTCCCCCCAGTGGAAGTGAGCAGGTGTACAGAAGCAGAAAAAGTTATCATTCAATGAATGTCCAGGTGGTCTGTTTGGCAGACCAGTACATCTCCCACGTAAATGCCAAGTTCCCTGGGTCAGTGCATGATGCGTATGTTATGAGAAATAGCAGCATCCTTTATATGATGGAACAGCTACAGAGACACCGTGTGTGGTTATTGGGTGACTCTGGTTACCCCAACCTCTCCTGGCTATTGACCCCAGTGAGGAATCCCTGGACCAGGGCAGAGGAACGGTACAATGAGGATCATGGGCGAACTAGGAGGATCATAGAAAGGACCTTCGGCCTCCTGAAAGCCAGGTTTAGGTGCCTACATATGACTGGTGGATCCCTAATGTACTCACCAAAGAAGGTGTGCCATAACATCGTGGCCTGCTGTATGCTTCACAATCTTGCTTTGCGACGCCAGGTGCCTTTTGTGCAGGAGGATGGTCCAGATGGTGGTGTTGTTGCAGCTGTGGAGCCTGTGGAGAGTGAAGAGGAGGAAGACGACGGGGACGACACGGACAACAGGGATACAGTCATACAACAATACTTTCAGTAGCACACAGGTAAGAAACAGCCACCCCAATTTTCGATTTACTTAAGGCCTCCTGCGTCTCTACTGTCTGTGTTTCCCCCCAGTTCCTTTTAAGTTAATTGTGACTTTCCCTTCCCTTTTCAGAGCTGTATGACCGACTGCGTGACTACTGCTTTGTTTGCCCATGGACTAAAGCTTATTGACATTGGTATGTTGTCATCACAATGTTACTGAACATAATTGCACCGTTATGTGTAATACATTTGTGAAAAATACAAGCAGACTCCTGTTATTTTAAGTGCAATGAGTGATTTATTTCAAGTGCTACATATAGGTAAATGATTGGGAAGCGGGGATGGGTGGGGGTGGAGTAATGTCCATGGCAGAGTCCAGTTCTCAGTCGCACAGGTGCATTGTCCATATGCCTGTGGAAGGATGGAGCAGGGGCAATTCAAGGTTGGACAGGGTGACAATGTGGGACAGTGGGATAACATCAGGGGGTATCATATGCTGGCGGGGGTCTTGCAATCCTACTCTGTCTTCTTGTGAGATCTCAGGTTCCGCTTGCGGGGTGGTTCTTTTTCAGCAGGAGGTGGGGTTCTGGTGGACTGTCGTTGTGTGGGGGCCTCCTGTCCACTAGCGCCGGCGGATGTTGTAGCCTGTTCCTGGTCCTGGCTAGTGACAGGGGCCCTTTGTGGTGCCACATGGTCCCGCAATGTGGTGACTATCTGGTTAAGGGCCAGGACGATGGTCCCCATTGCGGAACCGATGTTCCTCAGTTCCTCTCTGAACCCCATGTACAGTTCCTCCTGCTGTGCCTGGATCTCCTGGAACCTGGCCAGTACCGTCGCCATCGTCTCCTGGGAGTGGTGGTATGCTCCCATGATGGAGGAGAGGGCCTCTTGGAGAGTGGGTTCCCTGGGCCTGTCCCCCCCCTGTCGCACAGCAGCCCTCCCAGTTCCCCTGTGTTCGGGGGCCTCTGTCCCCTGGACGGTGTGCCCACTACCACTGCCCCCAGGTCCCTGTGGTTGTTGGGGTGGTGGGTCAACCTGGGTGCCCTGTAGTGGCGGACACACCGCTGATTGACGTGTCCTGGAGACAGAGGCATGGGCCCGCTGGGTGGGAGCTGTGCTGGTGTTCCCAGAGGGGGTTGGGTCTGGTGTAGCCTGTGGCTGTCTGTGGGGAACTGACTGTCCAGAGGTCCCCGATGGGCCGGGCTGGTCGTCTGGCTCCAGGGAGACAGAGCTGCTGTCATCGCTGGGGGCCTCATCTGGGGGTGGGATGGACATCTCTGGACCCTCCGTGGCGGTGTGGTGGCGTTCGGGTCCTGCAAGGGTATTAAGCTATGGTTATAGCTTCTGTGTGTGGCATTTCGTGTGATGGGTGGGTGTCCGTGTACCCAAGTGCAGGCATTCCCTTGTGGGGGCTTTTGTGAGGGTGGCTTGTGGGGGTGATGTGTGTGTGCAGTGGGCGTGCTTTGGTGATGGGTGTCCATGCTTTGTGGTCGCATGCAGGGCTTGGTGTTTGGATGGGTGGGTTGTGATGGTGAGCCTTTTGCAAGGAGTTGGTGTGATGGGGGTGGGGGTGTGAGTGGGGGTATGTGCTGGCATGCAGGTGGGGTGGGGGTGGGAAGTAGTAGTTAAGATTTGACTTACCAGAGTCCATTCCTCCAGATACTCCTGCGAGGCCCTCAGGATGCAGGATGTGCAAGACTTCCTCCTCCCATGCTGTAAATTCTGGGGGAGTAGGTGGGGGTCCGCCGCCAGTCTTCTGCACCGCAATGTTGTGCCTTGATACCATGGAATGCACCTTCCCCCATAGGTCGTTCCATCGCTTCCTGATGTCATCCCGATTGCATGGATGCTATCCCACCGCGTTGACCCTGTCCACTATCCTTTGCCAGAGCTCCATCTTCCTAGCTATTGTGGTGTGCTGCACCTGTGCCCCAAATAGCTGGGGCTCTACACGGACTATTTCCTCCACCATGAGCCTGAGTTCTGCGTCAGACAACCTGGGGTGTCTTTGGGGTGCCATGGGGTGGTGTGGATGAGGTGAGGGGTGGTGTATGTGTTGTGGAGTGTAATGTGTGTGGTGGTGTATGGTGTTTTGTGCGTGGTAATTGTGTGGGTGATGTTGTTATTTGCCTCGGTGTGATGGTCTACTCTAAGCAGTGCTGTCTCTCTCTGTCCTTGATTCGCAATTGTTGTCGTAGGGGTTTGTGGGTGATGTGGGTGTGTGTTTTATTCTGTATTGGGTGTGTGGGAGTGGTGTGTATATGTATCTCAGGTGTGTGTGTTTCAAATTGACCAATGTGGGGATGTTTTGTAAAGGTGTGTGTAATTCGACCGCAGCGGTGTGTACCGCCAATAGAATACCGCGGTTGAAAGACCGCCGCGTGGATTCGTGGGTCGTAATGGCATGGGCGTATTTCTGTTGGCGTGACGGTGGAGGTTTGGTCATCGCCATTTTTTCGCTGACCTTTGGTGTGGCGGACTTTTGTGGATTTCGGGTTTTTGGAGGTTTTCAAGTTGCGGGTCAGAATGACCGTGGCGGTTTACCGCGGCCGCGGCGGTGTTATGGCGGGCTTCTGACCGGCGGTAAGCGCCTTTTACCGCCGAGGTCAGAATGACCCCCTTTGTCTCCATTGTTCCTACACAGCAGACCACAAGGTTTCTTGGGTAGTTTTCTTACCCTTCTCACTGCCATACAGAAGATACCTCTTCAAGCATTAAACAATGCTGAAATGATTTCCCTGAGTTTGGGGAGAGTAGAGAATTAACTTTTGTCGATTCCATTCACCGCTACACTGACAAGAACATTTCCATAATGTTTATCTGCAAATTACTTATGCAACACAAACAGATGGGGTTGTCTATGACAGCCCCCCTTTGGATCCATCTAACAGTTCATTTACCTGCAGCAACTCCAGTTTTCGCACAGATTGCTTCCGGTTATTTTGCAGACATTGATGATTTTTCTTCAACTTCTTCAGCACTAGCTAATGCACTAGCACATGGTATACAATTGTTTTTAATTGGGTTAAACACAACTATTTGATTCATCCATGCTTTTACCTCTGGATTATATCGGCATTGCCTACTTTCTTTCTATGGATTAGATTTTTTGTGGTCTTTTTTCTGCTCATGCATGGCCATTATCTTCCTGAATATTCTGCTGCTGAACTGGTTGATGAGGTTCTAAAACCTTATCTGTCTTCCCATAAAGTACAAAGAAACTTGTTCCTTGTGAACATTTCTACTGTTCCAGTTCCTGATGGGATTGTTTGGGATAAAGTACGATTTGATACATTTGGACCAACTGATACAAATTCTGTATGTTTTTAAAATTTCAATGAATGACATTATTGCACCTGGGTTTCTTTCTGCTGCTTAGGATGCTAAAACAGTGATTCTATGCTTTCTGAGCTTGAAAATTCGACTGTCTTTGAAAGTGAAGATATATACATGAACACTGCAAATTATGGGGACATGTTCTGTTATCGTTGTTATGGACATCACTATTTACATCAAACTAGTACTCCAAGAATAGTTATTAATTACACACAATCGGAACATTGTCCGACTCCACAAGTGAGGAGTTTCAAAACATATGTAGAGACTTTCATGATGTCATAAACTCTGAGTTATATTATTTCTAGTTTCTTACATCCAAAGCAAGGAAAATATTGCTAACCGACATTAAATTAATGTATTCAGTCTTGTTTGTTCCCCAGTTAGCCATCCAAGGATACAAGTATTGAAAAAATCGATTGACCTAAAAACGGTGATGGGATTGAAATATTGGCGAAACAAGGCAGGGAAATTTTATTTAGAGCATGTTTAATTCCACTACAAATGAATTTCTTGAATGACACAGTTCAGCAAACAACTTGCCTTGGGTTAGTAAATGTTAAAGAGATGAATGTGCCCAGTATTCCCTCCATAGCTAAATCTGACAGAAACTTGTGAATATTTCAGAGGAACAGCTCAATGTTATGGTTCAGAACTGTACCCTTATTTTATCACTTTCAGGGCCTAACAGGTGGTTATTGTGGCAAGTGGACACAAATGGCTGTCATGCACATTTTCTCAACTTAATGTGGGGTTTTAGAGCGAGTAGATCGGACCTTTGTTACATCACCACACAACATGAGTACATTTTGTCAGCAATGGTTGCAAATATCCATGTTAACAGAGGTAAAAACATATCTCTCTCCTTTCTAAAGAAATAGACATACAAGACTTCTTGTATGTAATGTAGAAAAAAAATTGGAAGCTTTCACTAATGGAAGCTACTACTCATTTAAGGGAAATAGATAAGGACCACTTAGAGAAAGCTTTAAGTGCTTTTGATAATGGTTTGAACACACTGCCCACTCATATATACACATTAAACAACATTGTATCTTAAGCTAATGACATTATACAAAACAATATGTCATTTTGTACAAGATGGGTAAAGTCAGCTTTGGTCCATTATGCAGTTGAGTTAGACTTTATAAGTTGTGAAGGCGGATTGTGTGCCCCAGAAGCACATTAACTCTAAAGAGTTATTTGTCTTATTTAACCTAGCACAGAAACAACAGATAATGGCAAGGAAGGAAGCTAATTACATCATGCTTAATATAGTAAGGCTAGAAAAGTTGCCTTTTACAGTACATGAAACACCATCATCAGTGTGGTTAATGCATGGGGCGATATCCCTTTCGATATAAAAATTTCAATTTACCTTGTGTTTGAAACACTATCCTATTTGCAGGTTTGAGCAGTTAGAAGACAGTTACATCCATGAGGTGTGGGAGCTGCCCTTTGATTACAAATGTGTGAGTGGTGTGCGAGTGGTGAAAAGGAGGATTTTCTCAGCAGAAGCAAATGTGAAACTTCTGTAAGCCATTCAGTGATTTGCAAAGAGATGGCACTGCACTGCATTTGTAATGAAGGGTATTGCTGTCTTTTTGATCTGCCCGGTATTTCAGTTACTCTTGAATTGGAGTGACTTGATGCTGAGTGACCAAGGCTGTTATGGGATGAGAGCATGTGTCACATATGTGATTTCTGTTTCTCAAATAGTGGCCTACTGTGGGAATGTACGTAATAGATAAAGGTAGCAAATTTGTGGCCTCACATTGCTACATATGTCAGTTTTGACAAGCTGAACAGACTAAAAGTACTGTTGTTTCAAAAACATGTGGCGCTCACATCAGCCCGTGAGGGATATGACGTGCAAGTATCAAGGTTGTCAGCTGAGAAAGAGTCCCTTTTAAATACGAACTTCCCAAGACACTTTAGTGATCTGGAGAGTCACATTTTTTAATGCATCAACCACTGCAGGGATTGTACACTTTTTTAAGGCTGTTGGATTTGAATTTGTAGAAACATGCTATACTGTCTTTGGAGTAATACCTTCAGTCATTCACTCACATGTTTACATGCCTTTAGAGGTTTGCATATTTTTTGCCATCAATTGGCGGTATCTTGTTGTTGCTACTTTTGATTTGCAATGGCTGCCACATCTCAACTAAGAGGAATACTTTGAATTGCACTATTAGAAGAACTTGATGAGGACTGGCCATTCTCATTGCGAATAATATTGTGCTGTGTGCAGCCTGTTTTCCATTGCTTATGGTGCTCTTTTGAACACCCACTGGATGTGTGTCTTGTCCTGCAACACATACTTTCTATGGACATAAAACTTATGATGTTCTCAATGAGGATTAATTGCCGGAGTAGTCACATGAGACTGCAGTTGCTACGTGATGCCTTCCATGACACAGCTTTCAAGGATCAGTTTGCTTCGGCTCCCTGTGCCCGACATCTTGCAAACCACAGAACGATGGTTATGGTTGAGACTATGGATCACATGCGCTCCTTTAACCTTTTCAATAGGGCTCTGATGGTTTCATCATCTGCTGAAGTGAGGTCTATCCTGGATTTCGTCTCTATTACAATGTTTGATTACCTCTTTTAAAAAAAAATATTTTATTTACCTTTTCAGGTAAAAAGGTCAAGGACATTACATACAATAAATAAACAGCGATTCTACTTTGTCCCAAATCCATAATCATGATTCTAATAAAAAATAAATATCAATAATATTATGTCCCATCATTGTCTAGGCCAGGATTCTGCAAAGTCGGTCCTGGAGAGCCGGGTCCATGCCAGATTTTTAGCATATCCACATTTAGAAAAATGTAGAATTCTGAAACATCTCGGGACATATTTATACTCTGTTTGCGTCGAATGTGCGTCAAAAATTTTGACGCACAATCGGCGCAAACCGTGCACCATGTTTAAACTTTGATGCCCGAGCCCGCAAATGCCAAAATTCCGCCGTGCGCGTCATTTTCTGGATGCCGGAAACTGCCTTGCGTTAATGACATGCAAGGTAGGCGTTCCCGTGCAAAAAATGACTTAAACTCTCGTGCACCTTATTTATGCTTCCGCGCAAAAATGACGCACGGCTGGGAAGCGGAGTCGGAAAATGACGCACAGCCCGATTTGTGTAAAAAAATAACGCCTGGGTCAGGGCAGGCGTTAAAATGGGGCAAACACACCTGTACTTAATGAAAACACACAGAAGCAACAGCAGAGCTCCAAAAGGAAGACATGGAGGTGCTTATTCATCCAGCATGCACCCAGACGCAGAGCACAGGACCAACAACAGCAGCTTCCACAACACCAGCAGGGACCCCAAAGGCAACGTACAAGGCAGGAGAGGATATTCTGCACCAGGACAACCCTTCAGGGACTCTGCCAACAAGACATCATTCAGAGGTACATGCTCAACTGGCAAGCCATTCAGCAGCTGCTGAGCAACATTGAGCCACAGTTGGCACCCAGCTTGCAGACACCCCGCAGCATTTCACCAGAAACCAAGCTGCTAGCTGTACTCCACATGTTGGCAAGTGGCTCCCTTCAAACCACTGGTGCCCTGGTTGCTAGGATCTCACAGCCCTCATTCTCCGCCTTCCTACCCAAGGTACTGGATGCTATCTTCTCCCTCACACCCCGCCACATCAGCTTCCCCAAGACACAACAAGACAGCAGGAGACAAAAGAGGGGTTTCACCAAATTAATGGCCTCCCACACGTCCTTGGTGCCATTGACTGCACACATGTACGCATTGTGCCACCTGCTGCAACCGAACTTCTATACCGCAGCAGGAAGCACACACACTCCATCAATGTGCAGGCCATTGTCGATCACCGGGGTTTGATCACCAACATCGTGGCAAAGGATCCTGGTAGTGTACATGATTCATTCATCTTCCGTCACTGCACCATCAATCAACACTTCCAGGATGGACGATATAGAAATGGCCTACTTGTTGGTAAGTACAGAAACCCAGTTATCTACACACTGCACAGCAACCCTCTAGGACACACAACACATACACCATGACATTGACAGGTGGACAGAAAGACAATGAGGTAGTGACACCGCTAAGCATGTTTGATATCCTCACCCAATGGGATACACACCTAGGGACAAATGACAGTTCCAAATAGCAACAGATGCCACATCAGAGCAACAAGGGGACAATTTAAAACAACACAATGACAAAGACATCCCCCAACTGGCAGTACAATTTGGAAGATTAATTTTTCAATATTACATCAATAACACTCAATCAAACACCCTTCCAACCGATATGTACTGTGTAAGGGGTGTGTAATGTTTTTTGCTGAAGGTCAAACACCATGACACACATAGCATGATGATGACTACAATGAAGGTCACATGCAATCATTGAGGCTGTACCAATATCTCACATCACTCCTGCTCTCACATTGCCCACTACCAATAAGCAAGTGGACTGTGGGAAGAACACATCTTGATGGGACAATATCGAAAGTGCACATTCCTACACATATGCATTGCGACAAATTAACACACACACAACAGATGTACAGGCATTCGGACCTTCTGAAACTCAAAATGACAACCTCACAAACAAGTTAGCCATCTGCACTAGAACATGTTCAGTAGGATAGGTACACGTTACAACCTGAGTCGACTTGGCAAGGGCAGAGAAATAGGTCTGCAGTGAATTTGTCACACATGTGAAATTAGTGCATAGTCAATTGTTAACACGTCAGTGCTGACAACGTACGGAGATGTGTTGCACATTGTCACCTTGCCAAATCCAAGGGTCTCACTGTGGGTTAAATAATTCTATTGCATATGTGAAATTGGATGGGATGTCCAGGGTATAGAGATGCAACCGTGTTACCACCACTGTGGAATTGATTCTGTGTATGGAAGTATCATGTCACCCCAAGTTAAGACACAGGGACACCTATTTCACATGACACAATGCAAGGGAGTACACACTGTACTGCAACTCTACAAATATACTGCTGACATCCGGTCAACAGCCAAACACCAGTTCAGATAAGGAAACAACCCAATGCTGATGGTAATTCCTAGAAGCCTAGGATTCCACACAATAAAACAAACACCGATGAGTCACAGACAACACAAGAGAACAACTGCCATGCAAAGTGATATTTATGGTGCAAGGTACATCAACATATTCTCACTCATTTTCTCTTTCAGCTGATCAGGGGTATGGGATCCAGCCATGGATCATGACCCCATTTGCAAACCCAAGCACTGCAGCAGAGTGTGCCTATAATGAGGCACATAGGAGGACACGCACCATAGTCGAGAGGCCCTTTGGCATCCTGAAGTCAAGATTCAGGTGCCTCGACATCAGCGGAGGCAGCCTCCTACACTCACGAGAAATGGTGTGCAAAATCATTTTGACCTGTGCCATCTTGCACAACATGTGTAAGAAGAAACATTCCCCTATATGAACCCGACCCACAAATGCCTGAAGAGGAGAAAGAGGAGGATGCTGTCCATCAACATGAGGAGAACCATCCAAACACTGCAGGATTGCGTCGGAGACAACATATTGTCCAAAATTTCTTTTAACTCTACTCATCCATCACCACTGTCTTACCATATGTCAATAAACACCTATACTATTCACTATATCATGGTCTGGACGATCATTTTTGCATAACATTATCTCTAACTATCAGAATCAGGGTGTAGCCACATGGAGCATTGCTGAAATACAGATTAGGACACAGAAAATTCCAATTCTATTTTGATGCGTATGAATGTACAGCCACATTCACACACACTGTAAATGACATATATCCTGCACATTTCACATTTGAAGGGCAATAGCAGAGGAACACACCTATTTCACACATACATGTTGGCAACATGGTTCATCGCAGCATATGGCACACAACTAAGTCACCATCAGTCAATAAGGGAAAAAAATGCCTCATACATGAGGCAGTGGATGTGCTATTGCACTGGTAACAAGAAGGTATGGCCAGACCCTTGACAGCAGTAAGTCTTACATCACCTATCTTTGCAAGGACTATGGGGGTCATTCTAACCCTGGCGGTAAAAACCGCCAGGGCGAATGACCGCGGTAGCACCGCCAACAGGCTGGCGGTGCACCGCTGGGCATTCTGACCGCGGCGCTTCAGCCGCGGCCAGAAACGGAAAGTCGCCGGTGTACCGCCGACTTTCCGCTGCCCTTGAGAATCCTCCATGGCGGCGGAGCGTGCTCCGCCGCCATGGGGATTCTGACACCCCCTACCGCCATCCTGTTCCTGGCGGGTCTCCCACCAGGAACAGGATGGCGGTAGGGGGTGCCGCGGGGCCCCTGGGGGCCCCTGCAGTGCCCATGCCAATGGCATGGGCACTGCAGGGGCCCCCGTAAGAGGGCCCCAAAAAGAATTTCAGTGTCTGCCTAGCAGACACTGAAATTCGCGACGGGTGCTACTGCACACGTCGCACTCCAGCAACTCCGCCGGCTCCATTCGGAGCCGGCTTCATCGTTGCTGGGTCTTTCCCGCTGTGCTGGCGGGCGGCCTTTTGACGGTCGCCCGCCAGCACAGCGGGAAAGCCAGAATGGCCGCCGCGGTCTTGTGACCGCGGTGCGGTCATTTGGCGGTAACCGCATGGCGGGCGGCGACCGCCGCCCGCCGCGGTTAGAATCACCGCCTATGTGTGACAAGATTTCCATATAAGCAGTAAATTGATAGCACAAGTGCCCCAGGTATGACTAGCATTGCTCACATGACATCCCCAGCACATGGCAGCCCATGTCCTAAGTCCAGCCACACCCATGTTCCCTATCTCAGCCCACCCTTCTTCAGAGGTCCCTGGAATGGGAATATGTGTCCCCAGATAGTGGCATGTAGTCTGTAGGACCTGTAATCACCTGTACATTGCTTCCCATGTGAAAAGGGCTGTTGGCCCTTTGAACTCGAATCTCACCTGCAGGACTTGAGAGACTGATGCTGCCCACACCTGTGAGCACCTCCATGGAGACCAGCCATTTGAACATGCACTGCCCTTGCAGCTGCCTGGAACAGCATAGAAGCTGCCATTTTATCTATAACGCTGTTATGCATTGCCATAAAAATCAGCTGTGTAACACAGCCCTTGAGTTAATGTGTTACGTTCCAACACACAGGAGAAACACAGCTTTCAGTTTCCACAGTGTTGTTCCACCTTTGACCAGTCTCAGTCTGACCACTGTGTATTTACCTTGTTAAATGTTTGGATCCTGATTGACCCTGCATCCTGTTAGCCTGACTGGCTCCTGTCTTTGCGTTATCCTAAAGGTTCCTTGTGGCTACATTTGTATCATAGTTGCTTTCCCAACCCTCACATTCCTCCCGGGGTATTGTGTCAGGTGAGTCTACAATGCATTCTCAAATACATTGTATAGCATAATCAGTTTATTTATCGTACCATGGGGGGGGAACTTGTCTCCAAATAGCCGACTCATGGCCTATCTCTTGTCTGGGTTTCATGCATGCATGAGTGACAAATAGTGACAGTGTACCATGTTGTATGCATGGATTGGGTATGGTGCCTCCAGCACAACAAACAACGTCAGATAATGTGCATGAAATGTCTACACATGTTAGGACCCTGACAGTCAACACGCTGATTCACATTGCTCCCAACATATTGATGGGGCTTGTGTGGTGAATAGCTGTGAGATTCATCAGCACAGAGGCACTGATGTTCCCAGATGCAGTGGGAATTTTAGAGGCCAACCTGTGTACAAATGTTGTGAGGACACCTGCCGGTATAAGAATCCTGAGACATTAACTTTGTCAGCACACCAAGGTTGCCCTGTTGACAGTCTCATAACACGTCTTCAGTGACAGTGCTGGACCATCCCCATGTGTGTTCTCAATTCCTCATTGGCTTTCCTTCTATTGATCTGCGAAGGATACTTTGTAGATACAGGAAATGGCTCCACAGACTCATGACTAGACCTGCACGTAACTGTGACAACATAGACCCCAATAATGAGACAGGCTGAACATTGGCCCACACACATGAACCACACACCTCTGTGCATTTTACCACTGGAAATATGTGAACACGTGCTGCTTGGTCTGCTGGTCCTCCACTGCCACAGGGGAGACATGGCTCAGTTATATGACTCCAACTGCGGCATAACATTATAATTGTGTATTATATTTAGGACTCAGTGTCACAAACACGGTGCCCACATAGCATTATCCCATGCCTGAGTCATGGTGGGTACACAAACAAGTGCCTAGGAAGTGGTATCCAACATTCCAGGACAGGTGATGGCTACGTTTTGGAACATTGCCATGAACAACCGTCTGAAATCTATCCTGTGAATGCTTGTCATTGGTGGTGCTTATGTTCCAAAAAACCTAGGAAGTGCACACTGCAGTTGTTTCTACGTGTATGACTAACACATGACCTCTCTCATTTCCACACTGACTAGCATCTGAGGGTTGGACACATTGACTCCACATGCATGCAAGCAGATTTGCAAAAATGCATCTTGTGATGGTCACACAACGGGACAACAACAATAGTAGTAGCCAAATCACACACATTGACCCATAGGCAGTGAGTTACTGTATTGAGTTGGGTCGCCTTGCCATCCTCTCTTGACGCAAAACATGCCCAAACTGGGTAATACCTAACTGTATCCCACACTTTTGGCCATGCAGTGCATCAGTGAACAGTGCAAATCTGGTACAACAAGTAGAGGATCATGGTCCGCAGTAGTATGATCTGTCACATGTGCCCATTCACCGTAATGCCCAATGTGGGTGCAATCAGCCTATCTCTGTATTGTCACAACTGTCATGTACTATTACAAATGAGAAATGACCCAACCCCAGTTAAAGGCAGAAATGTTGACGCATACATGTCAAAAAAGGACACACAGGCATCAAAAAATTACGCATAGGCGTCGAAATATGAAGTAAATTGCCATACGTTAAGTATGAAACATATTTCAAAATATGGATGCAGGGTTATTTCTAAGCATGTGCGTAAAAAAAAAATGACGCAGAGACTGTAAGCGCCATACTATTTTGACGCATAACAATAAAAACGCACCACATTTGAGGCAGGAAGTGATGTAATAGGATATCATGTTTACAGAATTGGTACAGTGGGTGTACTGTCTCTTTCACTTTGCAGTCTGTGATATTTCCTGACTGTGTGGCTGTGTTTTGACTTGTCTCTCTGTGCATTTTGTGATTTTGTCTCCAGTGTGGTCTTTAAATTGTCTTTTTGTGTTTCATAACTGTCTGTGGTATCCTGTCTTAGGGGGTCATTCTGACTCCCGCCGGCGGCGGTAACCGCACGCCTGGCGGGAGCCGCCGAATGACCGCACTGCGGTCAAATGACCGCGGCGGTCATTCTGAGTTTCCCGCTGGGCTGGCGGGCGACCGCCAGAAGGCCGCCCGCCCGCCCAGCGGGAAACCCCCTTCCACGAGGATGCCGGCTCCGAATGGAGCCGGCGGAGTGGAAAGGGTGCGACGGGTGCAGTTGCACCCGTCACGATTTTCAGTGTCTGCTATGCAGACACTGAAAATCTTTGTGGGCCCTGTTAGGGGGCCCCTGCAGTGCCCATGCCATAGGCATGGGCACTGCAGGGGCCCCCAGGGGCCCCACGACACACGTTCCCGCAAGCAAGGTTCTGGCAGTCAAAACCGCCAGAACCAGGCTGGCGGGAAGGGGGTCGGAATCCCCATGGCGGCGCTGCCTGCAGCGCCGCCATGGAGGATTCCTCAGGCTAGGGGAAAACCGGCGGGAAAACCGGCGGGAAAACCGGCGGGAAACCGCCGGTTTCCCTTTTCTGACCGCGGCTTTACCGCCGCGGTCAGAATTGGCCTGAATGCACCGCCAGCCTGTTGGCGGTGCATCCGCGGTCCCCGGCCCGTCGGAATGACCCCCTTAGTGTTTTTTTTGTCATTTGTGGTGTCAACATTTGTCTGTCGTAGTGGGAGTTTGGGTATAGTTGGGCTGTGTTCTTAGTTATTTTGCATTTACCTGTCCTACTTTCCCTCTATTCTCCTCTGTACCCCTTTATTCCCTTTTTTTTGTGCAAGCATGTTGGGTAGGCCTCGTCTTGGCAGGATGGGAGAGAGGGAGCTGGGTGGGTTTATTTGGCTGGTGTGCTACTTCCTACCCTTAATGATAGAGTAAGGTGGTTGTGTGATACAAGTCTATCACACAGAGGCAAGGAGGCTCCGGTGGGAAAAGGTGTTGTACCATTTCCAGAGAATCTACAACACACCGCACAATGACCACCAGCTGAAGCACAGCTGGGCTGACCTTGTTGCCAGGGAGCAAGACCTGCTGGACCACCTGGGGAATGTGATTGGTAGCCCTGTTGGTGAGTACAAATCAGAGTAATGTGCTTGTTTAAATGCTCTGTAGCGACAGTAGCTGAATTGTTCATATGCTGCAGGCAATGTTTTTGAACATGTGGAATTCTAGTTAAACATACAGGGCCATATTTCTACTTTGTTAGCACCGCAATTGTGACCTGTTTTGAAGCAAGAGCGGCGCAAACTTACAAAATACATTTGTATTTTATAGGTTAGTGCCGCCTTTGTGTCAAAAAGCAGCACAAATGCGGGCAAAATTTGTATAAATATGGGCCACAGTTGCCTGTGAGGTATACAATATTTCCTACACATTACCATCATTTGTTGACACAACATCTAGACTAACTTTCAAAACACAACATGAGCCTGTAAATTAATTGATGATGCCAATGTGGCTCTAACATATGTTTCATGTATGGTCTGTGAGTGTATCAGGAAACATATGTTTGAAATCCAGATTTTTTCAAGAAATAATGTGTCCCTCAATTGTTTTCGGATACATGTCTGCACTGGATTCTGACACATATGTAACAAGTTATAGCTTACCTCAGGTAACATCTTAGACTGATATTTTGAGTTTGTAGTGCCACATTTAAATTAAGGATGGATGGCAAAAGGTATGGACACAGGTTCATATCTCTATGGTTGGTGTAACTTACCATAGCTGTGGCACACCAAATGAAGAAAATGATACAAATCGAGGGCTAACAACTGTCCCTGGCCCTCTGTACATTGTAACTGTGTGTCTTAAATTGGTTTTAGTCACAATGTCTGGGTGACTGGTATCGCAGTCCTCATGGAAAGTGGCTTTGCATGTCTCTCATGGATACACATGATGAGAGGAATTCACTCCATGAATTTGTCTGCTAACTAATGAAAGAGCATGTTTGCCACAACATGATAGTTAGGCCCACTGCATGTGTGCAGATATGTGTGTCTCACTCACTGGAGTCCCCGGGTCTGTACATGTTCGCAGTGGTATGGAGGATGCAGTATCATCATGTCTGAGAGGCTAGGCTTTCTGAGTTAATATTACACATAGTATTTGTATTTGGAAGTGTTGTACAGTGCACAGACATTGAGCACATTTCTCCCTTCCATGCCTTACAGGTGGACCTGCACCCTACGCTATCGGAGCGGTGGCTCGATTTGCAGACCCAGACATCTCCAGTAAGTGTTGATATTTCTGTTCTGTGTTGTGTTTGCTGATGATGTGTGATTGACTCCTGTGTGTTGGACACATAGCAAGGTGTGATGCGCTGGTCAATGATCGGTTTTGTTCCTTGAGTGGAGTATCATTTTCCCCCATCTTTGAGTTGGCCAATTCTTATCTTATTGTCTTATTTAGGTATTCTAGGACAGTCCTGTAGGCACGGCAATGTGAAGAGGGATGAGTCATGTGGATAAAACTTGATTCAGAAAAAGTCGCACTGGACCATATTAGTGAATTAGTCAGCCAATCAGACCCGAATTCTCCCAGAATAGGGATGCCAAAGTCTTACCCACAGACGTCAGCTTCCCTATTCACTAATGAACATGTTTGACTGTATGTTTAAGTTCCTAGCAGCATGTAGCTCCACATGTTGTGCTACAAGTATGAGGCACTTGGGTACAATGGCCTAGGTGTGCATGCAGCTCATGGCCAGAGGTGTGCTTGCATCTATCTGTTTGTTGTAAGTCATGGGTTACTGGTAGGAAATGATGTTGACAATGGTCTGCATTTCCAAAGATAAGTGTTGATGGGATTGCCCAAGGTTTGGGTGTATCCTAGTTGGACTTCCTCCTTACCTGTGGTTTGCTGGCCAAATCCATGTACAGCTTTCCAAAGCTTCCTGGGTGTCCTTGTTGTTTAGAATTATTTGTTGCTTGTCCACCCCCCCCTCAGGCACAGGCATAGGGTTGTGAGTAGGGTACCTAGGACTGATGATCCAAGTTAAGTACACAGACATGTAAATCTGTAAATCACTGGTCCAAAACTAGGATACCCACTCATGATTAGCAACTGCATTCTAAACTGGCAATTCCATTTACAACTCGCAGATCTTGTGGCCCTAGATTGTCATCAGGAACATAGTAATTTGTTGGCCTGTCTGAGGTGAAGGATTTGCATCATGATTTTTACCTGACAAATGGCTGAACAATGATGCCAAAGTCATTCCAGTTGTTACCCATCTTTTATGGTTTTGATGTGCTGTTTGATGATAGGATATGTGTAGGCTGGCTTGACATGTACTGCCTCAGGGACAATCAGTGATCTGTATGATGATATTGGCTGTTTCAGGTACATTAGATGTATTGTCTGATTAACTTCTTGAGCCATTTCACACAATGAAGTACCTAATGTTTGGTTTTCTATTTGTCTTAACAGCTGCCAATATGACTCCCATCCAGATTCGAGAGTTTCAGCGCAGGGCAATGCGTTACCGCTACATTCTGGATGTGGAGTCTGGGTTCCGCAACATGGCAAGGCGTTATCGCCATTAAAGAGCCTCCGGAGTGTGGAGGGCATTTGCCCAAGGGGGCCCTTCCGTGTCCACCACAGCCACCACTAGCAGCACCACCACTACCACCCAGGTGGCACCAACATTAGCACCTTTGCTGGGCCATCAACATCCACAGCTCCAGGACCTGTCAAAGCACCACCTGCACCTCCTCCTACAGGCATGGCACCGGCAAGGGCCCATACTTCCTCCACTGACACCCAGATCACCCGTGCAGCAGTCATAGAACCTGCTGCTTTTAACCAGATGCAACAGAACTTGGACCGTGTGTTGCGTAAAATGACCAGGCTGCAGCAGGAGGTGGCACAAGTGAATCGGAGGGTGTGTGCCATCAAAAAGACCCTGCGGAGGGCCAACTTGCAGGCTTATACTCAGCCATGATTCCCTCCCTTCCCTCCTCTTTCCTGGTTCTTTAAATTAGTGGGTTTAGGGGGCTTAGTGTTAGGTTAGTATAGGCTGTTAGTTTAGTTAGTAGTAGTGGGTGGGGGGTGGAGGTAACATACTTTTTACAACTGTTTTTTATTATGTTTGTGGGTGGGTGGGTGGATGGTTGACGATGCTGGGGTTTTGTTGTATAAAAAATATATATAAAAACAAAAATTATATATATTTGTTTAGTATAAAATAGTATGTGTTTAGGTTAGTATATGTTGTCCACCATGTGTCCCATCTTATAAGGGGGTGGAGGGTTGATATTTAGATCGTTTCGTTAACTGTGATAAGTAATTTTAGCTTAGGTTAGTTAGGGACAGTTGTGGGTAATGTGTAGTTAGAGTAGTTTAGGTTAGGTAAGGTGTTTCCCCTGGTTTTAGCTTCTGTTTTTACTGTTTAATAAATATCTAGGTAACCCTTTACAGTATGTGTTAAATGCTTATAGATCAGGGCCTTGGCATGAGTGAACATTATCTCTTTTGTATTAGCTTTTGTGTCCCATGCTTCAACCATATCCCAACTGAGTTGTTACATTGGTAGCTGTACCAAAGCTACTTAGCTAAGATTCGGCCATCCATTGCACCCACCACTCACGGTTCCTATGGATCAAAAAGTGTGGTTATTTTGTGATGTATGTTTTCAATGTCACATACTTTGCTAAGAGATTTTGTATTGAGGACACCGTTTTAAGTCTGCCTGCAGCCTGATGTCCAAGCAAATCCTTATAAGGTGAGTGGTAGTATGCTCTCATGTAGTATGGTATACATTACTCAAACCTATCATTTGTTACAATGTTCAGCCCGTGACTTATTTCTATGGAAACTCATACACATCCATTCATGCTGTATGGTGTGTGTTAGCAAAAAATTGGGGCAAATATCACTTACGTAAGTTTTGACTTAAAAAACAAAAAATTGAAGGCACTATTTTCTGGCTTAGACATCCCTTGAGGAAGCGTTATTCTGTCCAACACAGCATTATGGTGTATAGTTTATATTTTCCTAAGAAATAACCCTCAGGGAGGGCAGATGATAGTACAATCCAGACCACTGTGCATAGTTATCAGCCAAGATTTGTTCAGGTCAGGTGTATTGACAATCAATAATCATTGACTCGAGGTAAACATTACTGATGGCCATCACGGTTGATATGTCAAATTACACAGAGACAAAGTTGTTGTGTAAGTGCTATTTATTTAAAAGTGCTGTAGTGCTATATGTACATTGTCCGTGATTGTGAGTCCATTAGTGTGACATCTTCCATTGTGATCCTACACAAGTGCAAAAGGACAAGTCATTGGACATGCTGGGGTGAAGTCTCACACAGTGCAGAGGGACAGGATTTGCCAATGCGGTAGTGAGAGACAATCACAGGGCAGGGTGACAAGATAAACAGTGGCTTGAAGAAAAGTGCATGATTACAGTTGTTGCAAGACTGGCATGTTACAAAGCACAGGACCTTGGTAATAGGTGGCCATGTGGCAGGGACTAGTGCTACCGGGTACTCTTACGGGTGAAGGTGATCTGTTCCATGTCTTCATCTTCTGATGTGTGTGTTGTCTCCTCCCTTGGTGGTGGTGCTTGTGAAGGGGCAACACACACCTCAGTGTTTGAAGACGTGGAGTCAGACATCCCGGTAGCTGCCAACTGTGGGGCTCTTAAGGGCAGTACTGCAGCAAGGAGGAGCTGCTGGTTCTTAAGAATAGCAGCCACATCACGGTGGTAGGCAGCCAGGTCGGCCCTGAGGGGTTCAATATTGCATTCGTGCACGCGTTGACAGGATTGTTGTTGTAGGTGTTGGGTCAACTCTATTACAGCTGTGCTGATTTCCTTCAACCTTTTTTCAAGTTCCTGCAAGATTGTTGTTCGCCCTTGCATAGCTGCTGTCTGTTCTTCAGTTGACATCATGCACGAACGCACCCCCTCTAGGCTGGCTGCCATATTTTGCATCCCCACCTGCACCTCCTTGGCCAGCTCCTGCTGTACTCCAACTACAATTTGCTCAAAGCTGGTGCCAGGGTTGTCAGAGTCCTCAGCTGTGTTGGAGCTGGCAGGTTGTCCAATTGGGGTGGTGGGTGGGTCCTCTGTGATGGCTGCTAGTTCTGTGCTCTTCCTTGTGACTGAAGGTGGGGTCTGGAGGGTTCAAAGGACATCTTTAAGGGTCTGCTGGCTGATGGTTGTCAGCTCATCATCCATTTCATCAGGGTAGTCCTGGACAGGCATATCCGCAGGAGAGCCATCGTCCTCTGCAATGAGATATGGTACAATTAGTGTGTCTGTGTTGTGGGATTTGTAATGTGACATGCCTGCCTTCCGATTATTTTCACATAGTGATCTTGGTTCCTGTTCATTGTTCCTGTCTTTCATATTAGCATTCTCCCAGGCCTATGCCCCACCTGCATGTCACATGTATTGTGGTCAGTTTGTGGACTTGTCAGCATCACATCCTCTAGGTGTTGGTTCAGGCCAAATTGTGAATTGCCACCTTCTTGTCCTACTCAACCCTCCGTCTACTTCCATTCTCATGGTGAGGCCTTTCATTGGCTGTGGGTGTTCTGATGGCACTAGCACCACACTTAACAATCTGGAACTGCCCCAGTCTCTTATCTTTCACATCCACCTATATGTTGTTGAGATCTAGCATATACTATGTATAGCATTGTTATGGCACGATATGGATGTCAGCATTGGCAATGTGTACTGCTGATGTTGGGGAATGTGTGGTACATTGGATTGCACTGATTGTCCTAGCAGTGTTCCATTTCCTCCTCTGACTGTGCGGGTGTATTTCGGTTACCAGTTACATGTGTCCTGCCCCTCAATTCTGTTGTCTGAACAGTATGACATTTGGGATGTTGCACGGTGCCATTGCAGCTATTGTGACCCAGGCACAGGGTGGACCCTGACATATGCAGCATGGGTATGGCATTAGTACTGTTTACCTCCTAATGTTTATGACAATAGCTGATGTTTGTAGCAACTTTGGACAATCACATTTGACAGGATTGGAACATTTCAATTGATTTCAGGGGATTGATAACTTTGTCATCCTGAGCCCTCTAATTTGGGTGTGTTTGATCGATGGGGATGTTACTACCATTAGATACTCGACCTGCACACACAGCAGAGGTGGTAGTGGCAACTGTTCTCAATGTTAGATTCCACTTGCAGATATGGCCAGAGGTTGTTAATTGGGCCCTAGTTAATGTAGGGAGAATACTGGTTGATGTGTGACAGGCTGCCAGTTTTACGTTGTACCCTGCCCTCCTGGCCTGGCTTTACCTTTGCAACATCCTCAGCATGGCAGCATACCCCCATGCAAAGGTTGTTGGTGTTGTGTAGTATTGTTCCCCAGGTTCCCTCTGTACAGCCCATGCCCCCGTGCCATGCCCCTTTACCCATGCCCCTCCCTGAATATCATGACTTACATGCATTGTGTAGTAGGTATGTCCACCCCCTTGCTTACAGTTAACATTTGTGCATTTTAATTCCCCATGCGACTTACCCTGCATGTGTGTTGTCTCCTGGTAGTCTGCGCTGTCCTGTCCTTGAATCCCTGTGATGAACTCCTCAGGGATGATGACTGCCACCATCTCCTCCATGTGGTCCAGGGCCTCCTGCGGTGCTGGCTCCCACCTCCAGTCTGCAGTGCTGCCTTCCTGTTCCTGCCCATCTTTTCCTTGGTCCTGAGCTTGCAGTCATGCCAGCGTTTCTTGCACTCAATGACTGTTCTCCGTACGTCTGCCACACTGTTGATCTTGTCAACAATTTGTTGCCATATTGCCTCTCTCCAACTTTGAGGTGACAAACAGTTGGGTCTGGTGTTCTGTCACTTCTTTCACCAGAATTTCCTGCACTGAAGCGACACTTTCTTTTCTTCTTCTCCCTGTCCTAGGCCTTGTGTGGGTCCTCCTGGCTGGTTCCTTGCCTGTTGTCATCTTCCTGGGGTCTGTGCAAGCATTTGGGATCCATTTTGGCTCTCCTTAGCACGTTTTGCAGTGTTTGCGCCACTTTTTGACACAATTCCGTCAAAAAACAGCATGTATCCGGTTTGCAACATCGTAAACCGGCTCACAGTCATTTTCACCGCACTAACGTCTTTTTCCTTTACGACGTGATGCATTGGTTTGGGTAAAAAAAAATGACTCACACCTGTGGTTTGCGCCGCCATGCGTCAAAGTATAAATTTGACGCCCGCGCGGGTCAAAGAAAGGGCGTGAGCCGGCAGTAATATTTTTGACGCACAACTGCGTTGGCGCAGTTTTGCATCAAACAGTATAAATATGGGCCCTTGTTTCTAAATGTGGATATGCTAAAAATCTGGCATGGACCCGGCTCTCCAGAACTGACTTTGCAGAACCCTGGTCTAGGCTTTGGCTAGGTTCCTACTCCCAAGTATCTCAATATTTCTGTAGTGCCCCAACTGTTTGAGCATATAGTTTTCTTTCTATTTAACCTGTTCCATACTGTTTCCCCATGAGTCATAAGAAGGAACTTTCACCTATTACCATTTTTGTAATCTTAAAGATTTATGACCTCATTAAGAGTTTGCCGTTCATTGAAAGCACCAAACTCATGGTGGTGGAAGTTCCATCAAATTATGACCCTGGCACTCAGACCGTCAAAGGAAACCTGTCCCCTCTGGGAACATTGTTCATGATGGCATGATTGCAGTAAGGCTTGCAACCACTCACGGAGACACTGAACTCAGTGCTGCCTGGCTGATTACAATCCCTCTTTCCACCAGCCTTTCTTATGGTGGGGAGCCCACCATGAAAATGCTGGCAGGAATTAAGTGCTAGGGGTCCCTGTCATGGGCAGTGCAGGGGCCCCCGTTGTCAGCAACCTCGCAATGCGCACAGCACACTATGTGCTTTGCAGACAGTGCGCATTCTGAGGGTGTTCCCACTGGTCAGCCAGGTGGGAGCATTGTAATATGCTCAGGATAAATGTCACCACTATGGCGGTGGCATCCTGCCCGTGAGTTTGGCGGTCCTGTGGTGGGACCGCAAAATTTGTAATGAGGCCTTTAGCCACAAAAGCGACTGTAAAAAAAAGCTGTTGCTGTCTTACTGTTAGAAATAGGGTCTCTGGTTGGCAGTCAGTTTGCACTCTGTCCAAGCAGGGACCCTCACTGTAGTCAGGGCAGGGGAGATATTCACTTAAGAAAACCCCTGCTCACCCCCTTGGTAGGTTGGCACAAGCAGTCAGGCTTATCTCAAAGGCAATGTGTAAAGTATTTGTACCAACACACAGTAATACAGTGAAAACACTACAAAATAGACACCACACCAGTTTAGAAAAATAGTCAATAGTTATCTAAATCAAACAAGACCAAAACAAAAAAAAATCCAACATACACAAGTAAAGTTATACATTTTTAAAACAATGGAATCTTACTCTATAGAAAACAATAAAAACGGTGTTGTAACACAAAGTACCTGGTTTGCGTCAAAATAAAGCCACATAGGTGGGCGTGCATCAGAAAATTCAGCGATGCATCGATTCCTTTCTCGCAAGTGAGGCTGTGCCTCATTGCTTCTCTGGTCGGGAGGCGATGCGTTGTTTTTCTCTCCCGCAAGAGTGCCATGCATTGATTTCCAGGTGGGGAACCTAGGATCCATGAAGGTTCACGTTGATTTTGTCACCCAACGATGTTGCATGCGAAATACAGCTGCATGAGAATGAGAATCTACACTGCGTGGGGTTTGCGTCGATATCAGCAGCCGTAAGTGGATGTTGTGTAATTTTGTTCAGCTGCGATGCAGGTGATGCATCAATTTCCCAGCTGCGATGTAGGCGATGCATTGATTTCAGACATGATGAGGGTGGAGCATCTTTTTACAGCTGTATTGCAGGTGGTGCATCAGACTTTTTCCCACACGGCTCCTGTGCATGGATTTCCACCTTGGTTCTACCAGCTTCACCTTTGAGGGACTCGATAGGGAACCACTTGGCCGGGTAGGAGTTTCAGCAGAGAGTCCAAGTGCTGGCAGAGGAAGTCTTTGATGGCCTTGAGACTCCAAAACAGGAGGCAAGCTCAGTACAAGACCTTGGAGACACTTCACAAGCAAGAATATACTGCAATGTCCAGTCTTTGTCCTCTTTCAGGCAGAAGCAGCAACTGCAGGCCAACCCAGCAAAGCACAGTCACAGGTGAAGGGGCATTACTCCTTCTCCAGCTCTTCAGCTCTTCTCCTTGGCAGAGGTTCCTCTTAGTTCCTGAAATAATCTGAAAATCTGGGGTTTTGAGTCCACTACTTATACCACTTTTGGCCTGTTAACAAGATCCTGCCTTGCCCAGGCCTGACTCCAGATTCATAACAAAGGGTTGGAGACTGTACTGTAAGTGTCAGCTCCTCCCTCCACTCTAGCCCTGATGACCCATTAGGATATGCAGGCTACACCCCAGCCCATTTTGTGTCACTGTCTAGTAGAGACTCACAAACATCCCAACTGTCACTCTGACCCAGACATGGAATACACAAGCAGGCAGAGGTACAGAATGGTTAAGCAAGAAAATGCCCACTTTCTAAAAGTGGCATTTTCAACTGACAATTTAAAAAACAACTTCTGCCAGAGGATATATTTTTACATTGTGAGTTCAGAGACCCCAAACTCCATATCTCTAACTGCTCCCAAAGGGAAACTAAACTTAAAAGATATTTAAAGGCAGTCTGTGCTAACCTATGAGAGAGATAGGCCTTGTTACATGGAAAACTGAATTTGGCAGTAGTTCACTGTCAGGACATGTAAAACACATCAGTACATGTCCTACCTTTAACATATACTGCATCCTGCCCAGGGGGCTACCCAGGGTCTACCTTTGGGGCACCTTACATGTACAAAAAGGATATGTTTGGGCCTGGAAAAATTGGTACACTTACCAGGTTGAATTGGCAGTTTAAAACTGTACACAAAGACATTGCAACCATGTTTAGAGGGCTACTCTTGTGGGTGGCACAATCAGTGCTGCAGGCCCACTAGTAGCATTAGATATACAGGCCCTGGGCACCTCTAGTACATGTCACGATCTGAATGCTTCAATCTCGAGTCACCACCTGGTCTCTTACTGGTTATGGACTGACCAAGGTAAGGGCGATCCTTTCCAGTAGCCAGGGTGCTGCTGATTGAGTAACACCAGGCAGACCGTGACCTCCAGGAGGAGTCCCAGAGGAAAAAACCCAGTCCTGGGAAAAATCTCAGAAGCAAGGAACTCCTGAAAAAAAGGTTAAAAAAAAGAGAAGCGTAACATGAACTGGAAACAACAAAAAACTGGAGACAAGAAAAAACAAGAGAAGTCCAAAAAATCACCGGATACAGGAGAGAGGAGCACCACCAGAACGGAAGTGTTTGCAACACAAGGAACAGAAGACCAACTGTGCCTATATACTGGCAAACAGGAAGTGATACGCAGGAAGTTCCGAAGAGACCATCTTGAATAGGGAAAAGCCACATTTGAGTGAATGGAAAAATAGCCATGGTGTTAAAAGAGGAAGCAAAGCATGCAGGGAAGGAAACACAGACACCTGGGAAGAAGAAAAGATGGCGAAGAGGAAAACCATAAAGAAAGACAAAGCAAGAAAAAAGAAAAAAGACAAAAAGAATAGGTGAGAGATATTATAAGGGCAAAAAGCGGATGCAGCGCAAAGCAGCACCCAAAGAAAAATGCACCGGTCATGCTGTGGACTGAAAAATAGGCAGCGGCCTGAAATGTGGCTCAAAAGATGGCTCGTGGCAGAAACGGCCATCCAAGACATGGGCCGCTGATCTGACCACGGTCCGCAAGTGGGGCGCCGCAGGTCCTCGCGGCGACACAGTGCACTTTACTAGGGAATTACTAGTAAATCAAATATGCCAATCAGGGAAAACCAATCACCAATACAATTTACACAGAGAGCATATGCACTTTAGCACTGGTAGGCCATGGTAAAGTGCCCAGAGTCCTAAAGCCAACAAAAACTGGTCAGAAAAAAATAGGAGGAAGGAGGCAAAAAGTTTGAGGATGACCCTGCAAAAAGGGCCAGGTTCAACACATACATAGAGATTCTATATTATTGACATTCCAAAAAGGGCTCCATGGGAATTGGGAGTCAAAGCCATCTGTAGTTTGGCACTCTAACCAACTGAAATACCGTCCTCAAGAAATGGTCTAGAGCAGGATAGGTGAAGCACATGTGTAGCCAGTCACTCCCCGAACATGGTGGGAAACATGTTATACATGTGAATCAGTGTGTAATCAAGCATCTGTTTTGAAATTAGCCCCTCTATTGGTTTATGAGCCATTTGAGTAGATGGATTACAAGTACGTGGGTTGATTTTACACCCAATGGTGACTTTGATCTTTGCTAGAGCAATTGAGACGACAGTTATAGGAATCTGTTGCTAAAGTATACAAGACCAGTTGGCCACTCCTGTTAGGCCACCCATGAAAAAGCTTGGCTAATAGTGTGAGCTAGTGTATTCATTGATGTCTGAATGCTTAGCATGAAATGATAGATTTGGATATAAGAGAAAAACAGTGCCAAAGGGATCGTTGGATTGCCTATTACCAACTGATCCCAGGTTTTCACAGTTCCTGCCACTGTAAAATTGCTGAACCAATAGTTTCCCATCTTTTCCCAGCCCTTGAAGTCTCCAGTTGCTACCTGTTAGCTTAGCTGGCCATATTTCCCTAATGACATACAAGGGTGGCATTGGGGTAAATGCAACTCTTCTTTAAGTTGGGTATATTGAAAAAGCATTATGTGGGGAAACCGATACCTGGTATGTTTCTGGAGCTTGGGAATTTTAGGAAAGTAAGAGAGCTGAAAATCATTTTCCAGGAGCATTTGCTTGAGAGAGAAATTGTTAGATAGGTTGCAAGACGTCGCTGCCCCATAGTCTAATCTCAAAATGCAGGTTGTTAGTATTTCTTGAGTTGGGGTAGTGATAATCCCCTATCTACAATATTCAATTGTAATATCATCAACTTAGAGCACGCTTTTTTTCCCTGTCACACAAACTAGTGCAGCACTTGATCTATTTATGTATTTTTGAGGAATCCTAATCATAACGTTGGAAATAATAAAAAAGAAACAGCGGGATGATCATCATTTTAATAAGAGCTATACGTCCAATGACTGTTAGAGGAAAAGACATTGGGGGTCATTTTAACCCTGGCGGTCAGAGACCGCCAGGGCTAAAGTGGCGTCCGTACCGCCAACAGGCTGGCGGTACGGAGACCCATATTTTGACTGCGGCAGTAACGCCGCGGTCGCACTGCCGGGGCCGGCGGTTTCCCACCATTTTAGCCCCAGCGGTGATAATCCACCAGGGCAGCGCTGCCCTGGGGATTATGACTCCCCTACCGCCAGCCTGTTTCTGGCGGTTTGCACCGCCAGGAAGAGGCTGGCGGTAAGGGGAGTCCTGGGGCCCCTGGGGGCCCCTGCACTGCCCATGCCACTGGCATGGGCAGTGCAGGGGCCCCCTAACAGGGCCCCGTGCAGCTTTTCACTGTCTGCATAGCAGACAGTGAAAAGCGCAACGGGTGCAGTCGCACGGCCGCAACACCGCCGGCTCCATTAGGAGCCAGCTCCTATGTTGCGGCCGCATCCCCGCTTGGCCGGCAGGCGTAAACTAGGTTTGCGCCCGCCGGCTGTAGGAAAGTACCATCTTTCCTGGCATGTTACCCCCATTTTTCACTGTATATATGTTGTTTTAGTTGTATGTGTCACTGGGACCCTGCCAGCCAGGGCCCCAGTGCTCATTAGTGTGCCTGAATGTGTTACCTGTGTTATGACTAACTGTCTCACTGAGGCTCTGCTAATCAGAACCTCAGTGGTTATGCTCTCTCATTTCTTTCAAATTGTCACTAACAGGCTAGTGACCAATTTTACCAATTTACATTGGCTTACTGGAACACCCTTATAATTCCCTAGTATATGGTACTGAGGTACCCAGGGTATTGGGGTTCCAGGAGATCCCTATGGGCTGCAGCATTTCTTTTGCCACTCATAGGGAGCTCTGACAATTCTTACACAGGCCTGCCACTGCAGCCTAAGTGAAATAACGTCCACGTTATTTCACAGCAATTTTACACTGCACTTAAATAACTTATAAATCACTATATGTCTAACCTTTACCTGGTAAAGGTTGGGTGCTAAGTTACTTAGTGTGAGGGCACCCTGGCACTAGCCAAGGTGCCCCCACATTGTTCAGGGCCAATTCCCCGGACTTTGTGAGTGCGGGGACACCATTACACACGTGCACTACATATAGGTCACTACCTATATGTAGCTTCACAATGGTAACTCCGAATATGGCCATGTAACATGTCTATGATCATGGAATTGTCCCCTCTATGCCATCCTGGCATAGTTGGCACAATCCCATGATCCCAGTGGTCTGTAGCACAGACCCTGGTACTGCCAAACTGCCCTGCCCGGGGTTTCACTGCAGCTGCTGCTGCTGCCAACCCCTCAGACAGGCTTCTGCCCTCCTGGGGTCCAGCCAGGCCTGGCCCAGGATGGCAGAACAAAGGACTTCCTCTGAGAGAGGGTGTTACACCCTCTCCCTTTGGAAAATGGTGTGAAGGCAGAGGAGGAGTAGCCTCCCCCAGCCTCTGGAAATGCTTTCATGGGCACACATGGTGCCCATTTCTGCATAAGCCAGTCTACACCGGTTCAGGGACCCCTCAGCCCTGCTCTGGCGCGAAACTGGACAAAGGAAAGGGGAGTGACCACTCCCCTGACCTGCACCTCCCCTGGGAGGTGCCCAGAGCTCCTCCAGTGTGCTCCAGACCTCTGCCATCTTGGAAACAGAGGTGCTGCTGGCACACTGGACTGCTCTGAGTGGCCAGTGCCAGCAGGTGACGTCAGAGACTCCTTCTGATAGGCTCCTTCAGGTGTTGCTAGCCTATCTTCTCTCCTAAGTAGCCAAACCCTCTTTTCTGGCTATTTAGGGTCTCTGTCTTTGGGGATTCCTTAGATAACGAATGCAAGAGCTCATTCGAGTTCCTCTGCATCTCTCTCTTCACCTTCTGCCAAGGAATCGACTGCTGACCGCGCTGGAAGCCTGCAAAACTGCAACAAAGTAGCAAAGACGACTACTGCAACTCTGTAACGCTGATCCTGACGCCTTCTCGACTGCTTTCCTGGTGGTGCATGCTGTGGGGGTAGTCTGCCTCCTCTCTGCACTAGAAGCTCCGAAGAAATCTCCCGTGGGTCGACGGAATCGTCCCCCTGCAACCGCAGGCACCAAAGAACTGCATCACCGGTACCATGGGTCTCCTCTCAGCACGACGAGCGAGGTCCCTTGAATCCAGCAACTCTGTCCAAGTGACTCCCACAGTCCAGTGACTCTTCAGTCCAAGTTTGGTGGAGGTAAGTCCTTGCCTCCCCACGCCAGACTGCATTGCTGGGAACTGCGACTTTTGCAGCTACTCCGGCCTCCGTGCACTTCCGGCGGAAATCCTTTGTGCACAGTCCAGCCTGGGTCCACGGCACTCTAACCTGCATTGCACGACTTCCTAAGTTGTCCTCCGGCGATGTGGGACTCCTTTGTGCGACTTCGGGTGAGCACCGTTTCACACATCTTTGTAGTGCCTGTTCTGGCACTTCTTTGGGTGCTGCCTGCTGCTGAGAAGGCTCTTTGTCTTGCTTTATGCCCCGTCTGTCCCCAGGCGCAATTGGCGACATCCTGGTCCCTTCTGGACCACAGCAGCATCCAAAAATGCTAACCGCGTGGCTTGCAGCTAGCAAGGCTTGTTGGCGGTCTTTCGGCGGGAAAACACTTCTGCACAACTCTCCACGGCGTGGGGGATCCATCCTCCAAAGGAGAAGTCTCTAGCCTTTGTCGTTCCTGCAGAAACCTCAGCTTCTACTGTCCAGTAGCAGCTTCTTTGCACCCACAGTTGGCATTTCCTGGGCCTCTGCCCATCTCTGACTTGCTTGTGACTTTTGGACTTGGTCCCCTTGTTCCACAGGTACCCTCGACTGGAAATCCATCATTGTTGCATTGCTGGTTTGTGTCTTTCCTGCAGAATTCCCCTATCACGACTTCTATGTCCTTTGGAGAACTTTAGTGCACTTTGCACTCACTTTTCAGGGTCTTGGGGTGGGCTATTTTTCTAACCCTTACTATTTTCTAATAGTCCCAGCGACCCTCTACAAGGTCACATAGGTTTGGGGTCCATTCGTGGTTCGCATTCCACTTTTGGAGTATATGGTTTGTGTTGCCCCTATCCCTATGTGTCCCCATTGCATCCTATTGTAACTATACATTGTTTGCACTGTTTTCTAATACTATTACTGCATATTTTGGTATTGTGTACATATATCTTGTGTATATTTGCTATCCTCATACTGAGGGTACACTCTGAGATACTTTGGCATATTGTCATAAAAATAAAGTACCTTTATTTTTAGTATATCTGTGTATTGTGTTTTCTTATGATATTGTGCATATGACACTAGTGGTACTGTAGGAGCTTCACTCGTCTCCTAGTTCAGCCTAAGCTGCTCTGCTAAGCTACCATTATCTATCAGCCTAAGCTGCTAGACACCCTATACACTAATAAGGGATAACTGGGCCTGGTGCAAGGTGCAAGTACCCCTAGGTACTCACTACAAGCCAGTCCAGCCTCCTACACCGGCCCAGCGGGGATGTTGTAATGGGGACCACGGGAGTGCGGCCGCATTTGCGGGCACCACCCGCCAAGCTTGTAATGACCCCCATTGTCACGGTAGGCTCTGTGCTTTTTAAGAGTTGTCACTTAATTGAGTTGAAATACGTTTGAAAAATTATGGGACACAAAGACACCCAGATATCTAATTGGTTGAGAAGTTGAAAAGTGTGGCCGTATATCGATAGGCAGAGCTATTTTGGAGATGTTAAAAAGAAGAGCTTCTGATTGTGTATGATTCACTCTATAGTCCCCAAAGTCGGTGAATACTTTGATTTTATTGAATGCTTTGATGATGTTCTACTCCTCTGCAGTCAAATGCAGAATCATGTTGTCAGCAAGCAATTTAGGGGCTGATTAGTAATCTGGCTGTCACAAGACTGCCAGTATCACTATCAGGCCTCTGCAGCTGTGGTGATCCGACTGCCACTTTATGAGGTTGGTGGGCAGACCCGCCAACCTACCGCTGTCCCTGCCATGATCCAAGATCCAGACAGGCTGACCGAAGTCCTGGTTGTAATCAGTCAGGAGAGTGCTGAACTCAGCTCTGCTCTGCTGATTACAACCCTGTTCTCCGCGAGCCTTTTCTTTGAGGTTTTTACCACCATAAAAAGGTTGGTGGAGAACAAGTGCAGGGGGCTGAAAGGGTCTCCTGCACTGCCCATGCCTGTTGCATTGGAAGTGCAGGGGTCCCCCTGCCCAGCATCCTTGAAATGCGCAATGTTTGTTGTGTAGACAGTGTGCATTTCAAGGGTGGTGGTGCACCCTGCAAGCGGCAGCATTGCCGCTGGCTTCATTATGAGCCTGGAATAAGGCTGCTGCATCTTTCCCACTGGACTGACCGGCAAAAACCTTGGTTTCTGCCGGTCAGCCCAGTGAGAACGTTGTAATGGGACCGGTGGGGAGACCTCTAGCACCGCAGCAGTCTCCTTGTTGGGAGTTTGGTGGACGGACTGCCAAACTCCTAATGACCCTTTTAGTCTTTGATACACCCTGTAGAGCAGCCTTATTCTGGAGATCTTGATACAGAGCAGCGGCTAATGGCTCAATGAATAAGGGGAATACAATTGAGGACATAGGGCAACCCTCGTGCTTACCCCAGCAAATAGACAGAGTCCCGGCCATGTTCAAATTAACTATGATTTTGGATTCTGCTTTACAGCATAGAATTTCCAACAAGCGCACCAATTTCAGAGGAAAATCCAAGCGATAAATAATAGCAAAAAAGGACTTCCCATTGAATCACGTCAAATGTTTTTTCTGCATCAAGCATGTTTATAGCCGCCTTAATTTTGTTATTTGAAAAATAAACTATAGCCTGCAACAAAGAATTAGTATTTGTCAAAATAGTTCTTCCTGGTAGCAACCCACATTGATCCCTATGCACCACAGCATGTGCTGATGGGGTTAACCTAGAAGAGTAGCTTATAGACACTGTTCAAAAGACTAATGGGGCGATATGAATCTGGCCTAATGGACGCTTTATCCTTTTTAGCAAGCTAACGATTACAGCCTCTGTGAAAGAGCTTGGCACATCGCAGCCTTCAAGTATTTCATTAAATAGTATGACTTAAAATTTGGAGATGTGGGCTGCGAAGATTTTATATATTTCTACAGGTAGCCCTCATTCCCGCAAGCTTTTCCCTTAGGAGATGTTTTGAGAGCATCTTTTACTTCAGCAAGTGTGATTGGCACTGTTGCAATGGCCTGAAGCTTGCTGTTAACTAATAGTTTAAATGCCCCAAGATACTTATTTGTTATGGGGTGGTTTTGGACATGGAGGTATTTAGGTTGGTATAGTATTCTAATATAACCTGTTATTATCTTTGGGTTGGTTAAGCATCTGGCACCTAGCCTCATCGTATTTGGAATTAATAGATCTTTTCTTTACAGACCAAGCTAGGAACCTCCAACGTGTTCACTTTCCTCATAAAATAATTGAAACATGTGTTCTGGTTTATCATTTCTTGGGTCATATAATGCTCCCTCAAATCCTGACTTGCCAAGCCAGTCCAGCCTCCTACATTGGTTGTGCAGTGGTGGGATAAGTGCTCTGTAACTACTTACCACTTTTGTCATTGTACTTTTCATAAGAGAAAAAATATACAAAACAAGTTCAGTGTATGTACACCTAACCAAAAAGTTTTGCATTTCTTTTCTCACCTCTTTTCTAAAGTGCTGAAAAGTACCTCTAAACTTTCTAAAACGTTTTTTTCTGTCTTTCTAAAAGTTCTGAAAACTTTTTTCTCTTTGTCTGTCACTTAAACTCTTTCTAAAAATGTCTGGCACAGGCCAAAATGTTGATCTGTCCAAACTTGCATATGATCACCTTAGCTGGAAAGGAGCAAGGAGTCTCTGCATAGAAAGAGGTTTGAGTGTAGGGAAGAATCCTTCCTTAGAATTATTTCTTAACATGCTTAAAGAACAAGATAAGGCCAGAAGGGCCCCATCTGTTGAAAAAGTAGCTAATGGTTCCCAATCTGATCCAGGGACTCCCCTAGGAAAAGATTCAGGAAAGAAACTTCTGAGCCTGCCCATTAGTAGACAGTCTAGCATAGTTGGTACTGATGTAGAGGTACACCATACAGATAGTGTTATCTCACATCATAGCAAGAGTATTGTTTCTCACCACAGTAGAAGTGATGTTTCTGTTAACCAAGCTGTTAGGGTGCCTTCTGTAAGGGATAGGTCTCCTTCTGTCAATTCTCATAATACCTCTGTTTCAAGACAGGTCCCTCCCACCCACCCTGATGACAGATTGTTAGAAAGGGAGCTCAATAAGTTGAGAGTGGAACAAACCAGACTGAAGCTTAAGAAGCAACAGCTGGATTTGGATAGACAGTCCTTAGAACTAGAGAAGGAAAGACAGAAGTTGGGTTTTGAAACCCATGGTGGCAGCAGCAGTATTCCCCATAGTCATCCTGCAAAAGAGCATGATTCCAGGAATCTGCACAAGATAGTTCCCCCTTATAAGGAGGGGGATGACATTAAAAAGTGGTTTGCTGCACTTGAGAGGGCCTGTGTTGTACAGGATGTCCCTCAAAGGCAGTGGGCTGCTATCCTATGGCTATCATTTATTGGTAAGGGTAGGGATAGGCTCCTTACTGTAAAAGAAAGTGATGCCAATAATTTTGCAGTTCTTAAGAATGCACTCCTGGATGGTTATGGCTTAACCACTGAACAGTACAGGATAAAGTTCAGAGAGACCAAAAAGGAGTCTTCACAAGACTGGGTTGATTTCATTGACCATTCAGTGAAGGCCTTGGAGGGGTGGTTACATGGCAGTAAAGTTACTGATTATGACAGCCTGTATAACTTGATCCTGAGAGAGCATATAATTAATAACTGTGTGTCTGATTTGTTGCACCAGTACCTGGTGGACTCTGATCTGACCTCTCCCCAAGAATTGGGAAAGAAGGCAGACAAATGGGTCAGAACAAGGGTGAACAGAAAAGTTCATACAGGGGGTGACAAAGATGGCAACAAGAAGAAGGATGGTAAGTCTTCTGACAAGGGTGGAGACAAATCTAAAAATGAGGCTTCATCAGGCCCACAAAAACACTCTGGTGGGGGTGGTGGGCCCAAATCCTCTTCTAATCAAAACAAAGAAAAGAAACCATGGTGCTATTTATGTAAAATAAAAGGCCATTGGACAACAGATCCCAGTTGTCCAAAGAAAAAGCACCAAGCCTCCTACCACTACAACCCCTACTGCTACACCTAGTGTCCCTACTAATAGCAGTGGTGGTGGGAGCAAACCTACTAATAGCCAATCCAAGGGAGTAGCTGGGCTCACTTTTGGTAACTTAGTTGGGGTTGGTCTGATTAGGGAGACCACAGAGGCTGTGTTAGTCTCTGAGGGGGCTATTGATTTGGCCACCTTGGTTGCTTGTCCCCTTAACATGGATAAGTACAAGCAACTACCCCTAATAAATGGTGTTGAGGTTCAGGCCTACAGGGACACTGGTGCCAGTGTTACTATGGTAATAGAGAAACTGGTCCACCCTGAACAACACCTACTTGGTCACCAGTACCAAGTAACCGATGCTCACAACAACACACTTAGCCACCCCATGGCTGTTGTAAATCTCAACTGGGGGGGGGGTTACTGGTCCAAAGAAAGTTGTGGTAGCCTCAGATTTACCTGTAGACTGTCTACTAGGAAATGATTTGGAGACATCAGCTTGGTCAGATGTGGAGTTGGAGGCCCATGCAGCAATGCTGGGCATCCCAGGGCATATTTTTGCTTTAACCAGGGCTCAGGCCCAAAAGCAAAAAGGACAGGGTGACTTGGATCCTGGAACAATGGACCAAGTGCTCCCTAAAGCTAGGGCTAGTAGAAGTAAAGCACTACCTACTATCCCTCCCTCTACAGTGGATTCTACTTCTGAGGAAGAAGAATTTCCACCCTGTGCAGAACCTACACCAGAGGAGCTGGAAGCAGTCACTGCTGAGCTTTTGGGTGAAGGGGGGCCTGCCAGGGAGGAGCTGAGTGTGGCACAGCATACCTGTCCCACACTAGAGGGTCTAAGACAGCAAGCTGTCAAACAAACAAAGGGGGATGTCAGTGACTCTCACAGAGTTTACTGGGAGGACAACCTCTTGTACACTGAAGCAAGGGATCCTAAACCTGGAACTGCCAGGAGGTTAGTGATTCCTCAGGAGTACAGAAAGTTCCTCCTAACTCTAGCCCACGACATTCCCTTAGCTGGACATCTGGGACAAATGAAAACTTGGGACAGGCTTGTTCCCTTGTTTCATTGGCCTAGAATGTCTGAGGACACAAAATAATTTTGTAAGTCCTGTGAAACCTGTCAAGCCAGTGGCAAGACAGGTGGCACCCCAAAGGCACCCCTTATTCCACTGCCTGTGGTTGGGGTTCTCTTTGAAAGGGTAGGGGTTGACATAGTTGGCCCCCTTGACCCTCCTACTGCTTCAGGCAATAGGTTTATCTTGGTGGTAGTGGACCATGCCACAAGATATCCTGAAGCTATTCCTCTAAGGACCACTACAGCACCTGCAGTGGCAAAGGCCCTCCTGGGAATATTTTCCAGGGTGGGCTTCCCAAAAGAGGTGGTATCAGACAGTGGAAGCAATTTCATGTCTGCTTACTTAAAGGCCATGTGGAAGGAGTGTGGTGTGACTTAGAAGTTCACTACACCCTATCATCCACAAACAAATGGACTGGTGGAGAGATTTAACAAAACTCTCAAAGGCATGATTATGGGACTCCCTGAAAAACTCCGCAGGAGATGGGATATCCTTTTACCATGCCTCCTTTTTGCCTACAGGGAGTACCCCAGAAAGGAGTGGGCTTCAGCCCCTTTGAACTCCTCTTTGGACACCCTGTTAGCGGTCCACTAACACTTGTCAAGGAGGGTTGGGAACAACCTTTAAAAGCTCCAAAGCAAGATATTGTGGATTATGTACTTGGCCTCAGATCAAGGATGGCTGAGTACATGAAAAAGGCCAGTAAAAACCTTCAGGCCAGCCAAGAGCTCCAAAAGCAATGGCATGACCAGAAGGCTGTTTTGGTTCAGGACCAACCAGGGCAGAAAGTGTGGGTCTTGGAGCCTGTGGCCCAAAGAGCACTCCAAGATAAATGGAGTGGACCCCACATAATTGTTGAAAAGAAGGGTGAAGTCACCTACTTAGTTGACTTAGGCACTGCCAGGAGTCCCCTTAGGGTGCTCCATGTCAATCACCTGAAACCCTACTATGACAGGGCTGATCTCACCCTGCTCATGGCAACTGATGAGGGACAGGAAGAAGAGAGTGACCCTCTCCCTGATCTCTTCTCTTCCACAGAGCAAGATGCTCTAGTGGAAGGTGTAGTTTTGGCTGATTGTCTCACTACTGAGCAGAGAGACCATTGCATAAATCTCCTGGATCAGTTTTCTGAACTCTTCTCTACTGTGCCAGGTACCACTTCTTGGTGTGAGCACACTATAGATACTGGAGACAGCTTGCCTGTCAAAAGTAAGATCTATAGGCAGCCTGACCATGTCAGAGACTGCATAAAGCAAGAGGTGCAGAAAATGTTAGTCTCCTGTGGTACTTGTACCAAAACCTCATTCCAAAGATGGAAAGAAGGAAATGCGGTTTTGTGTTGACTACAGAGGTCTCAACCAGGTAACCAAAACTGATGCTCACCCTATACCCAGGGCAGATGAGCTCATAGATACACTGGCATCTGCCAAGTATCTAAGCACTTTTGACTTTACTGCAGGGTATTGGCAGATCAAATTATTAGAAGATGCTAAAGCAAAAACTGCATTTTCAACCATTGGAGGCCATTACCAATTCACAGTAATGCCTTTTGGATTGAAAAATGCACCTGACACTTTTCAAAGGTTGGTGAACACAGTCCTGCAAGGGCTGGAAGCTTTTAGTGCAGCATATTTGGACGATATAGCTGTCTTTAGCTCCAGTTGGGATGATCACCTGGTCCACCTATGGAAAGTTTTAGAGGCCCTGCAAAAGGCAGGCCTCACTATCAAGGCTTCTAAGTGCCAGATAGGGCAGGGGAAGGTGGTTTATCTGGGACACCTGGTTGGTGGAGACCAGATTGCACCACTTCAGGGGAAAATCCAAGCTATTATAGATTGGGTTCCCCCTACCACTCAGACCCAGGTGAGAGCCTTTCTAGGCCTTACTGGGTATTACAGGAGGTTCATTAAGAACTATGGCTCCATTGCAGCCCCTCTTAATGACCTCACATCCAAGAAAATGCCTAAAAAGGTATTGTGGACAGCTAGCTGTCAGAAAGCTTTTGAGGAGCTGAAGCAGGCCATGTGCTCTGCACCTGTCCTGAAAAGCCCTTGTTACTCTAAAAAATTCTATGTCCAAACTGATGCATCTGAATTAGGAGTAGGGGCAGTCCTATCACAACTTAATTCTGAGGGCCAGGATCAACCTGTTGCTTTTATTAGTAGGAGGTTGACCCCTAGAGAAAAGTGTTGGTCTGCCATTGAGAGGGAGGCCTTTGCTGTGGTCTGGGCACTGAAGAAGTTGAGGCCATACTTGTTTGGCACTCACTTCATTGTTCAGACAGACCACAAACCTCTACTTTGGCTAAAACAAATGAAAGGTGAAAATCCTAAATTATTGAGGTGGTCCCTATCCCTACAGGGAATGGACTATACAGTGGAACATAGACCTGGGAGTAGCCACTCCAATGCAGATGGACTCTCCAGATATTTCCACTTAGACAATGAAGACTCATCAGGTCATGGCTAGTCTTATTGTCCTTTGTTTGGGGGGGGGGGGGGTTGTGTAGGAAAGTACCATCTTGCCTGGCATGTTACCCCCATTTTTCACTGTATATATGTTGTTTTAGTTGTATGTGTCACTGGGACCCTGCCAGCCAGGGCCCCAGTGCTCATAAGTGTGCCTGAATGTGTTACCTGTGTTATGACTAACTGTCTCTCTGAGGCTCTGCTAATCAGAACCTCAGTGGTTATGCTCTCTCATTTCTTTCAAATTGTCACTAACAGGCTAGTGACCAATTTTACCAATTTACATTGGCTTACTGGAACACCCTTATAATTCCCTAGTATATGGGACTGAGGTACCCAGGGTATTGGGGTTCCAGGAGATCCCTATGGGCTGCAGCATTTCTTTTGCCACCCATAGGGAGCTCTGACAATTCTTACACAGGTCTGCCACTGCAGCCTGAGTGAAATAACATCCACGTTATTTCACAGCCATTTTACACTGCACTTAAGTAACTTATAAGTCACCTATATGTCTAACCTTTACCTGGTAAAGGTTGGGTGCTAAGTTACTTAGTGTGAGGGCACTCTGGCACTAGCCAAGGTGCCCCCACATTGTTCAGGGCCAATTCCCCGGACTTTGTGAGTGCGGGGACACCATTACACACGTGCACTACATATAGGTCACTACCTATATGTAGCTTCACAATGGTAACTCCGAATATGGCCATGTAACATGTCTATGATCATGGAATTGTCCCCTCTATGCCATCCTGGCATAGTTGGCACAATCCCATGATCCCAGTGGTCTGTAGCACAGACCCTGGTACTGCCAAACTGCCCTTCCCGGGGTTTCACTGCAGCTGCTGCTGCTGCCAACCCCTCAGACAGGCTTCTGCCCTCCTGGGGTCCAGCCAGGCCTGGCCCAGGATGGCAGAACAAAGGACTTCCTCTGAGAGAGGGTGTTACACCCTCTCCCTTTGGAAAATGGTGTGAAGGCAGGGGAGGAGAGGCCTCCCCCAGCCTCTGGAAATGCTTTCATGGGCACACATGGTGCCCATTTCTGCATAAGCCAGTCTACACCGGTTCAGGGACCCCTCAGCCCTGCTCTGGCGCGAAACTGGACAAAGGAAAGGGGAGTGACCACTCCCCTGACCTGCACCTCCCCTGGGAGGTGCCCAGAGCTCCTCCAGTGTGCTCCAGACCTCTGCCATCTTGGAAACAGAGGTGCTGCTGGCACACTGGACTGCTCTGAGTGGCCAGTGCCAGCAGGTGACGTCAGAGACTCCTTCTGATAGGCTCCTTCAGGTGTTGCTAGCCTATCTTCTCTCCTAAGTAGCCAAACCCTCTTTTCTGGCTATTTAGGGTCTCTGTCTTTGGGGATTCCTTAGATAACGAATGCAAGAGCTCATTCGAGTTCCTCTGCATCTCTCTCTTCACCTTCTGCCAAGGAATCGACTGCTGACCGCGCTGGAAGCCTGCAAAACTGCAACAAAGTAGCAAAGACGACTACTGCAACTCTGTAACGCTGATCCTGACGCCTTCTCGACTGCTTTCCTGGTGGTGCATGCTGTGGGGGTAGTCTGCCTCCTCTCTGCACTAGAAGCTCCGAAGAAATCTCCCGTGGGTCGACGGAATCGTCCCCCTGCAACCGCAGGCACCAAAGAACTGCATCACCGGTACCATGGGTCTCCTCTCAGCACGACGAGCGAGGTCCCTTGAATCCAGCAACTCTGTCCAAGTGACTCCCACAGTCCAGTGACTCTTCAGTCCAAGTTTGGTGGAGGTAAGTCCTTGCCTCCCCACGCCAGACTGCATTGCTGGGAACTGCGACTTTTGCAGCTACTCCGGCCTCCGTGCACTTCCGGCGGAAATCCTTTGTGCACAGTCCAGCCTGGGTCCACGGCACTCTAACCTGCATTGCACGACTTCCTAAGTTGTCCTCCGGCGATGTGGGACTCCTTTGTGCGACTTCGGGTGAGCACCGTTTCACACATCTTTGTAGTGCCTGTTCTGGCACTTCTTTGGGTGCTGCCTGCTGCTGAGAAGGCTCTTTGTCTTGCTTTATGCCCCGTCTGTCCCCAGGCGCAATTGGCGACATCCTGGTCCCTTCTGGACCACAGCAGCATCCAAAAATGCTAACCGCGTGGCTTGCAGCTAGCAAGGCTTGTTGGCGGTCTTTCGGCGGGAAAACACTTCTGCACAACTCTCCACGGCGTGGGGGATCCATCCTCCAAAGGAGAAGTCTCTAGCCTTTGTCGTTCCTGCAGAAACCTCAGCTTCTACTGTCCAGTAGCAGCTTCTTTGCACCCACAGTTGGCATTTCCTGGGCCTCTGCCCATCTCTGACTTGCTTGTGACTTTTGGACTTGGTCCCCTTGTTCCACAGGTACCCTCGACTGGAAATCCATCATTGTTGCATTGCTGGTTTGTGTCTTTCCTGCAGAATTCCCCTATCACGACTTCTATGTCCTTTGGAGAACTTTAGTGCACTTTGCACTCACTTTTCAGGGTCTTGGGGTGGGCTATTTTTCTAACCCTTACTATTTTCTAATAGTCCCAGCGACCCTCTACAAGGTCACATAGGTTTGGGGTCCATTCGTGGTTCGCATTCCACTTTTGGAGTATATGGTTTGTGTTGCCCCTATCCCTATGTGTCCCCATTGCATCCTATTGTAACTATACATTGTTTGCACTGTTTTCTAATACTATTACTGCATATTTTGGTATTGTGTACATATATCTTGTGTATATTTGCTATCCTCATACTGAGGGTACACTCTGAGATACTTTGGCATATTGTCATAAAAATAAAGTACCTTTATTTTTAGTATATCTGTGTATTGTGTTTTCTTATGATATTGTGCATATGACACTAGTGGTACTGTAGGAGCTTCACTCGTCTCCTAGTTCAGCCTAAGCTGCTCTGCTAAGCTACCATTATCTATCAGCCTAAGCTGCTAGACACCCTATACACTAATAAGGGATAACTGGGCCTGGTGCAAGGTGCAAGTACCCCTAGGTACTCACTACAAGCCAGTCCAGCCTCCTACACCGGCCCAGCGGGGATGTTGTAATGGGGACCACGGGAGTGCGGCCGCATTTGCGGGCACCACCCGCCAAGCTTGTAATGACCCCCATTGTCACGGTAGGCTCTGTGCTTTTTTAAGAGTTGTCACTTAATTGAGTTGAAATACGTTTGAAAAATTATGGGACACAAAGACACCCAGATATCTAATTGGTTGAGAAGTTGAAAAGTGTGGCCGTATATCGATAGGCAGAGCTATTTTGGAGATGTTAAAAAGAAGAGCTTCTGATTGTGTATGATTCACTCTATAGTCCCCAAAGTCGGTGAATACTTTGATTTTATTGAATGCTTTGATGATGTTCTACTCCTCTGCAGTCAAATGCAGAATCATGTTGTCAGCAAGCAATTTAGGGGCTGATTAGTAATCTGGCTGTCACAAGACTGCCAGTATCACTATCAGGCCTCTGCAGCTGTGGTGATCCGACTGCCACTTTATGAGGTTGGTGGGCAGACCCGCCAACCTACCGCTGTCCCTGCCATGATCCAAGATCCAGACAGGCTGACCGAAGTCCTGGTTGTAATCAGTCAGGAGAGTGCTGAACTCAGCTCTGCTCTGCTGATTACAACCCTGTTCTCCGCGAGCCTTTTCTTTGAGGTTTTACCACCATAAAAAGGTTGGTGGAGAACAAGTGCAGGGGGCTGAAAGGGTCTCCTGCACTGCCCATGCCTGTTGCATTGGAAGTGCAGGGGTCCCCCTGCCCAGCATCCTTGAAATGCGCAATGTTTGTTGTGTAGACAGTGTGCATTTCAAGGGTGGTGGTGCACCCTGCAAGCGGCAGCATTGCCGCTGGCTTCATTATGAGCCTGGAATAAGGCTGCTGCATCTTTCCCACTGGACTGACCGGCAAAAACCTTGGTTTCTGCCGGTCAGCCCAGTGAGAACGTTGTAATGGGACCGGTGGGGAGACCTCTAGCACCGCAGCAGTCTCCTTGTTGGGAGTTTGGTGGACGGACTGCCAAACTCCTAATGACCCTTTTAGTCTTTGATACACCCTGTAGAGCAGCCTTATTCTGGAGATCTTGATACAGAGCAGCGGCTAATGGCTCAATGAATAAGGGGAATACAATTGAGGACATAGGGCAACCCTCGTGCTTACCCCAGCAAATAGACAGAGTCCCGGCCATGTTCAAATTAACTATGATTTTGGATTCTGCTTTACAGCATAGAATTTCCAACAAGCGCACCAATTTCAGAGGAAAATCCAAGCGATAAATAATAGCAAAAAAGGACTTCCCATTGAATCACGTCAAATGTTTTTTCTGCATCAAGCATGTTTATAGCCGCCTTAATTTTGTTATTTGAAAAATAAACTATAGCCTGCAACAAAGAATTAGTATTTGTCAAAATAGTTCTTCCTGGTAGCAACCCACATTGATCCCTATGCACCACAGCATGTGCTGATGGGGTTAACCTAGAAGAGTAGCTTATAGACACTGTTCAAAAGACTAATGGGGCGATATGAATCTGGCCTAATGGACGCTTTATCCTTTTTAGCAAGCTAACGATTACAGCCTCTGTGAAAGAGCTTGGCACATCGCAGCCTTCAAGTATTTCATTAAATAGTATGACTTAAAATTTGGAGATGTGGGCTGCGAAGATTTTATATATTTCTACAGGTAGCCCTCATTCCCGCAAGCTTTTCCCTTAGGAGATGTTTTGAGAGCATCTTTTACTTCAGCAAGTGTGATTGGCACTGTTGCAATGGCCTGAAGCTTGCTGTTAACTAATAGTTTAAATGCCCCAAGATACTTATTTGTTATGGGGTGGTTTTGGACATGGAGGTATTTAGGTTGGTATAGTATTCTAATATAACCTGTTATTATCTTTGGGTTGGTTAAGCATCTGGCACCTAGCCTCATCGTATTTGGAATTAATAGATCTTTTCTTTACAGACCAAGCTAGGAACCTCCAACGTGTTCACTTTCCTCATAAAATAATTGAAACATGTGTTCTGGTTTATCATTTCTTGGGTCATATAATGCTCCCTCAAATCCTGACTTGCCAAGCCAGTCCAGCCTCCTACATTGGTTGTGCAGTGGTGGGATAAGTGCTCTGTAACTACTTACCACTTTTGTCATTGTACTTTTCATAAGAGAAAAATATACAAAACAAGTTCAGTGTATGTACACCTAACCAAAAAGTTTTGCATTTCTTTTCTCACCTCTTTTCTAAAGTGCTGAAAAGTACCTCTAAACTTTCTAAAACGTTTTTTTCTGTCTTTCTAAAAGTTCTGAAAACTTTTTTCTCTTTGTCTGTCACTTAAACTCTTTCTAAAAATGTCTGGCACAGGCCAAAATGTTGATCTGTCCAAACTTGCATATGATCACCTTAGCTGGAAAGGAGCAAGGAGTCTCTGCATAGAAAGAGGTTTGAGTGTAGGGAAGAATCCTTCCTTAGAATTATTTCTTAACATGCTTAAAGAACAAGATAAGGCCAGAAGGGCCCCATCTGTTGAAAAAGTAGCTAATGGTTCCCAATCTGATCCAGGGACTCCCCTAGGAAAAGATTCAGGAAAGAAACTTCTGAGCCTGCCCATTAGTAGACAGTCTAGCATAGTTGGTACTGATGTAGAGGTACACCATACAGATAGTGTTATCTCACATCATAGCAAGAGTATTGTTTCTCACCACAGTAGAAGTGATGTTTCTGTTAACCAAGCTGTTAGGGTGCCTTCTGTAAGGGATAGGTCTCCTTCTGTCAATTCTCATAATACCTCTGTTTCAAGACAGGTCCCTCCCACCCACCCTGATGACAGATTGTTAGAAAGGGAGCTCAATAAGTTGAGAGTGGAACAAACCAGACTGAAGCTTAAGAAGCAACAGCTGGATTTGGATAGACAGTCCTTAGAACTAGAGAAGGAAAGACAGAAGTTGGGTTTTGAAACCCATGGTGGCAGCAGCAGTATTCCCCATAGTCATCCTGCAAAAGAGCATGATTCCAGGAATCTGCACAAGATAGTTCCCCCTTATAAGGAGGGGGATGACATTAAAAAGTGGTTTGCTGCACTTGAGAGGGCCTGTGTTGTACAGGATGTCCCTCAAAGGCAGTGGGCTGCTATCCTATGGCTATCATTTATTGGTAAGGGTAGGGATAGGCTCCTTACTGTAAAAGAAAGTGATGCCAATAATTTTGCAGTTCTTAAGAATGCACTCCTGGATGGTTATGGCTTAACCACTGAACAGTACAGGATAAAGTTCAGAGAGACCAAAAAGGAGTCTTCACAAGACTGGGTTGATTTCATTGACCATTCAGTGAAGGCCTTGGAGGGGTGGTTACATGGCAGTAAAGTTACTGATTATGACAGCCTGTATAACTTGATCCTGAGAGAGCATATAATTAATAACTGTGTGTCTGATTTGTTGCACCAGTACCTGGTGGACTCTGATCTGACCTCTCCCCAAGAATTGGGAAAGAAGGCAGACAAATGGGTCAGAACAAGGGTGAACAGAAAAGTTCATACAGGGGGTGACAAAGATGGCAACAAGAAGAAGGATGGTAAGTCTTCTGACAAGGGTGGAGACAAATCTAAAAATGAGGCTTCATCAGGCCCACAAAAACACTCTGGTGGGGGTGGTGGGCCCAAATCCTCTTCTAATCAAAACAAAGAAAAGAAACCATGGTGCTATTTATGTAAAATAAAAGGCCATTGGACAACAGATCCCAGTTGTCCAAAGAAAAGCACCAAGCCTCCTACCACTACAACCCCTACTGCTACACCTAGTGTCCCTACTAATAGCAGTGGTGGTGGGAGCAAACCTACTAATAGCCAATCCAAGGGAGTAGCTGGGCTCACTTTTGGTAACTTAGTTGGGGTTGGTCTGATTAGGGAGACCACAGAGGCTGTGTTAGTCTCTGAGGGGGCTATTGATTTGGCCACCTTGGTTGCTTGTCCCCTTAACATGGATAAGTACAAGCAACTACCCCTAATAAATGGTGTTGAGGTTCAGGCCTACAGGGACACTGGTGCCAGTGTTACTATGGTAATAGAGAAACTGGTCCACCCTGAACAACACCTACTTGGTCACCAGTACCAAGTAACCGATGCTCACAACAACACACTTAGCCACCCCATGGCTGTTGTAAATCTCAACTGGGGGGGGGGTTACTGGTCCAAAGAAAGTTGTGGTAGCCTCAGATTTACCTGTAGACTGTCTACTAGGAAATGATTTGGAGACATCAGCTTGGTCAGATGTGGAGTTGGAGGCCCATGCAGCAATGCTGGGCATCCCAGGGCATATTTTTGCTTTAACCAGGGCTCAGGCCCAAAAGCAAAAAGGACAGGGTGACTTGGATCCTGGAACAATGGACCAAGTGCTCCCTAAAGCTAGGGCTAGTAGAAGTAAAGCACTACCTACTATCCCTCCCTCTACAGTGGATTCTACTTCTGAGGAAGAAGAATTTCCACCCTGTGCAGAACCTACACCAGAGGAGCTGGAAGCAGACACTGCTGAGCTTTTGGGTGAAGGGGGGCCTGCCAGGGAGGAGCTGAGTGTGGCACAGCATACCTGTCCCACACTAGAGGGTCTAAGACAGCAAGCTGTCAAACAAACAAAGGGGGATGTCAGTGACTCTCACAGAGTTTACTGGGAGGACAACCTCTTGTACACTGAAGCAAGGGATCCTAAACCTGGAACTGCCAGGAGGTTAGTGATTCCTCAGGAGTACAGAAAGTTCCTCCTAACTCTAGCCCACGACATTCCCTTAGCTGGACATCTGGGACAAATGAAAACTTGGGACAGGCTTGTTCCCTTGTTTCATTGGCCTAGAATGTCTGAGGACACAAAATAATTTTGTAAGTCCTGTGAAACCTGTCAAGCCAGTGGCAAGACAGGTGGCACCCCAAAGGCACCCCTTATTCCACTGCCTGTGGTTGGGGTTCTCTTTGAAAGGGTAGGGGTTGACATAGTTGGCCCCCTTGACCCTCCTACTGCTTCAGGCAATAGGTTTATCTTGGTGGTAGTGGACCATGCCACAAGATATCCTGAAGCTATTCCTCTAAGGACCACTACAGCACCTGCAGTGGCAAAGGCCCTCCTGGGAATATTTTCCAGGGTGGGCTTCCCAAAAGAGGTGGTATCAGACAGTGGAAGCAATTTCATGTCTGCTTACTTAAAGGCCATGTGGAAGGAGTGTGGTGTGACTTAGAAGTTCACTACACCCTATCATCCACAAACAAATGGACTGGTGGAGAGATTTAACAAAACTCTCAAAGGCATGATTATGGGACTCCCTGAAAAACTCCGCAGGAGATGGGATATCCTTTTACCATGCCTCCTTTTTGCCTACAGGGAGGTACCCCAGAAAGGAGTGGGCTTCAGCCCCTTTGAACTCCTCTTTGGACACCCTGTTAGCGGTCCACTAACACTTGTCAAGGAGGGTTGGGAACAACCTTTAAAAGCTCCAAAGCAAGATATTGTGGATTATGTACTTGGCCTCAGATCAAGGATGGCTGAGTACATGAAAAAGGCCAGTAAAAACCTTCAGGCCAGCCAAGAGCTCCAAAAGCAATGGCATGACCAGAAGGCTGTTTTGGTTCAGGACCAACCAGGGCAGAAAGTGTGGGTCTTGGAGCCTGTGGCCCAAAGAGCACTCCAAGATAAATGGAGTGGACCCCACATAATTGTTGAAAAGAAGGGTGAAGTCACCTACTTAGTTGACTTAGGCACTGCCAGGAGTCCCCTTAGGGTGCTCCATGTCAATCACCTGAAACCCTACTATGACAGGGCTGATCTCACCCTGCTCATGGCAACTGATGAGGGACAGGAAGAAGAGAGTGACCCTCTCCCTGATCTCTTCTCTTCCACAGAGCAAGATGCTCTAGTGGAAGGTGTAGTTTTGGCTGATTGTCTCACTACTGAGCAGAGAGACCATTGCATAAATCTCCTGGATCAGTTTTCTGAACTCTTCTCTACTGTGCCAGGTACCACTTCTTGGTGTGAGCACACTATAGATACTGGAGACAGCTTGCCTGTCAAAAGTAAGATCTATAGGCAGCCTGACCATGTCAGAGACTGCATAAAGCAAGAGGTGCAGAAAATGTTAGTCTCCTGTGGTACTTGTACCAAAACCTCATTCCAAAGATGGAAAGAAGGAAATGCGGTTTTGTGTTGACTACAGAGGTCTCAACCAGGTAACCAAAACTGATGCTCACCCTATACCCAGGGCAGATGAGCTCATAGATACACTGGCATCTGCCAAGTATCTAAGCACTTTTGACTTTACTGCAGGGTATTGGCAGATCAAATTATTAGAAGATGCTAAAGCAAAAACTGCATTTTCAACCATTGGAGGCCATTACCAATTCACAGTAATGCCTTTTGGATTGAAAAATGCACCTGACACTTTTCAAAGGTTGGTGAACACAGTCCTGCAAGGGCTGGAAGCTTTTAGTGCAGCATATTTGGACGATATAGCTGTCTTTAGCTCCAGTTGGGATGATCACCTGGTCCACCTATGGAAAGTTTTAGAGGCCCTGCAAAAGGCAGGCCTCACTATCAAGGCTTCTAAGTGCCAGATAGGGCAGGGGAAGGTGGTTTATCTGGGACACCTGGTTGGTGGAGACCAGATTGCACCACTTCAGGGGAAAATCCAAGCTATTATAGATTGGGTTCCCCCTACCACTCAGACCCAGGTGAGAGCCTTTCTAGGCCTTACTGGGTATTACAGGAGGTTCATTAAGAACTATGGCTCCATTGCAGCCCCTCTTAATGACCTCACATCCAAGAAAATGCCTAAAAAGGTATTGTGGACAGCTAGCTGTCAGAAAGCTTTTGAGGAGCTGAAGCAGGCCATGTGCTCTGCACCTGTCCTGAAAAGCCCTTGTTACTCTAAAAAATTCTATGTCCAAACTGATGCATCTGAATTAGGAGTAGGGGCAGTCCTATCACAACTTAATTCTGAGGGCCAGGATCAACCTGTTGCTTTTATTAGTAGGAGGTTGACCCCTAGAGAAAAGCGTTGGTCTGCCATTGAGAGGGAGGCATTTGCTGTGGTCTGGGCACTGAAGAAGTTGAGGCCATACTTGTTTGGCACTCACTTCATTGTTCAGACAGACCACAAACCTCTACTTTGGCTAAAACAAATGAAAGGTGAAAATCCTAAATTATTGAGGTGGTCCCTATCCCTACAGGGAATGGACTATACAGTGGAACATAGACCTGGGAGTAGCCACTCCAATGCAGATGGACTCTCCAGATATTTCCACTTAGACAATGAAGACTCATCAGGTCATGGCTAGTCTTATTGTCCTTTGTTTGGGGGGGGGGGGGTTGTGTAGGAAAGTACCATCTTGCCTGGCATGTTACCCCCATTTTTCACTGTATATATGTTGTTTTAGTTGTATGTGTCACTGGGACCCTGCCAGCCAGGGCCCCAGTGCTCATAAGTGTGCCTGAATGTGTTACCTGTGTTATGACTAACTGTCTCTCTGAGGCTCTGCTAATCAGAACCTCAGTGGTTATGCTCTCTCATTTCTTTCAAATTGTCACTAACAGGCTAGTGACCAATTTTACCAATTTACATTGGCTTACTGGAACACCCTTATAATTCCCTAGTATATGGGACTGAGGTACCCAGGGTATTGGGGTTCCAGGAGATCCCTATGGGCTGCAGCATTTCTTTTGCCACCCATAGGGAGCTCTGACAATTCTTACACAGGCCTGCCACTGCAGCCTGAGTGAAATAACATCCACGTTATTTCACAGCCATTTTACACTGCACTTAAGTAACTTATAAGTCACCTATATGTCTAACCTTTACCTGGTAAAGGTTGGGTGCTAAGTTACTTAGTGTGAGGGCACCCTGGCACTAGCCAAGGTGCCCCCACATTGTTCAGGGCCAATTCCCCGGACTTTGTGAGTGCGGGGACACCATTACACACGTGCACTACATATAGGTCACTACCTATATGTAGCTTCACAATGGTAACTCCGAATATGGCCATGTAACATGTCTATGATCATGGAATTGTCCCCTCTATGCCATCCTGGCATAGTTGGCACAATCCCATGATCCCAGTGGTCTGTAGCACAGACCCTGGTACTGCCAAACTGCCCTTCCCGGGGTTTCACTGCAGCTGCTGCTGCTGCCAACCCCTCAGACAGGCTTCTGCCCTCCTGGGGTCCAGCCAGGCCTGGCCCAGGATGGCAGAACAAAGGACTTCCTCTGAGAGAGGGTGTTACACCCTCTCCCTTTGGAAAATGGTGTGAAGGCAGGGGAGGAGAGGCCTCCCCCAGCCTCTGGAAATGCTTTCATGGGCACACATGGTGCCCATTTCTGCATAAGCCAGTCTACACCGGTTCAGGGACCCCTCAGCCCTGCTCTGGCGCGAAACTGGACAAAGGAAAGGGGAGTGACCACTCCCCTGACCTGCACCTCCCCTGGGAGGTGCCCAGAGCTCCTCCAGTGTGCTCCAGACCTCTGCCATCTTGGAAACAGAGGTGCTGCTGGCACACTGGACTGCTCTGAGTGGCCAGTGCCAGCAGGTGACGTCAGAGACTCCTTCTGATAGGCTCCTTCAGGTGTTGCTAGCCTATCTTCTCTCCTAAGTAGCCAAACCCTCTTTTCTGGCTATTTAGGGTCTCTGTCTTTGGGGATTCCTTAGATAACGAATGCAAGAGCTCATTCGAGTTCCTCTGCATCTCTCTCTTCACCTTCTGCCAAGGAATCGACTGCTGACCGCGCTGGAAGCCTGCAAAACTGCAACAAAGTAGCAAAGACGACTACTGCAACTCTGTAACGCTGATCCTGACGCCTTCTCGACTGCTTTCCTGGTGGTGCATGCTGTGGGGGTAGTCTGCCTCCTCTCTGCACTAGAAGCTCCGAAGAAATCTCCCGTGGGTCGACGGAATCGTCCCCCTGCAACCGCAGGCACCAAAGAACTGCATCACCGGTACCATGGGTCTCCTCTCAGCACGACGAGCGAGGTCCCTTGAATCCAGCAACTCTGTCCAAGTGACTCCCACAGTCCAGTGACTCTTCAGTCCAAGTTTGGTGGAGGTAAGTCCTTGCCTCCCCACGCCAGACTGCATTGCTGGGAACTGCGACTTTTGCAGCTACTCCGGCCTCCGTGCACTTCCGGCGGAAATCCTTTGTGCACAGTCCAGCCTGGGTCCACGGCACTCTAACCTGCATTGCACGACTTCCTAAGTTGTCCTCCGGCGATGTGGGACTCCTTTGTGCGACTTCGGGTTAGCACCGTTTCACACATCTTTGTAGTGCCTGTTCTGGCACTTCTTTGGGTGCTGCCTGCTGCTGAGAAGGCTCTTTGTCTTGCTTTATGCCCCGTCTGTCCCCAGGCGCAATTGGCGACATCCTGGTCCCTTCTGGACCACAGCAGCATCCAAAAATGCTAACCGCGTGGCTTGCAGCTAGCAAGGCTTGTTGGCGGTCTTTCGGCGGGAAAACACTTCTGCACAACTCTCCACGGCGTGGGGGATCCATCCTCCAAAGGAGAAGTCTCTAGCCTTTGTCGTTCCTGCAGAAACCTCAGCTTCTACTGTCCAGTAGCAGCTTCTTTGCACCCACAGTTGGCATTTCCTGGGCCTCTGCCCATCTCTGACTTGCTTGTGACTTTTGGACTTGGTCCCCTTGTTCCACAGGTACCCTCGACTGGAAATCCATCATTGTTGCATTGCTGGTTTGTGTCTTTCCTGCAGAATTCCCCTATCACGACTTCTATGTCCTTTGGAGAACTTTAGTGCACTTTGCACTCACTTTTCAGGGTCTTGGGGTGGGCTATTTTTCTAACCCTTACTATTTTCTAATACTCCCAGCGACCCTCTACAAGGTCACATAGGTTTGGGGTCCATTCGTGGTTCGCATTCCACTTTTGGAGTATATGGTTTGTGTTGCCCCTATCCCTATGTGTCCCCATTGCATCCTATTGTAACTATACATTGTTTGCACTGTTTTCTAATACTATTACTGCATATTTTGGTATTGTGTACATATATCTTGTGTATATTTGCTATCCTCATACTGAGGGTACACTCTGAGATACTTTGGCATATTGTCATAAAAATAAAGTACCTTTATTTTTAGTATATCTGTGTATTGTGTTTTCTTATGATATTGTGCATATGACACTAGTGGTACTGTAGGAGCTTCACTCGTCTCCTAGTTCAGCCTAAGCTGCTCTGCTAAGCTACCATTATCTATCAGCCTAAGCTGCTAGACACCCTATACACTAATAAGGGATAACTGGGCCTGGTGCAAGGTGCAAGTACCCCTAGGTACTCACTACAAGCCAGTCCAGCCTCCTACACCGGCCCAGCGGGGATGTTGTAATGGGGACCACGGGAGTGCGGCCGCATTTGCGGGCACCACCCGCCAAGCTTGTAATGACCCCCATTGTCACGGTAGGCTCTGTGCTTTTTTAAGAGTTGTCACTTAATTGAGTTGAAATACGTTTGAAAAATTATGGGACACAAAGACACCCAGATATCTAATTGGTTGAGAAGTTGAAAAGTGTGGCCGTATATCGATAGGCAGAGCTATTTTGGAGATGTTAAAAAGAAGAGCTTCTGATTGTGTATGATTCACTCTATAGTCCCCAAAGTCGGTGAATACTTTGATTTTATTGAATGCTTTGATGATGTTCTACTCCTCTGCAGTCAAATGCAGAATCATGTTGTCAGCAAGCAATTTAGGGGCTGATTAGTAATCTGGCTGTCACAAGACTGCCAGTATCACTATCAGGCCTCTGCAGCTGTGGTGATCCGACTGCCACTTTATGAGGTTGGTGGGCAGACCCGCCAACCTACCGCTGTCCCTGCCATGATCCAAGATCCAGACAGGCTGACCGAAGTCCTGGTTGTAATCAGTCAGGAGAGTGCTGAACTCAGCTCTGCTCTGCTGATTACAACCCTGTTCTCCGCGAGCCTTTTCTTTGAGGTTTTACCACCATAAAAAGGTTGGTGGAGAACAAGTGCAGGGGGCTGAAAGGGTCTCCTGCACTGCCCATGCCTGTTGCATTGGAAGTGCAGGGGTCCCCCTGCCCAGCATCCTTGAAATGCGCAATGTTTGTTGTGTAGACAGTGTGCATTTCAAGGGTGGTGGTGCACCCTGCAAGCGGCAGCATTGCCGCTGGCTTCATTATGAGCCTGGAATAAGGCTGCTGCATCTTTCCCACTGGACTGACCGGCAAAAACCTTGGTTTCTGCCGGTCAGCCCAGTGAGAACGTTGTAATGGGACCGGTGGGGAGACCTCTAGCACCGCAGCAGTCTCCTTGTTGGGAGTTTGGTGGACGGACTGCCAAACTCCTAATGACCCTTTTAGTCTTTGATACACCCTGTAGAGCAGCCTTATTCTGGAGATCTTGATACAGAGCAGCGGCTAATGGCTCAATGAATAAGGGGAATACAATTGAGGACATAGGGCAACCCTCGTGCTTACCCCAGCAAATAGACAGAGTCCCGGCCATGTTCAAATTAACTATGATTTTGGATTCTGCTTTACAGCATAGAATTTCCAACAAGCGCACCAATTTCAGAGGAAAATCCAAGCGATAAATAATAGCAAAAAAGGACTTCCCATTGAATCACGTCAAATGTTTTTTCTGCATCAAGCATGTTTATAGCCGCCTTAATTTTGTTATTTGAAAAAATAAACTATAGCCTGCAACAAAGAATTAGTATTTGTCAAAATAGTTCTTCCTGGTAGCAACCCACATTGATCCCTATGCACCACAGCATGTGCTGATGGGGTTAACCTAGAAGAGTAGCTTATAGACACTGTTCAAAAGACTAATGGGGCGATATGAATCTGGCCTAATGGACGCTTTTATCCTTTTTAGCAAGCTAACGATTACAGCCTCTGTGAAAGAGCTTGGCACATCGCAGCCTTCAAGTATTTCATTAAATAGTATGACTTAAAATTTGGAGATGTGGGCTGCGAAGATTTTATATATTTCTACAGGTAGCCCTCATTCCCGCAAGCTTTTCCCTTAGGAGATGTTTTGAGAGCATCTTTTACTTCAGCAAGTGTGATTGGCACTGTTGCAATGGCCTGAAGCTTGCTGTTAACTAATAGTTTAAATGCCCCAAGATACTTATTTGTTATGGGGTGGTTTTGGACATGGAGGTATTTAGGTTGGTATAGTATTCTAATATAACCTGTTATTATCTTTGGGTTGGTTAAGCATCTGGCACCTAGCCTCATCGTATTTGGAATTAATTAGATCTTTTCTTACAGACCAAGCTAGGAACCTCCAACGTGTTCACTTTCCTCATAAAATAATTGAAACATGTGTTCTGGTTTATCATTTCTTGGGTCATATAATGCTCCCTCAAATCCTGACTTGCCAAGCCAGTCCAGCCTCCTACATTGGTTGTGCAGTGGTGGATAAGTGCTCTGTAACTACTTACCACTTTTGTCATTGTACTTTTCATAAGAGAAAAATATACAAAACAAGTTCAGTGTATGTACACCTAACCAAAAAGTTTTGCATTTCTTTTCTCACCTCTTTTCTAAAGTGCTGAAAAGTACCTCTAAACTTTCTAAAAACGTTTTTTTCTGTCATTTCTAAAAGTTCTGAAAACTTTTTTCTCTTTGTCTGTCACTTAAACTCTTTCTAAAAATGTCTGGCACAGGCCAAAATGTTGATCTGTCCAAACTTGCATATGATCACCTTAGCTGGAAAGGAGCAAGGAGTCTCTGCATAGAAAGAGGTTTGAGTGTAGGGAAGAATCCTTCCTTAGAATTATTATCTTAACATGCTTAAAGAACAAGATAAGGCCAGAAGGGCCCCATCTGTTGAAAAAGTAGCTAATGGTTCCCAATCTGATCCAGGGACTCCCCTAGGAAAAGATTCAGGAAAGAAACTTCTGAGCCTGCCCATTAGTAAGACAGTCTAGCATAGTTGGTACTGATGTAGAGGTACACCATACAGATAGTGTTTATCTCACATCATAGCAAGAGTATTGTTTCTCACCACAGTAGAAGTGATGTTTCTGTTAACCAAGCTGTTAGGGTGCCTCTGTAAGGGATAGGTCTCCTTCTGTCAATTCTCATAATACCTCTGTTTCAAGACAGGTCCCTCCCACCCACCCTGATGACAGATTGTTAGAAAGGGAGCTCAATAAGTTGAGAGTGGAACAAACCAGACTGAAGCTTAAGAAGCAACAGCTGGATTTGGATAGACAGTCCTTAGAACTAGAGAAGGAAAGACAGAAGTTGGGTTTTGAAACCCATGGTGGCAGCAGCAGTATTCCCCCATAGTCATCCTGCAAAAGAGCATGATTCCAGGAATCTGCACAAGATAGTTCCCCCTTATAAGGAGGGGGATGACATTAAAAAGTGGTTTGCTGCACTTGAGAGGGCCTGTGTTGTACAGGATGTCCCTCAAAGGCAGTGGGCTGCTATCCTATGGCTATCATTTATTGGTAAGGGTAGGGATAGGCTCCTTACTGTAAAAGAAAGTGATGCCAATAATTTTGCAGTTCTTAAGAATGCACTCCTGGATGGTTATGGCTTAACCACTGAACAGTACAGGATAAAGTTCAGAGAGACCAAAAAGGAGTCTTCACAAGACTGGGTTGATTTCATTGACCATTCAGTGAAGGCCTTGGAGGGGTGGTTACATGGCAGTAAAGTTACTGATTATGACAGCCTGTATAACTTGATCCTGAGAGAGCATATAATTAAGAACTGTGTGTCTGATTTGTTGCACCAGTACCTGGTGGACTCTGATCTGACCTCTCCCCAAGAATTGGGAAAGAAGGCAGACAAATGGGTCAGAACAAGGGTGAACAGAAAAGTTCATACAGGGGGTGACAAAGATGGCAACAAGAAGAAGGATGGTAAGTCTTCTGACAAGGGTGGAGACAAATCTAAAAATGAGGCTTCATCAGGCCCACAAAAACACTCTGGTGGGGGTGGTGGGCCCAAATCCTCTTCTAATCAAAACAAAGAAAAGAAACCATGGTGCTATTTATGTAAAATAAAAGGCCATTGGACAACAGATCCCAGTTGTCCAAAGAAAAGCACCAAGCCTCCTACCACTACAAACCCCTACTGCTACACCTAGTGTCCCTACTAATAGCAGTGGTGGTGGGAGCAAACCTACTAATAGCCAATCCAAGGAGTAGCTGGGCTCACTTTTGGTAACTTAGTTGGGGTTGGTCTGATTAGGGAGACCACAGAGGCTGTGTTAGTCTCTGAGGGGGCTATTGATTTGGCCACCTTGGTTGCATGTCCCCTTAACATGGATAAGTACAAGCAACTACCCCTAATAAATGGTGTTGAGGTTCAGGCCTACAGGGACACTGGTGCCAGTGTTACTATGGTAATAGAGAAACTGGTCCACCCTGAACAACACCTACTTGGTCACCAGTACCAAGTAACCGATGCTCACAACAACACACTTAGCCACCCCATGGCTGTTGTAAATCTCAACTGGGGGGGGGGTTACTGGTCCAAAGAAAGTTGTGGTAGCCTCAGATTTACCTGTAGACTGTCTACTAGGAAATGATTTGGAGACATCAGCTTGGTCAGATGTGGAGTTGGAGGCCCATGCAGCAATGCTGGGCATCCCAGGGCATATTTTTGCTTTAACCAGGGCTCAGGCCCAAAAGCAAAAAGGACAGGGTGACTTGGATCCTGGAACAATGGACCAAGTGCTCCCTAAAGCTAGGGCTAGTAGAAGTAAAGCACTACCTACTATCCCTCCCTCTACAGTGGATTCTACTTCTGAGAAGAAGAATTTCCACCCTGTGCAGAACCTACACCAGAGGAGCTGGAAGCAGACACTGCTGAGCTTTTGGGTGAAGGGGGGCCTGCCAGGGAGGAGCTGAGTGTGGCACAGCATACCTGTCCCACACTAGAGGGTCTAAGACAGCAAGCTGTCAA